>NC_073252.2:186043750-187326875 GCF_029289425.2 Pan paniscus | reverse complement strand
GCTTCTCTCCTGAAGCCAGCAAGACCACGAACACACCAGAAGGAAGAAACTCCGAGCACATTTGAACATCAGAAGGAACAGACGACAGACGCACCACCTTAAGAGCTGTAATACTCACCGCGAGGGTCCGCGGCTTCATTCTTGAAGTCAGTGAGAGCAAGAACCCACCAATTCCGGGCACAGTAGTATTGTCCACGGGCATCCACAAGTGAGGGAGAAGGCAGCATATTGAATATACTGTCTGTGGTTGGTAGTGTTGTCCACGGGCATCCACAAGTTATGGAGAAGGTAGTGAGAGGTGACAGCGTGCCGGCAGCCCTCGGTCGCTCTCAGCACCTCCTCGGCCTTGGCGCTCACTCTGGCCCTGCTTGAGGAGCCCTTCAGCCTGCTGCTGCACTGTGGGAGCCCCTTTCTGGGCTGGCCAGGCGGGAGCCAGAGCTGGCGCCCTCAGCTTGCAGGAAGTGTGGAGGGAGAGGCGCAGGTGGGAATTGGAGCTACACACTGTGCCTGCGGGCCAGTGCCAGTTCCGGGTGGGTGTAGGCTAGGCAGGCCCCACACTCGCAGTGGCCGGCCGGCGCCACCAGCCCTGGGCAGTGAGGGGCTTAGCACCTGGGCCAGCAGCTGAGGAGGGTGTGCTGGGTCCCCCAGCAGTGCTGGCCCTGCTGGCATTGTGCTCGAATTCTCGCTGGGCCTCAGCTGCCTCCCTGCAGGGTAGGGCTCGGGACCTGCAGCCTGCCATGCGTGAGCCTACCCCCTGCGGTGGGCTCCTTCATGGCCCGAGTGTCCCTGATGACCGCCGCCCCCTGCTCGATGGCTAGGGTCCCCTCGACCGCCCAAGGGCTCCTCAGCCACACTCCTCAGTGCGGGCAGACGGCGCAGGACTGGCAGGCAGCTCCACCTGCCTCCCCAGTGCAGGATCCACTGGAAGAAGCCAGCTGGGCTCCTGAGTCTAGTGGGGACTTGGAGAACTTTAATGTCTAGCTAAGGAATTGTAAATGCACCAATCAGCACTCTGTATCTAGCTCAAGGTTTGTGAATGCACCAATCAGTGCTCTGTGTCTAGCTAATCTAGTGGGGACTTGGAGAACTTTTGTGTCTAGCTAAAGGATTGTAAACGCCCCAATCAGCACCCTGTCAAAAAGGGCCAATCAGCTCTCTGTAAAACAGACCAATCAGCAGGATGTGGGTGGTGCCAGATAAGGGAATAAAAGCAGACTGCCCCAAGCAGCAGTGGCAACCTGCTAGGGTCCTGATTGACACTGTGGAAGGTTTGTTCTTTCACTCTTTGCAATAAATCTTGCTGCTGCTCACTGTTTGGGTCCACGCTGCCTTTATGAGCTGTAACACTCACCGCAAAGGTCTGCAGCTTCTCTCCTGGGACCAGTGAGACCACGAATCCACCGGAAGGAATGAACAACTCCAGACACGTCACTTGAAGAGCTGTGACACTTACCGCGAAGGTCTGCAGCTTCACTCCTGAAGCCAGCGAGACCATGAATCCACCAGATGGAAGAAACTCCCAACATGTCTGAACATCAGAAGGAACAAACTCCGGATGCACTGTCTTTAAAAACTGTAACAGTCACTGCGAGGGTCCCCGGCTTCATTCTTGAAGTCAGAGAGTCCAAGAACCCACCAATTCTGGACATAGCAGCATATTGAATATACTCTCTGTGGTGGGTAGTATAGTCCACAGCCATCTGCAAGTGAGGGAGAAGGTAGCATATTGAATATACTCTCTGGTGGGTAGTATTGTCCATGGGCATCCACAAGTGAGGGAGAAGGTGGCATATTAAATATACTGTTTGTGGTGGGCAGTGTTGTTTACAGGCATCCACATGAGGGAGATGGTAGCAAATTGGCATTTACTTCCCATAGAAATATTTTAGGAGAGAAGTTATTAGGGTTTTTGAAATAGTGTTTATGTTTTAGTGCATGCCCTTTAACATCTTCCTCCTAGCAAAAATAAAAAATGAAATAAAATAAAATATATAGAGATACATAGCCTCCATCAATGAACATGTAACTTGTGATTAATAAGTTGCTACTACAAATAAGAAAGAGTTGAGTAGTTTTAATGGTCCTAGTTCACATACTGTGGTGAGCAAGGGATAGAAGTTGAAGATCCTTTGAACAAAGAAATGTTCTTCTTGTGTAGCCTCATCCTCGTGCTTATAGAAACCAAGGTTTCTTGATGAAGCTTCCTTCTAAGTGGGCATGGGAGAAGCAGGGCAGCTTACAGCTCTTACTGAGCTGCAACGTCTGGTTGGGGACAGATTCTCAGCCTTCTGGAGTCCCTGTTGGATGCTGGCTCTTTGTTCTCAACACAGTCCCTGGTCACCCCACCTGTGTTCCCCAGAATCCAGCTTTTAGTCTTGGTAACTTCACTCTTCCCAAAGACAGAATCAGCTGTGGCTCCCCAGAGCAAGCTGACTTGCTTCTCAGAAACCCCAGAAATAAACAGTCTTTGAATCCCAAAATGGTGTACTTGGAGGGGCCTACAGCATTCAAATTTCATTCAAATCCAGAGCTTAAAGGAGTCTAGGTTACCCAGAAGCAGATGACAAACAGGAAAAACTGCTCTGTGAGCTGGTTATGCAAATATTCTTTCAGATATATGGAGCTTCTGGAATGAAGGAAGATGACGGAATTAAGTCACGTGTGTGGTTGGCCCTGATTGCTAAGGGGAGGCATTCTGTGAAATAAAAATGACTTCCTGTCAAGGGAAAAATCAGTGTCTTCCAGGGAGGGAGGAAGCGGGAAGTCCCAGTCTAGCAAAGACCACAGCTTGTGCCTGTAGCTGTTTTTAGTTCTCTGAGCCTTTATTTTGCTCAATTCTGACACCAGTGTTAGCCACCCGCTAACCCCACTCTTAGCCACTCGCTAACCCCACTCTTAGCCACCTGCTAACCCCACTCTTAGCCACCTGCCACCCCCACTGTTAGCCACTCGCTGCAGTCTTCCTAGGGGAAGGGCTCCTCTTCCTATGGGTTGGGTGAGTAACCACAGTGGGCTCCTGGTTCTAAACTGCCCCTCATTCCTGTGTTGTCTCCACCATTTTCTTCCTCAGCCTGGAAGCTGACACTTGTAATTTGGCCTTAGGCCCTAGTTAGGAGTAGCTCCCCTGGGGCCATGGACCACAGCTAAGCCCAGGGATAGAACTGTACTTTCAGGTAATAGGTTTTCATCGTAATCCTATGTATTTTATTTTATTTATTTTACACACTGATAAAAATTGCTCTAAGAAAGATTCCATTGACTTCCTCAGACTAACAAAAGTGCTCATGGCCCAGAAAAGGTTGCTTCTTCCTGGCAGTGGGCCTGCTGCCCCCGCTTCAGTGACTCTGGTGTCCTTCCACCCTGGGACCAGGTTTCATTCATAACAAACCTGTGCCTTTGTCAGCACAGGTTTGTAGCCCGGATGACATCTGCCATCCTCCACAACGGAGCTCAAATGCCACTAAAACATTAATTTCCAGACTTTTTCCATATTTCATTTTTACCTGTTGTTGTCATGTTCCTTTTTTCAGCAATAATGAGAAGTCCTGGGCCTTCTGTCCTGGGTCGTATCTAATTCATCTTTTCATACCAGCCATTGTTTGACAGAAATGAAATCTTCAATCAAAATTTGATGAATGTTTGAATGATGATGAATCTTGTGGCACAAGAGCCTGCTTTCCTTTCTTCCTATCAGGGCACCAGTGGCCCTGCAGCTGCAGGTGCCTCCTCCAGCCAAGCTGTTCTTCTGGGTACCCCTGGGAGTTCCTGGTGGGCTCAAGTAAGGTAAGACAGAGAAGAAAAAAATGACATGGGAGAAAAAGAAGAAGAAAGGAGGAGATAAAGAAACAGGAAAGAGAGCAGAGAGGAAGAAATTGTGGAGTGGAGGGCTGCCCTGTTCTCCACCTCAGAGACATAAGTAAGCTGCCTGTACAGGTTCACAGAAAAATGGATTTGATTCCAGAGACCTTCCTCATTGTGTATATTTGCACTATCATGTTGTGTAGTTTTTAAGAACCCATAAAAAAAGCAAAACCTCATGGGCCTGTAATGATCTCTACAGAATGTCAGATAAAAAGATGAGTTCAATTCTACTATATTTAAAAAGCCAGCAGGATGCAGTGGCTCACACCTCTATTCCCAACACTTTGAGAGTTCACTTGAGCCCAGGAGTTCAAGGCTGCTGTGAGCCATGATTTCACCACTGCACTCCAGTGCAGATGACAGAGAGAGATCTTCTTGTCTCTTAAACAACAAAAAAACCATCAACATAAATGTTAACAGTGTGCTGTGGTCCATACCATCCTCTCTCTCTCTCTCTGAGATGTCTCTACATTCCAGTGGAGAGGGAATATGAAATCTATTGTCAGCTAGGTCTGGGACTGGTCTTCCCCACAGAGGCAGGATGGCTATTTTGGCATAATTTAGACATTGACAGAAAGCTGATTTGGCCCCCTGAATATCTAGAGTTTTCTCTTTAGTCTGATATTATGTCAATTATGGTATACTATGACAAGTTCTTTTGGGTCTCAGAGTCACCTGCTGGTACATGGAGGAACATATTAAGCCTCTATCAGCCCATCTCATCACACCTAGTGCCTGGGTGTATGCCGGTGGGTCCTATAGAATAGGTATAGAACAGGGTTTTGGTTTTTGTTTATTTTATGAGGGGCTCTGGAGTAGGAGAGCCAGAGCATGGGGGGAGGCTATCAAGGACAGCTCAGTGCCATAGGGTGAGAAAGCCTACGCCACCAAGTGATGCTGTGTGTCTCCTGAAGTCATAAGCGATAAGGTTTATAGGGAAACAGAGGAAATCACTCAACTAAATATCATCTTCAATTTCCCCTAATTTCTGAAGTTTGGGAAATGCTGAGACCCATGACTTTTCAAATTACGCATGGTCTTTTTAAGTTAAAAAAGAGAAGTGGGTCAATGAATTAGAAGGGAAAAATAAGAAAGTCTTCTCCCTTCTTTTATGTGGCAGGCAGGGGTGGCAGGGAGTTACTTCTGTAACTCGAAAGGCTTCTGACTTTTTAAAACGAAATTGTTGTCATTGTTAATCAGGGCAGGGTCTTCTTGCCCTTTCTTGTAGAATAGCTTGGGTTTGAATTTTGGCTTTAGCCCAAAGTTTCTGGGTTACGATTGCACACAGCAGGCTTGTGAGTGCGGGTGTCAAGAAGGAGGTGGGATTTTCATAATTCCACTCTCTCAGCTCTCAACTTTGTGAAAGTGCCATTACCACCAGAAGTACTTCTCTATCTGCTCAGGTCTTCCTGCTCTACAAATCTCAACAGACAATGATGAATCATCCCTGAAGACTGCTCCGCATCATACGTTTATCCGTGTTTCTCAGTCCTGGGTTGACATTTTCCTTCTCTCTCTCTGTCCCAGGATGTCTCAAGGTCAGCACTATTGACATTTTTGGTTGCATAATTCCTGGTCACAGGGGGCTTTCCTGTGTCTTGTAGGATATTTTAACAGCATCTGGGCTTACATAAAGCGCAAAAAGGGCCTGAAGCTCTGAAGGTTGGGGAAAGCACACTCAAAATCCAGAGCCTGGTCAGTGAGGCTCAGGCCTTCCCTGAGTCTTTGTCCACGATATCAAGAAACCGCAATGAAGACTCAAAAACTATGGAATATCTGCTGTGACATCTGTCTCTGAATTGTTAGATATTAGCAAAATAATATGGCTTTTGCTGGCACCTCAGGCGCTGGTGGGCTGTCATGTGGAATGATTGTGAATTTCTGTAAAGAGCCAAGCCAGCTGAGGCTTGGTGAGTGGACTGTTAGGAAGCGTGGCTGGATCCATTAGCCGGGTGTTTCAGTAGACGAAGCTCTGGGATGTGACACTGAAGTCAGCAGGCCCAGGAAGCTCACCACACCTCTTGAAACTGCAGCCTGTGGCACAGAAGTAAAATGGGAATAGATTAGTCTTTTGGGAGCTAATCTCCCAGTTGAAATGCAATAGAACTTACAGCAAGTGACAACTTTCTAAATTATTTTCTTATGCCTCATGCCGTTCTTTTGTCTCTATTTTTAGTGTTTCCACCTACTAACTTTATTCTTTCTCCCACTATTTCTAATACATCGCCAATGATGTATTTTCAATAAGAATTCAATTACCTAGAGAGGCAGATGTGCTAACTGGCAATCTGAGGGATTTTCCTGCAAGTTGATTGCAAAGCTGACTCAAGGTTCTAGCCCTGCTGCTGTCAGGAGAGACTCACTGTCAACAAGCTGTTAAAAGTGAAACTTCATAATGAGGGAGAATGTGTGGAACATCAAGTAATCTCTTTGTTCTTACCAATTGCCTCATTTAATTGGCACTGTTTTATTGAATTTTTAATAAAGTGAAGTGAGATTTTAATGTAATCCCATCTACTTTAGACCTAATTCAACATATTAATTTATTATGAGTCTTTATTTGTTTTTTATGAAGTTATGCTTTGAAAAGTTTCCCAAATTGCCAGTTATTTGTAAACTTTAAAAAACTTCTCCAAAGTAGTTTTGTTATTTGTAATAGTGCAAAAAGCAACGCAAAACCACACAAGAGCATTTTGTTGACTGTCGCCACAGTTAAGGTACTGAGTGTTGTTAAGGGAATGTACGTTTATATTTGCTAAATTTTCATGAACTTGGTAATTGAGCCATGATTATATTAACCCTTTAGATTGACAGAACTGTGGCAATAACTATGTAGTCCTGTGATAGGCCTGGACGTTGAAAAGGTGAGTGGCTGACTTCATTTAATTGTGTGATCTGAAGTGTGTCTCATTATAAACCATACACCTGATTTGAGTCATACAATGTAACTTTTAGTGAAAGTTGTACAGGTTTTCCTGAAAAAATGCTGAAGGTGCTTTTGCCTAGTAACTGTATTCTGATTATTGTATTTCAGGGCACTCAGGGAATTAGCAGCTTCTCAGAGCACGTAATGAGCTACCAGTGTGTAAAGTCCCCACTATTTTAACAGGGAGACACTAAAACCAGAAAGACATTTCCAGTCGCCCAGATCCCGAAAAGTACATAAAAATCACCTCAGGACATTTAGTGGAACCCATGAATAGCTTTCGGTAAAATGCACAATTCATGTGTCTATAATTTTCTAAAAATTTGGTTCTAAATACCTCTTAAATTTCATAAATAATGTATGTTAATTTTTTAAAATATTAGACAATAAGCATAGAGAAATAAAAAGTTAACTTGTAATTTTATACCCAGAGGAAATTACTGTTGATATTTTGTTGTAGAATCAGAGACATTTCTATTTTGTACAATATTGTGAAAAAAAAAACTGTTCATAATATTTTAAAATAAATTTTCTAGGTAATAATGTAACTAACAAGCACATTACTAGCAGCAGCACTGATTAATGGCTGCAGAGCATCTTTTGATATGGGTCTACTGAAATGTATTTAACCAATCCTC
This sequence comes from Pan paniscus, assembly GCF_029289425.2. NCBI lineage: Eukaryota > Metazoa > Chordata > Mammalia > Primates > Hominidae > Pan > Pan paniscus. Next base: position 187,319,450 of record NC_073252.2, on the reverse strand, counting down.
AAAGTTGGTTATTTAATTTATTTTTAACATTTCTGCTACCATAAATAACGCTGTGCTGAGCACTTGCACTTCAGGTTTTCTGTGCTTCTTCACTGTGGTCTTACGATAAATATCTAGAGTGAAAGGGAATTTACACGGCTAAAAAATGACTCCTAGAGAACTTCAGAATCTCCCAGACAGCCTATTCAATTCTTTCTGTGGTTCAACAAATGGAATAATATTTCAGCCGGCACTTCACAGAAGAGATGAACAAAATGGAATAAAGAAAGAGAATTGAAGTATGCGCTTACTCCCGAATCCAGAGCAGCAGTCTCACTGGTGCAGACACGTCCCTGAGGGTAGATGTTACTTATGGGGGATCTGGCGTCAGCGGCTGTCCTGGACCCTGGCCACACTATGCCGTCCTCATCGTTCCTGCTCCAGGAAGAGAAACAACACTGCTGAGTTGCTGCTGGGCACATGGCCCTGACATCGTGGACTCCATATGTCGGTTATTTACAGGGTTTTCCCTGCTGCACTGGCTTCCCGTGGTGGCACAACAAATACTACAAATTCAGCATCTTAAAAAAAACAGCAGTTTCCCCTCTCCCGGTGCTGGGGGCTGGAAGTGTGGAGTCAGGTGCAGCAGGGCCGTGCTCGCTCTCGAGGCTCCAGAGGAGAGCCCTTCCTCGCCTCTTCCAGATTCTGGTGGCTCCGAGCTCTGTTTGGTTATTTTTTACAGTTTCTATTTCTCTGATGATATAGTCAATCTTTCCACTCGTGTGAAGGGCACTTACCTTCATCTCACTGAGCACAATTATGCGAGTGTTGCTTCAGTCTTTTGGGGATAACTTTGACATTGGGTCTTCTCAGGCTTGGGATCTTCTCTCTTGAGAACTGGTCACATTTTCCTGGTGATTTATATGTCAATTAATTTTGAATTGCATCATGGTCATTTTCGACATGATTTTGTGTAAGCTCTGGGTCTTCATTTTAAAGTGTAAGTTTTATTATTATCCAGGTATGCTGAGGCCACCAAAGGAAGTCACAATTGCCATCCAAAATATAATTTGCTGTTCATAGCTCTCAAGAGGTGGGGTGTGCCTCGACATGCAGGGACACCATGAAAGCACAAGGGTTGGTCATGGACAGAAGGAAGGGGAGGAGAAGGTGGCAGGCACCTTCATCACGGGATCTGCAGGAAGGAATGGGCGAGGCAGCGTATGCTGGCTTAGGACTGGCTAGTTTGAATGCTTTCAGCAGGCTCTGGGTTGGGGGCCACCTGAGTTGTTGGGCACCTGACCCTGAGACGATCAGGAAAGGGGCATATGTGTTTGGTGCTCAAGGGCCAGACAGGGGAGGTGGGGGTGGGCTGACTCCAGCTTGGTTGGTTTCCCCTGAAGGCTGTGCTGACAGGTGAGTTGTTTGCTATCTCTAGGAATCAGTTAACCCTGGGAGGGGTAGTCTGTCCCAGGTCAGCAAGGCCCCAGATGCCAAGGCATCAAGAACACAGAATATAAGAAACTAGAAGGAATGCAGCCTTGTTAAAAACCCCTCGGGGAATGTTGTTTATTTTTTCTCCTCAGGCAAATCCATGTGGCTTGGCTCAGAGGGCAAGTTCTGTCTCCCTGTGCGTGGGCGGGTCCCAAGGCCTTTGCTAAGCTGCCCTGGTGGCTCTGATTTTGTCCTGTGCACAAACAGCTGGGGGGGGGGTGGGGACCAGGACTGTGGGGGTGCTACACACAGAGCCAGACAAGCCCATTCTGCAGCTCTCTCCTCTAGGGGCTCCCCCCACCTCCCCAGCTTACAGGGGCTCCTTCTCCTGATCCTTTGGCCAGAAGGAAGGGGTTTCTTTTAAAGTCCTTGCCCTGAGGCACCACACAGATGTGGCTCTATAACTGGTGCCACCTAAAGGGAAACGTGACAAAAAGAGAGAGAGAAGGAGGGAGAGGGAGAAGGAGGAAGATAGAGGGAAAGGAAGTTGGGGAGGGAGAGTAGGGAGAGAAAGGGGAGAGAAGAGAAAGGGAGGAGGGAAAAGAAGTGGGGAGGGAAAAAGGGACAGAAGAGGTGGGGAAAGGGGCAAGAGGAAGGAGACAGGAAAAGCGGAGCAGAGGAGGGAGGAAGAGGGGCGGGAGAGACGGGGATTGAGAGAACACACAATTTCTTCCCCCCATGCTTTGAAGACAGGATCCTTTTTTCTTCTGGCCACAGACACTGGATTTCTCCTGGGATTCAGCTGCTTGTGCCACCACAGCTGGCGCTCCACTGGGGAGAGCCAAAAAACAAAAAAACTAACCCCTCAAAGGAAGCACTTCCTTTATATGGACTGAATCGTGTCCCCCTTGAAACTCACAAAATGAAGCCCCAGCCCCAGTATCTGAGAGTGTGACTGTATTTGGAAACAGCAGCTTTAAAGACGTGATTGAGGTAACATGAGGCCATCAGGGGCCGCAATCTGGCCTGTGCCCTGATAGGAAGAGGAGACTAGAACACGACACAAATACTGCAGGAGGCACAGAGCGAAGACGCCACCTGCAAGCCAGGGCCAGAAGCCTTGGAAGAAGCACCTGCACACCTGAATCTTGGACTCCAGTTTTCAACACCGTGAGAGAGTAAATTTCCATTGCCAGCCAGTCTGTGGCCATCTGCAATGACTCTAGCACGTTAGTATACCCCTCTACGGGTTGCCTTCCCGAGTTTTTATTCTCTTCCCAGTCTGTCTGCTTTTGTGGATGTCTGGAGCTCTTGAGTAGTTGCTTTCTGATTTTGCCCAGAGCTTTCAGTTGCAATCAGCGAGAAAGAAGCTGCAGGAACTTGTTTCATCTTGACCATCCATACATATTAAACTGATGTGTTTGTTACATTCTACCGTCTCTTGAGTGTAATCAAATAAAAGAGCATCTGATGTAATAGGAAAATAGAGCAGGCTTTGCTAACCAGCTCGTCCTCCCTCCGCAGACACCACACAGAACGTTGGTTCCTGGAGGCACCAATCCATGTTGAGGATTGGCATAATGGGAACGGAATGATCTTGGGTCATAGGTTTTGCTTTTTTTTTTTTTTTTTTTTTTTGCTTCTATTCAGAAAAAAATTATACTTTAGAATTCTGATTAAAAATCTGAGAAATGAAATAAAAAGTATGCCTTTTAAAAAATGTTTCACAAGAACATTGCAGTTTTATTCTAGAAGTTGTAGCAGGGAGATTTTGGCTTCATGTAATAGAAAGCCCAATAAGAATAAGATTAAACACTAAGGGAAATGGGTTTGCTGCATGTAAGGAAATCTAGAAGTGGGCATGGCCTGGACTGGCTAATCCAGGGGATTAGCCAACTCTCTTACCTGGGGAAAGTTGTGGATATTTTCCATGTAAATTCTCCTGAGTCCTGCAGCCTCAGTGAGAAAGTGTGCATGTGTGTACTCACGTGTGTGTGTGTGCGTATGTGTGTGTAATGTGATATGGGGGCTTTGGACAATCCATTCTCTTCTGTGCAGAGGTGAACTTTCACTTTGGAGAAACTGAACAACTGTCTGAGTGAGAGCACGCTCTTATCATCCTGTGTGATCAGTGGCACTTTGCTAATGATCCAAGAAGTGAGAGACAACAGGTGGAGCAGAAATTAGAGTTCACCAGGCCATATTACTCCCACTGGGGAGGGCTGCACCCAGTGATACACTGAAAAACCTGTAACACGTCACTCCCTGAAAAAGGCTGTGCTTTGTAGCATTTGTCAATTTCCGTGGTCTAAATATTGACCCACTTTTTGTTCCCAACACCATGTCCCTAAAAATGGCGATGGGAAGCTTCGCACAGCGGGCTCTTATGAGCCGGCACGAGCTGGCTCCAGCACACCACTGGTTTCCACTTGAAATAGTGAGAATATCTGGTTTTTATTGAGAACGTGGCTGTGCACAGCCTAGAACAGGATTTCTCAGCCTCACTTCTACAGGCCTTTTGGGCTGGCACATCCTCGGTTATGAGGCCTCCCTGTCCATGGTAAGATGTTTAGCAGCATCCCTGGCCTTTACCCACCATGGGCCAGTACTATTCTCCCAGTTGTGACAACTAAAATATCTTCAGGCTTTGTCAAATGTCCCCTGTGGGCAAAATTGTGCCCGTTGGAGAACCACTGGCTTAGAAGAAGGGTGAGTTGGCTCAGTATGGAAGCTGTGTATTTGTTTTGAGGTCCTGCTAACATTTGAAGGCAAAGAGAAGGCCTGACCTTTGCTGTGGGCTTGGGCTTGATAAATGCCCTTCAAAGAATGGTCTATGCAAAGGCAGTGATTTCACATATGTCTGAATGTGGATTTATACTTTTTTTCTAGTTGGTGTGTGTCAAGTGTAGAATCCCTACATTCTGTTTGCTCTATAAGGTAGTATTTTAAACAGTGATTTAAACATTTTAAACTATTGATTTTTCATAATAGTTTTTGCTCCAGTAGAAATTAGGAATTGATCAATTCTTCTTAACTTTAGGTGTGCAAAGCAATTGGCTGATTAAACCTACAAATATAGTAGAACCCTTATGTTATTTTCTGGATGAGAACTAAATGTTAAAATTTGAGAAAGGTGAGGACAAACTACTTTATGGATCTTGGTTAGGGGTTTCAAATGTCAATCAAGATATAAATGAGATGAATGCCTTGTAGAATTAATTATTTTTATGACTGTGTTATGATATGAAAATGTTATGATAGGGAAAAATGCAAGAAACTGTTACCCCTGTAGGAATATTGACTTTGTAGCCTTGGTTAGAAGACAGGCTCTGATGGAAAAATTTGCTATGATGGATTGTGCCATGGAGACTTGACTCTCTCTACATTTATGGCACTGAAGCCACCTCTGTGGTGTGCAGTGTGGACGCATGCCACGTCTCTCAGAGGAAGCACACCTGGCAGTGGGCAGGCCCTGGCTGTGCCCTGCTGCTGTGGCCTGCCCCTTCTTCCTCTAGTAGGGCGGGGACCCTCTAACCAGGCAGCTTTGGACTAGACCAGTGCTATTCAAAGAATGATCTGGAGACAGTGACCAGGAGTCCTTTGTGGACCTGGAGACCTAACATTAGGAATGGTAAGTCCAGAAACTGAGCATTTAGAAACTTGTAAAGAAATTTGATGTTGCCATGTGAAGTAAAAATGTGGTCTGTTTTAGCAATTCATTTATTTTGTAGTTTTTAATAGTGTTGGTCTACAATAGATTAGGAAAAACAAAACCAAACAAGAAACCAACCAACCTCCTCCAAATCTGGTTCTTTTCCTCCAAATACTCAGAGAAGCACAAGAATAGACTGTTTACACCCTAGAGAGTCTTGCACGGTCTGTTTCCAGCTCATGCACCGTGAAGGCTGCTATGAGAGTAATAAACTGTGTTTCTTTCAAGGGAGGTGATGAAAATTGGAGAAGGTGGTGAGGATGCTTGATTGAAGTGAGTCCACAGCAGGCTTCACAGGGGCTGTGGAGGCCTCTGCCAGGTGCATGTCCAACCCCCTCAGCTTCTTTGTGGACATCCTGGGCCCTTCAGGGCTCTCTCGGGGTAAGGTGTGAGACCAGATCCTCACATAACTTCCAAGAGAACTGAAACCAGGACAGGGACGCAACACACTCACCTGTTCACTCTCCAGAACGATTTTCAGCATTTCAGGTGGAACTGAAATCTCTTGGACTCTGAGGCCTGCTCTCTTGTAACCTCTAACTTAAGTGCTAGAAGGTATACTAAATGCATTTTCAGTTTTGTTGCTACATTTGCAAGTGTCTGAAACTCTGCCTATAGTTCATAATTGTAGATAGAGAAGTAAAAAAAAAAAGAAAGCATTTGTTCTCTTGAAGGTAAAATATGCCCACATGTCATATGCAAAATGACATTGATGTGAGAGCCATTTCCTCTCATTTACATAAGACAAAGTTCCTTCCATGCCAAACTTCTCTAGAAACAATATCTGGAAAAGCACAGGTGAAGGAGAGGTATGACAGAGGAATCCCAAACTGGATACTGAATGCAGAACTTGTTGCCCTTGTCTAGCAAGTTCAGATTGCCATAAGGAAGTCACCATGACTGTTAGGTTAAATGGCCATTGCTACATTAAACTTTCTCTTCATATCACTTCAAACATTTAAAAATATGTATTAGAAGAAATGCTACCATTTTCAATTAGTTCTATTTTACTGGTTTCTCTTTCTGTTAATATAAATATGCATAGTTCTTTTCTTCAAATACAAAGCTGATTGGAAATTTCTAGGAACTAATTATCAAGAGGAAGAAGAATATTAACAATATACCTTGAAGTTTGTATTTCTTTTAGTCATAGCATTTTTAGATATTCATTTAAACATGAAAAATATTGGAACGATCTTGTTTTACCAACAAAACAACAGATTCCTAGATATAATTTTTATTTAGTCAGGCTTCTCATTTTTTTCAGTCCTCAATTTTTTTTCTTCTATTGTCTAACGGATGTCTTACCGTGCTGCATCCCTGTTGTCTTCAGTAAGGATGGCACCAAGTTCAAGAGACTGAAGAAGAGACCTGGAGCCAGTGAAAGAGACATAGAGTTTACTGAGGGGACTTACATACAGGGCAGTCCACTGGTGGGAGGCTGGACATGGACAGCAGAACTGCTACCATTTATAAAAAGCATGCAGTCTATACAGACTAGGTGAGTCTGCATGCTCAGGGTATGCTTAAATTAAGTTATTCCTGTCAGGTGTGTCTACCGTACCCTCCTCCCCAGCAGACCCTGGAATGCCGCTCACATTCTCACCGTGTCATTCCTCCACGATTTCCCTGGGCCAGGTACGGGGAGGAACATTGCAGCCAGATCTCACAGCAGCAACACAAATTACAACAAAACAGAATAACAAATACAATAACAGTCATAACGTTTTCCCAAGTGCTTGGGAGTTGACCTTACATGCTCAGTGGCAGGCCTGCGGTGGAGAGGACAGCTCTTCGCACACCCAACAGTCTGGATTTTTTATGGAGAGATGCCACCATCTGCACCCAGTCGGCAAAGAGGTTTGCTGCACACCATCCAACAAGATGACACCCAGGTATTTGATTGATAAGCCTGGCCCCTGGACTTTGTGTTGACCACCCATCCTCTGTTCTCCAAGTGAGACAGCAAGGTGATTGTTGCAGTTTGTAAGCTGGAAAAACAACACTCGAAGTTAATGGAAAACATGTACCCTCCCCCTCTGGGATGATATTTCCAGGGGAAGATGGTAAAGGCCCGTTGTTCTTATGTTTGAGGGAGCGACAATATTTTGCATATTACCAAGTGACTAGTGTCACACCCAGTGGGTCACCCTGCTGGCCCTTTGGTTGCCCCCTTTCCTTTGGCGCCCTTGACTTTCATCCTTGTAGCATGCACCCCTTGCCCATGCAGTTTCTTCATGTCTCCTAAGTCAGTGGCTGCTTGGGCCACTGGAGACACTGGCTGTCCTGCCTAAGGGTTCAGGAGAGACACTAGCACACCGTACCACTGACTGGATGCTGGCTCTAAGATGACATCTTTCATGCCGCCAGTGAACAAAAGCTGATTTTTGGAAACTAGATAGTGCTCAGCACGGACAGGATGCTTCCTTCTTAATTCCCAGAGGATGTCTGGCATTTTCGTCATAGTCTGGCGTTGCAGAGGAGACATGGGGATGTCTGCTCAGCATAGACAGGATGCTTCCTTCTTAATTCCCAGAGGATGTCTGGCACTTTCGTCATAGTCTGGCGTTGCAGAGGAGACGTGGGGATGTCTGCTCAGCGTGGACAGGATGCTTCCTTCTTAATTCCCAGAAGATGTCTGGCATTTTCATCGTAGGCTGGCATTGCAGAGGAGACGGGGTGGGGGTGGTGTCTCACTCATTTGGCCAGTTCCCCTTGCAGCCACAACCACCCAGCTACCATGGGGATGGCTCAATCCTCATTACTGGAGCTGCAGCGGTGCTGCCTCAGGACCGGGTGGCTTGTGGTGGACACCATTCCACTCACCTCAAATGCAGAGATACAGCACCTCATGTCCCCTAGTGGTAGAAGCCACCCGTGGTCAGCTCTCCCCCTTCCTCCTGAAACTATTTCCCAGCTCCACCAGTTCCACAGTGGTGCCGCCCTGCGCTGTGTCATGCTGCCATCTTTCAGGCAGGGGAGACAGTTCCACAGTGGTGCTGCCTTGTGCTGTGTCATGCTGCCATCTTTCAGGCAGGGGAGACAGTTCCACAGTGGTGCCGCCCTGTGCTGTGTTGTGCTGCCATCTTTCAGGCAGGGGAGACAGTTCCACAGTGGTGCTGCCTTGCGCTGTCGTGCTGCCATCTTTCAGGCAGGGGAGAGTTTTGTGGGTCTACTCCCTGAGGGCGTGATTGGCCTGCCTTCATCTTGGTGGTGACCACTAAATGTGCATCGGGGGCTGGTAACCTCTATGGACTTATCTCAGTCCTTGTCCTCACTCTCCTCCCAGCGGGGCTCTCCATGGGGCCCTAGGACTTAGGGCCCCAGGATGATTGGGTCATGATAGCCCTGACTAGTAGATGTGGCAGTCAGCGACCCTTCAAATGGGCTACCCAATGATCCAGAGTCTCCATTTTGCCACCCTGTTCTCGCAGGCAGGACAGTAAGTCTCTGATGTTTCAACCTGAGATAATCTTGTATCTCTTTCTGGTCATAAATTGTCTTGTATTTGATGCACCTTTGCCTGTGCTGTGAGCTGAGCCTCAGTGTCTGTTTGGAGTGTAGTCAGGAGCAGCCGCCTGTTGTGGCTGCCAAAACTTGGGCATCTAACCTTGCTTAGATAGATATGCCCCCTGCCACAGCTCTTCCAGACCTCTCAGCATTTTCAGGGGGTTATCATACTCACTCATTTGGCCTCATCCATTAAGGATAGTGGCTATAAGGCCCACATAGACATGGACAGCCAGCCCAGGGTCTCTCCCATGGATGTCCCCTTCCCTGATCATAGGCATGGACAGCTGGCCCAGGGTTTCCTCTGTGGATCTCCCTTCCCTGATCACAGGCATGGACAGCCAGCCCAGGGTCTCCCCCATGGATCTCCCCTTCCCTGATCATAGGCATGGACAGCCGGCCCAGGGTCTCCCCCATGGATCTCCCATTCCCTGATCACAGGTATGGACAGCCAGCCCAGGGTCTCCCCCGCGGATCTCCCCTTCCCTGATCATAGGCATGGACAGCCTGCCCAGGGTCTTCCCCGCGGATCTCCCCTTCCCTGATCATAGGCATGGACAGCTGGCCCAGGGTTTCCTCCGTGGATCTCCCTTCCCTGATCATAGGCATGGACAGCTGGCCCAGGGTTTCCTCCGTGGATCTCCCTTCCCTGATCATAGGCATGGACAGCTGGCCCAGGGTTTCCTCCGTGGATCTCCCTTCCCTGATCACAGGCATGGACAGCCGGCCCAGGGTCTCCCCCATGGATCTCCCATTCCCTGATCATAGGCATGGACAGCCAGCCCAAGGTCTCCCCCGCGGATCTCCCCTTCCCTGATCATAGGCATGGACAGCCGGCCCAGGGTCTCCCCCATGGATCTCCCCTTCCCTGATCATAGGCATGGACAGCCAGCCCAGGGTCTCCCCCGTGGATCTCCCCTTCGCTGATCATAGGCATGGACAGCCGGCCCAGGGTCTCCCCCATGGATCTCCCCTTCCCTGATCATAGGTATGGACAGCCTGCCCAGGGTCTTCCCCGCGGATCTCCCCTTCCCTGATCATAGGCATGGACAGCCGGCCCAGGGTCTCCCCCCTGGATCTCCCCTTCCCTGATGCTATCATCTTGGCATTCACGGGGTTTCCTCTGACTTACTGGCTTCCTCACCAGTTGTGCTGGGTCCTTATTGGCTTTGGTAGGGATGGCACCAGGTTCAAGAGGCTGAAGAAAAGACCTGGAGCCAGTGAACAGGACACAGGGTTTATTAAGGAAACTTTCATACAGGGCCATTGAGTGGTGGCAGGCTGGACAGGAGGAGCACTGTCATTTGTCAAAAGCATGCAGTTTACACAGATCTGGTGCAGGTACATCCTCAGGGTTTGCTTAAGTGATTTCCACAGGTGCATCTGCTACACACATCTCCACTTCATCATAAAAGCAGGATTGTGTTCCCCTGTCCTTTTCCCAGCTTTTTCATATGCGTAAGTTGTGACATAAAATGCAAACTCTGGTCATTTTTATCCTTTTTCTGCACTTTTCCACTTATGGCTGGCTTGTCTTCAAGTCTGTTGCTTCTTCTTTCTTATGTTCAGATATTTCCATTTATTTACTTTCTCATCGAAGTGCCCTAGAAATGGGGCCAGTAGTGGCTTCTGCACATAGCACTGAGGTTATCTTTCTAAATTCTTCCTCTGTACTATCCTCCACAACAGCACATTAGCTTCCATTTGGGTCAAATTAACCTCAACTTATGAACTTTAATATCCACCATCATTACATCCTCTTGTTTCATTAGGCACCATCTAAACCAAGTACTTTCGAAGTAATAAACATAAAAAGTTCAAAAACTTGGAACACAGTTTTTACTATGACTATTTCAATTTAGATTCTATTATTTATGCTCATGTGAATGCCTTCTAGTAAGTTTGGCCTTCTTGAATGTAGTCATAGCTTGCACACGTATGGAATTTCTGGGTTGTGTTTTATTTTGTGTGTGTTTTCCTTACAGTTATCCAATGGGTTCTGAGAGAGTGTGTTGGAGTCTGAACTGCCATTCTCAGCAAGTGTCTGACCCTTAACCCTGAGCCAGGCAGAGTCCGGGGACTAAGGTTCCATGCAGGAATGGAGTGGGGTGGCCCATCTCATGGAGGAGGAGATGAGACATAGGCAACAAGATGTGGTTAAAGATGGACAGGGGGTCAGAAATCAAAGAAAAAGAGAAAATCAAGTATCATCATCTCTCAAGGGTCGGGGTACCAGAAAGAAAGCCAACTTGAAGCAATGAGTATTTATTGCCAGTTATAACTACACATAGCTGAGTGGGGAGAGAAGCGTTGGAAGGAAAATAGAAGAAGAAACCCAGAAATGTCCAGGTATGTGAAAACAAGTGCCGGCAGTCGCATTAAGAGGTTACTGGGGCCTTGACCGTGGTCAGGGAGAGAAATGGCATCAAGGCAGCTTACAGACGCGCTGCTGGGAACTTCATTTTGGCTTTTGTGGTAATATAAGTACCTGGATTTTAACGAATACATGTGCACTTGGCACTGGGCTGATATTTATTCAAGGGCCTTAATTGATGCTAAGAAACATAATTTAAAAAACCACTGCTTTCTTTATATTTAATGATTTTAGTAGTAGTTATGATACCAGTAAAATATTAATGTTTATTCAGCTCTCCTTTGTGCTGGCATATCCAGGTTTTCATCCACTGTGGCTGACTGAAAAGCATGGCCATGCTATTTTGTAGCTTTCCTATCAGGGCATGATCTATTTCTCCACCCCTTCACTCTGGGCTGAACTTGTGATTCGCGTTGACTAACAGAATGCAGTGAAAGACCCCCAAGAGGTCTTGCCTCTTCTGCCTTCACTTTCCTGGGACGTCGCTGCCTTCATGAGAGGAAGTCAATGATCCTCTTTGAGATTGAAAGACGACCTGGAAAGGAGGAGCTCTTGCGGTTCAGCCAGCTGAGCTCAGGCCCAGCCAACCCTCTAGCCTAATCCAACACAGCTGAACCCATGCAAGATCAGCAAAAGCACCTCTTGGCCCACCCAGAGAGCTGTGAGAAATGTAAGTCAGTCCGATTTGGGGTACCTTGTCTGGCAGTATTGAATAACTAATGAACCTGCAATTTTAACAAGCCTGCCCTTTGGCACACACACTCACCCCCACACACCCACACACTGATTCAAACAACAAACTATGCGAGGCCCAGGACGTGACCAGGTGGCATGTCAGTAAATACCTGTTTCCAGGCCCTTTACAAACTTTTCAATACTCACTAGAGCTGCACAAAAATTGTGCTATTGCTGCATAAAGATTGGCTATGACCGTTTTTTGTGGAGAGACAATTTCACATCTTGAAAAGATATAGTTTTTACCCAAATCTGGGATTCCACACCCAAGACATGGCTGCTCAGAAACAATTGCACTGAAGAGATTGATTGCCTCTTGGTTTTTATAGGCGCAGGGGAGGAAAGATCTGGGTTTGAATCACTGGCCCTATGATTAACAAGATGTGTAACATGGGAAAAATGCCTGACTTTCTGAATCTTCATTGCACCTCTGTAAATGGAGGCGAATAACATTAACCAATCTGGGTTATTTTGAAATACATAGTAAAATCACTCAATCTAGTGCCTACCACATACCAATTTTCAAAAACTGTAGTTTTCCTCCCTTGGTGCAGTGCTTCTGTAATTGTTGTACCATTACAATCTGCACCAAAAGCAATTGGAGTTTGTTTAAAATGTGGGTGTCCAGGTCCACCACAACAGTGGTCAGTTATATTACTTTTATCTCTTATAATCCATTTTTCTTGATTATATTCTTTTAAAATATATGTGACACCAACTAGAATGGCTAAGATGGAAAATACAGACAGTATTAAGTGTTGGCTAGGATGTAGAGCAGTTGGGACTCTCCTACTCTGCTCCTGGGGGTGTGCACTGCTGTAGTTACTAAAGCTGGGCATAACTGAACCCAAGAATTCCAATCCTAGGCATATTCCCAATGGAAATGTGTGCATGTGATCACCAAAAGATAGATATTATTAAAATGTTTATAGCAGCACTCTTTGCAATAGCTCCCAACTGGAAACTACCAGGTGCCCATCAACAGCAGAGTCGACTTTTTTTGAAGCTGGGATACAATGCAGCAATGAGCATGAACAAACGACTACACGCTGCAGCACAGGTGCATCTCACAAATGCAATGTTGTAGACAAGAAGCACATACAACAGTACATACTGTACAATTACATTGACTTAAGTTTAAGAACTGGTAAAACTGGCTGGGTGTGGTGGCTCATGCCTGTAATCCCAGCACTTTGGGAGGCCGAGGTGGGCAGATCACGAGGTCAGGAGCTCGAGACCAGCCTGGCCAACATAGTGAAACCCCGTCTCTACTAAAACTACAAAAAAATTAACCGAGTGTGGTGGTACGTGCCTGTAGTCCCAACTACTCGGGAGGCTGAGGTGGGACTTGCTTGAACTCGGGAGGCAGAGTTTGCAGTGAGCCGAGATCATGCCACTGAACTCCATCCTGTTGACAGAGTGAGACTCCATCTCAAAAAAAAAGGAACTGGTAAAACATTACTATGGTCTTAGAGGCTCAGAGTACAGGCTCAGGTAGTGACTGGAAGGGCACCAGGAAGGTTTTGGGGGCGCAGTAATGCTCTCTGTTTCTTGATCCAGGTGCTGACTAGATGGCTGTGTTTGTTTTGTGCAAGTTTGTTGAGCTGTACCACTTGTAATCCGTCCACATCTCTGGATGCATATTATACTAAATAAAAAGTTTACATTCATAAAAGAAACCATGGGACATAAAGGATACGTTCTTGCAAACTTCCTTTATGTCTTTCTAAAATCTCCCCTGCGTTCCTCTCTAGGTCCTTCAACATGAATGTTTGGAGAACTAAGAGAAAGAAACACAAACCCTGACTAACTTGAATTTAGGATTTTTTAACTTACAATAGGTTTATTGGGACGTAACCCCATCGTAGGTCAAGGAGCATCTGCACTTACAATGGTTTACCTTAGGATATTTTGAGTTTATCATGGGTTTATCAAGGTATTAAATGCATTTTGATTTATGATATTTTAGACTTATGATTAGTTTATCAGGCTGTAACCCCACTGGAAGTCTAGGAGGACCTGTATTTTAATTTAAAAAATATGCAAGCCTGTTTACATATTTATTTTATATTTCTTCACCACATCTACAAAGCAGACCACAATTAGCTTTGTAAAAAAAGAGATATGGAATCTAAATGTTCCAGGACATAGTTGTGAGAGCTGCAAAGATGAGTCGATTGATTTTGTTCGGGGTCCTCCTTCTTGCTGATGTTGGCTGACCTTGTTTACTCAGCCTCCATCCTTGGGCCTGGTCAAAGAGTATTGCCGACTAGCCTGCCTCTTCCTCATCTATACTGTCATAAGACTATCTCTTTTTTGTCCAGGTACCCCTGTTGCAGTCTTAAAGGTTGTCTTTCAAAAGTTGAAAGACACAAAACTTGATGTGATCTGGCTGCTCTAACTTGATTCCGTGTTTGTGCAGAAAAACCCTCCCCACCATTCTTGTCTCCCGAAAAGCATTCATTAAGGGTTTGAACGGGATGGAAATAATTAATCTCACCTATTTGCTCAATGTGTTGCCCAGGCTGCAACTCCAGTCTATGAATGTCTCATCTGCCCATTCACAGCGATTCGAAAACGAATTTTAAACAGTAGAACCATTAATTTGGTGACCTTTTAGGCACCCAACACCAGCCAGCTGGAATCTCTCTGTCAGTTCACAGTGTGTATTTATTTTTTTTCTTTTTGCTCACAAAGCAGAAAAGTTTGCATGAGCTGGCGGGGGTGAGTAGGGGTGAACGGAATCAATATTTGTTGAAGTGTTCATATGTGTTTTAATGACATTGTGTAAATTATTCTATGTAACCCTCACAGTATCCTGAAGGGAAGATAAAAGCATTTTCATTTTACAAATTAAAAGAATGACCTGTGAGGCAGGCTCACTGTGAGCGGTGACTGGCGTGCCTGAGTCTGTGGAGGGAGAGCACACTCCCAGGCATCAACTCACATGACGGAGATTTGATACTTGTGGATAGGCAGCAAAGAACAACAGGAGTTTGTGGGAGCTGCTTCCTCGAGACTCAGAAAGCTGCCAGGGTGGATGGAGCTTTGACTGTGTGTGCCCCCGTTGTGCTGTAGATGAGGGACCCTGAAAAGCAGCCCACCCTGGGTTTTACACCACGGGGGAACATGATGCAAGGAGCTCCAGAATTGAAGGACGTCCCGTTTCTAGGGGAGGGTGGGAACAGAGCCTGAGAATTCCAGCCTGCTCACCCTTATCTCAGAGTGTTGCATTCCCAGGACATCTTCCAAGGCCATCTGGAGAGCTGTCCTGCAGTGACACACCTCAGCTTACCCAGCGTAGAAGTGAGGGGCTCAGATTCAGCATCTGCAGCTATCCCCAAATGCCGTGATTATTATTCCACCATCCAAGGCTCACAGTGAGTTAACTGTTTTCTTTCTCCTGTCATTCAGGAGCCCAAGGGTGGTGCTTCAGCACCCTAGGAAATGTGCCAGCAAGGTCTACAGTATCAGCAACTTTACCTCTCCCTCCCAGAGCTTTCTGGAGTGCTTAGCAGAAGACAGAGGACTCTAAAGTGTGAATGTGGAATGGAAATCGAGGCCACCGGGAACTGCTGCATCGAAGAGTAACTTGCGAACGCATAGGGATTCACAGGATAGATATTGTCTGGATATCAGGGCGAAATGTTAATTAGGGATCAAAATGTCCTTTTAAATTAGCTACGTTGAAGAGAAAGGAGAAGACCAGGAAACAGAAGAAAGATATCTGTTCTGTGGTATTTTGGAATAAATATTTATAGAAAACAGTGGTCTGTTTGTTTAAAAAGTACCGATCTAAAATGCTGCCCCGTCTCATCCTTTCTTCCTGCTTTATTTTCTTTCTCACTGTTTATTCCCTGACATGCTGTAAACTACACTTATTTATCTTGCAAATGTTTCCTACTAGAACGTAAGGCCCATGAGGGCGGACATTTTGCCGCATTCTCTTTGGAACAGTGGACACACAGGGACTTACACAAATATCTGTTGAATGAATGAATGTACGCTTCACATTTGATGACTTACTAATGTAATGATGTCTGACCAATAGATAAATCTTTTTCCCTATTAACTGATTGGACATGTTCCTTGAAGCCATCACTGGGGGTCTGCTCTGAAGTTTATGGATCACTCAGGATGGTGGGCTCAGGGCTCAGGCGGGTCCTAGGTTGCCTTGTTACTATCAGCCCAAGGTGTCTATCAGAGTTGCTACCAAAAAGACGATTTTCCAAGTCTTCAAAAATGAACTGTTAGGGAGGATTATGCTGGATATTTATATCAATTTCTGGACACTTTAAAGCTATGAAGATAGATATGAAAATAAAGGTTTTTTTCATTTTAGGGGGCTGAGACAAAAATAGACAATTTGAGGAAAATATAAATGTATCCATAGAGGTCATTGTTAGCACCTTTCAAAAACTTGTTTTGGTCTCCTAAAAGCATAAAGAATCTACTGTATATGGTAAACCAGTATTAAGGGTCCAGCCAAGAAAACAGAATCAACACTAATTATTTTAGTACACAGAGATTTAAATGTGGGAAATTGACTAAATAGAATAAAAAGGGGGAACTGAGGTATTGCAGAGAGTGAAACTGCAGGGGCAGCCACCAGCTGTCTAGGGCTGAGGAACAAAGGAAAGAAGTTGGGGTTACTAGAATCCAGAAGCTGGAGGAGGGGTCCCCAGAGCTGGGGCTCAGTCCCCCAAGAAGGGGCACTGCCCAGCTGGTGCTCAGGCCTTTGAGAGGCTCATGGGAAGGGTGTCTCCGGGAGCACAGAAAGAAGCCAGGCATGGGAACTGATGTTATCGCTACTGACCGCTGCTGCCAGGGTGAAGGGCATTGCTGAGCAGCCTGGATAGATGACAACGCCAGTAGGAGCTGGTCCCTTCTCCCACCGCCTGCCTCCCAGGCTCCCTCCAGTGCTCCTGACCCTGGCAGGACCAACCTGGATGCCGTTGACAAGGAGGGAAGCTTGTCAAGTCCTAATTTCAGCATCTGACCATGACAAATTTAAAGCTGAGAAACAATAACCAAAGAACCAGAATATATGGTAATCCATTTGTAGCAACATAACTATAGGTTCCTAAAAATCTTTAGGATGTAACTATCATAACTAAGTCTTTTTGGGGACAAGTAGAATGGAGTGGAAAGATAAGATCAGAATGACAAAAATTCAAGGAAAAATTAGCATAGGGAGTGTGTGGGATTATTTTTTTAAAATTTACATTTGGTAAAATAAAATGAAACAGGTTGTAAATTACAAATAATGGAGACCATATAATAATACATTTCTACATATTTATTAAAACTTTTTGAGAACAATACTTACAGATAAGTTGCAATGAAAATACAAAGAACGCTTATACACTTTACACAGATTCACTACATGTGTTAATATTATATCAATTCTTTATTTTTTCTCACATATATATTTATATGTATACTTATATACCTCTACACTTATCTGTATATGCATTTCTTTTTACATATTTGTATGTTTACAACATATGATACACATTCTCATATACTCTTATATAACCTGCTGTCTGAGATCTAATTCATCAAATGACCCAATAATATCTTTACTAGGATTTGTTTCCCTTCAGGACGGGCTCCAGTTAAGATGAGGATTGCAGTTAGCTGTCATGCCTCTTTAGTGTCCTTTATTCTGAAACTTTTTCACAGCATTTCTTCTTACTGTTACATTAACCTTGTGAACAATATAACCCTCCCTTTTTAGGAGATGATTCCTCATTTTGGATTTGTCTGCAGTTTTCCCGTGACCAGAAACAGGCTGTGTTCCTGAATGCGATAGTACCGACGTGACGCCGCGGTAGTGCCGACATGATGCTGGGTTGTTTTCAGGGCCTCGCAGCTGGGGACGCACAATGTCCCTCATCAGTGCTGCTGATGTTGTTAAGATGTCAACTTGGTGTCCAGTTTCTCCATGATAAAATTACGTGTTTTCTCTTGCAATCAATAATCTGTGGGAAACATCCTAAGTTCTGAAAACTATAAAAATATCCCATGCTTCTTCAAGATTTCCCCTGAAATTTGGCATCCACTGATGCTTCTTACCTGAACTAAGGCTTACTGTGATGAGTGAAAAACCATGATTCTCTCACTCCCACCTTTTCTCCATGTTTAGCAGGTCAACACCTGGTGCTCCAGTGTGAACAAGAGCCCCCCTCCTTCCTCCTACTTTCTCCATGTTTAGCAGGTCAACACCTGGTGCTCCAGTGTGAACAAGAGCCCCCCTCCTTCCTCCTACTTTCTCCATGTTTAGCAGGTCAACACCTGGTGCTCCAGTGTGAGCAAGAGCCCCACTCCTTCCTCCTACTTTCTCCATGTTTAGCAGGTCAACACCTGGTGCTCCAGTGTGAGCAAGAGCCCCCCTCCTTCCTCTTACTAAGGTATGTCTTCGTTTAATGCTCTTTATTATCCGTAAAAGCACATGGATTCTTAATTGTTCAATGGGTAATTTAGTATGTTTTTTAGTTCTCTTGGTGCTCAAACTGTCCCAAATTTAGCCAGCATAAGTCCCTTCAAATTGCTCTCCGTATTTTTACAAAATGCCGCATCAATCCTTTGAACACTTCCTTAATATATGGCATAGAAAGGTATTCCAGGCTCATCTTGCAGTTTTCCTGTCCCAGCCCTGGAATTGGCTATTTCTCTCAGAAGCCCTGGTTCGTTTTAGTGGGGAAGAGTATTGATGATCTGGGTCCCAGATGTGCTTACTGCTGTTGGGGTATCTTTGCTTATAGGTATAGTCAGAGAAGTGTCCCCCTCCTGCCTTACTTCTACCCTGTTCTCTCTACCCTCCTAGATAACCAACTAGATTGTTTCCTGTTTTTTTAATGTTTCTTTTTGCAAAGCTATACACCTGTGTGTTTTTATCTTATATATATATTTTTCTTACATGAAGGTAGCATATGCTTTCATGCATTTTCCTTTTATCCTTTAATAATAGCTCTTGGAAACTGCTCTACTTCCTTTTGCAGAGATCAACCTCATTCATTTTTATAGTTTCGAAATACTCCATTGTGTGTATGTACTGTAGTTTATTCAGCCGATCGTCTATGCTTGGACACTTCAGTAATTCCAAACGATTGCAGTAAAAGTCATGCTACAAGTTACGCCCTCATGCATGTGTACTTTAGCGTGGTTGGAAGAGTTTTTTCCAGGGAATTTCCCAGAAGTGGGGTTGCTAGAATGAGGGGAAATGGAAATGCAATATTGCTTTCTAGCCAGGCACGATGGCTCATGCCTGTAATCCCACCACTTTGGAGGGCCAAGGCGGGCTAATCACTTGAGGTTAGGAGTTCGAGACCAACGTGGCCAACATGGTGAAACCCCGTCTCTACTAAAAATACAAAAAAATTTAGCCAGGCGCAGTGGCGGGCTCCTGTAATCCCAGTTACTCACAAGGCTGAGACAGCAGAATGGCTTGAATCCGAGAGGCAGAAGGGAGCTGAGATCACGCCACTGCACTCCAGCACAGGCAACAAGAGCAAAACTCCATGTAAAAAAATAAAATACATATATATATTATATATATATATGTGTGTATATATGTGTATATATACACATATACGTATATATATGTGTATATATACGCACATATATACACATGTATATATGTATGTGTATATATGCATATATGTGTGTATATATGTATATATGTATGTGTGTATATACGTATTTGTGTGTGTGTGTGTGTGTATGCTTTCCTTCATAGGGACTGTATCGTTTTGCATTCCAAGAGTGCGTGAGTGGACTTTTCCCCCTACAGTTTCACTAGTTGTATGCACTGTCAAACTTGATTTTTTTGCTCATCTGATGGGTAAGAGCCTGTATCGCAGTGTAGCTTTAATGTTCAGTTATCTTATTATAAGGGAACTTGAAAAATCTTTCCATATACTTTTGGGTTCTTTTATATGTCTGGTTGTAAATTGCCTTTTCCTATCTTTTGTTCATTCACATAGAAGTGCTGTTCATTTCCCTCTATTTTTAAAAATATTTTTTAAAAGGAGGATTAACATTTCCTGAATTTAGGTTACCAATGTTTTGTTATAGTTTGTCTTTCGACTTTACCCTGTACAACATTTTATTGTTAAATAATCAGTTACCAGTGCTTTATCACATCTGGATTTGAGTAAGAGTCAGAAGACCTCCCCTAGACCCAGGTAACAGGTACAGAGTTTCTGTCTGGGATGATGATAAAGTTCTGGAAACAGGTAGTGGTGGCAGTTGTAAACACTGTGAATGTACTTAATGACACTGAATTGCACACTTAAAAATGATTAAAATGGTAAAGTTTATGTTATATGCATTTTTTAAAAGGTTAAATTCAACTTTTTTCAGTACTTGTATAATTTTGTTACATTTAGACCTTTGACACTTGGGATGATATTCTTTTGAATGGTGTAAGCAACTGATCTAATTATGTATTTTTCTAAATTACTATTCAGTTGCCTCAACTTCATTTAGTGAAAAGACCATCTTTGCTGCAGTAAGTTGAGTACAACTGGAAATAGAGTATATCAGATTTCCACTGGAGATGGATCTATTTCTTGATTTTCTATTCTATCCCATTGGCCTTTTCATACACTAATTCCACACTAATTTAGTTTTACAGGCTTTACAGTGTATTTTAATGAGGCAAAATCTAGTTTCTATTCAAAGCATCTCCTTTTCTCCTATTTTTATTCTGAGTTTAATCAACAAAATTAAATACAAATATACTACATATATATAAATATTTATCTTTTTCTGTTCTTATTTTTGTATTTATGGCTCACAGTGGCCTTTGTCTTTCCAAATGCTTCTTTGAGGATATTTAATTCACTTTGGAGTGTTGTGTTACAGATTTATTGTTTGTGTGTGTTTTTTAAATTGGGTAACAGCAAAAATGGTTTGCTTTACCTTAATTGTTTTAAGGTAGGTCCATTTGGGTGTGGTTTGTTTTTCCTCTTTGTATCCATTTTGCATGGATTTCAGTACGAACTTTTCTATTGGTTCTGCCCCCTGAATGCACTGTTTTCTTATTGGACAATTGTGGAGGAGGATTAGTGCTTTTGTTTTGCTTTTGTCTCTGCAGGATACTCAGGTTTCACTTTTTTATTCTGTCCCTCAGGGCCTCCCTTCCCAGGGGTGCCCCTCTTTTCCTTGTCTGACTCTCCCGTAGGTGAAACATGGGGCTTACCGCTTTTGGTCCTGCACATTTGCAAGCCTCTTTCCTGCCTCCAGTCCCGTGAAGTATCCGTACCCTGCACCTCCTTCTGAGGTGAGATTGTCTGTGCTTTGTCTGAGTGCATCACTTCACTCTATTTTTTTTTTCATGGAGTCTTGTGGCATTGGGTGGGCAGTGGAAGCTCCAGTGGAATTAAAGGTAATATGAAGATCACAGCCCTTGGTTTCTTAGTTATGTGGAGGGTGTGGATTACGAATATGGTTGCCCTTCTCGTGGATTTTATTATTTGTTCTTGGGAGGGATAGTGAAAATCAGGCTATTGCCACATTTTTTCCTGCTACAAATCCAGAAGTTTGATTCGCATTTACTTTTATTCTCAAGGTGACTTTATGATAATGATCAGAGGTTGTATGAGTGTTGAGGGAGCAGGAAGGGAAATTTGTGGACTATTACTGGGAAAGTAACTCTCTGTAACCTCTTCCTCCGGCAGCACATGGATCTCACTCTCCAGGCTGGCTGGGGTGCAGTGTTGGAGTTTCATGCACGTGCAGAGTCTTATACTCAAGATCCATAGAATCTAAGCACACAGCATTGCAAGGGGATCCCATGCTCCTGAACATACTTTCTAGGTTCTTTCCAAGAAAGGACGCTAGTAACATTGTATTGGAACCTTTTCATATCTTTACAAACTTGTAGCAAATCAACCAAACGTTATTAGAAGGCCTATTGTTTCTGTACACATTCAAAGTAGTTCCTTAAAGTGTTCAGTGTTTTTTACCAGTTTATTTTCATGAAGCTTTTTTAAAACACACGTCTTAAGGATCATACCGTGTTTTTTGATGCTGCAGTTTTCCGTGTATCTAATTACAGGACTCTTTCCAATACTCTCCCTGGTTCTGCACTTCCTCAGCCACCATGAGCACATTCTATTCTATGGTCATTGGATTGGCATTTTAAATCCTGTTTGGCAGAAAGAGAGTCTCATGTTTAGGTCCAAGATGTAATGGATCTCTTAAAGGACAGCATGACATTTCCTGTGTAAAACAACTAAAATCCAGAATCCACTTCCTGGTCAATATCGTGGGGACTACCTAAGCAGCATGTGAGAACACACACACACACACACACACACCCCACACACACAACAGAAAAGTGAGTGATAATCGATTTTAAGGACTAACTCTGGAGCCAGACTAACTGGGCTCTGATTACAGCTCTGATTACAGCTCTGGTGGTAACTAGCTTTACGATCTTGGGCACATTATTTAACCTCTTGTCCCTCAGTTGCTTCATCTGTAAAACCGAGATAACAATTGCAATTATCTCATAAAATTATTGGAAGGAGTTAATGAATTAGTATCAGTAAAGTGATTGGAACAATTCCTGGCACATAATAAGCCCCACATATATGCTATATAAATGCTAGTTAAATGACTAAACACACAATGAAATGTAATAAAAGAAAATAAAATTAAAGATAATATATTACCAATTGGGTAGATGGCAACAGAGAGAATGAAGACAAAGATGAATAATCAGAGATCTCTTCTACCTGGAGAGATATTCCATTATATGACATGGTGGCAACTTGAGTGGATTTATATATATATATAAAATTCCCACATTTAAGAAAAAAAGGTATTCAAACAGAAATCTGTACCCATTCGAATTTTGCATAAAGAGAACCATGATGAGAAGGAATTACTGTACTTTGGTGTGCTCATAAAATTATTATATATTTATAATGATTTTTAAAAATATGGACTTTAGATGACTAATTTCTTAGTATTGTACCTGTACAGAGACATTTGGAGAAACAAATTAAACCTTTATAGATAACCTTAAATATCTGAATATGTATAGAGTTGAATGATGGGACAATTGAGGGAAGGGGTAGACAGACATTAGGAAAAACAAATTAAACCTTTATAGATAACCTTAAATATCTGAATACATGTCTAGTTGAATGATGGGACAATGGAGGAAAGGGTGTAGTGAGCATAGTTTGAATGATGGACAATGGAAGGAAGGGGTATAGTGAGCATAGTCAGTTGGAATGATAGACAATGGAAGGAAGGGTGTAGTAAGCATAGTTAGTTTGAATGATGGACCATGATAGGAAGGGTGTAGTGAGCATAGTCAGTTTGAATGATGGACAATGGAAGGAAGGGTGTAGTGAGCATAGTCAGTTTGAATGATGGACAATGATAGGAAGGGTGTAGTGAGCATAGTCAGTTTGAATGATGGACAATGGAGGGAAGGGGTGTAGTGAGCATAGTCAGTTATGGAAGGAAGGGGTGTAGCGAGCATAGTCGGTTTGAATGATGGACAATGGAGGGAAGGGGTGTAGTGAGCATAGTTTGAATGATGGACAATGGAAGGAAGGGTGTAGTGAGCATAGTCAGTTTGGATGATGGACAATGGAAGGAAGGGTGTAGTAAGCATAGTCAGTTTGCATTTGAAAGTGATGCTGAAGTCCTCGTCATTGGGATGCCAGAGGGATCTAAGTCACAGAACATACAGAAACGTTTGTGTGTAAGTGTTGCGTGAATTTGCACATTTTTCATGGAGAAAAGTCCATCTGATGATCAAAAAAGTGTGTGTCCCAGCAAAGGTGCAGAAATTATTATCATTTGATTTTCTGGTTAATAGTGTGTGAAAGTAACTTAAAGACAATCTAGTACTCATCATTTCAATAAGCGATAATCTAAAAATTACCCATCTTGTATGAAACAAAGAAAAGAATCAGAGAAATTATACACTTACTATTCCTTAAATGTTATTTTTCTTCCTTTTATTTCTCTTCTATATTCACTGTTGCGGCATTATATTGATTTTTGTTTTCTTTTTGTAATTTGGAAAGCAGCTATGTTCACTATTATATAAACAATGTTTGAGAGTTTTCTTACGTTGTTATTAAAGTTGGTGTTCAGGTAAATTACATTATCTAATGATTTCATTTCAAGGTAAAACACAAACAGTTTTATGTCTTAAAGAGGGCCTTGGTCTGACAGGAATGAGAACCACTCTGCCATGCCCTATGCGAACAATTCTAATTGGGTAAAATCTAATACTTTGCAAACTGTCCCAAGAGAGCTTACTGATTTTAGGGCAGAAGAAAAAGTTTCTATGTAGAACTCTATGTTTGAGAGGAGGAGAGGGGCTACAGCTAAGTATAGAGAAAAAACAAGGTTCCATAATCAAGAAAGAAAAAGGTGGAATCTGAGTCTGTCTTTTTCGTCTTTACCTCTGTGTGTGTATGTTCTATACCATCATGTCTCATTTTTCTTTATCTCTTAAAGGGCAATGTGTGCACACAGCAGGCATATATGTGTTAATTGATTCATACTCCACACAATCCCCATTTCTCTTGTTCTTATCCCGCCCACAATGGAGTTCAATAGAGCTAACAATGGAAAAGATAATGAGTGGCTCTAAATTTAATCCCCTTTTGTTTAAGCTAATCTCCCTCTCTAATTAATGGCTGTTCATACCATTATTGCTCACGAATCTGGCGACAGTTCTCTGCATCCGCGCAGGAAGCACTCTGTGAAATCATGTTGTCAAAGGGTACAGCATAGTCCAACTCCCATTGCATCCTTGGTGACTTCTGGCCTAATGAAAAAGGTGTGTGGAACATGGAAACCAGAAGGAGCCCTCTTCTTTTAGTGCAGAGCTCCTGCTCCTGTGTTGCATTCTAGCTTTCGTCACACATTTTAAAATCCAAATGTAAGAATGATGTACCTTTGAAAAGACAGTGGGTTACAATGAGGGACTGAAGGAGTGGGCAGGATCAAGTAGGGAGGGAAGAGAGAGAAGGCACAAGAGGAGCTGTGAGGAAATATCTCCCAGCCTCCGCCCTCACCCTCCTTGAGCTTCCGCAGGGCTGAGGCTTCCTCTGCTGAGCTCGCGCCCTCGCCCTCCCTGAGCTTCCGCTTCCGCAGAGCTGAGGCCTGTGCCCTCGCCCTCCCCGAGCTTCCGCAGGGCTGAGGCTTCCTCTACTGAGCTTGCGCCCTCGCCCTCCCTGAGCTTCCGCTTCCGCAGAGCTGAGGCCTGTGCCCTCGCCCTCCCCGAGCTTCCGCAGGGCTGAGGCTTCCTCTGCTGAGCTCGCGCCCTCGCCCTCCCTGAGCTTCCGCTGCCGCAGAGCTGAGGCTTCCTCCGCTGAGCCTGTGCCCTCACCCTCCCCGAGCTTCCGCAGGGCTGAGGCTTCCTCTGCTGAGGTTGCGCCCTCACCCTCACTGACCTTCCGCTTCGGCAAGATTGAGGTTTCCTCTGCTCAGCTTGCGCCCTCACCCTCCCGGAGCTTGGACAGGACTGAGGCTTCCTCTGCTGAGCTCGCGCCCTCACCCTCCCTGAGCTTGAGCTTCAGCTCCCGCTTCCGCAGGACTGAGGCTTCCTCTGCTGAGCTTGTGCCTTCACCTTCCCTGAGCTTCCGCTTTGGCAGGGCTGAGGCTTCCTCTGCTGAGCTTGCGCCCTCACCCTCCCTGAGCTTCCGCAGGGCTGAGGCTTCCTCGGCTGAGCTCGCGCCCTCACCCTCCCTGACCTTCCGCTTCGGCAAGATTGAGGCTTCCTCTGCTCAGCTTGCGCCCTCATCCTCCCGGAGCTTGGACAGGACTGATGCTTCCTTTGCTGAGCTTCCGCTTTGGCAGGGCTCAGGGTTCCTCCGCTGAGCTTGCGCCCTCGCCCTCCCTGAGCTTGAACTTCCGCTTCCGCTTCCGCTTCCGCTTCCGCAGGGCTGAGGCTTTCTCTGTTGAGTTCGCGCCCTCACCCTCCCTGAGCTTCTGAAGGGCTGAGGCTTCCTCTGCTGACCTCACGCCCTCACCCTCCCTGAGCTTCCGCTTCCGCAGGGCTGCGGCGTCCTCTGCTGAGCTCGCACCCTCACCCTCCCTGAGCTTCCGCGGGGCTGAGGCCTCCTCTGCTGAGCTCGCGCCCTCACCCTCCCTGAGCTTCCACAGGGCTGAGGCTTCCTCTGCTGAGCTTGCGCACTTGGAGAAGCCCCCTCTAGGTGGTGATTTCTGTGCTGCAATTGACTCCCACAGTTTAACACACGCACGCACACACACACACAAAGTCGGCAAAGGCACCAGCAGCAGTACATACATGCTTTCCTAATAGAATGCCGCTTTTAATAAACAGGCAACCTCTTACTCTTTTAGTTTTTGTGGACTTCATTGTTTAAAACTATAAATAAACAAAGAACTCTGGATTCCTCATACATACTATTAAGTGTTAGTGTTTCCTTTACTGGAAGCCTTCAACGTATCAGAAACTGTGCAGGGTGATAGGGTACACAGAGGCCAAAGCCAAGGCTACTGCCTTGCGGGAACTCTCAAGCCAGGTACTTAGAGACGGCTGTGTATTGCGGACCTCAGCCACGGAGGGCTGAATTTCACAGAAATCTTGGTATATATTTGTCACATGTGTTGCTTAATTAACATTTCCAAATAGTAATTTTAGTCACCTCTAGAATAATCTAATTATACGTACAGTCACGTGTCACTTAATGAAGGGAATACGTTCTGAGAAATGCATCCTTAGGTGATTTTGCCGTTGTGTGAACATGATAGAGTGCACTCATACAAACCCAGACGGCACAGCCTCCTCCACACCCGGGCCACATGGTTCAGCCTGTTGCTCCCGGGATACACACCTGCCCAGCAGGGGACGCTACTGAACACTGCAGGCAGCTGGAACACAATGGTACGTATTTATGTATCTAAACATAATAAACAGAGAAAAGGTACAGTAAAAACATGGTATAAAAAGTGGAAAATGGTACACTTTTATAGGGCGCTTACCACGAATGGAGCTAGCAGGACTGGAAGTTGCTGGGGTAAGTCTCTGAGTGAATGGCGAGTGGATGTGGAGGCCTGGGACGCTATTGTACACCCCTTTATAAACACTAGACACTCATGCTACACTAAATTTATAAGAAATACTTTTTCTTTCTTCAATAATGATTAACCTTTGCTTACTGTAATGTCAAACTTTTTAATTACAAAAATGACTTGTAATTACACTTAGTTTAAAATGCAAACACATTGTACAGCTGTACAAAAATATTTTCTTTCTTTATATCTTTATTCTTTCAGCCTTTTTGTATTTAATTTTTTTTTGACTCTGTAAACTAGCTCATCATAAACAAAGTCACAAACACCTACATTAGCCTAGGCCTACACAGGGTCGGGATCATCAATAGCACTGCCTTCCACCTCCACATCTTGTCCCACTGGAAGGTCTTCAGGGTGATAACACGCATGGAGCTGTCACAGTGGATGTGAATATGCACCACTCATACTGTGGGTGAAAATGCTTTCCTAGGGCTATACACTAACCTTTACACTCAAATGTAGTAAGTTGTGTTAGCTGTATTGTTGAGCCCAGGGCTTGGGGACAGGGTTACAAAGCACAGACACTGTGGGTTTTGGTCATATGCATCCGGAAAAATACAATCACTTATTTGGGTAGACAGGTATTATTTGTGTATTTTCCTTTTATAAACACTTATCAAATGCCTACTCTTTGCTATTATGTTGGTTTTGGTGATAGAAACCATATGGTCCCATCTTCAAAGAGTTTTCAGTCTAGGAGGGGAGGCAGCTTCACGAACAGTGATTGCCGCAGAATGTGGTCAGTACATCGTCACGCATCCAGGCACCACCACGGCGTGATACGGGGAGCGAGGAGCCATGAAGTCAGGCAAAAGCATGGAAAGAAAGATCTTCGAAAAGGAGGGGGCCTGCAAAAGAACTGAAACATGAAGAGCCGTTGAAACAAAACTGACAGGCAATATGGTCAAGTTCCTGATGACCCAAATGATCACTCATTCAGGCAGTTTGGCTCACCAAGAACAGACCTGGCGGCGGCCTGGGAGTGGGTATCAGACTGCCACAGGTTAACACAGAGAAGCGAGGTGATGCTGGATGCAGTGGGTCACGCCTGTAATTCCAGCATGTTGGGAAGCCAAGGCAGGAGGATCACTTGAGGCCAGGAATTGCAGACCAGCCTGGGCAACACGGTGTGATGTCGTCACTCCAAAAAATAAATAAAAGATTAGCTGGATGTGGTGGTACGTGCCTGTGGTCCCACCTACTTGGGAGGCTGAGGTGGGAGGATCATTTCAGCCCAGGAGTCCCAGGCTGCAGTGAGCCATCATCACGCTACTGCACCCCAGCCTGGGTGGCAAAACAAGACCCCATAACTACAAAAAAAGAAAGAAAGAAGAGAAAAGTGAGGTCATGCAGTGCAGGGGCCTTCCTGCAATCCTAGATCTTCATGACTCCTGGCGCTTCTGTTGTCAGGACACTCATTAAAACTCACCCCATAAGCCTCTTTTTCTTCCACCGTCACCCCCTATGAGCTTCCTTTTATGCTCCCGTCTGCCACGATAAGCCTCTTTTTTCCACCATCACACCCAAGAGCTTCTTGAGCTCAGGGACATGTCTCATTTGACTTGGCACCAATGTTTGCTATTACGATACTGTGTATTTATAAGGCACCACAATGTATGATTGTTACATCAATAAATCATCAGCAAACCTTGAAGATTTAATTGGGGAAAAAAATCAGCTGTTGTGGCAAGTCAGGAGTCCACAGGAGGCAGCTACTGGGGTCGGTGCTGTTGAGACTGCAAGGCCTGAGGAGCTGGAACCGTGACAGATTGGAAACAGCACCTCCTCCTACCACAGGCTTTATTCACAAGTATAATTTATTTTTTCTGTGTAGGAGCTTGAGGGATTTCAGAGCATGATATCGAGTAAATGTATTTTACATGTTATTCCTTCCTTGGCATCATGGTTTGAGCCATTCAAATATCTTCATAATCAAAAGCATAATAAATTATGACTAAAACGGTGTGCCTGTGAAAACGTCCTTCGCACTCTCCCCAGTTGGAGGCTGTGCTTTTACGGTCGCAGACAGCTGGGCCGTTTGTGAGAGCAGTGGGGCTCTGCGGCTGGAGCTGAGTCAGAAGACGCCTGGCCTGCGCTGCGGAGGTGCGGAGACCACACAGGTCGGCGTGGCTCCATCACAGCTAGAGGATTCTGGGACATAATATCCGCTCTGGACTGAATGGTTAAGTCCCTCCCAAATTCATGTTAAAACTCTAATCCCCAGGAAGACAGTATTAGGTGGCACGGCCTTTGGAAGGCGATTAGGCCAGGAAGGGCTTATTGCTCTTATAAAGGAGAGGGCTCCTGTCCCCTTCAGCCACAAGAGGCCACAGTGAGAAGGCACCATCCAGAAGCCAGGACAGTAGCCCTCACCAGATGCCAAATCTCCCTGCACCTTGACCTTGGACTCCTTCACCTCCACAACTGTGAGAAATAAATCCTTCATTGCTTATAAGCCACTCTGTCTATTGCATTCTGAGATAGAAATCCAAACAGACACAGACCATATTGGTTGTATAAAGTGGAATCCAGCTGGCCCCATTGTCTTGGTCCTGCAGGGGCAACCACATGCCCGCCTCAGAGGCATCCTCTTCTGAGACAAGGTAGCATAAATTGAGTCGGGAAGTGACCCACTCTTAGCTCCATCCTTTATTTCCTGGGTGATCTTGGAAAGCTGCATCTCTCTGGCCATTGGTTTCCTCTCCTGTAAAATGGGGATATTGGGAGTTCTTAGGGGATTAAGATATGCGACTGAAGCGGCTACATTGTCTGGGGTATATACCCTGGGGTTCCTTGTTGCGTGCCAGGAAAATTTGGGACATGGACACACACGAGGAGTTTAGGAGTGGAGCTTTAAAAGGCAGAAGAAAAGAGAGAGAGAAAACAGCTCTCTCCACAGAGAGAGGGGCCTTTGAGGGGACCGGTGGCTGATGCGCCCAATTTTATCATCAGGTTTGAAGAGGCAGGGTCTGATTTCCATAGGGCTCAGGGATTGGTTCCATCACGTATAACGTTTACATAGTGAGCGGGAAGGCTGGTTGCCCTACCCCAATCTTATTATGCAAATGGCCTTTCCAGTTGATCAGTGCCATTTTGTTTGCTCCTTACAGTACAGGTGGTTGACAAAGAGAAGGGAAGATGGAGCCCATCTTGAACATGTCTAGTCCCTAGTTCCTGCCAGTATTCACCATGCAAGCTCCCAGGTGGCTAGTCTATGTCTGCAGCTCAACTTTACAGGCTGCTCTTTGATAGAATATGATGGGGGGCTGCTTTTCATTGACAACAAAGGCCTTACCAAGGACTCCCCTACCCTTTCTGTCTGCCTAAGTGATTTCTTCTTAACTCCTAGATCACTATGTAGCTAAAACAAATGATACCTGGAAACAGTTGACCAGTCGTTGTCATCTTTGGATGTGCCTACTAGAAATGCACAGCGCTCTGCCCACCATATGATCTTTGTAGTTGTTCCCACCGGGCCTGAACCTCTCTCCCCATCGCCAGCCTGCCCTGCTGTCTGCATGGCCGACTCTCATTCATTCCCTCTCAAGCACTGCTTCCCAGAGAGTTTCCCAGCCGCCCTACCAAATGTGCGGTCCCTATCACATTATGCTTTTTATTTTCTCCACCACACTTCCCACCATCTACAATTATCCTGACTGAGTATTTGCTGGCCTGTCCATTGTCTCTCTACTCGTAGTAGAATAAAAGGTGATTGAAGGCAACAAACAGCCCATCTGTCATCCTCACTGCCACATTTCCAAGCCCTAGAAAAGTACCCGAACAAATGAAGCACTCCATAAATGCTTTTTGAATGAGTAAGTAAATGAACCCAAATGCATTTTTCTTACTAATCCTTTGAATTATTTTTATACATTTCCAATTACTTATTTCTCTTTTTCTCTACTTCCAAAGAAACTGCAGTGGATACTGTGCATGACTTAGAAGCTCCGGGCAAGGATAATAAACATGCCACATCTGTATCTGTGGATGTTCCTTCAGCCTGGGCAGAAAAGATACAGTCAGGAAGATACAAAGAAAGAAACAACAGTCCGTATGTGTTTAATATTTATCAGTGTAGCAAATTTCTCCAGTAGAAAAAGAAAAGACAAAGTCAGTTTAATTGGATCCAGTTTCTTTAAGTACCTTTATTTTCCCTTGAAGAAAATAAAGGAGGAGAAGGGACTTAGCCAAATAATGATTTAAATTTATTCTAGTATTTCTGAGGGTGCCAAGTCAGGAGGTTGCTGAGGTTTCTTTCTCTTTCCTTTGCTGAGGTAAATTTCCAGCTCAGGCATATGGACTGACATGGAAGAGCAATCAGTTACAAAGAAAAAATACATTTGGGGTCTGTCTCTGCTGGAAACATAATTGAAAGCATGAGTGTTGTGTGGTTTCTCTCAAACTTCAAAAGTGTGCACAGGCACATGAAGGGGAATGCCATCTGTTTGTTGTTAGGGTCATGTTTTACTTTCCTGCTTATACTTTCAATATAGTCAATGAGCTCAGCTTTTTATAAAGAAAATTAATTACTACTTATGTTAGGTTTACATTAGTGGCAAATTTACTCATTTTCCCTTTTCCATTAGAAGAATGTTGTTAGATAATAGATTAGAACCATTTGGCAATTAATCACAGTCGCCCTCTCTTAGAAATTGCTCATTGGCCAAAATAATCAGTACAAACACTACTTAGAAAAGAAATGATCTATCTTTTGTAAACCTAAGAACATGTTGGCAGATTTGCAATGCTTGATAACAATAGCTTTTGTGCTGCAATGTACAGGAGGTGCCTTGAAATTTATAGGCTGTTGGCCATCATCCACCTTAGCACCTGCAGGAGCCCTGATGGTCAATAGGAAGGCATTGAGGGAAAAATACCGAGCTTTGGAACTTGAACCTCAGACACAGGAGCATGCAGAAACTAGCCCAAAGTAACACTGTTGCTTAGTGGCAGAATCGAGCCCGGAATCCAGTTTTCCTGATTCCTGGCTCAGTGACCCCACGGCTGCACGTGACGGTCCCGTGGAGTTAGTGTCCTCCCGTGCTAAAGTGACACGGCTTGCGTTAATCCATAGGAACGTTCCATGCTGATCCCACAGACATGTATTGAAGGCAGACTATGTTCTAGGCTGTGTTAGCAAAGCCTCCATATAGTCACAGTATTCATTTCCTAGCTTAATTGTTGTTTGACTATTTTCAAGGTAGGTCAGGCCTAACCTACTACTTCCTCATTATCTGCAAACTTATTTAAAGACACTGTGTCAATTGAGTGTTTGTGATATGAGCATCAATTCTGAGATAACAGGGATACAAAAGAAGAAGGAGCCCTGCCTCTAAAGAGCTCGCCAACTTGTTATGTGGAAATAATGGACCGAATGCCACTGATGCAAACGCACCTTCCCTCTAGGAAGTGGCTCCTTTTTTCCTTTTTTAGTTGTTCTTTCACCACGTCAGCTCTTCTTTCCTGGTCTGCTTTGAAGTCTTCTTCTCTCCTCTTCCCTCTGCTGGTTCCTTTAGCCCTGGGCTTCCCTGGGGCTCAGTCCTACGTTCTCTCTTCTATTCTCTCCCAGGATCATCTCATCCAGTCGTACGGCTTCTATTATCATCCATAGCAGAAATTATGAACCCAGAGTCCATGGATAAACTTTTGGGCCTGTGAGTTCCTTGAAATTATATGCAAATTTGGTGTATATGGTCATAGCTTCTGCCAGCTTGGCAGAGGGGACCTAGACTCCACAGCTCTATTGAAGTGGGTGATGCCCAGGACTGCATGTTCCTGAGTGTCAGGGGCCAGCTCTGACTGGCCCTGGGCACCGTGGCTTGGAGATCTCACAGCTGCATGAAGCTTAAAGCAATCTTATCTAATTGCAGTTCCCCATCCCCTGCCTGCATCTCTACCTTCCGCTTTTGTGTCCCTGTCATAGTAAATAGCATCATCACCAGGTTGTCCAACTAGAAACCAGGGACTTTCCAGACTCTTCTCTCTCCCTCATTCCATACAGCCATCTCATGTGCTATGGGTTCTTTCTCCAAAACCTCTCAAACCTATTCCCTCCCCTCCATTTCCCCTGCCCGGCCCTCTCAGCTCTCCTCAGCCTTCACTGGACACAGCAGCCTCCTGGCTGGTCTTCCCTCAGTCTCACTCCCATCTCTTCTCTCTATGGAGGCAACTGAGCATGCATTTTCTTTTTCTTTTCTTTTCTTTCTTTCTTTCTTTCTTTCTTTCTTTCTTTCTTTCTTTCTTTCTCTTTCTTTTTTTTTTGAAACAGAGTCTCGCTCTGTCACCAGGTTGGGATGCAGGGCCCGATCTCGACTCACTGCAATCTCTGACTTCCTAGTTCAAGTGATTCTCCTGCCTCAGCCTCCTGAGTAGCTGGGATTACAGGCACCCATCATCATGCCCAACTAATTTTTGTATTTTTAGTAGAGAAAGGGTTTCACCATATTGGCCAGGATGGTCTCAATCTCCTGACCTTGTGATCTGCCCGCTTTGGCCTCCCAAAGTGCTGGGATTACAGGAATGAGACACCTCACCCGGCCCCGAGTGTGCATTTTCTAACATAAAATCTGATCATATCAACTGGGCGCGGTGGCTGACGCCTGTAATCCCAGCACTTTGGGAGGCTGAGGCAGGTGGATCACTTGAGGTCAGGAGTTCAAGACCAGCCTAGCAAACATGGTGAAACCCTGTATCTACTACAAATACAAAAATTAGCCAGACATGTTGGTGGGTGCCTGTGGTCCCAGCTACTCAGGAGACTGAGGCAGGAGAATCGCTTGAACTCCGAAGCAGAGGTTGCAGTGAGCTGAGATTGCACCACTGCACTCCAGCCTGGGTGACATAGCGAGACTCTGTCTCAAAAATAAATGAATAAATAAATAAATAAATATCTGCTCCCATCATTGCCTGGCTCAGAAGCCATTCCAGCGTACTCCAGAGATGAAAACCACAAGGATTGCATAGTCTTCCGTAAATTGTTTCGCACTCTGTCCCCAAGATCGTGACACTCACTGTAACCTATCACTTAGCTGCTCAAACATGCCATACTCCCTCCCATATCGTGTCCTTGAAATATGCTTCTCTCCTATGCTACCAACCTCCCCTTCCTCGTCCAGCCCTCCCCACAGCACCCCCAGCCCCCACTTCTTTCATTCATCATCTAACTGCTCCTCATTCTTCAGTTTCTACTTCTCCCTGAGGGCAGATCTGATTTCCTCAAAGAGGGAAGATGTCCCTGCTGTTGGTTCCTCCATAGCAACTCCTCTTTTGTAATATCTGGAATTCACTACCTTGTGGTGATGTGGTTGTGCCTCTTCTTCCAACAAACATCCACCCACTGAGGGCAGGGCTCACATCTAGATGCTTGCTTTCGTATTCCTAGGATCTAGAATAAGGCTCAGTACTCAGTAGGTGCTGTGCAAATACTTAGTGAGGAGTCAAGAGCCCATGTGCATGGGACAGACAGTGAAGCACAGTTAGAGATTTGAAAGGAAGTCACACCGTTGGTTACAGCTGTCATCCAGCAAGTAGGGCTTAAGCTTGTTCAGAAAAACAGATAGGGTGTGGCTTAGGCAGGATAAGAAAGCATAAAAAACAAAAGATGGAAAAACATTTTGGGAAAAGTGAGCTAATTAAAGATATGATCAGTGAGTAGAGGAGCCCCAAGTTTTAAGCAAAGCAGACCATTTCCTACACATAAAAATAACAGTAGAAAAACTAAAAAATAATTTATTGCTCACATTTTTGGCTTTGAAGGCCATATAGTTAAGTCGTTGCAACTACTTCACTCTGCTTTTGTGTTGTGAAAGCAGCCACAGACAAACACGTAATCGAATAGATGTGGCTGGGCTCTAAGAAAACTTTACTTCTAAAAACAGACCTGGAGTCTGCCATTTCTTTAGAAATTCTTTAATTCCTTGCTTTTACAGGCTAGGCATTAATAAGGTAGAGATGGCAGTTGTCTGGAAACTTTTTCTAAAAGCATTTATGAGTTATAATTTAATGGCAATGTTATCTCTATTAGTTGATCTATAATAATTTAATGGCAATGTTATCTCTATTAGTTGATCTGTGCTCTATCAGTTTGTCTATCTACTGAATACATACTCCATTTATTTCTAAAACTTGATTCGAGATGCTGTTATATAATGATTACAAATTGTACTATTGATATTTACAAATAATCATTAATTTACTCTGAATAGTCTTAAAAACTAGAAAATATCAAACTAAATGACAAATTTTCATCATTTTGGTCATTAAAATATACAGTAAGAGATTCCTTGATGAAACCCACCGTTGACAAGGGAGAGGACAAGGACAGGCTTGCTCTGGGCTAACCAAATGGGAACATGGAATTTTGCCCACTGATGGTAAGACAGCCAGCAGAAGAGGCCAAAAGAGATGAAGTCCACAGTGCAAAAACATGGGCTTGAGAATGACATCAGCGACTGGCTCCAGACTTCAAATACAGGCGGGGGAAGAAAGAGAAGGCTTTTGGCTAACAGTTCAGCATCTATCCCAGCAAGAACACAAAAAGAAAAAAAATTCTTCTAAAAGAGTAATACAAAATAGATAGGATCAGAGAAGACAGAGGGTGGAACGAGTTCGAACATGAGGAATTCACCAGTGGCCTGCTGAGGACCATGTGGATTTTAATGCCACTTCAGGGCAATAAAAATGAAATGTCCCACCATCTTAAAGGTTTGGGACTTCTAATAGAATAAGCATTTGATTAATGAAAAAACATGTACTATAAGGAACAAGGGATCATAAAAGGCTGGTTTTTAACAGCCTAAGTACCTTTGGCATCTTGAGGTCTTTTATCACCTTGTAAATCACCCCTGGAGAGAAATAACTGCAGTGACAAGGCAGACTTCCATTACCAGCCTGTCCACCTTGGCTCTAGATTCTCAAGTATATTGTCCTGGCTAGCACCCTG
This sequence comes from Pan paniscus, assembly GCF_029289425.2. NCBI lineage: Eukaryota > Metazoa > Chordata > Mammalia > Primates > Hominidae > Pan > Pan paniscus. The sequence goes on along the minus strand of NC_073252.2, from coordinate 187,283,678 downwards.
TGGTGTCGTGCCTTTATTATGGGGAAAGAAGGGCTGGGGCATTGTAGTGGACCTAGTTTTAGTAAATGTCTCTGGACAAATACGCCCCCTCCAAAGGCATTTTCCTTTCCTTCGCTGTCTCTGTTCTGTTCTGCGGTCCAGCATGCCTCTGTGGGTGGAATTTAACATCCAGGGTGTCAGCCTACCAGGGCTCCGCATCTTGTGACTTAAAATAACAAACGTTCTGTTCTCCCAGGTTGCTGTGCGGGCTGCCTGTGGTTGACTTAGGACTCTTCCATGTGCCTTTCATTTCCAGATCCAGGTTGGAGAGCAGGCCCAGGGGCATGTTCCTCTCATGGCATGGAAGGCAAGCTGCACCTGATGAGCTCTTTGGGAGCCACTGGTTGGACACGGTGTACTGGAAGTCTGCTCATGGGTCATTGCCCAAAGCAAGTCAGAAGGCTAAGCTCAGAGTCAGTGAGGGAGGAGATGCGTTCACCCATAGGTAATCTGAGTCAGGATGAGGAAGGCAGGATGAATTGGAGTCAGTCATTCCATTGACCACACCGAAGATTATGCTTGTAACTACAGAGCCTGAATACCTCATTAACAATCTCTCAGGTCAAAGTGAGCTGTTCTACTCCTGGAAGACATGTACTCACATGCGGTAAGTTTTACTAAAATGTCAGGAAAGAACCCCAACTTTAAACATTTGAATCATTTAGATTTATAGCCTTCACCTCAAGCAAATTCTTGGTGAAATAGCTCTTGACTCTTGAGGTATAGTGAAGGAACTGTGCTCAGAAGCTTCTGCACATGGTCTCATGTAGTTCCCACAACAGCCGTGAAAGGTGGTCGTTACCCCATTTTCCATATGAAGGAACTAAAGTTTAGAGACCACGTTGTATAAAGGCCATCAAGCTAGGGAGTTGGAACTGGGATTTGAACCCAGGTCTGCCTGACTCTAAATGACTCTGCTGTGTTAGAGGAATGTCTCAGGGCTTAGCATTAGTGAGAAACTGAAACCCAACATCGGCTTGTACATTTCAATCCCATGTTCACATCCTTTCATCACCAGTGCCACTTCAGAGACTGATCTTAGGGGAAATCTCTTTGATATTTACAAAAGCGTATTCACGTAAGGTGCTCATGGTGGTCCTATTTGTAATGGAGAAAAATTTGAAATGATGTAAAAGATTAAACCTAAGGATGCAATAAGTAATTTGATATATCTGTTAGGGAACTTTAGAATTGTTATTTATACAAATATTTGATGTCATTGGAAGTGTTCACAGTACAAAGGAGAGACTCTAAAGCAGTGTGCACAGTATGACCTCACACTGGTAGAAGGAATACTCCAATATTAATAGAGAACAATTCTGTATAATATGCTTTTAGGTAACCCACTCTCATGCATACCAAAAGTTTATCAAGTTACATATATATGTAAAATATTGTACAGAAATAATATATATTTGTTTATATATGTGTGTAATGTATTTATGTAAATATATATATATTTATTTATTTATTTATAAGTATAGACTAAGACTTTGCCCTCTCACCAACCCACACACCCCCAAAACCAGCCTTTCGGCCAAACTCAAGCTGAGAAAAATTTCATTGATCTGAGCCCTTGCGGCAAACTAACCTTTAGCAAAAATGCCTTCTCTAGGCTCCAATTTGAGATCCAGGGAAAACAGGTTTGGAAGAGTTAATGATCTTGGGGAAATTACCATTGCTGTAGAATGAAGATTATTACTTGTTCTTTCTTCATAGGCTAGACACACTATTTTTTAAAGCTAGTTGTTTATACTGTTTATAAAGAAATAAATATTCCTCATAGGAAATTTAGAAAACAAAAGTTTTTAATGATAAAAAGAATATATGATCTCATCCCATCTCTTAGACAATAACACTTTTTAATTTTTTTTTAAGACAAGATCTAGCTCTGTTGCCCAGGCTAGAGTGCACTGGCATTATCATAGTTCACTGTAACCTCCAACTTTTGGGCTCAAGCGATCCTTCCTCCTCAGCCTCCCAAGTCACTAGGACTGCAGGTGCACACGACTGTACCAGCCTAAATTTTTTATTTTTTATTTCTTGTAGAGACAAGGTCTTACTATTACTATGTTGCCCAGGCTGGTCTTGAACTCCTACATAACGGATTCTCCCACGTCAGCCTCACAAATTGCTGGGGTTACAGGCATGAGCCACTGTGACCTGCCTCTAACATTTGAATTGACATCCTGCATGTAGAGATATGCACATATAGATGACAGCTGTACACCCATGCATATCTATATCCATGCATGCATACACATGCTTTATCAGGCCTTCCACTCCTTCACAGCCTACAGATAGAAAACTTAGAGGAGCAGCAGGGACGTACTTCCAACATGCATGTACCAAGCTACCTAGCATACAACTTTTAACGGTTTTTAATTTTAAATGGAAAGAATCTTTCAGCGGGAGACATCAAAGGGCCTAAGAAAAAAATGGCTTTGGTATTAAGTGGCTAGTATGCTTGTCAAAAAATGACAAGAAATAATAAAAACTAAACTGAAACAACCACCACCACTACAAAATCCAGAACAATGCACCTCATTTAAAGTGTTTGTGAGGAAGTAGAATTGAGTATCTTTCTCACAAGTAAGTTCTTCTTGAGGCAGAACAGACAAGAAACAAGAACTAGAAGTATTTACAAATCTATGTCAGTGGTAGAAATTTCTCCAGCAGGAAAACAGAGCCTCAGGCTGTGTAATGAAAGTTGTACTGTGAGAGCTAACATTTATTTAGTGGATATTATGTAAAGTCAGCATTCCCCTATGCAAAGCATATTTTGGGGCCATGTTGCAAACAGCAATTTCTGCATTGAGTTGGCCAAATGTGTTCACTAAGGTGCCCACAAGCATTGGATTGCTCCAGATCGGGTGTTTCTTCTCCTATTGAAAGGCTGTTTCCTACCTTAACGTCATCTGTTGAGCTCTTTTTGTTTTATAAACGTAAGGCTTATTGGATGATCCTAAAGTCATTGAGCCCTTATTATTGTAATTAAGATGGTAATATTAAGATTATTTTTACGTCAGGACTGAAATTACTTTCAATGAACAATTTAGGTCACTGTTACATAGACAAGAATTTAACTTAAAGAGTGAGTAGGTAATAAATGATCTCTAGAATGCTTACAAATATCTACTAACTTTTTAATACAATGCTAAAGCCAGATAACAAGACAAGGTGCTTCTGTAAGTGTTCTCGGGACCAACCCATTTACCAGTCTGAGTGCAGGCAACCACCATCTCATTTAAATCACAGAAGTTTCGGGAAAATCTTATCCAGTATTATGGGGCTGTACTAGTAAACTGCACACAAAGGAGGCCACACGAATTTGACAAAGATTTAGAGATGGGATTCTGACAGTCACGTTTTATATTAACCAGAAAAAGAGCCACCAAATTCAACCAGAGATGTAATATTTTTGTTCTTTTCAGCAAAGTTGAATAAAAGTTGTTGATCAAAGAGTGAAGAAATTTGAAGATAGAATTTGCCTTAATTTACAGATGAGCCACCAGAGGCTCAGAGGGATGAAGTGTTTTGTTGAAATTACACAGTGGCTGCCATTCCAATGACTTGTGACTCCACACATTGCCTTCTGATATTCATTAGGAAGTCACTTGAAGGAGGAATGCTAAACTTTTTGGAAACATCACTGCTCTCTACTCTTCACCCTTATTGGAAATGCTTTTATTTGGAGAACCTTCACCACCTTCATGGAAACCAAAATGAGGATCTTCAAAGTTCATGTTCCGTGTAGCATTAACCCTACCATGTGCTTCCCTTGCACAGGGAACTCCTCTGTAAGGAAATGGGGAAAAAGAAAAGTATTAAGAAACAATCATTGTTCCCAAGGGAAAATGAGAGGCTCTGTTTCTCTTGCCTGAAGTAAAATCGGTGTTATTAGTAGATGCATTCACAGTGTGAAGAATCACACAGAAAGCCAGTCATTTTGTTTGCTGGTGGAGAATTCATGTGGTCCTGCTTCTGACTGATCGTGTCACAGATAATCAACGTGCTGTATCTCCAGCCACCTCACTCTCTGAACTTAAGGAAAATGAAAGTCATGGTTTCAGACCACTTCAGTTTCTTTTCATTTTTCCTGTCTTTGATAATGAAAAAGTGGGCAACTTTATAAAAAATGTCCTAAGTGAGTAGCTGAAATCACTGATTATTTTTCAGGTATCTAGTTTCATTCTCTCAGTAAAGAACACATGAGTGATAGGAATGTGACTCATATATAATTCCCTCTTTTTTCTGTTATGTAAACATTCCAAAAAAGGGAAACATTAAAAATTGAACCCAGGGAAGATGCATCTATTGTTATGAATTATGATTTAGTGGCAGTCACTGCAGGAGAGAACCTGTCTCTCTTATCCTGATGGTACTTGCGATAAAATACAAGAGTAGGTGGCACCACTGTCCTTGATAAATTGAGCACTAGAAAAGCCATGAATGTGAAATTATCTAGCACATGATAAATCTGCTGTAATAAATAAAAAACGAATAGTCAGAAGAAGTAGGAACTGCATGAAGTAAACTTTGCTTCAAATGCTGCCTATCTAACTTTGGGCAGGAATCCTGGCTCTCTGAAGACTGCAGAATCGGGCTCTTTAGGTCATGATTACCACCACAGAAGCCCTTGCCTAAAAAGAAAACGTTATGGAGTCACAAGTTTCACCTTAAAAATGTGCCAAAGGGATGTGTCAGGATGAATGTGGAGTTGGTTGAAAATTCGTTATTACCTTCTCATTGTCAGGAACAGCATGATCTTCCAGTTGACATCCTGGGAGGCTGTTAAACCTAGGCACAAGATGAATCTCTTAAACGTGCTCTCAATTTGCCTCTGCAAAACCTACTTTGGTCTTCAGGCAGAAATGAATGTCATATTTTAAAGTATGTCGAAAGTTTCTAGAAAGCATCATCAGAAAGCCCTAATGCTCCCCTTCATCATTAAGCTTATCAACAAAGATCTAGTAAACACCCCAAAACTAGCAGGTCTCTAAATGCTGTTATGGCAACAAATGGAAAATTTAAATTTATTTAAAATAATTATAATAATTCTCAGATAAACCACAGGATTCAGAAGTCTGTCCATAATATTTTCCAGTTGTTGAGAAGGTGACCCTCTTGTAGACTGAGTAAGAGTTAAATTAAGTGACAGCCCGTCCTGTTCTAACGGGACCTCCAGCGCCTCCATAGGCCATAACTGGGCAGATCGATACTGAGGTGCTTCCCGCTCAGCTTGGGCTTTTCAAAGGTTGAGCTGGCAGGAATGGCTAAGCCCGCAGGGAAGGCACACCAGACACAGGAATGGGGTGTGGAAGGTCAGCAAAGAAGAAGGAGAAATAAAATGATTCTCTGATATTAAAGGTAAGCTGCTTATATTTGTTTAAAATCTTGGCCAGTCACAGTTCCTCACACCTATAATCCCAGCACTTTGGGAGGGCAACACAGGCAGATCACCTGAGGTCAAGAGTTTGAGACCAGCCTGGCCAACATGGCAAAACCCCGTCTCTACTAAAAATACAAAAATTAGCCAGGCATGGTGGCGGGCACCTGTAATCCCAGCTACTTGGGAGGCTGAGGCAGGATAATCGCTTGAACCCAGGAGGCTGAGGTTGCAGTGAGCCGAGATTGTGCCACTGCACTCCAGCCTGGGAGACAGAGCCAGACTCTGTATCAAACAAAAACAAAAACAAAAACAAGAAAATCTTTCTCTCCATCATGTTATTCAATATGTTTTTAAAAGCACCATTTCTTATAGCCTGATACATTTCAAATGGCCCCCCTCCCCCAGGGATCTCTGTTGCTCTGTCCTCATTTTCCATTGGCTTTGGTCTTTGTGATAAACCACAGCAGAAGTGAGTACATGGAATCATTTATTTGTAGCCCTTCTGCTCCCCCCTAATCCAAGCCTGCTGAATCCAAGCCTGTGGACCATTCTGTGTTCCTTGCTTCAGTGGCAAGATATGACAGTGTGGAAAATCTAGAAAAGTGTGGCTCCTTGAGTTTATTATAAACATCAATGCTGTTAGGGAATCAGAAGAGGACTCCAGGAAGCAAAGAGAAGAAAAGAGTTCCTTCTCTCCCATTTCCAAGACTGGAAGAGCCCCTCTGTGTGGAGCAGGGCACGCTAGTGTTAGGTAGGGGTTCCTAGAGAGGAAAGGCCTGCTTTTTGTCTATCAGCCACAGCTCTGGGTTGTCTGCAAATCCTGAGAAAGCTTTGTGAGATCTGAGAGCAGAGATGACCTCTGTCTGGAAAGAGTGGTGAGGAGGTGGAGGGAGAGGGCTGCAGAGAGCCTGGGCATAAATGCCATAGAAACAGTCATGAAGTCTCCCATAATGTTGGGTGGCACAGAAATGTAAGGCCAGATCCTGTGTCTCCATCTATGGTATAGAAGCAGTCAAGAGATCCACCAACCAGAAAGAGAACACATGTACAGAAGTGTGTGAGCATAGGTGGCGTGTGTGTGTGTGTGGATGAGGGAGCACCCCAAGAGGATGGCAGCATCTCATTGGATGCTGAAGTGAACAGATGGCATCTAGGACCAGGTGCTCCCCCAAACCATGGTGCCCTGGAACTTAGATACAACTTCTAGAAAGGTAGGGAGGAAATACTGACATTGATTTTTCTTTATTCCAATAGAATCACAAGCTAATTGTTTAAAAAAAATAAAAAACACAACTTATTCACATTAATTTCTGGACTGAGGCTTATATCCACAAATGCATTTTAACTTTAAAGAGCTTAATGAAGAGCTTACTTTCTTAGGGTCTAGTGACGTACATATCTGATTGCTCATGTGGGAGGCTGCATGGTGCATTGGAAAGACGTTAAGCCAGAGAAGCACAAGAAGACATTGAGTTCTGTTCTGCTACTTATCTTCTCTTAGTCTCAGGTTTTTCCTTTTTTTTTTTTTTTTTTTTTTGAGATGGAGTCTTGCTCTTTCGCCAGGCTGGAGTGCTGTGACGCGATCTTGGCTCACTGCAACATCTGCCTCCCGGGTTCAAAAGATTCTCCTGCCTCAGCCTCCTGAGTAGCTGTGATGCCCAGCTAATTTTTGTGTTTTTAGGAAAGATGGGGTTTCACCACATTGGTCAGGCTGGTCTCGAACTCCTGACCTCATGATCCGCCCTCCTGGCCTCCCAAAGTGCTGGGATTACAGGTGTGAGCCACTGTGTCCTGCCATGGTCTCAGGTTTTTCACATACAAATGAACAGTTTGGACCTGATGATCTCTGAGGACCCTTCCAGCTCTAACAGTGTGATTCTTTGAGCTGAATTGTTGGTAGTGTTACCAACAGATGAGATGTTGGATACAAAGCACCTAGCTCGAAGCTTGGCACTTATGTGGTCAAAAAAATACTAATTCCTGGTATCCTCCCAGTGGTATTATCTAGTGAGCCTTTTTTCAAATTCAAAGGTTTTATTTCTCAGATATAATTTACATGAAAGGCTGTGATTTTCTCCTTTCTCTGAGTTCCAAGTGCAGGTTTTGTTCGGAAGAAGTCACACAATGGACTGATTTGTCAGTGTATTTGTTTCCAAGGATTTCCCTTCTACAGTTCTTTTCATAAAAGTGGCACTGGTTGACCTGAATTCATGACCAGGCTGAGACAGGGCTTTCTGCAACCCTGTTGAGGCCAATCTCGCTGTCTGCTTCGATTGCATTCTTCAATAGGACACTTAGTCCACTGGGCCAGTGCACCATGCCAAAAGGAGTTACTAAATTGTTAAAGGGGGCCTCGGCGAGTTCACGTAGATAGAGGGAAATGCCAGGTCATCCCAGAGGCTGAGGGTCTATCGAAGTTAGTGCTTGAAGGTGCTGTTGCATTGGCAGTGCATCACACGATACAGGGTTTTCACGTCTGCTTTGAATACAGCTGTTTCCTGCAGGGCTGCTAGTGTCCGAGCCTTGTCTTTTTCTGTTAGAAACCTTCAACAAACTACTCTCTAAGGGGACAGAGTTTCTAATAGGGGACACTTTTGACGGAGCTGGCTGAAGAAAGCAAATCGTGTGATGGCTGAGAGAGGATCCTATCACCCTTTATTGCACCATGCTCTTTATCTCTTCATTTACAACCACCTTCTCATTGGCCTCTTCATCACTGTATTTTGAACACATAACTAGTCTTTTACCCACATACAGCGTCCTGCACCTCCTGGGGCTGAGCTGCAGTACGTAGGGGCTCACAACGATGGTGTTTTGCTTTGCTTTTCAGACTCAAAATACCTCAGCCAGGAGCCGCAGCTGGTTTCTTTCAAAGTGGTTTGCAGATCCCGTGCATCCTAATATGCCTGGGGTGCCCAGTGAATGCAGGTTTTGAAGATCCCATTCCAGATCCCCTGATTCTCCAGATCCCCTGATTCAGAATCTCTGCACTTTCACCTAACATCTTGATGATGGAGACACCACTAACTCATTCCCTTCTATGCCTCTGTCTCACTGCTAGGAGCCACCTCAGCTAACTCATGCATCTCTTTGTAGATGACTCTTTTAGTTGTTTTCTTTGCCAGCAGAAGCTGGGATAGATTTTCTGAGAAGTTCACATGTCTCATTTCAGTAGGCTCATACCTCTAGCACACTGTGGTTTTACCATAAGCACTGAGACAATGGCCATGGATTTAACATAACCGAGCATGCAGTTCTAGTTCTCATCATACATACGCTTCCACCAAAGTTGTAATCTGTGTAACCATAGCATTTCTTGTGCTTTTTCACCTGTTACTTTCTATTACTTAACAGCCCATGTGAGGAAATGATTGTCAATGAGTGCTGGGAGTACCACACTGTTGTACTTTTTGACAGAGTAGGCTGCTCTGGAACCTGTATCGGTCTGGCTACCTGGTGCATTTGCTGGCCGAGCATTTCTGTTTTTGTTTTCTTTTTTTCTTTCTTTTTTGTTTTTGAGATGGAGTCTCACTCTGTGGCCCAGGCTGGAGTGCAGTGGCATGATCTCAGCTCACTGCAACCTCTGCCTCCCGGGTTCAACTTTTGTATGTTTAGTAGAGATGGAGTTTGACCATATTGGCCAGGCTGGTCTTGAACTCCTGACCTCAAATGATCCGCACGCCTCGACGTCCCAAAGTGCTGGGATTACAGACATAAGCCACCACACCTGGCCCTGGCCAGGCATTTCTTACTGATGATCTGAGTTGTTCCATCTTACTCTGTTCCCTCTTAGTATTTCCTGGTTACTAACATGCCCTGAAGCTGCATTTGGATCAATTTAATACCACTGTTGTTTCCAGTTGTCACCTCCCACCATATGGCAGTTACTCCAGTCTCCTGCTCTTGCTTATCCTTGAAATGCATCCCAGCCAGTTAGGCATCTCTGCTTCTGAGACAGGAGGCTGAGAATTCCACCATGTTCAAGGAAATGGCCCTTAGGCACTGTCTAAGGGGACCATATAGGCAGTCTGATAAAGTCACATCTAAGAAAAACATTTCAGAAAGCGTCAGCTAGCACACGTTTGATTATAGAGGAAGCCAATTATGCTCAAACACTAATCAATAGATTTTTAAGGATGTTATGGTACGGTCATGCATGTGCTTCTTTCCCAATGCATTAAGTAAAGGGAAACAGTTGTGACTGAGATGATCTTTGTGAATTTGAAGAGCTAGTGATCGTAAATGATATTTTGAGATAACTAAAAATTATACCAATGTGAAAATATCTGTAATTTGTATTGGAACAATATCACATGTACGGTTAGTAGTATTGTGGTTTATGACTTACATTCATAATTGGAGGAAGTGCTATACATTTTAGTTAAAGATTATAGGAAATAAAGATTCATTCTTTCATTAAGTTCATGATCCCCTCAATTGATTTCTAAGAACCCCTGATCTAGCTCAGTCTCCCAGTTCTACCTGGGAACAAAGACTCTGAGATATAAACTGGATGCCAGGATCACACTCCTGTTTGCCAGGTAGGATTGGCTCTCGGATTCCTTCACCCATGCTTCTTTCTGCTGTGCTCCCCTGCTCCTGCTGCTGAATCATGAGATGGACTTTAGTGGTGATTGTGCTTCGTGATCCTATTATAGTTCCGATGTTTTTGTGTTACATTTGATCCCAGCAATTCTATACAATTCCTTTTCTCTGACGTGCTTTAATTCTGATTGAAGGTCAGTGCTGGGTGCATGCCATACTCCATTTCTCCTGGAATATGATGGCAAGTTCCCTAATAATTTTTTTCATTCTTATCGATCAAAGTACCATGCTCCTACTTATTTAGAGGGAAATAAACAAAATGATAGCAGGAAGCGTGTTTTTCTTTTGGGTAGTGTGGATCTGAAGATTGTATTACAAAATTTGATCAATATATGAAATATAGAGAAAAACCAGAAGCGATCAACCAAATTAACAGAGCTTTCTGAGGCAAGAGTCATTGGGAGACTATGGAAGAGCTAGAATACACTTCGCAGAATGGATTTCAGTCTCTCAGAGGCTCCAATTAGAAAAAGTATTTCCTGAAGCAGACTGGATTCTGTGGGATCAACCACATTTTATAGTACTCCAATTGTTTGCATTTGGAATTCTCCCAATCATTTCACCATTTTTGGAATATGTTTAGATTGGAGTCAAAGATACTATATTAATCTTCAGATCTTGTGTTGTTACTTAATTTTTCTTATATGTAATTTTATCTCCTTAACTAGGCTACCTGCATTTTGAGATTAGGAAACTAATAAGAAGTGTTGCATTTCTCTGCATCTTTCACAGCCTTTATAATGGTGTTTGGCTGCAAGTTTATGTACACAGTGCACTGCGGAAAGAGCCTTTGCTTTCCACCCAGACACACAAGGAGCAAATCCCATCTTCACTTCCTATTTCTTGCCAGGTATTAATCCAGCTAGCTATGCCCCAGTTTCCTTACTAAGTAATACCTACTTATGCAGGTGCTTTAGTAGAATGATACAGGGCAGAAGGTGGTTAAGACAATACATGGCTCACAGCAGGGGTTTGAAGAGACAACTATTATTATTATTAACTAGGGTTCCATAAATATGTGTGATTTGGTGCTCTTACTAGCTAGTGTCCAGGGGGCCTCTCTTGTACATTTTCTTGTAGTAGTCTTAGAAAATTGGAGCTAAATAAGGTGAAAGCCTGCAGAGAGGCGCAGCACGGAGCATTCCCATACATTTTAGCGACTGTTTATTGTGGATGTGTCATGTCTATTTGTCTCCTTCCTCTTTCAAAGAATTGATGCCATCCAGCATTGGCGTGTTTTCTCTTCAGTTCTTAGAGCCCTGCTTACTAAGTCAGTAAAATTGTTTATATTGCTTTCAAAGGGCCAAGAAGTGAAACCATTTAAAAAGAGATAGGATTATGTTGGGGTTTTAGAAAGCTGACATGTAACACTAATTTTTTCCATCTTGCATTCACAATATATTGAGAGAGGACCCAGAAGACAGATAAATGGAGATCAAAATTTTAAAATATTTGTTATGTATTTTGAAAATTCTAATCATGCCAAAGAAGATGACTTTAGCTCTATGGTCTAACACTTCCCCTAGGTCTACGCTAAGGCTTCTCAAAGCAAAGAAGAGCAAAGCAAAACAAAACAAAGGAAAACAGAACAAAATTGGAAGTTGTACCCCTGCACATGCAGACAGAGCTTGCCCTGAAAAGCCATCCTCACAGTGGATAAAAAAGCATCCTCTCTCCAGGCTCACACATTGGAAAGAACTCTCTCCAGGCTCACACATTGAAGAGAACTCTCTCCAGGCTCACACGTTGAAGAGAACTCTCTCCAGGCTCACACATTGAAGAGAACTCTCTCCAGGCTCACACATTTGAAAAGAGAGAGGGGATGGCATTCTGCTAATCATGCTGTTTCTTCTCCCACACTCAATGGTAAGATCAGTCTCTCTTCCCAGAAGAAGGAATTTTAAAAAGAGGCAGAGAAGTGCTAAGCATCTTCTTGCTGAGTGTCCTCGACGTGTGGTCCCAGGCCAGCAGCATCACCTCAGCTGGGGATTCATCTGTGGCCTCATCCTGGATCTGTGACTGCTATGATGGTCCAGAGTCCAGGGATCTGAGTTCCACCAAGCCTTCTGGGCATTCTCCCTCAGTGGCCCTTAACCCAGGGTCCAGGGATCTGAGTTCCGCCAAGCCTTCTGGGCATTCTCGCTCTGTGGTCCTTAACCCAGGGCCCAAGGATCCGAGTTCCGCCAAGCCTTCTGGGCATTCTCGCTCTGTGGTCCTTAACCCTGGTTGCACATCAGCATTTCTTAAGAAGATTTTAAAATTATCCATGTTCGAGACCCACAGGCAGAAATAATTTATAAATTGAAATTCCTTAGGCTAAGGGCAAGGGATTCACACATTTTGCAGGTGCTTTGGATAATTCTCAGGTGCAGGCAGCGCCCAAGGCTACAGCATGGTCCAGCCCAGACCATGGAAACAGGAGTCCTGGGCACAGTGCAATGGGCGGACGCTGGCGGTGCCCTCAAACTCACAGTCCTGCCTCTGGGGTGTGTCCTTTCCTCCTGCCTCAGCACCTGGCCTTGAGAACATTATGAAGTCACCTGAGACACAATTAGATCTGGTGACAATGAACAGTGTGAGATGGTGAGTTTTTGAAGCACAGAAAGCTCAAATACCACTGACACCTCTAAACTTGTCAGTTAAAATGTGGACTGCATTGTTTCAAGCCGTCACAAAATCCAAAGTAGGCAGACATTACCTAATGTATTTTGAAGAGATAATTTTCACATCCTTGAAAGGAATCCAGACTGAAGACTGCCTTCGTTGGCACCTGAGATGACCCCTCAGAGAGCCAGTGAAAATGTAGAAAAGACACAGAAGCCTTAAAGTTTTTACATAAGTTATACTTAAAAAAAAAAAAGATGGAAAGTAGGCTGTGTAGCCAAAGAGAAGAATGTTCTTTAGAAAGAGTGAATTACAAAAGGGACATGAACGCATGGGGTATTAGAGTAAGTGCTGACAGTATTCTGATGATGGGAAAATTGAGACTAAGATTAGTGATATGGTTTGGCTCTGTGTCCCCATCCAAATCTCATCTTGAATTGTAGTTCCCACAATCCCCAGGTGTTGTGGAAGTGACCTGGTGGGAGGTAATTGAATCATGGGCGTGGTCACCCCCATGCTACTCTTCTTGTGATAGTGAGTACGTTTTCTGAGATCTGATGGTTTCGTAAGGGGCTTTTCCCCTTTTGCTCAGCACTTCCCCTTCCTGCCACCATGTGAAGAAGGAAGTGTTTGCTTTCCCTTTTGTCATGATAGTAAGTTTCCGGAATCCTCCCCAGTCCTGAGGAACTATGAGTCAATTAAATCTCTTTTCTTTCTAAATTACCCTGTCTCTAGTATGTGTTTATTAGCAGCATGAGAATGGACTAATACAACTAGTCTTGACTTTCTGGGGGCCCTGAATGAAAAGCAGCTTTGTATTTGTGCTTCCTCATAAAGGGCCCATTGACTGTAAAGAAAAGCATCATGGGCCACATGAAAAACTGCTTAATTTTTCAGACATGGGCAAACCTTTTCGTTTGCTCTAATTTTCAGAAGAGTAGGACACTAAAACATGATGAATACAACATCTAGACTTAATTCTATATTATGTGAAAAGTAGTAAAAAGAATGAAGGATAGAAAAAAAGAAGTGCTAAGGGCCAAAGAAATGGAAGAAAAGAGAAAAGGAGAGAGAAAAAAGAATAGAGCGTGATAACAGATCAATAGAGAAAAACACAAAGACAGAAGAAGAGAAAAAGGAAGGTACAAGACAGATGTGGGAATCGGTATAAGATGATGAATAGTCAGTAGGAGGTGTTAGGAAATGGCCTCTTGGGTTGACTTGGTCCCTGGCCTTCAGTCCATTATAAATCCTCCCAACACACATTGAAATGAGTAACTCTTTGGCTTGTATTCAGAGATATTTCACTCTTCTTCATTTTTTAGCTTTCAGAGATGCTGCACTGAAAGGGATGTCATAATAACCCCACAGAGTATAAATTACTCCATGAACTGCAGTGTCAGTGATGAGAGCAATATTAATTTCAGGTCCAAATGAAATCAAACAAAGGGTTAGGTCTACCTATGTACTGAAAGTTTCCTTGTCTGACTCCAAGACTCTGGTGTTGAAATTCATTGATCATTTGGAAAAGAGGCCTTCTGCAAATTCAATACACATCTGAAAAGCAAAAATGACATGGTATTCCTGCAGACTGCTGCCAGTAAAATGCTGAGTGAACACTGATAAAATTAATGTGCCTTCAGACTTGCACAGTGCACCTCTCACTGTCTTGAGGATCAGCCCTAAATAGGGGTTATTTTAGCAGCATGTCTGCTGGTTGTGGAACTTGAGTCATGGCTCCTTGCTAAGCCCCTGCCACTGGAGATTATTCCAGCAGCATGCTTTGGAGTGGCAGGTGGAATCCAACCCATCCATCATGCAGCTAGGCCCAATTTTCTTTTCTGATTTCCTTGGCCGACTTTGGGGATTCCTTAAGGAAACTGTGTGGCACTTGCTATCCTTGGGAGATTATTAGAGGCCGATTATCAATCTAGGTATCTCAGAGAAATCTGATTTATGTACTTGAAATTTTCTATTTCCTGGACCTCATGATTTGGTGAAATAAGATCAAAGTGACAAGTCAGTCGGGAGACAAGTTTTAAATCAGTGGTAATTTTTAGTGTTCCCGTGTTTACTTTATGACATTAGGTAAATAAATTCTAAACATACTTAGTTTACCATTTGAATCCCCTGTCATATACTGTGCTTCCAGTAGTCACAGGGTCATGTACTGGCCTTGGGGTTGCCTACATAAATAACAGAGCCTGGGCAACCTGTTCACAGGTTTAGTTTTCGGGAGCAACACAGCCATGATTTTTAACCAGAGATATCTGTGTTCAAAGCTGGTACTTTAAAACACTTTACCAGCTGGGCATGGTGGCTCACTCCTGTAATCCCAGCACTTTGGGAGGCCGACGCAGGTGGATCGCGAGGTCAAGAGATCAAGACCATCCTGGCCAACATGGTAAAACCCCGTCTCTACTGAAAATACAGAAATTAGCTGGGCATGGTGGTGTGCACCTGTAGTCCCAGCTACTTGGGAGGTTGAGGCAGGAGAATCGCTTGAACCAGGAAGGTGGAGGTTGCAGTGAGCTGAGATCATGCCGCTACACTCCAGCCTGGTGGCAGAGCGAGACTCCATCTCAAAAAACAAAAAAAGAAAAAAAAAACACTTTATCATTCTGTCTCTTTATATACACATTATATACTCTGGAAGTAGAATCTAGAGTCCATGAAAAAGATTACAAATAATAAATGAAATATTTAGAATAATGACTAACACACAGTGGCCATTCAGTATGTAATAGTTTTCCTTATAATTGTTATATCACATTTTTCAGAATATAGATTGGGAAAAAGCTTCTGAGTGACTAAGTATATCACACAAAATCTATGGATTACAATTTATGGGGCTATTTTAAGTTATTCGCATTTCGAATACATGTTCTTATCTGGTTTCTAGGGCCCCTGATTAGAAGCAGCAAATTAGGACAGAAAAGAGGGACCGTTACAGAAAAGGAGAGTGGTAAGTGTGAGAAATAGTGGCTAAAGGCTATTAGTGGTTTTGTGAAAACTACAAAATTATAACATTGGGAACATAAACTGAAACATTAAGAAAAACAGCCCACTGGAACCACTTGTTTAGGAGTAAGATAAACACGAGTTCAATAATCCCTGAGGACAATTCAGTCCTAACCGTGTTCCTGGATCCACCATCTGCAACATTTCTTGTGGTGTGTTCTGCTGGTAACGAGTTATTTCTTCATTTATATGTCTGAAAAACTCGATTTTACCTTGATCTTTGAAAGATATTTTCTCTGGTAGAGAATTTTAGGTTGACTTTTTTCCTTTCAATCTTGGAGAGATTTTGCTCCTCTGTCTCCTCCCTTCCCTTGTGTGAGATGAGAGATAGACGGCCATCCTTATCTTCATTCCTCTGTGTAGAATCTGACTAGGCAGGCGCGGTGGCTCACACCTGTAATCCCAATACTTTGGGAGGCCGAGGCGGGCAGATCACAAGGTCAGGAGCTCGAGACTAGCCTGTCCAACATGATGAAACCCCGTCTCCACTAAAAATACAAAAAAAAAATCAGCTGGGCGTGGTGGCGGGTGCCTGTAGTGCTAGCTACTTGGGAGGCTGAGGCAGGAGAATTGCTTCAACCTGGGAGGCAGAGGTTGCAGTGAGAGGAGATTGTACCACTGCACTCCCATCTTGGCGACAGAGCAAGGCTCCTCAAAAAAAAAAAAAATATATATATATATATATATATATACACACATGACTTCCCCTCTCCCACATCTCCTGGCTTTCAGCGTCTTCTTTTTATTTCTGGTTTGAGCAATTTGGTTTTCACATGTCTTGGTGTCATTTTCTTCTTGGTTCTTGTGCTTGGGGCTAAACTTCTGGGATCTGTGGGTTTAATACGCTTTTTCCATCTTTGAGGATTTTGATTCCATGTATATTGGACTACTTGGAGTAGTCTCACATTCTGTGATTAGCCCCACTAATGCTCTCAGTTTTTTTAACTATTATTTTTTCTGTGTTACATTATGGAGTTTTTATTGTCACACTTTCAAATTTACAATTTTTTTCCTGCAATGTCTAATCTGCTGTAATTTCCACTTTGTGTATTTTTTGACCTTAGGAAACTGTAGTTTTCTTCCCTAAAAGTTCAGTTTGGGCCTTTTTAATCTCTCATGCCTCTACTTAACCTTTTGAAGATGCGGGATATAGCAATAATTGCTTCGTAAATGTTCCTTTTTGACCATTCTGGCATCTGTGTCAGCTCTGCTGTTGGCTCGCACTGTGTGGCCCCTGCAGACTTCAGGCTGGTTTCCTTTGTGCCCTTTCTCACAAAGCTCATGCATGGATTTCCAGCACGTGTGTGAGTAAAACCCAAATCAGACGTACTTCTGGTTAGCTCCGGAATCCTGTTAATGGATAAACCTGTGTCCGTATCAAGTGGAGGGAGAGAAAATTTTTTGTGTCTTCAGGGTCATCTCCTGGTGTTACTGAGAAATACTTCCAGAGAGTCTTTGGGCCGCTGTGAACCGCTGTAGCTGCGTCCACCCAACTCCACCATCATCAACTAGATAGTGAATCATTCTGTTCTTTTCCATGATACAAAATGCCTGATATGACCTGAGTTTTAGACATCGTCCCAACCTCCACGCATGTAGAATAATGGGTACAATGTGTCTGTTAGTGCATGAAGAAATTCATATAAAATTGTGACTATGCATTCAGGAAGAGTATTCATGGGGAATATTTAATGCATGCCATCTGATACAGAGACACTAAGTTCCTCCAATATGTTTGCAATGCTTTGGGGGCAAGGATTACATCTTTATTCCCTTCTTTAGTTCAGTGGTTGGCAATAGCATAGGTACAAAGGACAAATGCGTTAGTGCATTATGGCCACACCGAGCAGCGTATTCACACTGGTAATGTTTACTGAAAGAAACATTAAATATCACACCTCGATATTATTAAGGAAACTAACTGGATACACTATTTTCAAGGCTCGATGAAAATGTGAGGTACCTTGTTCAAAAATGATTAAGAATCCTAAGACTTTGAAGTAGAGCATTAAACCAAGTGCCTGTCTCTGCAGCCACACAGATCATGTAGCCGTGGAGCTGGTCTTGCCCAGAAATCATAGTTTACAACAAGCCACTGTACAGTTCAGAATAGTTAGAAGATAATCATTCAGGTGTTTCTAGCATAAAAAACAGACAAATATTTAAGGTGTTGGATACTCAATTACATTAGTTTCATTTTTACGAATTAAATGAATGCATTAAATTATCACATGTACTACCAAAATATGTACATCCATTATGTATCGGTAGAAAATTAAAATTTTTATTAATGGAGAAAAAAATGAAGTCCCTGATTAAAAGTGCTAGAAATGAGAATTTAGACCTTAAAAAGCAGCTAAAAATTTAAAAGGAAAGTTTTGGCAACAAGCCAAACTCAGAAAGCATGAGACCCAAATTCAAAGAACGAACTATGCAAATTTCTGGCTCACAGCAAAATTGCACATGTGCAAGGGAGATCTAAGAAGCCTAGTGAAAAAGCAGAAAGAAAAAAAAATTTAAAAACTGTAGAAAGTAAAACCCAATTTCAAGTACAAAAAAACAAAACAAAACAAAACAAAACCTCACAGATTTCTCAGTTGCTGAAGACAATGTAATATTTCCTCCCAAGACCAAGAAGAAGTTGATTTGAAAAGAGCAATTACTATACAGACTAGTGTTATATACCATTGGCCTAGTTAGATTTGCTGCGCTTAATGTTACTATTAAGTAAAGTTAGTAGTTAGGGTCTCGGACTTTTAAAATAAAAAAAATGTAGGTACTATGATGGCAAATATTGGGGTTCATATTGCAGAACAGTTGAAGTCATATTTCACTGTTGATTGAATATGCCATGGATATGTGAGCATCTTGAGTTGGTTGCACGACTTTTACACTTCCATTCTGAATGCAAAAACTTAAAGCTTTATGCTTAAATTAAATAATGTGGCTAAGATTGTTAACACGAGCATATGAAACTCAGCTCCTTGAAATAGCCCACCTAAAAAGATGCTTGCTTTGGGGGAGCTGAATAATTTTCTGGGGACACATCTTTTCTTTGTTTGATTTGTTTGGTTCAAAAAAAAAAGCATTCATATTATGGCTTGATATGCCATAAAATTTTGATTTAAAATCTCTAAAAGCCAGAGAAAGACTATCTACAAAACTCTCAAGATGCATTTTGGATTGTCTCCCTACTTCCATTTTCTTCAAAAGATTTAAATGCAATTTGGATTATAAAAATCGCATTAAGATAGAAAGACTGTGGGATGCATTTCACCTGGGGTGCTTGTTAAAAAACGCAATTTCTGGGATTTCATTCCAGATCTACTCAATGAGACTCTGCAGGTGGGCCCCTAGAATCTGCATTTTTTATGCTTTCCACATGTTTCTTATGCACAGTGAAGTTTGCAAACCACTGCTCTCGAGTTTTAACTGCCATTAAGTAGAACTTTTAATGGATGCAGCCCTAATTTCTGAATTATTAATGATTAATAGAATCTGCTTTTACTGTACACTCACTAAAATACATAGCTGCTTGGGCTGAAATATACAGATGCGTTGCCTTGCTGAAAAGGGAAGGAAAATCAAAGCTCCGACTGAGTCATGTTTGAAGTTTAGCCATGAAATTTGATGGCTTTTAGCTGAATTAAATGGCAGGCAAAATGTGTGTCTGTTCTCCACCTCTCTCCTCTAACAGCGTTTCCCTGTCTTGAGCTAATCCTTATGCAGGGATGTCTTATCACTGCTCACTGAATATCTATAGAAAGACACGAGTTACAAAGTCAAGAGCTGCAGACTTCTCTAGGTTTTTCCTCAGAACAGTCAGTGACACACAGCTGTGTCAGGCAGAGCCTGCTGCTGATTTAATTTGATCTTTCTAGGGAGGATTAAGAATACTGTCCTCAACCCAGTTAGAATGTTGCTGCTAAGTTTCAATGTGTCAGAGGCTTTTTCATTTTCCCAGAGCCTGTGCTGGCTGGCGTGGCGAGTGACAACATCGCAGCATTTGCAAAGTGACTACATCGCAGCATTTGCATTATCTTCCTTGGCGTGCACATCTTTCAACCATGTCAGGGAAGTGGTTGGAAGGAAAAATCACAGAGCACATAAGAAGGACTTCTGGGCCTGCTCCGGAGGCTTGCAGAGGACATGCCCGAAGGGGTGCATGAAGCCTTCTGTCCCATACCTGTCCCTTGCCTCGATGGGATTTTGCACACCACAGGTTTCTGTCACCACTTTGCCTTGAAATTGGAGGCCTCAGTTATGAATTTTATAACAACATCCTCAAATAAGGCCTCACTTTGCAGTGTGTGCCTAACTTAAGGATGGTTTTTAAATGACTGTGTCATGTTTGTGAAGACACTTTGTACTTATCGAAGTGCTTGCATATATACCATCTCATCTAATGCTTGCCAAGATTCTGTTAGGTATGTGAGGCAGGTACTGTTATCTCCACTTTATGAATGAGGAAAAGGTACACAGAAGCTAATAACAAGTGAAGTCAACACTGGGTCTGAAATTTGTAAACTCTGATATAAAAAAGAAATCGTATCTCTGGAAAGAAAACTGTTGCAAACTATACACCTGCTTTCCAAAACATGTGTGGCTCTTCAGTAGCTATTTTGCTGCCCTCTACCTACTCCAGTGTGCTGTTGGCTACGTCCAGTGCTGAGGACTGGGGAGGAGGCTTTTCCTCCCACTTTAGGATCATGGTGATGTCCTTCCAGAATTTGAACTGTGCTTTGGTCCTGAGCATGTCCTGGGGTGCAACGTTCATTGTTCTCATTTGTTAGAGAATACGAGATCAGAATTCAAATAGTCACTGTTTTCCAAGATGCAAAGTGATACGCTCTTGGTGTTTTAAAATCCTATCTGTTGATCTGATTGGCTGGTATTCCAGTCTTCCCTGTTTATCGCTCTGTGACTGGTGGGATTTGCCAATAGGTCCAATAATTTCTCTTTCCAGAAGCATACTGTAATATTGGTGTGGGATTTGTGGCCAGAACTTACTGGGCATCACCCCAGTTACTGTCCTAATACCTCATATTGTGTCAGAAGCTGACAATAGGAGTTGAAAATGCCATAATATTAATCTGTTCTCATAGTGAAGATCGTAATGAGAACGGGAAAAGCTGCAGACCGAACCAGTTCTCATTATGTTCTGAAGCCACATTTCCTCCCCACAACATGAATTGTATGGTCCAGGCTCTTTAATCAAGAATGTTCCATTTGAAAGCATTCCTCATCCCACAGAAAACACAAACTTCACCTTGGAGCACCTGTCTAGTGGGAGAATTTGTTTTCTCATTCAATTAACCAGGTTGAAAATGTAAGAACACTGTTATGGAAGCTTCAATGTCAATGTGTGTGTATGTGATGATTGTTGCTAATTAAAAATAAGCTGATTTAGGACATTTGAAGCAAAGAAGCACTCACGTTCCCTTATCTCAGCATTTAAACCGTGCCTGGACTCTGTGCTCTCTGCCCACATTATCTGGCTGTGCGTGGCATAGGTTCCGGCTGCAACAGTGGGAAAGAATTTAGTAGATGTTCAAACACAAATATATTGTTAGCTTTTGTTGTTGTTGTTGTTAAGGCTGCTTCACGTATTTTAAATTTTTCTTTTCCTTCTGGGAGAGGAGTTACTACTATTAACAATTCTGCACATTGCTTGAGGCAATGATAAACCATATTACCCTATTTATTTTACTCTCATTGCTATTTGAGAAAATGGTGGGCCATATATGCTTGTAGATTAGCTGGTGTCCTTTTGAAGCTACTGGCAAGGCTATGTTTAAAGTTTCAATTCTGATAAAAATGTGTTTAAAGCAACCAATGGCACCGTACAGGGAATGGCAGAGGAAAGGTCATTCTGTGTGTCCTGCAGCCTCAGAAGTGGGATCTTCCCCACACTTTTCTGTGAAGACAATGCAGTTCAGAGCAGAGACATCTTCGAAGCTGCTTTGCACATGATGGTAATGAAGGATTGCAATGTGAGGTCACTGGCATTCCCAATACCACAAACACTGGTGTTATGAAAGGATGCTTAGTCCCAGCATGCCTAAGAAAACTAAATCTGATTCCTAGTCTTGGAAATCCCATCTCACGCGTGATGCCATATTTCCAAAACTGGAACATTTCTACTGACTTATTTCCATGACTTCCTTTGCTCCAGCCACTGAACACTCACTCCCGGTGTGTCCTTACTAAAATGTTAGTTAATGTGTTATCTGTTCATGATAGTGCAGCTGTCTGCATAACTTCTGTGTATTTGTTTATTTATTTAATTTATTTTTTTGAGATGGATTCTTGCTCTGTTGTCCAGGCTGAAGTGAAGTGGCACGATCTCGGCTCACTGCAACCTCCACCTCCTGGGTTCAAACGATTCTCATGTCAGCCTTCCGAGTAGCTGGGATTACAGGCACACACCACCATGCCCAGCTAATTTTTGTATTTTTAGTAGAGACAGGGTTTCACCGTGTTGGCCAGGCTGGTCTTGAGCTCCTGACTTCAAGTGATCTGCCTGCCTCTGCCTCCCAATGTGCTGGGATTACATGGGTGAGCTGCCACGCCTGGCCAACTTCTGTGTATTTATTGAGGGAGGTGATTTGGGTGGGGATGGTGGAAGGATTGGGGCATGTGAAAGAGAAGGAGTCCTGGTTTGTAAGTTAGATCATGTGAGGGATAGGGATAGGGAGTGGAGCACAGGGTGAATGAGACCACACATGTGTAAGAGGGAATGATGAGCAGGCAGGAAGAGAGGGTTGGTGTAGGAAAGGGTTGGTGCAGGAAAGGGGTGGTGTAGGAAAGGGTGGTATAGGAAAGGCGTGGTGTAGGAAAGGGTGGCGTAGGAAAGGGTGGTGTAGGGAAGGGTTGGTGTAGGAAAGGGGTGGTGTAGGAAAGGGATGTTGTAGGAAAGGGTGTTGCAGGAAAGGGTTGGTGTAGGCAAGGGTTGGTGTAGGAAAGGGGTGGTGTAGGGAAGGTTTGGTGTAGGAAAGAGGTGTTGTTGTAGGAAAGGGGTGGTGTAGGAAAGGGTTGATGTAGGAAAGATTTGGTGTACGAAGGGGTTGTTGTAGGAAAGGGGTGGTGTAGGAAAGGGTTGATGTAGGAAAGATTTGGTGTACGAAGGGGTTGGTGTAGGAAAGGGGTGGTGTAGGAAAGGGGTGGTGTAGGAAAGGGGTGGTGTAGGGTGCTGACATTTGCATAAGTTGCACTGGGGTAGGAGTGGATGATGATGGAAAGTTGGAAGAATGTGATATTTGGGTGGAAATAACAACTTAGAAATTGAGTCATCTTTTAGCTACAGAGAAGGGTATTCCCTTCACCATATAGTGAGCGGTTGCTGTATCTATGGCTCTTGACAAAGATGTTCACTTTGTGCCTTTTCCTGCATTATTGGCATCTGCAGTTCTAACAGCCAAGAGAGACAGAGGTCATAGTGGAATCAATATTTCTATTACAGATAAGAAAATCCCAGAAGGAGGGCCTACATAGATTAACCTGTACACAACCAAACTAAGATTTAAGAATTTTTCTGAAGATAATCCTGGGATTATGTCTCACATTTCATTTTAAGCTTCTTTCTTCATTTCCCTTTGCTTTATATTTCTCTCTCCTATTTTATTCCTCCTTGAAATAAAATGGGACAATAATGTGTTTTAAATGTAGAATCAAGGAATAACAAGAAATCATCATTTCAACTGCTATCATGTCCAGTGAAGTTAAATGCTTGGATAATTACTTTGTTAATTACTAACAACTCCAAAATTCTGATTCTCAATCCACAGTCTATTGAATCATATAAATGGCTTGCTTTTATTGAATGGAAAAAGACAAAGAAGAAAAAGAGTGTCCAGTAGAGAGGAGGAGAAAGCACTACAGGGAACACCAGGGTCCCCATGATAAGTTCACTTTATTCCACTCCATACTTCCTGTTAATTAGGAGCTTCCAATCATTGCAGCAACATGGGGTCCTACACTTTAACCCAACCCCTCCTCTTCTACTATCCCTAACTTTGACTAGTATGAGATGAATACTTGAGTTCAGCAACTTCCCATGGCTTTTGAATCTCAGGAGTTGTTCTTACTCTTTTTGATATAACAACCCTCAATTAATGTTTGGTATTCTTACGCAACCAGTGGGAAAACAAGTATGCATCTGGAAAGCTTAGAAAATATAGAGATAGTCATATACCTAGGCTTGTTTTTATTTTAATTGAGTAATTTGCAAAGGTATCTTCTATATTAATAAATGTACATTCAATTCAAACAGATTGATATTGAATTAATAGGAAGTAATAAATTGGTTTATTTATGCTAGTGGAATTAAAAAATCTTGCTACTCTATACATTCAATTTCTAGTCCCTACTTTGAAAAGAGCATTTTCTTCCTTTTGAAATATATTTGAGCATAGTAACTTTCAAGGTCCTAAGTTTATTGGCATAATTTAATGGAAAAATTTATGCTCTAAAGCATTCATTTTTTCCCCCAAGCTTTGTGGTTTTCAATTTCTCATCTACTGGGTGGCTTTTAGTTTACATGGCAGAACAGAATCTTCTCAACTTTTTGATTCCCCTGATAAAATATTCAATAGAGAACTAAGCCAAAGTTTGCTTCACCCAAGGACATGATCTCATCCTTATTCTTGTCTTCATGCCTATTGAAATACAGCTATTCTTGTATGTATTTAGCTAAGTGATAGGCTTAAGCATCAGTTGTCTTTTTTGGCTAATTTGTTTCAAAAGTAATTGAGCCCATGTACACATGAAATAATATGTAAAACAGTAAAGATCCCTGTACACAACAGTATTGAAGCCACTGTAATATCTCAAGACTAAATTAGACACTCTCTTCCTAGCCCCCTTTCACTTCTCCACCCTCCACCACATAGGACACTTTCTGGAAAAGAAGTCCAGGCAAAGAGATGTTAGTTTAATTGTTGCTAACGTCACATAAAAATGATCACCAACTTGGAATTTCTGAATTCACATGAAAGGGTGATACTGAGTTTAAACGTAAAGTTTCATATTCCATTGGTGTCAAAATTGGTGGATAGAAAGAGTACAGGATTGTAAAGCAATTTCAGAGCAAGCTTCTAATGGCAACTTTAGTCCACAGTTTGGATCCTGTGCCCACCTGACATCTATTCTTTTTTTGAGATGGAGTCTTGCTCTCTCTCCCAGTCTTGAGTGCAGTGGCGAGATCTGGGCTCACTGCAAGCTCCGCCTCCTGGGTTCACGCCATTCTCCTGCCTCAGCCTCCCGAGTAGCTGGGACTACAGGCGCCCGCCACCAAGCTGGCTAATTTTTTGTATTTTTAGTAGAGACGGGGTTTCACGGTGTTAGCCAGGATGGTCTCGATCTCATGACCTCGTGATCCACCTGCCTCAGCCTCTGAAATCTATTCTTAGCTGTAGGTGGGGACCAGGACCAGAATCTTCAGAGCAGGCCCTAGAAAGCTGGGAAGTCAGGGGATTCCACTACAGGTTTCTCTATTCTGTCGGCATTTTAAGTGGTTCTGTGTAGATCTAGGCACATTAGAGCTACCCCTCAAACAGACGACGACTCTTAAGAGCCCTGGAATTTCTTTATTACCCAGGGAGTCACTGGGGACTGGCAGTAGGTGCCAGGTTTGGTGATGGCGTTTTGTGAATCGCTGAGCTCATCTCAGGGCAGAGCAGCTGCCTAATGTGACTGTCGTCTCCTCTTCCTTTTCCTCCAACACCAGCCACACTTCACCGCACTGGCCAGGTGTTTACCAACCTACTCCTTTGTACAAAGTTCAACCTGACATTGTTTGGTAGTCAATGATATAAAGCTTGTTGTCTAAGTCAGCATCTGCAGTTTTACCGACTGATAGAAAGGTACAAGATAGAATATGACTCGGGACAGGAGTCATCAACGTGTTGCCTTTCTGTTGCATGGAATGATACGTTTTGAAGTTGCAAGTGTCCTGAAATTTCAGGACTTCATCTTAAAGATGAAAAAAAGATGACGTGTCATGCACAGCTATTTTGTGGCAGAATTTGAATTCAACCCCAAGTCAGGTTATGATATCTCCTGTGTCAGAGGAAAGTACTTTTGATAATCCCAGAAATATCAAGACTCCAGTGGCAGTGAATATTTGGTTTCCACTTTGAAATGTAGATCACATTAGCAGGATATTCCCTAAAGGAGCTTTATACACAGTTGGTCCTCTCTCTGTCAACCTCATCTCCGACTCAAGTGGATCGAGTTCAAAACAGCCACACTTGTTCCAGAAGCCAATTTTGTTTGGGCCATAATATAGAGATGGTCCCATCCAGCCTTTAAGCATGCTAAGCATAGGTAGCTATGTTTGTTACAATAGTTGAAAGGAGAAAGCCATAAAAACAAAGTCTCCCACTATTTCATCCAATTTAAAATTGCGGAAGGTGACAGAAAATATAACTGAAAGCTTTCCCTAACCTCTCTTAAAAGAAGTCCTAGAAAAAAAAAAAGAAAGCATTTATTTCCTTGATGATTTCTAAGTAATAACTAAATATGGATGCAATTTTGAACCGTGTATGGATGTTCCCAGTGTAATGTTCCTCTTTTGGAGACATCGCATCATATTTGTTTATCTCACTCCCTGTCCTTTCCCCCATTAAAGTGGACCTGTGCATAGTTGATGCTTGTACCAAGATACACACCTTCTTCCTGTTTCCAGGACGGTACAATGGGAGGCAGGAGTGAGTGTCCGGAAAGAGGGAAGAAAGAAAACCAAATCTCATCGTTGCCTATTTGTCTACTGCTTTTGGCTCTGCTGAGATGTGAAGTCATTCTCATTTCTTTGTGTTCGGAAGTATAGCCTGCGACTTGTTGAAAGCTTAGTGCTAGACCTGCCTCTCAGAGACTTGCTCCCTCTGGAAATGCCCAGCTGAGGATGCGCGTGGTGCGTGTTGAAGAACACTGCCTTAGAGGTGGACACTTGGGGACAGGTGCGCTGCGGCCGGACTCGGGGACAGGCGCGCTGCGGCCAGACTTGGGGACAGGTGCGCTGCGGCCGGACTCGTGGACAGGTGCGCTGCGGCTGGAGCTGGCCCCGCATTTCTTCACTTTCTGAATCGTAATGCCCTCAGTGAGTTGCAATTTCATATTGCTACATTTGTTTTTACTGGTGTTAAATTCCGGCAGTTAAATCTTTAAAGGATTACTAAAAAAATGCAAATATTTGTGTATTTACATGTCTAAGGAAAAGACCCTTTGGCAATCCAGGAGGAGACCAGGACTCGGGCTTTTTCTTCCAGTTAACTGTGGAGGACACGCCGTTGCTGCTGCGGCTGCTGAAGGAGGAGAAATCTCCTTGTTCTCCCGTCTTCCTGCTCTCCAGTCCCCTGTCTGGGCTTCCCATTTGCTGAACCCAGCCAGATGCCAGCCGAGCTCAGGAAGCGTAGTTTGCAGGGGGTGTATCCAGAGACACAGCTCGGAGCAAGGGAAGCGAGAGGAAGAGATCCAGCCTTAGGACAAAGGGCCAAGAACTTGGAGAGGACTTGGCCTAGGAGACAATCTAGGGCAAGCACGTTATCCAGGGTGACTGGGCAGGCAGAGAAACCCCAAGAGGCATAGAGCTCATGTCCGTTTGAAGTAGGAGAGTCTGGGCTCTGCTCTCGGAGTCGGAGCTGGGGGCCTTCAGGGTACTTCCTATGGAGAGAGCCTAGTTTATCAGAAAAAAGGAACTTTCTTTTTTACCATCTAGCCTTCACCTTGGCAGGGAGACAGCTGTTTGGAGTAAAACACTTCAACTCGACATGTCAAACCAGTGCTTCAGCAGAGCTGTGCCTGGCCCGCCCACCTCTCCCCTGCCCTCGGTTTTGGTCCAGAGTCTATTTTAAACGTCTGATGTCTCTCTTGGTTAGTGTGATTGAAATACGGCAGAAAGCCAATTGCATCGTGTGGGGAAGCTGAAATCAATGCAACCAACAATTCTATTAACGGTCTAGTTAAGAATAAAAAATAATAGAACAGACGTGCCTTGGTGAACGTTTATTTTCTATGGAGAAATAAACATAGTTGCTGCTTTTGGACTCCACCCTGGGCAACAAGGTAATGAATGTGGAGTTAGGTGGTGACTAAAGAATTTGGATTCTTTCCTCCAGGTTACAATGCTCGTTAAGGGGCAGCCTGCAATGAAATCTGCGACATGTGCTAAAACCAACTAAGTGATTATTTTAAAAGTCACAGTCTGCATGGGGCTTCATAAATTCACACCAGGGAGAGCTGTCTAATGAGATTGCCACCTTCCACCCCCAACGCAGACTTCAAAGCTCCTTGCTAGGTCTCCACTCAAAGGCTTATCCCATGGCCTGAGCAGGGAAGGCCTTTGTGTGTGAAAACACCTGGCCACCCAGCTTCAGGAGCACTGAGCGCTTTTGGCATGGCCGTCCCCACTGGCCCACGTGGCATTTCTTACAGTGAGCTTGGTTTTTAACTGCATTGTTTTGCTTAACAAGCTGTTTTTCTTTCTATGGATGTAACCTTTTCCTGTGTTTCCTGACTGGGACACCAGCCGGGTATTCTAGCCAACTTTGGTAGATATATATCATTGTTTTTTTGCCAGGCTTGTTTTAAAAAATCTACCTATTGCTTGCCCTGATCAATCCATCACTACCCTTGAAAAGGTCATGATTCTCTCATCAGGAAACTTTTCAAAAATCCTTGGCTGTGATTTGTCTTGTCACGGGCTCTGACAGTGATTCTCAGGAAGCGAGGCCCATTAGTTTCTTGTAAGGTCACTCCCCTGCTGTCGCATGCAGAGTGAGTATCAGTTGTGCTTGCCTGAGTTTGAAGCATCCTCTTGGGTGATTTCAAGGGGGGCAAAGGCAGGGCCTTGACTGGTTTCTGTGTGGAGACTCACACGGGTGAGACAGGTGATCCACGGTGGAGAGGGAGGGTGTCTCTTGTGGGTGCTAGAGCCTCAAAGATAGCTCTTATTTTCAATCCTGCTTCTCCAAGATTCAGTTCACAAAGATAAGCATGCCTGGAAATATTTAATATTTTATCTTATTATATTCATATTCTGTGGTTGTTTAAAAATTCTTCAGTATGTTATAAACAAATGTTTCTGATTCCCCATAAGCTTCGTAGGGACATTAATTATTACTGACATGAGAAATTAAAGGCAGCCTAGATATTATTTTTAGGAATTACAGCATTTGAAAATCATATTCAGTGAATTTCAGAGAAATTATATCTATACTATTTAATACCGAGTAATGTTTAGTGAAAGAGTCAGACACTTTGGGGTAAAAAGCGGCATTATGAAGTCAAATAATTTGTTTTCATGTTTAGGAAGACATTTTTAGGGAGATAGTTTTGGTTATATGAATTCTTTGTGATAAGGGCAAAATCAGATATTATACAGGAAGCATTTATGATACCCATTCAATTGTAAGATCTCACTATTTTCCCATTCAATAATCTCAGCCACCTAAAATACGTCCAGTGTATATTTTCTGTTCTTTCTAGATATATCGTCATTTCAGATGCTCATTTCAGCCACGATCATTTATTCCAGAAGCACTTGTTAGGACGTTATACTTATTTCCTTTAAGTATAAGGTCCTGTGTTGACTACTGAGAATGAAAAACTGAACAAGACAGAAAGTCCCACCTTGAAGAGCTTCCAAGTGTAGCAAGTCTCCTGGCATCAGGTATGGCTGGTATCATGGAAACACTCGGCTGACTGTCCAGGAGATGCTGGTTAAGAGGCGGAAGGTGATGGCGTGAAATCAAGTTCAGGTGCAGAGGACACTCCTGAGAGCATTCCTGCCCGGTCCCCGTGGCCTGAGCGGCCTTCTCAGTTGCACAGGTAGGTTTTCTCTGCTCTGCACTCCCTCTGTCCCAAGGTACCCTTTAGCAAAGTGTAAATTTGTAAGAGTGGTTAGCCCTGGACTTTATCTCAAGTCTGTAATAAGGGCACCTACACTAAGACTGAAACTGGAACTTGCTATTGGTGATCAAACTATCAGTGTTAATAAGTCACTTAAGTTACATTTATGGACTGGAGAAAGAAATGGAAGAAAATCAGAGTACAAATAATAAATGGTTACCAGGTCCCTAGACCTGAAAGGGCGAATACATTCATGCAGTAGGTGTCCAGGATCCTCATGTGGTCCTCCTTCATGCTTAGGAACAGACACTCATCTTCACTATGCAAACCAGAGCCTGCATGCCTTTCGTGGTCCTTCATGCTTAGGGACACAGTCGCTCATCCACACTATGCAAACCAGAGCCTGCATGCCTTTCGTGGTCCTTCATGCTTAGGGACACAGTCGCTCATCCACACTATGCAAACCAGAGCCTGCATGCCTTTCGTGGTCCTTCATGCTTAGGAACATGGACGCTCATCTTCACTACGCAAACCAGAGCCTGCGTGCCTTTTGTGGTCCTTCATATTTGCAGTGTGTGGGTTGGAGTTGCTTTCTTAGCCATGACAGTGACTGAAGGGAATATCAGAGTCTGTTAATGAATGATGCTTGGAGATTTCATTTTCAAAATGTATTTTTAAATTACCTAATTATATGATATTGTATTGGAAAGTTCTTAGATTAGGTTTCACTTTAGAAATGTGATTTGGCCCTAAGAGTGATAGGAAAGAAATGTGTTCCTAATTATTCCCAGATAATTAAAATGTATGCTGTTATTTATGCTTGTTGAATTAAACGTAACGGGAAGACATCTTATTGTTTAATAATTCAAATACTTTGAATTAGATTTTAAATTGGCCTCAGGAAGATCACCTTGGTTCCTTTACTGATAATACATTCCAAAACTGATGATTCTAACTACTTACCTTTGAAGGAAAAAATTTGGCTTTTTTTCCTCATTTCTCCTCTCCCTCCTCCTTGAGAGTAATGTGGTGTGGTGGAAGAAAGATTTGCTGAGTGTTTGGAAGCTTACGTTTTAGCTTGGCCTCCAATATTTCCTCATAGTAAATCTCTAAAGCCCTTTGAATTCAATTTCCTCAGTGGCAAAATGGAGCTAGTAATGCACCCTCATGCAAACAACAGAGACTCAAATGAGAGAACTGATATGAAGACATTAATACAGCTGCAAAACATTATATAAATGCAAGGTATTATAATTACTAGTTCTGGTTCAATACAAGGCACTCCATGCATGTGGAAAATAACTACCTATGGCCAAAAGGCGCATCATGAGTGTCTCCTCCTGCCACTGCTCCCCAGGTCTTCCGTCATCCCATTTCATTCCTAGAGGCAACCATTGTTCCTGGTGAGTGCTAAGGACCTTCTGGAAATACCGACACAGCAAGAGATTTTGCTAAGTATGTTTAATAGACATAGGGCCCACTTCCCAGGAGAATACCTTTTTATTTTTAGTAGGACATAGTTTTCTCAAGATTTGCTCAAGATTTAAGGAATCGTAGTTGCTCAAGATTTAAGGAATACCACTTAGGAATTTTTTTGGTTAAAATAGAAAAGAGTAGGATCTGTATGCTGTTAGCTTGCTGAACCAGCCATTTCTCAGATGTGGGGTGAAATTCATGGAGTACCACCGAAGGGGTGGAAATAACACAAGGAGCATGAGCTATCAGCCACATAGCTGCCTTCACTCCCCACCATGTAGCATTTCTTTTCAAAGCTGTTGTCCCCTTTCTCATTTCTAGATCACTGGGTGACAGCTCTGACAGAAACGAATAGCAGGTGGGATGACATGCGTTCGTGGGATTTAGGTTATAGTTTGGCTGTAACATATTGCTGTGTCTCTTTTTCCAGACATGCCTTCATTTCGTAGGCTCAACACCTCTTTTCAACACAATGATTAGATTCAAGGCCTGCATTTCAGTCAAGACGTAGTCACGGGTCACTGTGGTCTTATTATCACAGCTGGGGCTTCAAGCCCACATCAGCTCTTCCAGAACAGCAAGTGTATTCATTTCGGCCGTGCCATCCCAGGCAATGTCAAACACTCCTCACATTCTTGCCCAGGAAGCTTGTCTCTTAGGATTCTTTGTTTTTTATTATTTCAGGGCCCGTGGGGGATGTGTCAAATGTCTCCCAGATCTTTTACCCTTTAATTTGTTCATATTTACCTTAGAGGTCAGTTCCAGCTGGATCTGATCCTAATATCCCCTAGTATCTAAAAATAGAACATGAAGGGGTCAGAATTATGGGCACATGGAGTGAAAATTTGAAAGGTCAGCATAATCAGCTAGGTTTTCCCTGCTCAGAGGCAAAAGCAGACTATCTTTGCCATTACTACTCATAAAACTCTACCTTAGACAATGAAGAAAGCCTCTCTTTAGAATGCTTATGTCTCCGAAGCTAAGAAATATATTGCTCAGGGTGGCCATTGAAAACCAGCTCATCCTAGCAAAAAGATTTTTACTAAGTAGTAGTCAAGGAGAAGGAAAATCAGGTCCATTATTTCAACATAAATAATGGGGAATTACAAACAGTCTGGAGACCTTTATGTGGACTTAGAAATCTCAGCATTGCAAATATTGGCTCAAAATGATGTTTTGCTAAAGTATCATGTCCCAATTTTTGAGGATCAACATGCTAAAATAATCCTATCATAGGAGAATTCCCAGGAAAGAAACATAAGGCTTTATGGGCACAGAGGAGGGCTGAGAACCCAAGGTCTTCAGTGAAGCTATGAATATTTTTTGGTTGTTTATGAAAACCAGTAAAATAGCACAGTGGTTAGACTACAGAAACATTCACAGGTCTCAAATTAGTGAATACAGGAGGGTTGATTAAAATAGCACGGTGGTTAGACTACAGAAACATTTCACAGGTCTTAAATTAGTGAATACAGGAGGGTTGATTTTCATTTATTACCTAATAATCACTAGAAAATTTTCAGGATCTTCTTCCACAGTTTAAAAAATATGACTGGAATTAATTTGGTTTGATACAGGCTTTATGTGCACTGTATCAAATCTTAGTCTCTTTAATCAGATATTGAAATATGTATTGCCATAGCGATTTCACAGCTCTGCAATGATGACTCCTCTCCTCTCTACTTGTCTGATACCATCTCCGGGTCAGAGACACAGAGTAAGCTGAACTCTTGTGAATAATGCTGGTCCAGCTGAATTGCCATTTCTCAATTCTCTCCTCTGCTGGGGCTGGATTGCTTCAGTTCCGCCGTGGTGGCGGCAGGCTCTCCTGCC
This sequence comes from Pan paniscus, assembly GCF_029289425.2. Lineage (NCBI taxonomy): Eukaryota > Metazoa > Chordata > Mammalia > Primates > Hominidae > Pan > Pan paniscus. Next base: position 187,250,860 of record NC_073252.2, on the reverse strand, counting down.
CAAAGACACTGGAGTGCGCATTAAGGAGTGGGGATAACGTGCGTCTGCGTTTCTCCCTCTTTCAAGGCTGTGCTGCAAACACCTTCACTCTGACTCATCCACATCTATTCAATGTCACCTGCCTTTTTTCTTCTCCACTTCCATCTGGTTTCCTGGTTTTGCAATGATCTCAATCACTGACAAAAATTGTGTCTATGCTGAAAATGATATTCCTGTGGTTGCATAAATTGTTTATAAAAGCCTAGTCATGTTTACTAGAGATTTGTGGAAGAGAAATGATAATACTAATAAAGACAAAATATAACATTTATTTAGTTCTCACTCTCTGCTAGGCATACATGACACCTTTAATTTTTTCAACAATCTGGTAAGGTAGGGTGACATTTTTATCTTGGTTTTAAAAGAGGTGAGGTAACTTCTCAGGGTTATGCAAACAATAAATAGTGCAGCAAGAACCCAAACTCATGGTTTAGGAACCGCGGTGTGTTATGCTTATTAAACAAACTGTATGTGAAGAAACATCACATTGCAGGACATGTAAATATGGACAATTTCTGTAAATAACTGCCACTAACTGCCCCACATTGAATGCCTTTGCACTTAGTTTGGTCAGATTAAATAATAGTGTAGTCACTTAAATTTAGAATTGTCTTATTATATTAATTAAAACTCAGTTCTGGTTATTTGTTTATTGAGATATAATATAAATACAGGCCAGGCATGGTGGCTCACACCTGTAATCCCAGCACTTTGGGAGGCTGAGGCAGGCGGATCACCTGAGGTAAGGAATTCCAGACCAGCCTGGCCAACATGGTGAAACCCCATCTCTACTAAAATACAAAAATTAGCCGGGCATGGTGGCAGGCGCTTGTAGTCCCAGCTACTTGGGAGGCTGAGGCAGAGAATGGCATGAACCCAGGAGGCGGAGGTTGCCATGAACTGAGATCGCACCACTGCACTCCAGCCTGGGGGACAGAGCAAGACTCCATCTCAAAAAAGTAATAATATAAAAAATAAAAGTAAATAAATACAGAAAAGCACATAAAATGACAATTCTAAATTTTTGCTTATGTACAAAATAAGTAACTACCTAGATCAAGCTTTCCTACTCTCTTCCACACTAATTTTTGCACAGTACGTGCTTTTTTGATAGTCACCACTGAACACCTAATTTTGCTAAGGCATGAACAGAATAAAAAGTGGCACAATGTGATGTTGAACGTGTGAATTAGCTTAGCTGATATTTAGTGAGGAATCTGACAGAAGTTTGTATTGCCCCGTTTCCCTCCAAAATGCAGAATATCCGAGGGCACCCTCTGAGTTTGCTGCAGTTGCTGCTGAGTTTGCTGCAGTTGTTCTCCAAAGCAGCGTGGCACACAGTTGAACTTAGCAGATTTATGGTTGAATATCTCATGTTTTGTTTATAGTCCACCTCAAGTAAATTTTGTGCATAATGTGAGATGAGTGTCAAGGTTAATTTTTTCATCATATGGATATTCCATTGCTCCAATACCATTATTTGTGGTCAGTCAGGGGACCACATATGTGGGTCTATTTCAGAACTCCCTTTTCATTATACCACAGTAATAAGACAACGTGGTGCTTACTGTCTATTACACCAGTACCACACTGTCCTAATTACTATGGTTTTATGAAAAGTCTTGAAACCTAGTAGTGTACATGGTTTCCTCCTTGTTCTTTAAGATTGTTGTGACTATTTTTTATCCTTTGCATTTGCACATAAGTTTTAGGATTTGTTGTGATGCTCTACCAAAGAAACCCCCTGTTCTTTCTAATGCGGTTAGACTAGCCTGTTGCTGTTGCGGCTAAGATTGTGTGTGTGAGGTGGTGGTGGGGGAAAGGATGGAGTTTAGCTGTTGTGGCTAAGATTGTGTGTGTGAGGTGGCGGGGGGGGAAAGGATGGAGTTTAGCTGTTGTGGCTAAGATTGTGTGTGTGAGGTGGCGGTGGGGGAAAGGATGGAGTTTATCAGCTCTTTAATAGGCCCTTTTCTCTTTTGCTAGGTGATAGCTCCTTCAGGGTTTTTGAGGGGAATGTAAGAAGAAGAAAAATAAAATTAAAAAAATCTCAGTTAAACAGGAAATTGCAAAGTTCTCTGTAGCTAGCTGTTGCTCTTTCTCATTTCTCATTTAAATGCCAGTTCTCTCATCGGGGCTTGTGTGTGGGCTCTTCAGAAGACCACAGAAGAGAGGGACCTCCCACTGCCCAGCTCATACTTGGCCTTTTCTACACTCCCTGCCACCTCCACCTCTACAACCTGCCTCCAACGCCTCTATACCCCCTGCCATGACGTTCTTGCTGCTGGGATCCTTTATCTACATGGGCATCTTGAGTAGAATGCTGGCAAGAAGCTTCAAACTCAGCTACATTGCATGGCTCTACCATACCCACAGAGCACTCACACTTTCTCACCATCCCCACCTGCTCTCCCAGACCCTCCTGGGCCATGCCTGGTAACACAGGAGATAACTGGCTAAGCAGACATGCCACCCATCTCCTCTGCACGCAGGCATCACCGTGTTCACCTCACCATCGCCACATCTTTACTGTTGGACTCTCTGTGATGGAAGAGAGTGAAGAGAGTCTCTGCATAACTTTGTTCTAACAATCCCTCTAGCTACAAGCTCATCTCCTCATCTTTATTGGTGATAAGTGGTATTGCTTTGGGGGTTAATCTAATCTGGCCCTTCTCCGTAACTTACTGTTTCTGGCCAACTCTGGCCCCAACTGTGGGCAAATTGTTGGCAGAATGCAAACTTGGATGTGTGGTGATCAGTGGCTTTGGTTCTCAGTTTTGGACCATAAATGTAATTTCCTCCCTCCAAACAACAGCAGCAGGAATAATAACAATTAATTCCACGTTCTTTTTAAGGCCAGTTTTATTTTAAAATCTAAAATAACTAAAGATCTTTCCTGTCCTTGCCTCTAAGAGCAGCTAATCTATTTTTCATAAGAAATGATTCTTTTTACCCCCCCGTTTTGATATATGGTGAGTGTAGTTACTAATGAGACAAAGACTTTCACATTCAACAAATGCAGGTCTGCATTTACTGTGTGGTGTGCTCTGTTTTAACGTCTAGGTCTATACATTCACAAATCTGATTTAACCCAAATAAAATCTGCAAGTTAGGTGTCATTATTTGAGTTTTAGCTAAAAAAAATGCTGAGAATGTTCATCTTCCAGAGGACCAGTACATTTGCTGCTTTAGCCACAGCCATCTCCCAAAGTCAGTCATTTTTCCCAGGAACAACCGCAAGGAAGATGTTCGATGTGCATCCACCTGGAAAAGCAGCCCAGAAACAGACGACCTATGCATGAGGCCATTGTCATCTCCTTACACAAAAGAAGGCATTTTAAATTGCGGAAGTCTGAAATGATCGAACTTGCACCATAAGTGATTTTTTTTATTGGGTGCTCTAGAGACTACTATTATGAGGTCAGCACTAGGCCAATAATTCACTTTTATGTCTCAGAGTTACTTACTTGTTTCTTTGAACCGGAGAAAGAAGTAGCATTTAAGATAAATGGGGAACAAAAGACAGAACAAAGACACTAAGTGTACTTTATTTAGCTTGTTGACTTCCAAAAGTTAAATGGATTTTTTAAATGTATATTTCTCATTATTTGATCATACAAAATCTTTGCAGGCATTTGGAAAATCTGACAACATAAAAACATGTCAAAGGCACAACCTCATAGTTTCCTTAGATCTCCAGAAAAGAGCAAAGCAATCTCTGTCTTCAAATGAAGTTTTTTATCCTTTTTTTTTGAGAGCAGCACCTAACATTTTCATTGGATGTTCCAGTTCATCTTTCCACATTATTTGAAACTTTTAAAATAGGACTTTTGTTTGATTACTGGCATACAATTTTAACTTAATGGATGTAGAACCGAATGACAAATATTTTATTCTTTTGGAGAATCTCATTAAGATTTTCACTTTTTTTGTTTTATTTTCATATAAGTTTTAAAAACCCTAATCAATCTGAGCTGTATCTGATTTTTACTGTAATCAGTTAAGAACTGCCGTTTCTCTCTTAGGATGTTGAAAAGTTTGTGTTTGTATTTATCTCACTGTGAAATTAATTTGGTTTTGTTCTTTGATGGAAATCTGAGTTGTGTTTTCTTCATATGAAAGAGATGCAGCAGTAAACCCCCATCTTTATTTCAACGTGTGGAGCAGGTGGTCCACGTCACTGGAATGCAGAACGTAAGTCAAGGCTTTCCTTTCACTTTTGCTGTTTCTTAATTTGATGACTTGAAGATAATGCAAACCTGTATGAGCACTAGACTTTTATTGAGATTTCTGAATAGCATTATTTTTAAGTTTCCATTTTTAGAATTTCAATAACTACTCATATAGGAGATTTGCAACAGAAATCTCATCAATGCTGTTTTATGTTTACTTTTGAGATTCAGGGCTACATGTACAAGTTTGTTATCTAGGTAATTGGTGGGTCATGGGGGTTTGGTGTACAGATTATTTTGTCACCCAGGTAATAAGCATAGTACCTGATAGGTCATTCTGTCCTCACTCTCTTCCAACCCTCCACCCTCAGACAGGCCCCAGCATCTATTGTTTCCTTCTTCGTGTCCATTTGTTCTCGATGTTTAATGCCCACTTATAAGTAAGAACATGCAATGCTTGGTTTTCTGTCCTTGTGTTAATTTGTGTAGGATGATGGTGTCCAGCTCCATCCACGCTGCTGCAAAGGACATGATCTCATTCTATTTTATGGCTACGTGGTAGTCCATGGTGTGTATGTACCATATTTTAGTTATCCAGCCTATCATTGATGGGCATTTAGTTTGATATTATGTCTTTGATATTGTGAATAGTGCTGAGATAAACATACACATGCATGTGTCCTTATGGTAGAACAATTTATATTCCCTTGGGTATATACCCAATAATGGGATTGCTGGGTTGAATGCTAGTTCTGTTTGAAGTTTTTTGAGAAATTACCAAACTGCTTTTGACAATGGTTAAACTAAATTACATTCCGACAAGCAGCACATAAGTGTTCCCTTTTCTCTACAAGCTTGCCAGCATCTGTTATTTTTTGACTTTTTAATAACAGCCATTCTGACTACTGTGAGATGGGATCTCGTTGTAGCTGTGAATGACATTTCCCTAATGATGAACAATGTAAGCATTTTTTACATGCCTTTTGGTCATGTGTATGACTTCTTCTTAATGGGGTTGTTTGATTTTTGCTTGTAAATATGTTTTGCTTGTAAATATAGTTCCTTATAGGTGCTGGATATTAGACCTTTGTCAGATGCATAGTTTGAAAATATTTTCTCCCATTCGGTAGATTGTCTGCTTACTCTGTTGATAGTTGCTCTGCTGTGCAGAAGCTTTCTAATTAGGTCTCATTTGTCAATTTTGGTATTTATTGTTTTTGACATCTTCATCATGAAATATGCCCAGAATGATATTTGCTAGGTTTTCTTGCAGGATTTTTATGGTTTTAGGTTTTACATTTAAGTTTTTAACCATCCTGAGTTAATTTTATATATGGAGAAAAGAAGGGGGTCCAGCTTCAATCTTTTACATATGCCTAGCCAGGTATCTCAGCACCGTTTAATAAATAGAGAGTTATTTTCCCACTGTTTTTGTAGAATTTATTAAAGATTTGATGATCGAAGGTGTGTGGCTCATTTCTGGGCTCTCTGTTTTGTTTCACTGACCTGTGTGTCTGCTTTTGTTCCAGATCTTGCTGTTTTGGTTTCTGCAAACTCGTACCATTTTGAAGCCGGGTTATATGATGCCTCCAGCTTGGTGCATATTGAAGTCGGGTTATATGATGCCTCCGGCTTGGTGCATTTTGAAATCGGGTTATAGGATGCCTCCGGCTTGGTGCATTTTGAAGCTGGGTTATAGGATGCCTCCGGCTTGGTGCATTTTGAAGTTGGGTTGTATGATGCCTCCGGCTTGATGCATGTTGAAGTCGGATTATATGATGCCTCCGGCTTGGTGCATTTTGAAGTCGGGTTATAGGATGCCTGCAGCTTGGTGCATTATGAATTCAGGTTGTATGATGCCTGCGGCTTGGTGCATATTGAAGTCGGGTTATATGATGCCTCTGGCTTGGTGCATTTTGAAGTCGGGTTATAGGATGCCTCTGGCTTGGTGCATGTTGAAGTCAGGTTGTATGATGCCTGCGGCTTGGTGCATTTTGACGTCGGGTTATATGATGCCTCCGGCTTGGTGCATTTTGAAGTTGGGTTACGTGATGCCATCCGGCTTGGTGCATTTTGAAGTCAGGTTGTATGATGCCTGCGGCTTGGTGCATGTTGAAGTCGGGTTATAGGATGCCTCCAGCTTGGTGCATTTTGAAGTCGGGTTATATGATGCCTCCAGCTTGGTGCATGTTGAAGTCGGGTTGTATGATGCCTCTGGCTTGGTGCATTTTGAAGTCGGGTTATATGATGTCTCCGGCTTGGTGCATTTTGAAGTGGGGTTACGTGATGCCATCCGGCTTGGTGCATTTTGAAGTCAGGTTGTATGATGCCCGCGGCTTGGTGCATGTTGAGGTCGGGTTATAGGATGCCTCCGGCTTGGTGCATTTTGAAGTCGGGTTATAGGATGCCTCTGGCTTGGTGCATGTTGAAGTCAGGTTGTATGATGCCTGCGGCTTGGTGCATTTTGACGTCGGGTTATATGATGCCTCCGGCTTGGTGCATTTTGAAGTCAGGTTGTATGATGCCTCCAGCTTGGTGCATGTTGAAGTCGGGTTATATGATGCCTCCAGCTTGGTGCATGTTGAAGTCGGGTTGTATGATGCCTCTGGCTTGGTGCATGTTGAAGTCGGGTTATATGATGCCTCTGGCTTGGTGCATGTTGAAGTCGGGTTATAGGATGCCTCTGGCTTGGTGCATTTTGAAGTCGGGTTATAGGATGCCTCTGGCTTGGTGCATTTTGAAGTCGGGTTATAGGATGCCTCCGGCTTGGTGCATGTTGAAGTCGGGTTATATGATGCCTCCAGCTTGGTGCATTTTGAAGTCGGGTTATAGGATGCCTCTGGCTTGGTGCATTTTGAAGTCGGGTTATAGGACGCCTCCGGCTTGGTGCATTTTGACGTCGGGTTGTATGATGCCTCCAGCTTGGTGCATGTTGAAGTCGGGTTATATGATGCCTCCAGCTTGGTGCATGTTGAAGTCGGATTGTATGATGCCTCCGGCTTGGTGCATGTTGAAGTCGGGTTATATGATGCCTCTGGCTTGGTGCATGTTGAAGTCAGGTTATATGATGCCTGCGGCTTGGTGCATTTTGAAGTCGGGTTATAGGATGCCTCCAGCTTGGTGCATTTTGAAATCGGGTTATAGGATGCCTCCGGCTTGGTGCATTTTGAAATCGGGTTATAGGATGCCTCCGGCTTGATGCATTTTGAAGTCGGGTTATATGATGCCTCCGGCTTGGTGCATTTTGAAGTCGGGTTGTGTGATGCCTCCGGCTTGGTGCATGTTGAAGTCGGGTTATATGATGCCTCCAGCTTGGTGCATGTTGAAGTCGGGTTGTATGATGCCTCTGGCTTGGTGCATTTTGAAGTCGGGTTATATGATGTCTCCGGCTTGGTGCATTTTGAAGTGGGGTTACGTGATGCCATCCGGCTTGGTGCATTTTGAAGTCAGGTTGTATGATGCCCGCGGCTTGGTGCATGTTGAGGTCGGGTTATAGGATGCCTCCGGCTTGGTGCATTTTGAAGTCGGGTTATAGGATGCCTCTGGCTTGGTGCATGTTGAAGTCAGGTTGTATGATGCCTGCGGCTTGGTGCATTTTGACGTCGGGTTATATGATGCCTCCGGCTTGGTGCATTTTGAAGTCAGGTTGTATGATGCCTCCAGCTTGGTGCATGTTGAAGTCGGGTTATATGATGCCTCCAGCTTGGTGCATGTTGAAGTCGGGTTGTATGATGCCTCTGGCTTGGTGCATGTTGAAGTCGGGTTATATGATGCCTCTGGCTTGGTGCATGTTGAAGTCGGGTTATAGGATGCCTCTGGCTTGGTGCATTTTGAAGTCGGGTTATAGGATGCCTCTGGCTTGGTGCATTTTGAAGTCGGGTTATAGGATGCCTCCGGCTTGGTGCATGTTGAAGTCGGGTTATATGATGCCTCCAGCTTGGTGCATTTTGAAGTCGGGTTATAGGATGCCTCTGGCTTGGTGCATTTTGAAGTCGGGTTATAGGACGCCTCCGGCTTGGTGCATTTTGACGTCGGGTTGTATGATGCCTCCAGCTTGGTGCATGTTGAAGTCGGGTTATATGATGCCTCCAGCTTGGTGCATGTTGAAGTCGGATTGTATGATGCCTCCGGCTTGGTGCATGTTGAAGTCGGGTTATATGATGCCTCTGGCTTGGTGCATGTTGAAGTCAGGTTATATGATGCCTGCGGCTTGGTGCATTTTGAAGTCGGGTTATAGGATGCCTCCAGCTTGGTGCATTTTGAAATCGGGTTATAGGATGCCTCCGGCTTGATGCATTTTGAAGTCGGGTTATATGATGCATCCGGCTTGGTGCATTTTGAAGTCGGGTTGTGTGATGCCTCCGGCTTGGTGCATGTTGAAGTCGGGTTGTATGATGCCTCCGGCTTGGTGCATGTTGAAGTCGGGTTATATGATGCCTCTGGCTTGGTGCATGTTGAAGTCGGGTTATATGATGCCTGCGGCTTGGTGCATTTTGTAGTCGGGTTATAGGATGCCTCCAGCTTGGTGCATTTTGAAGTCGGGTTATATGGTGCCTCCGGCTTGGTGCATGTTGAAGTCGGGTTATATGATGCCTCCAGCTTGCTGCATTTTGAAGTCGGGTTGTATGATGCCTCGGCTTGGTGCATTTTGCTTAGGATTGCTTTGGCTCTTTGGACTCGTTTTTGGTTCCCTATGAATTTTAAAATAGTTTTTTCTCATTCTGTAGAAAATGTAATTGATAGTTTAATAAGAATAGTATTAAACCTATAAATTGCTTTGGACAGTGTGGCCATTTTAGTGATGTCAATTCTTCCTATCCATGAACATGTAATACTTTTTAATTTTTTTCTGATTTCTTTCAGCATTATTTTGTATTTCTCATTGTAAATGTCATTCACCTCCCTGATTAGCTGTATTCTGGATAATTGGTATGTGTGTGTCTGTTATGAGTGGAATTGTGTTCTTGATTTGGTTCCCAGTTTCCAGGTTGTTGGTGTATAAAAATGCTACTGATTTTTGTACATTAATTTTATATTCTGAAACTTTGCTGATGTTGTTTATCAGATCTATAAGCTTTTAAACAGAGACTCTGGGGTATTATATGTATAAAATTATATCACCTGCAGCGATAGGTTGACTTCCTCTCTTCCTATTTGGTTGCCTTTTATTTTTTTTCCTTTTGCCTGATTGCTCTTGCTAGGACTTCTACTACCATGTTGAATAGGAGTTGTAAGAGTGGGCATCCTTGTCTTGTTTCCTGTTCTCAAGGGGAATGTTTCCAGAGTTTGCTATTTCAGTATAATGTTGGCTCTGGGTTTATCATATCTGACTCATTACTTTCAAGTATATTCCTTCAGTACCTAGTTTGTTGAGTGTTTTTAACATAAAAAGGATGTTGAATTTTATTGAAAGATTTTTCTGCATCTATTGAGATGATCTTGTGGTTTTGCTTTTAGCTCTGTTTACGTGATGAATCACATTTATTGATCTGTGCGTGCTGAACCTGCCCTGCATTCCAGAGATAAAGCCTACTTGATCACAGTGGATCAGCTTTTGGATGTGCTGCTGGGTTCAGTTTGCTAGTATTTTGTTCAGGATTTTTGTATTTCTGTTCTTCAAGGATATTGACCTGATTCTTTCTTTTTTGTCGTATCTCTGCTAGGTTTTGCTATCAGAATAATGCCGGCCTCAGAGAATGAGTTTGAATTTCTCTTTTTTTAAGAATGCTAAATATAGGCCTCCAATATCTTCTGCCCTGTCAGGTTTCTGTTGAAAAGTTCGCTGGTAGCCTGATGGGGTTTCCTTTGTAGGTGACCTGTCTGTCCCTTCTCTCTAGCTCCCTTTGATATTTTTTTCATGTTGACTTTGGTGAATCTGATGTCTATGTGTCTTGGGGATGTACATCTTATATAGTATCTCACAGGTTTTGTCTGCATATTCTGAATTTAAATGTTGGCCTCTAGTGAGGTTGGACAAAATTTCATGGACAGTATCCTCAAATATGTTTTCCAAGTTGCTTGTTTTTTTCTCTCTCTCTTGCAGGGATACCAATGTGTCATAGGTATGGTCTCTTTACACAATCCCATATTTCTCGGAGATTTTGTTCATTCTTTTTCTTTATTATTGTCTGACTGAATTGATTTGAGGTACTGGTCTTCAAGCTCTGAGATTCTTTCCTTAGCTTGCTCTATTCTGCTGTTAATATTTGTGATTGCACTATTAAATTTTGTAGTGAATTTTCTAGCTCTATCTGATCAGTTTGATTCTTTCTTAAAATGCCTATTTTGTCTTTCAGTGCTTGTATTGTTTTATTGGATACCTTAGTCTCCTTGGATTGGGTTTTTACTTTCTCCTGAATCTTGATGATCTTCATTTTTATACAGATTCTGAAATCTATGTCTGTTATTCGAGCCATTTCAGCCAGGTTAAAAATGCTTGCTGGGGAATGAGTGCGATTGTTTGGAGGTAAGATGACATTCTGGCTTTTTGAGTTGCCAGAATTCTTGTGCTGATTTTTTCTGTTCTGTGTGGTCTGATGTTTCTTTAAACTTTCAAGTTACCAAAACTAAGCTCATCACTCCTGAGCTGCATGCTTTAAACCTGGGAAGCTGGTACTGGGCCCTGGCTTTTTCCCCTGGTCCCTTGAGGTTAGAAGCCTGCTGCACTGGAGGAGCAGGTGTTCCCTGTTTGTTGGCAACAACACTCCAATCAGGGGTGCCAACCAAAGTGCTTCTTTGGGACAGTGGCAGTGGGATCTGTTCTCACACACATGTGTGCAAGCAGCAGTGGCACAACAGTGTCCCTGTGCATCAGTGGGGATGGGGCACCCATATACCAGCATCCATGCACACACACTCACGCTGACAGTGGTGGGATGACAGGGTGTGTGCACTTGCATGTTGGCAAAGGAGAAAAGGTGGAATCCATCTGAGTGCATGTGCTGGCAAAGCAATGGAGGGTAAGGAAGCCATGGCCAAGTGTGCACTGGCAATGCTGTGGGGCAGGCTGCTGTGGAGAAAGGCTGTAGGTAGGCTGGTATCTGTCAGTGGTTGCCAGTCTGCTGAAGTTCTCCAATGGTCAGGTGTGGTCTGCTGGTGAAAGAGCTATAATGAGGACCCCCAGGAAGCACCCTGGTTGGACATTCAAGGCAGGACTGCAAGTGGGTGCCGCCAGCCTGGGGCCCTAGGAGAAGATGGCAAACAGGGGTGTCCTCAGATCAGACAGTCCTGTCTCATGGGCAGGACTCCCCTGCTCTGTCCACGTTTGACAGTCACCGAAGGCAAAGCCACCTAGAGTAGCATGGCAAGTCTTGGAGCATAGGTGTCCCTGGCCATGCTCTAATGCAGCTGTTCTCATGCCTAACACCCTGGGCTCCACAGAGTGGCCCCTGCCACCTCTCCAAACAGCTCTCCCTGACATTTAAGTGACGGTGGGGTCATGAGGTCTCCTGAAGCTAGGATTCTAGAGGTCTGTGGTTAGAGCAGGCTACTTTTTTCCTGTTCAACTCACTCCTTCCCCAGGAGCTGTTGGGGGCCAGGAGCAGGTCCTGGTGCTCAGCAGTCCTGTGCAGGGTTCCCAGCTTTCTCTTCCTTCATCCCAAGGTCTTCGTTCTTTTTCCATGCACTCTCAATGCCTTCCCCTCAAAGATCTGCTTGGAGTGTGCTGGTCTTCCTGATATCCTGGTCTCTAGGTGGGAGATGTTGTCTTTGGCTGCATCTCATCAGCCATATTGCCTCCCACTCCATTTATGTTTTTAATTTCCTAAATAGACCCTCTTATATTATATTTTACATTGAATATAATGTTTACGTGTCCATATTGTAGATTATTTCGGTCAGGATGTTAAGCAGCTGTGAGAACAGAGTACTTTTGTGAGAAAGTTCTCAAATAGGTGCCCCCACCTCATCCTTTTAGTTATAAACTGCTTGAGAATTTCACATGTGGGAGACCCTTACCCACTTGTAGGGAAGATTTTTTTCTCCAAAGACGAATTACAATAATTTACAAATTAGATTTGAGGAGGAATTATTACTTTTAATGACTAAACAGAGATAATTAATGTGAATAACTATTGAAAATATTAATCTGGAGTCCAAATTCAAACCCATTTTATCAAATTTTAATTTTACTTCCAAATTGAAACAAATTTTTTATTCCATGCAGGAGCAAAGATTTTTAAATCCAGACGTGTCATCTATGGAATTATTTCTTCTTTCCACTTAACCTCATGACTTTTTTATAATCTCAAATAATCATAACAATAATTTTCAATAAGATATACTTTTCCATATCTAATGAAGGCAAAAGAATGGCTTAGGATTAATTTTTACTTGGATTATAAGATGACTGGAAATGAGATTCAGAGCTGATGTGATTTAAGACTGGTCCTGGAAACAGGGCTGTTATTCTCTGGTAACTTAAATGTAGAAAACCTTCACATAAAGTGAGTTTTTCAGCTTGTGCTCAGAATAAATGAGCAAATTAAGGGAATGAGGAATATAATCCCTTGAAATAGCAATCATTCTGGAATGTGAGAGGAAAGAAGAGAGACAGAGATAGAAGTGACAGAAAGAGAGAGAGAGAGCACCAGCTTTAAGCTAGTTTTGTCCTCTTTTTAATTTTTGACATCTGTGGTGTTGTTACACACACACACAACATGGACGTTTTCTTTTATGGCTCATAACTCCCATAACCCCCATTACAGTCATTTGTTATAATGTTGGGCATGTTGTGCCTCAAGAACAGGCCTCAGGAAACAGAATCGTTCTGGCTTCCTCCTTCCTTTTTTTTCCTGCCCCAAGGAAGGACTCTGATCTCCCACCTTGCCTTCTGATTGTGAGTCATAAGACCCTCGCCAGAGGTGGCCCTGCCCTACACCCGAGGGGAAGGAATGCTGGCATCATGAAGCTTCCATAAAAATTCAAGAGGATTGATTCTGGGAGCTTCTGGAGAGCTGGCCACACAGAGCTTCCTGGAGGGTGTTGCACCAGGGAGGGTATGGAAACTCTGTGCCCCTTTCACCACACCTTACCCTACACGCCTCTTCATCTGGATCCTTTGCAATATCCTTCATGATACATTGACAAACATAAGTGTTTTTCTGAGTTCTTTGAACTACTCCAGCAAGTTAATTGAACCCAAAGAGGGGATCTTGGGAACCCCAAATAGAAGTCAGTCAATCAGAAGTTCTGGATGCCTGGATTTGCGAATAGTATGTGGTAACGGGGGCAGTCTTGGGGACTGAACCCTCTATCTGTACAATCTGACATTATCCCCAGGTATTTAATTTCAGAATTGAATTGAAGGACACCCAGCTAGGCCAGCTGCAGAACTAATTACTTGCCTGGTGGTGGAGTGAACCCCCCCCCCAACATTTATACACGGAAATCTTGGATGTTTATGAATCTTGTTGTGGTGGTGTGAGAGCAGAGGAAAAACACTGTTTGACAGGTTTTCTGAAACGGCAACATAATATAATTGTGGATAAAATTTAATATTTATGCATACGAAATGAAGCTTGCAGATTAAAAATTAAATTTTCTTTTTTGTCTCTCTCTCTCTCTCCCTCTCTGTCATTTATGAACATTGTTTCCAAAATTTTGAATGTGAGTGAAAAGTGGAATATAAGAGATTGTGATAATCTCCTATGCCATGTTAAGGTTTCTGTTTAAAAATGCACCTCACTTTTACTATTTAAAGGAACATTAACTGTAATGGGTATATTAGAGCATGATGTTGAATTAGCATTTCTACGTACAAACTCTTGCATTTGAGCTGATATGTGGTGATATTTAGGAAATAAAACATAATAAAGAGAAAAAGAGCTCCATATGATCAACTAACCTAAGGACTTTGATACATCATATTTTACCTGCTGGCATCTACTACCAATATAACTGAACTCACAGAACTGCAATGCTTCTTCAGGAAAAAAAACAACTAGACTAATTACTATTTTTAGGATAACTTTCTGTTACAAAATTAGAAATAAACCAAAATTATAATTCTTAAATTAGATATTCATGTTAATGTTATTTGTTATCTCTATTCTTAGTGAAGTGATTAAACTTATAACCTTTAATTTACTATAGCTTCAGAAAAAGCCCCAATGTATACTAAAACACTAAATATTTTCTTACTTAGAAACTCAATCAGAAGTTTCAACACTAAATGTCTATTTAGATCTGAGCACGAGTTTATTTTTTAAGAAAACTTCAAGTAAATAATAGCTAATTTATTTGTTCATAAGTCAACAATTGATTTCCAGAGAATGAGTTTTGGTATTTACAAAATATATGTATGACCTTTAAAATATAAATAATATTATTTTTCTCTATCAGTAAAAGTCAGCTTTTCTGATTGTCTTTTTGGTCTTTATTATTATTATTATTAAATATACTTTCTAGATAAAAGTTTTACAGCTATTAAAAATTGATAATATAATATAGAGATTTCTTGTATATCAGCATCCTCATACCCAGCCCAATTTTCACTATTATTAACATTATACATGAATATGATAGTTAATTTTTCATAATTAGTGAACTAAACTTCATTATTATTTTCTGAAGTATACTTTTTTCAGAATTCTTTGTTTTTTACATAATTTTTTTGTATTCTAGATTCTATTTGGGTCACCACATTATATTTCATTTTTATGTCTCCTTAGACTCCTGTTGGCTGTGACAGTTTCATATACTTTCCTTGTTTTTCCTGACCTTAACAGTTTTGAAGGCTTTGGTAAACTATTACATAATACTCTTCTATTAAAATCTGTCTGTCTATCTCATGACTAAACTGGATTTATGTGTTTTGGAGAGGAAGATCATAGACTATGTTGCCATGTTCATATCAAGGGTATATTCCACTAGCATGATTCACAACCACTGATCTTCACCTTAGTCACTTGGTGAAAGTAGTGTTTGCCAGAACTTTGTATTTCCCCCTTTCCACATTATATTCTTTGGAAAGAAGTAACTGTATGCAGCTCACACTTATAGAGAGTGTATATGTGGGAGAGTTCTTATTTTTTTCTTACAAAATTAACTGTCAGATTTGCAGGTTTGGAAAATAATGTTGACAGACTGATTCTGAATCTCCCACACATCCTCTCCAAAAATCCATAAAGTTCACATTGAGAGCAAACGAAACCATATAGAATCCATGGAGACAGAGAATGTCAACACTGAAATCTTCAATTTACCACAAGCGAGAATAAAATAGACAAATGCCAACAGAGCTCACATAAACTGTATTAGACATCTGAGGATGCAGGCTGGAGGAGTTTAAAGAACTCTGCAATAAAAATGTAGATGAATGTGAAAGATGTGCAGAAGACAGGAAAAATCACGCCTCAGTAAGAAAATGTGCACTAATAAATGCAAAAATATGGAACATAGATTGAGACACAATTCAGAGAAATGCTGTAAGAAAGGTACTCAAACAAGTGCTAAATTGCAGCATTAGATAGTCATTTCAGATACATGGGGTGACACTTACTGGAGACAAAAAGGTGAGGAGGAATAATGAATCAGAGAGAAAAATTAAGGATTTTGTGAAGCTTCAGTCTTTTCCTTTTTCCTATACTACCATCACCACCACCACCATTGTCCACAAAAAGTCCTGCCTAGCAGAATGCCAGCCTGCCAGAAGAAACTCTCAAACTAGGAACTCTGTCCACAAAATGAATAGGAATAGAAGAAAGCAGATTGTACACAGGCCAATGTAAAAAAAAAAAAAGCTTTTGTGTTGGTTAAATATCACCCCAAAAACTGTAACACAGTACTTCAAGATGAATTACATATTTTTAAACAAGTACTGGGGAATATGAACAACAATAACAATAAAACAAAACAAAACAAAAAAACAAAAAACAACAACAACAAAAAAACAAGAAAACAGTATGAACCACGGAAAAATTCTATGACCTCAAATTATAAAAACACAGTAGGAAATTAAACAAGAGTTGATTGAACTTGAAAAAAGAAATAGAAGGCATAATTATATAATAAAGACTAAATTAGAGACCCCCAAAAATACATTAAAAATTTAATAATTAGCATTACAGAAAACCAGAAAAACAATCAAGAGAATAAAAATGATATAAAGAAGTAAATAAAGAAGAATTACAGACAGAAAAGAAGGTCCAACATACATATAATCAATGTTTCTGAAGTAGAAAACCAAAATGATGAACAAAATTAATACTTCGAACTATATCCAAAAATACACAATGAAAATGTATTTTCAAGGAAAATGACTTGGAACAATTATCTTTCAGCCATATGCTAGTAAAACTGTTAGACTTCAACAATAAAAACAAATTTATTATTTTCAAGCAGAAAGATAAAATAACTTATAAATCAGAAAACAACCTAGATGGAGTTTGATTCCTTGAAAACAACAAGGAAAGAAAGCCACCAATGCAGTAACATTTTCAGAAAGCTTGAAGAAAGAAAGAATGAGTCAAAGATAATATGTCTGTTCAAACTGTCTGTCAAGTGTCAAGGCACATTTCTTTTTTCTTTTTTTTTGAGATGGAGGAGACTTGCCCTGTCTCCCAGGCTGGAGTGCAATGGCACCATCTCGGCTCACTGCAACTTTTGCCTCCCAGGTTCAAGAGATTCTCCTGTCTCAGCCTCCTGAGTATCTGGGATTATAGGCATGAGCCACCATGCCCAGCTAATTTTTGTAATTTTGCTAGAGACAGGATTTTGCCACATAAGCCAGGCTGGTCTCAAACTTCTGACCTCAGGTGATCCACCTGCCTTGGCCTCCCAAAGCACTGGGATAACAGGTGTGAGCCACTGCACCTGGCCCAAAGCACATATCTGAATGTTCCAGAACTCAGTACTGCATAAATTTCCCTTCCCGAGGTATCTACTAGAGGATGAGCTTCATCTAAAAAAACATGACTTGGAAATCATTGGCAAAAAGCCTGAGGAGTTTATTAGTTCATTGCAGGTATAAGAGTAACACAAGTATGGGGTCATGGGTAGATTTATATTTAAAAATTATCCATTATGTGTCCACACAACGTAGAAGAAATAAAACCAATGAATGAGAGAAGGAAGAGAAGAAGAAAAAGTAGAATATAATTTTTAATTGTTTCATTCTAGAATATTGGAATTAATAAATACTATTAGAAACCAACATATCATTCGTGACACTGCACTCCAGCCTGGGTGACAGGGTGAGACTCTATCTCAAAAAAAAAAAAAAATAAAAGAAACGAACATATCAAATAATAATATGTTAAATGAGAAAAAAGGAATTAAAAGCTTAGTAAAATATTAATTCAAAGTTAACCACCAACATATAAATAAAGGTATAAATTTTCTCAAACACTGAAAGAAATTTTAAGAAGGTCCAAGAGGTCCCACTAAATCTAGTGTGCACTGTAATTGTAATATAATATAACATGAGAGGCAGAATTGAGAATAAACATAACTGTGATATCAATAAATGTGAATGACCCTAATTCACTTACAAAAGAAAAAATATGTTCAAATTAACTCATAAAACAAACCTATATGCAAGGGAACACTAAAAATTCAGTGGTTAGAAATGATATAACTGAAAGACAAACTAAAGATCTACTAATTCAAATGAGACAAGAAAGAAAAGTTAAGCCTCTGATACTACATAAAGTAGAATTTAAGCAGCATTCAATAAGATAAAAAAGAATATTTTGTAATGGTAAACACCATAATCTTGAATGAAAATACAACAGTAATGGACATCCATATACCAAATAATGTGGCAAATACCTATATTAAACAAGAACTGTAAAAGCTGCAAAGAAAAATACATAGGTGCACACTAATATAGACAGTATTTAACATACCGCTCTCTGCAAAAGACAAATAAGTGAACAAAATATATATTAAAATAGAAAAAAACTAAACAAAGAACACAATAAGGTAGAACTTTTAGATGTATATTGAGTAATATACCATAAAAATAAAATTTTTTTTCTTAAGTATGTATGGAAAATTCACAAAGACTTATCATATACTAGGGCATAGAGAAAACATCAGTATATTCCACAAAATGTAAATATTACAGTTTCTGATCATAATACAGTATCCCTAGAAATTAAAAATGAGACAAAATGACTTTTTACCTGGAAATTATAAGTTCTATTATACAACGCTCAAATAAAAAGGGAAATACTTACAAATTATAGAATTTCTGGAAATTAACAAGAATAAAAATACTATAGATGAAAGTTGGTGTGATATATATTAAATGCAGTCATTAGAAAAATACTCACTGGGGGTGAGTGAAAAGTGTGCTGCTGCCATGGTCACAGGACCTGGGTGCCCTAGCTTTGCAGGTGAACAGGGAAGGGAATGGCCTGAAACCCAAGATTCCTGTCTCAGCCTGGAAAAGGCTTATAGCCTGGGGCAGTTTTGAGTTCTAAGCATAGACTGCTTGGAATTTAGCTAGTTGCTGCTAGCAAATACTGAGGGTTACAGACCTGCTGTGCCAAGTGTGTGGGAGCTAGGTGAGGCTTACTTTTGCCTGCTATTCCCCACTTCCTGTGTGAAACCTTCTGTGAAGCAGAGGCAGTTATATTCCTTTCTGGAACATTATCCCAGTGGCCAGAGAACTGCCCCCTTACCCCCTCAGGGACGCCTGCTTGCCCTGCAAGTGGAGAACAAGAACTTGAAGCTGCCTGACCCATCCCCCACCTGCCTTTGTTTCTCCACCTACTCTGGTAGCTTAACACAAAGGATAGAAACTTTTGGAAGCCCTATGGCCCATCCCATCACCTTAGAAACCAGAATACTTTCTCTGGGTAACATAAGGCAAACACAAATCTTACCACTACTACCGCAGCTGGTTCTCCTTTGCAAGTTCCACCTCTTGGCTGGAAGCCAACTGACACAGCCCATTACAGCATCTCCAGGAAAACTAACACTGTATCCAGGAAGGAGAAAACTTGTATGTGACATCAGCTATCACCACTGCCTGCACGAACCGGGCCAACCAGGAACTCCTGAGTGTGACCATGTGACCAGTTCATTACTACTGCAATCAGCATTTGAGAAAGCCTACACACTAAGGCTATTTATACCCAAGGAATTTTACAGACTCTGTCACTTCCCCGCCACCCTCATCAGAGTGTGTGCTGGTACCCACTGCTAGGAGACTTGAGGGTAGTTTATATCACTGGCTCCCTTGAAGACATTCCCCAACACCAGCTTGGGTTGTGGCAGCCCCACTGGGCAGCTAGACCGAGAGGACCAGCAACATTCACACTAGTCTGGTTATCAGGAACTCCTAATCCTAAGGGAAAAGGAAGTGAACCACATCAAGCGAACATACCATAGGACAAAAGATGATAGATGGCAGGCCTTGAGTCCCAGGTTTTTCCACTGGTGGGAAGTTTACTTCAACAGAGACCCAGTTGCAGTGCTGGGCTCAGCAGGGATAGTCTATGGCTCAACAGACAGGCAGCCCTGGTGCTCATAAAGGGTCTTAGAGAAGGAGACTTCCCCCTTTTCCACACAGCAGAACCAACTGGGGCTTCTTCCATGGGAGCTCAGCATGGTAGAAGTACACATAGCCTTTCTGAAGCACTTCAAGACACTTCAGGGTGACTGCATTCCCACAGGTGGAGCACCCTGTAGGTTCAGGCTTGCATGAGAAGTAGAGTCAGTTTCTCTCTACCTGGAACATCAACATTCCTGCAGATAAAAAGAGGTGCCTGTCTGATCTGAATAGCTAGAACACTGGGTCAGAAGTGTGTCTGGGAGTTGGATGACTTTCCTGCTGGCCTGCCAGGGGAGCTAAAGTGGATCTTGCCCTCCTCCCTGATAATACATCAGTGTGTTTTACTGACAGTTCCACCAGCCATCTCTGTCAAGGCTGGGACCTCTACCCACCTCTGGAAATAGCATTTACCTACCTGCTTTCACCACAACTGGTTTCTACTCAGGGACACCCCCTCTACTGGCCTGAAGCCTAAACTATTCAACTCAGCAAATAAAATACTGAGGAAAAAAATAAATAAAAGCATGCACACCATGGGGAAATGAGGTGAGCTTCAAGAGGTCTCTGTCATTCCAACCCCATAGGTGACAGTAAACTTGCACACACACCAAGCATATTGCTACTACAACCACTATCTGAGAAAGCCATCATACAAAGACTTTCTGTAATCAAGAAACTTATACAGAGTCTTACTCCTGAAAGCACGAAGAGTCAAATTGACTACGATAAACTATAAACATTAAAGTCACATCCTTAAGGGGAGAAAAGAAATTTTAAAAAGCCAGTCAAATAAAAAATTTAAGAATAATTAGAAGAAATAGTCTACCCAAATGAGAAGAAACCAGAAAAATAATCTGGTAATATGGCAAAACAGGATTCTGTAATACCCCCAAAAGATTACATTAGCTCTCCAGGAATGGATCCAAACCAAGATGAAATCTTTGAAATACTAGGTAAAAAATTCAAAACTTTGATTGTTAAACTACTCAAGATGATACCAGAGAAAGTTTAAAACCAACATAAAGAAATTAAAAATCAATTCAGGATATGAATAAAACATTTTCTAAAAAGATGGATGTTTTTTAAAAAAGCCAATCAGAATTTCTGAAAATGAAAGACACATTTAGGGAGTTATAAAATGCAATGGAAAATTTAACAAAAGACTAGAACAATTAGAATAATGAATTTCAGAGCTCAAAAACAAAGCTTTCAAATTAACCCAATCAGACAAAAATAAAGAATAAAAAGAAATTAAAAAGTCTATAAGAAATATGAGATCATGTAAAATGGGCAAACATAAGAATAATTGGTGTCCTTGAGGGAGAAGAAAAAGCAAAAAAGTTTAGAAAGTTCATTTGAGGGAATAATTGAAGAAAACTTCCCTGGCCTTGCTAGAGATTTAGATTTCCAAATACAGGAAGCTAAAGAACTCCTGGGAGATTCATCACATAAAGGACTTCAGTAAGACATATAGTTATCCATTTACCTAAAGTCAACATGAAGGAAATAATTCTGAGGGCAGTGAGACAAAAGCATCAAGTAACCTATAAAGGAAAACCTATCAGACTAAAAGATTTCTCACCAGAAACCTTATAAGGCAAAAGGGATTGGGACCCTATCTTTAGCCTCCTGAAACAGAATAACTGTAAGCCAAGAATTTTGTATCCATCAAAACTAAGTTTCATAATGAAAAAGAAATGATGTCATTGTCAGACAAACAAGTGCTGAGAGAATTTGTCAATAACAGACCAGCCCTGCAAGAAATGATAAAAAGAGTTCTAAATTTTGAAACAAAAGGTTGATATGCACCAGAATAGAACCTTTTGAAAGCATAAAATTCACAAAGCCTGTAAAACAAAAACACAGTGAAGAAAACAAAGTATCTAGGTAACAATTAACATGATGACTGGAACAATACACTACATCTCATTATTAATGTTGAATGCAAATATCCTAAGTGCTCCACTTAAAAGACACAAATTGGCAGAATGGATAAAAAAAATCACAGGTAAAATATCTACTGTTTGAAAGAGACTCACCCAACATATAAGGACTCATATTAACTAAAGGTAAATGGGTGGAAAAAGATATTCCATGCAAATTAAAATCAAAAGCAAGCAGGAGTAGCTATTCTTATATCAGATTAAAACAGACTTTACAGCACAACAGTAAAAAAAAGAAGGTACTTATATGATAAAAGGATTCATCCAAAAAGAATATATTATAATTCTCAACTTAGATCTATCTAACACTGGAAATCCAAGATTGATAAAACATTTACTACTAGACCTAAAAAATGAGATAGACAGCAAGAGAATAATAGTAGGTGACATGATTTAGCTCTGTGTCCCCACCCAAATCTCACCTTGAATTGTAATAATCCCCACATGTCAAGGACAGGACCTGGTGAAGGTAATTGAATCATGGTGGCAGTTTTCCCCAAGCCATTCTCATGATAATGAATGAGTCTCATGATCTGATGGTTTTATAAGCCTTTGGCATTTCCCCTGCTTGCAAGTCTCTCTCATGCCACCTTATGAAGAAGGATGTGTTTGCATCTCCTTCCAACATGATTGTAGGTTTCCTGAGGCCTTCCCAGACATGAAGAGCTGTGAGTCAGTTAAAGCTCTTTTCCTGTTTGTAAATTACCCAGTCTCAGTATTTCTTCATAGCAGCATGAGAATGAACTAATACAGTGGGGACTTCAATACTCCACTGACAACACTAGAGAGATTATTGAGACAGAAAGTCAACAAAGAAACAAAGGGCTTAAGCTATCCTCTACAACAAATGGACCTGACAGATATTTACCAAACATACCACCTAAGAACTGTAAAATATATATTTTTTGTCATCAGCACATGGAACATTCTGCAATATAGACCATATGATAGGCCACAAAATAACTCTCAATACATTAAAAAATATCTAAATAATATCAAGTATCTACTCAGACAATTGTGGAAAAAACTGGAAATTAATTACCAAAGGCATCCTCAAAGCTACACAAGTACATGAAAATTAAACAATCTGCTCTTGAATTATTTTGGGGGAAACAATGAAATCAAGATGGAAATTCAAAAATTCCTTGAAATGAAGAATAATAGTGACAGAATTTATCAAAACCTCTGGGATATAGAAAAAGCAGTGCTAAGAGGAACATTTATAGCACTAAATGCCTACATCAAAAAGTCTGAAAGATCACAAATTGATAACCTAGTGTTGCACTTCAAGGAACTAGAGAAACAATCATAAACTCCACTCAAAGTTAGCAGAAGAAATGAAATAACAAAGATCAGAGTAGAACTAAATGAAACCAAAACAAACAAAAATACAGAAGATCAATGAAACAAAAATCTGGTTCTTTGAAAAGCTAAAAAAAAGATATATCATTAGCCAGATTAATCATTACTAAAGAAGAGAAGAGATACATATAAACTCAATTAGAAATGAAACTGGAGACATTACAACCAACACCACGGAAATACAAAATAGTATTCAACATACAATGATCACCTCTATGCACGCAAACTAGAAAATTTAGAGAAAATAAATAAATTTCTGAAAACATTCAGCCCTCCTAGATTAAGTCAGCAAGAAATAGATACCCTGAATAGACCAATAACAAGCAGTGAGATTAAATATGAAATAAAAAAATTGCCAAGAACAAAAACAAACCCCATGGTCAGGTGATATATTAGGCCATTCTCTTGCTACTAATAAAGGCATACCTGAGACTCAGCAATTTATAAAGGAAAGAGGTTTAGTTGATTCACAGTTCAGGAAACTTACAATCCTGGTAGCAGAGGAAGCAAACACATCCCTCTTCACATGGCAGCAACAAGAGAAACTGCCTAAGAAAAGAGAGGAAAGCTCCTGATAAAAACATCAGATCTTGTGATAACTCAATATCATGAGAACAGCATGAGGTAACCACCTCCATGATTAAATTACCTCCCACTGAGTCTCTCCCATGACAATGTGGAGATTATGAAAACTGCAATCTAAGATGAGATTTCTATGGGAACACAGCCAAACCTTATTATTCTGCCCCTGGCTTCTCCCATTTCATGTCCTCTAATTTCAAAACAAAATTATGCCCTTTCAACAAACCCCCAAAGTCTTAGCTCATTCCAGCATTAACTCAAAAGTTCAGGTGCAAAGTCTTATCTGAGACCAGGCAAGTCCCTTCTGCCTATGAGCCTGTAAAATCAAAAGCAAGTTAGTTACTTCCTAGATACAATGGGGGTACAGACATTGGGTAAATACACTCATTCCAAATGGGAGAAATTGGCCAAAACAAAGGGGCTACAGGCCTCATGCAAGTCTGAAATCTAACAGGGTGGTCATTAAACCTTAAAGTTCCAAAATAATCTCTTTTGACCCCATATATCACAACCAGTTCATGCAGATGCAAGAGGTGGTCTCCCATGGCCTTGGGCAGCTCTGTCCCTGTGGCCTTGCAGGCTACAGCCCCCCTTCCAGCTGCTTTCACAAGCTGGCATTGAGTGTCTGTGGCTTTTCCAGGCCCACGGTGCAAGCTGTCGGCGGATCTACCATTCTGGGGTCTGGAGGACAGTGGCTCTCTTCTTACAGCTCTACTAGGCAGTGCCCCAGTGGAGACTCGGTGTGGGGGCTCCAACCCCACATTTCCTTTCTGCACTGCCCTAGCAGAGGTTTTCCATGAGGGCCCCACCCCTGCAGCAAACTTCTGCTTGGACATTCAGGTGTTTCCATACATCCTCCAAAATCTAGGCAGGTTTCCAAACCTCAATTCTTCTGTGCGTCTTCAGGCTCAACACCCTGTGGAAGCTGCCAAGGCCTGGGCTTGCACCCTCTGAAGCCATGGCCTGAGCTGTACCTCGGGCACTTTGAGCCATGGCTGGAGCAGCTGGGACTCAGGGCACCAAGTCCCTAGGGTGCACACAGCAGGAGGGCCCTGGGCCCGCCCCAGGAAACCAGTTTTTCCTCCTTGACCCCCAGTCCTGTGATGGGAAGTGCTGCTGAAAAGGTCTCTGACATGACCTGGAGACATTTTCCTCATTGTCTTGGTGATTAACATATGGATCCTCGTTACTTATGCAAATGTCTGCAGCTGACTTGATTCTCTCCCGAGAAAATGTGTTTTTCTTTTCTACTGCATCATCAGGCTGCAAATATTTCAAACTTTTATGCTCTGCTTCCTCTTGAACACGTTGCCACTTAGAAATTTATTCTGCCAGATACCCTAAATCAACTATCTCAACTTCAAAGTTCCACAGATCTCTAGGGCAGGGGCAAAATGCTGCCAGTCTCTTTGCATAGCAAGAGTGGCCTTTACTCCAGTTCCCAAAAAGTTCTTCATCTCCATCTGAGACCACCTTGGCCTGGACTTTATTGTCCATATCACTAACAGCATTTTGGTCAAAGCCATTCTACAGGTCTCTAGGAAGCTCCAAACTTTCCCTCATCTTCCTGTCTTCTGAGCTCCCAAAGTCTCTAGGAAGTTCCAAACTTTCCCACATTTTCTTATTTTTTTCTGAGCCCTCCAAACATTTCCAAACTCTGTCTGTTACCCACTTCCAAAGTTGCTTCTACATTTTCAGGTGTCTTTACAGCAGCACCCCATCACCTGGTACCAATTTACTGTATTAGTCCACTTTCACACTGCTTATAAAGACATACCTGAGACTGGATAATTTATAAAGGAAAAAGGTTTAATTGACTCACAGTTCATCATGGCTGGGGAGGCCTCACGAGACATCCAATCATGGTGGAAGGAGAAACAAACATGTCTTTCTTCACATGGTAGCAGCCAGAGAAAGTGTGAGCAAAACAGGGAAAAGCCCCTTATAAAACCATCAGATCTCATGAGAAATCACTATCATGAGAGCAGCATGAGGGTAACCGCCCCCATGATTAAACTACCTCCCAGCAAGTCCCTCCCATGACATATGGGGATTATGGAAACTACCATTCAAGATGAGATTTGGGTGGGGACACAGCCAAAACATATCAAATGGATTCACAGCTGAATTCTACCAGACATTCACAGAAGAATTGTTGCCAATCTTTCTATAAATATTCCAAAAGACAGAGAAAGAGGGAATCCTCCTTAAATCATTTTGTGAAGCCATATCACCCTGATACCAAAACCAAGAAATGACATTTAAAACTACAGACCAATATTCTTGATGAATATAGATACAAAAATTCTCAACAAAATACTAGCTAACTGAATCCATCAACAAATAAAAAGGATAATACACCATAATCAAATGGGTTTTAGCTCAGCTCAAGAAGGAGGGGTCATTTAACATACACAAGTCAGTAAATGTGATACATCCTATGAGCAGAATTTAAAACAAAAACATGATCACTTTAATAGGTGCAGAAAAAGTGTTCAATAGAATCCAGCATTCTTTTATCATAAAACACTCAACAAGCTAGGCATAGAAGGGACGTATCTCAAAATAATAAAAGTCATATATGAGAAACCCATAGCCAACATTATACTGAATGGAGAAAAGTTTAAAATGTTACCCCTGAGAACTGTAACAAGACAAGGATGCCCATTTTCACCTCTTCTATTCAATGTAGTACAGGAAGTCCTTGCCAGAGTAATCAGGCAACAGAAAGAAATAAATAGCATCCACATTGGAAAAGAGGAATTCAAACTATCATTGTTCACTGATGATATGATTATATACCTAGAAAACCACAAAGACTCCTCCAAAGACTCTTAGATTTGATAAGT
Source organism: Pan paniscus (assembly GCF_029289425.2). Lineage (NCBI taxonomy): Eukaryota > Metazoa > Chordata > Mammalia > Primates > Hominidae > Pan > Pan paniscus. The sequence continues at coordinate 187,224,414 of NC_073252.2, read as the reverse complement.
GAATTCAGTAAAGTCTCAGATTATAAATTCAGTGCATAAAAATCAATAGTACTGCTTGCTATACACCAAGAATGACCAAGCTGAGAATGAAATTAAGAACTCAGTCTCCTTTACAGCAGCTGCAAAAAAATAATAACAACATACCTAGGAATATACTTAACAAAGAAGGTGAAGGATCTACAAAAGGAGAACTACAAAACACTGCTGCAAGAAATCATAGATGATACAAACAAATAGAAATACATCCCATGCTCATGGATGGGTAGAATCAATATTATGAAAATGACCGTACTACTCAAAGTGATCCACAGATTCAGTGCAATTCCCATCAAAATGCCAACATCATTTTTTCCAGAGTTAGTAAAAACAATCCTAAAATACACATGGAATCAAAAAGAGCATGAATAGCCAAAGCAATCTTAATGAGAAGAACAAATCTGGAAGCATCACATTACCAGACTTCAAATTACACTATAAGGCTATAGTTGCCAAAACAGTATGGTACTGGTATAAAAATAGACACATGGAACAGAATAGAGGACCCAGAAACGAAGCCAAATACTTAAAACCAACTGATCAACAAAACATACAAAAACATAAATTGAGGAAAGGACATTGTAGTTAATAAATGGTACTGGGAAAATTGGCTAGTCATATGCAGAAGAATGAAAATGAATCCCTATCTCTCACCTTATAGAAAAATTAACTCAAGATGAATCAAATGTTTAAATCTAAGACCTGAAGCCATAAAAATTGTGAAGATAATCTAGGAAAAACTCTTTTGACATTAACCTAGGCAAAGAACTCATGACTAAGATCCCAAAACAAATGGAATATAAAAAACATAAGTGAATGGAACCTTATTAAACAAAAAGCTTCTGTACAGCAAGAGAAATAATCATCAAACAGATAACCCATAAAATGGGAAAAAATATTTGCAAACTATATGTCCAACAAAGGACTAATATCCAGAATATACAAGAAACTTAAAGAAATCAGCAAGAAAAAATAAATAATCCCATCAAAAATGAACAAATGACATGAACAGACAATTCTCAAAAGAAGATATACAAATGGTCAGCAAATGTGAAAAAAAATGCTCAATATTACAAATCATCAGGGAGATGGGAATTAAAACCCCAGTGAGACACTACATTCCTCCTGCAAGAATAGCCGTTATTAAAATGTCAAAACACAATAGATGGTGTGGATGTGGTGAAAAGGGAATTCTGATATACCAGTGGTGGAAACGTAAATTAGTACAAACTCTACTGAAAACAGTACACAGGTTTCTTAAAGAACTAAAAGTAGATCTGCCTTTCTATCCAGCATTTCTACTACTGAGTTTCTACCCAAAGGAAAATAAATCATTTTATCAGAAATTCACCTGCATATGTATATTTATTGCAGCACAATTTGCAATTGCAAAGACATGGAACCAATCTAAGTGCTCATTGAGCAATGAGTGGATAAAGAAAATGTAGTATATACACGTCAATTGAATACTACTCAGCCTTAAAAAAGAAGCAAATGATGTCTTTTGCAGCAACTCAGATAAAGCTGGAGGGTATAATTCTAAGTGAAGTAACCCAGGAATGGAAAACCAAATACCACATGTTCTCACTTTGTAAGTGGGAGCTAAGCAATAGGTATGTAAAGGCATACAGAGTGATAACATAAGACTATGAAGACTCAGAAGGGGAAGGTTGGGAGTGGGGAGGAAAGATAAAAAATATATATTGGGTGCAGTGAACACTTCTCAGGTGATTGATGCACTGAAATTTCAGACTTTACTACTGTACAATTCATCCATGTAACCAAAAACCACTTGTACCCCAAACGCTACTGAAATTTTAAAAAGTACTTAAAAAATTGGGGGATGTTATGGAAGTCAGGGTTATCTTCTGAAGAAGTTACACAAAAACATGAAATTCGGGAAGAGACGTCAGAGCCCATGGAATGTATTAGAATTGGAGATATCATTGCAAACTCATAATTTCTAAAAACATGTAAATGTATGTGCATATGCATATATATGTTTTCAGGGAGCAAAAGGTTTTTCCCTACCCTCTTAGGTTCAGTATCTGGGAGCCTGCAAATTAAACAGATAAAAGTCAGATGAACCGGAAAAAAAAGTTTATTCACATGTGTATAGGAGCTAACTAAAAGTAGCTAGATATATAGTTAGAGATTTATAACAGAACTTAGTCAGATAAAGAGAGAAGTAAGCAAGGGCCTCTACGGAAAGAACAAGTGGGGTTTTTTAAGGAAGACAAAGGATTTCTAGAAGAACAAATAGGAGGTAAGAAAGTTCGTGATATTTGTTTATGGAAGTGCATGTGGTCTTTCCATCTTCTTCATGGCCATAAAACTTCCCCAGAGAGGAGTTTATGATCAGTTTACTCTGGGTCTCCTTCCGTGGAGCAAAAACCTCCCCACAGTTATGCAATCTCACTTTCCCAAAGTTTCTGCTTTTAGTCAAACAAGGAAAGCTCCAAAAAGCCTTCTTTCTGTATCTGTTGAATCTCAAATGTCTTCAGTTTAAAACAATCTTAAACCCTGGGACTCTGAATAGGTCCTTGCAGTGTGCTCACATAAAGGTATGTGTATATGCATATATGGCTGTGTCAATTTTTGTATTTCCTAGCTCTGTCTGCTAAAAGAACCTAGAAGGAAAGATGCCTCAGTACCACCAAGAGGCTGGGCTTTGCTCTCTAATATCATTTCCATAAAGAGAACTAGGGATCCTTGGAAGACCTGTTGTTTTTGTGACTTGGGCATGGTAGGTTCAAGGTGAATCCCAAATACCTTGTTACGCCACAAAGTAGGATAGTGCTTCAAAAATGGCGGAGGCATACTGCAAGATACTATCTGAAGGGGGCTCCAATGACCCGGATCTTGGGCAATGTGAGCACCAGAATAAGAATAGTAATGAGTTATAAACCATTGAAAGAATAAGAATTCAGGAGCTCATACAGATATAAAGTGATAAACAGGCACGGAAGTTCCTGCTAGTAATAGAATGCTATATGATGACTGGTAAATGTGTAAGAAGTAATAAAGTTAGAAAAAAAACTCTATTTTGTAATCATCGGAGTAAAGACTGGATCAGGCTAGAATTATCCTTAATAAATCTAGGGGGAATATTATGCTGAGGAATAATGCATTTCATGCCCTTAAAGAGTTTGTCTACCCACAGACTGCTTATCACTAGCAAAGAAAAAAGAATAATTTTTATAACGGAGAAACCAGACAACTTGCTCAGGTGATCAAAATTATCACTAATGTGGACATATGGACACCCCAGATGTGATACTTTGTTTTGAGAGGAACAAAATATAACTCTGTTGTATTCCAGCCGAGAATGCATCACCTGAATCTAACCATGAATAAACATCTGACAACCCCCAAATGAGAAACATTATGTTTATAAATAACTGGGGCTGTATTTTTAGAAAATGTTAATGTCCTCAAAGACAAAGGATATAGAGATTTTTTTTTTCCAAATGGAAAGAAACTAAAGAGACATGATAAGTAAACACAATTCCTGATCCTAGAATGGATCCTCAATGGAAGGGAAAAAAATGCTATGAGGTGTATTATTGGGTCAATTTAAAACCTAGTAAAGTGAATGGAAGAGTAGGTAAAACATAAAGATATAACTACACAAAATAAAAATAAATGATTGCATCAACTTACTAAAATTTCAAATTATATGATTTATGTAAAAATATAAATATTAGGAAATATAAACTGAACAGTAAAGGTCATAATGAATGTTATGATGTTATGAAACTTAACTACAAATGATATATATATACACACACACATATATACACATACCTACATAAACATATCTACATATACACACACACATATATGTGACAGAGACAGAGACATAAAGATAGAGACAGAACAGAGATTGAGAAAACAAATGGGGCATGATGTTAACAATTAAGTAAATCTTATTAAAGGTGTTTGGGAGTTCTTTGTATTATTCTTATTCTTGTAGCATTTATTTAAATTTGAAATGATTTTCAACTAAAAAAATATGTCACTGAACTGAAATTTTAGGGGTTTATTAAAAAACCTGGAAACAATTTAAAAACCTTCCAGGATACCTAAAAATTAGTTTCCAGTTAAGAAATGTATACAAGTCTTGAATTATTTGCACCTTTCAGCTGGATTTGTACCGTATCAAGTAAATGGTTGCTAAGGATTTCAACAGATTACTTTCACCCTAGCAGAAAAGTGAGGGTGGGAGGGACACGTAGAGGGCATGGAGTAATGAGAGTAAGTCCAGTCAGCAGAATATGAACAGGGCTCTGAGGAAACCCGACCTCAACTCTAAACTCCGGAAAACAAAGAGTCAATCATTGGTGTAATCCAAAGCTGCAGAACATAGAGGTCTCCAACTCTTAGGCAAGCTTTCAGCAAATCAAAGATTAGTCTTCAGTCTTTGAGGGTATGAGTTTTTCTCAATTTCAAGAAAATAGACTCTTCTTTTTAGTGTTTGGTGGAATTTGCATCACCATCTAGTCCTGCTAGATGGTGACATACGAGTACTTCCAAAAGCAAAACAAACAAATGAAGAACCTCTGATATTATATTTACCATAGTGATATTTTAAAGAGTTTTCCTCACCTCTCTCTCTGTCTCTCATCTATCTATCTATCTATCTATCTATCTATCTATCTATCTATCATCTATCTATCATCTAATTACTATGTAAATAAGCTATTATTTAGGTTTTCTTTCCTTTGTGAGCTGTTGTTTTCTTCCAGCCACCTGTAAGTAGAAGGCAGATCAGGATGTCCTACAGCCCCCGAACACTGAGAATGAACAGGGACCCCCTTAATTCTCACATTTGTAATCTCTCATCTATATTGGCTTTCAAGTGGATTTCAAAGATCATTAAAAAATTGTTCTTGATCAGTAAAATTTGTCAAACTGCATATTCCCTTTTGTAGTTTTCCTTAATGTTAGGCTTTGAGAGCAAAAATAGCCATATGTGGTTGAGGCACTAGAAAGGAAATACAGATAAATTATTAACATTTTTCCTGGCTGGAGCCTGATTCGTATCATTTTGGTGTTTCATAACGTGGCATTTGAGTTGTCTTGAATATAAAGTGTTAGACTGTAGAGCTACTCTAAAGATCACCTAGACCTATGTCTTCAGAAAATGAACAAATTAAGAACTGGGTGGAAAATTAGGCGTGAGCAAGCTGATTAAACTCACACAGTGACTGATATGAAGCACCCACACGGAAGGCTTTCTCTGCGCCAGACACCATGCTACCGGAAGTTGTAATTTGAAGTAGTTTCCGTTACATCACAACTGCTATGCTTTCCTTTTCTCTCTCTTGTCCAAGTGAAAGACACCCAGAAGAATGGAGCAGCAGATTTGGTTTGTCAAAACTCAAATTACAGAGAGACAACACATCTTGCATGGCTAAGAGAATTGTCCAATCAAATAATCATGGCGTTAAAAATAATTGTAACATGCTCCTATTCCATCCCTTCATTTTTCAGATTAAAAATAAACAGCAACAAATAACTAAAGTCCAGAAAAGTCTAATTGGTTCGTCAAAGTATCATACTTAGCAAAATGACTGTGGGAAAATCACCCTCTTTAAGCCTCAGGTTTGTTAAAAAACAAAATACAAAGGGATATTGGAAATATGTTAATTCATGCTTATAAAATACCTAGTGTTCAATTAAGTTTGGCCTGAGTCTGTCTCCATACTTTGAGTTCCTAAGTAAGGAAATATAATCCACCTTAGTATGTGAACACACTGGAATCCACCATGGCAGTATATAATTTTGTAATAGATAGCCAGGTCTCAGCCCATCACAGGCAGCCAAGTGATCAGACCATGTGCAAATAAGGCCCAACTGAAGCCAATCCAGCCGCCATTTCTGTACTTCTGTGTTCTGCCTATAAAAACTCACGTCCCATCACCTGCAGAGCAATGTGCTCTGAGCCCCTTTTGGTTTAGAGTGCTACCTGGTTCATGAATTACCCTTTGCTCAAATGAACTTTTACATTTAATTTTTTAAAGCTTTTCTTTCAACACTAGCATAGTACATGACACGTATAAAGCACTCAGTGAGTGTGGATTGTCATTGTTGAAATCATGCCTTGAGTTTTATTAATAGCAATTATATTTATCTATTGTCCCAGCTGAACGTAGAACCCAAGCCTTCTAACTCAGGTGTGGTGCGTTTCCTGCTCTCCTGCCTTTCCCTGCCACTCTGGGGCCTCACTTCTTAAGATGCAGGTTTGAGAGCAGGGCCTTCCTTATTTAGGGCAACTGAATTGAAGGAGAAAGCAAGCAAGCCTTGTGAGAGCAAGTCTGAGCTCTAATCAGAGCTGCAGATGTTCTGGATCCAGAGCTTGTCACACCTGGTGAAATCTAGTTTTATTTAAAGTTATGATCAAAGTTCTGCATGGTTCATACTGAGAGGTAGTTCTCTCTCCCATGTGCCCCTTGCTTTCTTTTTGCTCAGCTTTAAAACAATTTTTCTATTCACATGAATGTATTCAACAGGCAGATTGTTTCTTGCCTGAAAATTCTTCCCTTGAATGCAAATAACATTTCTTGATCTCTCACAGCTGGTTCAAGAAGTAGGCTTGATGAATCACCTAAAGGAGTTTAAAAAAAAAATAAAGAGAAGAAAAACAAATGCAAAACACTTTACAGCCCTTGAATAGCCATTAACAATTTAACTTATGCAAAATATACTCTGTGTGAGGAACTGCTTAAGACAGAAGCCACAGGTCTTTCTCGTGGGCTATGGAAAGACAAGGTTAGACCTTTGATGCTTTAAAAATGCAGAAAAGCTAAGAGCAGATGACATTTCCATGCCAATCTTGTGAAACAAACATGGGTTAAAAAATCCTCTAAAACCATAATAAATGTTCTGGATAAATCAAAACCTTTACCCTCCTGGCGAGGGAAGGTATTTTTCCAAATTTATGGACTAAAGTCCCTTGCTTTAGGCCTTCTCAATGCTTTTCTAGGGAAATTTGGTACTTATAAAATCCACTAGCAGTCCTCAATTTTATTCACCAATAAAAGCAGCTACTAGTATTAAGTCTGTTCCTCTTTCCCTCAGAGAGGTGTTAGGAGATTATCAGAGGCTGTAAGCACCTTTGTCAGCAGGCACAGAATGGCAGATTTGGCACTGCTGCTGAGGTCACAGGGCTAGGTAACATATTAGTGCACAGAAGTAAAATAGAGAATACACGTGTCCTGCTCCCATGGAGCTTCCATTCCAATGGATACATTCCTATGGCGGGGAAGGAGAACTAGCAGCTTCCAGTGGATGTATTCCCATGGCAGGGAAGGAGAACTAGCAGCTTTGGGGGAACAAATTGCAAAATAACATTTTTATCTAATGCAAATGTCTGCAAGCAATTCTGTGTGTCTTCAAATAATTCAAGGGGTAACTCTATGTTGACATGTGGCTCTCCTCTCCCAGTGAGGTGAGAATGTGAGAAAAAGAGAGTTGTGAAGGACAGAGGTTGGGTTTCACATTGCCTGAGAGGTGATGAGAAGATAGCAGTGTATGAAAAGAAGGAATGGAAGCGAGATGTGACTCAGGGGGCACAGACTCTATCTAAAGCTGTGGGATTGGAAGGAAATGAACCCATTCACTCACCCATTTCTTCATTCATTCAGCAAATATTTATCCTAATCATGTTTCTCTTCTGATTAAAACTCTCATTTTGTTTTATTTTATTTTTATACCTAGAGTATAAAATAAACTTTCTTCTTGAACTCTCATGGCTACCATAATATGGTCCCTGCCTGATTCCCAAATTCATCCTGTGTCTGTTTATTCTACTCATTGGACACACTTTTCTGAGCCAAACTCTTCCCTGTTGTAGACTGTCCATCCCACCACACCTGCTACACACACAGGCAACACACATTTTCTATGACCGGTTGTTTTCCATCTTTCTGGTCCCAGATGAAGTCTCAACTACTCTGAGGGACCTCCCCTGACCACTCTGTCTAAAGCAGAGATCCCTGCCCCAGTTGCTCTCCATCTCAGCACTTGACTTATTCCTTAATAGCTTTCATCACATGTGTAATTGCTTTGTTTTTGTACGTCTTATGTATGTTTATCTCTAGACCACACACAGCACAAGAGTGACCACGTCCACCTTGTTCCCCTCTCATTTGCAGCACCTGTTGCACTGTCCAGTATGGCATAAGTGCTGAGTAATGAAAGGTTAGAAGACAGAAGGGGGCTGTGGCTGGGATGGTGAATGACAGAGAAGCTGAGCAAAGAACTCTGAGGAATGCAAGTCCTTTTAATGATCAGGCCCAGAGAGATGTCAAAACAAGACTGTAATCATGTCCCAATTCCCTCTTGAGCTATGAATTCATCTCTGGAAACTGCTGCTACTACAAGTGCCTATAAATTAACCTAATAAGGCCACGCTGGACATAACCCACACCCTACGTAACAGTGTGTGGCTAATCACTGATCAACGTATTTTCTGTAAGCCAGTGAGAATTCCTGACAAAGCCCCTTGTATCAGCCCACTCCCTGTCCCCCTTCATTGCCTTTAAAAACCCACTTGTAACTGCTGCTATTTGGAGTGGATATTAAGGGCAACTTGAATCTGTGCTCCCGGGTTGCAATCCTCAAGTTGGCCCCAAAGAACTCTCCACTTATATTAATTTTGCCTCAGTTTCTTCCCTTTAGGCTGACAAGGCTAATCAAGAAAATCGAAAATCTTACTCTGAAAATCGACGTGTGGCCTTTGTCCCTCAGGGACACAGGCCCTCAGGAGGAGCGCACCCTGCTGCAGGAGGGAGGGGGCGGGGATGGTGGGGGGCAGGTGGGAAGGTAGAGTCAGGTGAGCCTTATACATCAGGGCCCCTAAGTGCTAATTCTGGAAAGAGGTTATTGGTGGTGGGTTCTGAGTACCTGTGACAACAAGGTCTGTCAGTGTAGGTCCTGTTGTCATGTGTGGCCTGTGGGCTATGGTTCATACACACTATCTCCTCTGCACTGGGAAGAAGCGAGAAAGCGATGGTGTTGGTAGACATGGGAATACGCTGAAGTGTGAATGTGCTGGTCTTGGTCCCTGGCATCTCATTGAGACTAGGCGAGTGCCCAAGTCACCATCAACATCCCTCCAGAGCAGAGTTTCAGCAGCCACAATATCCTGTCTTCAGCGAGTGAATCTTGGAAGAAGCCTATTTTACAGTCCCTGTGGAGCCGTCGGGAAGTAAGTGTGCAGAATCCCAGGCTGCGTCCTCCTCTGCTCCCTTCACCCTGCTTGATGGACCCAGGTACTCCTCAGCATGGGCTCCTCTCCCGCCCCTACGGCTCTGCATCCTGCGTGTTGCATGGTAGAGCCTATGACCTTCAGCTCACAGTGTGCAAGCCTGGGCCTCTGAAGAACCTGGAGGTGCTTTCTCCTCCATTCCTTCTGCAGCTCCCCCAGCAAGCTCAGGAGTAGATACGCACATCAGTCCCTAAGACACGCCTTGGGAACCTGGTGTTTCCAAAGCAGTTATTCAACATAAAGTCTAATAAAGATGGCTTTGGCTTTGACTCGTTGGTAGATGGCTGTGAATTTGGGAAGGGACTTGACGGTAGGCTCCTGTGGCAGTTGCCGTTGCAGTCCTCTTTTCTGTTTCCTAATTTCTTCCACCCCTGAGATAGAGACAGGGCCAGAGTTGGGATTCATAAACTCCAAGGCAGCACAGTGACACAGAGATGCTGGATGAATTTCATAGACTATAGCATCATCATAGTGCATCTACCTTGGAACAAAGAAAGAGGCTGCTCTGTGAGAAGAGAGGGCATATGCTCTGAGGCTCATGACTCAGCCCGGCTCTTGTGTAAAGAAGCCAAAATGCATTGGGAAGAAGAAGGAATGCTGTCCTGCTCTGTTGCATTCAGTAAAAACGAATCTGCATAAGAAGGGTCTGAGAAAATGCTTCTCTGGGGACACCCGAACACATGTGTAATGTGCCAGAGGATCACAAAGCACTGATTTTAAAAAGCTGAACATTAAAACAAACTCCTATTCTTTCATGAAGAATTAATAATGTTTCCCTCCTGGCCATTTCTCCCACAACAGGGAAAATTGTTCTTTGTTGCAACATGAAAGCCAGTGAGAATGGCACACATCACAGAAATGAAGACACCACGCAGGGCTTAATTAACAGCGAAAGGAACTCCCAGGCTATTTATAACACATCTCAAACTAGCCTTTTATCAGAGCTGTAATTTCTATAAAATGCATCCCTGCTGAGTAGGGACTAACAAGCCTGAGGACATGTGATTCCACGCCGTATCGAACTGGCTGTGTAAACAGGTGTCCCACTCTGTTCCCAGTCACTCATTTCCACCTGACCATTAACATTGCTGTGGATCTAGGAGGTCTCCAGGCACTGCCGTGATATATCAGCATTTCAGATGATAATCAGCGATGGTGAAGGAAGCCTGAAGATTTAGTGTCGCTGTTATATATTCAGTGCTTACTAAATGTTAAACACCATTATTATTGATGTTGCTGTTTTTAGTAGAAGGGCCACTGGCACCACAACCCAGACAGTCTCTTCTCTCAGTCGAGAGTCTCCGGTCTGTTCTCGTGGAAGGAGGCGAGTCTCCCTCCTTGGTTAGGCAGCACGCTGTCCCTTGGTGTCCCCTCCGCACTCACGGGCACCTCATCTTTCCTCCTCCTTCCTGCATTCTCTGTGTGAGGGGAACCTGGCCTGGGAGGGCTGAGCTCTAGAGGCATCTTCTGTGTGATTTTTAACAAATTGCTTTGTTTTTTTACTGCCTTGAGTAACAAGGGCCTAATGTCCTCAGACTATTTATGGGGAGATTTCTGTCAGTGTCTTATAAACTTAGGTCAAGTAGATTGGATTAGTTTGGATTAATTGAATTAATCTTTAAAACTTGGTAAATTTATATAAATGTTTGGTTAATCCATGTCTGGTTATGCAGTGAACTTTGAAGAACTGTGGACAGCCAGATTTTATGAGATGAGGATAAAAATAACATGACTTTTCCACTGAGACTTTCTTAGTTTATGGATAATAATAATAAACACCAACCATGTTCAAATTAACACAGAAATTGCTGATCTATTACATTTATTTTATCTCTTTAAAAGATAGCTTAGCATGATAAGCAAAACAGGAAAATCTCTGGCAGGGAAGTCACTATTTTAATGTCAAGTTGGCGTTTCTCTAAGTTGTTAAGATTGTAGCTGCTCTTTCTTTCCTTGGCAATTAAATCTGAGTCCAAAGTAGAATTTTAATTTGGTCAATAATCATCTAACTTGTAAAATTTCAATAAATATTCTTAAAATGTTATTTTAAAATGTACTAAAATAAGGTGTGGCCTGGCTTGCTCTGAGCAGCCTCAGCCTAAAACATCTGGCCTATGCCTCTTGCCCAGGTATTTCATTAATAGAAACGCCCTCACTCTCAAAAGTATCCTGGTTTGGACAATAAATTGTAATAAATTGTATGGTCACCATATTCATTATGGAGACATTAAACTGTAAACCAATATCAACAGCAATGACAATGACAACAAAAATAGTATTTATAGAGTCACAAGGAGGAAACCGATTTAAACTAGGCCATATGGAAAGAACAGTACGAAGGTCAGTGGGGAGAAGAACAGGGTAGATCAGTTTATCCGCTTTGGGTGAGGAGTGGGAGTGGCGAGCGACCTGGTTAGGAAATGAGGTCCAGTCGTGCAGTGGAGTCCTTCAAAGCCATGAAGAGTCTGGATGGGTGAAGTAGGACACGGAAGGTTGTTGAAGGCTCCTGAGCAAGTATGTGACAGATTAAAGCTGCTGTAAGGAAGTGAGCATGTCAAACGTACGTGCAGAATTTTGCAGCGGGAATGGTACCTCTCCTAGACAAGAACCACTGGCAATGGAGCGCACAGGCACTGGAAACCGCAGGCTGGGAGCCGTGAGCCAGCAGCCGACAGGCCGTCCCGGCAGCCATCACTCACGGGAGACTGGGGAGAGGGAAATCATGGTTGTAGAAACGGCTTGCAAACTGAACGGAAATGAGATTGGAATCTGAAGCTCAGATAATCTGGTAGTTCTCTGTGCCTACTGTCATAGAACTTCAGTGCCCTTTTCCTAATGGCTTTTGTGGTTAAACATAATCCTTGACAATTTCGCTTGGGACCTAAGTAAGCGACCCCTTCTTTATCCCTAGGCCATATTCAAGACATATTGGTATTTAAGGGCTAAGAGAATTGTGAATACTTTAAGGTTGAAATCAAGTTAGATTTTACTTTATATATAATATATACTAGTTTATATTTTACTTTAAATATATGTGTGTATATATGTGTGTGTGTGTATATATATATAGAGAGAGAGAGGATATATACATATATTTAAACTTTAGAAAACTTTAAGTAAAATCATGGATGAGAGACCCATATGGAGTTATTAAAGGTTCATTTAATATGCTCAGGAGGCAATTTAATCTTTTGAGCTCAGCATCATTGAAAACCATAATGACACTCCTTCTTAAATCATATTGTATCAGTGACACAGACAGTAATACAGATATTACTTTGTTTTCACCCAGGATTGATTTCTTACATCTTTATATTAAGAAATTATCTGCCACTGTGTAAAATGCTAAAAAACAGAGAAGGTAAGGCAAATCTAACAGCACATATTAAATGGCAGGTTTCCAGACAATCTTCTATGTATTTTAAAATGTTAAGTGATCAATTTTCATAATCCACCAAAATCCCTATTACTTATTTTCCTTCTTTTTAAAGTATCTGATTCTTTGTCTTTACCAGCTTAGAACTAAGTAGTAGTAAAACCTTTGGAAAGTGGAGGTCAGACAATGTATAGGAGGAAAAGAAGGAAGTACCCACTTCCATGTGACTTACATAACCATCTTAAAATCCCAGCTAACAGGTCAGGAACTTGCTATGCATGTGGGCAGCAAAGGCGAGGGGAAATCTTTTGCCTCTGGTTGGCCTTGAGGCTCGGTGCAAGCAGTATGTGTAAATTGCCTAAGTGTCAAATGCATGTTTAATAACTTTGCAGAGACTCTCTGCAAAGTCATTGAATATTTATTGGTTCAATAAAATTTCTTGTAAACTACTATCTCATTCTTACACTAACCCAGAAAGGATCTTAGTTGTCACACATCACAGGGAATTTAGACCATACAGCATTAGTCCTGGAGAGTCACTAAACAAACAGCAGCAGCAACAACAAACACACAATAGCAGCCAGAACAAACTTTGCAGAGGATATCTAACTTACAATGTTGCCAAGTTATATTTTCTAAAATCACTAGTTTTCAATAAAATAATTATGAGCCATAAAAAGGAAAGTATGGTCCTACACAGTGAAAAAAGTAATCAATATAAGCTATCTCTAAGGAAGCCCTGATGTTGGACTTCGGGAAAGAAGACTTTATATAGCTACTAGAAGTATATTTACAGAATTCAAGAAAACAATGTCTAAAGTATTAAAGGGAAGCATAATGACAATTTGTAAACCAAGATAGTATATCAATAAGAAGGTAGAAATTATTTAAAAATATAGAAACTCTTGAAGTGAAAAATACAATAATAGAAATAATGCAAATTTCACTGATGGGACTCAATAGCTGATATGAAGTAGTAGAAGAAAGAATCAGAGCACTGGAAGACAACTCAGTTGAAAATTATCCAGTCTGAGGAACAGAGAGAAAAAATAAGGAAGAAAAATGTACAGAAGCTCAAAGACCTGTGGAACATTATTAAGCATACTAAAATAAGCATAATGGATGTTCAGAAGGAGAAGAGAAAAAGGAGCAGATAGTTTATTAAAATAGTTGAAAACTGATCAAATTTAATGAAAAACATTCATGTATATATCCAAGTAGAAAGAACCTTGAAAACAGCACACACACACATGCACACACACACGCACACACACACACACACGCACACACACGTGCACGCACACACACACACACACGCTGATTCATCCTGTACAAGGGATTCTCACCAAGGTTGAGAGCTGACCTCTCATCGCAAACCATGAAGGACAGAAGACAACAGGTGGGCATATTCAAAATAACAACAAAGACCAACCAAAATATCTATATTCAGCAAAAACAATACTTTTAAAATGAAGATTTAAGACATTTTCAGATAAAAACAGATAATTCATTGATAGCAGATTTATCTGACAAAGAATAATAATAATAATAAAAACAGTCCTTCAGGCTGAAACAAAAGGACGCTAGATGGTAACTTTAATCCACACAAATAAATAATGAGAAAAAGGGAGATAAGGTTCAACTTCATAAATTGAGTAATGAAAGAGGGGGCATCTCTACCAACCTTGCAGAAATAAAAAGGACAATAAAGGAGTAGTGTGAAGAACTCTATACTAACATATTGTGCAACTTACAGAAAACTGACAAATTTGTAGAAAAATAGAAACTACTGAAACTAACTCAAAAAGAAATTAAAAAATCTGAATAGACATATAGTAAGTAATGTGATCCAGCTAGTAATTTAAAAAAACTTGTTACAGAGAAAAGTCAGGCTCAGATGACTTTTATTAATTTTACACAATTTATAAAAAATTAATACCCAGCCCTTTATGAGTTCTTTCAAAAAATAGGAGAGAACTCAATTCTATGAGTTAAGACCACCCTGATATTAAAACTAGACAAAATATTATTTAAAAATGCCAGAACAACACTCCTTTTAAAATAGATGCAAAACCTTTAGCAAAATCCTAGCAACCAATTCTAGCACCACATAAAATGGTTTTTACACCATAACCAAAGGGCACTTATTCCAGGAATACTAGACTTGTTTAGAATTCAAAAATCAATCATTATAGTGTATCATATTATACATACAGAATAAATGACAAAGACTACATGCTTATCTCAATAGATGTAGAAAAACTGCTTGACAAGAACCAACACCTTTTCATGATTAAAAAAAAATACTCAACCAACTATTAATGAAGGAAATGTTCTCAACGTGATAAAGGGCATCTTTGAAAAACACTCAACTTACACCATATTTAATGATGAAAGAGTGAATGCTTTCTCTGAAGATCAGAACAAGACAGGATACCCACTCCAGCCACTTCAGCTCAACATTGTACCGGAGGTTCTACCCAGGTCAGTTAGGCAAGGGAAAGAAATAAAAGACAATCATATTACAAAGGAAGAAGTAAAACTACTTGTGTTTGTAGATGACATGAACTTGTATATAGAAAATCCTTAAAAAATCCAGTAAAGAACAGGCCTAACATAAAAGTACAGCCGAGATCAATATGATAAATTAGTTGCATTTCTATACACTAGCAATGAACAATCTGGAAATAAAATGTTAACAACACTTCTACTTACATTAGCATTAAGAAAGAGAATGTTTAGGAATAAATGTAACAAAAGGAGCATAGAACTTGCACAGTGAAAACTGCAGAACCTTGTTGAAAAAGTGCAAGAAGACCTGTGTAAATAGAAGGGCATTCTGTATTTGTTAAGTGGAAGATTTAATATTACTTAGATAAGCATATTACTCAAATTGATTTACAGATTCAACGAAAATATACAATTTTTCTGGATTTTTTACAAAAATGGAAAAGCTGATAATCAAATTCATATGGAAGTGCAAGGACGCAAATAACTAAAGCATTCTTAAAAGGGAAGAACAAAATTAAATTATTCATATTTTTCTGATTTTGAAACTTTCTGCAAGCTACAGAATTCAAGACAGTATAATACCAGCATAAAAATATAGTTGGACAGAATAGAGAGTCCAGAAATGATTCTCTACAGTATGGCCAATTGATTTTTAACAAGGGTTCCAAGATAATTCAACTGAGAAAGAGAAATATTTTCAGCAAATAGTGCCAGAACCGCTAGATAGCCACATGCAAAATAGTAAACCTGGATCCCTAACTCACGCTATTCGAAAGAAAAAAACATAAAATATTTCAGAGACATAAATGTTAGAGCTAAATGTGTAAAACATTAGAAGAAAGCATAGAAGTAATTTTTTTGACTTTTAGGCAAATTGGACTTTTTAATTTGGTGATTTGGTAATTAGGTAAATTGGACAAACAACCCAATTAAAAATTAGTAAGAGATTTAGGACGTATATTTCTTAAGAATAAACACAAATAACAAGCACATGAACAATGCTTAACATCATTAGTCATTAGGAAAATGTCAATCAAAATCACAATGGGATTCCACGTTACATCTAGAAGGATGTACAATCAGACATCTTGAGGAGGATAGGAAGAAACTGAAGCTCCCAGGCATTGCTGAGGAGTGTGAAATGGTGCTGCCACTTTGAAAAACAGTGTGACATTTTCTCACAATGTTAAGCACAGAGTTGCTATTTGATCCTATGATGCTTTCCCTAGGTACATATCCAAGAGAAATGAAAACATGTGGCCACACGAATATTCACATGTGGTCACACAAATACTCACAGGTGGTCACACAAATACGCACATGTGGTCACACAAATACTCACATGTGGTCACACAAATATTCACATGTGGTCACACAAATACGCACATGTGGTCACACAAATACGCACATGTGGTCACACAAATACTCACATGTGGATATTCATAGCATCAATATTCATAATGCTCAAAAAGTGGAACCACCACCAATGTCCATTAACTGATGAATCAACAAAACGATGGATCAACGCAATGGAATATTATTTGTTAAAAATATTGATATGTGTTACAACATGTGTGAACTTTGTAAACATTATACAGATTGAGGATCCCTAATATGAAAATTTGAAATATGAAAAGCTTCAAAATCTGAATTTTTTGAGCACCGACATGTCACAAGTGAAAAATTCCACACCCGACAGGTTGCAGTGAAAACCCAAATGCACAATGCACAGTTTCTTCAGCATCCCCAAGGGAAAAATAAATTTACCTTCTAAGTACCTATATAAGGTATATATAAAACATAAGTGAGTTTTGTGTTTAGACTTGGGTCACATCCCAAGGATATTTCATAAGGTATTTGCAAATATTCCAAAATCTGAAAAATGCCACAATCTGAAGCACTTCTGGTCCCAAGCATTTCAGATAAGAGATACTCAACCTGTACTAAGAAAAAGAAACCAGACACAAAAGACCACATGTTGTATGATTTCTTTCATATAAGATGTCCAGAATGGGCAAATGATGGAGACAGAGTGTACATTAGTGTTTGCCTAAGGGTGGGGACTGGGGAAAATGGAGAGTGGCTGCTAATGGGCTGGGGGGTTCTTTTTGGGGTGATAAAAATATTATAACATGTTGTAGCGATGGTGGCACAACTCTGTGAATATATAAAAAATTATCGAATTGCAGGGTTCTTTTGTGCTGCCAGGTGATGAGGCTTTGAAACCAGGGACAGAGACATGGATACAAGAACCACTGATGGTGACAAAAAAACGAGGCTCCCCTCCTGTCAGTGAGAGAGGAGCCAAGGCGAAGCTGGACACTGGACGGAGCAAAGTGTGGACACCTGCTGTGCAGACATCTCCACGTGGACAAAGGCCATCTGCCTCACAGAGAACCAGACCAGACCTGGGCTTTAAATACGTGAATATTATGGTATGTGAATTTTTTCTCAGTTTTTAAAAAGTGTATTGACCTTTTGATTTTTAAAACTTTCTGTTATTTTCAACCTCGGGGCATTGCTGGTCTGCATGAGCAGAACGTTTGAAAAGCAGTAACGAAGTGGGCTGAGGAAAGGACGGGAAGGAGGTGTAAACTTAGGATGTCAGGATTCCCAATTCTCATATGATTGGGGTATAAAGTAAAATTGATTTTTTCTGTAAGGATTTTCCAGTGTCTCATATTAAATCTATTCTCCCTACCCGTTAATAACACATTCCAGTGTCTAGTGACTTCTGCTTCTTAGAATGTAATCCAGGTTTATTTGGAATATGAAGCTCATATTGATAGACGAGTCAAAATTCACCCCTCTGGCAATTGGAGCTTTGATGGTGACCTTCTCTCTATGAATGTTGTGGGGGTGTGTGTGTATTTGTGTGAGTGTATGTGTATGTGTGTGTGGGTGTGTATGTGTGTAAATGTGTGTGTGTATGTGTGTCAGTGAATGCATGAGTGATTGTGTATATGTGTATATATGTGTCAGTGTATTGTGTGAGGGCGTGTGTGTGTGAGTGTGTGTATGTGTCTGTGAGTGTGTGTATGTCTGTGTGTGTGAGTGTGTATGTGTGAGTGTGTGTGTATGTATGTGCGTGAGTTTATGTGTCCGTGTATTTGTGTGGGGATGTGTATGTGTCTGAGTGTGCATGAGTGTGTGTATATGTGGCAGTGTGTGAGTGTGTGTATGTGTGAGTGTGTGTGACAGTGTGTGTGATCATATATGTGTCAGTGTGGGTGTGTAAGCGTGCGTGAGTGTGTATGTGTCTGAGTGTGCATGATTGTGTGTATATATGTGGCAGTGTATGTGTGTGTGTGAGTGTGTGTGAGAATGTGAGTGTGTAAGTGTGTGTGAGAGAGTAAGTCTGTGTGTGAGAGAGTGTGTAAGTGTGTATGTGTATGTGAGTGTGTGTGTGTAGTTGTAGGCTGGGTATGGTCTGGCTTTGAGATCCCTCCAGCTGCACGACTTTCCTTTTAGGGCTAGCTCTTGTGATGCTGGGGCAGGGGCAGGGAGAGGACCAGTGAGGGAACTGAAGGATCTTCTTCCTAACAGGTGCGCGTCAGTGCAGAGGGTTAGTGCGGAGGAGCCAACCTTGTTCTCGCTGAACTTTGCTCTGGGTTGTTCTAATGTTAGTGGCTTTGGTCCACGTGGCGATGTCTGCGCATGTGGGGTACACACCCATCTTAGTCCAGCCTTCAGCTTCGCCTAAGCCCCTCTCCCCAGCCTAGTTTTCCTTTGGCGTCCCCAGGGCTCTGGCCCCATGTCCTTGTCCCTGGGTTGGAGCATCTTTACCTGGTGACACCAGAGTGCCTACTCCTCGAGCATCCTTGTGCATTCACATGGGTTGTGGGAGCCACCAATGGCCTTGTCTAGGCCCTCCCAGTGCCGTGGGAAGCTGTGACAGGGAATGACCCCATCCCTTTCTTTCCTGTAGGCTGTAACATGTCCCTTCAGATCCCGTTGGCTTGCTCTCTAGCTGAGAAATTAGCAGTCACCTTTATGTTCACATGTGCTCCCGCTCTCGGGTTTTAGAGGCCAAGCTGTCCTGGGGCTCTCCCATCCAGCTCTGCCCTGGGCAGCAGTAGCTGCACCTCCATCTGTGCGAGTATCAAGCCAAGTAATGATGTTCAGGCTTCCCTTTCCTGTGCTCCATCAGATTCAAGGCCTTCCTGCCTTGCTGAGAATTAGTACATTGACTCCTCATTGCTCTAAAGGGGAACTCATCCTCTTTGGTTGCCTTTGTGGGCTGGGGAGGTTCTGGTGGGGTGGGTGGTGGTTAATGGTAGGATTGCCAGTTCTGCTGCCTCTTACGAAGCCCTGCCAGGAAGTTCCAGGGGTTTGAGGCCCTCATCTTTAGAGTAGGGGGCTAATCAGTGCTTTAGTTTTATTTTGGGATCATAACCGCATCTCCAAGAACCAGGAAAGTCCCCTCTCTGTGCTTGTTACATAAGGTAGTTTCTCTGCTTACAGTGGTTTATGGGATATGTGCATTCTGCCGTCATCTAAAGGAAACAGCCCTTACAACATCAGGGACTGGTTGAATAATTTCTCTGATTCTTCTTACAAGAACTAGAAAGAAGCAGTGAAAATACCAGGTCATATTTCTTACACTATTAGGAGTTCTGATGAAAGTTTTGGTAGGAGAAAAGGCTGAAGTAAATCATTAGATTAAAATAGTCATGAGGATTCTCTCTGATTTCATTTATCTGTTTTAGTTCCAGATGAACGACCAGGTCTCATATTCTTATATGTTATTGTAAACATTTTTTATGTGTTGCATAGTAAACTGTTTATGAGCTATTTGGAAGCCCATGTATTATGTTTTCTTGTAGTCCCTGCAATGCTGTGAACATAGTGAGTGTCCAATATCTATATTTTCTTAGTTTCACTTTTTTCTTACTTGCAAATTAAAAAGTATGGTACCAACTCCTTACTGTATGATCTCAAAACATTTTGTATTATTATAAATGAAAGAGTAATTCTTCAGGCTATCAAATACTGATATGAGATTACAGCAAAACGAATTCTTCTTCTTTGATAGCTATAAAATCTAAAATAAAACCTTATGGCATCTGCCAACAATTCCACATTGGCCTCAGTTGTGATCTGTTTCCCGTGCTCATTAGACACTTCAACGTGGTTGACGTGGGTGAGATTAAGCAGATTAGCCACCTGCGTGGGAACGTAGACGCGGAGAAATGTTCCTGGGCTCCGGCTTCCAGTCGCGATTCCATCTCTATGCTATGTGAGTACAGAGGTGGCCAGGGGATGATGAAAATCACTGAGTCATTGCAAATAATTTAATTATAAATAGAGGTTTTATGAGTGGTGTTAATGTGTGCCACCTCAGCTAACCTGACAATAAAGGTTTCACAAGCTACAATGACATCTGGAACCAAATCACACGTAGGAATTATGCAGCCTCAATAAAAGCCACTTAATTAGCATTGCAAATAGCGTTCCAGCATTTATGAGCCGTCGGCACATTTGCATACAGATACGTAATTACATAATTACATCTGCCGTGTTTGTTCCATAAGACCTTGCCACTTTATTAGCAGAATATGTAAATCAGGAATTAACTCTCTCTGCCTTTCTCATTCTCAGTCATCTAAAGACATGTGGTAAACCACGGGGATTTGGGGCAAGTTTTGTGTGAGGACGTCATCACCTTGTGTTAGGCTGGCTTGCGAACAGAAACGCAGTCCATGACTTATTTAGTGAAGGGGATTTTTGAATAGTTTGCAGATACCATTTCCTAATGAATGAACGTCATTTATTAGCTAACTTGGGCTTTCCCTACTCATCTTTGAAATCCTTTACTTGCTCTGTCACCCTAGAAATATGGCCTATTTATATCGTGATAGTTTAAAGAGGCTCGTTCAAGACTTGCTCTTACTTGTATCCTTCAGAGAGTGACAGCTATCTTGTATTCTAATTTAATAAAGTCCACTGGAATGGAGGCATCTAATCACAATGGAGTCATATCTGGTAAGAGTTTTAGACACAGAAAGCTGAGCAGATTTGGCAGCTGAACACAGAATGGAAAAGAGGGGCACCCAGTTTAATTTATTGTCAATTATTTTGAAGGGAATGCTAGTTGAACTAATTTAATAAATTGTATTAGCACAGTTTCATGTACTAGGAGATAAGGTTTTTATATTTCAGATCTAGAAGTTGTGAATAAAAAATTCACCATGGGTTTGTGAATTACTCTCAGCAAATCAGCTTTAAAATGTGCAGTTACATATGCTGTGGTGGCTTCATATGGTTTGAACTTAGGCATCATAAGTGTGAGAGAAGTCTAAGGTACTTTTTGATAAATAGGAAATGCCTGTCTTACATCATGGGTTATTGGAGCTAAAATTCTTCCAGGACGTTAGATTAGTCATAGAAATAAGTGACAGAGTCTCTGAGGAAAAGAGTTTGAATAGGATGAGATGTGATAGCATAGGCTCCACTGTTCATTCACCCTTTCATCTATTCAGTTAAGCATTTATGTAGATAGGTGCCAAGAAAGTGGGAGGACTGAGCTGGGTTATTAAGCTGGAGGCTGAGGATAAGGAAGACTACTGTGTTAAGTCCGACCATAAAAATTCTACAATTTAAAATTCAAAGTCACTGTCAAACATGCTTTCTGAATGCTCATCTTTATGGAGTGTTGGGCTGGCTACAGTTCAGTTTTAATAAAATGGATATTGTCCTAAATTTATAGAAATTTTAATTAAATATAAAATCCACATGCAAAAATAGTTAAATGGATATGTATGAAACTATGGTTGAGTATGTGTTTGTGACTTACTGGAGGAACATTTCATATTTAAACAGTTAAAGGGAGAAAAACCTGCCTGCCTTTGACAGGAAGCCTCTTGATGTCTCTTCTGTCTTGATGATGGCAGCCACTAAATTAATGCCTTTTATTATATGGGAGAGCAGCTCTCTCATGGAGTTGAGCTCACTGAGAACCTCTGTAAGTCTCTCTAGCTCATCTTTTCTCTATTCTACTCTACTTTTGGCAAAATTAATTACATGGTAAGTCCTAGGAACTTCCTGTGTTCTAGAGAGAGACTCTGCAGACCAGATTTTCACCCACCAGCTTCCCAAGGAATGGAGAATGGTGCCATGGTGCCTGGCCTTGTTAACGGTGGAAGAGAATTATATTATTTAAAAACCTGAAACACGGTCTACATATGGATTGTGTATAAAAAACGATCCCATAAAGAGAAAGTTGGTTCTTTTGGTGGCCCCTTTATTCTTTTTTATGGGATATCATTATTCTTTTACAGATTATTTAGCCATGATAGCAAATACTTTGTTAATATTATTGTTATTTAAAATGCCTTTGTGAGTAATATGTAATTTGGTTGATAATGGAGTCAATACAACAGAAAGCGTCTTGTTTTAAGCTTCCCTTAAGTTCTTCATTGCTAGAATCTTCTGGTTTTTCCTTTTTGTGGAGGATAAAGATGGAGTCTCTCTATGCTGCCCAGGCTGGTCAAGAACTCCTGAACTCAAGCAATCTTCCCACCTCAGCCTCCCAAAGTGCTGACATTGCAGTCATGAGCTATTGTACCTGGCCATGTTAAAAATTTTAATGACCCCTGAAGTCAATGACATCCATTACAAAAAAGGATCTCACTCTGGCCACTTGACCTAGCAGGAGAGTGTACACTCTGAACGTGGGGTTTATCGGTTCTATTTCATAGTGTACACTCTGAACGTGGGTTTATCGGTTCTGTTTCATAGTGGACACTCTGAACGTGGGGTTTATCGGTTCTATTTCATAGTGTACACTCTGAACGTGGGTTTATCGGTTCTATTTCATAGTGTACACTCTGAACGTGGGGTTTATCGGTTCTATTTCATAGTGTACACTCTGAACGTCGGTTTATCCGTTCTATTTCATAGTGGACACCCTGAACATGGGTTTATCGGTTCTATTTCATAGTGTACACTCTGAACGTGGGTTTATCGGTTCTGTTTCACAGTGGACACTCTGAACGTGGGTTTATCGGTTCTATTTCATAGTGTACACTCTGAACGTGGGTTTATCAGTTCTATTTCATAGTGGACACCCTGAACGTGGGTTTATCGGTTCTATTTCATGGTGGACACCCTGAACGTGGGTTTATCGGTTCTATTTCATAGTGGACACCCTGAAAGTGGGGTTTATCAGTTCTATTTCATAGTGGAAACCCTGAACCTGGGTTTATCGGTTCTATTTCATACGTGGGTTTATCAGTTCTATTTAATAGTGGACACTCTAAACGTGGGTTTATCGGTTCTGTTTCATAGTGGACACCCTGAACGTGGGTTTATCAGTTCTATTTCATGGTGGACACCCTGAACGTGGGTTTATCGGTTCTATTTCATGGTGGACACCCTGAACGTGGGTTTATCGGTTCTATTTCATGGTGGACACCCTGAACGTGGGTTTATCGGTTCTATTTCATGGTGGACACCCTGAACGTGGGTTTATCGGTTCTGTTTCATGGTGGACACCCTGAACGTGGGTTTATCGGTTCTGTTTCATGGTGGACACCCTGAACGTGGGTTTATCGGTTCTGTTTCATGGTGGACACCCTGAACGTGGGTTTATCGGTTCTGTTTCATGGTGGACACCCTGAACGTGGGTTTACCGGTTCTGTTTCATGGTGGACACCCTGAACGTGGGTTTACCGGTTCTGTTTCATGGTGGACACCCTGAACGTGGGTTTATCGGTTCTGTTTCATGGTGGACACCCTGAACGTGGGTTTATCGGTTCTGTTTCATGGTGGACACCCTGAACGTTGGTTTATCGGTTCTGTTTCATGGTGGACACCCTGAACGTGGGTTTATCGGTTCTGTTTCATGGTGGACACCCTGAACGTGGGTTTATCGGTTCTATTTCATGGTGAGTGCTCTTTGAGGTAGAAAAGGTGACCACACGGATTACTCTTGAAGTTTTTTGCTAGTGTATCCATGAGCGCTTTTCCTTTCTTTCTGTATTTAGCTCAAGGTAATTTTTAGGGTTATAGAAATGTTGTAGCCCAAAACACAAAAATACCAGTTCATTTGCTCATTGTTGACCTTGAAAGTTTTCATAGAACTGGTGATGATGGCTTCAATGCTGCTGCAGCCAGGGCAGGCGGTGCTTCTCATCCCCTCCCTCTGGACTCCTCTGCATGCATTTCCAGAAGTGGAAAACTTTCCCCAGCTTGTCCCCCATTCCCACTGTGCCAACGATGTGGTTTTTCTTGCTATGTGCTCAGAGAAGCTGAACGATGATTATGACATGAGGTCGTCTGATGCTTATGCAGGCAAGAGGCAGAATTCTAGATGCAACTCAGGACCCCTGGAAGCCAGGGACCCCAGGTCAGGCCCCGGGCTGGCCGCCGTGGTGCAGAGGCTGAAGGCTGGCCCTGGAGAGCCACTGGGGTGCATCGGCTGCATCCTTCTCTGTGCAGAATGACCTGGACTTCTTCGAATTGGGTAAAACTCTCTGGCTTGTAGCTTTAAAGATGCTTATGAACTTATAACCCCCCGCTGTTTCTTCTTAAATATCAGAAACAGTAATAAAGATCATTAACATTTTTCTAATAGAAAGGTGAGAAAAATAAAGAAATACTTAAAGGATAATTTGGCACTTTTCAGCTTAAGTAATGGAAATGAATTAAAATTATGACTAAAATTACAAGAATAATTACAATGTTAATGAACAGTTTTTACGATATTCTTGATGAAGTGTCTCAGTGCTTATTTCCTGAATCCAGCAGCATTCCCTGGAAAGAGGTGGAAAGTATTTCTTTTATGCCAGAGCAGCCACAGCCATTAACTTCTTTCCTCTCACCTGTTGCAAAAGCACCAGTTCCTGAATTTTATGGCTTTTATTAAGTTACACAGTGAAGAAATTTGGTCCAAAACTATTAAAAGTGGATTTACCCCATGGAAACAAGTATATTATTAATGCATTTGATTTGGTAATAGCAAAAACAATATATCAACAAATTCCGATAATATAATTTTTATATTTCAGAGGCTTCTTATTGTTATGTCTAATCTCTGGCACTTTCACTGAAAATAGTAAGATAAAAACATACAGTAAATGAAAAAAGTGTTTCAAAAACTTACTGGTGAACTAAAAGATAGCCAGATTCCAAGTTAAAATGGGTAGTAGAAAGAAAAAAAAATGTATATCAGCAAGAGTTATGTCCACAAACAGCATTCGCTCTTGGTTTTTTAAGCAGGATGGTATTTAATACAGGGAATTAAATGCCTTCAAACATCTCAAAGATCCTTGTGAAGTGCTGGGAGAGAGAAGGCCAGGGCAGGGGTGTGAACTCTGAGCTGCACGCCAAGGTTTCCGAGATCAAAGGGTCACAGATCCAGAAAACTGACACCGACGATAAGATTTTTCTTCAGTACTTAAGAAGGTGGTTTTGAGAGCAGTCGGAAGCCACCACAGAAAGCCCACGTGTGCCATTTGCCTGCCTGTTCGCCTGCCACTCCCAGAGGTGTGTGAATGTGGCTTTGCCTCTCTTCTCCATTCCAAATCCTTCACGAGGGCTTCTCGTGGGTGGCTCTGCCAGCCAGGGGTGCTGGTGGGTGCAACTTCCAGGCTTCCCAACTCCCTGATGCCAGGAGGCTTAGAAGGGGCAGAGCAGGGTTCTGTGACCAGAACATCAGAGCCCAGCACGGCTGTCCAGGACGGCTCCTGTTCTCTTGGTAAGATAAGGTATCTCTTGGCTTGAGGGGTTTGTTATTGTTTATGGAAGCAAATGGCACAATTAGATAAAGCAGTAACACTAGCCCTGCATGGTCCTGCATGGTCTTGCATGGTCCTGCATGTCATTTAGCCGGAGCATGGGAAAGGCCACCCTGGTGTTCACAGCAGCAGCCATTCCTGCCTGCACCTCCCTCACCCGCGCACGCAGTGCCCTGCTGCTGCTCTGCGGCCCCCCGGCTCTGATTCGCCCCCCATTGCAGAGCTGCACTTGCTACGCAGAACTGAATCTTCCGTCTTGTTTCCTGATCACTTCTTCCCAACTTTCCCTCATCCCTACATGCTATTTTTCCTGTTGGTGTCGCTTCTCACCAGGTCTGTAAAAATATCGTCCCACCCATCACTGGGCTGGTGCAGGCCGTTTTAATTGAGCGGTTGGTGGACTTAGCGCTCTCTCTTCTCGGTTCTGGGCTGTTCCCAGCTCAGCTGCATTGAGGGAAGAGCAAACACTCAGGTGGCCCATAGCCTTTGTTTTACTCCCTACAGGTTTCAGTTTGCAGTGGTGAGTCATCCGCCACATCGCGTGAATTGCTCTGAGAATTTCTCTGCTCAGATAATCTCCATCTCTGCCCTGTTACTGCCACTTGCCCTTATGCTGATGCTCTGGACTTCGCTGTCAGCAGAAGAGCTTAATCTCGGAAACGTGTTCTGACATCCTTCCTCTGAACGACACTGCCTGTTTCCCCTCCTTAGTGACTTCTCTGATGTTATCTGTACCTTCAGCTTTTTCCTCATCTTCTCACGTATTATTTTTTGCCCTTTATACTCTTCAGAAACACTACTTCAACTGCATGGAGATATTTAGACATGAAATTCCAGTGTATAATGTTAATCCCTAAAAAATAACCCAAGGGTTATTTTTTTATATCTTGGAATCCCTGATGACTAGTCTGGTGAGGGACACACAGGGGACCCCGGATTGTTAAGTGAGTAGATGAGTCTAACTCCGTTTCCTCTGCGGCTGTTCCTACAATGCTGGAGGAAAATCATGTTTCGCTGACTGAATATCCATTCGTAATTTCTATTTTAAACTGGGCCTTTAGTCCGTCATTGATCTTTTGCTTATTCTAATTTGGCACTGTCTCTACCTGTGTCCCTAGAAAACCCTGCTCGAGGGAAATAGGAGGGGCTACGCCTGAGGATGAGTGCAGCTCAAACACAAGTGAGGGACAAAGTGAGGCAGGGAAGGAGGGACAGCAAATCAAAGGGAGTGTCACTGAGCTGGTCACAGCAGTGTCCCTCTGAATGTCACTAGAGAAGCCACCAGAAGGTGCTGCTCCTCCAGACAGCCCATCCAGAGAATGGAAAGCACCACAATTTATCTGCTAGTAACTGCCTTCCCTTGGTCAGATTTCACCCATGAGGTGTCACACCCCTTCCACTTCTGGGCACTACATATGTGGACATTAAGAATGTCCTGTGGCATTGTGGACTTTAGAATTGACAAAACACCCTGGTGAGGACTGAGAGAGGTGCATGGCCCAGGCATCAGGTGCAGTTTACGACGGACATCCCCCTTCTTGTGGCAGAGCAGCAGAGCAGCAATCACCCGGTTCCAGGACCAGGAACCGGCACAAGCTCCAGCCAGGGACTTTCTGACCGGAACACAAGCCAAGTGCACATGTCTAGGCCGGCCACAAGTCTAGGCTGGGCACACATCTAGGCCGGCCACGCGTCTAGGCTGGCCACGCGTCTAGGCTGGCACATGTCTAGGCTGGCCGCACGTCTAGGGTGGCACACATCTAGGCTTGCCGCACGTCTAGGCTTGCACACGTCTAGGCTGGCCGCACGTCTAGGCTGGCACACATCTAGGCTGGCCACGCGTCTAGGCTTGCACACGTCTAGGCTGGCCACACGTCTAGGCTGGCACACGTCTAGGCTTGCACACATCTCGGCTTGCACACGTCTAGGCTGGCACACATCTAGGCTGGCCACACGTCTAGGCTTGCACACGTCTAGGCTGGGCACACATCTAGGCTGGCACACGTCTAGTCTGGGCACATGTCTAGGCTGGCACACATCTAGGCTTGCACACATCTAGGCTGGCCACGCATCAAGGCGGGCCACGCGTCTAGGCTGGCACATGTCTAGGCTGGCACACATCTAGGCTGGCCATGAGTCTAGGCTGGCACACATCTAGGCTGGCACACATCTAGGCTGGCACACGTCTAGGCTGGCACACGTCTTGGCTGGCACACGTCTAGGCTGGCACACGTCTAGGCTGGCCACGCGTCTAGGCTGGCCACACATCTAGGCTGGCACACGTCTAGGCTGGCACACGTCTAGGCTGGCCACGCATCTAGGCTGGCCACGCATCTAGGCTTGCACACGTCTAGGCTGGCACACCTCTAGGCTGGCCACACGTCTAGGCTGGCCACACATCTAGGCTGGCACACGTCTAGGCTGGCCACGCATCTAGGCTGGCACACGTCTAGGCTGGCCACGCATCTAGGCTGGCACACCTCTAGGCTGGCACAGGTCTAGGCTGGCACACGGCTAGGCTGGCCACGCATCTAGGCTGGCACACGTCTAGGCTGGCACACATCTAGGCTGGCACACGTCTAGGCTGGCACACGTCTAGGCTGGCACACGTCTAGGCTGGCCACGCATCTAGGCTGGCACACATCTAGGCTGGCACACGTCTAGGCTGGCCACGTGTCTAGGCTGGCACACATCTAGGCTGGCACACATCTAGGCTGGCACACGTCTAGGCTGGCACACCTCTAGGCTGGCACACGTCTAGGCTGGCCACGCATCTAGGCTGGCACACCTCTAGGCTGGCACAGGTCTAGGCTGGCACACGGCTAGGCTGGCCACGTGTCTAGGCTGGCACACGTCTAGGCTGGCACACATCTAGGCTGGCACACGTCTAGGCTGGCACACGTCTAGGCTGGCCACGCGTCTAGGCTGGCCACGCGTCTAGGCTGGCACACATCTAGGCTGGCACACGTCTAGGCTGGCCACGCATCTAGGCTGGCACACATCTAGGCTGGCACACATCTAGGCTGGCACACGTCTAGGCTGGCCACGCGTCTAGGCTGGCACACATCTAGGCTGGCACACATCTAGGCTGGCACACGTCTAGGCTGGCACACGTCTAGGCTGGCACACGTCTAGGCTGACCACACATCTAGGCTGGCACACGTCTGGGCTGGCACACGTCTAGGCTGGCACATGTCTAGGCTGGCACACGTCTAGGCTGGCACACCTCTAGGCTGGCCACGCATCTAGGCTGGCACACCTCTAGGCTGGCCACGCATCTAGGCTGGCACACGTCTAGGCTGGCACACATCTAGGCTGGCACACGTCTAGGCTGGCCGCACGTCTAGGCTGGCACAGGAATTAGTCTCTCTTCTTTCCACCTGGAGGCTTTCACAAATTATTATTATTATCGTCATCCAGTAACAGCAAGGCCTGATTCCCACAGCAGTGTAAGGAGCATGTGCATATTCAGATTTCTATTATTTCCAAGGGGAAAAATCTTATATTTCTGTTTTATAGTATACTTTCATGTAAATGTGAGTTTTATGGCAAAAAGCTACCCAATTAGTGGGTTTAGATAATATATTATACTAACTTTGAAAATGAGACAGAGAATCATAAAAGTAGAAAGCCTTGCCCAAGGCAATAGGGCAAGAGTGTTTTAGTGAAAAGAACTTTTGATTGGAACCCGAAAGACTTGAATTTTACTTGAAGCTCCACATCCTACTTTTATCATTTTTTTAACCCAGAAGTACCAATATCCAGAGCAACCTGGCATGACGGACTCATCGATGCTTTGGTCTTCACATTATACACCTCACCAACTTATGGAAGTTTATGTGTTTGCGCAGATGACTAGGAGAGAAAGAGGGTGAGAAAAATGTGGATTACTTGACTTAATATTTTTATGTGTTAGAAGCAAAACCAAGCCCGTTTTCTCTATGTTGAAAACATCAATAGGTAGAAATTGAAGAAAAGTCAGATTCCCACTAACAGAACACAGAAAGACAAGCTCTTTCTCTCCTTCATCTTTTCTCTAACAACAAACCATTTTGGTTTATAAGTTGCAATATTTTATGATATTGAAAGTCTTATTTTATACATATAAATCATATCCAGTGATTGTCTTCAGGTTGAAATACGTAAGTTAAGATTAAAAACCAAGGTTTTTTTCTCCAAGAATATAGTTTTATGCCACATTTCATAACTACATATTCTGTCAGAAAATTACAAAGAACTGTGATCAAAAGTAACAGAATCTAGTAAAAGTAGTCTGCAATTGCTAACAATACTGGTCTTAATGCTGTAAAAGTATAAAGAAAGAAATGAATGGAACACCATGAAAATGTTGGCCTCTTTCAGTTGCCAGGAAATGATGTAGCTTTTATGTCTTAAAAATATATAGTTTGCTCCTTTTTGGTGCAAATAGTCATTTAATAAGAGTTATCTCTGCACATCCAAAATAGATTGAGTTAGTTTCCATTACTCAAGTTGAATACAGCAAACCGTTCCATTCATCCTGTTTGCCTTTTGGTTTTCTCACTATCTCTCTGCATTTACACCTGCATTATAACTTAACCAGGGGTGACCTTCCACAATGAATCTTATATATAGGCTGTTTTAAGCATTTCTTAATAACAATTTTCCAGACTATCTTAATTTCCTAGCCAAAAAATAAAGTAACATAAAATAGCCCAGGCTTCATGCCAGCATCAAATATGGGTGTAAATTAAACTGCTTAGTTGGAAGCCAATTCTGAATTTTTTCTTGATCAAGATGAGATAATTAGCACATCTGCAAAGAGCATGTAGTTTTTGTTATCTGTGAAGACTTTGCCACAATGAATACATCATTACCTGCACAAATAGGAAAGTAGAATGCTGCAGTTCATTTTCTGAGCTGCTGTGAGTGAGGAAGAACAGCAAGCAGACCTTATCTTTTTCTTATAATTAGCATTGCTGAAACAATTTAAAAGCAGAACCAAACAAAGATAAAAATATAGATTGGTAACAAGTTGGGAAGAGTTTATTATAAAAGAGACCTGTAATTACTTAAAGAACAGGAAGACCTGTGGTTTAAAAGTGTGCAACATTGAGTAATAGGAATTTCCAGACCTAACCATACTCCAGGAGATAATAAGAAAAGAAATATAAACCAAGGAATTAGGCTTCCTTAGAAAAATCGAGCTGCAGAAAAGGAATATATTTACACCTTGACAATGAAATATGCAAAATACCTCTTTAAGTTGCTGATAAAGTTCACAAGGCCAAGCTCCAGAATAGAGTGGAGCCAGGAGCTTAGGGATATACTCTTTCATCCTGCAACATGATTTATCTGTTTTATGAATATTGATGTTGTGATAAATAAAACTGCGATAAGGATGATGGCATTCTCCAATTTGCCAGTGGGCTATGTTCCAAGATTGTTTGGATAACAAAAGCCGAATTGAAGGAAATTGTGCAGTTGTGTTCTGACTTTGGGTGCCCGGAACACAGAAGCAGCCCCATGCTGCATACCCAATGGCGCCCATGGCTGGAGCGGGGAGATCCTGAAGTGTGCCCAGGTAAGTGGAGATGGAGAGGCCTGGAAATTAGGGACTGAGGGTGATGGCAGATAGGATTTTCCTCTAAGAAAAACCTCAAGGCTCTCTCTTGGTCTTAGGTCAGCCCCTGGTTATATTCCCACTCTCCATTTTTCCTCAAAAGGGCCATGGGGACTGGTCTGTCTGCTCCTCTTTTCACTGCTGCCATCTGAAGCTCCCAGCCGTGACTTCTCTACTCCTCGGCCCACTGGAGAAAATGATTTAGTGGGTCACCTGCCTTTCCTTTGCTGAAGAAGCTTAAAGCTCTTTTGCAATTTTATAGCAATTTTTACCAGTAGCAACATTTATTCTTTGAACAGCTATTTTTGAGGACATACTATGTTTCAGGCATGTAATTAGACAGTAGTGACATAAAGATGAGGGAGTTCAGTTGCAAACACATGGTTCTCTGCAGAAGGAAGTTAGTGCCAGACAACAAACAGACAACTAAAATAACACACGACGTTTTTATCCTATCCATTAGAATAACTACTATCAAAAACAAAGACAAAAAACAGAAAACAATGGGTACAGGAGAGAAATGGAAAAACTGAAATCCTTGCATGCTTCTGGTGGGAATTTAAAATGGCTCAACAGCTATGGAAACATTATGATGATTCCTTAAAAATTTAAAACTAGAATTACCATATGATGCAGAAATTTCACTTCTGGATATATACCCGAAAGAAACGAAAGCAGGGTGTGGAAGAGATATTTGTACATTCATGTTCAGAGCAGAATTATTCACAATAGCCACAAGGTGGAAAGAATCCACGTGGCCATCAATGAATGATTGGATAAAGAAAATGTGGTATAGTCATGCACTGGAATATTATTTAGCCTTAAGAAGGAAGAAAATTCTAATACATACCATAGCATGAGTGAACTTTGAGGACATTAGGCTAAGTGAAGTAAGCCAGTCACAAAAATATAAATATGTTATGATTCCACTGATATGAGGTACTTAGAGTAGTCAACTTCATAGAGACAGAAAGTCTTCATTGAGAACAGTGGCTCTTAGGGCCTAGGGGAGGGGAAGATGGGAGAGTTGCTTAATGAGTGTAGCATTTCAGTTTTCCAAGATGAAAAATTCTGGAGATTGGTTTTACAACAATGTGCATGTACTCACCAGTACTCAACTGTACACTCAATAAGGAACATGTGAGTATCATAAAAGTATCTATTTATAGAGGACTAAGAGGATGTAGACAGAAAACACCAACAACTGGAGTGGGGGGAAAGCATACCTAGAAGAGTTCAACAGTGAACACAGTGTTCTCAGAACACAGGCATGGAAGAACAAGCGGGTATGGACAACATGTCGCAATGTGCCAGGACAGACGCTGCTTCCTGCATGGCTGGAATGGAAACAAAGGGGAGAGAAAATGGTGTAGAAGAAAGTACAGGGCATGAGATTTCTGGAATGTGTATCTGCAGAAGGTGTTAATTTGGCACTGCAATTGGAAGTGAATGTCGGTCTCCTCAAACCTCTCATTAGCTCTAATCACCACAGCCCACCTACCCGGGTGAGGGTCAGCCACAGTCCACCTACACTACCGAGGGTCAGCCACAGCCCACCTACACCACCGAGGGTCAGCCACAGCCCACCTACATCACCGAGGGTCAGCCACAGCCCACCTACACCACCGAGGGTCAGCCACAGCCCACCTACACCACCGAGGGTCAGCCACAGCCCACCTACCATGTTGAAGGTCAGCCACAGCCCACCTACACCGGTGAGGGTCAGCCACAGCCCACCTACACCAGTGAGGGTCAGCCACAGCCCACCTACACCACCGAGGGTCAGCCACAGCCCACCTACACCACCGAGGGTCAGCCACAGCCCACCTACACCACCGAGGGTCAGCCACAGCCCACCTACACTGGTGAGGGTCAGCCACAGCCCACCTACACCACCAAGGGTCAGCCACAGCCCACCTATACCACCGAGGGTCAGCCACAGCCCACCTACACCACCGAGGGTCAGCCACAGCCCACCTACACCACCGAGGGTCAGCCACAGCCCACCTACACTGGTGAGGGTCAGCCACAGCCCACCTACACCACCAAGGGTCAGCCACAGCCCACCTACACCACCGAGGGTCAGCCACAGCCCACCTACCACGTTGAAGGTCAGCCACAGCCCACCTACACCAGTGAGGGTCAGCAGTGCAGATGCAGGTTGAATGGGAGTAGTCGCTGCGTAGATGGGATCTGCAGAGGGAAGGGTGAGGGAGAAGAGTAGAAAAACAAAATTGAAAACACAGTGGAAAGGGCTTGGACTTCCTCATTCAGTCCAAATGTGCATTTTGGCCCAGGCACAGTGGCTCACGCCTGTAATCCCAACATGTTGGGAGGCTGAGGAAGGTGGGTCACCTAAGGTCAGGAGATTGAGACCAGTCTGGCCAAAATGGGGAAATCCCGACTCTACCAAAAATATAAAAATTAGCTGGGCCTGGTGGCGAGTGCTTGTAGTCACAGCTACTCAGGAGGCTGAGGCAGGAGAATCGTTTAAAACCAGGAGGTGGACGTTGCAGTAAGCTGAGATCACGCCACTGCCCTCCAGCCTGGGTGAGACAGCAAGACTCCATCTCAAAAAAAAAAAAAAAAAAAAAAGAAAAACGCATTTTGCACCCAGCCAGGAGGCAGGAGCTACCTGTACAACACAAAAGATTAATAATATATTTTTAACGTAGAGTTTTTGAAAGAGGTACTTTTGTGAATGCAAAGCATTGTTCCCATGAGAAAAAAAACTAGACCAAAGGTAACTATTTTTTGAGACACAAAAACATTAACCAGAAATGTGGCGAGAAAGTTTTAGCAATACTGAACTTGAGGCTGGCACTTGATTTGTTTTCTACATAGTTCTCCCTGCTTTTTTGGGCCAGTGACTGCTTTTTCCTATCACTGCTGATGAGTTCATTTTCCTCATTGCTCGGGATGACAGATTCACACTCTTCTCCTGGCTTGTGTGTGGCACGTACACAATGCCTCATTGTCATCAAGCCAAAGTCTGCTTTTTCACAATGGATCAGCGCAACATCACTTCATAAACGCACGACTTCAAGGGAATCCCAGTAGTCAATTTACCTTGAATTTTAATTTAAAAATTCCATCTTACTGATTATAGAAACGAAAGACATAATACTTTATAAGTAAATTAGGACATGCAAACATGCAGTTGAAAACAACCACAACAAAAACCCCTTAGTATAAACAAGCTTCATTTAAATGTTCTTAGATTTCTCATTGACACCACAGTGGGTATCAGTTGAGAGCCTCTCATGGTCTTTCCAATTCTAAAGCTACATGAGTGTATTTCTCATGTTAAATTATTTATCAGCCAATGTCTTTGGCTTCCAAACACTGGGATTTCTGTTTCTCAAATGACATTCTAAGATGTGAGTTGATTTGCAGCTTAAGTAAAGTGAAAGATCTTAGAGCATTTGGAATCCATTCTTCAGCGACTCTGGTTTCTGTTCCTACTTTCCTAAAAGTGTACCTCAAGCCACAGCCTTGGAGGAAGCCATGGATCGTGTTTTGAGTATGTTTGGTTCCCTCCACCTGCCTCCAGTCCCCTGTGAACATCTTCCCAGAATGCTTCACTACTGAGGCAAACCAGAAGCAGTGAAATGACTTCAGATTCTGAAAACCCCTGCCCTT
This sequence comes from Pan paniscus, assembly GCF_029289425.2. Taxonomy (NCBI): domain Eukaryota; kingdom Metazoa; phylum Chordata; class Mammalia; order Primates; family Hominidae; genus Pan; species Pan paniscus. The sequence continues at coordinate 187,189,234 of NC_073252.2, read as the reverse complement.
CCTGGCAGCGAGAAGGCGGCACACTCTGCAAACTAAATGGGTCTGTAGTTTCAAAGAAGTGAGGGCTTCTTTTTTTGTTTTGTTTTGTTTTAGGGTACATGTGCACAATGTGCTGGTTTTTTACATATGTATACATGTGCCATGTTGGTGTGCTGCACCCATTAACTCGTCATTTACATTAGGTATATCTCCTAATGCTATCCCTCCCCCCTCCCCCCACCCTACAACAGGCCCTGGTGTGTGATGTTCCCCTTCCTGTGTCCAAGTGTTCTCATTGTTCAGTTCCCACCTATGAGTGAGAACATGTGGTGTTTGGTTTTTTGTCCTTGCCATAGTTTGCTGAGAATAATGGTTTCCAGCTTCATCCACATCCCTACAAAGGACATTAACTCATCATTTTTTTATGGCTGCATAGTATTCCATGGTGTATATGTGCCACATTTTCTTAATCCAGTCTATCATTGTTGGACGTTTGGGTTGGTTCCAAGTCTTTGCTATTGTGAATAGTGCCGCAATAAACATACGTGTGCATGTGTCTTTATAGCAGCATGATTTATAATCCTTTGGGTATATACCCAGTAATGGGATGGCTGGGTCAAATGGTATTTCTAGTTCTAGATCCCCGAGGAATCACCACACTGACTTCCACAATGGTTGAACTAGTTTACAGTCCCAACAACAGTGTAAAAGTGTTCCTCTTTCTCCACATCCTCTCCAGCACCTGTTGTTTCCTGACTTTTTAATGATCACCATTCTAACTGCTGTGAGATGGTATCTCACTGTGGTTTTGATTTGCATTTCTCTGATGGCCAGTGATGGTGAGCATTTTTTCATGTGTTTTTTGGCTGCATAAATGTCTTCTTTTGAGAATTGTCTGTTCATACCCTTCACCCACATTTTGATAGGGTTGTTTTTTTCTTGTAAATTTGTTTGAGTTCATTGTAGATTCTGGATATTAGCCCTTTGTCAGATGAGTAGATTGCAAAAATTTTCTCCCATTCTGTAAGTTGCCTGTTCACTCTGATGATAGTTTCTTTTCTAGTGCAGAAGCTCTTTAGTTTAATTAGATCCCATTTGTCATTTTTGGCTTTTGTTGCCATTGCTTTTGGTGTTTTAGACACCTAAGCGTGAACTAGAGTGGATAAGATCATCTGGCCCCATGGTGAGAAGACGAAACATGGAGAATTCATTCAGTTTTGCAAGGACAGAGTCCAGCATGAGGAAGATAATGTAAAGTATTCTGGTGACAAACGATCTCATTTCCAAGCCTGATTTAGTTAGTGGAACTAACCACAAGTGTGATCCAGCTTTTGCCAGCACGGATCTCCTCCCCCAGTGGTAGGAAGATGGCTGAGCCAGGGGAGGCTGAACGGCAGCATCTTCCCCAAATTATCTGCATTTGCTTCCACAATGCTGCCGCTTGCTAAGAAGGAACAACTTCCAAAGCAGCAAAAACAACTCTCACGTTTTACTAGTAGTTTATTAGTAGTAGTACTAGTACAGATGCTCCTACTTGACATAATAGGGTTACATCCTGACAAACCCATCGTAATTGGAAAATGCATTTAATATATCTCACCTACAGAACATCACAGGTCTCACCTACCTTAAATATACCCAGAACACTTACATTAGCCTATGATTGGCAGAATCATCTAATATGAAGCCTTTTATAAAAAAGTATTGCATATCTCATGTCATTCATGAACACAGCACACTGTGGAGTGTGGTGTTGGTTGATTCCCCTGGATTTCCTGGCTTCCTGGAAGCTGGGGCTGGCCGCCCTGATCTGCATCACAAGAGTCTTCCTACCACATGCTGCTAGCCCAGGCAAAGAGCTCAGTTCAAAATGCGGTGTCTACTGAGTGCCCATCACCTATGCACCATTGTAAAGTCGAAAAATCTTACACTGTAGGATTACTAGTATTGTAGTAATCATTCTGCACTATTTGGAAATATTTGTACCTGAACACTGCTAGAAATAAGAAAGTGTTGGTGATCTTCCTTTGTAAAATAAAATTGTCCTAATTAAGAAGGAAAAAACAAATTTATCATGACTGCATTTTGTTATTATGTGGGCTTATTATTGTAATAATTAGCATTACTATTGTTTCATAATAGCCAGCTTTAGGTAGTATAAAAGCATGGACCGTATTAGCTAGAAAACCAGGTTTTAAGTCTACACTCTGCCTTTTATTAGCTGTGTGTCTTCAACTTACAGCAGTCCCTCGGTACACCTAGGGAATTTGTTCCAGCACTGGGTCAGCCCTACAGAGCTCGCATAAATTAACAGTTTGCCCTCCTTATATGTGGGTTTCACCTGCCCTGAATACTGCATTTTCTGATCCATGTTTTGTTTAAAAAAGTTGACCCACATAGTTTAAACCCATCTTATTCAAGGGCTGTTTTTTTTTTTTTTTTAAGAGAAATGTAATTTATTTCAGGTAATAAATGTATTAAAGTACCAAAACGACATTAATTTTTAATTTCAAATTACAATTCAATCCTGTAATAACACAGATAGGAATGGGGTGGATGGGGCCAATACTCATGTGGTTTTTCTTTGGTGTATTCAGATCAGTGTCCTGTATAGTGCCATGCACACAGGGGACCGGACAGGATTTGACTGACAGTATAGCTTAATTCAGATTATAGCATAGTGGGGCTTTTAAAAAGAATTTTATTATTAAGATTAAAATAATGGACTGAAAAAGTTCCCCCAGGTTCATTAAGTTTAACACATAATATAAAGTCCTCTTTCTTTCTTCTTGCACTGCCAGTCCTTTCAAATAAGCATTCTGTCCATTTTCAATCCATATGCCCTTAGCTCTCAGAAATCTGCCTTTTTCTCTGTTTACTTGTCTGAACCTGAACTCCATTTTTTTTTTTTAAATTTGACTTTAAGTTCCAGGATATAGGAGCAGAACATGCAGGTTTGTTATGTAAGTATACCTGTGCCAGGTGGTTTGCTGCACCTATAAACCCGCTGTCTAGGTTTTAAGCCCCACATACCTTAGCTGTTTGTCCTAATGCTCTCCCTCCCTTCACATCCCACCCCTTGACTGGCCCTGCTGTGTGTTGTTCCCCTCTTTATGTCCATGTTTTCTCATTGTTCAACTTCCACTTGTGAGTGAGAACATGCAGTGTTTGGTTTTCTCTTCCTGTGTCAGTTTGCTGAGGATGAAGTCTTCCATCTTCATCCATGTCCCTGCAAAGGACATGAACTCATCCTTTTCTATGGCTGCATAGTATTCCATGGTGTATATGTGCCACATTTTCTTTATCCAGTCTATCACTGATGGACATTTCCGTTGGTTCCATGTCTTTGCTATTGTGAACAGTGCTGCAATAAACATATATGTGCATATGTCTTTATAGTAGAATGATTTATAATCCTTTGGGTATATACCCAGTAATGGGATTGCTGGGTCAAATGGTATTTCTGGTTCTAGATTCTGGAGGATACGTCACACTGTCTTCTACAATGGTTGAAGTAATTTACATTCTCATCTACAGAGTAAAAGCGTTCCTGTTTCTCCACAGTCTCACCAGCATCTATTGTTTCCTGACTTTTTAATAATCACCATTCTGACTGGCATGAAATGGTTCTCATTGTGGTTTTGATTTACACTTCTCTAATGATCAGTGTCAGGCCTCTCAGCCCAAGCCAAGCCATCGCATCCCCTGTGACCTGCACATATATACCCTGATGGCCTGAAGTAACTGAAGAATCACAAAAGAAGTGAATATGCCCTGCCCCACCTTAACTGATGACATTCCACCACAAAAGAAGTGTAAATGGCCGGTCCTTGCCTTAACTGATGACATTACCTTGTGAAAGTCCTTTTCCTGGCTCATCCTGGCCCAAAAAGCACCCCCACTGAGCACCTTGCGACCCCCACTCCTGCCCGCCAGAGAACAAACCCTCTTTGACTGTAATTTTCCTTTACCTACACAAATCCTATAAAACGGCCCCACCCTTATCTCCCTTCGCTGACTCTCTTCGGACTCAGCCCACCTGCACCCAGGTGATTAAAAGCTTTATTGCTCACACAAAGCCGGTTTGGTGGTCTCTTCACATGGATGTGCATGAAATTTGGTGCCGTGACTCGGATTGGGGGACCTCCCTTGGGAGCTCAATCCCCTGTACTCCTGTTCTTTGCTCCATGAGAAAGATCCACCTATGACCTCAGGTCCTCAGACCAACCAGCCCAAGGGACATCTCACCAATTTTAAACCAGGTAAGCGGCTTCTTCTTACTCTCTTCTCCAACCTCTCTCACTGTCCCTCAACCACTTTCTCCTTTCCACTCTTCAATCTCTCCTTTCTCTTAATTTCAATTCCTTTCATTTTCTGGGAGAGACAAAGGAGACACATTTTATCTGTGGACCCAAAACTCCGGCGCCGGTCACGGACTGGGAAGGCAGACTTCCCTTGGTGTTTAATCATTGCAGGGACACCTCTCTGATTATACACCCATGTTTCAAGGGTGTCAGACCACGCAGGGACGCCTGCCTTGGTCCTTCACCCTTAGCGGCAAGTCCTGCTTTTCTGGGGAAGGGGCAAGTACCCCAACCCCTTCTGTCCTTGTCTCTACCCCTTCTCTGCTTTTCTGGGGACAGGGCAAGTACCCCAACCCCTTCTCTCCTTGTCTCTACCCCTTCTCTGCTTTTCCGGGGACAGGGCAAGTACCCCAACCCCTTCTCTCCTTGTCTCTACCCCTTCTCTGCTTTTCTGGGAGAGGGGCAAGTACCCCTCAACCCCTTCTCCTTCACCCTTAGCGGCAAGTCCTGCTTTTCTACTGGGCAAGAACCCCCAATCCCTTATTTCTGTGCCTCAACCTCTTATCTCTGTGCCCCATCTCATTTCCACGCCCCAACCTCTTATCTCTGTGCCCCAATCCCTTATTTCCGCACCCCAACCTCGTGTCTCTGCACCCCAATCCCTTATTTCCATGCCTCAACCTCTTATATTTCTGCACCTCAATCCCTTATTTCCACACCCCGACCTCTTATCTCTGCACCCCAATCCCTTATTTCCATGCCCTGACCCCTTATTTCCATGCCCCAAACCCTTATATTTGTGCCCCATCCCTTATTTCCCTGCCCCGACCTCTTATCTCTGCGCCCCAACCCCTTTTCCCACTTTTCTGGAACGTAAGAACCTCCGAACCCCTTCCCTCCATTTCTCTACTCTCTCTTTTCTCTAGGCTTGCTTCCTTCACTATGGGCAACCTTCCACCCTCCATTCCTCCTTCTACTCCCTTGGCCTGTGTGCTCAAAAACTTAAAACCTCTTCAACTCACACCTGACCTAAAACCTAAATGCCTTATTTTCTTCTGCAATGCCGCTTGACCCCAATACAAATTTGACAGTAGTTCCAAATAGCCAGAAAATGGCACTTTGAATTTTTCCATCCTGCAAGATCTAAATATTTCTTGTCGTAAAATAGGCAAACGGTCTGAGGTGCCTGACGTCCAGGCATTCTTTTACACATCAGTCCCTTCCTAGTCTCTGTACCCAGGGCAACTCGTCCCAAATCTTCCTTCTTTCCCTCCCGCCTGTCCCCTCAGTACCAACCCCAAGCATTGCTGAGTCTTTCTAATCTTCCTTTTCTACAGACCCATCTGACCTGTCCCCTCCTCCCCAGGCTGCTCCTTGCCAGGCCGAGCTAGGTCCCAATTCTTCCTCAGCCTCTGCTCCTCCACCCTGTAATCTTTTTATCACCTCCCCTCCTCACACCTGGTCCGGCTTACAGTTTCGTTCCGTGACTAGCCCTCCCCCTCCTGCCCAGCAATTTACTCTTAAAAAGGTGGCTGGAGCCAGAGGCATAGTCAAGGTTAATGCTCCTTTCTCTTTATCCCAAATCAGATAGCGTTTATGCTCTTTTTCATCAAATATAAAAATTCAGCCCAGTTCATGACTTGTTTGGCAGCAACCCTGAGATGCTTTACAGCCCTAGAGCCTAAAAGGTCAAAAGGCCATCTTATTCTCAAAATACATTTTATTACCCAATCTCCTCCTGACATTAAACTCCAAAAATTGGAATCTGGCCCTCAAATCCCACAACAGGACTTAATTAACCTCACCGTCAAGGTGTACAATCACAGAAAAAAGTTGCAATTCCTTGCCTCCACTGTGAGACAAACCCCAGCCACATCTCCAGCACACAAGAACTTCCAAATGCCTGAACCGCAGCAGCCAGGCGTTCCTCCAGAACCTCCTTCCCCAGGAGCTTGCTACACATGCCGGAAATCTGGCCACTGGGCCAAGGAATGCCCGCAGCCCAGGATTCCTCCTAAGCCGCGTCCCATCTGTGTGGGACACCACTGAAAATCCGACTGTTCAACTCACCTGGCAGCCACTCCCACAGCCCCTGGAACTCTGGCCCAAGACTCTCTGACTGACTCCTTCCCAGATCTTCTTGGCTTAGCGGCTGAAGACTGATACTGCCCGATCGCCTCGGAAGCCCCCTAGACCATCACGGACGCCGAGCTTCAGGTAACTCTCACAGTGGAAGGTAAGTCCATCCCCTTCTTAATCAATATGGAGGCTACCCACTCCACATTACCTTCTTTTCAAGGGCCTGTTTCCCTTGCCTCCATAACTGTGGTGGGTATTGACAGCCAGGCTTCTAAACCTCTTAAAACTCCCCAACTCTGGTGCCAACTTAGACAATACTCTTTTAAGCACTCCTTATTAGTTATCCCCACCTGCCCAGTTCCCTTATTAGGCTGAGACACTTTAACTAAATTATCTGCTTCCCTGACTATTCACGGACTACAGCTACATCTCATTGCTGCCCTTCTTCCCAATCCAAAGCCTCCTTTGCATCCTCCTCTTGTATCCCCCCACCTTAACCCACAAGTATAAGCTACGTCTACTCCCTCCTTGGCAACTGATCATGCACCCCTTACCATCTCATTAAAACCTAATCACCTTTACCCCGCTCAATGCCAATATCCCATCCCACAGCATGCTTTAAAAGGATTAAAGCCTGTTATCACTCGCCTGCTACAGCATGGCATTTTAAAGCCTATAAACTCTCCTTACAATTCCCCCATTTTACCTGTCCTAAAACCAGACAAGGCTTACAAGTTAGTTCAGGATCTGTGCCTTATCGACCAAATTGTTGTGCCTATCCCCCCTGTGGTGCCAAACCCATATACTCTCCAATCCTCAATACCTCCCTCTACTACCCATTATTCTGTTCTGGATCTCAAACATGCTTTCTTTACTATTCCTTGCACCCTTCATCCCAGCCTCTCTTTGCCTTCACTTAGACTGACCCTGACACCCATTAGGCTCAGTAAATTACCTGGTCTATACTGCCGCAAGGCTTCACAGACAGCCCCCATTACTTCAGTCAAGCCCAAATTTCATCCTCATCTGTTACCTATCTCGGCATAATTCTCATAAAAACATACGTGCTTTCCCTGCTGATTGTATCCGATTAATCTCCCAAACCTCAATCCCTTACAAAACAACAACTCCTTTCCTTCCTAGGCATATAGTTAGTGCAATCAGAATTCTCACACAAGAGCCAGGACCGCACCCTGTAGCCTTTCTGTGCAAACAACTTGACCTTACTGTTTTAGCCTAGCCCTCGTGTCTGCATGCAGTGGCTGCCGCTGCTTTAATACTTTTAGAGGCCCTCAAAATCACAAACTATGCTCAACTCACTCTCTACATTTCACATAACTTCCAAAATCTATTTTCTTCCTCATACCTGATGCATATACTTTCTGCTTCCCGGCTCCTTCAGCTGTACTCTCTCTTTGTTAAGTCTCCCACAATTACCATTGTTCCTGGCCCAGACTTCAATCTGGCCTCCCACATTATTCCTGATACCACACCTGACCCCCATGACTGTATCTCTCTGATCCACCTGACATTCACCCCATTTCCCCAAATTTCCTTCTTTCCTGTTCCTCACCCTGATCATGCTTGATTTATTGATGGCAGTTCCACCAGGCCTAATCACCACACATCAGCAAAGGCAGGCTATGCTATAGTACAAGCCACTAGCCCGCCTCTTAGAACTTCTCATTTCCTTTCCATCGTGGAAATCTATCATCAAGGAAATAACTTCTCAGTGTTCCATCTGCTATTCTACTACTCCTCAGGGATTATTCAGGCCCCATCCCTTCCCTACACATCAAGCTCAAGGATTTGCCCCCACCCAGGACTGGCAAATTAGCTTTACTCAACATGCCTGAGTCAGGAAACTAAAATGCCTCTTAGTCTAAATAGACACTTTCACTGAATAAGTAAAGGCCTTTCCTACAGGGTCTGAGAAGTCCACCGCAGTCATTTCTTCCCTTCTGTCAGACATAATTCCTCAGTTTAGCCTTCCCACCTCAATACAGTCTGATAACAGGTGAGCCTTTATTAGTCAAATCAGCCAAGCAGTTTTTCAGGCTCTTAGTAATGGACTAAAGGTCTTTTAAAAACACACCTCACCAAGCTCAGCCACTAACTTAAAAAGGACTGGACAATACATTTACCACTTTTGCTTCTCAGAATTCAGGCCTGTCCTCAGAATGCTACAAGGTACAGCCCATTTGAGCTCCTGTATAGATGCTCCTTTTTGTTAGGCCCCAGTCTCATTTGACACCAGACCAACTTAGACTGTGCCACAAAAAAACTTGTCATCCCTACTATCTTTTGTCTAGTCACACTCCTATTCACCATTCTCAACTACTCATACATGCCCTGCTCTTGTTTACACTGCCGGTTTACACTGTTTCTCCAAGCCATCACAGCTGATATCTACCTTTTATACCTGTTTTTCTCCTTCTCTTATTCCATTTAGTTTTTCAATTCATACAAAACCGTATCCAGGCCATCACCAATCATTCTATACGACAAATGTTTCTTCTAACAACCCCACAATATCACCCCTTACCGCAAGATCTCCCTTCAGCTTAATCTCTCCCACTCTACGTTCCCATGCCACCCCTAATCCCGCTTGAAGCAGCCCTGAGAAACATCGCCCATTCTCTCTCCATACCACCCCCCAAAGATTTTCGCAGCCCCAACACTTCAACACTATTTTATTTTTCTTATTAATATAAGAAGGCAGGAATGTCAGGCCTCTGAGCCCAAGCCAAGCCATCGCATCCCCTGTGACCTGCACGTATACACCCAGATGGCCTGAAGTAACTGAAGAATCTCAAAAGAAGTGAATATGCCCTGCCCCACCTTAACTGATGACATTCCACCACAAAAGAAGTGTAAATGGCCGGTCCTTGCCTTAACTGATGACATTACCTTGTGAAAGTCCTTTTTCTGGCTCATCCTGGCTCAGAAAACACCCCCACTGAGCACCTTGCGACCCCCACTCCTGCCCGCCAGAGAACAAACCCCCTTTGACTGTAATTTTCCTTTACCTACCCAAATCCTATAAAACGGCCCCACCCTTATCTCCCTTTGTTGACTCTCTTTTCGGACTCAGCCCACCTGCACCCAGGTGATTAAAAGCTTTATTGCTCACACAAAGCCTGTGTGGTTGTCTCTTCACATGGACGCGCATGAAAATCAGTGTTGTTGAGTTTTTTTCATACATTTGTTGGCCACATAAATGTCTTCTTTTGAAAAGTGTCTGTTCATATACTTTGCCCACTTTTTGATGGGGTTGTTTGTTTTTTTCTTGTAGATTTGTTTAAGTTCCTTGTAGATTTTGGATATTAGACCTTTGTCAGATGGGTAGATTGCAAAAATTTTCTCCCATTCTGTAGGTTGCCTGTTCACTCTGATGATAGATTTTTATTGTTGTTGTGCAGAAGCTCTTTAGTTTAATTAGATCCCATTTGTCAATTTGGCTTTTGCTGCCATTGTTTTTGGTGTTTTAGTTATGAAGTCTTTGCCCATGCTTCTGTCCTGAATGGTATTCCCTAGGTTTTCTTCTAGGGTTTTTATGGATTGGACTTTTATGTTTAAGTCTTTAGTCCATCTTGAGTTAATTTTTGTATAAAGTATAAGGAAGGGGTCTAGTTTCAGTTTTCTGCATATGGGCCAACTGTTCTTAACCTTTCTAGGACTGAATTTCCTCACTGTAAAATGGAAGGAATGACCTCTTTTTGGCAAGCAGATTGTAAAATTAAAATAATATAATGCAAGTGAAAATGTCACATTCATGGGAGTCTAAAAAGTTGCAATTGTTTTAGCAGCCCTAGAAATGTAATTCACTCCTGTAGTTTAAAATGTGTTATTTGCATATTAATCTTAACTACTACCCACTGGCTCACAGCAGCTTGAATCTAAATAAAATAGCTTGGAGAAAGTCATTGCTTATTTTAAAGTAGTTATGATTTTTGTCAACATAAAACTGAGATATTTTGTAAAGTTAGTTAAGACAATGTTGCTCTTACTCAAAATTAACCAGTGGTAGCCCCTCTTTTTTCCAGGCAGCCTGAGTTTCTTCAGTGGCCCCTGAGGGCTGACATGGTCTGGTCCCTTGCTGGGTCCCTGGTCCCATCCTGTTCACTCACTCTGCTCCAGCTGCCCAGGCCCCCTCACTGCTCCTCACAGGCTTCCTCTCAGAGGCTCTGTGCTTGCATCTCCTAGGTTGGGAATTCTTCCCTGAGGTGGCCCCATGGCTTTCTCCCTCCACTGCTCACTGTGTTAAAATTCACACAGAGACAAACACACTCACACATATGCACACACTCCGGTCTCCATTCCTACCTCATTTTCTTTTCAGATCCCATGTCCCCGTTATGCACCCTTTACTAACAGGCTTCACTTGTTTGTTGAGTGTCTGTCTCCTCTTCTGAAATGGGTGAGGCAAGAGCAGGATGAGCACATTATTTATGAGATATTCTTGGATCCTTTGAAAGTTACATTAAACAACTGACTCTGCCAAACTGGGATGTGCTCACCCTGTCCATGAGGACTGAGATTTTTTATTATTATTTATTTACGCATAGACGGGGTCTCACCCTGCTACCCAGACTGGAGTGCAGTGGCACAAACATAGCTCAGTGCAGCCTGGAGCCCCTGGGCTCAGGCAATCCTCCTGCCACAGGCGCAAGCACCACACCTAGTTTGAGAGCGTGGCTGCATTCTCAGCGCTGTATCTCCAGGGTCTGCTTTACTGTAGAGTGCCTGGTAGGTGCTCAGTTCATATGATACTGGTTGTTGAATGAATGAATACATTCTGAAGCCTGACTCCAAGTCTACATCATGTCTTGCTTCTGGTTTGTTTCCCTGATACATTTCTCTCTTCAATCCATTCTTCTCATTGCTACCTAAGCAATAAGTGACTGTACTATCTAAAAAAAAAAGTGCCCCTATCATCTCAATACTTAAGCAGAAAGTCCAAACAACTTAGTGTTGCTTCCGGATCCTGCCACCATCTTGGCTTCTCAAATATCCGTTTCAGGCTCATTTCTCAACCCTTGTTCCTAAGACTCTGAGCTTTCAGTCACTTCTTGAAGTTTCCTGAAGTAGTAAGACCTTTTATGGAGATACCTTTGTGCAGGATTCTGTCTTCCACCAAATATCACTTTTCCTCCCTTAATTTTGCAAATTCATATTCATCCCTCAGTCCTGGTTCACAGGTCACCTTGTCAAGTCCTTGAAGTGCCTAAGTATTTTGTTTTGTCAGAGAGATTTTTTTCTACATTTTAAAAGAACAACCACTAATTATTTCTTATATTTGCTGCAAGATAATTTATTTAAAAATGCCTTAGCCTTCTACATGTGTAAATTAAGTTTAATTCATATTCCAGAAGTTACTAGTTTGCAATTGAAGTATGTTAACAAAGACTTCACACTCTAGATATATCTACGGCCAAGTAGGTCAATTCCCATCTAAATACACAGCAGCGGGTTTGTTAATCAGCATAAAGAATGCTAGAAATAGTTCTCCTTTTTTCTTGATAAAATAAATAATGCTCTCTCTATATAATTGTCTGGAAAAATTCCATGGACTCTGGCATTCCTGTGTGAGTGGAATCTGGGAACCTAGCAGGATCACACCTGTAATGTTGCATCCAAGATCTTTGTAGCCATTGGGTCTCTTTGCCCTACTCTTAGGCAGGATTGCTCTGTCTAATCTAACTCAGAGGTTAGTGGATCCCACCATTAGAATGTAATTGTGCTTTTCCTACAATAACCTTTGGTGTGAAATGCTTGTCAGGGTGTTTATAGTAGAGCACAGGACATCATTAAGTTAAAAAATACACAGGTTGTGTGACTGTGTTGAGGCATTTATGCTTCTAAGTATTTGAGTTTGTGGTAGACTTAGTTTGCAACTTGCCTTAGTCTGCAACTTGCCTTTATTATAACTTTTTACCTAATTTTAAAAGTTCCAACCAGCCTGTAGTTGCTGAAAGCAACAGATGTTTATAAAGGACCCTACAGATGCTGACCACATTGGCTTCCATCAGTCTGACATGGTGTGATAATGATGTAATTATGTGCCAAGGTCAGCTCTGCCCATGAGGACTGTGAGCTCTCAGATGAGCCTTCTTCTTATCTGTACTCACGGAGCTGGACACATTGGTGGGTTGACTCAGCTGATGTTTGTTATGTGGATGAGCAGATGAAATACTAGACCTTTAACATTAGAGACAGCTAAAGGAAATGTAACCTAAAAGATGTAAAGATAATACAATTGGTGGAGTGATGGTTTAGCCACTTGTGTTGCCTGGGATTTAGGAATGTCCCCAGGATACAAGAAATTCAGTGAAAACACCAGGACAGGACCAGGCAAACATGGACCGCTGGTCACTCTGACAGGCCTTCTTTCCCTTACTTAAATAATTACTCATGTTGAAAAATTTTAAAGCATAAACAAGGTTGATAACATTTTGCACTCTTTCTCAATAAAAACCCCTAATTGTTTACATATAGAAGGAAAGTTTCTCAACATAATAAAGGCCATTTATGGGAAACCTACAGCTAATATCATAATCAACAGGGAAGAACTGAACTCTTTTGCACGAAGATCTGGTATAAGAGAGGGCTGCCCACTCTCACCACGTGCCTTCTACATAGTACTGGAAGCACTAGCAAAGGGAATTAAAAAGGAAAAAGAAATAAAAGACATCTAAACTAAAAAGGAAGATGTAAAGTCATCTCTGATTGCAGATGGCATGATTCTATGAGTAGAAAACCCAAAGATTCCAGAAAAACTATTAGAAGAAATACATGAATTCAGTAAAGTTGTAGAATACAAAATTAACATATAAATAGCAGTAGTATTTCTTTTTTTTTTTCTTTTAATTCATCTGTATTTGAAACAACTTTAAGCAGAATGTGACTCGGGCACTACATTTCCATCCACAAGACTGGCTCTGAGTTATTTTTGAACAGTTTTATGATATGCTTAGGTAGACTTATAACTTTGCGCCTCCAAACAATACTTTTCTTTGGAAAACAAGCCCTATGGAGAGTTCCTTCCATCCAGTTGCTTCAGTTTAACCTGTTTCTAGGGGACTAGTACATGCGGAATTGGCAACTCCAGGGGATGAAAAGTTCAAAAAGTAGATCCTACAAGATGTAACAAATACTTTTCTTCTGAACATCAAGGTATAGCTCAGGAACACTTTGATAACAAGATTTGGTCTACTAAGGAATCGGGCTTGATAGCTAAACACTTTAGACCACAAAGTTAGCATCATGTTACATACATCTTACATCTGTCAAAATAAGCCAATGTGAAACTAAGAAAGCATTGCTAACTCTGCTTTAGTGCCTAAGGTATCACAGCATCACTTAGAAATAGACAGAAATCTTAACTTCCCCTTAAAGTAGTTGTTGTCATGCCATACAGACTATTTAATGTTAACGAAAATGAAGAAAAACATCCTTGAAAATATATTCTCAGAGGAACTGTAGAGTACCGAATAGGTAAGTCATCCCTCAGCTGGAGGTTGGTCTACTTTTCCAAGCGTGATGTGTCATCATCTCCTTCGAGGGGTGGCATTTCTTCAGTTACAGCTGCACTGGTATCATCAGCAGTAGGGTCATCTTCATCAGTACCCAGACCAAGTTTGTTCATCCTGTAGATCCTGTTAGCATGTGTCTGGGGATCTTCCAGCCCGAAGTCAGAAGACAGGAGTGCAGTTTCATAAAGCAAGATGACCAGATCCTACACAGACTTGTCATTCTTATCAGCCTCTGCTTTTGCCTTAAGGTGTCAATAAAGGAATGGTCGGGGTTTATCTCCAGGTGTTTCTTTGCTGCCATGTAACCTGTTGTTGAGTTGTCTCTTAGGGCTTGAGCTTTCATGATTCTCTCCATGTTTGCTGTCCAGCCATATGTGCTTGAGACAATACAACATGGAGACGTCACCAATCGGTTTGACACAACCATCTTTTCAACTCTTCTCCAAAATGTCTTTCACGATTTTGCAGAGGTTCTCAAACTTTGGTTTCCCCCCCACCCCCCTTCCTGTTTCTTTTTCTCTTCTTCATCCTCTGGAAGTTCCAAGTCCTCTTTGGTGACTGACACTAAAGTCTTCCCCTCAAATTCCTTCAGCTGCTGGACACAGTACTCATCAATGGGCTCGATCATATAGATCACTTCCAAGCCATGTTTCCAAAAACGTTGCACAAAGGCTGAGTTAGCTACCTGGTCCTTGGTCTCACCTGTGATATAATAGATATGTTTCTGGTTTTCCTTCATTCTGGTGCAGTAGTCGTGGAGATAAACCATCTCATCACCAGAGGTATATGTGTAGTATCTTAGCAGCTCTGAAAGCTTCTTCTGATTTTGAGAGTCTCCGTGTATTCCAAGCTTTTTGTTTTTAGAGAACGGCTCATAGAACTTCTAGTACCTCTCTTTACCTTCTGCCAGTTCAGTAAAGAGTTCTAGGCATTTTTTGACCAAATTCTTCCTGATAACTTTCAAAATTTTGCTTCATTGCAACATCTCACGGAAAATATTTAGAGTGAGATCCTCCGAGTCTACCACCCCTCTGATGAAGTTCAGATATTCAGGGATTAGCTCCTCACAGTTATCCATGATGAGATCTCTGCGTGCAAACAATTTGATCTTGTTCTTTTTCTTTCTGGTTTCCAACAGCTCAAAAGGAGCAAGTCATGGGACAAATAGAAAGGCTCTGAATTCCAACTGTCCTTCAACTGAAAAATGCTTCACTCCCAGGTAATCTTCCCAGTTAATGGCCAAGCTCTTGTAGAATTCTCTGTATTCCCAATTAGTAATGTCATCAGGATATCTGGTCCAGATAGGCTTTGTTTTGTTGAGTTCTTCTTGATCGATGTACCTTTCCTTAATCTTCTTCTTGTCACCATCCGTCTTTTATTCTTCTTCTTCGTCAGAACCAACATCTTCAATTTCAGGTTTGTCTTCGGACTCTTTCTCTTCTTTTTCCTTTTCTTCTTCTTTATCTTCCTTTTCTTCAGCCTCATCATTGCTGACTTCTTTATCATGTTTCTTCTCCACAAAAAGAGTGATGGGATATTCAATAAACAGAATGTTTCTTCACAATCTCCTTTATTTTTCGTTCCTCCAAGTACTCAGTTTGGTCTTCTTTTAGCGGTAGGATAACCTTTGTTCCATGACCTATAGGTTCACCTGTGTCTGTCCTCACTGTGAATGATCCCCTTAATGAGGACTCCCAGGCATACTGTTCATCATTGTTATGTTTGGTGATCACTGTTACTTTCTCAGCAACTGAATAAGCAGAATAAAAACCAACACTGAACTGGCCAATCATAGAGATATCTGCACCAGCCTGCAAAACTTCCATGAACACTTTGGTCCGAGACTTGGTGATAGTTCGAAGGTTGTTGATCAAGTCAGCCTTGGTCATTCCAATTCCAGTATCCACAATAGTGAGTGTTCGATCTTGTTTGTTTGGTATAAGGCTAATATGCAGCTCTTTCCCAGAGTCTAATTTACTGGGATCCGTCAAGCTTTCATACAGGATTTTGTCCAATGCATCTGATAAATTTGAAATGAGCTCTCTCAGAAAGATCTCTTTGTTCAAGTAGAAAGTATTGATGAACAATGACATCAACTGGGCAATTTCTGCCTGAAAGGTGAACGTCTCAACCTCCTCCTCCTCCGTTGGTTGGTCTTGGGTCTGCGTCTCCTCAGGCATCTTGGCTAAGGGACCACACGGTCTCTGCAGTGCAGCAGCACCAGGACGCTGAAGCAACTCTAAATATCCACAGCACTTCTATACACAAATAACAACTTAGCTGAAAAAGAAATCAAGAAAACAATCCCATTTATGATAACATTAAAAACAAAATAGTTGGAATAAATTTAACCAAGGAGGTAAAGATCTGTAGGCTAAAAAATACAAAATATTAATAACATAGATTGAAGAAGACACAAATAAATGGAAAGATATCTAATGTTTGTTTCTCAGAATAATTGATATTGTTAAAATGTTTATACTGCCCAAAGCAATACGGATTAATGCAATCCTTATCAAAATCTCAATGGTATTCTTCACAGAAATAGTAAAAAGAACCTTAAAATTTGTACAGAACCACAAAAATCCCTGAATAGCCAAAGCAATACTGAGAAAGAAAGGCAGTTATCACACAACCCTATTTAAAATCATATTACAAAGTAATATTAATCAAAGCAATATGATATTAGCATAAACACAGACACATAGGCCAATGGGACAGAATACAGAGCCCAGAAATGAATCCAAACATATATATTCAGCTAATTTTTGACAAGAGCGCCAAGAGGACACAATGAGGGAAGAAGAGTCGTTTCAAAATATGGTGCTGGAAGGCCGGGCATGGTGGCTGAAGCCTGTAATCCCAGCACTTTGGGAGGCCAAGGTGGGCGGATCACGAAGTCAGGAGTTCCAGACCAGCCTGGCCAACATAATGAAACCCCGTCTCTACTAAAAAAATACAAAAATTAGCCGGCCATGGTGGTGGGCACCTGTAGTCCCAGCTACTTGGGAGGCTGAGGCAGGAGAACTGCTTGAACCCAGGAGTCAGAAGTTGTGGTGAGCTGAGATTGTGCCACTGCACGCCAGCCTGGGTAACACAGCGAAACTCTGTCTCAAAAAAAAAAAATATGGTGTTGGAAAAACTGTATTTCCACATGCAAATGAATAAAACTGGATGCTTATCTTACTCCATTCACAAAAATCAACTCAAAATGAAAAAAAGACCTAAATGGAAGACCAGAAATTATAAAACTCCTAGAAGAGAACATAGGGGAAAGTGGCAATAATTTTTTGGACATCACACTTAAAGCCCAGGCTGCAAAAGCAAAAATAAGCAAATGGGGCTACATCAAACTAAAAATTTTCTGCACAGCAAAGGAAGCAATCAACAAACCAAGAGGCAAATGACAGAGGTGTAGAAGATATTTGCAAACTGCATATTTGATAATGTGTTAATATCCTAAATTTAAAAAATAACTCTTACAACCCAATAGCAGAAAAACAAATAACATTATAAGAAAACCTAGGCATTACCATTCAGGACATAGGCATGGGCAAGGACTTCATGTCTAAAACACCAAAAGCAATGGCAACAAAAGCCAAAATTGACAAATGGGATCTAATTAAACTAAACAGCTTCTGCACAGCAAAAGAAACTACCATCAGAGTGAACAGGCAACCCACAAAATGGGAGAAAATTTTCGCAACCTATTCATCTGACAAAGGGCTAATATCCAGAATCTACAATGAACTCAAACAAATTTACAAGAAAAAAACAACCCCATCAAAAAGTGGGTGAAGGACATGAACAGACACTTCTCAAAAGAAGACATTTATGCAGCCAAAAAACACATGAAAAAATGCTCACCATCACTGGCCATCAGAGAAATGCAAATCAAAACCACCATGAGATATCATCTCACACCAGTTAGAATGGCAATCATTAAAAAGTCAGGAAAAACAGGTGCTGGAGAGGATGTGGAGAAAGAGGAGCACTTTTACACTGTTGGTGGGACTGTGAACTAGTTCAACCATGCTGGAAGTCAGTGTGGCAATTCCTCAGGGATCCAGAACTAGAAATACCATTTGACCCAGCCATCCCATTACTGGGTATATACCCAAAGGACTATAAATCATGCTGCTATAAAGACACATGCACATGTATGTTTATTGCGGCACTATTCACAATAGCAAAGACTTGGAACCAACCCAAATGTCCAACAATGATAGACTGGATTAAGAAAATGTGGCACATATACACTGTGGAATACTATGCAGCCATAAAAAATGATGAGTTCATGTCCTTTGTAGGGACATGGATGAAATTGGAAATCATCATTCTCGGTAAACTATCGCAAGAACAAAAAACCAAACACCACATATTCTCACTCATAGGTGGGAATTGAACAATGGGAACACATGGACACAGGAGGGGGAACATCACACTCTGGGGACTGTTGTGGGGTGGGGGGAGGGGGGAGGGATAGCATTGGGAGATATACCTAATGCTAGATGATGAGTTAGTGGGTGCAGCACACCAGCATGTCACATGTATACATATGTAACTAACCTGCACATTGTGCACATGTACCCTAAAACTTAAAGTACAATAATAAAAAAAAATAAAAATAAATAAATAAATAAATAAAAATTGGGCAAAAAATGAGACAGTTCTCCAAAGACATAAAATTGGTCAACAGGCATATGTAAACATGCTCAATATCATTAATTATCAGTAAAATGCAAATTAAAACCACAATGAGATACTACCTCATACCCGTAAGCATGGTTGTTATCAAAAAGGCAAGAGCTAACGTGTGCTGGCAAGAGTGCAGAGAAAAGGGAAGCCTGGCACACTTTTGGCGGGAAAGTAGATTGGTGCAGCTCTTATGGAAAACAGTATGGAGGTTACCATATGACCCAGCAATCCCTCTTCTGAGTCTCTAGGCAAAGGAGATGAACTCACCCTCCTGTAAAGACACCTGCACTTCCGTCTTCATTGCAGCATCATTTGCAACTGTCAAGATATGGAAACAACCTAAGTGTGTGTTAATTGACCAATGGGTAAAGAAAATGTGGCATGTATGTACAATGGAATAACATTTGGCCTGAAAAAAAGGAGATCGTGCCATTTCCCACAACATGGATGGAACTGGAGGACATCCTGCTAAGTGAAATAAGCCAGACACAGAAGGAAAATACTGTGTGGTCTCAGTTATATGTGGAATCTATGAAACGATAAATCGGAAAGCTCAAATATGCAGGGAGAGAGAATAAAACCGTGGTTACCAGCGTGAGAAGTTGAAGAGAAAGGAAATGGGGAGATGTAGGTCTAAGGACACAAAGTGGAAACACAGAGGATGAACAGATGTGTCGGATGAATGAGGGTAGAGTTTTAGTGGACAACATGAGGATTACAGTTAATACAATTGCATGATATTTGTAGATTTTAGCTGCTTTTGTTACACACAAAAAAGTAACTGTGAGATGGTAGATACGTTCATTTGCTTCACCATAGTAACCATTTTACTATCTATATGTATCATATAATATCATGTCTCAAACCTCAAATATATACAATACAATTTGTTAAAAACAAGACAAAATATAAACAAGGTAAAAGAAACGTGGCTATTGATTGGTATATGCAACTTCTTTCAAAAAATCTTGGAAGATAAATAGCAACAAATGTTCTGAATGCTACAAAACATTGCTTTAATTTACAGCACCACAAATGCCCTAAATTAAGAAGATGCCTTTATCTTTTATTCCTCTTGCATTAGAAGATGTTACAGATGGTAGTAATAATAAGACTGTCTTGCTCTTCTAAAGCTCTTTATAGTTTTTAAGGCACTTTCAGAAATTGTGATTTCTTCTTCACAATAAGCCTTTAAGGTAGGTCTTGCAGACAGTACATGGTAATTACGGTGCAGACTTATCTACGAATTCGGACATAACAGGAAGTGCAATTGCTGTGAGAGAGTAAAACCAAATCACTGAGTTATAAAAAGACACAATGTCTCCTAGGCCCAAAGTATCAGCTTCCTAACTACAGATTAACCATTGATAATGATATATGTGTTAGGAAACAGAGAAACAAAACCCAGAATTTCAACTGACAGTGGCCTAAACGATAAAGCCATTTAATGGTCTCTCAGGGCAAGCTGTTCAGACCGTCCAGGGCTAAGGCTCAGCAATGCCACCAAAACCCAGGTTCCTTCTCGATTTCTACTGCGTCATCTTAAGTGTGTTGGCTTGATTTTTTGCACCCTAAAATGATGGCACTGCTCCAAGCCCAGTCTCATGTCTCCAGTAAAGGCACGAAGAAGGGAGAAGGAGTGGCCCCAGCTGTCCCTTCTGTCAGGAATGCAGAAGTTTCCCTTGAAAGGCCCAGCAGTCTTCAGTTGGTCTACTATTGACCAGAACTACCAAAAAGCCATCCCAGCTTCAAGAGGCACTAGAGAAGAGGCACTAGAAAGCAGGCATTAGCTCTCTACT
This sequence comes from Pan paniscus, assembly GCF_029289425.2. NCBI lineage: Eukaryota > Metazoa > Chordata > Mammalia > Primates > Hominidae > Pan > Pan paniscus. The sequence goes on along the minus strand of NC_073252.2, from coordinate 187,168,840 downwards.
GGGAGGAGACAAGGAAGAATGAGATTGGCATTGAGCATTGTCTCAGCCAGCTGAGAGTGTCTGTGGCAGCTTGTAAGGAGAAGGCCGACAACCAGAGCACACAGCTCTGAGAAGGCCACACCCCATGATGTGTGCTCCGCTGTGGGCAGTGAGGGGCTGGAGGATGGGGCATTCTGCTCAGAGTGAGAATCTGGCTGGGGGATCTGGTAAACCGTCACCCAGGAATACCTACTTCTCTTCGCTCTCATTCCACACACACCAAAAAGCCTTTTTGGTTGAAGTTCAAGCTTCTCAGGAAACTTGAGACAGTGAAGTAGATGTCTATGTGAGAACAAGCTAAAATTTTGAAAATAAATCAATCATCAGCTTAGCTTATCTATCCTGTGAATTTAGTTTTGAGAAGTCCAATTTTTTTACTCTGATTTTTAAAAATCATATTTGTCTGCTGCCATTGTCTGATTTCTGGACTTGCAAAACTGAGGACCAAATCATGAACCATGTTATATTTGCCAAGAAAATGAGCTTGCTCAAATTACATGGGTTAGGGTATACATGAATCCATTCCACATTTGAGTTATATCAAGCATGTCTTTTACTAGCTGGCCTGTCTCTTCCAAATTTTAACAGAAATAATTGTTCCATTTTGCCAATGAGAAAATGGGTTCAAAAAAGCTTAAATCTTGTTTCACACATTCAGTGAGGTACACAGGGCATAAACACAGGTCCTCATGTCTCCAGGAAAATACCCACCTTAAAATTCCAAGAGAACTCTTTTGGGTATCCATTTTCCCTCTGCACCTGCTTTCTCTTTAGCTCTGACAGGAGCTGAAGTATCCTTTAGCCTCCAAGTATAATGAGTGTGGAAGGACTAGAGTGTACAGCAATGGGAGGGGATCGGTGCAAACAGCAACATTGCAATATTGAGTAAGATGACCTGTGCCACTTAAAAACCATCCCAGGGAGGCGATGGCAACCCCACAGCATGGAGGGAACAAGCAGAGAACCCACAGTCATCGTATTTGAACCAAAGATGGGACCTCCCGGCTGCTTAGCTTCACCCCCAGGCTGCTTAGCTTCACCCCCAGGCTGCTTAGCTTCACCCCCAGGATGCTTAGCTTCACCTCCAGGATGCTTAGCTTCACCCCCAGGCTGCTTAGCTTCACCCCCAGGCTGCTTAGCTTCACCCCCAGGCTGCTTAGCTTCACCCCCAGGATGCTTAGCTTCACCTCCAGGATGCTTAGCTTCACCCCCAGGATGCTTAGCTTCACCCCCAGGATGCTTAGCTCCACCCCCAGGATGCTTAGCTTCACCTCCAGGATGCTTAGCTTCACCCCCAGGCTGCTTAGCTTCACCCCCAGGATGCTTAGCTTCACCCCCAGGCTGCTTAGCTTCACCTCCAGGATGCTTAGCTTCACCCCCAGGCTGCTTAGCTTCACCTCCAGGATGCTTAGCTTCACCTCCAGGATGCTTAGCTTCACCCCCAGGCTGCTTAGCTTCACCCCCACGATGCTTAGCTTCACCCCCAGGATGCTTAGCTTCACCCCCAGGCTGCTTAGCTTAACCCCCAGGCTGCTTAACTTCACCCCCAGGATGCTTAGCTTCACCCCCAGGATGCTTAGCTTCACCTCCAGGATGCTTAGCTTCACCCCCAGGCTGCTTAGCTTCACCCCCAGGATACTTAGCTTCACCCCCAGGATACTTAGCTTCACCTCCAGGATGCTTAGCTTCACCCCCAGGATGCTTAGATTCTTGGTCCCTTAGGGTTTTATGTATGGAGGCGTCTCTGTCATCAACATAATAATATTCTAAAATGACCAGTAATACACATAAATATATGCAGAGTTGCATTTTATATTTTGTTATATTCTATTATAGAATTAAAATTCTATACTGTCAGTTTACTACCTCAAGTGTTATCATGGAGGCTATTTAGGTGTCGATACACATTTCAGGATACTGAATTTCTAAGGCTTGTTACTAGAGCCAAAAGAGGAGTATTTTCACAAATCAGAAAGGTGCTAAAGTTTTAGTTCTGAATATTTGTCTCAGCAATAATAATGCAATTTTTCATATCCAAAGGCATCTATTGGAGCAAGTCTTGATCATTAGAGTCAGATTCAGCCCTGCAATACCTGTGCACAGAGAAAATCACATTTCTACAAGTCAGTCATTTAGTTCACAAATATTTATTAAGCATCTACTATGTGCCAGGCATGATTCTGGTCACTACGGACCCCAGGGTGAAGATGGGAGACCAGACTACTGCTTTTGTGGAGCTTTTGTATGGTGGAGATGATAAACAAATCAGTAGATAAACAGAAATTCAGGCAGTAATACGTGCTAAGGAAGATGACAGCGCAGGCATGAGGGAGAGATTCTTCAGCAGTGGACCCTATGGAGAACTTTCAGAGGAAGCAACACGAAAGCTGAGACTGGCAAGAGTCAGTCACGCAAAAAACCTGTGGGAAGACACTCCTGGAAGCTGTAGTTACAACCTTGCAGCTATGGAAATCTTTCAGTCAGTGTTTGTAACACGGTTTGCATCACAATAACTTTTTTTTAAAAAAACAAGGAAACAAAATACTTGTTTATGTGCTGGGCTCCACTGTGTCACTCTGTGGTACCAGCAGGGCACAGGCCTCTGGGGTAGGGCTTACGATTTTATGCAGGAGGAGTGTTGCCTCTTGGAGAAATAATCCCTCACTCACACATAGCACTGGAGAGTTTATAAAGACCTTTTACATTCATAATTATGTTGTTCGGTGGAGATCAATTTTAGCAATAGCCCTAAGATAATTAAATTACAAATGAAAGAAAGTCCAGCTCAAATAAATAGAAATTTATGTAATTACCCAAGAATCTGGGAGTTTCTAATTTCAGGCAGAGGTGAATTCAGAGGCTAAATAATAGCTACATAGTCTCTCTGTCTGTGTATTTCTTTCCTTGGTTTTCTCTTCACTGCTTTACTCTCGATTATGCTCTCCCTGTGTGGCAACAAGTGTGATCTCCAGTACTCCAGGCCGGCAACCCCCGCCTCTGCGCACACCTCTGTTAGGGACAGTCAGAAGCACCATTTTCTGAGAGCTGCAGCGCAGCTGCACGGTGAGGCCCTCATGGGTCGGGCCTGGGTCACGTGTCCGTCGCCACTCCTGTGGCCAGGGGACATGTGGAACTCCCGTTGGCCAGGACTGGAGCCCAGACCACAGGGACTGAAAGTGAGATGCTTGATCCTCAGAAGGAAAGGAAGGGATGCCGGGCAGACAATGGAATGATATCCACCAGGAAACGACACTTACCTTCTCCACATGTGAGGTTGAAAGGCTGGCTCAACGTTACACAGAAAACCTGGATTTCAAATCTTAAAAAACAGAGCTCTTCCTACTCCCGTGGAATTACTGCTTCTATATAAAACCCAGTATGAAGCCCCAAGATAATTCAGTTAAAGAGAGTGGAGGAAGAACCTGATGAGTCGTGTTTTAAATGAGCACGTGCTTCACCAAGCTGCGTGGCTTTGGTGGAGTCAGTAGCCCTGTCCTTTCCTACCGGCTTGTAAAGACACACCAGCCACTGGTTTCACACAGCCTTTGTTTTGTCTCATAAGCTTGGGTAGAGTTTTCCCTGACCTGTGGAGGGTGGCATTGTGTTTGTGAACGTGGGTAAAGTCGAGTGAGGAGGTGAAGGCCAGGACACCCTATGCCGAGTGAAAGGCTGGGGTGTGATGGGGTGAAAAGAGCTGGGTTTTATTTCTCTTGATGAATGCACACATACTGGAGTCTTCAGCTTTCCTTACTTTTAAACAAGGACAAGTTCACCTGCCAGATCTTGATGGGAGTCTCGAGGTAACTTTAGGACAATGGGCAGGAGGAAGCAGCACCAAATGTTTCCTGAAAGTGGCCAGCACAGCCAGGCGTGGTGGCTGACGCCTGTAATCCCAGCACTTTGGGAGGCTGAAGGTGGCAGATCACCTGAGGTAGAGAGTTCGAAACCAGCCAGACCAACAAGGAGAAACCCCATCTCTACTAAAAATACAAAATTAGCTGGGCGTGGTGGTGCATGCCTGTAATCCCAGCTACTCAGGAGGCTGAGGCAGGAGGATGGCATGATCCCGAGAGGTGGAGGTTGTGGTGAGCTGAGATAGCACCACTGCACTTCAGCCTGGGTGACAGAGCGAGACTCCATCTCAAAAAAAATAAAAAAAGAAAAGAAAAGAAAAAAGACAGTGGCGGACACGCACATTACCCCCTAGGAAATGATTCCATGTGGTACAGACACAGCCGTCTACAGGCTGAAAGATCAGTGTTGCCTACAGCAGTTAAATACAGTAATTCATGTGTGCAGGAGAATTGGAGCCAATGTATGATCATTTGATAACTTTAACTTTTTTTCTATTTATTAAATATGTTATATTTTTAGGACTATAGAAAACAAAAACAAAAAGTCAACTCCAAAGAATTTTGGAATTTGGAATTTGTTTCTACCATCCACAGGTTAGTGCAGATATTTGCATCCCTCTTTGTTAAGAGTGTTAATCTTGAGTTGCAAGGGCTCGGCAGCCAACCCCAAAGTCCTCTCCACATTCCTCCATGGAGGCTCCAAGGGCAGGTGGAATGGACACAAGCAGCCAGCCCTCCTAAACCACGGCTTCTGTGGAGGAGCTGCTTCAGGAGTGCCCTCATTCAGGAGGAAGACTTTCATGGATTTGAGGGTACCTCTTCTAGACTCCAGGGCACTGTGCCACACAACTTGTTGTGCTTTGAGCAAGGTAGATGAAAACACATCTTTCCTCCAGAAAACAAGATTAAGAACATATTTAGGCTTGCACAAAATACAGCTCACTGCCCAAAGCCTTGCTGGATCCTGAAAAATATTTTACTAACTTGTACATCTATTCGAGGAGACTTCTCTGCACCTAAACTTTTTCTTCCTGTCTCACACTTTGTGTGGCAAATGCTCTTCTCTCGTTTGCTGACCTTCAGAATCATTCTAAGGCAGCACGTGTTGATGTGAAAACTGGCAGCGAACCCAGGCCTGTGCCCTGCCAGCCCTCTGGCCCCTGAACCGCTGGCTTCACTCCAAGGATCCGCATATTTCTTTTTGGCCTTGCAGGGTCACCAGGCAAAGACCTTGCATTCTGAATGGACAGAAATGCCCAGATCTAACATTTTCCACCTCATCTACAGAATACTGTTCCTTGTCTGTTTGCTCATGGCTGCCTTCTATTTTTCTGATCACTTACTGAACTGTGCCCTTTCTGCTCCAGGTAGCTGGATTCCGACTCCAGCACTCAGCAATCCCCTTCCCTGAATTCATCTGTTAACCTAGATGCTGAACACAAGTGACTTTTCCAACTTCATTCAAAGAACTTCTTGTGAGAAAACCGGGCTGTCAAGAGAGTCTCCCTTCACCCTTACCACTCATTGTTCCCCACAATCACCACAGAGAAGTATAAATTAACAGGAATCTGGAGAATCCAGAGCCCATTTTTACCATCTCAGTGTTTGTAATCCTCCTACAACCCAGGCACCCATGGGCAAGCCTTCTGTGTGTTCATCCATCTACGCACGTACAGGGGTGAACTGGAAAGCTCCAATACCTTGGAGAAGGTTGTTCCTGCAGTCAGATCTTCAGAACCAAAGCTGCTGGAGATGTTCCCTGGTATTCAGCTTCTTGACAGTAAATCTTATTATCTCTTTCTTCTTTCTTGCCTTGTTTCTTCCACCTTTCTATCCTTCCTTCCTTCCTTTCCTTCCTTCCTGCCTTCCTTCCTTCCTTCCTCCCTCCCTCCCTTCCTCCCTTTCTTCCTTCCTCTTTTCCTCCCTTACCTCCTTGCTTCCTTTTCTTCCTTCCCTTCTTCTCCTTCCTTCCTCTCTTTCTTCCTTGCTTCCTTCCTGTCTTCCTTCCCTTCTTCCCCTTCCTTCCTTCCTTTTCTTCTTTCCTTCCTTCCTTCCTTCTTTTCTTCTTTTCTTCTTTCCTTCCTTCCTTTTTTCTTCTTTCCTTCTCCTTCCTCCCTACTTCTTTCCTTCATTTCTTTTTCCTTTATTTTTCCTCCTTTACTTCTTTGTTTCTTCTATGTATCTATCTCTATTTCATCTATCTTATCTATCTATCTGGGTATCAATCTATACCCCATCTATCTATCTATCAATATCTAAACTATCTATCACTAGTGTCATATCTGAATTTGGGGGAGTTATGCTTTTAATATCTAATTGATAGTTCAGAGTTCCTGCTGGTGACGTGAGACAAAATAATGACATTTGGCCTTTTTTTAGGGCAGCCTATAGGACATTATTATGGTTTCTTAGCTTCTTAGGCTGAAATCTTTTTTTATTATGGATTTTTCATCATTGATCATGGTTTTCTTTAAATTGTTACAGAATTCTACATAAAAATCAAAGCCCCCAAATGCCTACTTAGTTTAATACGCTTGAAGAGAGATTTTCAGATCATAATAGGTTCATGAGATTTATCAAGTGATAAAAAATCAGGCTGGTCAATTAGATTTGAAAGGAATAAAATGCATTGAGATGTGTAGTCGTTGAAATGTGTTCTTGTCAATGATGATTATGTGTTAGGTCGGCTTTAATATTTATGTCATTATAATAATTTATATTGTCAAGGTGAAACATAAAAAGGCTCAATAGGCATGGGCATTAAATATTATGTATTTTACAGTTGCTCAAGGAAAGAAATTACATGATTGGCCCTGACTCACTTGCATCGATAAGAATGTGCATTTTAAAATGGGCACAGGTATAATTTCCACTCCAGGTAGTAACGATGCTCCAGGTTGCTGGGTGGCTCTATTCTTAGATTCTCATTACCAGACATTCTGAAACTGCTGAGATTTCCCAAAATCACAGTTCAGACAAGAAGTTAACACGCCAAACAAGGAAAAGCTCATGGACATTTTATTCACAGAGAGCAGGTGGAGAACCCGTCCGTGCTTACATGTGAATGTTGAAAATCCTCGGGTTGAATTCAAGCCGGCGTCTGGACTCAGCGGTGGCCTCCAGCATCCTGACTCGCTGGAAGGAGCATGCACCTGACTTCTTGGTGTTCGATTTTCACCTCCTTATTCTCCACTCTCTAGCCTTGCTGCCAGAGCTATGTCTTACACACTGGAGCCGGGTTTCCACTGACATTAGGAAAGGTCCTCTGGATTCTCACAGGACTGATGAAATCTGACCAGCATTTCTCATGCTGATGGCTCTTTCCTTTAGGTGTGTGGAATTTCTCACCCCCAGGGAAGAAGCCTTTGAGGAAAGGGGTTTGTGGTGAGCCTGGGCTATCAGGTAATCCGGCTTTCTAATCCCCACACTGAGCTGGATTCCACACAACCTGCAGAGGTGGGTTAAGCTGACAGCACTCTAATCATTTGAAACTTAACTTGGGTTATGCCTACACAAATCCTTTGTCCTGTGCGCCTAATTGATACCTGTCAAGAGGCTGAGGCAAGATTTGCCCCTCAACCTAAGGAATTACTTAGACATAAATCTGTATTTTAACTTCTAGTACAATGTCCCATGGAGGAAAATATGGAAGCGGAGCCCTGCCCCAAGCAAATTATCTGCTTTATCATTATAATTATCATGAATAAAGCATTTTTTTCTTTTAATTTGTGGGAGGGGTTTAATTTATATATATAGCAATTTTAATCATATTTATATTAATAAAATTTTTGTTTCTTTATATTTCCATAAAAATAGCTAGCATTTATTGAATACTTTCTATTTCTAGGATTTGTCTTAGGATACCTGTATCTTTATCTATATCTATTTCTCTTCACACACATGTACATACAAGTATATGTAGATACACATATCTTAACAGCATAGATGGAGCATATATATATATATATACATACATATATAAAAATATAATCCCAAACCCCCTGGTAGTTTATTGTGTTCATTTTACACATCAGGAAACTGAGCCACAGAGGTGGTAGAAAATATTCCCCAATCATAATAGTTGATTCCCCAGATCATAACAGGTTCATGAGATTTATCAAGTAATTAAAAAAGGTCACTCAGTAAGTGAAGGAGCTGGGACTTAAGCCCAGCTCGCCTATTGACAATCTACAGGATCACAAAGAAAATAGCCATAGCTACTGAATAATAACAGAAAACATTTATATGGAAATCGGCCTGTAATTGACACTACCTAAAGCACGTGCCTTATATAAATTCATTTGATTCTCAAAGCAAACTTAGAAGATAGGTATTATTATTATTGTTATTCTCATTTTACTGATGAGGGAACAGAAAGGGTGAGTAGGTTTCCCAAGGTCACACAGTGGGTGAGGAGAGGATCCTGGGTTTGAACAGTGCAGTCCAGCTTCAGAATCTGACACTGTACTGTCTTATTATAAATACTAAAACTGAGGTAGTATTAATATCTCATTTATTCAAATGATAACAGTTAAGTGTATTGATCAACTACAATGGTCCAGGCTCTGAGTTAGGTTTTTAGCAAACTTTATCTGCCTTAATTATTTTAAAAACTCCCCAAAGTAGATATCTGGAGTCTTTTTTTTTTTTTAATATATGAGAAGGAAGAGATTAGGGACAGTAAATAACATTCCCAATGTCACAAAGCTAATAGATGAAGAAATGGAATTCAATTCTGTGCTATCTGTTTCTAAGACTTACACTATTTTCTCCACATAACATTGCCTTTTGAGCTTCTCCTCACAGTCTTTTTCAGTAATAGTGATCATGGATTTTTTTACAAAGGATAATGCATTGGGAATATTAAAAACTCACAAAATATTGATAGTTTGTTAATCTAAAAACCAGCAAAACTAAACTAACATTTCCTTAAGAAGGAAATGCATAAAGCAGTAAAATTTAACTCCAGTGAAAGATATCAGTGAAAATAAAGTCAACTGAAAAACTAATTTATCAATGAATCAACAAGAAACTAAATAATTAAAAATTATAATTGGCACCACCATGTTTATTTATTAAGCAATTTTGAAAATAAGCACATATATATTATTTTGTGTTTCATAAATATTATATAAGTATACATACATTATTCATACTCATTCAAAATTCATCTTTGATAAATGGCTTCTCTGATTTTCACTCTAAATGATATTAACCAAAATCACATTTTTCCAGTTTGAAAGCTTACTTATAAATAACGGAACTAACGATTTTCTTCTTTGTGGTGTAACAAACTTTTTTAACCTAACAACATCCCCAGGACACTCTTTTTACATCTGTTCTTGGTTGCTCACATGTGCACATACGTCTGTGAGTACACAGGAGAAAGTAGTAATGCCACTGATCTCAGGGGATAACACGCTATTTACCAGTGGCTTAAATGGGCGTGGAGAAAGGTGGTAATGCCACCAATCCCAGGGGATAACACGATATTTACCAGTGGCTTAAATGGGCATGGAGAAAGGTGGTAATGCCACTGATCTCAGGGGGTAACACGCTGTTTACCAGTGGCTTAAACGGGTATGGAGAACGGTTGTAATGCCACCGATCCCAGGGGATAACACGATATTTACCAGTGGCTTAAATGGGCATGGAGAAAGGTGGTAATGCCACCGATCCCAGGGGATAACACGATATTTACCAGTGGCTTAAATGAGCGTCACTGCTTCATCAGTCATCTTTTATTTTTCCAGCTGCCCCATCAAGAAAGCTGCTGAATGAAACATGCAGTCATTTAAGAACAACTGAGGACAGCTGTAATACATAATGAATAGAAGGCATGATTCTCGAGCACTTGAGGAAAATGAGATATGAATAGGACCCCATTTTGAAACATATGCATAATATCAAGATTAAACTAAAAACAATGGGACCATAGTAACTTTCACCATATTATTTATTAACTCCTGGAAAGTCTGTATCTAAAGTTTTGCTTTCTTATCAGCACTTGCTGGTTATTGTACTCCTGTAGTCAGAAGTGGGTAAATTCTCAGCCTTGGAATAATGTTCTTAGGAATAAATGCAGTTGACATATGTAAATTCGTAAGTCCAATCTCTCTCTCTCTCTCTCTCTCTCTCTCTCTCTCTCTCTCTCGATAGAATCTTCACTCTGTCTCCCATTCTGGAGTGCAGGGGTATGATCTCAGCTCGCTGCAACCTCCGCCTCCCGGGTTCAAATGATTCTCCTGCCTCAGCCTCCCAAGTAGCTGGGATTACAGGCATGTGACACCACGCCCAGTTAATTTTTGTATTTTTAGTAGAGACGGGGCTTTGCCATGTTAGCCAAGCTGGTCTCGACCTCCTGACCTCAGGTGATCCACCCACCTCGGCCTCCCAAAGTGTGGGATTACAGGCATGAGCCACTATGCCTGGCCCCAATCTCTTTCAATGGATAGCCTTAAATTATTTAATTATTTCCTTTATTTGAAGATAGTCAATATTTATTTGAATTATTTTAAGATCAATATGTTGACTTGTAAACTATTTCTTTTCATGTCTGTAAGACATTTTATTTTTATTTTACAACTTTTACTGCGGCCATTTCTCCTTCTTCCCTTTAAATGAAGTCCAGTGTCTTGAAGTACATAATGGATCACCTTGAGTATCATTTTTGCAATGGGAAAGTTTGTTAGGATGACATTTTCTAAAAGAAAGAAATCTCTCCTTTGAAGTTATTTAGTCATTTATAATAATTACTGTTTTTTAAATGATGCTCAAATGTACCTAAATGGCAGAATGATTTCACGTAACGGTGAAAACAAAACTGTAATTGAAAATTGAAAAATACAGTGATCCTGTGTTGGAAAATATTTACACTATTCCCAGATTGTTCATTTTATGCAGAGAAGTTTCAAGGCAAGGAGAAGAGCATTTCTTCCTGAAAGAAAATATTGGTGAATTGATACAATCTTCTAAGAAAATGACATGACAAAGATCATGTGAACACATGTGCTCCAATATCTGGCACTGATATTGATTTAGTATATTTCATATAAATCAAAACTTTAGATCTGAGACCTAGTAAAAGTTAAGATGTCAGCCCAATAGCTCGAGTTTCAATGCCCCATATTCACTATCCTGCTTCTAAGAAGTAGTTTCTCCCAGAAGATTTATGCTCTCCTGAAATATGGGCAATGCCGTAATGTCTCATTTTAATTCTTCACACATTGACTTTTAGGATAATTATACTTTCTATCTCAATGACACAACATTGATTATCTCGTTTGTGGATTACTCAAGCATTGCATCAGCCTTGGTCTCCTTAAATTTTGGCCCTTTCGCTTTGTAGATCCTTTATTGGAAAGTATTGAGGAATAGAGAAACACCTGAAGCTAAAATAAGTTGCTGCTGCCATAATTCACACCATTTCAAGATTATATATCAAAGTTTTAATTAGGTAGGATAAGACATTATAGTCTGTCTCCATTACTTACTGAAAACCACCCCAAAACTTAGTGGTCAAAAGCCACAGCAATCATATATATTACTCATGAATTTGCTAGATGGGCAGGGCTTGGTAGGGACAGTTTGTTTTTTGTTCCAAGTGGTATATGCTGAGACAGATTGACTGGGGACTGGAGGATCTACTTCCGAGATGGCTCACTCATGAGCTGGGAAGTGGCTGATGGCTGGTGTCTGGACACTCTTTAGTTGGGAAATGGGTGCTGGCTGGTGCCTGGACACTCATAAGTTGGGAAGTGGGCGATGGCTGGCGCCTGGACAATCATAAGTTGGGAAATGGGTGATGGCTGTTGCCTGGACACTCATAAGTTGAGAAGTAGGTGCTGGCTGGTGTCTGGAAACTCAAAAGTTGGGAAGTGGGTGCTGGCTGGTGTCTGGACCCTCATAAGTCAGGAAGTGGGCACTGGCTGGTGTCTGGACAATCATAAGTCGGGAAGTGGGCAATGGCTGGTGCCTAGACACTCATGAGATGGGAAGTGGGCGCTGGCTGGTGTCTGGACACTCATAAGTCGGGAACTGGGCGATGGCTGGTGCCTGGACACTCATAAGTTGGGAAGTGGGTGCTGGATGGTGCCTGGAGGCCCAGCTGGCCTACGGACTAGGACTTCTATTCCTCTTCACATGGGCTTCTCCACAGGCCACCGGGGATTTCTCTGACTGCACGGTGTCTATGTTTAAAAAGTGAGATTTTTCAGAGGCAGAAACTGGACACTACCAATTTGTTAAGACCTAGGTCATCATCCATTCTACTGTATTCTATTAACCAAGCAACCAAATTGTTCCGATTTAAGGGAGGGGACCTAGATCCATTTCTTGATGGAAGGCAAGTCAGAGAATTTGGAATTGTGTTTTAATATCACTACAAAAGGTACACTAATTTTTTAATTCTATTTTTCAGATATTCAGTTTATTGATACATTTGCTATCCCTAATTACTGTAAATAATTTCAGGCTAGCCACACCTAGTATTTCAGTGTAATAAATAATTAGAAACAAAACTAGAAACAACACAGATATTGCATCCTCCTGTTGAATACCTGGGATATAGTATATATTTTAGTTACCATATTTCAACAAAGGTCTATGGAAACTATGGTGGGCTAGGGAAGGCCAACAAAATGAGTAAAAGAGACAGAGTATACTGTATAAATACAAACTTTAAGAAGAAATCTTTGAAATTAGGTTTAGGTATGACATAATAGTAATAATACTAGACATTCACTGGTTGGTTTAACATACTTCTAAGTTAACATGTGAAAAACTGTTTAATCCTCTTGGCCATCATATGGAGCTGGCACTAGTATAATTCCCATTTTACAGAGGCAGACAGAAAGGCCCCATGGTTAAACAACTGTCTAATCTGGTAAGCAACAGAGCTGGCATATGATCTTTTCACCCAGTTCCAGAGCCTAGCCTCTTAACCAGAGAGAACCTTATTCTCCTGTGGTGAGATCTCCAATTCTCTTCTCCTTCTTCAGTGTTTTATTGGCATGACAAGTGAGTTAGAGAAGAGGAAAAGCAATGAAAAACGTCCACATTACTGAATCCTAGAAAAGGCTGTCATACAAATGGTAGAAACTTAAGAATATCTGCTAAGTATTTGGCATGTTTATGCAGAGAGCAAAAAGACTTTGGGGCAATTCAAAATATGAAAAATGAGTGGAGAAAACCTGGGCAAGATTCTGGAATACCTCTGTATTAATCTATTCTCCTACTGCTTTAAAGAAGTACTAAAGACTGGGTAATTCATAAGAAAAGAAGTTTTTTTTGGCTCATGGTTCTGTAGGGTATACAGGAAACATAGCTGCTTCTGTTTCTGGGGAGACCTCAGGAAACTTCCAATCACAGCAGAAGGCAAATGGGAGGCGAAGCACTTCACATGACTGGAGGAGAAGGAAGGGAGAGAGTAGGGAGGTGCCATACACTTTTAAGCAAACAGATCTCACAAGAACTCATTCCCTATCATGAGAACAGAACCACCAGGGATGGTGTTAAACAATTCATAAGAAACCATCCCCATGATCTAATCACCTCCCACCAGGCCCCACCTTCAACATTGGAGATTACAATTTGACATGAGATTTGGTATGGGAACACAGATCCAAAGCATATCATTTCTCCCCTAGCCCTTCCCAAATCTTATGTCCTTCTTACATTGCAAAATATAATCATGCCTTCCCAGCAATCCCTGAAAATCTTAACCCATTTCAGCATTAACTCCAAAGTTCAAACTCTCATCTAAGATAAGGCTACTTCCTTCCACCTATGAGCCTGTAAAATCAAAATAAGTTAGTTACTTCCAAGATATAATGGGGATACAGGCATTGGGTAAATACTCCTGTTCCAAAATGGAGAAATCAGCCAAAAGAAAGGGTCTACAGGCCCCACGCAAGTCCAGAACCCAGCACAGCAGCCATTAAACCATAATGTTCCAAAATAATCTCCTTTGACTCCATGTCTTACAACCAGGGTTCACTGATGCAAGTGGAGGGCTCCCAAGGCCTTGGGCAGCTCTGCCTCTGTGACTTTGCAAGGTTCAGCCCCCATGGCTGCTCTCATGGGTTGGCATTGAGTGCCTATGGCTTTTCCAGGCACAGGGTGCAAGCTGACAGTGGATCTACCATTCTGGGGTCTGGAGAATGATGGCCCTCTTCTCATAGCTCCACTAGGCAGTGCTCCAGGGGGGACTCTGTGAGGGGGAGCCAACTCTATATTTCCCCTCCACAGTTCCCTAGTAGAGGTTCTTCATGAGGGCTCTGCCCCTGCAGCAGGCTTCTGCCTGAAAATACAGGCTTTTCCAGACATTCTCTGAAATCTAGGTGGATGCTCCCAAGGGTCAACTCCTGCAGTCTGTGTGCCTGCATGCTTAACACCACATGGAAGCTGCCAAGACTTACAACTTGCACGCTGTAAAGTAGTGACCAAGCTGTACCTGTCTTTTTGAGCCACAGCTGCAGCTGGAGTGCCTGGTATTCAGCAAGTAGTGTCCTGAGGCTGCACAGGGCAGCAGGGGCCTGGGCCTTCCCCAGGAAACCATTTTTCCTCCTAGGCCTCTAAGCCTGTGATGAGAGGGTCTGCCATGAAAGTCTGTAATATTTCTTAGCGGCCTTTTCTCCTTTGTCTTGACTATCAGCACTTGCTTTGCTTTTGGTTATGCAAATTTCTGCAGCCTGCTTGAATTTCTTTCCTAAAAATAGGCTTTCCTTTCCTACCACATGGCCAGACTGCAAATTTTCCAAACTTTCATGCTCTGCTTCCCTTTTAAATATAAATTCCTGTTTCAGATCATTTCTTTGCTCACACATATGAGCATAGGCTGTTACAAGCAGCCAGGTCAGATCTTGAACTCTTTGTTGCTTAGAAATTTCTTCTGCTGGATACCCTAAATTATCACTCTCAATTCAAAATTCCACAGATCTCTAAAGTAGGTGCACAGTGCAGCCAGGATCTTTGCTAAAGCTTAACAAAAGTGACCTTTGTTCCAGTTCCCAATAAGTTCCTACATCCATCGGAGTCCTCTTCATTGTTCAAATCACTCCATTCAACAAGTTTCTAGAAAATTCCAAATTCTCCCTCATCGTCCTGTCTTCTTTTGAGCCCTTCACACTTTTCCAAACTCTGTCCATCACCTGTTCTAAAGCCACTTCCACATTTTCAGGTATCTTTACAGCAATGCCTCATTCCTCGGTACCAATTTTTTGTATTAGTCCTTTCTCACACTGCTATAAAGAAATACTGGAGACTGGGTAATTTGCAAGAAAAGGGGTTTATTTGGCTTACAGTTCTAGAGGCTGTACAGGATGAATTGCAGCTTCAGCTTCTGCTTCTGCAGAGGTCTCGGGAATCTTCCAATCCTGGTGGAGGCAAAGGGGGCACAAGCTGTCTCACATGGCCAGAGTAGAAGGTAGTAGAGACTGGAGGGAGTTGCCACACACTTTTAAACAACTAGATCTCATGAGAAATTGCTCATTATCTCAAGAACAGCATCACCAGGAATGGTGCTAAACCATTCATGAGAAACTGTCTCCATAATCCAATCACTTCCCCCCAGGCCCTACTACCTTCAACACTGGGAATTACAATTCAACCTGAGATTTAGGTGGGGACACAGATCCAAACCCTATCAACCTCCTGCATCTGAGAGGTGAGGCTCTTGATGAGAGTGGGTCAGAGGGAGAGGACATGTTCTTGCTCTCACCAACAGATCAGGTGCCACCACTGGGCAGGGCACAGCCTCAGTAGACACCAGGAATAACAGTACCAGAAAAATGGGGCCCTCATGGAACTTAACGTCTCACTGCTGCACCAAACCATGATGGGAGACGCAGTATAAAAAACCAAAATTCTCACCATGATTTCTTCCTTTTCTGCTTTCTTCACCACCCTCTGCAGACTACCAGATACTCAAGCTATAGGGAAAATGTAGAGCAAATGTAAACTCCCCTTTGTTCATGGAAGCTGCATCTGAAAGAAATAAACAGGTATCCAGGCTGATCTCCACCTAATGAAATCTCAGCTTGTCTGACCTAAGCTATTCCTGGCAAGTCACAGAGCATCTTTTCTTATCCAATCACACACCTCAAGTGTCTCCCTGGAAGGCCACTCCATCCTCACTTCCAAGCACGAATTCTCCTTAGATTAAGCTAGCCACAGTGACCCCACGCCTCTAACAGCCGATTGGTTGGGGAAACTAGGCTTTGTCCATCCAGGCCAGCATTCCCCAGGTGACAGTTGTGGGTCCATAAGAAGGCACATGTCCTATTTGGTTCAACCAGACAGAAGTAAAAGGCTTTCATGCTGTGGAAGATGCTTTCTCTCTTCACCAAAGCTGAACAAGGAAGCATGTATTTCTACTTCGGGCAGGCAACCACAGTGTAACAAAACAAAACAGGAAAGAAACAAAAAATCAGTAAGCAAAACCAGACTATTTACAGAGTATCACAGATGATGTTGGAGCCCCAACTTCTGCAAAGGTCACATATACGTCTATGAATCACAGCAGCTGATTGCAAGAGAATGCAAATAAAGAACCCATGAACAGGGGTGCCTTTGGATAGAAGACCTGGTGATAAACAGCAGAACTAGGTACATCTGAACAAGTGTTGCAGATACAACCAGTGTGATTTTCCCCATAGTTTCTGCATTTGACTTTCAGAGGCTGAATAATGAATTATTTAGAACAGGATTTTGAATGGGTTGGATTTGAATTGGAATGCCAGCCTTCTAGCTCTTGTGCTGCTGGGATACTTGAGCTACTCATTTAATTTCTCTGATAATTACTTTTCTAATTTCTAAAACGGGGTTATATCACCTAACTCAAAGGCATGTAATGAAAATTGAATCAAATATTAAAGAAATATATTTAGCATAAAAATTGATATATGAAATGCTTACTAAATGTGATCTGCAATTATCAGATATAGTTATAATATTTATAATATGAATTATAATTATAATAATCTATAATTACATTTTTTAAAATTAAAATACATATTTAAGATATTCAAATTTAATTTATCCCAGATAAAAATCAACTGTGTATTCTCCAAATTACTACTGATACGAGGAGTAGACATATACCCAACTTGGCCCTAATTTTATAAAACAGGAATTACATCTACATTAAATATTCATTTATTTCATAAAGAAGTATTAAGCACCAATTTTTGGCCCAGTGTAGTTTTATCACAAAGGCTATGGAAATGAATTAAAGCGCAAAACTGAAGAATAGGGAAGTTTTGTCCTTTATGATACTTTCTAGCAGGAGACAAGAGATAGCAAGAGAAGCAACATAAGCAAGTAAATACACGGCATGTTATGAAGTAGTGAGTGCTAAGGCGTAAAGTGTAATAAAGAAGGGCAGCAGGGAACACTGGAGGGACTGGTGCTGCAGGTTTAAATATGATGGGCGGGGAAGGCTTGACTGAGGTGGGGATTCTGTGGAAAGACCTGAGGAGGGCGAGGAAGTGACGCATGTGACTATGTAAAAGACCAGCATCCAAAGCCGCAGGAACAGTGGAAAGTGCCTGAGACACCTGTGTGCCCCGAGGCCAACATGGCTGGAAGAACTGACCAAAGGGAAAATTCACACAGAGGTAAGGCGAGCAGAAAGTGTGGGCATTTTTCAGTGATTTTAATGACTTTGAGTTTAACCAGTGTAAAATAGAACCCACTGGAAGGTTTTAAGCAAAGAATTTTAACTCACAAAGAAAATACACAATTGAGGCTCTCAATTAGAACTTCCAATTCAGATATGATTTAATTCATTTTTCCATAACCAATTTTAGAGATCTTAAAATGTGAAAAAGGACACACGTTAGAGATTGTAGAACCTGGAATTTAGGATGTAAATGTGTTGATGTATTAGATGAGCGTGAAAGAGAAAGAGTGAAGTGAAGGATGCCTCTATAAGGATGATGTTAACTTTTGAGCAACCGAAAGAATGGGACCAATTTAAATTTAGACAGAAGAAATCAGGACGGCTCTCTGGGAGGCAATTAGGACTCTGAGACCCAATTAGACCTGGATCAAAGGACTAAGGGCCGAAGTCCTCCAACATTTAGAGGTCAGAGACAAAGCAAAGCAGGAAAGGTGGCTGAGAAGTGGTTGGTGAGTTAGAAGTAAAACCAGGGGCATGTGCAAGCCAGTGGTCAGACGGATAGGGGAACTCTGCCAGGAATGAGGGGTGACTCTGTTCAGGGCTTTTCCTTAGTTCAGGTAAAGACAGGGTCCTTTGTCCCATGACCATGAAAATTCAAGCTCTCAGACAATTTCAATGGTGAGTGAGACAGGGTTTTATTAGGTGAAAAGGAAGAAAAGGGAGAGACAGAGACTCTTGCTAGGCCAGAGTCCCTGCTAGAGCACTTCCCACCAGCAGCTTGAATCCCAGGTTCCACCCAGGGAAAGAGAGGCCAGGCTCCTCCCTGCTGCAAAGGTCATGAACTTCCCGAGGCTCCACCTCAGTGGGCAGGCTGGTTGGAGTTTATCAAGGGACCCCCTCCCACCTGGCTGTCTCAACTCCCCTTTGAAGGTGACTAGCCTCCAACAACATGAGATTCAAAGCACAGTGTTTGTAGGAGAATGGTCCAGATGCAGCAGCAAGGTGCCAAAAAGACATATCTCTCACTTTCAAGAAAGGCTTCAGGGGACACAGTATTCTCAGAGCAGAAAGCCACCAAAAACAGTTAAGAAAATGTATTAAGGATACAGAGGATTGAATGAAAGTCTGATTACATGAGAGCTTCTGGGGGCACAGAGTAAGGGTTTGAGGTGATGGGAAACTATAAGTTAAGAATAATATTAAAGTATAAGTTCTGAGAAGGTGATTCAGAAGCAGATGAGAGGCCAGGACACTAGAGAAAAGTGGGAAGACTCAGCTTCTTTTGTGCCTGACATTAGTAGGGATAAACAGTGCAGTGAGATTAGTCACGATGGAGTGAGGCAGGCAGTGGTTAGGAGACCTGGTCAGGCGTATTCAGAGCTGGGAATGTCCCACCTGACTTCTACAAATAGAGGCCTGGAGGCCAGTGGAGGGGCGGTCAATCTGCTTCTGACTAGAGGGCTCCTCCCTGTGACGGATAAACTTGCAAGCATGATCGTGTGGAAGGCAACATTGAAAGACAGCACACAAATCAATTGCAGAGATTCTTTCTGAGTAGTAGAATCACAGGTTGCTTTTTCTTTGTTAGGGTTCTCCAGAGATATGAAACCAATTTGTGTGTGTATGTGTGTGTGTGTGTGTGTGTGTGTGTGTGTGTGTGTGTGTGTAGAAAGAGGGAGAGAGAGAGAGAGAGAGAGAATTGGCTGATGCAATTAGGGAGGAGGCTGAAAAGTTCCCCCAATCTGCCATCTGCAAGTTGGAGAACAAGGAAAGCTGTTGGTAGAATTCAAGTCCAAAGAATAGAGAAGCAGCAGTACCTATGCCCAAGGGCAGGAAAAGAAGGATGCACAAGCTCAAGCAGGTGCACATTTGCCCTTGATGCTCTGTTCTTTGTTGGTTGTTTATTTGTTTTTATTCTATCAGGGCTCTCAATGGATTGGATGACATCCACCCACATTGGTGAGGGCAAGCTTTCTTTACTTAGTCTGCTGATTCAAATGCTGCCCTTTCTGGAAACATGCTCACAGAAATGCCCAGAGATAATATTTTACCAGCTATCTAGGCATCCCTTAACCCAGTCAACTTGAAACATATAATTAACCATCACATCTTAAATTCATCTTTTTGAGAAGAAATCATGTTTATAAGTCAGCATAAAATAAAAATGATGGAAGTAAATCAAATAAAAATATTATGAAAGGCATATGGATAGAAGTTGAACAAATCTTCTTAAAAATAAAAAGCAACAAAATCCCTAAACCTAATTCCAGGTTTCTTAATTTTTAGCTTCTGAAAGGCAAAATA
The DNA here is from genome assembly GCF_029289425.2 of Pan paniscus. Taxonomy (NCBI): domain Eukaryota; kingdom Metazoa; phylum Chordata; class Mammalia; order Primates; family Hominidae; genus Pan; species Pan paniscus. Next base: position 187,149,022 of record NC_073252.2, on the reverse strand, counting down.
TTTTTTCAGCTTTATATGTCAACACCTAACATGAAATAGGCACCAATTTGTTGAATGAATGAAGTGGGATGCTTACCTTGAAGAGAGAAAACCATTAACCAGAAACGACAGTTTGAACTAAGTAAAAACAAAAAAAAAAGCTATTTTTGCATAGTCCAATTTAATTACAGAGCATATTTCTCAGGGTAAAATATAAATTTACATAGGAAGGGTTTCATAATACATATCATACCCGTAAGGAAGGGTGGATATGACTGGTGTACATTTCCAAGCTTTTAAGAAAGATGTCATGTAAAAGACAATTGTGTGCATTACATCAGATCCCTTGTTGACATTTCTCAGGCAGGATATAGAATTTGAATCACCATGGTCTTCAATGCGTATCTACTAAGAGTAACCACATTATTGAGTCTGGGGACATTTTATTATTCATGTATTATCATATATTATTGATTGTCATGATGGTTTTTAACTCATGCACCTTTTCTCTAAGAACTCAGGCTTTGAAATTCATAATCGGGTCCTCAGTGGTCAAATATGTTTAATCTAATGAATTGCTTACACTACACATTTGCATGCTGGATATACAATTTAGTTTCTAAATTAAAACATTCTGGGAAAGCTCAAACAAGGGCACTAAATTTTAAAATTTTCTGACCTTCTGAAATCTTTTATGAGCTGTATTTCGGTGAAAAGGACCATTTAAGCCTTGGGCCTAGCACATTTGTATTCTTTGAAAATGTTCCCAAAGTCTATATCGATATATTATGTGTACATTTGAAATGAGGTTCCACACTTCATAAACCTATGTTCTGTATTAAACTTCAACTGGGGAAGTCTGTATCAGTTTTCTAGGGTGTAAAGTGATGGAAAAAATGAATCTTGTTTGAATTGATGTTAGCTTGCTTATGAAATGGCCTCTTGGGGCATGAAGGAGAGTGGCTGGAAATTTGTGTCTGGAAAAGAGGCTGGAGTCTGTTAAAAATTACCTCCAGATAAGAGGAATGAGCTGGGTAATGAAATGATTTCAATCATATGAAACATTTGTTTTTAATGTAGGGGTCATTGGACATGAGAATTGTCTGCCTATAGTGCTTTCTGCCTGACAAGGGATTTCCTGCTCTTAAAGTATCCTTTATAAATTTCTATTGAATAGTTTGCCAATGCAATCCAGAAACCTTGTTAGTCTAAGGTGAGAAAATCAGTATTAACTTTCCTTGTGCTAACATTTCCACTGTTGACCTAAGATTAAAAAGCCAAAAAAGGTTTCAACCTAGAAACCTACTTGAAAATAAATGACCCCTGTTTCAAGAGAAGAGGTGTTTCACTAAAGGCTAGTAACAAAAATCCTGCTAAATTTTGACTATGTGATTTGATTTTCACTGTGGACATCATAGTTTTCTTTTTAGTTTTGAATTAAAAACATGCAATATTGTAATTCTCTACAAAATATAGGTAATACTTGTAGCTCATTGTAAATACACTGTTCTTTTCACGATGTACACTAAGAAAATCATTAATCTCTGAAAGAAATAGATTTTTTTTTTTTTTTGAGATGGAGTCTTGCTCTGTCACCCAGGCTGGAGTGCAGTGGTGCGATCTTGGCTCACTGCAATCTCTGCCTCCCAGGTTCAAGTGATTCTTCCTGCCTCAGTCTCCCGAGTAGCTGGGATTACAGGCACCTGCCACTGCACCCAGCTAATTTTTGTATTTTTAGTAGAGATGGGATTTCACCATGTTGGTCAGGCTGGTCTCGTACTCCTGACCTCAAATGATCCACCTGCTTCGGCCCCCCAAAGTGCTGGGATTACAGGCGTGAGCCACCGCATCTGGCATGAAAGAAACACGTTGATTTTAACTTTCATCACTCTACCTCTTGTTTTTCTTGCCTGATGCTCCTCTGTAGCATGGCTTCTGTTTTGTTCAGAGTATAAGTAAATTAAAATGGAAAAAAGCTTTTGCCTCTGTCATCACAGGAATATTTGAAAAATTTATAAGTTTAATTGGCAGCTTTATTTGCAATCAATTTACATTTTTATTTCCCCTGAATAATAAATTCAGAAGTTGGATGATAAGTGTTTCTCCTCGAGTGCTATTTGCATACAATATTTCCTAATGTTCCTGGTAATTTTACATTGAAAAAAATGTCACTAGCAAAGAAAAAATAAGCAATTTTTAGAATTGGAAAATGTCCAGTACTAGGATTTGTAAATCTTCCTGTTTATTAATTCTGTGCCTTTTTAGAAGAATCCAGATGGCATGATCTGGCCTTGTGATCAACTGCTTTCACCTCTAGGCTGGCCCAGAAAAAAAAATTATATATAAAAATATAAATATAAATATATATATATCTATTTCTTCTTTTGTGAGTCAGTGTGCTATAGTCACAAACCCAATTTCAAGTCCACTCTATAGGCTCTCACCAGAATTGACAACTGTCAGTCAAAATCTCACCACTAACATGACCTTTTGACACCAACATAAACACTTCTGCTACAATTTTGGATTTAGGTAGAGGGAGAGGAAGAGGGGAAAAAGAGAGAGAGAAGCAGAGGAGAAAGAGGAAGAGGAGGAGGAAGAAGGCAAGGCAAACAGGATGAAGAAGGAGAAAGAGAAGGAGAAAGGAAGAGGCAGAAGACAAGAAAGAAGAGAAAAAGAAAAGAAATGAAAAGAAGGGAGAAGGAAGAAAATGATGTCTGAGTCGAAAAGGAAATAAAGCGAACAGGCTTTTGATACATATATTTTAAAGATCCAGTAGTAAAAGAAATCATAGAAAGTGTAAACAAAATCACACATAGAGCAATTGTTTCTGAAATACTAAATTCTCCAAATTCAGCCTTAAATTTTTTTGTTTGTCCCCCATGTGGTTTTCTGGGGCAGGGTAGACTTTCAGGCTGTTTCTTGCAAACACGTTTGGCCCTCTGAGTACACAAAGCAAAATACCAACAAGATGTTGCCGTGAGCATGCAGTTGATAATGCTCCTTGTTGCTTATTTAAGCATAAGATCTTTAATGTTTAAGACATTTTCTTTTTAAAGAAACATATGTTTTTAAGAGTATTTGATATTTTCATGACTTTTCTTCTTCTTTAAATTCCAGCATTCAGTAAAATGGCATTGGTGCTGGAGCTTCTGCAGATGCCTAAGTCTCCGGTTATTGTACCTTCTGTTTCGGAGCCTGAGGACACTCTTTCCTGCAACTCTGTTTTCTTCTGTTAGTTCTGGCCTCTCTCCATGCCTGGAGTGTGCGCCAGTGTCAGAGATGGAGACTTGGAAGACGTGTTGACCAAAAGAAACTAGCGTGGCGGTTTCTGGCTAAACCTTCCGTAAAGCTTCTATTCATTAAACCTGATTTTTCTCCTTTGTTTGCTAGCACAGTGCTATCATCTGCCAATTTTGTATTTATATATCTTTTCAAATGGATTCACTGATTTGAATTTGAGTCCTGTTGATTCCCTCTCATGTAACAAAAAATAAAATCCTCTCAACTATCATAAATAATTTTTTTTCTTTTTTTTTGCTTCTCAAGAGTCTAATTTGGTTTAAAGCACTGATGGATGGCTGGTGAAATGATTTGCATGTACTCTTTTTGCATTATGTTTTAAACTTAGAAGTAAGTTTTTGCCAATTATAAATGTTTGGACAGCATAGCATCATAAATCCCTTTAATTTAAAGCCCTAGCGTTTAGCCTGAGTGCGCTTTGAGTATCAGACTCACCAAAGGTATTGTTTTTTGCAAGTAGTTTTTGAGAGCAGCCTTTTCTATCTATCATCTCAGTGTGTGATTATTGTGTTAGGTGGCTCACTGGAAAGTGTATAAAAGGAAATCAGCAACATTCAGTAATAAACAGTGGAAGGAATTAGAGAAGAAATGGTGATCACACATTTTGAGAAGGAAATATTGTCTGATTGTATCTGAGCTTGAAAATATATAAGCACTTCATCAAACTCACAACCCCTGAGATGTGATAAAATGACGATCAATTTTTATAGAGGACCAGCTTTTCCACAAGTCTTTTTTGCAAAAGAATTGTTTTCAAAAATATTTCCATGGATTAAATAGCTCAGTTGTTGGCTTCCAAAGACATACATTTAGAAAAAAGTAGCAACAGAATTCATTAAACAAAATTGGAAATAAGTAAAGGTTCAACAGAAACAGTGTCTAAGGAAGTGGTGGTAGAACCAAAAAATGGAAAAAGGCAGCCATAAAAAATCCTGTTTTCAAAAAAGCATAATGACAATTGAAGTGATGACATTTTAAATGAGTATATATATATATACACATATATAGACATATATAGACATATATATATACACACACACACATAAACATAAACATACATATACATACACATACATAAAAATAGAAGAAGAATAGGCACCAAATGTGAACAATGACTGCGTCTGTCTAGAGGCATAACTAGTGATATTTCTGCTTTTTGAATTGCTCTATTCTTTTGTATTTCTCCAACATTTTTATAACCAAAAATATGCATTATTCAAAATGTGGAAAATAACAACAGAATAAGTTTAATGTATTTTTAGTTTTTATACAAATTCTAAAACTAAAACAATATCAGGCAAAACAAACTCAAATCTCTCCACCACTGGATGAGGGATTGGAGACTTGACTGATTTGACTGAATAACTATAGGTCTTGTCGATACACAAACCTCAGTTTCCAGCCTGGTTCTTCCAATCCTGAGTGGTATGGAGTGCCTGGCATAAGAGTTACTTAGGAAATTGGGTTCTTGATTGTTGTGAATATTAATGAGACTTCATATAAACAGCCTGAATGGTAGTTTTTGTTTCTCAAATTCTATTGGTTTTATTTTAGGGGGAGTGTTAATCAAGTTACTAGTGTATCTTCACATTTCGTTTTGGAAATTAATCAGGTTACCACCATCACCTCCAAATGGGGGCTCCAGTCACTTTTGCTTCTGTCGGCCTCTATCTAAAGTCAATTGAATAAGTCACTGAAGACTAAATTTGTTTAGAAAAGTTTTCTGTTCAATTATTGCTTTCCTTACTGGTAAGATATTTTGCAGTCTATTTAGCTATCTGAAACTTGCACAGTGCAAAGCATTTTCTACACATGCCTTGGGGTTCTGAAGGTACTCCTTGCTGAGGAACACTTGCCACCATTTGAATTCATCAGTTTTATATAAAAAGTAATAATGAGGTATGTATAGAAATAATGAGGTGCCATTCTTAATTACTACTGAAAGATTCTGAGTAAACATACACTTTCATGAATCAATACATTCATTGATTCCACAGGTATATATTCAGTACACACTCTGTAGTAGGCACTATACTAGATCTTTATATCTTGGTTAGACCAAACTAGAAATGTGTAGTTATTTCATCAATATTTCATCAATAGCTGCTAAGCTCTCCCCATCTCCAGTCTTAGGACTTCATACTGACATTCTTCAGCAGTTGACAGTTAAGAATATATAGCAACATACACATTTGACTCTCACCACAAGCCCTAAAGAGACAGAGGGTTACCAGCTAACATAAGGCATGTGGAATGCTGTACACATAGCAGAGATTTCAGAAGTTTTTTCAGTGAGCGATCGACCAAGGCTAAAATAAATTAAGCAACTATTTTACACAGTATGTTTGTTTAACTTTGATGAACAATCTATAGTCTGATGTGAATGGCATCAGCAGCCATAGCCAAGGTCAAATAGACCCAGCTTTGATACTATTCTTTTTTGATATTTGCAAGATATAGCAGTCCTATATTTATTCTTAGACACTTTTCTGTTTTCTCATTTTCTCACACACTGGAAGGGTTTGATGTGTCACGTGAGTAAAGTCATTCTTTACAGACATTGTAACCAATGGTCAGTATCTTGGACTCTGTTATGTGTCACTGACACAGAGGAAATCCCCTGTGGAAACCCAGATTCCAGTAATGGACAGCATTTGGGCTGGCGGGAGTCGAACATGACTTCATACTTAATGGTAAGTTAATGACGAGTTGAGTGAAGTAGCACCAAGAAATGCAACTGTTAGAAAAAGAAAGAAATGCAGGAAGGAAGGCAAAAGGAAGGAGAACAAAAGAAGAAAAGGGGGGAGGGAAGAACAGAGGAAAGCAGGGAAGAGGGAAGGAGGAAGAAAGGAAGATAGATGATAGAATTTTTTGGTTTGAAAGGAGAAGGCATTGAGCCTTAAACTGTTGATTATAATAACGCAGGTGATTTAGCTTCTTTTTATTCCTGAGTTTATACTGTGGATATATAGAATATGTGAAACCACATTCCGAGGCATGGATTGGGTCACAGAACCTAATTTATTCAATCATCCCTCTAGCACATTTCCGCTCTGTTCATCCCCTCTGGACACAGCTAAAACACTGACAAGAAATCAGTGTAAAAGTCATGATGAGATTAAGGCAATTTTATTTTCTTAATGAACAACTATCTCTTTTCCAAGTGCTTGTGTTCCTGGAATGCAGCTAACCACAATTATAGTACAACAGGATTTAAATTAGGTTCATAAATAGAAATATATCTTCTGTAAAAGTTACAGGAATTAAATTATTTGTTGTAATGAACTATGTGCCATATAGCATATTACTTAAAATAAATACATAACTAGTAGTAGCGCCTGCATAGTTAGGCTATCTAGGTCTTCTAAATCACTAGCACCACTTTTATATTAACTTGGGGCAATAATGATAATAACATAAAGACCATTCTTTACCTTTTTACATTATTTCAGAACTTATAAATAGATTCATGTAGAATTTTAAGTTAATTTAAAATAATTATTATTTAATATTTAAAATAATTATTATTTAATATTTTATATAGTACTTAAAAACTTTATGTCATATATGGCATTAACCCTTATTTTGGGACTGATTTAAGAGATTTAGGAGAAAGATCCCCAGGACCACAAAGCTGGGACAGAGCCAAGACTTGCATGAGGCTGGTCAGCCCCTCCAGCCTGCACTAATCCTGTTATTCGATGCATTCTTTTTTTGTTTGTTTGTTTGTTTTTTGAGTTGGAGTCTCACTCTGTTACCCAGGCTGGAATACAGTGGCACAATCTTGGCTCACTGCCACCTCCACCTCCTGGGTTCAAGTGATTCTCTGGCCTCAGCCTCCCGAGTAGCTGTGATTACAGGAGTCTGCCATCACACCCAGATAATTTTTGTATTTTTAGTAGAGATGGGGTTTCACCATGTTGGCCAGGTTGGTCTTGAACTCCTGACCTCAAGTGATCTGCCCACCTCGGCCTCCCAAAGTGTTGGGATTACTGGCATGAGCCCAGCCTCAATGCATTCTCAAACTAATGCTGACCATGTTGGCAGGGCGACCAAAAGAAAGACATCCCTCCCTGAATGACTATGGGTGGTTATTAAGCTTAGTACAGTCATGCACTGCATAAGGACACTTCAGTCAACAACAGCCTGCGTATATGACTGTGGTTCCATGTGATTATAATGGAGCTGAAAATGTTTGTGGCCTATGACACTGTAATCACCTGAAGGTCTTAGCACAACACATTACTCACGCGTTTGTGGTGATGCTGGTGTGAACAAACCTACTGCGTTGCCATTCACATAACAGTGTAGCAGCTATAATGACACACAATACATAAAAATTGATCATGATAAACAGCTGTTACTGCTGTGTGTATTTGCTATACTATACTTTTATAATTATTTTAGAGTGTTTTCCTTTTACTTTTAGAAAAAAGTTAAGTGTAAACAGTTAACTGTAAAATGTCAGGTCCTTCAAGAAGTATGCAAAAGAAGTGTTGCTATCACAGGAGATGGCAGCTCCATGCGTGTTTTGGCCCCTGAAGACCCTCCAGTGGGACAAGATGTGGAGGTGGAAGACAGTGACGTTGATGATCCTGGCCCTGTGCAGGCCTAGGCTAATGTGTGTATTTGTGTCTTAAGTTTTAATAAAACAGTGTAGAAAGTAAAAAAGAAAAAGTTTAAAAAGTCTGAAAAAATAAGAACAGAAAGAGAAAATGTTTTTCTTTCTATTAAAAATATTTTTCTTTCTATTCTTGTACAACTGTACAATGTATTTGCATTTTTAGCTAGGTGTTGTTACAAAACAGTCAAAAAGTTAATAAAGTAAAAATGTTACAGTAAGCTGAGGTTAAGTGTGCAGCATTTATAACATCTACAGTAGTGGACAGTAACGTCCTAAGCCTTCACATACCCTCACCAGTCACTCACTGACACCCAGAGAAACTTCCAGTCCTGCAAGTTCCATTCATGGTAAGTGTATCATTTATAATCTTTTGTACTGTATTTGATTGTATCTGTTCTATGTTTAGATAAACAAATACTTAGCAATGTGTTATAATTGCCTACAGTATTCAGAACAGTCTCATTCTATGCAAGTTTGTAGCCTCACAACAGTAAGCTATACTATACAACCTGGGTGTGCTATACTATATAGCCCAGGTGTGCAGCAGGCTGTACCACCTTGGTTTGTGTAAGTACCATCTGTGTTCACACAATGATAAAATCGCCTAGTGACACATTTCTCAGAAGGTATCCCAGTCGTTAAGCAATGCATGACTGTACTTTGCTTGCTTAACCAGCAGGGAAGACATGCCATTCTTTAATTTGGTGCTCTGCACACAACTTGGGGTGATGACAGATTGGTTAATAAATATACAGAGAGGTTAAGTGTGGCTATTCATTTTAAGGTTGCCTTCATGACTTATCTGCTAGAATCCTCTAGCAGGTGTAATTTAGTGAGAAAGACTTCCAAAAAAGCCATAGAGGGTTATCAATCAGCCTTGGTTTAACATATTAATAAGGAATTAATCCTTACAAGCTCTATGATTGAATTCTATTAGATGGAGAGAGGCATAGTGAAGGGGAGTCAGAACTCATTACTGTCACTAATATCTAATCAAACCATTGGCCGTCTACATGTCTGAAAAGTAATTGGAGAGGTTCTTCCATTTAGAAAATTATTTAACGTGATTCATTTAAATACAATGCTCATTTGTAGAGTTTGAAATGTGTTTTGATTTTTACAAAACTATTCAGTAACACCTATTTGGCAAACATAATGTATGTATGTAAACATAGGTAAGAATAGACTAATTGTATAGAAAATATAATTTGACATTCTCAAGAGATAATAATATAAATACAGATGTGCTGTTCTTATTTCTGTGTTCAATATTAGAAATTCTTATGCCTAGTGATTATTTCACTCTAGTTCTGGAAGAAATTTGTTAGTACTTCAAGCCCTCTGTTTGGTGTGAGCATGAACTAGGCAGATTGCCTATTTCTAAATGAATCATGAAAGAGTTCTGCACATTTTTCTTGACGTGGGGACCATTAACTACCAAATATCCCTAGTTTTGCTAGTAACAAAGAATACAACAAAGGTACTCTGATAACAAAAAATATCATCAGAAATTACAATATTTAATTTTAATCAGAAGAGCTTTTGCAATCAGGTAAATCACAATTTGCTTTGGTGAAATTGAGTGTATATCATAGAGGATGATGGCACATAACTGGGGCTTTTCTGGGATGGACAGAGTAGCAGAAACTTTGCTCCTGTTTCTGACCCCACTGAGATCCACATTTTAAAAAAGCAAACATAAATAGACATTTTCTCAAACAAGATAGTGTGCATACAATTTTTCCTTATGCAATAATAATATGGTATCTTTTTACTTTCTCTTTTCAAACTTAGTGGATGGTGGAAGAAAATTGTTCATTTGCTCATGTTATCTACTAAGGAAAGACCATTTTCATTAAGAAAGCAAAATTTAAATATGACAGAGACTTTCCTTTTAGTTCTGCCAATGGTCCTTGTGAGAACAACTTGAAAAGCCCAATAAATTATAAAAATGTGTCTCTTTGACAGCACCAGAGTGCCTCTGAGACAGCTAGATTTTGAGGAATGAAGATCCAGATAGAGGGAGAGATCTGTGAGCATGGGCTCCACATTCTGTGTGCTTCTTTTTTCTTGGGTCATTTGCTGAGGCAGGAGTAGGGGCCAGAGACGGGGAACAGGGTGGGAGACCGAGAAGCCATGAAGAGGAGGGCTGCTAGGAGGCGGAGGAGGCAGGACAGCCTTGGGTGATCTTATGGAAGTGATTTGAAATCAGTAAATAAAAACTGATGCTTGAGACTGCCACAGCAGCCAGAGAGATGCCAAGGACCCGGAGAGAAGGGAGCATAGAGAGGGGAAGTTGACATTTGTTGTTCATCCATTGAGTCATTTCTGAATTCTTCACATGTGTAGGGTCAGAAAATGAAAAGCTGATAAAAAAGCAGCAGAGTTTTTGCAATCTCAAGGTATTTAGGAAACTAAAATTGGAATTTAGGAATGACCAAGGAAGAAAAGCCACAGGAAACACCCAGACTCTTAGTGGGGCCCTCTGGTGGTGTCCTTTATAGAGATCTCAGATCTTTATAACCATCTCAGAACAGCATGGTTATCTGTGATGGGACTGATGTGAGATGTTTTATGTATTCCATGTCAGTTCTTTGAGGACAATAGGGTCACTCTCCTCTGGTGGAAAACATCCAAACACTCTATTCTTTTCTCATGCAAAATTCCTACATTCAATAAAAAATTAGCACATTTCAATGACTAGGACAAGATAAAAAACAGACATGAGAAGCAGATCTAAAGGTGATTCAGATACTGGCATTATCACACATGAATCTAAAAATAACTGCAACTAGTGTGTTCAGTAAAATAAGATTGAGAATTTTGCATGAGAACTTAAATCTATAAAAAATGATCAAATAGAAATTCTGCAACTGAAAAGTACAATTACTGAAACTAAGAATACCAGAAATGGATTTAATAGCAGATTGGACAAAACAGAAGGAAAATAGTGAGGTGGAAATAGGTTAGTAAAAATATGTCCAGATTGAAGAATGGAGAGCAAAAAGGATGGAAAGCAAAGATGATTATAAAGAATATATGGGACATGGTGAAAAAGTTTAAGATAAATGTAATTGGAGTCCCAGAAGGCAAGACGAGAGAGCATGTGGTAGAAAGCAATACCTGAAGAGGTAATGCCTGAGAATTTTCAGAATTTATGAAAGAAAAAATTAGTCACAGATTCAAGCAATTCTATGAATTGCAAAGATAATTATTAAGAACACTACTACTTAAAACATGAATGAACTACTGAAAAGCAAAGGCAAGAAAGTTTTAACAAACAGCCAGAGAAAAAAAGTAATATTATAATCAAAAGAACAGCAATAACACTGACAGTTGATCTCTCAATAGAAATGAAATAGATGTTATTTTAAAGAGATGAAAAAGAACAGCTGTCTAGAGTTCTATACCTGGCAAAATCATCTTCAAAATGAGAGTCAAATACATACATTTCCAGAGAAGGAAAAAATAGAGAAACTTTGTCACTAATAGATCTACATTTTAAAAAATGCTAAAGGGAGTTCTTCAGACAAAGTGAAATTTCCCCGAATACAGTTTGGATATGTATCCCCTCCAAACTCATGTTGAAATTCAATCCCAGTGTTGGAGGTGGAGTCTAGCGGGAACTGTTTTGGTCATAAAGGGTGAATCCCTCATGGATGGCTTTGGACCCTCCCCATAGTAATGAGTGAGGTCTTGCTCTGTTAGTTCGTATGAGAGCTGGTTGTTGGAAAGAGCCTGGCAGCTCTCTCTTGCTCGCTCTCTCACCACATAAAATGCCAATTCCCCTTCCTCTTTCACCATGATTGGAAGCTCCCTGAAGCCCTCGCCAGCAGCAGATGCTAGCACCATGCTTCTTGTGTATCCTGCAGAAATGTGTACAAAAATACTCAGCTTCAGGTATTCCTTTACAGCTGCCCAAAATGGACTAACATACACCTCAACAGCAACCAAATAAAGAAAAAGGAAAGGATTGAATCAAAAGCATCAAAAACTGTAAGTAGGTGAGCAAACAAGATGGTGGAATCGAAGCCTACACGGTGTGTCCCCGACTGGATTTCCAAATTTAACCACCCTCTGCACTCAGAAAAGCACTGTCACAAAGCCAAAAGCCAGGTGAGCCACCACAGCACCTGCTTTTCACTTGACATTGCTGAAAAAGGTATGGAGGACAGTAGGGGAGACAGTCTTGACTCGCTGGTTCCCCTTCTCCCCATCTCCTGGCAGCAGCTGTGTGGCATGGAGAGTCTGTGCATGTTGGGGAGGGAGAGCACAGTAACTGGGGTGGGAGGGACTTTTTATTGAATTCCATGCTGTCCTGTCGCAGTGGAGAATAAAGCTATGCTGGGCTCAGCACCTACATACGCAGAGAGCATTTGGACCAGCCTGAGCCAGGCGGGAATCATTCATTCCAGGAGTAGGAACTTGAGTTTCTCGACAAGTCTCACCACCGTAGGCCGAAGTTCTCTGAGGTCCTAGGTTAGCTAGACTGGGCTTACAGACAGTGGACTGGGGCGCGGGAGAATGTGTCCCAGAAAGACAGCAACTGGTGTGGCTCAGGGAGTGTTTGTGCCATCCCTCCCCAAACCCCAGGCAGTGCAGTCCATAGCCACAAAAGCGATTCCTCCTATCTGCTTAAGAAAAGGAGAGCAAAGAATAAAGAGGACTTCATTTCGCATCTTGGATACCAGCTCAACCACGGTAAGAGTGCAGTGGGCAGAGTCATGAGGCCCCCACTGCAGGCCCTTCCTCCTGGATGAAATTTCTAGGCTCTCCCTGGGCCAAAAGGGAACCCACTACTTTGAAGGGAAGGGCCAGTCCTGGCAGGATCCAACACCTCCTGACTAAAGAGCCCTTGGGTCCTGAAGAACCAGCAGTGACACCCAGGAGTACAGCATGGGCCGTGTCTTCCCAATATTTTCTAACTGAATGCGGTTCATTGTGCATGAGTAACTGGAACGGCTCACCAGGGTGCCACCTTCCTCCAGAGACGATTGCTCTTTCCTCTGCTAGATAAACCCCAGGAAGGGAACAGCCGTACAAGTGAAGAAAAACACATTGACCCAAGAGGCTTTTTGGACAAAAAATCAACAGGACTAGAAGATAGGTGAGGCATCTAGAAGCAAGACCATGTGAGGGATGAAAGTTGCTCGAACAGCTCAGGAGTTTGCGGTGCTATTTGCTGAGCAGGAGGTCGCTGCGGAAAGAATTTTTTGAGAGATAATATAAACAAGGGTTCCCGTTGGTACTTGTAAATTTAAAGTGTCTCTGTGCTATACAAGCAGAGACAAAGTTATACAGGAGTTTCTCTCTGAGGGAGCCTGTGTCAGCACACAGCGAGTTGTGTCTCTGTGCTATCCAAGCTTAGGCAAAGGTATACAGGAGTTTCTCTATGAGGGAGCCTGTGTCTGCACACAGCGAGTTGTGTCTCTGTGCTATCCAAGCTTAGGCAAAGGTATACAGGAGTTTCTCTATGAGGGAGGCTGTGTCTGCACGCAGCGAGTTGTGTCTCTGTGCTATCCAAGCTTAGGCAAAGGTATACAGGAGTTTCTCTCTGAGGGAGGCTGTGTCAGCACACAGCAAGTTGTGTCTCTCTGCTATCCAAGCTTAGGCAGAGGTATACAGGAGTTTCTCTATGAGGGAGGCTGTGTCAGCACGCAGCGAGTTGTGTCTCTGCGCTATCCAAGCTTAGGCAAAGGTATACAGGAGTTTCTCTCTGAGGGAGGCTGTGTCAGCACACAGCGAGTTGTGTCTCTGCGCTATCCAAGCTTAGGCAAAGGTATACAGGAGTTTCTCTATGGGGGAGCCTGTGTCAGCATGCAGCGAGTTGTGTCTCTGCACTATCCAAGCTTAGGCAAAGGTATACAGGAGTTTCTCTATGAGGGAGGCTGTGTCAGCACACAGCGAGTTGTGTCTCTGCACTATCCAAGCTTAGGCAGAGGTATACAGGAGTTTCTCTATGGGGGAGCCAGTGTCAGCACGCAGCAAGTTGTGTCTCTGTGCTATACAAGCAGAGACAAAGGTATACAGGAGTTTCTCTGTGAGGGAGGCTGTGTCAGCACGCAGCGAGTTGTGTGTCTCTGCTATCCAAGCTTAGGCAAAGGTATACAGGAGTTTCTCTACGAGGGAGGCTGTGTCTGCACGCAGCGAGTTGTGTTTGGCTTTCTGAAGTCTCTTAGCCCTTTGAATTTTGCTTCTGCGAAAGGGTAGACGGTGCAACAATGAAAAGTTACTACCCTTCAGTAAGACTGTTTTTCTTTCATTAATGCAATCTGCCTCCATGCTCTCATTTTAATGATTACGGGGAAACCTGTTAACTGTCACCATCTGTTCACTCACGGGAGGGCATCGTAACAGTTGTGTGCTTTGAATTAGGGGTCTTACTGTCCACATCTGTTTTCTCAGCTTGCAGTTCTTAAATTTGCCTAACCCAGGGTTGAAAGCAGTATCTCTGAGCAGCAAGCTTGGTGTAGCTTTCCATGGATACAGCATGCTAGGACCATCTTCATGGACAAGCCCCGGCTCCAATCATGCATTACAGCCCCACACAGACTCTAAGTAACCTTAAGGTTTTCTCTTTGACATTTTTCTCTTCAAGAGTAACAATTAAAACACTCCCCAGATTTCAGCAAGTTTAATGCATGTAATGTGTAAATAACAATTCACTTCATGCTGACTTCTGCCTGTATGAATAGATTATTGCTTATTATGCTAAAAACTTGGATTGAAAAGTAGCTCTCAACTCATTACAATTATTATTCTGAATACCAAACTTGTTTCAAATACTAAATTTCCTGGTGTTCAGTCTGTTCCTGAAATGAATTATCTTTATGGATAGTGTTTTGACTGAGGCTACTTTTTTTTTTATTCTGAATGTGCTTTTGTTCTTGAAAATCTACTATTTATTTCTCTCTCTCTCTTTTTGCATTGTCTTTTTTCTTAGTGTTTTTTTAAAGAAAAGATCATGAGAGAAAAAATTATACCTTCTTGTTTCCAAGCTAACTTGTTTCTTTTTTCTTCCTTTAATAAGCCGTAACCTTGTTAGAATTTTTTGAAAACTTAAATATTGGGACCCAATATTCCGTTTTTTGAATGAACGGGTAAACAGATGAGTGGAAACAGATGAGACGATCTGGCGACCTCTGATTCCTTGTTAACATCAGACAACTGGATGCTGGGATGGTCTTCCAAGCCCCTAATCCAACCCTCTCCACAGCTTAAGTGCAGGCTGTTTTTCTTGAGATGAGTTTGTCTTCAAGTTCAAAGTCAAGAGGTTGTATGTTCTGTTTATTTTTTCTTGCATGTATGGCCTACTCAAGGAAAATAAACACATTTGAACCAACATCTTTATTGAAAATACATTTCTGAATTTTAATGCAGGTTACAGACGTCTCTGAAATCAGCCGGAATTTCTGATGTAGGGACTCTTTCTGGGGGGCAACCAGGGTAAACATCTCTCTATGATCTTTGTTAAATATGTATTAAATTCTCAGTGAGCTGTCAACTGAAAAGTATTGCTTGGAATCAAAGGCCTGTGATATCTAACATGTGGTCCAGTCCCCTCGACTAGGTTAACAGCCTGGGCTCTCTGTTCCTTGTGAGGGAAAGTGCCCACGCGGATTAGTGAAAATTGCGTTGCAAACCTGACGAGGGATGAAGGCCACAGTCAAAGTGTACACGGAAATGCTCAAAAGAGAAATTACATTAAGGCCAAGCAGCGAAACCTGTGCTCTGGGACAGGCACAAAGAGAATAAATGTACTTTGAAAAACAGGCTGTTTCAGGCAATGGCTCACACCTGTAATCCAAGCACTTTGGGAGGCAAAAGTGGGCAGATCACTTAAGGTCAGGAGTTCGAGACTAGCCTGGGCCAACGTGGGGAAAGCCCATCTCTACTAAAATACCAAAATTAGTCTGTCATGGTGGTGCAGGCCTGTAATCCCAGCTTCTCAGGAGGGTGATGTAGGAGAATCCCTTGAACTCGGAAGGTGGAGTTTGCAATGAGCCAAGATCACTCCACTTTACTCCAACCTGAGCCAGAGAGCGAGACCCTGTCTCAAAAAAACAAAACAAAACAAAACAAAACATAAATAGGCTCTTTTGATTCAAACTTTTTGTAGTTTAAAAATGATGCCTACTTGACTGCATTATTAGAGAAAATAATGGCTAAAAACAAGAACATTTAAATACTTTCAAGATCCTGCTTGACCTGTTTGACTGCAGGGTCTTAAACCCTTAAGAGTTAATAAATTCGTTTATTTAATATTTATAATGAGCTGCAATTCTAAATGATGGGTTCCGTTGCATCTTAACCAAAGTTGAATGTAGACAAAACTGTGTTTTTCTCTTCTGTTGCTTCTGTAGTTAAGCAAGAGGTACAGTGAATTTACTGTTAACACTGTAACCACCTGCAGGTTCTTCTTGCCCACTGCTGATTTACCAAGACAGCAGCATTGCAGTAGAGAAAGGGTTTAGTATGTGTGGAGCTGGCGAAAGGTCAAGCCAAGGCTTTCTTATTACTCAAATCAGCCACCCTGAAAATTCAGAGGGTAGGGTTTTTCAGAGATACTTTGGTGGGCAGGGACCAGGGAATGGAGACACTGATTGTTCAGGCCAGGGATGAAATTGCAGGGAGTCACAGCTGTCCTCTTGTGCTGACTCGGTTCCTGGGTGGGGGCCACAAGACAGGATGAGCCAGTTTACCAGTCTGGGTGGCCCCAGCTCATCCATAAGAATGCAGGGTTTGAAAAATGCCTGGAACACCAAGCTTAGGTTTTACAATAGAAATGTTACCCATTGGAGCAACTGGGGAAGTGAAGTGATCCTCTAGCCTCTGGCTGCGTGGCTCCTGAGCCATCATTTCTAATCTTGCCGCTAACTTGTTAGTTTTACAAAGATGTTCTTGGCCCCAGTCAAGGAGGGGACTTGTTTCAGGAAAGAAATGTTATAATCTTTGTTTCGAAGTTAAACTATAAGCTAAATTCCTCCTGTAGTTCGCTTGGACAGAAATGAACAAGGGCAGTTTGGAGGCTGGAGGCAAAGATGGAGTTGGTTTCATCAGATCTCTTTCACCCTCATAATTTTCTCTCTGTTATAGTGTTTGCAAAGGCGGTTTCAAACCAAAAATATTACGAATGTTTCATTTATTGAGGACATAATATGCACCAGGTACTGTTCTCAGATCAGTATCTGCATCAGCTGATCTTCACCGTAACCTGTGAAGTAAAAACTATTATTTTGACTATTATTTCTATTAATAGTCAACTATTAATAGAAATAATAATAGAAACTATTATTTCTCATCTTTAACTTTAAAGATGAGAAAACGGAGGCAGAGTGATTAAGTAATTTGCCCAAAGACTCAGAGCTGAGCATGTGCCAGAGCTTGGACTCCAATCTCATCAATCTGATTTTGGAATCAAAACGCTCAATGAGCAGATTATACAGCTGTGAACTCCTGGTTGCATTTTGCTTCATTGTCAGCCTAAAATAACTATTTTGGATTACCCATTAATACAAAAAAATTTGAAAAACTCCAAGTCATTAATCAAAAGAAATGCGTTATCTTTGTTAGAAGAATGGCCCCGTAGATGACGTAATATCTGTGAGTTGGGCTAAAGAGCTTACAGTGCATTTTCTGGAGCACCCACCTGGCTGATCTAAAGTCTATTGGTAGGTAACTAGGTCCTATAGAAGATTCGTTAATTTTGCCAATGTTGGTATTTCAGGGCTCAGCCTAAAGGATTATTTAATCAATTGCAGATTATTTATTATGGGGTCATTAACTGGTAACACTTAAATATTATGCTGTTTACTTGTTTTTCCCTGAAACTAGTTGTAATTGTTAGCTATCTTACATCTTTTGTTCTGAGGGACACAATTTATATTTTAAATAAATAGCTCCTTTAAGAAAATCTATGTATGCTTAGGTGGAAGCTAGAGGCTCCTAGACTGTTAAACTGTCTTCGCAAGATGAATTTGTAAGCTTCCCTCTGTAGAGACTTTTTTTCTTCCCATGTGGTACTCACAGGAAGGCTTTGCAATCACCATCGTGTGGGGCTCGAATTTGAAAAAGCCTGAGCTGGATATGACATTCCCCATGGCCACATCACCTGGATTTTTCTAATTTCAGAGTCTGGTGGGACCTGACTCCACATTTTCTCTCTAGTCCGAGGCCCATCTGTGCTTGTGCCTCATTCCTTGCCTGGTGCACTCAGACTCCACCTCTGCAGTGAGACCCCTGTGTCCCCTTGGCCGAGTCCCTGGACCTGATTGGGCTAACAGCCTGAGATGGCACCGGTGAAGACTCTGAGGAAAGTGGAAAATCATCACATAACCTTGCAGCTCAGCGTTATGTTAGCTGAGGAGTCGGTACAGCTGTAGTGGGGCTGGGACACAGACTGATACCCAGGAGGAAGGCTTGACGTTTTAGTCCTGGATGATGCTGCCAGGAGAAAGACAACCGCGGGAACCCTGTGGCTTCATGCAGTAAGAGAGGTGCTACTCCACTCATAACGCTGTACTGAAGTTCAGGTATCATCTTCCCTTAGACAAATGTTGATTACCCATTAGATACTTAATTGTGGTGGAAAAAATAAACATATCTGTTAAATATTTTCCAAACTACTGTGTTTTCCATACTCTCCTTTCCCTACATCGGCCATTTTAAACTTGGAATGTATCTTACAATGTGGTACTTTAGTTTTCCTTGTAAATTTGTGATTGAATTTGCTGTCTTCTAATCTGTGTATCTCCCAATTCTAAACCATTTGAAATTTGAGATAAAAGGAGAAGGAAGAAGGATAAATCATACAGATGAACAAAAAATATCTCTACATACTGATCAATTAGCAGTGGTGCAGAAGTTCTCAGCTGTGTTTTCAACAAGATGATCTTAAAAAAAATAAAGTAAACCCAGAGGGTTTCTTTTCTAAGGCCCTGATTAATAGTCGTTCCTGTCTCCTTGGGGCCAGTGGAAGGGTTTAAAGGGGGACTAACGACGTTGCTTTTATACTTTTCCCAACTGGGAGTAGAATGGAAGTTTTCACCTTTCTTTGGAAACTTTGAGGGATGGGAAATCATTGTCTTTTTCTATCATCGGAATTAAGGAAAATGGTAGAATATACAAAACATTGTCTGTGAAGTAGCTAAATTGGAATTTTTAAAAAAGAAAAATATCATGATATTTTTATTCTAAAACACTTGTAAGCCTAAATATAGACTTTGGAACCAGTGAAGGAATCAGAGGGTTATTACCCCATAGGCTAGAGGAAAGCACATCCTTGCCCTGAAGCATCTGAAAACCTCATCTCCTTTTTGCCAACTCACTTGGGCAGCTATAGCTAAAAGCACTCAGACCTCCAATAATTGATATTTTTTAAAGCATTTACTTAAACCTGCTTAGAGGTCACTTTGGAGATGGAATAAAACCAAGGAAGTATTTAAAACATACTGTATATTTAATTAATGAACATTTCTATTTAAGCTTCAATGAAAAGTGTGTGAGGTGGTTTACAGAGATTGTTCTTGAAGAGATGTTGTTATTCAACAGAAGGCACAATCTAATGATCAGAGGAGGGCTACATTCTTAGCTATCTTTTAGATACGCAAAGCCCACAAAACATCTGAAAACTTGGCCAATGAGTTCTTTGCCATATTTTTATTCTAAGAATTCACCTCTTTAAATCAAGCACCAATAATATAAAATTCCCAGAAAGAAAGAATGGCTGAACTCATACTGAGAACAGAACCTTCCTTACTAATAAAATGTGACACATATTTAATATCCTAGCTTCATGGCTACTGTTCTTTCTTTCTCTTTCTTTCCTTCTTTCTTTCTTTTTCTTTTTATTATTATTATTATACTTTAAGTTCTAGGGTACATGTGCACAACGTGCAGGCTTGTTACAAATGTATACATGTGCCATGTTGGTGTGCTGCACCCATTAACTCATCATTTACATTAGGTATTTTTCCTAATGCTCTCCCTCCCCGTTCCCCCCACCCCACAACAGCCCCTGGTGTGTGATGTTCCCCACCCTGTGTCCATGTGTTCTCAGTGTTCAATTCCCACCTATGAGTGAGAACATGTGGTGTTTGGTCTTCTGTCCTTGGCAATAGTTTGCTCAGAATGATGGTTTCCAGCTTCATCCATGTTTCTACAAAGGACATGAACTCATCCTTTTTTATGGCTATTGTTCTTAAGATTTAATATCTTAGCTCTATGGCTATTGTTCATGGCTTTATTATTTATAGACAATCATTTTTATATTTATGGGAAATATTTTTATGTCAAAAATCTTGTGATTGGATGAATTCAGGGTGACATTTTTGTTATTACATAATGAGGATGTTTAAAATGATAACCTAGTTACCCCATTCAGGAAGTATCTGAACACAGAAATTTAGCATTTTCTTTGAAGGTCAGTTGTGAGATTAAGTTGTAATCTGGTTACACTACATCTGTTGTGAGAGGATTTTCTGTTTTGTTTTGTTTAACCAGATGTTATTTTCAAAAGTTCAATTTTCATGGGCAAAAGGCATTCCATTAAAAGCTGATCACTTTCAAAGTGCTGGATTAAAAGATGTTTTCAAAATTAAATAACATTCTATTAGAAATGTAAGACATAGTACTTGTTTTCCAAAACTTATAAAGTCATTAGCTGTCTCTGTGACCTTGGTAAGGATACCTTCAACTTTCCTTATCTTCAGATTCCTACAGTGAAAAATCGAGAGGGTTGGATCAAATGACTACTAAGGCTTGCTCCAGTTCTAATTCAGAGTTCAGAATGATCTCAGTGCAATTTGGATAAAATAATTATAAAGAACATGATGTACTTATACGCTAAGATGTGTTGCATACAAACATTCAACGTGTATGCATAAAAATTGTGTTGATCTAAGTTTGAAGAAGGAAGAAAATCTGTGATATTCTTGCTGGGACAACCAAAGCAGCCTTCTAAATTGTGTCTGTTGTTAGTCGAATCCTTTTAATCTGTTGCTTCTCTGACTGTCTACTTTCTCCAGTCCACATAGGCAGTGCTTCTCCACTGTGTACAGGCTGAGATCCAGCATTGCAGAATGGGCACCACCCATGGATTCTGACCCAGGGACCTTGAAGGCAGCTCCCGTGCTTCTCCAGCTCTGGCACCTACTTGTACATTATGCCCATTTGCCCTTTCTTGCCTGTACCCTCTATTTTTCTGTCCCTATTCCTTTTCCATACTACCCCCTCTCTGCTTCTTGCATATCTCGACATCTATAAAAAAATTCTTGCTGCTAGGACCTTGATTTTTTTCCTTGGGAGACTTCATGATTGCAGTTAGAAGTGATCTTTTGTGTGTGTGTGTGTGTGTGTGTGTGTGTGTGTGTGTGGGTTGGAGTGGAGAATGCTTTTCTTTTTCCCCCTACATTTGCACCTAGGGTCATAGAGAAGGGACTTCCCGCCATTACCCTAATTCTGCGGGAAAAATTTGGAGAGGGTGTTCCTGTTGTTCTTTCTACCATTTCTTATCAGGGGCATCCGTGACGCATTGAGCAGGACAGTTCTTCATTTTACAAGACTGTGCTTCTCATTTCAGGACAATTTGTTATCCCTGTCACCGTGTGAACCTCTTTCAATTTTAACCTCTTCTTCCCCACAGTGGTGTCATCTGACTCTCTTGAGGACAACTGAGTCCCCTTACTTGCTCCTCCTTCCAGGAGACGGATCGATTAATCTGGTGAGTTTGGTGAGAACCTGGCATTCATTAGCTATGGTGCTCCAGTGAGCAGGGTGAGGTGCCGAAACTCAGTTTTCAGGCAGGACCTATTTGTTCTTTTTTTGCTTTTTCACTCTGGTGTGGTGCACTTGGGACCTCTCCAGGCGTTACACATGCTAGGGTCTGGTTCAAGCAGCTGGGTGGGCAGCTCCTCTCCCTGGCTTCATGGCAATCCTGTAGTTAGGCTGTGGAGGAAGGGTGGTGGTCCTCCTTGATTCACTGGAGTGTACCAGAGAGTCTGCTGCCTGGAGCAACTGGGCATTTGCCACCCATTGCTGATGACTTGGACACTGGCAACCACACATTGCAGTTTGCATCCATTCCCTTCCCTTTCAGCAAGGTCCCAGTGGACTGGAGAATGTTTTGGGTATCAGCATCCTCATAAAACTTAGAAATTTTTTAAAGCACTTATCTAGTTCCTATCTAAGTATGTTGCAAACTTCTTGTGGTCTAGGATTAGGTATTACTGACTCTCTTTATCCCCTAAAACCCTCAGTGCATTGTTCATTGTAGGCACTCGGTTTACGAGTTGAATAATAGTAGCTGAAGCTTATTAAGTGCTTAGTATATGCCAGGCAGTATGTTAAAGGCTGCATGTGGATTAAATCATTTAATACACATAACAATCCTCTGAGGTAGTTACGGTTATTATATCCCCTTACAGATTAGAACACACGGGGTCAAAGAGGTTAAGAAACTGGAGATCTAAGGGACACGGTTTGAAAATGAACCTACTACATGATCTCTTCCAGCCACTTATTAAATGTGTTCCTTTTTCCTAAAGTGCTGCTAGCCGTTTTGTTATCACCAGTTTTAGTTTGTTCCTCAAAGACACTATTCTATGGCCTCACTCCAGAGCCAGTCTGAGTGATTTCAAGGTTTAGCTGTGTCATTTGCTAACTGAGTGACCTTGAGAAGGTTTCCATGCGGGGGAGGTGTGTGCATCTGTGCAGTATGTGTGTGTACATGCATACAGGGGTTCTGTGCAGTGTGTGTGTGTGTACATGCAGGTATGGGGTCCATGCAGTGTGAGTGCATGTGTGTGTGTGTGTATGCATACAGGGGTTCCGTGCAGTGTGAGTGCATGTGTGTGTATATGCATACAGGGGTTCCGTGCAGTGTGTGTGAGTGCGTGTGTGTGTGTATGCATACAGGAGTTCCATGCAGTGTGAGTGCGTGTGTGCCTGTGTGTATATGCATACAGGGGTTCTGTGCAGTGTGAGTGCGTGTGTGTGTATATGCGTACAGGGGTTCCGTGCAGTGTGTGTGCGTGTGTGCCTGTGTGTATATGCATACGGGGGTTCCGTGCAGTGTGAGTGCGTGTGTGCCTGTGTGTATATGCATACAGGGGTTCCGTGCAGTGTGAGTGCGTGTGCATATGCATACAGTGGTTCCATGCAGTGTGTGTATGTGTATATGCATCTACGGGGGCTCCATGCAATGTGTGTGCACAAACCCACATGCGGTCCATGTCAAGCCCTCGGGGAGAATGAGGCACCCCATGTGCTGTCCTTACTGTAATCAATTCTATACACTCGTCTCTTGTGAGTGATGCCCTTTTTAAAATGGCCCAGCTGCTAAAAGAATTGTTTAAAAACCAGACAGAACAACACAAATTGCCTGGAGTAATTGGAATTGTATTGTTTTACAGACTTCTTAAGGTGAGTATGTCAGTCACTCTGTTAAGGAAACCACTATGTGATGAACAGTTATCTCACTAACAATAAAAATTAGGTTGGATCCTTTTCCTAGGAGGTTAATAAACAATCTACTCAATTGTCAAAAGCATAGAAATACAACACATCCATAGTGCAGAAAGCGTTTTCAAAAGAAGGCTGTTAAAAGGCCTGGTATTAGCAAGGAAGGTGTGTTTGGTGGTGGCTACAAATCACATTTCTGCTTTATCTTCCATCCTTAAATGCTCCAACTATCAAATCAGGAGGTGTCCTTGCTAGTTCCTTCAGCTCCCATAGATCAGAACTTATATTCACATATTTTTTTGCATCTACGATACTTCAAGGCTCTTTCACCTCTCACACTTCGTTGGGTATTGTATGGCCCCTCCGTAGAAAACCCATGAGTTTTGTTTGTTATATTTACTACATCTGATCCTGTAATATGGTCAAATGTAATGTGGGAGTAATGGCATCTTCCAGATACTGAATTCATGGGCTCATAACAAATAAAAGTTGGCAAAACTTCAAGGACAAATGAATAATTACATAGATGCCTTGAGAGAATTATAAGGCAAAGTGTACAGAGAAGAGAGAAGAGCACTGTTTAATCACTGGATAGATTTAGTTTCAGAGTCGATATGATTTCAGAACAGGATTTTTTTTTTTTTTAGTTACTGCAACAGGCTGAGAAAGAACATATAAAAGATAGAG
Organism: Pan paniscus; assembly: GCF_029289425.2. Taxonomy (NCBI): domain Eukaryota; kingdom Metazoa; phylum Chordata; class Mammalia; order Primates; family Hominidae; genus Pan; species Pan paniscus. The sequence continues at coordinate 187,124,970 of NC_073252.2, read as the reverse complement.
AGCAAATTATTTAAAGATTAGAAACAAGATGAAAATTCATAAACTCATCTGAATACACACTTCTCACTGCCAGCTGAATCTAAAAGTTCTGTGGTGTTTGGTTAACTTATGCGAACTGCACGATATCCTAAAATAAGTTTGTCAGCTCCAGTTCACCTTTCAATTTTCAGTACAAATCCACTTGTGATTGGGAAAACAAATTAGACATAGATTGTTGCCTCTGCCCTAGAATTTAAAGAAATGGCTTAAATAAATGCCTAACCAATTAATTAAAGAAAATTATTCTTGGCAGAATGAACTCTGAAAGATACTTGAAGAAGTATCTTTCAAATTTCATTTGTCAATTGTACAATAATTTCATAGCTGTTTAATATGATGCTTGTATCTATGTGTTTATAGTAAATTCTAGCAAAGTGTAATAAGCAATACATTCATGGTTTCATGTGCTAGGGGCCATTATTTTTTCATCCCAATAGTTGATTGCTAAATAAATATACCACAGAACCTGGATGGGGGTAGGGGTTAGGTCAGCCCATTAAAACCAGAAAGAACAAAACAGTATTTATGAACACAATGTTCCAATCTTCTGAAAGATCAAGTCCAAATTAAACTTTTGGTTGGAAGCAAATGGTAAACACAGGTAGAATTGGTTATAAAATTACTTAAAAAATTAGTCATTTCTTCTTAGAAAAAAATTTATCTCACATACAAGCGTATGAGTGTAGGTTTTACCTTTATAGCAATATATAATTTGTCTGGAAACTGAGTTATAACTAGAGGTAGACACATCATTTTGCTACTTTCAAATTAGCCAGCATCCAATGACAGTAATTGAGCAAGAAAGGTCATCTCTATTTCCGTCTTACTTTGTGTTGTGATAACTTCCCAGTCATCCTGAGATTTATGTAAAAATCTTAAAATCCATCTAGAGCTCACCAAAAAGCCTTCAGCGCACCAGATGGGCCTCAGATACCCTGGGTCAAAGATGGATCAGAAACACCCCAGAGGGAAAAGCTCCAGGTGATACAGCCCCCGTGAAGAATCTTTGACTATCTTCTTCAACAGGGAATTCTTAACCATCACAAGCAAATTAGCAGACTCACACTATTAATGATAATTCAACTATTTTCCTAATGCTAAATGAAAGGTAAACCAATTTAGAGAATATCACAAACTCCCCTGAAATACTAAAACACGAAGGAGGATGAAGTAATGAATTCCTGGGTTTCCAGGGGCCATAAAACCTGGAGAGGACAAGTGCAGACAACTGAAACTTCTCTTCCGGAGCTAATTTTTGCTCATTATCTTATGTTTTATGGTCAGCAATTCCGACTCGGGCTTGACAAACACTTGCTCATAGCCAGTTGGCTGTGTCAGCTGAAGGAGAGGTTGCCTGAGAGATTTCTCATGGGTTGTGCTTTGAATCAACATGGCCAATGTTGGAATGCCAGGAGGGTGTGCAGCTGTGAGCAGGGCCAGCTTCACAGGTGCATCCAGAAGACTCCAAAGCTTGTTTTCCTGACAAGGCCTGGGTATAATTTTCCTAGTTTGACAAAAGCTGACTGTCAGAGCAATCTGCTCATTTGACACATTTGTTCTCAGCAGAATATGAAGAGCAGGTAACAGAGCAAGGGAATGGACAGTTTGAGCATGTTCAGCAAGAAGAGATCTTGGGTTAAAACGTGCAGCATTCTGGGGAAAGGATTTGTGTTTTATGCGTGGCCAGAGAACCTGGTGTTCAACGTGAAGTCTCAGTTCCCACTGATGCACGTGTCTGTGGAAAAGGGACCTATGGGGCATACAGGATCAGGGTCCTTCATAAACACTGTAGCAAAAACCTAGAAATTCTCTATTAATAGTCCTCATTTCTTCTCTCCACAAATCTGAGAAGTCAAATGGCCCCAAGAAAGTGTATTGCTAGTTTTTGCTCAAGGATCGTGACTTGTGAATTTATTTTAAATAATGTTTTACCAGAAAGTATACAGATGTATAAAATACCAATGGTAGGTAGCTGGTTTTTAATTTTGGAAATGAATTTGGAGATCCAGTGTTTCCATTTATTCGATTCATTTTCTCACAATGCCTACACTCTTTTGAGTTATGCAAAGGGCTTATTGGCATTCTCACACTTAGTCCCAGAATGAATGCATCATTCAAACAAGTAACGTTAGACCTCGACGTTTATGAGCTTTGAACTAGCATGACTGTGCTTGCATAGAGACAATTAAAGGGAATTGAGTTCACAAGCTCCCTGAGATTTAGAATCTGTGGGAGAAATGAAACCGAGGCTGAAACAGGAACAGCTGTTTTTTCACTACCGCTCACCCTGGTTCAATTTTCTAATTAATTTTGTGTTCATAACTTTAAGATGTAAATTATTCCTATCTAGTGTCCCTTTCCATGTGAGATACGGCTTGGACCCTTTCAAAATTTCACATTTCACATGGGAGGAGGGTTTTCTGAAAGCCATAAAAGGAAACATTAAAAGCAGCCAGCTGACTTTATTGCAGAAGAACCAAAGGTCAGAGGAGTTTGCACTTTGCTTAACTGTAAAGGCTGCTGTTCTTGTAATGAGGGTGCTAGGAAGAAAGCGGGGCGAGTAGCGGGTGTCACCGTCTTGGGCTGGCCTCGGGTCCAAGCGCAGAGGCTGCCCAGATTCCCCCGTCTTGTTAGAGTCATTGCAGCTCACACCTTCTCTGGCGTTCAACCAGAAGGATTTGAATGCTCAACACCAGGTGAAGCTCATTCCTGTGGTTAAGGATTTCCCAGAACAGGCTCATCATTAGATGATTTCCAACACAATTTATCATTTTCCTCATTCTTTCTTGTTCCTCCAGTTTTTTGTTTGTTTTTAAATCCCTCCCTGGGTATACTACAAGGCACAGCTGTGAACAAAGATGTCGCAGAAAAAAACTTTACTCTTCAACTGCCCTTCATAACAACAATTTCCAAATGCTCAGTGACGTATCAATTGGATAGCTTCAGGGAACACATCCACAGGTAAGGGCAAATTAAAAACTGTTTTCAGAGGGAAAAAAAAGTGCTGCCAAGCCCAAAGGCTTCATAAGAGTCACGGGGACTAAAAGCTGAAGAGGCCTTGGGAGTCATCTCTGTGTGCAGAAGAGAAACTGGCGGCCCTGGGAGGTGAAATGGACTGCCCCTGATCAAACAGATCAACAGTGGGTGGAGTATCGTCCCAACCCAGTGCTCTTAGGAAGAGTCAGAGTGATGGTGGGGGCAGTAGGGAAGACACTAGTTGAGGCAGCAGAAAAAAAAATTAGAACTGCTGTCAGAGGCAGCCTCTTTTGACCTGTGCCTGGATACTGTGTCATGTGCAAATTCGGTAAGCTGATGCGTGTCTGCTCATATTAAAAATTGTTTCTTATGCTGATTACCTACGAACTTCTTTTCAGGATGGTATCAATCAATTATGTTTTTTCTTAAAAAAAAAACCTCTCACATTTTTGAATCCTGTGAAAATTATAGTATGGGAGACTCTCAGATGTCATTCTGAGATCAACCAGGTATAATAATCTGAGAAACCTAGTTCATGATAAAATTGTGTTGCCTTTTGTTATTATTACTTTTTTTTCACTATAAGATTCAAAATCTATCTCTTTAATAGCCTGCTTTGAAATTTGGCAAAAGAACGTCAGGCTCACAGGTCTGCTCTGTGGTTCTTCAGTTCTCTTTCGGCTAGAGAATATTTTCAGTCTTTTCCCGTCTTCCCTGAAGTGTTCCTCACAGTCCCCGAATGCAGCTCAGCAATCTTCCCACCAAGGGATCTCAATGCTCTGGAGGTGTGGACTCTGAGGCTGGGACCACCCAGGCTCTGCCGGGCACACACCCCAGTGGGAGACTGGGGCAAATGGAGGGAGGCAGCTGAGACAGTGACCACGGGAGAAATGATGGTTCCTCTCGAGGACGTGAGCCCGAGACACTTGGTTTTCCTGGGGGCTCCAGCAGAGGTTTAAGCAGCAGATCTTTGAGAAGCAATGAAAACTGACTTCCCTGTGGTACCAGAGATTCTGCAAGCTCTCTAGCGCCCTGTAATAAAGAATTTCAGCTTGAATTAGGCTGCTTGGGCTGTCACAACAAAATACTATAGACTGTGCAGCTTAAATAATAGAAGTCTATTTTCTCACAGTTCTGGAGGCTGTAGCTCGTCGGTGAAGGTCTGGTAGATTGGTTTCTGGTGAGGGCTCTCTTCCTATCTTGCAAGTGGCTGCCTTCTCGCTATGTCCTCACATGGAGGAAAGAGAGCGAGCTCTCTGGTTGCCTTTCTATAAAGATACCAACTTTATCAACTCAGGGCCCCATCCTTGCAACCTCATTAACCCTTAGTTACTTTCATGAAGGTCCTATCTCTGTATATAGGAACAGTGAGGGCGAGGCCTTCAACACAAGAATTTTGAGGGAGAAATGATTCAGTCCATAGCAGTTTAAATCCACCAGAGTGAATTCTATTTATGGCAATGAAGAACACTGACCAACATACACACGGTATAACTTCTGTGTTTTAAAATTTGAACTTATTTGGAAGAGCTAGACGCTACCATATAATCTTCTGCATTAACTTGATTTTGGTGATTTTTTTATCAATGTCAATTCTGCTACCTTCTTCTCAGCAGTAAGAGTAGAAATAAAACAAGAGTTGAAGATGTCTGTTTTCTCTCTTTTTACAGTTAACATATAATTTTAAATGTAAAAGTTTTATAAAATTTATTGGGACATGATTTGCATATAATAAAAATAATGCACCTATTTTAAACACAGAGTATAATACATTTGACCAATGTATACACCCACATACAATAGACACACCCATTGTAAACACACCAATGTATAGGCCCATGACAATGTATACAACAAGGTAACCACCATCACATTTTAGATATAAGAATATTTTCACCATTCCGAGACATCCTTTTTGGCCCCTTCCAAATGACCTTCCCGACCACTCATCCCACACAAACCCTGATCGAATTTCTATCACCACATATCACTTTAATCTGTTCTAGAACTTCGTACAAATAGGATCTTATAGTCTGTAGTGTTTTAATCTGAATTATCTCACTGAAGTAGTTTTGAGGGTATGTATGCATTCTGTTTTGTTGTCGAGACACATCCCTTGGTATGCCATCATTTGCTTCTCCATTGGCCTATTCATGGATATTTGAGTTGGTTTCAGTTTGGGGCTATTATGAATAAAGCTGCCGTGAACATTCAAGTACAAGCTTTTCTTTACGGACATAAGCTTTCATTTCTCAGTAATAAAGTTGGGTCATAATATAAGTTTACATTTAACTTTATAAAAACATGCTAAATATTTTCAAAGTAGTTATAGTAGTTTACATTCCCATAAATAGTATGCGAGAGGTCCAGTTGGTCCATATTTTCACCAGGGCTTGCTATTATCAGTATTTTGTTCAGCCATGCTAGTGAGCATGTAGTCACACTTGTTATGTGTGTTTTTAATTTTGCATTTTTTGAGTATTAAAGATGTTGATGACCTTAGGTTCCATTTTTTTATGTTTCATATAGCTCCATGGATAAACTAAAATGTGTAACTTTTTTTTTACTTTTAATTTTTCCCCTTATTCTGGCTTCAGTATATTTTAAAAGAAACTCATAATTTTACTGCATATGTGTCCTTGGTAATGTTTAAGTCTTGCATGTCTTATTCAAAGCCTTTCAAATTTGAGCTCATTAGAAAAATCCTTCTGATGATTTTTAAGTGCATTTTTATTTTCTTCCTCGTAGTAAAGTTTACAAGAAGACCCAGAATTCCCTTTGAAATGCTCTTCTTGCCTTGCAGAGCTTTTTCTGACTTTTTTTGAAATTTTCCTTAAAGTTTATAAACTTAAGGCATAAATTAGACCATAACTAATTATAATTTTATATTAATTTAATCACTTATTTATTAATTCAACAAAAACTGTTATGCATTAACTCTGTGCCAGGCATTATTCCTGGCAAAGATGACAGAGTGATGACCAAAGAAGGCAAATCATATAGTATTGGAGGAAGATTCTAGATGTTCTGTGACCAACTCAATAGTTCTATCTTAATTAACTACTGTTTTGTTGTTTAAACATATTTATCAAGCATGATTGCATATGCAAGGCACTGCAGAGAAGCTAAATGAATGAATAAATGCAAGGAGGTTTCAGTATTTTATAGGAAATAGTTCTCAGTTGAATGAAACACATGTGCCAGGAACGTCTCTGGTACTGTGGATACCATTGTCAGGAAAACAAGGCATGATCCCAGTCTTCGCCTAGTGGTGGGACGGGGAGGCAGACCCCATTCAGATCAGCAGGTAGACCTGGAATGAGAATCTGTAACATTGTGCTGTCCAAATGTGTAACAGGGAGTCCTGATATGGCAGTGGTGTTTAGGGAAGATGCTGTGGAAGAGAAACATCTGAGCCAGTTACCTTTAAGAAGCAGTTAACGGAATAAGAAGGGAGAGAATGTTTAGACCCTGATTCAGAGGAAACACAGCATGTTAGAGGAGGTGGAAATGGCCAGCGTGTTTGGAGTTAGGGGTCAAGGCATGCACATGGCCTTCATTGTGGTCTTCAGTGCCCTGCAATCTAGCTCCTGCCTCCAATTCTCCACTGAGACCATGCCTGCCAAGGTCAATAATGACCTTCTAGCTGTGAACCTCAGTGAATGGATGCTTCTCATTCTTCACGCTACTTGGACTCTTTTCAATGCTTACCACTCTCTCCATTAAAATGTCCACCTTGATTTTAAAATGCCACAACAGATGATCTTTCTACTCCCTGCATGACTCCTTCTCAATCTCCTCCTCTTCTGCATGACATACGAGTCTCTCTGGATTTCGGCCGCTGTCAATCTCTTCAGTGCTCTGCCTGTCCCCATTTAGTCATGCGTGATGTCATCTCACGTCATGTCTTCTGACCAGGAAAGTGCCCGGCTCTGCTTCAGTAATTACCATAGCTGAAATGGATCTCTAGGACTTTAGAAGTAATTGTATGCCCAAGCTTCACTTACATATACTTTTTTCCTATTTCATATTTGTAACCTAAGTGGATGTTGCTAATTAAAGCTTTATCTTTGTTTACTTATAATGTATCTAGACACCATACTAGATGCTGCTATGAAACAAAATACGAAAGGTTTCTTTTGTACTTGTCCTTGAGGATTCCACTCACTGGCAACTCTTTCCAGGAAACGTTTCCTGAACGTCGATGCTCCACCAGGTAACCTCATGATGAGGCCTCAGTGCCATGTGCTTTCCTCTTGAGTATTTTATACCACATTGTATGTATCAGTTTATTTGATTATCTTCATTCCCAAATTGTGATATCCTCCTTTGTAAACCACAATGCTTAACACAGTATTTGGCAAGGAGCAGGAACATAATAGGTGCGCGCGCGCGCGCGCGCACACACACACACACACACACACACACACACAGAGTTTATCCTCATTCTACACATATTCCACATTTGCAAATTTGCCTACTGACTAAAATTTCTTCGTGATACCCAAGTCGACAATGTGGTTCTTTCACAGCCATTCCCTGTGAAAAGGCACATGCAAAACGGTGGAAGATTTGCCACCCAACGTGTATGTTCCCAGCTGAGATAGAGGAAGGGGATGCTCTGCCTTCCCACATCAGCTTGCATACTGCAAATGAATGTCCTTTCAGCAGCCTTTACCGTGCTGTGCTTTTTGCATTTTTGTGCTTTTTGTTTGCAACTTTGTTGTTTGAGGTGGTCCCCGAGCATAGTGTGGAAGTGCTGTCTAGTGTGGCTAAGCACAAGAAGGCTGTGTGTGCCTCACGGAGAACACAGATGTGAAAGATAAGCTTCACTCAGGCATGAATGCTGTTGGCCATGAGCTCAAAGTTAATGAATCACAACATGTATTAAATAAGGTGACTCTAAACAGAAACACACAAAACGAGATGATGTATTGATACATTGACAAAAATGTGACCAGGATAGGAGTGGGCAAAAAAATACTAACCAAAGGCCCACAGGGGTTTAACCCTGTATTTTCCATGAGAGCAACGGTTCAGTATTCATGGTTCAGTATTCACAAACTCAGCATTAGCAGCAGCTTCAGAGAATGAACCTACAGCAAATAATGAAAATTTACTCTATATATGTGTGCGTGCATATTACATATGTGTGTATACATAATGTGAAGACAATAAAGCAGAAATAAATAATATACAATGGTTGTGCAAAAGAGGGAAAGACTATAAATATCTGATTGAAAATATCAGAATATGTTTCATAGGGAAGTTGCTATCCATGATAATCCTTGAATAAAGTACAGAATTTCAACAGATATAACTGAAGCTAAGAAAATCCTAATGGAAAGTGAGAAAACAAAGTCATGAATTTGGGCAAGTTCAGGGATATGTACACAGCCTAGCTCAAGGGATATATACACAGCCTAGCTCAAGGGATATATACACAGCCTAGCTCAAGTATAAAGTACAGAAAGAGGTAAGTTCCATATTGTGTTCAACATCTCCTAGGAGGGAAAATGTATGTGGTTTATTTAATAGTCATTGTTAATTCAATAGTCTGTCTTGGGTTTAAAATGGCCTCTGATATTCTTTCCTAACTTTTCAGTCAAACATATGTTAAGATGTTTTTAAAAGACAACATTCACAACCACCTAAAGCAAATGTGACAATCAACATTACCAGAATTTGTTAGAAATTTCCAGCAACTACAAAGACAATAGAACTTATTATTTCCTGAAAACAAGAGCTACTGGTTCGGGCTCAGAAATGCAAGGACTTCCCTAGATTATCCGGCAATGGCCGCTTTGTGTCTACGCTGCCTGCAGGGCAGCCAGAACCCAGCCTTCTTCCTTCCTCGTTTAGACACATTAATGTAGTCTAGTCTTCAGAAACAGGTGGGGGTAAAGAAAAGCAGCTTTGGGAATGATGCTATCACCCTATCTCCTGGGTTGTGTATATTTGGCCTTAGACCCTGGGGATTGGTCTAGAGGGTCAAGCACATAAACAATGGGCTTTTATAACTCACGTGTGACTGAGCAGGAAGCAGGGGAAGTTGAAATCCCTAAAGGGAAGACTCCTGTGAAAAGGACAGCAGGAGGGAGGAGCTATGCACTTTATTGGAGGGTGTACCTAATCCCAGGGGAACACACAAGAAATAAGCTCAGGGAATTAAGCCTACAACCTCAGCCTTTTCTCTCCATTTGTGTTGGAGGGTGTACCTAATCCCAGGGGAACACACAAGAAATAAGCTCAGGGAATTAAGCCTACAACCTCAGACTTTTCTCTCCATTTGTGTTGGAGGGTGTACCTAATCCCAGGGGAGCACACAGGAAATAAGCTCAGGGAATTAAGGCTACAACCTCAGACTTTTCTCTCTATCTGTGTTCTTGTCCTTTGGTGAATCCAACCAAAAGCCAGAAGGCAAGGGAGCATTTCAATTTACTCTCTATTGATCAGTTTCCTGATGGATGGAGGAGGGTGGAGAATGGATATGGAATTGCTAAAGCAGGGAACACACACACATGCAAACATACACATACACACACACACATTCTTTCTGTCTCTCTGTCTCTCCCTCAAAAGAATGATTAGATAGATGATAGATGATAGATAGATAGATAGACAGATAGATAGATAGACATAGATAAATATATGGTAGAGGTGATATCTATGCCCTCGAGTTTCTTAAATTGTGTTATATATTGTAGTATCATATGAAGTATAATTCAATTTAAAATGTAATAAGCCAGTAGTCCAGTTTCCTACTCACTGAAATTAGTTATTAAGATTGATTAATTAATCTAATTCCTTAGATTTAAGAGAATGGTCAAATATGTGTCTTCAATCATTTCAGGGTAGAGATGCCTAAAGCTAGAACACCTGGCTCTTCAAATATACTATTGGCCCTGTATGCCTTTTGTCCTGAGTTAGAAAATGATACCTTTCCAGAACTGTCCTGAATGAGATTACCAAGTAAAAATGTTCTAATGCCACATTTACAGACTTCCTGTTAGAATCTCCGTCTGACATATAAAGAGCTTAGAGGCAAACATTTTGTTCTTACAATAAGAAAAAAACTGAACAAACTATAAATCAATTACTTTTCTTAGACTCCTTGAAGATCTGAGGTCACAGGGCTGCTTGGTGCCCAAAGCTGAAGATGCAGCTGAATGCAGATCATCATGACCAAGATCAGCCTCCCTAGAGCAGGAGCAGTTGGAGTCATAAACCTGCATGGACATGTAGGTGGTAATTTTGATGAATTGCTGGAGGCTGAATGCAGACTGTTTTGAGAGTGAAAACTTTCTGGAGACCCTAGTGTTAGGGCCCCCTTTTCACTGCCCCAACCCAGTTGGAACTCGGAATGCCACCAGGGTCTCAAGGTGGAAAGCAAGAGAGATCCCCTGGTGCTGTGGCAGAAGGAAGGGAAAGGTAATCTTTATAAAACATGCCCAGGGTATTCTCTATAACAAAAGCCTACTCTCCGGGAAAAAAAGACTGCCAGGGCCCCATTCCTCCTGGGGCAAGAATATATCTATAAGCCAGCCACCTCTTGCTTTCTTTTATCACCATTGAGGGAGGAAGGAAAGCTAAGAAACACTTATAAAGGTCACAGCCCTGGGACAAAGTGCCACTAAAACACTCATACTTACACACGAGACTACAGTGTGCGTCTCTCCCCAACATTTAACTGCAACACCAACAGACTCCAGTGTATTAACAATTGATTCCAGGTGAAAGAGCTGAAAGACAGACTTTATCTTACAGAAACACTAAAACATCCAAAGACACAAAAACAAGGCCACCAGAGGTATTTGAAACCTCTGGCACCCATAGCTACAACAAACACTAAACAAAGTCCAAGACCTGCCAAATTGACATAAATCCTCGCACTGAAGACCAATTTACCAAAGTTCCCATGTTGTGTGTGTGTATGTGTGTATGTGTATACTTATATGTAATGTATGTGTTGGTATTTATATATGTATAGATATAGATGTACACCTATTGATGTATATCTGTATGTTTATATATACCTCTATCTCTATTTTCTATGTATCTCTCTATCTTTCTACCTATTTACTGGCTTTCATCAAATATTACAGACAATGCCAAGAAAAATTATAGATTGAAGATACAAGGCAAGCATTAGAATCAGTATCAGAAAGACGAATTTTGGAATTAGCAGACAGGAAATGTAAAGCAACTATAATTAATATCTTAAGGAATCTAATAAAAAATCAAATAACGTGTCAAAACAGATACATGTTAGCTGAGTGAAGAAGACTTTAAAAATCAAAAGAAAATGTTGGAAATCAAAGCCACAGTAACAGAAATTAAGAGTGCCTTGATGATCTCCACAGTAGATTGAAATAGCTGAGGAAAAAAACTAATGAGCTTGAAGATATGTCAATAGAAACATTCCAAACTGAAATGCAAGTAGAAAATAAGCGAGAAAAATAACCCCAGAACATCCAACAGCTGTGGGACAATTTCAAAAGGCAAAACATACATTTAACTTGATTACCAAAAGACAAAAAAGAGAGAATAGAGCAGAAGAAATATTTGAAGTAATGATGGCAAAGCACTTTCCAAAATGTACGGAAGACATGAAACCACCTATCAGGTTAGCTCAGAGAACATCAAGAAGATAAATACTGGAAAACAAAGCCCTACTTCTAGGGGTATCATATTTAAACAGTAGAAAAGCAATTTCAAAAAGAAATCTTGAAAGAACCGGGGGCAAGGGCCATTTTATCTATAGAAAGGCAAGGATAAGAATTACAGATGACTTCTCATCAGGAATCATGCAAGCAAGAGGATTGTGGAGGGGAGAGGATAATGAAAGAAGAAGAAACACCGACATAAAATTCTATAACAAGGGAAACGATTCTTACAGAGTGAAGAAGAAATAAAGACTTTCTCAGAGAAACAAAAACTGGGAGTGCTCATGACCAGAAGACCTGCCCTGAAACTAATGTGAAAAGAAGTTCTTCAGGAAGAAGGAAAATAATATTGGTCAGATACTTGGATCTGCATGAAGAAAGGAAGAGTGCTGGAAAGGGGAACATGAAGGTAAAATTCAATCTTTTACTTTTCTCATTCCTAACTGATCTAAAAGGTAACTTGATTTAAATCAGTAATAGTAACAACGTGTTGAGTGATTATAGCATGTGGATAAGTGAAATGCATGGCCACCTATCACAGAGATATGAAGGAGCCATTGGAAATACTCTGTTACTTGTGTAGGACAGTTCTCCAGGCAGTCTTGGACTGACCCAGTTAACTTCCCTTTCTCACTTATAGTTCTTGAGAACAACTGTAGAACGTTGCTCTATAACTACAGAAATGCAACATCCTGGTATAAGGAGAGGATGGCTGGAACAGTCCCTCCTCCCCCAAATAGAATGTTCTTCAACACTTCAGCCCAGCACTTCATGTGACTCTTGGGGTGTAAATCCCAGGGCAGCCTTATTTCCAGGATTCCTCAGCTGCATGGTAAGTGGGTCACACACAGACAAGGCTCCATCTGCTCTATGCAGCTTTCCTGAGCTTTGAGGGACTAGCTCATGATGAATCCTACATTTCTGTTGTATGTGATAATTCTCAGTCTTGTTGCCCCTGAGCGTGCTCTGTCTCACTGCACTCAGACAAGTTGCTAACCAGTGCACGGTGAACCTGCTCCACAAATTCACAGTACATGTGAAGTAGGATAGTGCTATTGCAGATAGACTTAAATTATTTAAAACTGTGTGTTACATACTTTCAAGAAGCCACTAAGATTTGTCTTAAAAATATAATAATATGGTCAAATAGCAGATAAAATAAAATCATATAAATAAACAAGAGAAGAAAGAAAAAGAGGGGAAACTCAAAGAAACAAGGAATAAATTCAAAAAATGAAAAACAGCTTCAAACATGGTAAATATTAATCCAATTTTATCAATAATCTCATTAAATATGAATGGTCTAAATATGCCAATTAAAAGAAAGGATATCAGAGTGAGTACAAAACAAGACCGGATTCTATGTCCTCTACTTGCCCTCCACTTTAATATAAAGACGTAAGTAGGTGGGAAAGAGCAGGAGGCGGAAGGATGTGCCATACTAACATTTAGTCCATGTCAGTGGCAGAAGTGACAGAAAGAAGGTCACTTTATATGCTATTGCTTTCACAACCTGAAAACCTGAAGAAAAGTGAGCATTCACCAAGACTGATGCTGCAAATAAACAGAATAATTGCCAGCTTTAGCATTAATTAACAGTTTAGGGGATGTAATTTCTTAACTGCATTTTAAAAACCAAACATCCAAATACATTAGATTAATTCTTCAGAGAGAGTTACTCATATTTTATATTTGATGATTTTAGATCATATTTGTCTCAACGGGAAGAATAAAAGAAGACTAATGAGACAAGCAGAGAAAAAATACCTTAAATAAGTTGGCTGCTTAATGTTCTCCTTCCTTTACTCTTAAAATGGTGGCTGCAGAGCTTGGGATGCTGTACCCTTTAGAATTAGTGACTCATCTGGATTTCAAAAGTAAAATCGTTCTATATCATAAGTAGTCATGAAGACGTTCATTCTGATTCCCAGAGAAGTGTAGTCGGTGAAGTTCTAGCAGCTGACACGATGTTCTTTCCTATAATACTCCTCTGGTTATTATTTCAGGGTGCCGCCCACAGATTACTCTTCTCTTTGTCTTGTCAAAATGTAATGTTGAAAATCTGAAAGGTTGCTAAATGCTTTTGTGAAAATAACAAGGCAAAATACAGTATTTTTAAAAATGTTTATGCTGAAAGACAAAAGAGCACATCCGGTCATTCCTCTCCATTTATATTTTACAGTGCATATCTTGCTGAAACATTTTATGGAAATGACTCCTTGCTCTAGAGTAAATAACCCACACATTTTTCCAGCTTGACTTTAATATGCACATAATTTCCTTGAAATTACATTTCAAGGATTTAGAAAATTTGTTGTTGCCAGACTAAATTTTGGAAAACTGCCTCATTAATCAGGCTGTAAACATGTTGGGTCATATAGGTTCAGTTTGAGTTTTGAGACAGATTGACTATCCAATAGCTGATTTTTGGATTTCTAATTGGGATTAAACTCATTATGTTTTATAAAAACATTAAAGAACATTTTAGATATACTGCATATTTTGATATTCTGCACATAGTTTGTCAGTACAAAGGGATTTTAGAAAACATTCCTGAATCCTCCTGAATTTGTGTGCTCTGTAATTAAGTAACAGTGATTACTGTGCCAGGAAATTTCGTCTGTCTTACCCAGTCATAGAGTAAGAGATGGCCTCCTCATCCATATCCATATCATGGCTTCCTCATCCATGTCCATAGCATGGCTTCCTCATCCATATCCATAGCATGGCCTCCTCATCCATATCCATATCATGGCCTCCTCATCCATATCCATATCATGGCTTCCTCATCCATGTCCATAGCATGGCTTCCTCATCCATGTCCATATCATGGCTTCCTCATCCATATCCATATCATGGCTCCTCATCCATATCCATATCATGGCTTCCTCATACATATCCATAACACAGCTTCCTCATCCATATCCATAGCACGGCTTCCTCATCCATGTCCATAGCACAGCTTCCTCATCCATGTGCATAGCACGGCTTCCTCATCCATGTCCATAGCACGGCATCCTCATCCATGTCCATAGCATGGCTTCCTCATCCATGTCCATATCATGGCTTCCTCATCCATACCCATATCATGGCTTCCTCATCCATATCCATAGCATGGCTTCCTCATCCATATCCATAGCATGACTTCCTCATCCATATCCATATCATGGCTTCTTCATCCATATCCATATCATGGCTTCCTCATCCATGTCCATAGCATGGCTTCCTCATCCATGTCCATATCATGGCTTCCTCATCCATATCCATATCATGGCTCCTCATCCATATCCATATCATGGCTTCCTCATACATATCCATAACACGGCTTCCTCATCCATATCCATAGCACGGCTTCCTCATCCATGTCCATAGCACAGCTTCCTCATCCATGTGCATAGCACAGCTTCCTCATCCATGTCCATAGCATGGCATCCTCATCCATGTCCATAGCATGGCATCCTCATCCATGTCCATATCATGGCTTCCTCATCCATACCCATATCATGGCTTCCTCATCCATACCCATATCATGGCTTCCTCATCCATATCCATAGCATGGCTTCCTCATCCATATCCATAGCATCGCTTCCTCATCCATATCCATATCATGGCTTCCTCATCCATATCCATATCATGGCTTCCTCATCCATATCCATATCATGGCTTCCTCATCCATATCCATAGCGTGACTTCCTCATCCATATCCATATCATGGCTTTCTCATCCATGTCCATATCATGGCTTCCTCATCCATATCCATATCATGGCTTCCTCATCCATATCCATAACACGGCTTCCTCATCCATATCCATAGCACGGCTTCCTCATCCATGTGCATAGCACAGATTCCTCATCCATGTCCATAGCATGGCATCCTCATCCATATCCATATCATGGCTTCCTCATCCATATCCATATCATGGCTTCCTCATCCATATCCATAGCATGGCTTCCTCATCCATGTGCATAGCATGGCTTCCTCATCCATGTGCATAGCATGGCTTCCTCATCCATATCCATAGCATGGCTTCCTCATCCATATCCATATCGTGGCTTCCTCATCCATGTCCATAGCGTGGCTTCCTCATGCATGTGCATATCATGGCTTCCTCATCCATGTGCATATCATGGCTTCCTCATCCATGTGCATATCATGACTTCCTCATCCATGTGCATATCATGGCTTCCTCATCCATATCCATAGCATGACTTCCTCATCCATATCCATATCATGGCTTCCTCATCCATATCCATAGCATGGCTTCCTCATCCATATCCATATCATGGCTTCTTCATCCATATCCATATCATGGCTTCCTCATCCATATCCACAGCATGGCTTCCTCATCCATATCCATATCATGACTTCCTCATCCATATCCATAGCACGGCTTCCTCATCCATGTGCATAGCACAGCTTCCTCATCCATGTCCATAGCATGGCATCCTCATCCATGTCCATATCATGACTTCCTCATCCATATCCATATCATGGCTTCCTCATCCACGTCCATAGCATGGCTTCCTCATCCATGTCCATAGCATGGCTTCCTCATCCATGTCCATAGCATGGCTTCCTCATCCATGTCCATAGCATGGCTTCCTCATTCCTATCTATATCATGGCTTCCTCATCCACAGAATGAAAATATATTGATAATACTTTCCTTGCCCATTGGGAAGGACTCTTTTCCTGTGTGTGTGTGTGTGTGTGTGCACGTGCATGTGTGTTGAAAATAGTGAAATGTCGTATGTTACAGAAGTTATCCTTATTGCTATATAATATCTTAATGCTAATGTGTTTTTGTGTGCTGGTGACCAAGCAGTATTAGAAAGATACAGCCTTCCTCCTGAGAAGTCCAACTACAATCAACGAAATTTCTCTTAGCTTCTCTCTGTTAGAGAAAATATAAACAAATACACAAGTTAGAATCTTGGGTAGTGCTGATTATTCCAAGTGTGTATGTGCAGCTTCCATGGGCAATTTGGTTCCAGTTCATTTCTGGGGTAAGTGACCCACATCTACACTGTAAAATTTTTTTGTGTTTCAAGAGCCAAAATTGTTCTATGGAAATACTTATCATTGAATTGGTGATTTTATGAGAGAGCATTGTCTGTACATTTACAACCACTGACAGAGGTTAAATGTAGGTGAATGAGGAGTTCTGAGTCGACAGCCAGGAGAGGCTTGTACCAACAGGGAATTGATCATCTCAGCTGAGCCTGTGCTAGAGCTAAAGGTTGTTAACTCTGTTATTAGAATTCAGTGTTACAGTCCTGCCTTCTGCCCAAGGCACAGACATTTTAGTTGTAAGAAAAGCAGTTATGTCTCTCACATAACTCCTTCACCTGGCTGTTTGCTTAATCATTACTTTATGAAACCGTGCCCTTGTTTTTACTCACAAAGTCACAGAAGGTGTCAGTAAGTGCCATTCCTCATTTCAGACAAGCACAATCAGAGTTGAGCATTTAATATTTCATTTGGCTTTAAAACATAAACCACGCATACGAGATAAGCCTGGGGCATTTTGTAGAACCAGGAAGTTAAAAAGTGCATGAAAAACTCCCCGAGAGAATGGGAGTGTGACAAAGGGAAACAGAGGCCCACCTGAAGGAGCTCCCCACTTAATGCTGGAATCATCTGAGCAGTAAAATAAACAACAGAGTATTGGGATATAACCGAAAGTATAGAATAAATATACACAAGTTCCTGTTGATATATAGTAAATGATTAAAAAATGAATGGGGAAGAAGTTACATTATTTTACAGAAACATTCCAAACTATTTGTGTAGACATTTTACTCTACAGAAGTTGGAGCTTAATCCTCCTCTCCAACCATATGCTAAACTTAGTGACTTGTTTCCATGGGACAGAATAGAGAAAGAAAAGCAAAATAGTAGAGTTAGAGAGGAAAAACTTGGCAAAACCACATGAAATGAGTGATGAAGGTGAACAACCTCAGTGGTGTCATGTGCCCCTAATTTGATGTGACAAGGAAAGCACTTTATCTCTGTGAAATTCCTTCCCCAAATCCCATGAGAAAGACATCAAAGAAACCCAGGTGGGGGTCTTCCTGTGGGATAACTCGCCTGTACACCTCAAGATTCTCAAGGTCATAAAAAACAGGTAAAGTGTGGGGGAAGCATCACATACAAGAGGTGACAGGGCAGCATTGTGGTGCCCTAATTAGATGTTGAAATAGAAAGAGGAGATTCATGGAAAAGCTGTCTGAAGTTTAGTTAATAGTAATGCAGGGTTGTGGGTTGAATGGTGACTTCCCAGAAGAGAAGAGGAGGAGGCAATGTGGTCACAAAGGTAGAGACTGGAGATTGGAGCCACAAACCAAGAAACTCCAGCAGCCACCAGAAGCCGGAAGAGACAAGGAACAAAATGTCCCCTAAAGCCGCCATAGGGAGGGAGAGCAGCCCTGCCACACCTGGGTCTTGGACTTCTGGACCCCAGAACTGTGAGAGAATACATTTCTGTTGTTAGAAACTCTCGAGTTTACGGCAATTTGTTATAGCAGCCCTAGGAAAGTAAAAGAGATACCAGTATCATTTTCTGTCTTGATCAATGTGCCATAGTGATGTGAAATGTTAGTAATAAGGGAAACTAGGAAGGGCTGTTAAAAGATAGAATTTATTTGAGCAAACAGGGATTCATTAACCAGGCAGCACCAAACTACAAGCTCTGAAGGGCTTCCCCAAAGGGGCTGTGGGGATTTATAGGGTGAATGTGGAAACAGAGCAAAGGAACTGCTTATTGGTTGAAGTTGGAAAATGCACAGCTGGTGGCCTATGATTGCCAGCTCAAGTTCCACTTTGCTTATGTGGGAACACAGGGCACTAGAGCCACTCTAACCTAATGGTGTACCACTTAATTATTTTAACAGGGGTGGACAGCGATTCTCTGTACTATCTTTGCAACTTTTCTATGAATATAAAATTATTCCAAAATAACAAAGTTTTTAAGAAGTACAATTTAGTTCAAAGAAATGTACATATTTTACCACTACTTTGTAATGAGTGAAACAATATTTCTTTGGATAAGTTGACTACTATTTCATTAAATATTTTACAAATGAAAATAAATTTTCCTAGAAAAAAACCATATTAGTCCCTTTTCACACTGCTATAAACATGCTGCCTGAGACTGGCTAATTTATTAAAAAAAGAAGGTTTAAATAACTCATAGACCCTTACAATCATGGTGGAAGGAGAAGCAGGCACCTTTTTCACAAGGCAGCAGGAGAAAAAGAGAGTGTGTGTGAAGGACGAACTGCTAAACACTTATGAAACCATCGGATCTCATAAGAACTCACTCACTATCACAAGATCAGCATGTGGGAAACTGCCCCCATGATCCAGTCACCTCCCACCAGGTCTCTCCTTCAAACCTTCAAAAGGTTTATGGAGATTGCAATTTGAGATGAGATTTGAGTGGGGACACAGAGCCAAACCATATCATTCCACCCCTGGCTTCTCCCAAATCTCGTGTCTGTCTCATATTTCAAAACCAATCATGACTTCCCAAGAGTCCCTCAAAGTCTTAACTTATTCTAGCATTAACCCCAAAAGTCCAAGTCCAAAGTCTCATCTGAGACAAGGCACATCTTTTCTGCTCAAAAGCCTGTAAAATCAAAAGCAAGTTAGTTACTTTGAAGATACACGGTGGGTACATGCATTAGATAAATGCTCCCACTCCAAATGAAAGAAATTGGCCAAAACAAAGGGGCTACAGGCCCCACGAAAGTCTGAAATCAAGCAGGGAAGTCATTAAATCTTAAAGCTCCAAAATAATTTATTTTGACTGTATGTCTTACATCCAGGGCATGTTGATGCAAGGGGTAGGCTCCCACAGCCTTGGGCAGCTCCTTCTTGGGCTGGCGTTGAGTGCCTGCAGCTTTTCCTGGTGCATGGTGCAAGCTGTCAGTAGATCTACCATTCTGGGGTCTGGAGGATGGTGGCCCTTTTCTCACAGCCTCACTATGCAGTGCCCCAGTGGGGACTCTGTGTGAGACTCTAACCCCACATTTCTCTTCTGCACTGCCCTAGCAGAGGTTCCCTGTGAGGCCTCCACCCTTGCAGTTGACTCCTGCCTGGACATCCAGGCATTTCCATATATCCTCTGAAATCTAAGCAGAGGTTCCCAAATGTTTATTCTTAACTTCTGTGCACCTGCAGGCTGAACACCTCATGGAAGCCACCAAGGCTTGGGGTTTGCACCCTCTGAAGCAATGACCTGAGCTATACCTTGGCCCCTTTTAGCCACAGCTGCAGCTGGAGAGGCTGAGACACAGGGGACCAAGTCCTGAGGCTGCACCCAGTTGCGGGGCCCTGGGCCTGGCCCACAAAACCATTTTTTCCTCCTGCTCCTCCAGGTCTGTGATAGGAGCAGCTGCCACTGGTATCTCTGACATACCCTGGAGACATTTTCCCCATTGTTTTGGTGATTAACGTTGGGCTCCTTTTTACTTATGCAAATTTCTGCAGCCAGCTTGAATTTCTCCCCAGAAAAATGGGTTTTTCTTTTCTTTTCTTTTTTTTTATTATACTTTAAGTTTTAGGGTACATGTGCACATTGTGCAGGTTAGTTACATATGTATACATGTGCCATGCTGGTGTGCTGCACTCACTAAATCGTCATCTAGCATTAGGTATATCTCCCAATGCTATCCCTCCCCCCCCCACCCCACCACAGTCCCCAGAGTGTGATATTCCCCTTCCTGTGTCCATGTGATCTCATTGCTCAATTCCCACCTATGAGTGAGAATATGCGGTGTTTGGTTTTTTGTTCTTGCGATAGTTTACTAAGAATGATGATTTCCAATTTCATCCATGTCCCTACAAAGGACATGAACTCGTCATTTTTTATGGCTGCATAGTATTCCATGGTGTATATGTGCCACATTTTCTTAATCCAGTCTATCATTGTTGGACATTTGGGTTGGTTCCAAGTCTTTGCTATTGTGAATAATGCTGCAATAAACATACGTGTGCATGTGTCTTTATAGCAGCATGATTTATAGTCCTTTGGGTATATACCCAGTAATGGGATGGCTGGGTCAAATGGTATTTCTAGTTCTAGATCCCTGAGGTAATTTACAGATTCAATGCCATCCCCATAAAGCTACCAATGACTTTCTTCACAGAATTGGAAAAAACTAGTTTAAAGTTCATATGGAACCAAAAAAGAGCCCGCATCACCAAGGCAATCCTAAGCCAAAAGAACAAAGCTGGAGGCATCATGCTACCTGACTTCAAACTATAGTACAAGGCTACAGTAATCAAAACAGTATGGTACTGGTACCAAAACAGAGATATAGATCAATGGAACAGAACAGAGCCCTCAGAAATAACGCCGCATATCTACAACCATCTGATCTTTGACAAACCTGACAAAAACAAGCAATGGGGAAAGGATTCCCTATTTAATAAATGGTGCTGGGAAAACTGGCTAGCCATATGTAGAAAGCTGAAACTGGATCCCTTCCTTACACCTTATACAAAAATCAATTCAAGATGGATTAAAGACTTAAATGTTAGGCCTAAAACCATAAAAACCATAGAAGAAAACCTAGGCATTACCATTCAGGACATAGGCATGGGTAAGGACTTCATGTCTAAAACACCAAAAGCAATGGCAACAAAAGACAAAATTGACAAATGGGATCTAATTAAACTCAAGAGCTTCTGCACAGCAAAAGAAACTACCATCAGAGTGAACAGGCAACCTACAAAATGGGAGAAAATTTTCGCAAACTACTCATCTGACAAAGGGTTTTTATTTTCTACCACATCGTCATGCTGCAAATTTTTCGAACTTTGATGCTCTCCTTCCCTCTTAAACATAAGTTCCAATTTCAGATTGTCTCTCTAAGTTCAAAGTTCCACAGATCTCTAGCACAGGGGCAAAATGCCACCAGTCTCTTTGCTAAAGCATAGCAAGAGTGACCTTTTCTCTGATTCCCAAGAAGTTCCTCATCTCCATCTGAGACCACTTCAGCCTGGACTTCACTGTTCACATCATTATTAGAATTTTGGTCAAAACCATTCAACAAGTCTCTAGGAAGTTCCAAACTTTTCCACATTTTCATGTCTTCTTCTGAGCCCTCTAAACTGTTCCAATCTCTGTGTGTTATCCAGTTCCAAAGCTGCACCCACATTTTCAAGTATCTTTATAGCAGTGCCCTACTACCTTGGTACCAATTTATTGTATTAGTTCATTTTAACACTGCTATACAGATACTACCCCAGAATGGGTAATTTATAAACAAAGGAGGTTTAATTGACTCACAGTTCTGCATGGCTGGGAAGGCCTCAGGAAACATAGTTATGGCAGAAGCGGAAGCAGGCACCTTCTTCACAAGGCAACAGGAGACAGAGAGAGAGAAAGAGTGTGTGTGAAGGAGAAACTGTCAAACACTTATAACACCATCAAATCTCATGAGTACTCACTCACTATCATGAGAACAGCATGCGGGAACTGCCCCTATGCTCCCCCTGGTCCCTCCCTCAACATGTGGGCATTACAGGGATTACAATTTGAGATGAGATTTGGGTGGGGACACAAAGCCAAATCATCTCAGAAACCTTTCTAATGAAAAACATCTGCATAGCAAATCCAAGTTTGAAACAATGAATCTATACATTTGATTGCATTATGTTCCATAGCTAGGGTATGCTTTCTCTGATTTATAGTTGATTAAGGTGAGTAGTCTTAACCAGTTCTATCAGTTACATTTATATAAAATATCACTTAACTTTAGTCCAATATAAAGTTACACTATTATTGCTTCCCTAATTCTAAATTTACCTCATTTCTAAGCTTAATTACAAGTTCATCTAAGGGTTTAATCACTGATGCAAATCGTTAGCTTTTCTTATGTCTTCTTTTTTTGAACCAAAATTATTTGACTCAAAGAAAGCAAAACACCTTATATACGTTTATTTTTATTTTTATTTTAACCACAGCAACAAAAGAGTGGAAATGGTAATCATGAACATCTAACACTGCTCAGCCTAAAGAAGGACCACTTGGGCATTACCAACCAGCTGGAAGAATGTCCTGCAAATTAAGATTTGTCCTTAAGCATATGCATCTGAGGATTGTTATAGTATTTAGTAAGGAGGTGATTAGCAAAGAGATGATATTTAGGAAGGTATAGCCAGCAGTCAGTCCCCCATCAATGGTTCAATTCCTCTGTGAGTGAACTTTATAGAACTCCAGAACTAAAGGAGTTGGTTAAATGATTAGAAACAAAAGTGCTTACTAAACTCAGGAAAAGGAAAGAAAATCTAATTTTGACAGCATATTTGTAACTATAAAGCACTACAGATAACCTTGCAGCTATTTTTGAGATATCATTGGTACTTCATTGATTATGTTGTGAAACATTTGTGAGCTGTTTATGGTCTCAGTTCAGCTCACTGCTTTGATCAGGATGAATTATGAAAGACTCTACAGAAAATGTAATGTACCACTTTTTTCATGGTGGAAGCACTTTAGTTACATAATCAGTTTGAACCTACTAACAATGGCCAGAAATAGCTATTGCAAATTTTTCTAGAAAAAATTAAGACATTCAGGACTATAAGTTTTTAGAATAATAGACACACTTTAAAAAACTAAATAATTATAAAGCAATCCTATTATGAACGAGAGCAAACAAATAACACCAAGACTTAGGCTTGTACTAATTTTAAAAAATGCTTTCTTAGGCGAGAAAATGCAAACTGTATCTTATTTAAGAGTTAGTCTCCTTGATTTATTATTTGTGATAGTATTCATTCTTAAATCAATAGAACAACTGCTTTTTGCCTAGGTATATTTGAGCAGTACCCTTATTACCAAATTAAAAGTTCCTCATTTATCTTTAAAGTAAAAATACAAGCTCAGGTTGATAAATTTCAAAAAACAACCACTATAATGTGTCTTTGGCTAATAGAGAAAAAATAAGCCAACTCTGTCATTTTAACAGACACCTTTGAAATGTACATGCTAAACCCATGGCCAAAGGGGAAAAAATTCTCTCACAGAATATTGTAAAAGCAAATAAAACTCTTACTAGTGATGTTTTTCCTCTCATTGCTTCACTCCTAGAGCCCATGTATTGTCAGTCAGCACCCACTGCTTTGTGACCATTTCTATTGAGATTTATGTGCAAGTGACCTGAAAAATGATTATACCAATAATTGTGCCTTCAAAACATCTAGATTCTATTTTGTTCCACCCTAGGCTCTCTTGTTTATATAATGCCATTCTGATACCCTCTTTAGCCTTCAAAACATCTAGATTCTACTTTGTTCCACCCTAGGCTCTCTTGTTTATATAATGCCATTCTGATACCCTCTTTAGCCTTCAAAACATCTAGATTCTACTTTGTTCCACCCTAGGCTCTCTTGTTTATATAATGCCATTCTGATACCCTCTTTAGCCTTCAAAACATCTAGATTCTACTTTGTTCCACCCTAGGCTCTCTTGTTTATATAATGCCATTCTGATACCCTCTTTAGCCTTCAAAACATCTAGATTCTACTTTGTTCCACCCTAGGCTCTCTTGTTTATATAATGCCATTCTGATACCCTCTTTAGCCTTCAAAACATCTAGATTCTACTTTGTTCCACCCTAGGCTCTCTTGTTTATATAATGCCATTCTGATACCCTCTTTAGCCTTCAAAACATCTAGATTCTACTTTGTTCCACCCTAGGCTCTCTTGTTTATATAATGCCATTCTGATACCCTCTTTAGCCTTCAAAACATCTAGATTCTACTTTGTTCCACCCTAGGCTCTCTTGTTTATATAATGCCATTCTGATACCCTCTTTAGCCTTCAAAACATCTAGATTCTACTTTGTTCCACCCTAGGCTCTCTTGTTTATATAATGCCATTCTGATACCCTCTTTAGCCTTCAAAATATCTAGATTCTACTTTGTTCCACCCTAGGCTCTCTTATTTATATAATGCCCATTCTGATACCCTCTTTAGCCTTCAAAACATCTAGATTCTACTTTGTTCCACCCTAGGCTCTCTTGTTTATATAATGCCCATTCTCATACCCTCTTTATCATTCTAGGCTAGGCTTTCTCAACTTTAGCAGTATTGACTTTTTGAACCAGATAATTCTTTATTTTGGGGGACTGTCTTGAGCAATACAGGATGAGTCAGTGTAAAGATTAATTTTATGTGTCAACTTGGGTGAGCCTCAGTGCCAAACTGTTTTGTCAAACATTATTTTGAATGTTTCTTTCAGAGAGAGAGAGAGAGTGTGTGTGTGTGTGTGTGTGTGTGTGTGTGTTGATGAGATTATTATCTAAATCAGTGGACTTTGAGTAAAGTGGGTACCCTTGATAATGTGGGTGAACATCATCCAATCAGTTGAAGGCCTTCACAAGACAAAGACTGGCCATCCCCAAGCAGGAATAAATTATTCCGGAAGGTTTCCATTGGACTTGGACTGCAACTGTTTCCTGAGTTTCCAGCCTCCCTGCCCACTCCATCAGACTTTGGACTTGCCAAGAGTCTTGGTCCACTTTGTGTTGCTATAACAGAACACCTGAGACTGGGTAATTTAAAAAGGAAAGGGGTTCATTTATCTCAGGGTTCTGCAGGTTGGGAAGTTCAAGATTTGACAACTGCATTTGGTGGCTTCTGGTGAGGGCCTCCTCTGCATCAACACATGACAGAGAAGAGAAAGGGGAAGCAGGAATCTGTAAAAGGCTAACCAGGAGAGGTAACCTCACTTTATAGCAACCCACTGTCACGGGAACCAGCCCACTCCCATGAGAACTCACCCAGTCTTGGTCAAAGGACAATAATATGATTTGTCCCCATCAAAGTTCATGTTGAAGCTTTGTCCCCAGTGTGGCACTTTTGAGAGGTGGCGCCTTTAAGGGGTGATTAGGTCATTAAGCTGGATTAATTTCTTTTCACTGGAGAACCCTGAAAAATAATAGAATTTGGCACTGAGATGTGGGTGCCAAGACTGCCTCCTTTTCGGCTTTAGCAGAGCAGGCTGCCCCCAGGGCCTCAGGGGCCAATCTACTGCCCAGGTCTGTGGGAGTGATGCTGGTCTCAGAGTCTGGGGATGTGTCTTCTGCCCTAGTGATTGTGGAGAACAGATCATCAAGCCAAAGAGGATAATTCTTAGGCTTTCAATCTAATGGATTTTGCTCCCCTAGGTTTTGAACTTTGCAGGGATCCCTGACCTCTTTCTTGTCTCTGATTTCTCCTTTCGGAATGGAATGCCCAACTTATGCCTGTCTCACAACGAGAGTATATAACTCACTTGTCTGGTTTCACAGCTGTTGCAACTTTTTCCCTAGGATCAATCATACCTCGAGTCTCACCCGCATTTGATTTAGAGGAGATTTAAATGAGATTTAGGACTTAGAGTTGGTGCTGGAATGAGTTAAGACTTTGGGGCTGTTGAGATGGGGTGCTGAATATATTTTGCTAGTGAGAGGGACACAGATTGATTTTGGAGGTCCAGAGAGTAAAGACTGAACCGGTTCCCTTCAAATTCATATTTTAAAACCTAATCCCCAGTACTTCAGATAGAGATTTTGCAGACAAAGCCTTTTAGGATGGAGCCTTTAAAGAAGTAATTCAGATAAAATGAGGGTGGGCTCTAATCCATTCTGACTGGTGTCCATGTAAAAAGAGGAGATTGGGATACACAGAAAGACACTGGGGCATGCATGCACAGAGAAAAGGCCATGTGAAGACATAGAGGGAAGGCTGCCATCTGTAAGCTACCAAGAGAGGCCTCAGGAGAAAGCATACCCCATCTTTGCGTGGCCTTTGGACTTACAGCCTCCAGAACTATGAGAAGATAAATTTCTTTTGTATAAGCCCCCTGTCTGTGGTATGGTGTTACTGCAGCCCAGAAGACAAATACAGGCAGTATCCCTGGCTTCTGCCCACTGGATCCCAGAGGAGTTTCCTCCCAACCACCATCCTCACTCCCCAAATCATGACAAACAAAAAATATCTTCAGACATTGCCAAATGTTTTACTGGGGATGACACTGCTTCAGGTTGATAACCCATGCTCAGACATAGACAACAGCTACAAAAGCTCTTACATGGATCACCCCTCTTTGAAATGTCCTGTGATTTGGTATTGGTGACATTGCATTTTCTGTGTCTGAAGCTTCTTTATTCTCCCTTCTTTTTCCATTTTCTGTGTTCTTTCCCTTGATATTGTCATTTAGATTTTAAAGTGATACTTCTAAATAAATAGAATTCACATATAATGTCTCCTGTTCTGGCCTCTCTCCTGATCCCAAAGTGTGAATTCCCACTTGCCAATTTTCCAAACGGTTCTTCTGGAAGACTCCACCTGGATATTCTACGACCACAAATTCAGTTGACCTCTGCCACACTGTCTCTTTTATAATCCCTGTTCAGTTAAACAGTTCAGTTCAATTAAAAACAATTTTCCAAACAGTTCTTTTGAAAGACTCTACCTGGATATTCTACCACCACAAACTCAGTTGGCCTCTGCTGCACTGTCTCTTCTATAATCCCTGTTCAGTTAAACAGCTCAGCTCAATTAAAAACAATTTTTGAGTGCGTTGGGACCTTGAGGTTAGCTGGTTTGATATAGAAGAGAGTCACCCAAACAGATTTAATGCAATGTGATAAGCTCCATGATAAAAAAAAAAGTACATGGGGATCTGTGGGAGTACAGAGGAGGAACATCTTATCTAGCCTGGGATATCAGAAAAGGCTTCCTTGAAGAGGTAAGTCACAAGCTGAGTCTAAAAGAAACCCAAGTGAGATAAGGAAGAGAAGATACAGAGGCATTTCAGAAGGGTAAAATAGTACACGTAGTACAAACAGGTGGAGAGGAAAACAGATAATATTTCATTGATTTTTTACTCATTTAAGTCAGACTAAACTGAACATGTCTCTTGAATGTAAATACTTATGAACTGATATTTTTCTTTCCTTTGAGAAATTTCTAAATTTCAATTTACCAGGTCAGAGACTATGGATGGTATTTAGGTCAAATTAATTTCCACAAAAGTTCTTCTCCTATGGATGAGCAAGAGTTCCAACGTTCCATGCCCTGACCAACACAAGCTATGATTCAATTTTTCCAGATTATCTCAAAATTATTTTGTTACATTTAAAAGAATATTGGTGTTATTTTTAATAATAGCATTCTTACAAAAGTCTTCAAAAACCCCCCATGCTAATGAATCCAAAGGTGGATTCTCTAAGGCAGGCACAATGTGTGGCTGCGCCAGTGCTGTCTTGTCCGTGTCACAGACAAACCTCATACTCTACCTCCCCACTGTGGCATGGCTGGAACGGTCCGACTCCATGGGCTCCATCTGCCTAAGATTGGTGTGCACTGTGCTTCCCACCTGCACCAGGGCAGCAGCACGTCCAGCCCCTCCCAGCCCTTCATGCTGGGCTACTGGGTATGCTTTTGGGATGTCAAGGAGGGTCAGTGTGTGGTGCCCCAAAGGATTTGCTTTCTCATGAGGGCAGGAGGAGGACCCTTTCTAACAATTTTGTTTTCAATGTTTACATGACATCCAGCAAATTTGGGGGCGAAGGGCGGGGTAATTCCTAGTATGTTGCTGGCATTGTTTCTTGTTTCCCAGCACAGATGCTCATTTTGCCCAGTGTTTCTATCTGCCTGGTCATTTCCTTGGGAAATTACTCTGCTAGGAGAAGAGTTAGATGCTTTTCCTTGAGATTTTTTTCTAGGTAGGAAATTGCCATGTGTTGTTAAAGTCTGACGTTCTTTAGTGTTTCGATATCCAAACCTGCCCTATGCCCCTTAATTCTGGTTCCAGCTCCAGCTCTTCCGTTCTTCTCTGATTCCAGAAAGGTCCAATAACCAACGTTGGTCTATGTAGCCTAAGCTGTGCACTGACTGTTCTCTCTACAGATTCTCAAAACATGTTCTTGGAAAGAACACCAGCTTTCCCTTCAGTGTCTAACACCTTTCTCATGTGTCATATTCATTCTCTCTAATTCTCGTAGAGAGTTGATGCCTTGTCAATGAAGAAATGGAGGCACGAGATGCTTAAAGAACATACTCAAATTGCAGCAAACGTGTGCTCAATCTGATGTTTAGATCTGGCAAGCCAGTGTTTTCTCTTCCTGATAGGTTAGTTTCCTAAAGGTAACTTAACTTTAACTCACTTAAAGTTTGAAAAGTAAATTTTACAATGCATATAGATATTAAGATCTCTGTAGCACTGTCCATGTAACTATTGCTCTGTTGTACCACATGTTCATACAAAACAAGAGAAATGAATTTGTTTAAGTATTTCAGCACCTGAAGGCAATGTTTGACAGTCACTGGAATTTCTACTTCAGAAAACCTCAGAACTCATATGCCAGAGAAAGTAACCTGATAAAGGAAATAGAGTCAGAAAGAGAAGGGAATTATCACAGCTAAAGCAGTGACTCTGACTAGCTTTCCTTGTCCCCAAGGGCCATGACAGACAGAGGAGCACAGCTAGTGTCATGATTTGCACACAGTAGGGGCTTGCAGGACCCAGAAACCTCTGCTCTTGCTCTGGATGTGCCCTGATGGTCACAGGTTCTTACATTATCAGCTTGGAACAATATTCACTAGCAGTACTTGTACTAACGAAATTTTTATAAGCATTGAGCTCTGCCAGTTACCTTGACCAAACTCAACTCCAAGGAGATACCATCCTTATCTAAGAGGAGAGGGCTGAGTCTCTCCAGCTCACCAGCAGTTCAGAAGGTCTATTTCCTTGCAGCTCCTGTGGAAGGTTTGATTTAAATTTCTTTCTCTCTTTAGAAACTTGGGCATCACTTTACAAACTGAGAGGCAGAGATCCCCTGATTTTTTATTTCATCTTTCTGCAAGAAAAAAGGGAGTTAAAGATAGAATTTTTTACTGAGGTATGTGCGAGATGAGAAGAGCTAGGCATGGACACCTGATGATTTCTTTGTTTTATTATTTAAGCACTGGTGGCTATTTGGTATTCGTTTATAGGTTATATCTGAAGAACAGCACTTTATATTAGTAAGAAAATAATCCAAAGCAAGCATTTTCATAAAAGCCATCTTCAATAATATTTTATTAATGTTCAATTTCAATTGTGTTTGAGAATAGAGGTTGGCTTGTGAAGGAAGGTGCAGAAAGGAGAGGGTCAATTCTCAAGTCATGAATAGTGACAAGTGAAATTATATGGAGAAAGGAAATCAATCCCGACAAATGAAAAAGGGCAAAGGTGGAGTTAAAGCAAATGAATCGTTATCCACAACAATGCAACTACTTCACATTTGTGAGCCAGAATCTGAAAAAGTCCATGGCGCACTATTGGTGATGAAATATTATCAACAGATTTCTAATCAACTTCAGGGACAATGATCCGTTCTTCTCAGGGTATGAGCTTTGATTTGCTGGGAGAGAGAATTTGAGAGGTTCCAAGAACAAAATCTCTCAGCATAATTTACTTTCTTTTTTCCATCCATAAGAGGTAGATCTGAGGCTGGCAGAGTTCTCATCCCAGGTAGAGGTTGTAAATTTTATTTCGATGTGTCAAGTACCAAACTGGAAAAGAGTAGCACAGCTCCGGTTTGAATGAAAAGACAGTGCTTGAGTCTGAGCATGGCCTCTGATGAGCTGTGTCGCCTGGTGGCATATTCATCTTCTCCAGGGGTCCCTTTCCTCCTCCCAGATGCTGAGCCTATAGACCAGCTTCTCCCCCAAGCCCTTTCCAACTAGAATTCTATGAGGCAGTAAATGATGCTTTTACTTCTTCTGTTGACTATTTACTTTAAAACCTAGTATCTCAAGTCTAGACTGTTACCTGTTAAAAATTGGAGGGGAATTAAATAAAGATGAGAATCAAGAAACTTCATCAAAGCTGACTCCTAGAATGAAATTTGCCCCAGCTTTTGAAAATATAAACATAATTCAAAAATTTGTGTTGTCTTTAATCCATCTTGAATTAATTTTTGTATAAGGTGTAAGTAAGGGATCCAGTTTCAGCTTTCTACATAGGGCTAGCCAGTTTTCCCAGCACCATTTATGAAATAGGGAATCCTTTCCTCATTTCTTGTTTTTGTCAGGTTTGTCAAAGATCAGATAATTGTAGATATGTGGCATTATTTCTGAGGGTTCTGTTCTGTTCCATTGGTCTATATCTGTTTTGGTAGCAGTGCCATGCTGTTTTGGTTACTGCAGCCTTGTAGTATAGTTTGAAGTCAGGTAGCGTGATGCCTCCAGTTTTGTTCTTTTGGCTGAGGATGGACTAGGCAATGCAGGCTCTTTTTTGGTTCCATATGAACTTTAAACTAGTTTTTTCCAATTCTGTGAAGAAAGTCATTGGTAGCTTGAGACCTAAAACCATAAAAACCCTAGAAGGAAACCTAGGCAGTACCATTCAGGACACAGTCGTGGGCAAGGACTTCATGTCTAAAACACCAAAAGCAATGGCAACAAAAGCCAAAATTGACAAATGGGATCTAATTCAACTAAACAGCTTCTGCACAGCAAAAGAAACTACCATCAAAGTGAACAGGCAACCTACAAAATGGGAGAAAATTTTTGCAATCTACTCATCTGACAAAGGGCTAATATCCAGAATCTACAATGAACTCAAACAAATTTACAAGAATAAAACAACCCCATCAAAAAGTGGGCAAAGGATATGAACAGACACTTCTCAAAAGAAGACATTTATGCAGCCAAAAGACACATGAAAAAATGCTCACCATCACTGGCCATCAGAGAAATGCAAATCAAAACCACAATGAGATACCATCTCACACCAGTTAGAATGGTGATCATTAAAAAGTCAGGAAACAACAGGTGCTGGAGAGGATGTGGAGAAAGAGGAAACACTTTTACACTGTTGGTGGGACGGTGAACTAGTTCAACCATTGTGGAAGTCGGTATGGTGATTCCTCAGGGATCTAGAACTAGAAATACCATTTGACCCAGCCACCCCTTTACTGGGTATATACCCAAAGGATTATAAAACATGCTGCTATAAAGACACATGCACACATATGTTTATTGTGGCACTATTCACAATAGCAAAGACGTGGAACCAACCCAAATGTCCAACAATGATAGACTGGATTAAGAAAATGTGGCACATATACACTATGGAATACTATGCATCCATAAAAAAGGATGAGTTCATGTCCTTTGTAGGGACATGGATGAAGCTGGAAACCATCATTCTCAGCAAACTATCGCGAGGACAGAAAACCAAACACCACATGTTCTCACTCATAGGTGGGAATTGAACAATGACAACACATGGACACAGGAAGGGGAACATCACACACAGCGGCCTGTTGTGGGGTGGGGGGAGGGATAGCATTAGGAGATATACCTAATGTTAAATGACGAGTTAATGGGTGCAGCACACCAACATGGCACATGTATACATATGTAACAAACCTGCACATTGTGCACATGTACCCTAAAACTTAAAGTATAATAATAAAAATAAATATCACTATAATCTCACTCTAAAAAAAAAATTGTGTTGTGTCGTATACCTATGGTGTCAGGCCTCTGAGCCAAAGCTCAGCCATTATAACCCCTGTGACCTGCACATACACATCCAGGTGGCCTGCAGGAGCCAAGAAGTCTGGAGCAGCGAAAAAACCCCAAAGAAGTAAAACAGCCAGTTCCTGCCTTACCTGATTAACCAAAATTACAACATTTTACCATTGTGACTTGTCCCTGCCCTACCTTACCTGATCAATCGACTTTGTGACATTCTTCTTCTGGACAATGAGTCTTATGATCTCCCCACTATGTACCTTGTAACCCCCTCCTCTGCTAACAATAGATAACCACCTTTTACTGTAATTTTCCATTACCTACCCAATTCCTATAAAGCAACCCCTTCCCCATCTCCCGTCGCTGACTCTCTGTTTGGACTCAGCCCACTTGCACCCAAGTGAATAAACATCCTTGTTACTCACACAAAGCCTGTTTTGGTGGTCTCTTCACACGGACGCGCTTGACATATGGTATCTATATAAAGGGCCACAGTTACTGTGTTCTCAATGTATTTCATGTTGTATATGGTTTGAATTTGACAGGGAGGCTGGTATATTGTTGCATAGATTCTTCTGGAATTCAGGGTTTGTACTTTGCCACCTGAAAGGGCAATTTCAGGTGCCATTATGCAGATGTTCTCATTTAGGTTAGTTAACGAGCTCCTGTTTCCTTAGAAGGGTTTCTGCTCCTTGGGGGCGTGAAGTATGCTTTCTGAGAAGTTATTTGCTTACCTTAGAATTGCACCCATTATGATAATCACAATGTTCCAGGGAACCATAGAACAAAGTGGTAGGGTCTCATCTAAATGATAGCAAACATTTCAGCTCGGGCTAAACACAGCCCAGGAAGGAGTGATCCTCAGTGCAGAGCTTCGCGTGACGATGCCAACCTGGAACGGAAGTGAGAGAGATTGTTGCATTACCAATGAAGGATTTGAGAATGAGGGACAAAGGAGATTGAGGTCATCCTTTCACAAGAGGAAGAAACTGAAAAATTAAACATCGCTTGTCTGTGTAAAAAGTTTGTGACATTTCTCTTCAGAGAGGTATTATTGCTCTGAGCTGGGTGGCAGCTTGTGCCCTGGTCAACTGAAGCCAGACTCCTAAGGGTTAAAGGTGATTATCTGAATAATCTTTTCTCCTCTTTATCCTGCACCTGCCAGCCTTGAACATTCCAGCACATTCCACTCAAATGCATATCCCATTCAAGGGTTAGGGGCTTTTTAAAACCATGTTGCAAAGGTAAGAGGAGGGGAGCAAGGCTGTTTCTAAGTGAAGAAATTGAATGCACCTCACAATAATATTGGTTATCTCTTGGTGACAGTTCTAATGATCCCGAGCAAGGGCTAGAATATGTAAAGGAAGATTGGATGGGCATCAAAGTAAATTCCACTGATTTGACCTTGTCTATAAGTAATTAACAAATATTTATTGATTGTCTCCTGTGTTTCTGGCATATTTCAAGCTGATGAACAAGAGATATTAAATCCTGCTTTCATAGACCTAATATTTGCTCTTGATAGAAGTGGGGAAAGACTGAAAAAAAAAATAAAAAGAGAGAGAAGGAGAGACCATCAAGTAGTGACTCAAACAGGGTGGTAAGTCAAACGGTGGATGGGGTAGTCAGCAACGACTTCCTAAGTAAACTTGGGACTGATGGTTGAATGATCATAAAGGGCAGGCTAAGCTCAGAGACAAGACTCTTGCCTCACTTCATCTAGGCTGCTTATATCTGGTTTATACAGTGGAGTAAAATCTTAGAAACTACTAGAGTAGATAATATTGAGAGACCCCCAAGGCTTGTAAAAGTCTAACATGCAGGCAGCCTTAGCTTTTTTTGGATGGTAGAGTGAAGATGCTAAAATTTTTGTGACAAAAATAATTGTATCTTTACTGAACACTCACTATATCCTGGGTGTTATCTACTATTTAATTCAATTCTCACAACAATCTAATAGGTTAATGCCCATTGGTTGGTGATCCAGCCCCCGTTATTTTTCCATCTACTAATTTTTGGGACATAGCATTTCTACAGCAGAAATGCATTTACATGGCCTCTACCTGTGTGGTTGCATCTATCTATCTATCTATCTATCTATCTATCTATCTATCTATCTATCTATCCATCTATCCATCCATCCACCCATCTATCCATCTATCCTCCCATCCATCCATCCACCCACTCACCCACTCATCTGTCTATCTATATCTGTCTTCTGAAATAAAAGTTTAATAAAATGACATTTTCTTTTTTTGTAATATATTTGTATAATTTCAATTATATCCTGGTCGATTTCTTTTTTTAAAAGAAATGCTGGTAATTAGTAACTAAATTTATTTTACAACTTATTTTTGTAAATCAGTGGCATAAATAGTAGCAGTTATGTGTCTGCATTTTGCTTTAGACTGATCTGTGTTTGAATTCTGGGCAGGTATTTACTAGCTATCTAAATTAGGAAACGTTAATTTACCTTTTACTATAATCTGAATGTTTCCTCTAAAATTCATGTTGATATTGTTGGGCTGTGTCCCCACCCAAATCTCCTCTTGAATTGTAGCTCCCATAATTCCCATGTGTTGTGGGAGGGACCTGATGGGAGATAATTGAATCATGGGGGCAGTTTCCCTCATACTGTTCTCTTGGTAGTAAATAAGTCTCACAAGATCTGATGGTTTTATGAGGGGAAACCCCTTTCTCTCGGTTATCATTCTCTCTTGCCTGCTGCCATGTAAGACATGCCTTTCGTCTTCTGCCATAATTGTGAGGCCTCCTCAGCCATGTGGAACTGTGAGTCCATTAAACCTCTTTCTCTTTATAAATTACCCAGTCTCAGGTATGTCTTTATCAGCAGCATGAAAACATGTGTCGGAAAATAAACCTTCAATGATACAGTGTTGGAAAGTGGCGTCCAGTAGGAGGTGTTTCGGTCATGAGGCTTTGCCTCATGAATAGATGAAGGCTGCTATAAGAAGGGCTTGCTGGAGTAGGCTTTCCTGCTTCTGTTTCCTGCCATGTGACAGCACAGTGTTCCTCCTCTCTAGAAGACACAGCAACAAGGTGCCAGCTTGGAACCAGGGTCTAAACCTGCTGGCGCCTTGATCTGAGACTTCCAAGCTTCCAGGACTGTGAGAAAAAAAATCGCGGTTCTTTATAAGTTATCTAGTCTCAGGTATTCTGTAGTAGCAACACAAAATGGACTAAGACATTTAAGGCTCTGCTTTTATCATCCATAACACGGATTAATAAAAGTAACTATCTCAAGGAGTTTTCATAGAGACCAAATGATAAAATGCATGTCAGGAATCTGGCACAGTGAATGGAATAGAATAAGTGCTCAAAAAATATTAGTCATCTTAGTCAGCTCAGGCTGCTGTAACAAAATATTATAGACTGGGTGGCTTAACAACAGAAATGTATTCTCACAGTTCTGGAGGCTGGAAGTCCAAGGTAAGGGTGCCGGGATGGTCAGTGTCTAGTGAGGTCTCCCTTCCTGGCTTGCAGATGCTGCCTTCTCCTCACATGCGGCAGGTGGTGGGGAGCAAGCTCTCTGGCATCCCTCATATAAGGGCACTAATACCATTATGAGGGCTTCACCCTCACAACCTCATCTAATCCTCTATATTTCCCAAAGACCCTTTCTCCAAATGCCATTACACTGGGGGCTAGGGATTCACCTTCACAATCTTATCTAATCCTGTATATTTCCCAAAGACCCTTTCTCCAAATGCCATTACACTGGGGGCTAGGGATTCACCCTCACAATCTTATCTAATCCTGTATATTTCCCAAAGACCCTAACTCTAAATACCACTACACTGGGGGCTGGGGCTTCATCATTTGAGTTTAGGGGGACATAATTCAGTCCCTGGCATTAGTTAGTGTTTATTTTTATTGTCCAAATTTGTTTCTCTTTTACAAATTCTTACATACTTTTAAGCATTATTTCCAGCTATTTTTCCTACTTCTCCACTTGTCATAATCAACTCTGTAAATAACAACAAATATATTTTATAAATTTTGTCATATTCATATGTGTGTTTCATTTAAAATGAAGTTCAATTTTATGCTTGATGGTTAATATTACTATATTCTGACATAGTGAAGTAAAGGACTTCTAAAGCAAAATGTCCTAACTTGAGAAAAGAGGGGCCATTGACAGGTAGGTCTATTTTGCCTACCTTTTGTCCTTAATTGTAAATAATACAATGAATCAATGAGATAATACCACTATAAAAATGTCTGAATTATGATTTGTTTTCAAATATTCTCCCCATTTTTACCTAGGATTGCATGACGTTAGGTTCCTGAAAATTCACAAAGTGACATCATAGTCACTGGTGGTCCAGACATTGGCAATGAGTTAAAAGGCAGTAAATGATTCTAGGGAGGAAAGGAACTTATCACTGAAATAATAATTTCTGCTTACCTTTGATCAGTCAGAAACTTTTGGACTATAAACTCCATAGATGGACCACTTTTATATGTATTTTGAGTTTGATGGTTTTGTTTTTTAGTTTGCTTTACTGTGTACGTGAAAACAAAAAATAAGGCCTAAAGGAAGTGAATAGTTGATATTTGGATAAATCTCTCAAAATGTTAAATCTTAATATGTAACTTAAATTAAATATAAAGCTATAAAATGTATTCATAATTAAGTGCAATTTACACTTTAATGCCTAGAAAGTAGGAGGCATTTTATTCATTTCAGTGTAAAGTGCTGTATTTTCCTTTCTTTGCTTATTTCTAACGAACATTTGTATGTGAATTGTCCAGGTGTTACCTGGAATACTATTTTCATTAATACTCATGTTAAAAAAAGGAAACAAATTTTGATAAAATATACCGTGATAAAATTCTACTTGCCATTTTTTTTTTAAAAAGATGACCGCTAGTTGTAGGCTAACAGTTACATAATGACATGATTTAGCGGCCCCTGGATTAGCTCCATGTCAATGGGCTTTGGCGAGACTCATAAGCTCCAAGGAAAGAGACACAAAGTGTCATGCTTACTGTTGAAAATCATAAAGTTCTTGAGTAGATATTCAAAATAATAATATGCATTCCTCAATATAATAGCATTTGTTTTTGCACTACAATTGTCATATTGAATATTTAGGAATTGTTGGTTGCTCCACAAAAAGTTTATTTTAAATGTTCAATTCTGGTTCATTTTCATAATAGTTTACGTAGAGAATTAACATATGTTAAGGATAAAAATTCTTGTAAAGGTCACTTCAGAAGTAATGCTTGATTGTAAGTCGTAGTATACATTTCCAAAAATAGAAAGTGCAGCGTATCTAGTGGTTTGGGATGTTACACTTAGCTTGTGAATGAAATACTCGTAGTTTTGTCTTCATTTAGGTTGACCATTATAATTGAGAGATGAAAGATAATTGGAAATAACAACTACTATTGTACAATGCTTTAGAACTGACAAATTTTAGAGTGTCCTGCAGATTACAGCATTTGATCTTCATAACATCCTGTGAAATATTAATATTACAAAAATGATAAGTGATGCAAACACATCAGTCATTTATCAGTGTTTCCTATGTGTTATCCCACAACTAACTTATAGATCACTTACCATTATTATCTGTACACGTTAAGTCTCCTGCCCAAGCTTTATGGCTAGTCAATGGCAGATATAGAACTTGAACTCTTGTCTGTCTGATTTCAAAACTGTGCCCTGAACCAACAGTATAAAATCAGCTTATTTAACTGAGTGGAAAGAAGCCTTCAAAGCCTTATGGCTAACTCTGGATGCTTGAAGAAGTGCAACGTGCAAGAAATAATAGAACTAGTCTACGTTGCTTTAAAGAGGCAGGAAGATTGCTTGAGGACAGAAGTTTCAAATCAACCTGGTCAACCTAAGAAGATCCCATCTCTATAATTTTTTTTTAATTAGCCAGCTGTGGTGGTATGTACCTGTAGTGCTAGCTACTCGGACGTCAAAAATGGAAAGATTGCTTGAGCCCAGGGGTTTGAGGCTGCAGTGAGCTAAGAATGTATCACTGCACTCCAGCCTGGGTGACGGAGCAAGATTCTGCCTCAAAATAAATACATTAAAAAAAAATAAAAATGAAAGTAATACCTCACCAGGACCCATAGGGTTAAAGGGAAAGCAAATTTCAATGCAATATAAGATAGAATATTCTAATAACTAGTGTTTCTCAACAATAAATCACCACTATTGTGTTTAAGTGTTCTCCCTCTCACTGAAGTGTGCAAACAGATGTTGGATAACAATCTCTCAGCAAAACAGACAAGCAATGTAGGTATCTGGTGTGATTTAGACTGTGTTCCTAGGTGGCCTTTTGAAAATTAGATTCTATGCTTGTGTATATACGGAAAATGGACTTATCACTTCTGGGCATGTTGCAATAAGGTCACTGCAGAAAGAAACTGACTATGGAGGGCAAGTATGACTTTTGCATTAAATATCCCTCAGATTCCAGCATAGAGACTTGTGATTAAAAAGCTATTCAAATAATTAAATATAATTATTATTATTTTATTTCTCCTTAGATGTAAAATGTAAAAGATATTCATGAGAATATAAGACTAAAAATAATGGGTGCTTAAAAGCTTGTGGGAGTAATGAAAGTACCTGCTGGAATCTACAGAGTGCCTCATCATTACTAAAGATTACAGTTATATATGGCACATTTTGCTGCCAAGCTGTGTTTTACAGCAGAGGAAAGACTTGCATATCGGACACTGCAGGGCACATAGGGATTACGTAAGCAAAGGATAGATAACACTTAAGGTTTCTCATCTCACATTATTCTAGAATTGAAGACAGTTTTACCATTTTTTTGTTGTTGTTTGAAGTGAAATGACAAATATCTTTGTGATTCTATATATTTCTAACTCATACACTTTTTATATTAAGAATATATCATGTTTTTTGGCAGTGAAATCAAGATGTTTTATGCCTGAGAATATAAATATCTCAACAAATTATTTTTAGTTTATCTATTTTCTTGTGGCTTTCTAAGTTTTACTTCCAGTACTTCTAGTTTTGTTCCGTTTAAATTTTAATATTTAAATAGAATCAAACTCCAATTTACTTGTTTGAATTACTTTTTTCTCCTATTATGCAAGTAATAAGCCCAAAAAGTAAATAGATAATTCAAAGAGTTCAGAGTAAAAAAAGCAAGAGCAAAGTCCATTCACCTGGCTCCTGTTCATTCCACAGAGCCCTCCTGTTTAGTTTTCTCCTGGGAGTCACGTTTCTGTCCCAGATATCATGTTCCCCCTTTACCTGCTGTATCAACCACAAGCTCTGCTGAGTGATTTCCTGGGACAACAGATGACAAGCTCAGCTGACTTTCTCTCATCTCACCTCACTTCTGCACTTCTTCCTTCTCTTCCAAATATTTGGTAGAATTGTACTCAATTCCTTTCATTTGATATCCTTATAATATTAACACACTTAAATTTCGATGTCTTTATTTTATACCTTGACTACCCCCCACATAAATTCAGGATCTCAATGTCCTTCTACAACCCTCAACTTCAGAAATCTGTTTGTCAACAATTATCTAAAAATTTTAAAATTTTATAAGAACAGCATTATATTGTCTTCTCTGCTTTGTGTATAGATTGATCTAAAAATTGAAAACCAGTCAATATAAAAATAGCATGTATTTCTAACCATTATATATATACCAGTTGCTGCATATAGATATATATCAGAAGGAAAGGCTGACCGCTCAAAGGTGAATATTCCAAGTGCCATGTTTAAATAGGCTCTCTTTTAAAAAAATTTAGCTAATTTCTAAAAATCATATTACATTGTATTCTGTTTCATGGGGACCATGTGTCTTTCTGGTACTGTTTTATTGTTGCTTTCCCCAAATATTTTGATTACATTTTTTCTTCCCTCTTCTGAAAAATGATAATATGTTTTTCTTTATCACTGACATCATCTTATTGCTTCATCATATAATTGGTTAAAGCAAATCTGCTCTCTTTGTGAAATTATCCTTCCTGAAGTCCTCTGACTTGGTTCACATTCAGACAGCTTAGGGGGCCTTGCAATATTGTCTATGGGTTGCAGAGATTGGAAGAAGAGAAGAGGGTCTCCAGGGCCCTGAGGAATGATGCTACTTAAATTCTGGTAAGAGGAGAATAAATCTGAACAAGAACCAGATAAAAAGTCACGAGATAAGTTGGAGCCAAAGCAAGTACATTTTTGCATACAGAAGCAAAGGAACGAACTTGCTCCAGAATTGAGAAAATGGTCAGTAGTACAAAATCTTTCTGAGAGGACAAGACAGATGAGGACTGAAATATATCTCTGTTCTGTGGTGGCATTACTAAAAGCTTATTTGTTAAAGTGACAGCCCAAAGCCAATATGGTGTGGGTTGATGAGCGAGTGGGGCATAAGGAAATGGAGACAAGTGTTGAAAGCTCTCCAGACTAACTTGGCTGTGAAGAGAGAGTAAAGATGGTGGCTGGAAGGGAATAAATGGTGGAGTGGGAGATGATTTTGTTTGCCTGGGATTTGTTTCTGTTTTTGTCTTTTTTTTTTTTTTTTTTTGTAATGAAAGTGGGCTGAGTATGATTAAGAGCACTAGGCAAATACCTAGTTAGAAGGATAGATTGAGCGTAAAAGAGAGAGAAGTAGTCTCTAGTCTCTAC
This sequence comes from Pan paniscus, assembly GCF_029289425.2. Taxonomy (NCBI): domain Eukaryota; kingdom Metazoa; phylum Chordata; class Mammalia; order Primates; family Hominidae; genus Pan; species Pan paniscus. The sequence goes on along the minus strand of NC_073252.2, from coordinate 187,084,106 downwards.
CAGGAGCTGGCACGCTTTTCCTGTGAACAGCGGGTGGAAAGTGTCTCAGGCTTTGCAAGCTCTACAGTATCCACTACCACTAATCAATTCTGCCCTGTAGCCACATGCAACATGTAAATAATAAGCATGGCTATTCTCAATACAAGTTTATGTATAGATACTGAAATTTAAACTGTATGTAATTTTCATGTCATGACATATTATTTTTAAATTTTTTTCCAATCATTTAAAAATGATAAATGATAAAAACCATTCTTAGCTCTGGGCCATACATAAACAGGCAAGGACCAAATTTGGCCTATTCTCTGGTCATGTTAATTGTAAGTTTCCTGAGTATGTAGATAGGACTGGGATTTTTCTCTCTCTTTTTTTTTTTTTTTTTTTTTTGAGACGGAGTCTGGCTCTGTCTCCCAGGCTGGAGTGCAGTGGCACAATCTCGGCTCACTGCTACCTCCACCTCCTGGGTTCAAGTGATTGTCCTGCCCCAGCCTCCCTACTAGCTGGGATTGCAAGCATGCGCCACCACACCCAGCTGATTTTTGTATCTTTAGTAGAGACAGGGTTTCATCATGTTGGCCAGGCTGGTCTCGAACTTCTGACCTTGTGATCTGCCCGCCTTGGCCTCCCAAAGTGCTGGGATTATAGGTGTAAGCCACCCTGCCCAGCTTGGGATTTTCAAAGAAAAGGTAGAGGGCATTAGCCTTAAATTTAGGAGAAAGGTTCAAATTCTGACACTACCATTATAAGCTGGGTGACCTTGGGAGACTCACTGAGTTGTTTTGGGCCCAGGTTTCACATGCGGATAAGCACCTACCTCATAGCATGGTGGTGGAGAGTAACTGAGATAGCAGGCATGATATGCTTCCTTCAAGGCCTAGAGCATCAGTCAGCATTATATAGTAGATTAGTCTTTCCTTCCACACAAATACAAGGACAAATATGTGTGAACTTTGGGATATTTGATAAATTATAAACTTTCAAAGTAAAAATAAAAGCAATCCTATGACTGATGATTAGCTGTTGTGTGAAAGGAGAGGAGAGGGAGTTTTGTTAAAACGCATTACAAATAAATTTTAAGCAATAAACATGAGCATTATAGGAGAATAAATATAACTATGTATATAGGTAATTACATATTCTCAGAGGAGATATGTATGAACTGAGAATTATTCCAATTGCCTGGCTAATCCTGCAGAGCAGGGATCAGCAAACAAGGCCTGGGCCTACTATTTGCCCACAAGCTGAGAAAGTTTGTACAGTTGCAACAGAGAATGCATGGGGCCCGGAAAGCTTAACATTTTCACTATCTAACTTTTTATAGAAAAGGCATGCTAGGCCGGGCGTGGTGGCTCACGCCTGTAATCCCAGCACTTTGGGAGGCCAAGGTGGGACGATCACGAGGTCAAGAGATCAAGACCATCCTGGCCAACACGGTGAAACCCCATCTCTACTAAAACCACAAAAATTAGCTGGGCATGGTGGCACCTGCCTGTAGTCCCAGCTATTTGGGAGGCTGAGGCAGGAGAATCGCTTGAACTCGGGAGATGGAGGTTGCAGTGAGCCAAGATTGTGCCACTGCACTCCAGCCTGGGTGACAGTGTGAGACTCTGTCTCATAAAATAAAATAAAATAAAATAAAATAAAATAAAATAAAGCATGCTAATCCCTGTTCTGAAGCTTTGTTCAGGCTCCAGAGTCTAACCTAATCTCACTCTGAGTCAATTACTCTGTGTGGTTGGTAGAAGAGCTTCTCAGTTTACTATAAAAGAATTAAAACATATTTGTTTGCTAATTTCACAATATTTCCAAATGAAATCATAATAGTAATGCAGACAAATCTTAAGAAATTTTATTCAACTTTTAATGTCTTTTTCTCTTCTACTGAATTTTTATGATTAAATATTTTTAATGAATTCCTTCTTATATAAACTATCAATGTGCAACTGCAAAAAAATAGATTTCTAAAAGTGAACCTCAATCATATAATGAATGATGGTGATATATATTTACTGTCAATAATTTATATAAATTCATTCAGCTCTTGTCCTTTTTTTGCAACATTTTTCTTCCTTTTGCTTTCTCATGTAATAGCCATGACAAATATCAAGACACCAGACTATTACATAGTGTCTTCATAGTTATTAAAAATGATTTGTTTTAAAACAAATCCAATGACATTGAATAAATAGGATTTGAGGTTTTATGTACACAATGTTATCTTCTCTTATATAAAGTTATATGTGTCATTGAAACAACTAACAATGTAAAATAGGTTGACAAGTACAAAGTTATATCTGGGAGGCTGATTTTACAGGTTTAAGTATTTGTTTAGTATTTTCTTCACTCTATTCTTGTCATACTCTTTGGATCTTTTATGTTTCCCTTGAAAAATCTGTTGAATATATGAAACCTGTTGTTAGATTCTTCTATAAAAATGAAATTTTGGAGATATTGGTAGTAGGTCTGTGAATATCTTCTAAATGAAAAGTGTTTGCTTTTACTTTTTGGTGTTTAATTCAAGAACATCAGAACACGGCCATTGTGTATAATCACCCAACTTAGGCTGTGTATTTCTCGAGTGGGAGTTCAAAATAAGATGGTTTTTTTTTTTTTTTGAGACAGAGTCTTGCTCTGTCGCCCAGACTGGAGTGCGGTGGCACGATCTCGGCTCACTGCAACCTCCACCTCCGGAGTTAATGTGATTCTCCTGCCTCAGCCTCACAGGTAGCTGGGATTACAGGTGCCCACTACCACACCCTACTAATTTTTGTGTTTTTTAGTAGAGACAGGGTTTCATCATCTTGGCCTCCCCAAGTGCTCGGGTTACCACACCTGGCCACAGTAAGATGATCCTTTGATGAGAGAATTGGTCGTGTGTTCTCTGCACTTTTTTGTTTGGTTCGGTTTTCAACCAATGTCCCCCACCCCCTACCCACCCCTGTTTTCACGTTGCAGATCTAAAAACACATCATTGCCTTTATTCTTATTATTTATTTTGCTATCAAGGAACACCAGACCAAGTACTGAGCACATTCTCTCTTGCACTCATTTTGTGTGTGTGCTTGCAGGTGTGTGTGCTTGCAGGTGTGTGTGCTTGCAGGTGTGCGTGCTTGCAGCTGTGTGTGCTTGCAGGTGTGTGTGCTTGCAGGTGTGTGCTTGCAGGTGCGTGTGCTTGCAGGTGTGCGTGCTTGCAGCTGTGTGTGCTTGCAGGTGTGTGTGCTTGCAGGTGCGTGTGCTTGCAGGTGTGCGTGCTTGCAGCTGTGTGTGCTTGCAGGTGTGTGCTTGCAGGTGTGTGCTTGCAGGTGTGTGTGCTTGCAGGTGTGTGCTTGCAGGTGCGTGTGCTTGCAGGTGTGCGTGCTTGCAGCTGTGTGTGCTTGCAGCTGTGTGTGCTTGCTGCTGTGTGTGCTTGCTGCTGTGTGCGTGCTTGCAGGTGTGCGTGCTTGCAGCTGTGTGTGCTTGCAGGTGTGCGTGCTTGCAGATGTGTGTGCTTGCTGCTGTGTGCTTGCAGCTGTGTGTGCTTGCAGGTGTGCGTGCTTGCAGGTGCGTGTGCTTGCAGCTGTGTGTGCTTGCAGGTGTGTGTGCTTGCAGGTGTGTGCTTGCAGCTGTGTGTGCTTGCAGGTGTGCGTGCTTGCAGCTGTGTGTGCTTGCAGGTGTGCGTGCTTGCAGCTGTGTGTGCTTGCTGCTGTGTGCTTGCAGCTGTGTGTGCTTGCAGGTGCGTGTGCTTGCAGCTGTGTGTGCTTGCAGGTGTGTGTGCTTGCTGCTGTGTGCTTGCAGCTGTGTGTGCTTGCAGGTGTGCATGCTTGCAGCTGTGCATGCTTGCAGGTGTGTGTGCTTGTAGGTGTGTGTGCTTGCAGGTGTGTGCTTGCTGGTGTGTGTGCTTGCAGGTGTGTGCTTGCTGGTGTGTGCTTGCAGGTGCGCGTGCTTGCAGCTGTGTGTGCTTGCAGGTGTGCGTGCTTGCTGCTGTGTGCTTGCAGCTGTGTGTGCTTGCAGCTGTGTGTGTTGCAGGTGTGTGTGCTTGCAGGTGTGTGTGCTTGCTGGTGTGTGCTTGCAGGTGTGCATGCTTGCAGCTGTGTGTGCTTGCAGGTGAGTGTGCTTGCAGCTGTGCGTGCTTGCAGCTGTGTGTGCTTGCTGGTGCGTGTGCTTGCAGGTGTGTGTGCTTGCAGCTGTGTGTGCTTGCAGGTGTGTGTGCTTGCAGCTGTGTGTGCTCGCAGCTGCGTGTGCTCGCAGGTGCGTGTGCTTGCAGCTGTGTGTGCTTGCAGCTGTGTGTGCTTGCTGGTGCGTGTGCTTGCAGGTGTGTGTGCTTGCAGCTGTGTGTGCTTGCAGGTGCGTGTGCTTGCAGCTGTGCGTGCTTGCAGCTGTGTGTGCTTGCAGCTGTGCATGCTTGCAGGTGTGTGTGCTTGCAGGTGTGTGTGCTAGCAGGTGTGTGTGCTTGCTGGTGCGTGTGCTTGCAGGTGTGTGTGCTTGCTGGTGTGTGTGCTTGCAGGTGCGTGTGCTTGCAGGTGCGTGTGCTTACAGGTGTGTGTGCTTGCAGGTGCGTGTGCTTGCAGGTGTGTGTGTTTGCTGGTGCGTGTGTTTGCAGGTGCGTGTGCTAGCTGGTGCGTGTGTTTGCAGGTGCGTGTGCTTGCAGGTGTGTGTGACTGGCATGTTGTTGTCCACATTTTGAGAGGGGGAAAATTATTTTTTTCTAGTGTAATCTCCTTTCAATTTATTTTTCTGTTCTGAAAGAACAAAGGAACTATTATTGAGTTCTTCAACTACTAAGAATACTACTGTCCAGATTAAGTAAAGATAATCAGTTAGTTTGGGGGATGGGAGAATTAGTCAACTATACCAAGCTGCAGACATCTAATTATTCTGTGTCTTCATTCTCCCCTTCTTCCCTTTAGGATTATAACCCTCTGAACTGTTGTAGGGCTCTTGGCCACCCTAATAGAGACCACATCTGGAGCTGTGCATGTAAACATTGGTGACAAACACACAAGTGAAAATAATGTGTGTAAATTCCAGATACATATATGAAAATAAGCGGTTTGCCCTGCACACAGCCTTTCTCCCTGTCCAGGGTCAAGAATGTGGGAGTGTGGTGGTGATCTGAGTTCCAGTGTGCAGGTGCAACACACTCAATAACAGCGCATGAACCAACGCTATATATATATAGCAGTCACCTAGATTGGGGGAAGCACTATTGAGAAGGTATGCCTCACTGCACTCTACTGCCTGCCCATGCATGGACTCCCATATGAAACAGAAACAATCTTCCATCTTGTTCGAGTGATGTTATTTTTGTCTCTTTATTGCACCGTTAACCTTTACTCTAACTCTCACCGTTCTAACCATACCTGCTATCCCATAACCTTTTTCTTTTTCTGGGATCCCTCCAGGTGCTTCCGACCCTCTGAGAAACATCAACCACATTGCTAGGTTTGTTGGAGTGATTTCCCTCTGGCCAAGACTAACTTAAGGGACGCTACTATGGGAACAAGATTAAATCTTAAATGCAAAAATCATTTTTAAAAATTGTACACCATATATATGGCATATGTATGTTATATGCACACATCATATATTTGTATATACTATATATGTATATACTATATATTTGTATATACTACATATCATTTTATTCCAGCTGTCCCAAAATACATATACAGTGTGAACATGTGTCTCTTATTCTTACTCTTTTTTTTTTTTTGTGAGATGGAGTCTTGCTCTGTCGGCCAGGCTGGAGTGCAGTGGCACGATCTTGGTTCACTACAACCTCTGCCTCACAGGCTCAAGCGATTCTCCTGCCTCAGCCTCCCAAGTAGCTGGGATTACAGGCATTACCACCATGCCTGGCTAATTCTTGTATTTTTAGTAGAGACAGGGTTTCACCGTGTTGGCCAGGCTGGTCTCAAACTCCTGACCTCAGGTGATCCAGCCTCCCAAAGTGCTAAGATTACAGACGTGAGCCACCACACCCAGCCTCTTATTCTTTAAAATCAAAGCATTGCTAAAACTAGAAATGAATAATAGGATATCTAGATTTTAGTAAATTTTACTGTTAATTGCTATTATTTTGTATTTCTCTGTGAGCTTCAATATTTAGTAAATAATATTGTCTCAAATATTAATGAAAATATCAAGTATGGTTTAACATGTTTTCTCAGTCCTGGTATCATCTCTCTCCTTGACATTTTTCAGGTTATAAATATCACAGAATATGATAAGATATGCTAATAGATTAATAAAGTAAGTCATACTTTATACTATGAAGATATCACTAAGGCTTTTATTAATATGTTTCTTATTCCTTAATTTAAGAATTTAAATATAAATGAAAAAAATCTGATAAATCCCACCTTCAACAGCGTTGGCTGAAAATGTTAATCAGTCTGACACTCTTCACAGTGTAACTTTAAAATGCCTTTAGAAGCTCTGGTAGTCCCTGCCATTGGCAGAGGAGGGGAGCCCTATGTGTACTCATGCATTGAAATATGTAGTGTTCCTATTTTTTTTTAGCACTTTGAACTTTGCTTATAAATGACACAATTTTGTGATTCTCTTCCAAACTGTTGAAGTTGAGAAGCCATAGCTTCAATTCCAGATCAGCAGCCTCTCAGTTTTAGGTCATGAGATGTTTTAGAGCAGAAATACGATCTGATTAATGTTTTTATCCTCCATGGCTGGCACAGTCCGTATTATACAGCCGACACTTCTTCATTCAGGAAACAGTTAGTGAATGCCTTCTTTGTGTCAGGAATTATCCTAGGAACTGGTGAGAGAATCGTGAACAGACAGACAAAGAGGGAACACACATTCCTCTAGCAGTAGGAAAAGAGAAAACAAAAAAATGAACAAATAAATATACACAATGCACAATTGCAGTAAGAAAAATTAGGTCAAGCAGATAAAAAGTTTCTTGAGTACACGGCAAGGGTGGCCACAACTGGCCTGTCTGAAAAGGTCACATTTGAACCTAAATAAAACAGATAGGGAAGAATATTTAGTGGATTGAAGAGGGCTGCAAATTGTGTCCTAATCCTCCCCTTGAAAGGTGTTTTCAGAATCCTCCCCTGAACCTTGCTGTGATGTACAGTCTATAGAAGAAACCATGCTCTGTGAGTTCCCAGGTGGGAACCTTGGAGATCTGTAGCTTCCACTGTTATGATCCTGGAACATTCCTTCTTGTAACGCAGCCACCATGTTATAAGAAGTTCAAGCCACATGAACAGGCCACATGGAGGAGGACCTACCTCCAGCTGAGCATCCAGATACCAGCTGCTACCAGCTGCCTGCAGGTGAATGAGCCATCTGTTGTGTTTCTGCTCAGTTGAGCCTCCTCCAGGTGAGTGCATCCCTGACACCACATGTGAAAGAAGAACTGCCCAGCTGAGCCCAGTTCATCCAGAGGATAGTGAAAGATAATACATGTCTTTATTGTTTTAAGCTACCAAGTTTCAGTATGATTTATTACACAGCCACATGTATCTAAATCAAGTATTTTAAGACAACATAGAGCTGCACAGCCACATGTATCTAAATCAAATATTTTAAGACAACATAGAGCAAATGCAGAGGAATCAAGGTGAGATTGTACTGGGCACTTTCCAGAACAGCAAGGAGAGCATTACGATTAAAGTGAAGTTACTAAGTGGGAGAATTTTAGCACAGGGAGCCAGAAGCAAGATCATGTATGATCTTCTATTCCAGGAGTCACCAAACAATTTGGTCCACAAGCAGCCTGCATTGGGTTTGTAAATAAAGATTTTATTAGTGCAAAGCCACACCCATTTACTTAAGCATCTTCTGTGGCTGCGTCCATGCTCCAGTGGCAAATGTGAGAAGTTACAACAGAAGTCACATGGCCCTACGTAGTCACATAAGACCTATGCTATTTATTACTTGGCCGCATTCAGAAAGTTTGCCAAACCCGACCATTGGAACCCCTTGCAGTGCTCGAGCAGAGGACTGGCATGATATGGCTTATGATTTACAAAGAGCTTCCTGGCTGCTGTGTAGAGAATTAACTGAAATGGAAAAGACAGAAACAGGGAGAGTATTAAAAAGGCTGGAGTCATAAGATGACTAAGTACAATTGGTAGAGGTTGTGAAAATTGGTCGATGCAAGATATAGTTTGAAGGCTGTATTGCTGGCTTTTAGGTTGATTAGATGTGACCAACTTCAAGGATGACTCCAGATTATTTTGGCTTTAACAACTGATCAATTCAGCCAGTAAAAAGTAGTTGAGTAAATTATTTTTGATATAGCAATTGCCAAAAAGGCATATGTTTTTGCTATACCACGTAGCTATATTTTACTTGTTTTCAAATGAGATTAATTTGTCAATAGTGAGTGTATAAACCAGTATTTCCATGGAAAGTCTGGACAGACAACATTACTTTTTCTATTAGAGCAACACATTTTGTTGTTGAGTTTTCATTTGCTAGGACTGAACATTCATCTGTGGGACCATTCCCTGAAAGCAGCGCACTGGGGCATCAGGAGAGACAGCCTGTAGGGTTCCTGCTATGTCAGCCGTCGGTCTCTGGAGGAAGTCCCTCTAGGTCTGAGGGTCTTGTATGTTACCAGGTAACCACTAATGGTGCGGTTCTTTGTCTTTCTTGGGAGTGATTTGTCTATTCTTAACCATTTTGGACATGGTTGCTTAAGCACACTAACAAATCGTAACATGAAGAGACACTTTTCAAAAGAAGGCATACATGCAACCAGCAAGCATATGAAAAAAGGCTCAATATCAGTGATCATCAGAGAAATGCAAATCAAAACCTCAGTGAGATACCATCTCACACCAGCCAGAATGGCTTTTATTCAAAAGTTAAAAAAAAAAGAACAGATACTGACAAGGTTGCAGAGAAAAGGGAACTCTTATACACTGTTGGTGGGAGTGTAAATTAGTTCAATCATTGTGGAAAGCAGTGTAGTGATTGCTTAAAGAGCCAAAAACAGAACTACCATATGACCCAGCAATCCCATTACTGGGTCCATACCCAAAGGAATGTAAATCACTCCACCGTAAAGACACATGCATGCTTATGTTCACTGCAGCACTGTTCACAATAGCAAAGAGAGGGAATCAAGCCAAATGCCCATCAATGACATAATGGATAAAGAAAATGTGGTATATACATACCATGGAATACTATGCAGCCATAAAAAAGAATGAGATCATATCCTTTCCAGCAACATGGATGGAGCTGAGGCTATTATCCTTGGCAAACTAATGCAGGAACACAAAACCAAATATTGCATGTTCTCACTTATAAGAAGGAGCTAAATGATGAGAACACGTGGACACAGAGAGGAGATCAACAGATACTGGGCCTGCTTGAGAGTGGAGGGTGGGAGTAGGGAGAGAATCAGAAAAAAACAGCTATTGGGTAGTAGGCTTAGTACCGGGGTGATAAAATAAGTACCTGGGTACAACAAACCCCTGATACACAAGTTTACCCATATAACAAATATGCACATGTACCCCCGAACCTAAAGTTAAAAAATAATTAAAAATTAAAAAACAAATTGTCACATTTGTACACAAATGGCCTACTAGATTCAGAGGGGTTCAGTAGAGGGAGATCATGTAAAAATAACTGCACGTTGAGGCTCAACAAAGGGAGATGCTCCCTGGGAAACAGGAGGTGACGTGCATTAGATTCACAGAAGAGCAGACCCCACAGGGGGCTGTGTGTACCTCTCCACCAACCACGCAGTCCAGGTGCGAGGAAATCGAATGTGGAAAAAGACAACTCGTTTAACAAGCGACCTCTCACTACTGAGAAGCACCTTGCTGAGGAATATAGGCCTATAGCTGTCACTTCCAAATCCAGTAACTTTTAGTTTCAACACCAAAGTATGTGACCTGGCACCTCTCAGGAAATGGGAACCTTCCGAGAACCCGGAAACTTTCCCTTGATTAGAAGCAACACTATGCTTCATGGAAGCAAATTCCTCCTGTTCACAGTGAACCCTCCACAAAGAACCCAGCAGGCAGCTTCCTGGTCCTCCTTTGAAGAATCAGGTCACACATTTGCTTCAGCTGAATCCCATGAAAGCTACAGGAAATTGTTGAAGTGTGTCCATTCAACACAGGGCTCCTCAGTAAAGTTCTCATTTCTCTCAACAGGGTTTGTGTGATGATTTTTCCCTAAGGGCAGAGAAGGCGGACGAGAATCAGGCAGACAGTAACAAAGTGTCTGGGGGACGTGGCATAATGAGAATTGCTTCAGGAGGAGGAGCACTGGGCTCCCAGGCAGAGCCCAGGGCCTATGGCTGTCATTAAATGTGTTTCTCTTACCTTTGAAATGTTATCACCAAAAATGCAGTACTAGCACAGTTCTGCATAGTTTTTTGAACCAAATGAAAAGATGAGCTTATTGGTGTGTAACTGCAGCACAGCTGGGAAAATTAAAAAGAACTGAAAGAACTGCTGTTATCTCCGTCTGATGGCAGCACCTCCACCCTAACCCTAAGACTGCCCAGTGGGAGCAGGAGGCTCCCGCCTCTGGAGTGCTGAAGATAAGAGTCGCCCCAAATCACAGCCCGAAATGAAAATTGGTATCAGATGCAATGATTGAGTACTGACAATTTTTCAAGCTTAGGAATGGCGTTTCTTTGCAGCTGCAAGGCTGACTTTTGTATTTATGAGCTCTTGGTGAGTACTGCGACAGGTTTATTATTTATTGGCTTTTTCCAGCATTGCACGGTAAAAATTGTTTTCAAAGAGTATTCAAAAGCGAAGCTGGCTGTCACTGTAGCAAACCAAACCCATCCTCCGATATATTTCACTCCCTTGATTGATAACTGGCTCCATGGTTTGGCATTTCAGGAAAAGACTAGAAAGAGAACAAGTCTCCGAGGTCATTAATGCTTGTTCTCCCTCAGGCTCCCTTGGGCAGCTGCTTGTGTCATTATCCACAGTTCTTACCGCTGATCTCAACAAGTCCTTGCTGGCCCCAAACACTGGATTGTCACCAGGTAGCCTTTGCATTTCCTGCACTCCTCTTATTCTGATCACTGCCTCCGCACAGGCACTGAAGGGGCTGCCTCCTGGGAAGAGTCCTCAAAGCCCCAGGTTTGGTTGGACCCTCAGATCACAGCTTTTCAAAAGGAGCCTTCCTGGCAGCTTCCCACACTCAAACGAGGAGCGGAAAGTGGTGAGAACTCTTTGCTGCTGGAAGCGGCACAGGACACAAGAGAGTGTCTAGCTTGAAACGGGCGTTCACCTGCGCATCCTGCGAATCCGTTTCCACGGCCATTTGATGTCATTATTCTTGATGTCCCACCTACTGTGCCGTGAGTTAGCACAGAGGAGAGCCATCACTGTTCCTCTAGTTACAGCATCGAATAACCTGGTCTGCTGTCAGGGAGAGAGGCTGTTATTTTCTATTGCTGTAAAAAAGCTCAGTGCGGTGGATGAAATGTCAGGAATCGTTAAACCAAACCAGCCCCCGAAGAAAGGGCAGTCAGTGATCATGAAACTGGGATCTCTAATTAAGCAGAACAGGAAACTTGGGGAATTTGGGCTGCATGTGTGATTGGAGGAGTGTGTGGAAGTCTCCTCAGAGCCCTTCCCTGGTTTGCCTCATTTCAAAGAGATTCCTCGAGCTCCAGATGGATTCAAAATCCCTAATAGGTCTCAGATCCTGCTGAGGATTCAGCATAAAGTGTTCTTGTCACTTGTCAGAGACCTGCGGGTGTTGCCGTGGTGCTGGAAGAGTGAACTTTTGCAGAACATTTAAATTAAACACAAATATCCTTTCCATCTGTCCTCTATGGAATATGCTTTTCTAGGCAAAAGTGTTTTTTCCCCAAAATTCTTACTTTTCCAATTGGAGAGTAAGAAATCTAAGCCCTTCAAATTTCTTTTCTTTCTATTGAGTGCTATTATACTTTGTCTATAGCATTAAAGGATTTATTTTTTATTGCTTGGGGAAACAGTTCAATATGACATTATTAAATGATATGGAGTGGAAAGTGTAAACCAACTTTTAAATGTGCTTCAGTCAATGGAGGTAAATAATGACGGCTCGGGGATACTTCCAGCGTCCTCGCTGACTGCTCAGGAGGCTTTGGGGTCTGGGGAGTCAAACGAGGAAACGTGTGAGGCTTTGGGGTCTGGGGAGTCAAACGAGGAAACGTGTGAGGCACCATCTCGGCAGCTGCAGGGAGAGCTGAGATTCGGCCTGACATGGCTCTCCACCACCCTAGCATTCTCAACAACTTTGCAAATAAAACCTACACTTCTATTTGCTTTATTTTACATATAAATGTGTGTGTGTTTGCATATGTGTATTTTCCCCCAAAATATATGTGAAAAATATATTTGCAAAAATTCTGTGGTAGGCTATCATATGAAAATATGGATTCTAAAGAATCTTTGCTATGCTCTGATTTTTGTAAAATCCATTTTATTGAGTTAAATTTATGTATAATTTACCCATTTTAAGTGTACAGTTGATGGGTTTTGACAAATATATATACTCCAGTAACCACAAGCACAATGAAATTATAGCAGTTTTCCAGCTCCCATCAAATCAATCCCCTTTGAAGTCAATCCCCTTCCCTAGCCTCAGCTCCTGGCAACCACTGATCTACTTTCTGTCCTTAAAGTCTTGCCTTTCCTGCAGTGTCACATAGATGGACCCACTTCTGCAGGGTGTTTGTTTCTGGTGTCTATCACTTACCATCTTGCTTCCAGGTTCACCTGTGCCGTTTCGCTGTCAGCTGTTCTTTCTCATCGCTGAGTGAATTTCTCATGCAGGTGTCCCACGATACATTCGTCCATTCCCCAGCGGATGGGCACTGGACTGTGTCTCATCTCTGGCCATTAAAAATACAGTTGCTCCGAACGTTTGTGCACAGGGCTCCTAGAAGCAGAGGAGAGGAAGGCACATGAACACAGACCGAGGGAGGGCAAGGAGGGAAGGCCATCACCTGCACATCAACGAGACAGACCCCGGAAGAAACTGGCCCTGCCAACACCTTGATCTTAGACTTCCAGCTTCCAGGACTGTGAGGAAATACATGTCTGTGGTTTAAGCCACTCAGTCTATGGTGCTTTGCTATGGCAGCCATGGCAGACTAATGCATTCACTCACTCCTTTACCTCATCAAACAATCATTTACAACAGCTCTCCTCTGCTGGGCGCCACTCAAGGCTCTGGGCAGATGGCATCCTGCTCTACAGAGCCAACCTTCCAGGGGTCGGCAACACGTAATAAAAGGAAACAAGCAAACAAGACAAAACAAGATGAGACAATCATTTAAGGTTAGACGCTATGATGGAAAGAAAACAGGAGACTGTGCTAAGCAGGGATGCGGCCACTCGGGACTGGGAGAGCAGGAAGGTGGCAGGAAGACATTTTAACCCCAGAGCAGAGCCACAGGAGACAGGCCTCGAGGTGACCCTGGGAAGAGGACACAGGAAGCCTGAGCTGCAGTGACAAGCACAAGGGAAGATGCTCAGCCACTGAGTGTCAGCTTGGTGTCAAGCTCCATGCGCCAGACACTGTCACTGTCATCACAAGGATGCAGGATCGCTACCTCCCCCTTCACAGAAGGGGAGACTGAGGCTAACTGGGGGCATGGCCTTCCCACACGCTCCCAAACCCACAGACCTGAACTCACACGGGAATGCATATCTTGGGGGTAACCAAAGGCTTTTCAACAGGTGCGAGACTTCGTATAAGAGAGATCGCTTTCAGATCCTAGCTTCATTTTAGTTTCTCCTAAAATTTATCTCCCTGAGAACACGCCTGACATGAAAGAACTGGCCTTTCCTTTCCTGCCTCCCCGTTCCCAGTTGGAAAGCACGTCTTCCCAGGTATGAATCTTTCTGGGAGCCTGACCCAAGTTATAAAAACCTGGAGTAGCCCTAAAGGAAGGACGAGGGATATCACTGTTGAGAGAGTTCATGGCGCTGATGACGACTGCATGAAAATGACTCCGATGACTGCATGAAAATGCTTTCGTGGGCCAGGTAGGGTCCACTTCTTTGCTCTGGAGGAGAAGCTGCTAGATAATTACCTATGATTGTTGTTATTGTAAATGATTATGGAATTTTCAGCATATACTTCAAAAGGATTTAAAACCATTGAGTGACGTTGCTATAAACAAACTCCTTCAATTTCCATCTACTTGTTTATGGGAACAAGGTTTTAGAAATTACATCTATAAAAGTGAAAAGTAGGAATAAAACGGATGTTGAATCCGACCTCATTGTAGCAGTAACATCCGTGGAAATGTGACCCACTGGAAAAAATAAGCTCCATTCATCTCATGAAGAGATGCATTTCCAATAATAACTGACTTCAGGTTTATCAATCACTTAAAATCTAAAAAATATTTATGTGTTTTTAAAATTGAGTTCTAATAATAACCATAATGATAATACAATTCTGAAGAACTTCTTAAATATTTACGTGACTTATGGTCACATGAAATAGTATAACAAATTTCAATTTATATCTAGAATATTGCTTGAAGAATATGATTGGGTTATCAATAAAAGACTTTTAAGCACAAGTGTGTTACATAAAAAAAATTCTGTGAGGATGAAAATGGATTTAAGGAGAAAAAAGCAATGTAAAATTTCTGGCTGTGAGAAAAGCTTATTTATAAAGGCTTAGTTTTATATAGTACGTAAATATCACTGGATATACTTAAGCTAATAATGTAATCAATTATTTAAATTTTTCAGTATTAAAATAGGCTGGAAATTAAATATTTTACAACTGTCTGAATTTAGGATAATTTTTTAAAATAACCAACTCATCTTCAGTGTTACCAGGTCAATGCTTGGGTCCCAATCTCAGTGTACTCTCGCCTACGTTGAATTCTTCATAGGACTCATAATCTTATTTATATAAGATATAGCCACCCTGAGACTACTTAGTTCAGAGTCACTCTTTGACCATCTATTCCTCTCACAGTCTTAACCCTTTCCACTCCAGTAAACATTCTTCTTGATGGCTTATATTATCAATTGCAATGTGACTAGGGCTGCATGTTTGCATGAGGCATGGAGCAAGATATCATGCAGTGGTCGTAACTCTGCTTCTAGACTCTAGATTGGGATCCAGATTCTGCATCTTCAGAGCTGGTTTTTGGACAGTTTTAGTTTTTAACTTTTTTGTGCCTCATTTTTTACATTTTGAAATGGGTATAATCATAGCAGCTACTTCATTGGGTTGTTGTGAGGAGTGAATAAGTTAACACATGTAAAGTGTATAGAGGTGTGATTAATACATAGGGTGATATTGTTATTAATTTTTATATGGAGCTTGTAGAGTTGCTCATTGCTTTATAGACACCTGTGTAAGTCAGTATCTATGCAGGCTGTAAGACTCACTAAAACTTAGTGAATACACGTTATCACATTTTTTAGAATTGCTAATTTGGCCTTTGATATATATCCATGCAAAATACCTTTAAATTCCATACAACGTAAGCATTTCGTGTAGTGTTTCAATTTCACTTGAGTACAAAGTTTATCTACCTTATTTTTCAAACTATTTTTTCTGTAACCAAAGACATATTGTCCATAAGCAATGTGAAGCCTTTTTATGATTGTGAAAGAATGACTTAGGGCTTGTCTATTTAGGGTGGAATTTAAAAAGTTATCAGATTACTTAGTGAGTGATCAGCATCCCCTTTTGAATAGCTGTTTCTAATCTTGTGGTAAAAAAAAGAACTGATTAATTTCCTCCCTCGTTGTATACAGGAGTGAACAAAGCAATCAGTAATCAGAAGCTCAGATTTAAATCTTCTGTTGGGTGTGAATGGCAACTTCGTGCCCGTCTCTAACTTCCTTCACTTTCTCTGTGGCCGTCACACTGTGTCCCTTGCTCGTGGCGAATTTCCCTGCCCTCAATTTTCTTTCTTTCTTTTTTTTTTTCCAATGTTACAGGCTAACCCGAGTGGTTAAAGATTGAGCCTGCATGTTGTATGTGCAGACACACCATGTCACCTGACCCAAATTATTGTTCCTGAGGTCTCATCATTCATGTGATTTTACAAGACACAGATATAATGTTTGGAAATTCCAGTGCTTTCTGCCTTGACTACTCACTGTCTGCAGAGCAAAAGTCATGTAAAAATCTGTTTTGTTGTTGAAATATTGAAAAGGAGAGTACTGTGTAGCAATTATGACATTGTACTGGAATGATTTATATCATTACGTAATATTCCTTTTACCTAGAACACTAGCATATACTTCATATGACCATCTCTTTTGAACTGGGAAGATAATCAAGACAAATATTAATGTTATAAAATCAGGAAATTATTTGCTTAGGATCTTTACAGCTGGTTTGTGGTGGACATGGCCTTGAAAGCAAAGTACTGCTCAATTTAGAGGGCATTTTGCTCATGTAGTGTCCATCAGCATCACCAATCCAATGTGGGCACGTGAGGGGATTATCAGAGCCCGTTCCTCGTTCACTCAGAAAGTGTTGCTGAGTATCCGTGTCCAGGTGCTATAACTAACACATGCTGATGGTCTGGGTGCTTTTTTTTTTTTTTTTTAAATCCTCCCATTTTTCCCTCTCAAATAGCTGGGACCACAGTCATGCACCACCATGCCTGGCTAATTTCTGTATTTTTTTTGTAACGATGGGATCTCACCATGTTGCCCAGAATGGTCTCTAACTCCTGGGCTCAAGCGATACTCCCACCTTGGCTTACCAAAGTGCTGGGATTACAGGAGTGAGCCACTATGCCCAGCCAAGGGTCCTTTTTAAAATTAACTTAATTTTAAGAAGCGAGGTTGGGCTCCTGTATTTTATTGAAAGTTAATCTAGTGCTAGCTAATAAATACTTTCATTTCAAAGAAAAGCCTGGATGATCTTTCATGTCTGTCTTTCTGAAAGATATTTAAATTCTCTGTTACTTCTTCCTAAGCAAACCAGATCTACTTGTTATAAGGCTATTTTTGTTGGAGAAATTGATACAAGTCTTTTTATTTATTTTTAACTTGTGGGGCCCTTTAATTTATGTCATTTCCTTTAATATATGCAGGCACCATGTCCAACATATTATTGAAAGACTCTGGCTATAGAATTTCTTATTCTTGTTAGTGTGACTTTCTGAAAGCTCAATATTTGGTATGGCATTATAAGCATTTACTAGTTAACAAGACCTACTATTCCAAATTTCCTCTAATAATGAAAGTTCTTTTAGTTGTCACATTTTATATATCTGGTATGAATTTAAATATTAAGTGGTGGAATATTTCATATTATTTTCTTATATTCCTAGTTATTAAATTTTAAATTATCTTACTTTTAATATTAAGTAAAATACTATTATTTAAATGTTGTTAATTTAAAATTTCTATTTAAAAGGGTATTAATCAATTAAAATAGTATTAATTTTCTTCAATTAGTTTCCGATTAAGTCAAATAATACACGAAGGCATTTTAATTATAAAAGATTCAAGCAATCCATATAAAGTTATGTGAGGACCTTCACTCTTCTCATCTTTTTTTAATCTACTCATTTTCCCAGAAGTTCCACTATTAATAGTTACTTGTGTTCCTTTTGAGCCTTCTCCTGATACATTATGGAGGGATCCGTGTTACATATATCACACACGCACACATTAATACACCAATTTTTAAGGACCCCTCAACTTGTAGTTTTGGTGTAAAACATGGACTAAATTAGGATTCTCTATTTTTTGTTTTGTTTTGTTTGTTTTTTGAGATGGAGTCTCACTCTGTCACCAGGCTGGAGTGCAGTGGCGCCTTCTTGGCTCACTGCAACCTCTGCCTCCTGGGTTCAAGGGATCCTCCTGCCTCAGCCTACCCAGTAGCTGGGACTACAGACACGTGCCACCACACCCACCTAATTTTTTATTTTTAGTAGAGACAGGGTTTCAGCATGTTGGCCAGGATGGTCTTGATCTCTTGACCTCATGATCTGCCTGCCTCAGCCTCCCAAAGTGCTGGGATTACAGGCGTTAGCCACTGCACCTGGCCTCTCTCATTATTTTTTATTTATCCTTCTTGACACTCAGTGGCCCTTATAAATATGGAGACTTGAGTTGTTTTTCAGCTTTTAGAAATCGATTTCTATCTTTTCTGTAATTATTTCCACTTTCCATTGGCACTTCTCCCATGGGCATTTCTAAGATTTTGGAATATTCTTTGTGCTTCTAACTCTCAAATACTTTCCACATTTGGATCTTTTGGCTAGTTTCCTGGGAGAATCTTTTTAAAAATATTTCAACTAATTTGCTTTTCAATTGAGTGCATTTTACTTTTTAGATCACCCATGAATTTTTTGACAATTATATTTAAAAGATTCTGAGATCACCAGGTATTTCTTTGTAAGGTATACATAATCTTCTCTAATATCCTTGTCATAATTAGTTACACTTGTTATATTCATTAATTAGGTTGCTGTTAGTGCTTCTTTCCATCGAGTTTGGTGTATTTGACTCCTGGCACAGGGTTTGCCCAAATGCTTGTGGATTTGTCTTTTCCTTTGAAATCCTTGTCCATTGGGCTCTTGTGTTTCTAGGAGTCAGTCATGGTCCATTGGGCTCTTGTGTTTCTAGGAGTCAGTCATGGTCTGTTGGGGTCTTCTGTTTCTAGGAGTCAGTCGTGGGTAGCAACTGCAGGTGAGGCGCTATTTGAGGGCTCTCAGGATGGATGAGTTCTTTCTCGGATGCTAGCAGCTCCCTGGGCACGCTCCTCATTCTCTTGCTCAGGAAATCTCACTTCCTGCCTTCTCAGGGGCAGATGCTCTTCCCGACCACTGCTCTGTAAAGGGGAAAAAGATGTAGGGGCCAGAGGGGTCCAGGTGCTTCTGTTGTGGTTACCATATTAACTACCCACCACAACTATCCCAGAGCAGTTTTTATCTGTGGAGCCTTAACTCGGAGCTCCTCGAAACCCATGTCTAGTCAATAGCATTTTCTCGTAATTGCCTTTCAGATTTCTTCCAGGCTGTTTTCCCCCATATTCTTTCTTTGTTGGCTTAATACACTTTCTTTCTTTTAGGAATTCTGCAGGCCTCCTGCTGTGGATTGAATATTTCTGTCCCTCCACAATTCTTATATGGGCCCCCTGGTCCCCATTGTGATGGTATTTGGAGACAGGGCCTTTGGGTGCAGATGTTATGAGGCCAGAGACCTCATGGTGGGATTAGTGTTCTTATGAGAAGAGCATGAGAGCAGGCTTCCTCTCTGCTCCCCCTGCCACATGGGACACAATGAGGAGACAGCACGTCTCACCCCGGATGCAGCCTTCACCAGGCACTGCATCTGCCAGCGATTTGGTCCTCTCAGCCTACAGAACTCTGAGAAATAAATGTGTGTTGTTTAAGCCACCCAGTCTGTGGTATTTTTCGTTATAGCAACCCAAACTGATTTAGAGACCTTCTTATACTCTTTCTTGAATTTTTTTTCCTTTTTTAAAAAATTCTATTATTTCATGAGAGGTAGGATAGAAGTGATTTGCTCACTCTGATTGTTGGCTGGTTTGTTTCTCTCCTGAATTTTCAGCAGTAAACACAGGGCACACCACTGGGCTATGCATTGTTCCTGAGGGAACTGGCTCACAGCAAAGTGGGGTGGACACAAAGGTTGTCGCATCTCCCCGAGGTTCCCAGTTCTGTGCGTTCTCCCACTCTGGAAGACTCAAGAATCTTAAAAATCATTTATATGCAATTCTAAAAGAAGTAGTTATTTCCTGGGGGAGTCTACATTTTTGAAAGAATCTAAGTCACGTCTTAAAGCGTTGCACGTACTTACAAGCAATCTGGGAAAGTTACAGGCAAAGGTACAGGGCCAGGAGGTCACGCACACTGCCGCCACGAGGTCACGCACACTGCCGCCGGGAGGTCACGCACACTGCCGCGGGAGTTCACGCACACTGCCGCGGGAGTTCACGCACACTGACGTGGGAGGTCACGCACACCGCCGCCGGGAGTTCACGCACACTGACGTGGGAGGTCACGCACACCGCCGCCGGGAGTTCACGCACACTGACGTGGGAGGTCACGCACACTGCCGCGGGAGTTCACGCACACTGACGTGGGAGGCCACGCACACCGCCGCCGGGAGTTCACGCACACTGACGTGGGAGGTCACGCACACCGCCGCCGGGAGTTCACGCACACTGACGTGGGAGGTCACGCACACTGCCGCGGGAGTTCACGCACACTGACGTGGGAGGTCACGCACACTGCCGCTGTTGTCTGGGTTTGTGTTGAAGGTAAAGGGCCGGGAGGCCGCGCACACTGCCGCTGTTGTGTGGGTTTGTGTTGAAGGTAAAGGGCCGGGAGGCCGCGCACACTGCCGCTGTTGTCTGGGTTTGTGTTGAAGGTAAAGGGCCGGGAGGTCGCGCACACTGCCGCTGTTGTCTGGGTTTGCGTTGAAGGTAAGGGGCCGGGAGGCCGCGCACACTGCCGCTGTTGTGTGGGTTTGTGTTGAAGGTAAAGGGCCGGGAGGCCGCGCACACTGCCGCTGTTGTGTGGGTTTGTGTTGAAGGTAAAGGGCCGGGAGGCCGCGCACACTGCCGCTGTTGTCTGGGTTTGTGTTGAAGGTAAAGGGCCGGGAGGCCGCGCACACTGCCGCTGTTGTCTGGGTTTGTGCTGAAGGTAAAGGGCCGGGAGGCCGCGCACACTGCCGCTGTTGTCTGGGTTTGTGCTGAAGGTAAAGGGCCGGGAGGCCGCGCACACTGCCGCTGTTGTCTGGGTTTGTGCTGAAGGTAAAGGGCCGGGAGGCCGCGCACACTGCCGCTGTTGTCTGGGTTTGTGTTGAAGGTAAAGGGCCGGGAGGCCGCGCACACTGCCGCTGTTGTCTGGGTTTGCGTTGAAGGTAAGGGGCCGGGAGGCCGCGCACACTGCCGCTGTTGTGTGGGTTTGTGTTGAAGGTAAAGGGCCGGGAGGCCGCGCACACTGCCGCTGTTGTGTGGGTTTGTGTTGAAGGTAAAGGGCCGGGAGGCCGCGCACACTGCCGCTGTTGTGTGGGTTTGTGTTGAAGGTAAAGGGCCGGGAGGTCGCGCACACTGCCGCTGTTGTCTGGGTTTGTGCTGAAGGTAAAGGGCCGGGAGGCCGCGCACACTGCCGCTGTTGTGTGGGTTTGTGTTGAAGGTAAAGGGCCGGGAGGTCGCGCACACTGCCGCTGTTGTGTGGGTTTGTGTTGAAGGTAAGGGGCCGGGAGGTCGCGCACACTGCCGCTGTTGTCTGGGTTTGTGTTGAAGGTAATGAACATCCGTGCTCATTTTCAGACTTAGGTTTACGTGTTCTCCCCAGGTTCTTTTGTCATATCAAAGAGGTCTTGGGTTACTGTTGCGCAATCAAAGAGGACAAATGTATCATTATTATATCTTAACATCCTATTTATTATTAATTACATGCTAGTGCTATTCTGGAAGGCCCCAAAAGTTCCAGATAGTGAATCTTAGTTGCAAATGTATTATTACATAATTTGAATAAGAAATATTTTGTTAAATTCACAACATATTGATGGAGAATCAACTTATTCATTTTGATACAATAAGCTTTTATATTTTAGAATTTCTGAAAACACATAGTTTTTTTTCTTAATATTATAGATTATGCTAAAGATAACTTGGAAATCAGTTGGTCAAACGCCCTAATTTAATAGACAAGGACATGAAGGTAAAGAAATAAGATAGGTGAAGTATGCTCACTCAACTGGCCGTCGGCTGCAAATGGAAAGCAAAGTTTTACTCCAGCCTCCAAGTCCTCATTCTTTCCATCCTGACATGCTGCACACAAGGAGAGCTTCCAGTGAATATTTGTCCCTAATCAGGAATTATTCCAAAGAGCAAATCTGAGTATAAGAAATTAAACTATTTTCTTTTTCATCAGATCTCTTTAATAAACTTTAAAAATAGCATTTCCAGTAACTCGTGCCTGATTTCTCTGGAACAAAAAGAAGGCAGAAAGTAAAACAGGAAATACACAGGCAGTCCTTGAACTGATGGAATCATTTTAACAAATATTAAACAGTGAATAGCACATGATATTTTTACTGCGTGCAGCTTATGTCTTATTTTTTACATTTTACTTAATGGTCCCTGACTTTTCTGATACTTTTTGTAAGCAGAAACAAAATAATGGGGTACTTTTTCATGAAACTAGGTCACCCCTCATAATCACTACCACAAGTTACATATTCATGCTTAAATGTAGCAATTGTTTTTCAATCAGAAGTTGAAATGATGTATCATGTGGGGACTCTTTCCTCGCAAATGGTAATAAATTCTTTAGAAAAATGCTCACCGGGAGGAAGAGTTATGGTAACTCACTGGAGTCAAATGCTTCCTAGGTATCATATGGAATTAATGCAGTGACCCAAAATGTGCGTGTGTATGTGTGTGTGTGACTATGTGTGTGTGTGAGTGTGTGCGTATGTCTGCGTATGTATGGTGTGTGTGCGTGTGTGTGTATGTGTGGGTGTGTATGTATGTGTGTGTGTGTGTATGTGTGGTGTGTGAGTGTGTGACTGTGGTGTGTGAGTGTGCGTATGTGTGGTGTATGTGTGTGAGTGTGTGACTGAGTGTGTGTGATGTGTGTGAGTGTGCGTGTGTATGTGTGGTGTGCCAGTGTGTGCTTGACAACACAATTTATGCAATCTGGAAAATGTCAGTCTTTCAAAATGATAAAAATGTTTGAATTGTTAAAAAAATCAGTCATTTGGCATAAAGTTAAACACTTAAAACAGTGGAAATAATATTAGCAATAGCTTAACCAAGTGCTGTTTATATGCTAGGCACTTTTATAAACTTTTTCTTTCGATTTAACCCATTCAATCCTTACACTACAGGACAGACATTCCCGTTACTCCCATATTAGAGGGGCATGGAAACTTGCTCAAAGTCAAACATCAGGGAGGTCACAGAGCCGGGGTTGCAGCCAAGCCGTCCGACCTTGCCATTCAAGCCTTCAACTGTCTCCAGGCTAACGCTCCCAGAGCGCCTCACCCCCTTTACTTTCCTATCCAGCAGCCAGTATTGTTACCAGAAGCCTAGGAGTACTCAGGATTTTATGTACTTTAAATTGACGTGTGTGTGTGTGTGTGTGTGTGTGTGTGCGTGCGCACATGTAGGAGGGTAATGGTAGTGGTGGTGGATTTTTAAATTGGTTTTTTTGGTAGTGAATTCATTTGTGATCTACCTTTTGATAATTTAAACAATCTAACTTCTTAATTCTTTTCCCCCACCTGAGTGGTTTCATCTTAATTTCTTTCTCTTCAATATATTCTTTCTTCGGTAACAGTAAGTGATTAACATGTATTGTCCCATGTTCTAGAGTCTTGATTTTGTTTTAACTGTATTGTGTAGGATCTCAAATTATAAGGTATGAATACATTGCATTATCTAATTTTAATTTGGAAAATATTATATGCATATTCTTGGGAAATACCTTATTAATTTAAGTCAGCTTTTAGGAAGAACTTTGTCAAATTCGATATCAGTATATATTAGAGTTCTCTTCAATCAATAAAAAACTTTTTGCACCATTCCCTCAAGTGGATGCAATATTCTCAAGTATCCGTCATGGAGCAGGGACTTTCTTTGTTTACTGTTGAATCCATCCCTGCCGCCTCTCACACACTCTGGCATCGTAGGCATTCAATGAATATCACAATGAATGAACCAACTGCCAGCATTTGCCTGCAACTGTTATATTATCTGTGCACTTTATGACTTCGTTTAGATGATTTTAAATGCTGAGATCTTTCCTTTTTGATATTTTGCACTAAAAATCTAAGTATAGATGGCAAATTTCCTCTGACTAGGATCAGATACTCTTTTTATAACATAAAATTGCTATGAGGATGCAAATTAATATTTTTCAACTGTCCATTATAGTACCTGGGACATGATAGGGTTTAAATAAATGGTAGCTATTAAGAGGTTGAAAAATCAATACAACATGCAGAACATTCTCACGTGAAGTCCTATGGATGAGGGAGCAGTGCATTCCACTGGACGTGGCAGGCTGAATCACACACACTTCCCCACGCACAGCTCTGGTTATACTGCTGTACTTTTGTTCTGGGGAAGCTCTAATAGTGTAACCTAAACTGTAGGACCTCAGCTGCATGTCATGAAAGCTAGAAATCTCTTTCTCGCCCAGCAAGTCCTCGCTCAGGGAAGCCAGGCCAGGGCTGTCCTTGACCATCCCTCTCCAATATGCTGTGTGTCCTGCCTTCTCTATTGAGGGGCTGTGGGGATCTGATACTCTCTGATCTTCCTTCTCTTACAGATCTGTCAGGTTTCAGAACTGTTCAAGAGTCTCTTTTCAGAGAAAACCCTTCTCTGTCCTACACGCTCTGCTAGGGATGGTTCTGATCTCCTGACACCCCAGCTTCTCGTCAATTAATTGTCAGATGGTCCATATATGATACCTCCCCTTCTCATCTCCTGTTTCCTTCTTATCTCACTGTACCACGACCTCATCAGTCCTCTAACATGTGATTACTAGTGCCTTTTTGGGGACTCAACCCAAAGGGCATTTCTCTTTCAGTAGATTTTTTGTTGTTGTTAGCATTCAATAATCAGTTAACTATTTTGTCTTGGAAACATGATCTCCTCTCAGCTTCCATGACACCCTACTTTATGACCCCCCTGCTAATTGTTTCATTTATGTTCTTTGCTAGCCACTCATTCTTTATTGTGTTCCTCAATACTGCAGATTTTTAGGCCTTAGTCCTGGGCTTTCTTCACTCTTTCTACTCACACTAAGATGGATTAATTCAGTATACATAGATAAAGAGGTCTTGAGAGGTAACATGATGTGGTCTTTATTAATGAAAGCTTGGGAGTGAATTTGAACTCCTCCCACTCCCCCGTACCTTAGTCATTGGTTTTCTCCTTCTGTCGGAATCATGATTTCCACATCAATAAAAATAGACTTACCTTTAGAAGAGCACGGTTGGGGCCAGGTGCGGTGGCTCACGCCTGGAATCCCAGCATTTTGGGAGGCCAAGGTGGGCAGATCACGAGGTCAGGAGATGAAGACCATCCTGGCTAACACAGTGAAATCCCGTCTCTACTAAAACACAAAAAATTAGCCGGGTGTGGTGGCAGACGCCTGTAATCCCAGCTACACAGGAGGCTGAGGCAGGGGAATTGCTTGAACCTGGGAGGTGGAGGTTGCAGTGAGCCGAAATCGCACCACTACACTCCAGCCTGGGTGACAGAGCCAGACTCTGTCTCAAAAAAACAAAAGAAGAGCATGATTGGAACATCCAATTGTGTCTGCACCTTTAGACCCATGTCCCCATTATTGTGTGTTTCTGCGTTTGGTTTTTCTGATCCCAAATGTGGAACATCCTTCTATTCTTGTTGCATTTTGTCACAGCACTTACAGTCCAGCACTACAATGTATGCAGGTCATTTTAAATCTCGAGTCTGTCATCCAACAGAGTCCCTTTTCTCCATGCTTAGTTACATGTATATTTGAAAAGCATGACTTTGGTTTTATTAAAATTAAGGGAAACAACAAAATGAGAGAAGGCTGGGAGAGAGTGCAATGATGTTTCACCAGAGACCTCATGTTCACTGATACCGAGGCATTAAGATTCCCCATAGAAAGTCATTCAAAATGGTAACTATAAACAGATTGTATGTTGCTATGACTAGTTATCGTAGCATAAATATCATAAGCATTTATTGGGCAGTTACTGTGTACAAGGCATCTTTATAAGTGCTTTTATATGCACAAATCCACTTAATCCTCAAAGCACATCTATGAGCAGGTGCTGTAATTATTAATTATACACGGCTTACAGATAAAGAACCTAGGGAGATTAGGTAACTTAACCAGGACCACAAGGTTAGTGACTAGCAGAATTGAGATTTGATCCCAAGCAGTTTTAATCTAGATTTTTGTATTTTTAACAAATGTGTCCCATTGCATAGTTACTATAGAAAATTCAGAAGTTTTTTTTTTTTAATAAAGTCAAAAAATATTTTTTGGAAATAAGTCACATCACTTATTCAACTGGGGTGATTTAATTAAGTCTTCAAGTAATTTAAACTGAAAAATGATTATTGTTTATTTAGACTATTTAGAAAAAAACAAACTTTCAAAAGCCACAAAGCTAATTTATATGCCTCTGCATATTTTCAGAGTAAAAATTTTTTTGAATGAATAATTTTGAAGCTTTTCCTAAATTTAATGCTTCTCTTAAATTTGGTCAATTTTTTTTCCCTGTTTGTCTGGCACGTACTTACCTTGGACCTCAGTTGCCATGTCTTAAATGTTGCTTTGTACCTGGTCTGGTATTCTATTTTGAGGGCAGTGCTGTTTGGGGATACGAGGCTCGTCAGCCATAGGGTTCTCTTGCAGCAGTTTTCTGATGGTAATAGATCATTTGAGTGATGCTATTCCCAGTGCAGCTGTTTGTCGATTATGTTTTGTAATCCAGCCGCTTTCTGTTGACACTGCTTAATATGCTAAACTCTTCTGGAAACTACATTAACTTTTTCAGAAGGCTAGATACTGTGTGATGTTCTGAATTGGAATTTCCTAAGTAGTCCTCTTGAACCCTGAAAAGAAGAATTTTACTTCCAGATGTGTTCTATTTCTAAGAAATAGGTTTAGCTCCCTAGAGAAGCGACTCAATGAATGTTAATTGATGATGATGATGATAATTGTACAAGAGCTATAACCCATCTATTATCTTTGTAACTATTATATTCTTTTCATTTCTGACCCTACTAAAATTTGTTTCAAATATTTGACTGAATCTGAGCAAATATAAATTGTATATTTACATTAATTTTAGTATATATTTTATTTGCTTCTTTTGGTTTTGAATGTTCATTAGTATGCATGATATTACTTAGCTATGTTTTAATATTGTCAGAAGTAGGTCTCCTTCTATATCACTTTGTTATATTTCAGTTAAAAAAACCTTATATTTTCTAAGCAAAGAGGAGATATGTTTATTAAAAATGGAAAATATAGATAGAGAAAACAAGAAAATTACTTCTAACACCACCATTCAGACACAAATACTACCAACATTTTAGTGTATCTCCTTCAAGTATTTTTCTATCAATGACTATCTCTTATTTTTACAAAAAATAGGGTCACTTAGTTTTTGAGTGTTTGATCATAGCAGTTGTGCTTAATAGACTAAAGAGTCTCTTTGTGCATCACTGCACAGTGTTATGCGACACTATTTGTGATTGATGCATGCATGTTTGGCCATAATTTATTTACCTATCGCTTTAGCAGAGGGCATTTAGATTCCTTCACATTTTTTTGCTGTTGTTACAATAATTTCTTTACAGATAAATGTTTGAATATTCCTGGTTCTAAGGAGAAATGCTAGTTCTAAGAGTTTGCAAAAGTTTAAGGTTCTGCCAAATTGCCTTGTAGAAGAGTTATTTAATTTAAATGTTTGACCACAGTCTACAAGTAGTGCATGGACTGAGTTTTAAAAGCACAAGTACTCACATAAATCCCATCGATCAGCGTGTATCTCAGTATAACAGGCCTAACAGGAAGGGGGGTTAAGTGAATTTCCCAAGATTTGGCATATTTATCGTGACCAGGTTTGTGTTCATGGGTTGCAGAAATGTTCTAATAACAAGCTCAGAAGCAAACAGGAAACAAATCTAAATGAGAAATGCTGTTGCTTTCTCTTCAATAAAACAATAAAAAATACTTTTCAGATGATAAATAGACTCCAGATAGCATCATTTTCAATATTCTTATATTTGACAAGCATTGCCAGCAATATTAAAATAATAATTTGATTGGTCATTTACTATATGCCAGGTGCTATTCTAAATGCATTACATATGTGATCTCATACTCTGAATGCTCATTTGTTATGAATTAAAACATCCAGCTCATGTTCTAAGTTAACTAGACTATAATAATAAAATATAGTTAGTCTGGTTTTCCAGGACTTACCAAAATATAGGTCCCTCCAAATGTTACTTCCCAGAAATGTTGTTCCTGTCTATTGCATAGCATTCAAGCCACTAGAACATCAACCACAGATAGCAATTTTATCCCTATACTAAGTTTTCCATGGTTAGAGTTTATTCAGCTTGTTTGGTATTAAACATTTTCATATTATTATCACATAGATGTGATCCTACGTCTCTTAATAATATAAAATCTAAGTATTCTTAAGAAAGACTAATCATGTTATATGTGTTATGTACACCATTAAGCTTAGTGACTTAGTGAAAACTCAACATATCACATTCAATCAATTCTTTAAACTAGTTTCTTAATTTTTAAAACAAGTGAAGAAAACCATAATGCTGTACAACCAAAGAAAAACAATATGATCATTTTGATACTTCACATAAAAAATAAACAAAATTTTACATCTTTTCATTTTTTAATAGCTCTTATTTACCTCTAATTGGGAATAAAAGTTTATTTTCTTTATATGCTAATAACTATCTGACAGTCTTTTGTAAATAGTCTCGACATTTTTCTGGGCAAATTCTCAATTTTCATTAAACCCAGCTCCATCTCCTGTGCGTCCCCCCACAACAGGTGAGCCCAGCGGAAGCCATCAGTGAGCTCTGTGGGCCGGGACTCCCATCTTCCCACGTCTCAGCTTCCGGGGCAGGGCACTCGCATCCATCTCTGCTTTCTTGCACCTTCTGCTACTTCGGATGAAATCTCCGCGCTTCTGTCTGAGAACAACCGTGTGCTCCAGAGCCGTTTACCTCCCACTTCCCAAGGACTTTACTCCTGCTGCTGTTGGCCCTCACTCTTGCCCCACCCATCTGCCCTTCTTAATTTTCAGCCCTTTTATAGGCTGTGGCATCTCCGGTCTTAGAAAACCATCTTCCCCTCACCCCCAAGCACAGTGGAACTTCTGGAAGGAGATCCTTCCAGCTCCTGTTTCTACTTCTTCCTCACATTTCCTTGTCAAAGTATTTTCTTCCTGATTCCAGGGGAAGCTGTGTAGCCAGATCCAACGGCCACTCTTTAAGTGCCCGCTGTTCATCCCATTCGCAGGGAGGGATTCTCGTCCCAGGGCTATAGTATTGTCTGAAAACAAATCACCCGCCACCGAGCAGATGAGATTGACGGCAGTTTATTAATCACCTGCACTCGCAGCCCGAGGGACCTGGAGGCCGTGCACTGTCGTGGGGCGGCCCGGGGGACGCTGTCGTGACGCAGCCCGGGGGACCGGGAGGCCGTGCACCGTCGTGTGGCAGCCCGATTACGGGGAGGTCGTGCACTGTTGTGGCGCAGCCCTGGGGACACCGTCGTGGAGCAGCCCGGGGGACCGGGAGGCCGTGCACTGTCGTGGGGCAGCCTGGGGGACCGGGAGGCCGTGCACCGTCGTGGGGCAGCCCGATTACGGGGAGGTCGTGCACTGTTGTGGCGCAGCCCTGGGGACACCGTCGTGGAGCAGCCCGGGGGACCGGGAGGCCGTGCACTGTCGTGGGGCAGCCTGGGGGACCGGGAGGCCATGCACTGTCGTGGCGCAGCGTGGGGGACACTGTCGTGGTGCAGCCCGGGGGGCACTGTCGTGGTGCAGCCCGGGGGACCGGGAAGCCGTGCACTGTCGTGGTGCAGCCCGGGGGACCGGGAAGCCCTGCACTGTCGTGGGGCAGCCCGGGGGACCGGGAGGCCGTGCACCGTCGTGGGGCAGCCCGAGTTACGGGGAGGTCGTGCACTGTTGTGGTGCAGCCCTGGGGACACCGTCGTGGAGCAGCCCGGGGGACCGGGAGGCCATGCACTGTCCTGGCGCCCGAGGACTGTGTTGGGGACAGAATGAACTGCTGGGGCTGTGAGAGGCTTTGGAGTGTCAGAGTGTGCAGTGTGTTCAGGTTCTCATGGGGGGATGCGCTGGGCTTGTTGGAATAATGTCTCTAGGGCTGGCGGGGAGCAGAAACACGCTACTCAGGGATCCGCAGCAACCGTGCCTGGCTGTTCCATCAGACTGGCTGTTTGATGAGAGGACCTCATTCACGGGCGAGTGTGGAGGGGATGCAGGGAAGCCGCTGCAGGCCCTGCTGCCTTTACCAGATGTCAAAGCCACGTGTAATTTGGGGTCTTCATTTTTAGAACTTGAACCACACTTCTGTATACTTTTCTTACTTAGTTTCTTAGATATTTTTTCTCCTGAGATGATGGTTCCCTTTCTTATAAAACACTTTCCAGCCTTGCTTTCCATGACTGCTGGTTTCTCTTTAAGCTCAGTGGTTATGTCTTCTCAGAATTCTTTGCTGTTTTTTTTTTTGTTTTTTTTTTGTTTTGTTTTGTTTTGTTTTGTTTTGTTTTGTTTGAGACTGAGTTTCACTCTTGTTGCCCAGGCTAGAGTG
This sequence comes from Pan paniscus, assembly GCF_029289425.2. NCBI lineage: Eukaryota > Metazoa > Chordata > Mammalia > Primates > Hominidae > Pan > Pan paniscus. The sequence continues at coordinate 187,053,806 of NC_073252.2, read as the reverse complement.
CAGTGGCACAATCTCAGCTCACTGCATCCTCCGCCTCCCAGGTTCAAGTGATTTTCCTGCCTCAGCCTCCTGAGTAGCTGGGATTACAGGCGCCCACCACCGCACCCAGCTAATTTTTGTGTTTTTAGTAGAGACGGGATTTCACCATGTTGGTCAGGCTAGTCTCAAACTCCTGACCTCAGGTGATTCACCCACCTCCACCTCGGCTTCCCAAAGTGATGGGATTACAGGCAGCCGCCACCTCGCCAGGCTAATTTTTGTATTTTCAGTAGAGATGGGGTTTCACCATGTTGGCCAGGCTGGTATGGAACAACCGCCCGCCTTGGCCACTGTAAGTGCTGGGATTACAGGTGTGAGCCACCGCGCCCGGCCAATACCACCTATTTCCTAAAACCTTTCAGCAGCCTCTCGCAGCTCTTGGAATAAATCTGAACTGTCTGGAAAGGCAAGCATGTAAGCCTGGACCTCGCTTCCACTCCGGTCTCCACTGGGGACACGCTCCCCTCCCTGCCTGTCCACTCCAGTGACACGGAGCCACTTCTGTTCCTCACAGTGACAAGCTTATTTCTCCCGTGGGGTCTTTCACCAGACACTGTGGTTGCTTGAAGTGCTCATCTCATTGTCACACCTCTGGTATCTTCTTGATCTCTGCTTAAATATCCCCTACACAGAGGAGGCACTTCTGACCATCAACACCCAACACCCACTCAGGCACTGAAGTCATCATCCTGTTTAAATGACCTGAAAAGCTCCTTCCATCGCCGATATTGTCCGTGTTTGTTGAATCAGTTTTCACTATTTCATGACTTTTTAACTTGGTTTTCAATCAAAATTCTTAAAATACTTCTACATTTTAAAAATCACAATGTGTCTTATAATCATTTGCTTATAATAATTTAATTGGGACTTCATTTTTCTTTAGCATAACATAATAAATGATGGTAAATCTTATAATTGATGCATCCTTGATTTACTGATTACAGTATCCAATTATTTATTCATTTTATAACTGTCAGTTAACTCTAAGTTCCGCAAGAGCAGGAATTGTGTCTGTCTGGTTGCACCATCAGAATCTGCAACATTGGATTATTTTTGTTAAATATGTGAAAAAAAAACCAACAGAAAATTAATATTTAATGAAAAAAACACTGAAGTACTCTGTTTAGATTCAGTAATTAGAAACAAACACCTGTAAGCACTGTTATATATAGCAATATTCTGGAGGTCCTAGGCAATGCAATTTTAAAAAATGGAAGTTTGGCCGGGCGCGGTGGCTCATGCCTGTAATCCCAGCACTTGGGGAGGCTGAGGCGGGCAGATCACCTGAGGTCAGGAGTTCGAGACGAGCCTGGCCAACATAGTGAAACCCCATCTCTACTAAAAATACAAAAATTAGCCAGGTGTGGTGGCGGGCACCTGTAATCCTTGATACTCGGGAGGCTGAGGCAAGAGAATTGCTTGAGCCTGGGAGGCAGAGATTGCAGTGAGCCAACATCACACCACTGCACTCCAGCCTGGGCAACAAGAGCAAAACTTCATCTCAAAAAAAAAAAAAAAAAAATAGAAGTTATGGCTGGGCACGGTGCCTCGTGCCTGTAATTCCAGCACTTTGGGAGGCCGAGGCGGGTGGATCATGAGGTCAGGAGTTCAAGACCAGCCTGGTCAACATGGTGAAACCCCGTCTCTACTAAAAAAAAAATACAGAAATAGCCGGGCGTAGTGGCATGCGCCTGTAATCCCAGCCAGTCAGGAGGCTGAGGCAGGAGAATCTTTTGCAACTGGGAGGCAGAGGTTGCAGTGAGCCGAGATCGTGCCACTGCACTCCAGCCTGGGTGACAAGAGCAAAACTTCGTCTCAAAAAAAAAAAAAAAGTTTAAATATCAGACAGAAAGACACATACGAACAATGGCCTTTCTAGAAAAGAGAAAATCTAATGTTAGTATTAGGCCTAATGAGACTATTGAGTAGCTTGTTGAGTACATGAAACATACACTCAAATCAAATATTTAGAAGCTAATAAACACCAATTGGAAAAAAATGGTTACAAAATTTTATTGTATAACAATGAAAATAAAAATTCTAAGCATAGGATGTATGAAGAAAACTACAAAATTTCATTGAGAGAAATATAACTTCATTAAATGAGGCAAAAAAAAAAAAATCCAGCATGGCCAGATTGCATTTTTTTTCCTAAATTATTCAATAAGCTGAATGGAAATGTAAGCAAAGTCTCCGTGTGTGTGTGTGTGTGTGTATGTGTGTGTGTAGAAATATGTGTGTGTAGAAATATATTAGAAATATATACACTGTGTATATATTATATATATATACACTGTATATATATATAATATATACACAGTGTATATATTAATATATATACACTGTGTATATATAATATATACACAGTGTATATATTAATATATACACTGTGTATATATTATATATATATAATATATTATATTATATACATATAATATATACACTGTGTATATATATATACACAGTGTATATATTAATATATACACAGTGTATATATTAATAATATATACACAGTGTATATATTATATATATACACTGTGTATATATTATATATATATACACAGTGTATATATTATATATATACTGTTACTGATTCCAGTATAAAAATATTTCTGTATAATTGAGCCTGTTTCTAAACTTTTCATTGTTTTATTTTTTTCTACTAGAAAAAATATATTCTTCATGTATTCATATATGAAGTATATATAGTATATACTACATGTATAGTATTAATATATATATGAAGTATACTATACATAGTATATCATATGTGTAGTATGAAGTATGCTATGTACGAAGTATACTATGTATAGTGTGTGTATATGTGTGTGTATATATATGTGTGTGTGTATATATATATACATATATACTGCTACTGATTCCAGTAGAAAAAATACAATGAAAAGTTCAGAAACAGGCTCAATTATACAGACATATTTTTAAAATATTATTTTTCCCTTCTTTATCTGCTTTCTATGATATTAACTGAACATCTCATTTGATTCCATTTTATTCTCCTTCTTAACATATCAATTGTACTTCAATAAAAATATTTTAATGGCTGTTCTAGAGTTTGCAATATACATTTTTAACTATTATAGGTTCACCTTTAAAAAGTACTGTACAACTTCTCATGTAATGTCCGTACCTGATTACCTGATAACAGAGTACCCCCAATTCCTCAACCCCCATCCCCAGGGACATTGCTGTCACTCATTTCACTTGTCTATATGACATAATCATCTGATACACTGTTGTTAGTATTGTTTTAAGCAAACAATTGTCTTAATTAATTTTAGGGTTAAAATATGAAGACTAAAATATTTTGCCTTCATTTGTTACTTGTTTGATGCTATTTTCTTTATGTAGCTCTACGTTTCTGGCCTATATAATTTTTCTTCTGCATGAAACGTTTCTTAGAGGGCAGGTCTGTTGTTGATGAATTCTCTCAGTTTCAGTTTGAGAAAGTCTTTGCTGCTCTTTTACTTTTGAAAGATATTTAGCCCACTTGATCATGGTGGATAAGCTTTTTGATGTGCTGCTGGATTCCGTTTGCCAGTATTTTATTGAGGATTTTTGCATCGATGTTCATCACGGATATTGGTCTAAAATTCTCTTTTTTGTTGTTGTTGTGTGTCTGCCAGGCTTTGGTATCAGGATGATGCTGGCCTCATAAAATGAGTTAGGGAGGATTCCCTCTTTTTCTGTTGATTGGAATAGTTTCAGAAGGAATGGTACCAGCTCCTCCTTGTACCTCTGATAGAATTCGGCTGTGAATCCGTCTGGTCCTGGACTTTTTTTGGTTGGTAAGCTATTAATTATTGACTCAATTTCAGAGCCTGTTATTGGTCTATTCAGAGATTCAAGTTCTTCCTGGTTTAGTCTTGGGAGGGTGTATGTGTCGAGGAATTTATCCATTTCTTTTAGATTTTTTAGTCTATTTGCGTAGAGGCATTTATAGTATTCTCTGATGGTAGCTTGTATTTCTGTGGGATCGGTGGTGATATCCCCTTTATCATTTTTTATTGCATCTATTTGATTCTTCTCTCTTTTCTTCTTTATTAGTCTTGCTAGTGGTCTATCAATTTTGTTGATCTTTTCAAAAAACCAGCTCCTGGATTCATTGATTTTTTGAAGGGTTTTTTGTGTCTCTATTTCTTTCAGTTCTGCTCTGATCTTAGCTATTTCTTGCCTTCTGCTGGCTTTTGAATGTGTTTGCTCTTGCTTCTCTAGTTCTTTTAATTGTGATGTTAGGGTGTCAATTTTAGATCTTTTCCTGCTTTCTCTTGTGGGCATATAGTGCTATAAATTTCCCTCTGGTTCAACTATGTAAATCAATAAATGTAATCCAGCATATAAACAGAACCGATGACAAAAACCACGTGATTATCTCAATAGATGCAGAAAAGGCCTTTGACAAAATTCAACAACCCTTCATGCTAAAAACTCTCAATAAATTAGGTATTGATGGGATGTATCTCAAAATAATAAGAGCTATCTATGACATACCCACAGCCAATATCATACTGAATGGGCAAAAACTGGAAGCATTCCCTTTGAAAACTGGCACAAAACAGGGATGCCCTCCCTCACCACTCCTATTCAACATGGTGTTGGAAGTTCTGGCCAGGGCAATCAGGCAGGAGAAGGAAATAAAGGGTATTCAATTAGGAAAACAGGAAGTCAAATTGTCTCTGTTTACAGATGACATGATTGTATATCTAGAAAACCCCATCATCTCAGCCCAAAATCTCCTTAAGCTGATAGGCAACTTCAGTGAAGTCTCAGGATACAAAATCAGTGTGCAAAAATCACAAGCATTCTTATACACCAATAACAGACAAACAGAGAGCCAAATCATGCATGAACTCCCATTCACAATTGCTTCAAAGAGAATAAAATGCCTAGGAATCCAACTTACAAGGGACGTGAAGGACCTCTTCAGGAGAACTACAAACCACTGCTCAATGAAATAAAAGAGGATACAAACAAATGGAAGAACATTCCATGCTCATGGGTAGGAAGAATCAATATTGTGAAAATGGCCATACCTCCCAAGGTAATTTATAGATTCAATGCCATCCCCATCAAGCTACCAATGACTTTCTTCACAGAATTGGAAAAAAACTACTTTAAAGTTCATATGGAACCAAAAAAGAGCCCGCATTGCCAAGTCAATCCTAAGCCAAAAGAACAAAGCTGGAGGCATCACACTACCTGACTTCAAACTATACTACAAGGCTACAGTAACCAAAACAGCATGGTACTGGTACCAAAACAGAGATATAGAACAATGGAACAGAACAGAGCCCTCAGAAATAATGCTGCATATCTACAACCATCTGTTCTTTGACAAACCTGACAAAGAGAAGCAATGGGGAAAGGATTCCCTATTTAATAAATGGTGCTGGGAAAACTGGCTAGCCATATGTAGAAAGCTGAAACTGGATCCCTTCCTTACATCTTATACAAAAATTAATTCAAGATGGATTAAAAACTTAAATGTTAGACCTGAAACCATAAAAACCCTAGAAGAAAACCTAGGCAATACCATTCATGGCGTAGGCATGGGCAAGGACTTCATGTCTAAAACACCAAAAGAAATGGCAACAAAAGCCAAAATTGACAAATGGGATCTAATTAAACTAAAGAGCTTCTGCACAGCAAAAGAAACTACCATCAGAGTGAACAGGCAACCTACAGAATGGGAGAAAATTTTTTGCAATCTACTCATCTGACAAAGGGCTAATATCCAGAATCTACAATGAACTCAAACAAATTTACAAGAATAAAACAAACAACCCCATCAAAAAGTGGGCGAAGTATATGAACAGACACTTCTCAAAAGAAGACATTTATGCAGCCAAAAGACACATGAAAAAATGCTCATCATCACTGGCCATCAGAGAAATGCAAATCAAAACCACAATGAGATACCATCTCACACCAGTTAGAATGGTGATCATTAAAAAGTCAGGAAATAACAGGTGCTGGAGAGGATGTGGATAAAGAGGAATACTTTTACACTGTTGGTGGGACTGTAAACTAGTTCAACCATTGTGGAAGTCAGTGTGGTGATTCCTCAGGGATCTAGAACTAGAAATACCATTTGACCCAGCCATCCCATTACTGGGTATACACCCAAAGGATTATAAATCATGCTGCTATAAAGACACATGCACACATATGTTTATTGCGGCACTATTCACAATAGCAAAGACTTGGAACCAACCCAAATGTCCAACAATGATAGACTGCATTAAGAAAATGTGGCACTTATACACCATGGAATACTATGCAGCCATAAAAATGATGAGTTCATGTCCTTTGTAGGGACATGGATGAAGCTGGAAGCCATCATTCTCAGCAAACTGTCGCAAGACAAAATACCAAACACCACATGTTCTCACTCATAGGTGGGAATTGAACAATGAGAACACTTGGACACAGGATGGGGAACATCACACACTGGGGCCTGTTGTGGGGTGGGGGGAGGGGGGAGGCGGGAGGGATAGCATTAGGAGATATACCTAATGTTAAATGACGAGTTAATGGGTACAGCACACCAACATGGCACATGTATACATGTGTTACTAACCTGCACGTTGTGCACATGTACCCTAAAACTTAAAGTATAATAAAAAAAAATTTATACTGAATATAGAATTCTAGGTTGATGGCTTTTTCCTTCAACATTTTAAATACTTTATTCCACTCTCTTCTTGCTTGCATGATTTCTGGTGAGATGTCTGCTGTAATTATTTTCCTTGTTTCTCCATTTCTAAAATTTTTCTTAAATATTATTTTTAGTTTTAAATTTCTCTTTCTTCAGTTTTCTGCAGTTTGAACATGACATGCCTGCATATAGTATTTTGGTCTTTATCCTGCTTGATGATCTCTGAGTTACCTGTATCTGTAGTTTGGTGTCTATTATTAATTTTGAAATATGCTGGGCCAATATTTTTTTCTGCTCTTTTCTCTGTTTCTGCTTCATTTGTCACTTTAATAACACGTAGTTGCACCTATTGGTATTGCCCCACAAGTCTTTTATGTCTATTATGGTTTTATCATCATCTGCTCTTTTTGCAGTTTAGTTTGAATGATTCTGTTTACTCACCTTCAAGTTCACTGGTTCTTTTCTGGACCATGTTGAATCTATTACTAAACCCACTAAGGGCATTCTTCATTTTTGTTACTGTGTTTTATTTTCTACAACTTCTTTTTTATTCTTTCTTGCTTTTATCTCTCTGTAAACATTACACGTATATTTTATGCATGTTTCTACTTTTTACTTTAGAATCCTTAACATATTGGTCCTACTTTTTCAATTCTCTTTTAATTCTAAAGTATGTGTCACGTCAGAACCTGGTTCTTATTATTGCTTTGTCTTTTTAGATTATATATTTTTTCTTGCCATGCCCTTTAATTTTGTTTTGTTCAAGGCTAGACATGCTGCGCCAGGTCACAGAACTGAGATAAACAGGCTTTTCGTATGGATTAGCGGGACTAGGAGTTGGGCTGTGTTTAGTGTTTGTTGTAGCTATTGGTATAAGAGTCTTCAAAATCTTCTAGTGTCCTTGTTCCTGTCTCCCGTCTTAACTTTGGGCTTTGGTTCTTATAATCCCAAGAGGGATTTTGTGTCCTGCAGCTCTCTCAGTTGTAATTCACTGGTGCTATACGGGAGGCCTTTTGTTGTGGTAGAAGATGAAGAGGAGGATAATTCTACAAACTTCTGAATAACTCTCAAGTCTTTTAGTTGGTCTGTGTCCATGGCCTTCACAAGTAGTATATATTTTGTTCCCTCTGCTCCTTACTCCCTTCTCTGACTCAGCTTCCCCAATTTATTTTCTGTGGCTTTGGCACCTGTTGACTATGGTTGTGGTTTTGATTGTGTTTGTTTCCACTTAGTTGAGACAGAAAGGCTGAAGATGGCTTGAATGAGGAGTGATTTTCTTCTCCCGGTTGGGCTAAGATTTCAAAATTGCACTATGGCAGTGTTTTCTTCTATAAAGTAGGCCTCTTTATGGACAAGATTCTAGTATATTTCACAGTTGTTACCCTTCCCTTTCCCTGGCCAAAGCTAGGAAGGCATTGTTCTTGAATTATCATTGAGAATCCAGTAGGGTTTCCAGAGGGACACCCTATAAATGTGAGGGGAGCCCTGAGACTGTGACGCAAGGAGCTTCTGCCTCCATTTAGTCCACATTCAGCCTCTAGTAAGTCAACAAAATCACTGTTCAAGTATGCCTGCCAGGTCCTGGCTCCAGGGGCTTCCGCTCTAGGTAAGCAGTTTTGGGTTTTATGCCTCTTTGGATATGCCTGTCTTTACAGCTTTCAGGACAGAAGTTGATCCTTCAAATTCAGACCCTTTGATGGTTCTAAGAAAGCCATTGATTTTCAATTGGCCCATCTTTTTCCTATTCTAAGGACAGGAGTATTAGCTCACTAGCTCTTTATGTATCAGAGCCGAAATTGTGCACATTAAGTTTTGAATTTTAAATTAATGGGAGAAGAGATGGTTTACAAAATTTATTCTGTTAGGATATAATCTGAGTTAAAATTTTTATAGTTCTTTCTCAAATATAACACTCAAATCAGTTAAAAATACTATTTCAATGACAAAATTAGGTGATTAAATACTGGAAGTAAATTTAACATTAAAAAACATTCAAAAATGATATGATAATTGGGACAGACTCTTCTAAATGTCTCACTAAATCCTGAGACAAGCTGAAACCACACAGGATTGCATGGATTTGACCACATATACATTAAAAAAAATCCCCCTGCACATCAAACAAAAGACAAAAAAGAAAAAAATTCTACCATAAACAATGTTAAATTGAAATACAAAGGAACAACATTTAAACCAATAAGCAGTGGAAAATTGACTATCCTTATCTGATAAAGGAAAACTTTACATTAAAAAATCAGATCATCAAAAACTTTACATAAAAAATCAGATCATCTGTGCAAAAGCAGACCATGAGTATAACAAAAGGCTCTTGTGTGGTCAATAATCATTTGAACAGTTGTTTTAAAAGACGTATCAGATTGGTGATGAGGAAGATGGTAGCACCAGCATCATCCTGGCGTAGTGCACCTCTAATTTAGTGACAATTTGTGTGTGATTACTTGTTAGTGTGTATCAAAACTCTTGTAGGCTGCAAATTTTTTTAATTAGCAATTTCTCTCTTTTAATATTTTTCTAAATAAATAGTCTGAAAAATAAGCTAAAATGTTTATTATCACACAATTTTAAATATCTAAACACTGGAAACAATCTCAATATCCCTCAGTTGAACAATGCTTGATAACTCGAGGCATAAATATGAAATCGAATATTCAGTGATTATTAAAATGATGTTGAAGGGTTTTAATTTTTGATCTGGAAAAATGTTTTGAACTTTGTCTTAAGTGTTAGAAAAACACATCCAGGAGACAATAAGTGAAAATGAAAACTGAGGTTATTTCTAATTGTTAAAATGATATATCATTTACATTTATTATTTGCATTTTTAATGTATATTGAATACTTTTTTTTTGGGTAGAGATACCTGTCATTATATCCCTGACAAGAGCCCTGTCCAACTGAAGGCTTTGGAAGTGATGGGTGGCTCTTCCAGTTGATATAGACCCATTTTCGGAGCTGATTGGAAGGGGATGGACAAATAATTTCAGATGCGTCAAGTGAAATTTTTGTCTTTCGATTACTTTATTTTACAAATTTTGAAGTTAGAATCAAGTAGAGCTGTAATATCATTAGATTTAAGGATGGAAACTACTACATTGGGCCACTGTAATGAGCCAGGTATAATCAGATGGGTGAGCCAAGGGAGGGCTAAAAATCATGTTAAGGTGTCTCAGAGAGTGTAAAAGAAAGATCATGCTGCACCAGGAGAAAGAGCAAGAGCAAAAGGAAGGATGAGAGACGTTTTATGCTGACTTTCGTGTTCTTAGTGCATTTCCCAGGAACTCAGCTCTATTTCTTCAATTAGAGTCCCATAGTATTTTTGTTAATAAATTCTCTTTATTCTGGCATGGATTTGTCTAGATTTCTATGCTCTGTAAACAAATGATTATAAGAACTTTTAAATAATTGTTTAAAACATTTAAAAATGTACATTTTCTTTGACCTAGAAATTCCATATAGTGGAATTTATACTAAGGAAAAAATTGAATACATATCAAAAATTTATCTAACAATTCAATCAGAATGCTGCTTATAAAAACAAAATTTGAAACTATCCCAATAATTAACTCTTCGTGGATTTTATGAGAGAGTATAAGAGTATGCTTCCATTTTGGTAAGATATTGGAAAGCATATGTAGTCATGGGAACAACAGACACAAAGAGAATTCATTAATTGTGTCCTTAAGGATTACTTGTATAATTTTGTTTTTTTCTCTTTTATTTTTTTTTACAATTTTATTCAACAGACTTATGCTCTGCCACTTTTTGTATCAAAAATACAAAATTTATGTTGTTTATAAAAAGACAAAAATGGTTCTGCTCTGCCTCGAGGGAACAGTCAGTACATCATCTCTGGATTCTCTCTTATTTTTTCCTGACCCTTTTCTTCTGTACAATCTACACCATCTCGGTTAGTGGTAGAAAACCCTGACTCTTCCCTTTCTCCTCCGCGCCTGTAGCTTTGTCAGGTCCTACCCATTGCACCTATTTAACACGAGGTGATTTCCTTCCCTGTTCTCCATCTTCATCGCCACAACCACTGTCTTAGTTTGGGTTCTTATTATTTCCCATTCTGAAATGGTCTTCCTGCCTCTACATGATCAAACTCTGGCTCACCTCACATCTCCTGACAAAGACTAAAATCTGTTCTCAACGCCTGCTTAAATACTTCACCAAATCCCAGCATCTAAATCAGGGTGACAAGCTTTCTCTGTAAGGGGTTAGGTAGTAGACACCCTAGGCTTTGAGGACTTCAGGTTCTCTTTGCCACTCTCCAAGCTGCTAAGACAATGTACAATGAACAAGTCTGCCTGGTTCCAATAAAACTTTAGATGACAAATGGTGGGCCGTATTTAGCCCACAGCCATAGTTTACTGGCCCCAGATCAAATGATAAAGCCTAATTTTAATTATATTTACCTTCGTCTCATATTCCACTATCCGGCACCCAGTTCATCCTCATTAGATTCTGAGATCCACAGCCCATTTACACAGATCTAGACTTCCTTGCTTTTGCAGATATGATCTTCTTTTCTCTTTTGAAAGAACTTTTACTTCCTTATCCATCGATACATGTTTATTCATCCTTAAAACTGAGATTTGGTGGCAATTCCTTTGAGAAGAGCTCCTCTGGTCCCTCAGCATCCTTGACCTCGACCTTGCATGAGTATATTTACCACACTGCACTGCGGTTGCTCCCTTTTATGCATGACTGTGTTGCTAGACTGCAAGCTACTTTAACATGGGGTCCTAGCAGTAAGTCCTTAATAATCTTTGAAGAATCCAATACAATTTTGTATGAGAGTGGGTGTTTGGAAAACTTTCTTAGTTAGTGGACTTTGTGGGCTGAATAGTATAGACTAAAGACTTCTGCAGAAGCAGAGGATGTATTAACCATACAGTTTTCATGAGAGCCTATTTGATTGGATTTTGGGGCAAAGGAGAGCTTTAAGCACAGAGTTATAGGGACAGCACATTAATATTCGAGAAGGTGGTCAATGGTCCTGAGCTGTTCAGGCATTCCAACTGTTAGGACTAAGAAAGCTTACATAGTTCTGTGTTAAACGGTTTTTTGTTTGTTTGTTTTTGCTTGTTTTCATTTTGGATTTAGGCGGAAAGAGGAATGTGAAGTTAGAAATATGAAGAAAAGAAGCATCAGCTTTTATTTTCTTTATTCTTGCTTTTAATAGCTAGTTTACGTTTTATGTTTCTGGCAAAATGTATTTGAGTTGGTTTTGCTGAGAGTTTAATAAAGCAAAATAGTCGATGTTGAATAGATCTTATTGACCCTGAGTCATCAGTAGAGAGCCCTGCCAAACATCACTCTCAGCGAGATTACCTCAAATTGCTAACACAGTGTTTCTAATGTCTTAAAATTAGAGAAAATAAGAGAATGTCTGCAGAATCCAATCATACAAGACATAAGGTCATCATAGCACGTAAGAAACAGTTTTTTCATGACTGATGGAAAGATGAACACACATAGCCATGAGAATGTAAACCCATTTGACACATCCTTCATTTTTTACACACTTGCTGAATATAAGGCTCTTTTGATTTCCCTCCCTCCAGTTGTCTGTGCTATTACTCCCTTTTAGAGAATCTCACCTTTAGGGATCCCTGGCGATATGGTGATAATAAAGGCAGAGATGCAAACTGAAAACCTGCTTTAACTACCCGTGTAACTATTTTCAATCTCCACTAGTGTCTAACCCCACTTGGAACATCTGAATTGAGCAATGACAAGATTTGTGAAACATAGTTAAGTGGAAGGCTCTGGAAAAGAAAGAACTAAAGAACTGGTAGAACATATTATATGGGACCATCAATTTCTTCAGCACCCCATTCTGTTTAATTAGGGTCTGTAGAAAAAAACACTACTATGCATTGATCTCTACTTTTCCCATGCAGACATAGTCAACATTTCTGAAGAACTTGTCAAAACTGGCATGCACTGAGAAAATAACCCGGGCCTGATTAAAAGATAAAACACGTAGAAATGAGAAATATTCCAAGTGATGGACACCTCACATACCCTGACATGATCATTATACATCCTGTGTGTAACCAAATATCCCATGTACCCCATAAATATGTAAAATAATATGTTAATAAAGCATGAAGCTGATCATTGTTATGCCTGTTTTCCTAACCCTAGGATAGCACCTGGAACATGGCAGGACAATAATATATTTTACATTTATAATATAATATATAACATTTATATTATTATGTATATATATGATTGTACGTGTAAAGTAATAGACTTCTACATTTCTGTCATTTTCAAGCTCAGATCCTCCTTTTGAGCTGCAGGAATGCACTTGAAGCTCAGATTGCTGCAGATTGCGGCCTCACTATGCTCAATTTGAACTGGGCGTTAGGTAGCATTTAAGCTTTTTAGAAAAATGGAGGCCAGCACTGATTCCATGTTTTATGCTGATAACAACACAGTTCCTTTCAAAGGCAGAGATTTCACAAGATGATTTCAATAAGGCATTATGTTGATTGGAGTGGGTTGAATTTTGAAAAACACTAATCTTTGGTGACTTAATCAGGACAAGAAGAGTAAAGAAGTATTACTTGGTGTGGGATACAGATTGGGACTCAGCAGTTATTCGGGTAAAGGAGAGGGGTGAAGATGGGGGAGAAAGCAGGGAAGCCGGAATGTCAGCGGCATGCCTGTCAGTATGTTTTAAAGTAGAAGTTAAATATCTTACATATGATTATGAATGAGTCTTTTGATTAGAGACAATATGATTCTTTGTAAGTTGCACTTGTGGGTCATAGTTCATAACTGTTACTTTTTAAAAAAAATTTCCCAAACATTCATCTCCTACACTGCAACACTTTTTATTCTTATGTTACTTTTCTTTAATATTTTTACATTTATTTGATATTAAAAGTATTTTACTTTAAATTTCCTGTAAGGAAGGGCTTATGTTAAAAATATTGCATAATTATTGTTTGAATTGGAAGACCAAAACAAAGGCTGTATAATGAAAATGTAAGGAATCTTCTGCCACAGTCATTCCATTTCTGAAGTGTTGTGCTTGATACGTATCCATCCACCTTTCTGCTTGTTCACACACAAACTTACATAGAAACGTAATCACAAAGTGGGCAATATTTTTAAGTGACTCTAGTGCACAGAAACAGTCATAATTTTTCTATGAATTCCCCCCCCGCCCCGCCCCGGGGAATTTTCAAATATTTATATGAGTTTAAAAGCTAATCATTTAAAAATCCATAAAATTTTTTACAATACAGTGAATACCTACTATACTGTATCTATATATTAATATTTTCCCTATTTCATAATATTATTCAAAGTCCCCTATCCATCCCATCCCACTCTTCTCCCTTTTCAGAGGAAAGTATTTTCATGCATTTCTGTGTCTGGTCTTCCACTGTAATTTACATATTTTTATGTTCAGAAATAAAATTTACATAAAAGGAAACACACAATATGTATCATTCTTTTAGTTTTTTGTTTTAGCACCATGTTGTCAACCATGGAACTAGTACGGCATTGTCTCTTTTGAATATACTAGGATGTGTCATCTGTGCTCATACTGATGCACTGAGGGGTGGTTGGCAGCTTTTCCCTATTTCAGTGAGCATCACTGCAGCTGTCTTCTGGAACACGTGCGAGAGCTGCTGCAGAGGCGTGCATCCATAGTCATGCAGCAACGGCATTGCATGGGAGCTTGTTAGAAATGAGGAATCTCAGACCTCATCCCAGGCCTCCTGAACCAGAATCTGCATTTTAACAGGATCTCCGGTGATTTGTATGCACAATAAAATGTAAAAATACTGCTTTAAAAGGTATACCAGAAAGCGAAATCACTAGGTCTTGGGAAATAAGTGCCTCAACTACACTGCATATCATCAAATATTTTTCCTAAGTGGCTGTTACCACGTATAGTCCTGCCAGCAATGTATGAGAGTTGGTGATTTTCTCCATTTTGGCCACAGATTGGTACCAACAGAATTTTTGCATTTTGCCAGTCTGTTTGGTGTGAAATAGTCCCTCACTGCAATTTTAATTGGCATTTTCCTTATTACTAGTAAAATTACTCAGCAATGATCTCTCACTTCTGCATCTTCAATGCTTCCCCTTTCTACATCAAATCTAAACACGCTTTAATTTTTCCAAATTAAACAAACTTACCCAACAAACAGACAAATAAATGCTACTTCACTTAATTTTTCAGGCTAAAACTTATTTCTCTGACCTCTTTATGGCAAAATTCTCTAGAAAATTATCTGTATCAATGTGTTTCAAATTCTTCTGTGTCACTTGCTGCCATTTACTTTAAAAAAGCTCCTCTTTCACTAGTACATAATACTTTCATATTTCTAAATCCAGTGATTAATGTTCACACCTTAATATACTTGCTATTTCAGCAATATTCGGCACAGACAATCACTTTTGTCTTCATGGAATACTTCGTCACTCAGCTTCCATGACACTAATCCTGCTGGGTCTTCTCCTCCTTCACTGACTACTTTTCCTTGGACTGTTTGCTGGTTCCCTGTCAGTTTTCTGACACTTGGAGTTTCACAGGTCCTGTCCTTGAATCTTCTCTCTTCTTGCTCTAAATTTGCTCTTTAAGTGACCAGATTAAATCTCATGCTTTAGACAGCATCTCTGTGCACGTTACAACTCACATTGTACCTCCAGTTTGATTCTCGCTCTTAAATTCTAAATTTTAATATCAACTGCCTGCGTAAACTCTACACTGATAATATCTATAGCTATCTCTGATTTAACATATCCACAATTAACATCCTTACTCCTCCAACCTCAGTTCCAAAATCTCTTCTGCTCTCTTTTCTATTTCAGCAAGTGTCTAATTTTTTTGCCATCTTCTCTGTGAACCTTAAATGATTCCAAATGGAAGAAGGGCCAACAGGTGACTTATAATATCCAGTACTGGCAACAGCTTTAATTGACAGGAAGATGTAGTAAAATGATTTTTACTCATTTATTCATCAAATATGTAAGCAACTTTTTAAATAAAAGTTGCTATCTTGATGCTGAAAATACACAGATTAATAATGTTTATCCCCAGTGAACTCTCAGTATACCGTAAGAGATAGGTGGTCCTAAAGGAGCGTGAAGTGATACAGCTGATACAAACCAAGTGGTTAGAGAAATCTGACCAGAGGAGGAGACATTTGAAATGAAACTTAACTATTAGAAGGAGTTATCCAGCAGGGAAAGAAGTAAACATGATCATTCATTCTAGGGTGGTAGAGGTAAGCACCTGTTTTCAGCAAGAAGGAACTGTTTGTATGAATGTGCAGACCCTAAAGAACATAGCATATTTAGCAAATTATAATTCTATTGGAATGTTTGGGCTAAAGTATAGGTGTTAAGGTGTGGCAACAGAGAGACTAAAAGACCTAGTCAGGGAAAGGGCAGGATGGCTGACTACAGTTGCCTGGCACTTATCCCACCCCACTAAAAAGGAAGTAAAGCAATGAATAAACAATTACATTTTGATGGGAGTGCCTGAGGAAGTAGGCTGGGGAGCCCCAGGAAAGTGGCAAAACCTCTGTGGAGCACAGAAACCCAGGATGGCACCTTAGGGAGAAGAGCAAAGGACCATAACTGTCACACTCTTTCCCTTACTAAAATCACCTTGGAGACAGTAGGTCCTTTTTCTTAAGAAGAAAAGGTAAGCTGGGGACCCCAAGCAGAGTCCCCATTACTACCACAGATGCCTGCAGTTCTTGTCACAGGAGAGTCTCACAGGCCTTACAGGCCTTAATTCAATTTGGAGAATTGTCTAGAGTTCATTCAGCTGCATTGCCCCAGAATAGGAGTCCACATTGTGTAACCCTCACCACCCTTGACCTAAGCTGCTACTGCAGGGCATCATCTTGAAACTGCTAGATAGGTACCCTGCCCTGGGGGCCAGTGGCCACTTCCTCTCTCCATCACCGAAGCTCTGCCTTTATTCCACCACATTCACATGGATGGCTGCAGCACAACAGCTTTGCCTGCTCAGAGCTCAGGCCCAGTGCACAGCTGAAACCCACGTCTGAACCCACATCTTATCCCAACCTTTAGGAAAGAGGCAGACCTGCACAGTGGAGGCCAACACAGAGTCATTTGTCCTGCTGAATTCATACACGCCCTGTCCAACAGCTGGTGTGGCAGTGGCCCTCACTCCTGGAAAGTCTGTCATACAGTTGCCCATCCCACTGTGCCCTTGCACACCAAGCCCAACAACCAGACCAGCAGCTCCACCCTCAGCAAAACTAAGCTGCCAACATATTGATAGAAATCTTAGCAACACAGAAAACCTTCCAACCACAGAGACAAGCAACAAAATAGAAAGGAACAAAGGATCTACACAACAAGCAGAAAACAGCAAAATTGTAGGAGTGAGGCATCAATAATAACCTCGAATATAGATGGATTAAATTCTCCAATTAAAAAATATAGACTGGCTGAATGGATTTAAAAAACAAACAAAAACAAGACCAAACTATATGCTGCTTACAAGATAGTCAACTCACCACCCTTAAAGACAAACATAGACTGAAAGTAAATAAATGAGAAATGGGCCAGGCACAGTGGCTCACACCTGTAATCCCAGCACTTTGGGAGGCTGAGGTGGGCAGATCACTTGAGGTCAGGAGTTTGAGACCAGCCTGGCCAACATGGTGAAATCCCATCTCTACTAAAAATACAAAAAATTAGCTAGGCATGGTGGTGGGTGCCTGTAATCCCGGCTACTCAGGAGGCTGAGGCAGGAGAATTGCTTGAACCCGTGAAATAGAGGTTGCAGTGAGCTGAGATCGTAGCATTGCACTCGAGTCTGGGCAACAAGAGTGAAACTCTGTCTCAAAAGAAGGAAGGAAAGGAAAGAAAAGATACTTGATATGAGTCTCTCTTCTTAAATTTGTTTTGACTTGGTTTGTGATCTAACATTTGGTCTATCCTGGAGAATGTTCCTTGTGCATTTAAGAAGAATGTGTATTTGGTAGCTGTTGTATTGAATGGTCTGTAAATATCCATTAGGTCTATTTGGTCTATGGTGCAGTTTAAGTAAAATGTTTCATTGTTGGTTTTCTGTTTAGGTAATCTGTTCAATGTTGAAAATGGGATATTGAAGTCCTTTACTATTGTTGCATTGCAGTCTATCTCTAATCTGTTCAGTGTTGAAAATGGAATGTTAAAGTCCTCTACTATTGTTGCATTGCAGTCTATCTCTCCCTTCAGATTTAATAATATTTGCTTTATATATTTTGGTGCTCTGGTGTTGGACTCATATATACTAACAATTGTTAATTGACTCCTTTATCATGATGTAATTATTTTCTTTGTCTCTTTTTATAGTTTTTGACTTGTAGTCTAGAAGTAAACATGAATATCAAAAATTTGGAAAAGTTGCAAATACATGAAAAATTAAACAACATGCTCCTAAATAACTAATGGATCAATAAAAAAGATAAAAAAAGAAACTTAAAAATTCCTTAAAACAATGAGAATAGGAACACCTCACAAGAAAATCTATGAAACAGAGCAAAAGCAATTCTGAAAGGGAAGTTTATAGTAATAAAAGCCTACATGCATCAAGGAGAGATAATTGTAATAAGCAACTTAATGATGTACCTTAAGGAATTAAAATACAGTACAAGAAAAAAAAAACCCACCTTTGTAGAGGGAAAGAAATAATATAGCTCAAAGGAGAAATAAATTTTAAAAAAAGATTTAAAAAGTAATTGAAAAGATCAACAGAACAGTTTTCTTCCCCAAAAGATAAACACAATTGAAAATCTAAGCTTTTATTTGTTGAGACACTTATTATTGCTAATTCAATTTTTTTTTACTTGTTATTGGTCTGAGCAGATTTTCTATTTCTTCATAATGTAATCTTGGCTTAGGCTAGACTAACTAAGGAAAAAAGAGAAAAGATTCAAATAAATAAAATTAGAGATGGAAAATGAGACATTACCACTAGTACCACAGAAATACAAAAGATGATCAGAGACTATTATGAACAACTATACACTAAGAAACTGAAAAACCTAGAGAAAAAGGATAAAGTCTTGGACCCACAATATACCAAGATAAAATTAAGCAGAATTAGCAAGTCTGGACAGTCCAATAACAAGTGAAAAAAACAATTAGTTATATAAAGTGTACCAACAAATAAAAGCCCAGGATCTGATGGCTTCACTGAAAAATTTTATGAAATATTAAAAAAATTAATACTGCTTCTTCAAAAATAATCCAGAAAACTTATGAGAGTACTTCCAAACACATTTTTCAAGGCTCCTGATACCAAAATCAGACAAGGATAATACAACAACAAAAAGGAAAACTACAGGCCAATATCCCTTATTAACATATATGCAAAAATTCTCAACCCAATACTATCATATCATATTCAACAACACATTTAAAAGATTATTCATTATGATCAAGTATTCATGCAGGGATGTAAGGATAGTTCAATATACATAAATCAATAAGTGTTATACATCACATTAACAGAAAGACAAAAACTATATTATCATTTCAATAGGTGCAGAAAAGCCTTGGGCAAAATTAAACATTTCTTCATGATTAAAAAAAACTCTCAAAAAGTTATGTATAGATAGTATGTATTTCAACACAATAAAGAACATATAATATGACAAGCTCATTGCTAACATCATACTCAATGGGAAAAAGCTGAAAGTATTTTTCTCTTTTACTGTCTGAAAAATCAAGAAAACAGTTTTATTTACAATTGCCACAAAAAAAGATACCTAGAAATAAACTTAACCAATAATCAACTCAAAATGGATTAAATACTTAAATGTAAAACCTGTAACTATAGAACCACTAGAAGAAAACATAGGGGAAAAGCCCAACTACATTGGAATAGGCAAGGAGCCTTTAGATAAGACCTCAAAAACACAGACAACAAAAGCAAAAATAGACAAATGATATATTCCAATAAATTAATAATATTTTTTACAGCAAAAGTAATAATTAACAGAGTGTAGAGACAACCTACAGAATGGAAAAAAATATTTGAAAACTATGCATCTGACAAGCTGTTAATATCCATAATATATAAGAAACTTAAACAACTCAGCACCAAAACAAACCAAAAACAAAATTTAAAAATAGGCAAAGATCGGCCTGGCATGGTGGCTCATGCCTGTAATCCCAGCGCTTTGGGAGGCCGAGGCAGGTGCATCATGAGGTCAGGAGATCGAGACCATCCTGGCTAACATGGTGAAACCTCGTCTCTACTAAAAATACAAAAAATTAGCTGGGCATGGTGGCGGGTGCCTGTAGTCCCAGCTACTCAGGAGGCTGAGGCAGGAGAATGGCATGAACCCGGGAGGTGGAGCTTGCAGTGAGCCGAGATCGCACCAGCGTACTCCAGCCTGGGTGATAGAGCGAGACTCCATCTCAAAAAAAAAAAAAAAAATAGGCGAAGATCTTAATACACATTTTTTAAAAAAAGACATACAAATAGCCAACAGATATATGAAAAATGCAAATACTCAACATTATTAATCAGCACAAAAATGTAAATTGAAAGCCTAATGAGATACCACCTCACTCTAATTAGAATGGCTATTCTCAAAAGGCAGAAGAAAACAAGTGTTGATGAGGATCTGGAGAAAAGGGAACCCTTATACACTGCTGTTTGAAATGTAAATTAGTACAGCTGTTATGAAAAACAGTATAGAATTTTCTCAAAAAAATTAAAAATAGAACTGCCATAGGATTTAGCAATCTCACTGCTGCATGTATGTTTAAAAGAAATTAAATCAGTACATCAAGAGATATCTGCACTTTCATGTTTACTGCAGCATAATTCACATAGCCAAGACTTGGAATTAACCTAAATTTACCAAAAGAGATGAATGGATGAAGAAAATGTAGTTTATCTATACAACATAATACTATTCAGCTGTAAAAAAGAATAATAGTCTTTCATTTGAGACAAAATGGATGAACCTGGAGACATTGTGCTAACTAAAATAATCGAGGCACAAAATGACGAATACCACATGATCTCACTAATATATAGAATTTAAGAAAAAAGCTAATTTTATAGAAGTAGAAGTAGAGAGTATAACAGTAATTATCAGTACCTGAAAAGGGAACAGTGAAGGGAAGGATGGGGAGAGGTTGGTGAAGGGAAACAATGTTAGAATTAGATGGGAAGAATAAGGTTCTGGTGTTCTATTGCAAAGTAGGATTACTGTGGTTAAAAATAAGACAATATATATTACAAAATAGCTAAAGAGAGGTTTTCGAATGTTCTCACAAAAAGGATAAATGAATAAAAGTATGAATCTACTAACTACTGTGATCTAGTCATATGTATATGTGTATGGAAACAACAAGTTGTAACTCTGCTGTGGTTTGAATATTTTCCCCTCCAAAATTCATGTTGAAATTTAATCCCTAATTTAATGTGGCAGTATTGAGAAGTGGGACCTTTAAGAGGTTGTTACATCATTAGGATTCTGCCCTTATAAATGGATAATCCTATTATCAATTAATCATTAATCCATGAATGAGTTAATAGATTAATTGGTTATTCTTGGGGAGAAAACCGGTGGCTTTATAAGAAGAGGAAAAGAGACTTGAATTAGTACACTCAGCCCCCTCACCATATGATGTTCTATGCTGCCTGGGGACTCTGCAGAGTGTTCCCACCAGCAAGAAGGCCCTCACCAGATGCAGCCCCTTGACCTTGAACTTCTCAGCCTCTATAATTGTAAGAAATAAATTGTTTCTAAAAAATAAATTACTGTTTTAGATATTCAGTTATAAGCAACAGAAAATAAATTAACATAACCCCCAAAATATGTACAGTTATAATGTATTAATTAATAAAATTTTTTTAAAAAGCTAAGTGCCACTCAGCATATATATTAAAAGATATTTCTTTTTTTTCAACTTTTATTTTAGATTAGATTCACAGGGTCCATAGGTAAATTTCTTACCTGGGTAAACTGTGTGATGCTGAGGTTTGGAGTACGAATCCCACCACCATCACCAAGGTACTGAGCATAGTACCCCAAAGTTAGTTTTTCAACCCTTTCCCCCTTCCTCCCTTACCCCTTAGTAATCCCCAGTATCTACTGCTGCCATCTTTATGTCCATGAGTACCCAATGTTTAGCCCTCACTTATAAATTAGAACATGCAGTATTTGGTTTTTCTGTTTCTGCATTAATTCACTTAGGATAGCAGCCTTCATCTGCATCTATGCTGCCACAAAGGATATAATTTTATTTTTTTATGGCTGAGAAACATTCCATGGTGTATATATATCGCATTCTTTTTATCCAGTCTGCCATTGATGGGCACAAAGGTTGATTCCATGTCTTTGATATTGTGAATAGTTCTGTGATGAACGTGCAAGTACATGTGTCTTTTTGGTAGAATGACTTGTTTTCTTTTGAATATGTTCCCAGTAATGGGATTGCTGGGTCGAATGGTAGTTCCAAGTTCTTTGAGAAATCTCCAAACTGCCCTCCATAGTGCTTGAACTAACTTATACTCTCACCAACAGTGTATAAGCACTCCCTTTTCTCTGTAGCTTCACCAGCGTCTGTTTTTTTTTTCACTTTAGCCATTCTGATTGGTGTTAGATGGTATGTCATTGTGGTTTTCATTTATATTTCTCTGATGATAAGTCATGTGGAACATTTTTTCTTAGGTTTGTTGGCCACTCATATAGGTCTTCTTTTGAGAAGTATCTGTTCAAGTCTTTTGCCCATTTTTAATGGGGTGACTTGTTTTTTGCTTGTTTTGTTGCTAAGTTCCTTGTAGATTCTGGATATTAGACCTTTATGTAATTAGATATGCATAGTTTGTGAATGTGTTATCCCATTTTGTGGGTTGTCTGAATACTCCGTGAATAGTTTATTTTTCTGTGCAGAAGCACTTTAGTTTAATTAGGCCCCACTTGTCAATTTTTTGCTAATATTTTTGCAATTGTTTTTTGGGACTTAGTCATACATTCGTTCCCAAGGCTGATGTCAGGAATGGAGCTTTCTGGGTTTTCTTCTATTTTTATAGATTGAGGTCTTAGAATTAAATCTTTAATCCATCTTCATTTAATTTTTGTATATGGTGACAAGTAGGGGTCCAGTTTCATTCTTCTGTGTATCATAAGCCAACTATCCCAGCAACATTTATTGAATATGAGCTCTTTTTCCTCATTGCTTATTTTCTTTTGACTGTAGAAAATCAGACGGCTGTAGGTGTATGGCTTTATTTATGGGTTCTCTACTCAGTTTCTTTGGTCTATGTATCTGTTTTTGTACCAGTACCACGTTGTTTTGTTACTGTAGCCTTCAATATAGTTTGAAGTCAAGTGATGTTATGCCTCCAGCTTTGTTCTTTTTGCCTAGAATTGCTGTGGCTGTTTGCACTCTTTTTTGGTTTTATATGAATTTTAGAATAATTTTTTCTAGTCCTGTGAAAAAGTATGTTGGTAGTTTGATAGAAATAGCATCAAATCTGTAAATTGCTTTGGGCAGTATGGCCATTTTAATGATGTTGATTCTTCCAATCCATGAGCATGAAATGTTTTTTATTTGTTTCTGTCATCCATAATTGCTTTTAGCAGTGTTTTGTAGTTCTCTTTGTAGAGCTCTTCCATCTAGTTGTTTAGATGTGTTCCTAGGAGTTTTAATTTTTCATTGCTATTGTAAATGAGATAACAATCTTGATTTGTTTCTTGGCTTGAATGTTATTGGTGTATAGTAATGCTACTGATTTCTGTACATTGATCTTGTATTCCGAAACTTTACTGAAATCATTTATCAGTTCCAGGAGCCTTTGGGTAGAGTCTTTAGGGTTTTCTATGTGTGGAATCATATTGTCCATGAAGAGAGATACTTTGACTTCTTCTTTTCCTGTTTGGATGCCCTTTATTTCTTTATCTTGCCTGATTGTTCTGGCTAGCACTTCCAGTACTATGTTAAACAGGAGTGGTGAGAGTGAGCATCCTTGCCCTGTACCAGTTCTCAAGGAAAATGCTCCCAGCTTTTGCCCATTCAGTATGATGTTGGCTGTGGGTTTGTCATAGATCGCTCTTATTATTTTGACATATATTACTTCAATGCCTAATTTCTTGGGGGTTTTTATGATGAAGGGTTATTGGATTCTGTTGAAAGCTTTTTTCGTGTCAATTGAGATGATCATATGCTTTTTGTTTTTAATTCTGTTTATATGGCAAATCATGTTATTTAATTTGTGTATATTTAATTTCTAAAATAAAGAAGAAAGGCCTAGTGAGGGATCAAGTCATGAAGGACTCTTTACACCAAGCTAAGAGTCTACCAATTTTCTGAAAGCCAAGTGAGCCAATTAGGATGTTATTCAAGGAAGTGACAGGATAAATCTTGCACACAGAAGCATGTCATTGGTTGGAGGCAGAATCAACAGAAATGGATATTTCTTCCTTTTGAAATTAAGAGACAAGAATATTTTGATGTTAATGCGTTGAAATTAGACTGAAGGGAGCATTAAAAAAGGGATCGAAAATTTAGAATGATATTCCAGTAGTTGGTATGGAGGGTGAAGAGCACAAATGGCATCAGGATTAAGTTTGGGCCAAATGGGCAATCCTAAGGCAGTCCCAAACACTGATGGATATGTAGATTCCTGTTTCTCTGTAACAAGCCAGCTATCATCTATGTTAATTATGTGGGCTCCAAGAGAAATAATCCAGGCTGCCAGGGATAGACTTTTGTGTGCTAAAGCTAACTTATAGGAGCCATTGTTCTTTAGAAGTTTCTGAAGTTGTTCAATTCAATTATTTTTAGATTTAATATGATGTATAAACATATCTCAGACTGTATCATGATTGTATAAACTCACATCTTAGAAATTCACATTAGCAACCTAAAACAAATATTCCTCAGCGGCTGGGAAAAGCTTAAATCACATGATAAAGTCTAAAATCTAGGATATACCATTTGGATATAAAACTGTGGAAGTGGTCTTCATAACACTCTTACATCAAAAATACTAAAAATGTTAATGGATAATATTGTGGTTTAGCAATATGAGTCACTTTTTTCTTCTTCCAACTTTTCTATTTTTTCTGAAGTTTAAATAATAAGCATATATTTACCTAAATATAAATAATGAATATGAACATATATGAAATAGAAAGCTTGTGTTTCTTTAAACACACACCTATTGTGATTCTGAATAAAAGATTAAGAAAGTAGAGATAATTTTTATAGGAACAAGAAGGGTTTGGAGTGAATTTTGGGTTTTCCTATTGATCAGAGGAAACAAGAAAATGACATTTCTTTCTTCTTTACAATTGTAAATTTAGTATAATAATGTTAGTAAATACAAAAGAAAGAAAAAATCTTAGAATATATTAAGAAATGGTTAAGAATGATATTACAATTTCAAATTGGTTGAAATGATAATAAAAATGACAATAGCCAAAACAAATTAAATTATAGCTGATATGAATTGAGCCTTACTGTGTTCCTGGTAATATCTCAGGTACCTTACAATAACTAGCTTATTGATTGATATATAATGATAATAGAACAGAAGAAATTAAGATAGTAAATTAAGATAATAAGGATCATGTTTTAGGAGCCCAACTAGAAGGCTCGCAAGAATTCACCATTATTTCAAACTCATTATTTGTAAAACTCAACTGTCTTTTCTCTCAAACCTGCTTTCTTTTATATTCACGCTCTTTCAATAGTTACTTCATTCTTTTCTTCTCTTTTTCTCACCCACAGCTTAGAGTTACTTTTGACCTCTCTCTTTTGTTTCCCTTTTAGCATCTAATTCATTTAATCAGTCTACTAGTCTGTTTTACCTTTGCAAAATTCACCTTTGCAAATTACAATTAAAATTGAAAGAGCAGTGCAGATGCTGTTCTCAAAGCCTGTCTTAAATCTGAGAGAGGAAGGAGAAAAAAGGAACAATGTAATTTTTGGAGAGGACAGCATTATATGTACCTCTTCTAAACAATTCTACGTAAGAAAGATTGTATATTTTATTTAACTTTTTTAAAAAGAAGAAATAAATCTGTGCTCATATAGATTATGATTTAAGTTGTCCGAGGTCATGTAGCTCCTAAGTCATAGATGTAAGAGTCACTCCAGGGTATATGTAATTCCTACGGAATAATGTAGACTCACCAATATTCTAGACTGTCAAATTATTGACTGTATAATGTACAATTAGTTTCACTGATTTGTCTTAAAGTACTAATTCAATAATGTCACAATCCATTATAAAAATAAAATTATCTTTTATAGTTATAAATGTTTATGAAAATGATTGATCTGTGTTAGACTAAGATTACCAGATAAAATACAAGACACTGGTTACATCTGAATTTCATATAAGTAAGGCATAATTTTTTGGAATAGTATGTCCCATGTAATATTTGGGACATAATTGTACTAAAAACTTACTGATTGTTTATCTGAAACTCATTTAAAGTATGTCTCAAGTATTGCATGCTTATACTAAAAAATTACTTGTTTATCTGAAATATGCATTTAATTGGGTGTCCTATGCTTTTATTTGCTAAATTTGGCAACTCTGTGCTAGGCACAAATATCCAATCTTGTAGATGTGGCTTCAAGTAGGGGGTAGAAGATAATAATCATCATTGTGTCATTATCATCATCATCATATGCTATATGCATGAAATGCTAGTGTATTTTATTTAATCCTCACCCAACCATATGAGGTAGTTACCATTAATAGCTCTTTGACTGATGAGGAAAGTGAGACAAAAATCATAATCATGAAAAAAGAATTAGAACCATTGATTTAAAAATTATTCCATGTTTAATTTGATAAATATTACATCATATTTGGATATTCACGGGCCAGAGATATGGTTCCCATACCTGAGAAAAATTCATTAAAGTCCACATTTGAAATATCATTCACATATTATCAAAAGTATTGGTAGTTTATGAAACAGAATTTGATCCAGAGAGAAAATTAGTAAGGAAACACTAGACTTCAATTACACTTTGAACCTAATGGACCTAACAGACATACAAAACTTGCCATCCAACAGCAGCAGAATACACACTTTAGTCTAGTACACAAAGAATATTCTCCGGAATTGGCCACATGTTAGGCCACAAAACAGGTCTTAAAAAAACTGAAAAGATTAATATCTAGCATAATTTTAGATCATAATGATATGAAATTGGAAATCAATAACACAAGCTTAAAAATTCACCAATATGGGGAGGTTAAACAACCTGTCCATTGAACAACCAATGCATCAAGAAGATATACAAAGGAAAATTTAAACATATCTGAGACAAATGATAGTGGAAACAATATTTCTAAACCTAAGAGATGTACCAAAAGCAGCTCTAAGAGGGAAGTTTATAGCAATAAATGGTGACATCCAAAAAGGAGAGAATTTTCTAATAAAAAACTTAATCATTCACCTCAAGGACCTAGGAAAGAACAAACTGAACCTAAAAGTATCAGAAAAGAAAAATTATGGAAACCAGAGCAGAATTAAATCAAACAGGTGCCAGAAAAAAATCTGCGTTGTTTGTTTAAAGAAAATTGACAAAATTGACAAACCAAATAAAAAAGTAATAAATGAAGGTGAAGAAATTATAACTGACACCTCAGAGATAAAAGTATCATAAGGGACTATTATGAACAAGTATATGCCAACAAATTGGATAACCTAAAAGTAAATGAATACATTCCTAGAAAAACACAACCTACCAAGACTGAGTCAAGAAAAATTAGAAAGCCTAAACAGAACAATAATAAATGAAGACAAAATCCTCCTGACAAAGAGATGCTCAGGACCATATGGCATCAAGGTGAACTCTAGACCAGACCTTCCAAAAATAATTAATAGAAATACTTTTTAAACTCTTCCCAAAAAATAGAGATAGAGGAAATACTTTCACACACATTTTATGAGGCCAACATTATCTTGATACCTAATCCAGACAAAGACATCACAAGGGAAAAAAACAACCCCCCCCCCAAAAAAAATTATAGGCTAATCTCTCTGAAAAATATTTACACAAAAATACTCAATAAAATATTAGCAAACCAAATTCAACAACACATCAAAAAGATTTTATATCATGACCAAGTGAGATTTATCCCTGAGATAAAGACTGGTTTAACATATGCAAATGAATGTGATATATCACACTAAGAGAATGAAAGATTTTTTTTTAAAGAAAGATCATCTCAGTCAATGCTGAAAAACCATTCCACGAAGTTCAACATTTTTTCTTGATAAAAACTCTTAGCAGTTTAGGTATAAAAGAAAAGTTCCTCAACATAATGAAGCCTATTTATGAAAAATCTACAGCTAACATTATAATCAATTGGAAAAATCTGAAAGCTTTTCCACTAAGATGTGGTACAATGTAAGGATGCCCACTCTCATCATTTCTATTCCAGATAGCACTGGAAGGACTAGCAAGAGCACTCAACAAGAAAAAAAAAGCATCCAAATTGGAAAGAAGTAAAATTATCTCTATTTGCCAATGACATGATTCTGTATGGAAAATTCAAAGATGCCACATACAGAAAAATGATTGCAACTAATAAATGAATTTTGTAAACTTGTAGGATACTATATCAATACATATAAAATTAACAGCATTTTTCTACACAAATCATGACCTAACTGAAAAACAAATCACATTCATGATAGCATTAAAAAAAAAAGACTTAGGGATAAATTTAACCAAGGCAATGAAAGATGTGTACACTAAAGGCTACAAAACACTGATGAAAGAAACTGAAGAAGACATAAATAAATGGAAAGATAGTTCCCATATTTATGTATTGAAATAATCAATATTATTAAAATGTTCATACTACCCAAAGCAACCTACAGATTCAATGGAATCCCTATAAAAATGTCAATAGCATTCTTCATAGAAATGGAAAAAATCAATTCTAAAATTTGCACAGAAACATAAATGACCTTGAATAGTTGTAACAATTCTGAGAAATAAAAACAAAGTTGGAGGCATCATACTCCTTGATTTAAAGTTCTATTACAAAGCTATAGTAATCAAAACAGTATGATATTATCATAACAGTAAACATATATACCAGGAGAACACAATAGAGAGCCCAGAAATAAATCTAAAAATATACATTCAACTACTTTTTTTTTTCTTCTGAGACAGAGTTTTGTTCTTTCACCCAGGCTGGAATGCAGTGGCATGATCTCAGCTCACTGCAACCACCAGCCCCAGGGTTCAAGCGATTCTCCTGCCTCAGCCTCCCAAGGAGCTGGGATTACAGGCACCTGCCACCACACCCAGCTAATTTTTGTATTTTTAATGGAGATGGGATTTCACCTTGTTGGCCATGCTGGTCTCAAACTCCTGACCTCAGGTGATCCACCCACCTCAGCCTACCAAAGTGCTAGGATTACAGGCGTGAGCCACCGCAGCTGGCCCTTTTAACTAATTTTTAATAAAGGCACTGAGAGGACACAATGGAGAAAGGATAGTCTCTCTAATAAACTGCACTGAAAAAAAGTGAATTGCCACATGCAAAAGAATGAAATTGAACCCTTGTCTCAAACTATACACAAAAATAAACTCAAAATGGATGAGAGACCTAAATGTAAAACCAGAAATTATAAAACTTGTAGAAGAGAACATGAGGGGAAAGCTCCTGAACATTGACTTTGGCAATGATTTTTTTGGATATCACACCAAAATCTCAGGCCACAAAAGCAAAATAAATTATATAAATGCTAGTCATCAAATTATAAAGCTTCCATATAGCACAGGAAACAATCAACAAAATGAAATGGTAGCTTCTAGATTGGGAAAAATATTTGCAAATCATACATTTAATAACAAATAAATATCCAATATTTATAAAGAATTCATACAATTTATTAGAAAAATAAATGACCCCATTAAAAATGGGCAAAATATATTAATAGACACTTCTCCAAAGAAGACATAAAAAATGTTAACAGGTATATGAAAATGTGTTTAACATCATTTATCATCAGAGAAATGCAAATCCAAACCACTATCAGGCATCACTTTACACTTGTTAGTTGGCTATTACTAAAAAGTTGAAAGATAACAAGCATTGGTGGGGGTGTAGAGAAAAGGGGCAATAGACACCTCAGAAATAGAAAGGATCATAAGGGACTATTATGAAAAAGGAACCCTTGTACACTGTTGATAGGAATGCAGATTGGTACAGCCATTTTGGAAAACAGTATGTAGGTTTCTAAAGAAATTAAAATAGCACTGCCATATGACTCAGTAATCCTTCTTCTGAGTATATACCCAAAGGAGATGAAATCATCACTTCAAAAAGATATTTGCACTCCCACATTAATTGCAACAGTATTCACAATAGCCAAGATATGGAAATAAACTTAGTGTTTGTTGATGGAGCAATGAATAAACTGCTGAATTTATATACAATGGAATATTATTCAGTCCTAAAAAATAACAAGATCTTGGTGTTTGCCACAGGGTAGATGAGGCTGGAGGATACTATGCTAAGTGAAATAAGCCAGACACAGAAAGAAAAATATTACATGATTTTGCTTATATGTGAAATCTAAAACCAAAACAAAAATTCAAATATATGGAGGTATATTTGGTACAGACACAACACAGATTAGTAGAAGAAATGTATACAAATTTTAATAGTAATTTTTGCATGCACATGGAAACCTTCACAAGAAAAATGAAGACCCAAAGAAGAGTCAGTGCTGAACACTTGTACACTAGTTTGGACAAAAAGTCATACATTGTGAAAACCTAACAAGACAAGGGGCCTCGGGTGAGGGCAGCCAATTGTGGAAAAGTGATTAGGAAGGTAAGGGTGAGTTTAACAAGGTTTGTTTAAACCGATTTCTCCCAGCCTCATCTCTCCATCCCTGATAACAATGCCTTTCTTCCTCCTGGTACAGGGAGGGCACCTTTCACATGGGAGTTTGATCTCTTGCTTTCACAAAGAAAAGATAAGTTCAGAGTGCCTCTCTTGCATTTGCTATTTTTCAGGTGCCTTTAACTCAGAATAGTTAATATGCCAACGTGTCTTATTTTGGGGAAGCATATTTTGATCCCCTATGTTGGTGAAGAATGGGCTTGGAAAATTTGTCTCATTCTTTGAGAAGAATAAAAGTGGCATTTGGGAAACATTAGCCTTGGATAAATCATTGGGCCTGTAGTTAGATATGAATTTGGTGCCAGTCATGATTAACTAGGTAAAATACTAGTCCTCATAATTTCACATTATAAAAATGCTCATGATTTCAAATTAGTGGGATCTTTAGAATGCTGAGTAACGATGGCAGGGAAGATAATTGTTACTTAAGAGCAACTTCCCACAGAAGTTAAGATCCTGGGCTCTGGAGTTCAACGGCATTGAGTTAACATCCTGCCTTCTTATCAGCATTTGGCAAATTGCTTAAATGGTCTAAACCTCAGTTTTCTGCTATCAAAGTGAGAATAATAGTATACAACTTGCAGACGTGATGTTAAAAAAAGAAGGGTGTCCTCAGTAGAAATACTGCAAAACATTTCTGGAAGAAAGAACATGAGAAAACAAAACAGCTCTGAAAAATAAAATATATCAGAGCATCTGTTTTCCAGCATAAGAACATATTCAGAAAATCATCATCAAACTTGGAGTGAAAAAATTTCACTCCGCAAGACCTGGAAGGGAGAGCTGGCAATCACCAGGTCGGTAGGTAGAGGAGTGCGGTCAGACCCCGGTTCTCCAGAGCATGCCTCCCCCACTCCAGCCCCACACACTGACCCGCAGGGACAGCGGGGGCTGACCTCACAGTAAAAACCCAGAGCTGCACTCAAAGCAAGGGGCCTGCTTGCCTAGCGAGAGGCTTCTACAGTAAATGTGAGGAACAGTAAGAAAGCAGAGCACAATGAGTGAATATAAAAGCGGTGGGTGGAGGAACAGAAACAAAAACGAGGGCAGTATCCCTGTGATAGGGAGCAGCACACTCATGTCCTCCTCTCTCTCCATGGTAGAAGCTGGCCAGAAGCCTGCCTACCATTCATATTCACCTCTTCCAAAGACATTATCTAAGCATGATACATCCAGCAGTAGAAGTACAAGCCAAATATTTAGTTATGTAGATGAGAGGAGCATGTCATGAGTGGGGACAATCCATAGCTTTTGAGTTGCTGATTTCTACTTTGAGAGCATCCTCACATTGTAACCCATGGTCACTTAGTATGTACTAGAAGTCCTTTCTCTAGCCCACCTGACAGCCAGGAGGCTAAAACCTGACCCAGTTCCTGTCAAATATGTGCACGGGCATGACACATGGATGCAGAAGAAAGGCAAGGATGCACTCTGCTTGACAGGGACAGGGGAGAAACAAATGGCTTTTAGAGGCCTCAGAGGCAGATGTTCCAGCAGCAGTGGCACCAGTGACCAAAGAGGTAGGGATTATTTGCAAATGGGCCAGGAGAGTATTTGAGAATTGTTCCTACCTGTGTCTCTCAGCGGATTTTCAGGCCCTCCCAGGGGTGATATGCACTAATTTGATTTTTTAAGTACATTCATTTGCTGATTAAAGCAAAAATTATATTTTGTTGCTTGCATCAATGAACCCCCACCCCCCACCCCGCCAAACCGTGGCACAATAACAGACCTTGAAGGAACTGGGAACTAGAGCTTGGTTGTCTGGCATAGAGTGGGACTCCTAAAGTCTGTAACATGAAGTGGCAAATTGGTGTCACTGCAATTACAGACCCCTACGAAAGGCACGTGGAATGGCAGGAATGTGGGGTGTGCTGGCTATGTCTGACACTGTTGGAAATACATCAGCAGGTTAAAACTTCAAAATCTCAACTCAATGCATGTTAAAAGAAGTGCGGTGTCTCTGTAACCATTTGGTAGTATCTCCTATCTCTAAAGAGAATAATCAATATATCAGAGTCAGACTATTGGTTGGGGAAGAGTACGCATTGAAAGATTAGATGGGAACATTGGAGAAGATTCAAATGAATCAGAATAATCAAAAGTTCTGAGCCCAACCGAACCTCCCTTACCAGGTGAAAGCAGCCTCTTTTCCAGTCTGATAAAACTGTCCTCGACTTTACTGAAAACTCTGTGGCCACCTGGCAGGAGAAAGCAGCTCTTCAGGAAAAAGCAATTTCTCCTAATGTTATATCCAGCCACACCTCATGGCTTGTGGGTTCTTGTATGCCCTGTGGAGTCCACTGCAGAGTCAGACTTGGAAAATGGTTGATGCAATGGCAGAAAGGCAACATTTTCCTAAGATATTATCAATCTTTACTACCAACAATCTGGGAAATATATGTAGGATTCTTTTTAGGCTGCACATCCTCCCCAGACTAGGAAAATAGAAGCCTGGCATTTTGCTGGGCTAGGCTTAGCATGGACACCCTCGCCAGAGGTTCTGCACTCCATCCAGCTGCTCAGGCGTGGGGACTGCCCCTGCATGCCCAGTCTGTGGCCTATGGCTGCATCTGAGACCCAGTGGAGGCCTATATCAAATGAAGCTGAGACTCCATCTATGCCTTGGTATAATACAAAGGAAGGATTCGGAGGGTGGAGGAATGTGGAATATCGGAGTGAACTAGGCACGTATGACTCTATCACCAACTCCTTCTCTATGTCCCTAAGAGTACCCTGTACTAAAGCAGTGAAGAAAACACTGATGTCAAAGTGAGTAGTGGATAATGATGGGAATTCTTCATATGTAAGTGATAAAAGTGGGCGTGAAGACCTTGGCATGGATTAGTTGAGGAAGACTTGAGCAATTTTTAACACAGATTTTGAGGCTTGCCTTTCTTTGGCCCATTCTTTTTTCCTTTTTCTCCAATATTCCAGTCTCTTTCAACGTGACCCTTTATATTCTAAAGTTGGAAACCAATAAAGAACATAGCTTTTGGGCATCCTGTTTTGTCTGGCTTGAAGACTATCAGAGGCAAAAAGTTGCAAACTTGCCAATCTCACCTGATGCAATCCTCTGCCAAGAGGTGCCTCACTTTTAGTTTTTGCCCATTTTTTGGTTGCCCCTCTAAGTCCCCTCAAATAGTTGTTTTTTAAAAAAATATTTTATGCAGACTTTTGCAATTGTTATATACAGGAAAGTTAGTTGGATTAACTAAGAAAAAAAGAGAGGAGACTTAAATAAAACCAGAGGGAAAAAGGAGACATGACAATTGATACCATGCAGAAATGTTAGGAATTATTAGAGGCTACTATGAGCAACTATATGCCAGAAAATTGGAAAACCTGAAAGAAATGAATAAATCCCTAGACACATACAACCTACCATTATTAAATCAGGAAGAAATCCAAAACTTAGACCAGTAATAAGTAACAAGATCAAAGCTGTAATAAAAAGTCTTCCAGCAAAGAAAAGTCTCGAACCTGATGGCTTCACTGCTGAATTTTACCAGACATTTAAAGAAGAATTAATATCAATCCTCTTTATTCTGAAAAATAAAGGTGGGCAGAATACTTCCAAACTCATTCTAGGAGGACAGTATTACCCTGATACCAAAACCAGACAAAGACACATCAAAAAAAAAAAAAAAAAAGAAAGAAAAGTAATGTTTATACTTGATAAACCTTGATGCAAAACTTTTTAACAAAATACTGGAAAACTGAATTAAACCAAACATTGAAAAGATTATTCATCATATTTAAGTGAAATTTATCCCAGGGATACAAAGATGGTTCAACATGCGCCAATCAACTAATGTGATACGTCGTATAACAGAATGAAGGATGAAAGCCATGTGATCATTTCAATTGATGCTGAAAAAGCATTTGATAAAATTCAACATCTCTTCATGATAAAAAGTCTCAAAAACTTGAGTATAAAAGAAACATACCTCAGCATAAAAAAGCCACATATGACAGATTCACAGCTAGTATCATACTGAATGGGGAAAAGCTGAAAGCCTTTCCTCAAGATCTGGAACACAACAAAGATGCCCACTTTTACACCTGTTATTCGACATAGTATTGGACATCCTAGATAGAACAATCAGATAAGAGGAAGGAATAAGGGCATCGAAATTAGAACGAAAAAGCCAAATTATCCTTGTTTGCACATATAATCTTATATATGGAAAAACCTAAAGACTCCACCAAAAACCTATCAGAACTAATAAATCGTCAGTAAAGTTGCAGAACATAAAATCAATATACAAGAATTAATTGCATTTCCATTTGCTAACAGTGAACTCTCTGAAAAAGTAATCAAGAAAGTCATCCCATTTACAATAACTACAAATAAAATAAAATATCTCAAAATTAACTTAACCAAAGAAGTGAAAGATCTGTATAATAAAAACTATAAAACATTGACGAAAAATATTAAAGAGGACACAAAATATGGAAGCATATTCCATGTTCTTGGAATGTAAGAATGAATATTGTTAAAATGTACATACTTTGGCAAGCAATCTACTGACTCAATGAAATCCTTATCAAAGTACCAATAACGTTTTTCACAAAATAGAAAAAAATTCTAAAATTTACATGGAACCACAAAAGACACACAGTACCCAAAGCAATCCTGAGTGAAAACTGGAAATATCACAATACCTGATTTCAAATTATAACACAGAACTATAGTAATCAAAACAGGATGGTACTGGCATTAAAACAAACACATAGACCAATGTAACAGAGTAGAGAACACAGAAACAAATTTACACACCTACAGTAAGCTCATTTTTAACAAAGGTGCTGAGAACATACATTGGGGAAAGAACAGCCTCTTCAATAAATGGTGCTGGGAAAACTGGATATTCATATGCAGAAGAATGAAACTAGACCTATCTCTTACCATATATGAAAATGAAATCAAAATTGATTAAAAATATGAACTTATGAAATCTATGAAACTACTAAATGAAAACATTGAGGAAACTCTCTGGGACATTGGACTGTTGTTTCTTGAGTAATGTTCCACAAATAAAGATTTTTGAGCAATATTTCACAAAAACAGGCAACCAAAGCAAAAATGAACAAACGGTTTCACATCAACTTTAAAAACTTCTTCACAGCAAAGGAAACAATCAAGAAGGAGACAATTCATAGAATGGGAGAAAATGTTAGCAAACTACCCATCTGACAAAGGATCAATAACCAGAATATATAAAGAGCTCAAACAATGCAATAGGGACAAATCTAATAATCTGATTTAAAAATGTGCAAAAGATCTACATAGACATTTCTCAAAAGAAGACATAGAAGCAGCAAACAGGTATATGAAAATGTGCTCAATATCATTGATCATTAGAGAAATGCCAATCAAAACTATATTGAGATGTCATCTCAACCCAGTTAACATGGATTTTATACAAAAGATAGGCAATAATTAATGCTGGCAAGGATGTGGAGAAAAGGGACCCTCATACACTGTTGCTGGAAATGTAAATTAATACAATTACTCTGAAGGACAGTTTGGAAGTTCCTCAAAAAACTAAAAATAGAACTTCCATAATAGGATCCAGCAATCCCACTGCCAGATACATACTCAAACGAAATCAGTATACCAAAGAGATATCTGCGCTCCCATATTTATTGTAACACTATTCATAATAGCCAAGATTTGGAAGCAATCTAAGTGTCCATCAACAGATGAATGAATAAAAAATGTGATACATTAACACAATGGAGTACTATTCAGCCATGAAAAAATGTGATTCAGTTGTCTGCAACAACTTGGATGGAACTGGAGATCATTATGTTAAGTGAAATAAGCCAGGCACAGAAAGATACACTTCACATGTTCTCACCTGGGAACTGAAAATTAAAATTATTGAATGCGTGGAGATAGAGAGTAAAATGGTCATTACCAGATATTGGGAAGAGTAGTAGGGTGGGGGATTTGGGGATTGGTTAATGGGTACAAAAACATAGATAGGATGAATAATATCTAGTATTTGATAGCACAACAGAGTGACTGTAGCCAATAATTATTGTACATTTAAAAATAACTAAAAGTATATAATTGGATTGTTTGTAATTCAAACGAAGGATAAATGCTTGAAGGAATGGACATCTCATTTACCTTTATATGATTATTATGCTTTGTATGCCTGAATCAGCATATCTTATGTACCCCATAAACTTATACACTTACTGTGTCCCCACAAAAATAAAAAATAAATAATTCTTTTTTCTTTCCAGTTTCCATTTTGGATGGTGTCTCTTGCTGTATCTTGTACTTCACTAATCTTCCTTGATGTCCAATCTGCTGTTAACACTGTTCAGCATATTTCATCTGCAATATTATGTTCTTTTCTAGATGCTCTGTTTGCGTTTTTAATATCTTCCATGTCTGTACTTAACACCATAAGTATTCCTTTCACCTTTTTGAATAAATGGATTATATATTCTTTATTGAAATATAGTTTTATACATGCAATTTAACCATTTATAGTGTACAATTCAATGGTCATTTGTAAAT
The DNA here is from genome assembly GCF_029289425.2 of Pan paniscus. Lineage (NCBI taxonomy): Eukaryota > Metazoa > Chordata > Mammalia > Primates > Hominidae > Pan > Pan paniscus. Next base: position 187,016,606 of record NC_073252.2, on the reverse strand, counting down.
TCACAAATATGTGAAGCCATCATCATAGTCAATTTTAAAGCATTTTCTTTACCTGAAGAAGAACTTATGTGTCCTTCAGGTACCACCACACTATTCGCCTGACAGCCTTTACTCAGCTCTAAACAACCCATACTACCCTTTCTGTTTCTATAGATTTCCCTCTTCTGGATATTCATATGAATGGTATCATAGATACAAATGATAGATAGTATTTTGTAACATTTTTCACTTAGCATAATGGTTTCAACGTTTATCTGTTTCAAAACGCGCATCAAAACCTCATTTCTTTTTATGGCTGAATGCTATCCATCATATAGCTATAACACAGTTTGCTGCTACATTCATCCATTGATTGACATTGGGTTGTGTCCATATTTTGGCTATTATGAATAATACTGCTATAAATATTTGTGTATATGTTTTCATGTAGAAATATGTTTTTATTTCTTCTGGGTATATAGAGATGTTCTCTGACTTACAATGGTTCAAGTTATAATTTTTAACTTTATGATAGGTTCATCAGGACATAACTTTATTGAAACCAAAGGAGCTCCTTATGACTTATGATGGAGTTATGGATTTTACTGAATGAGTATTTTGTTTGTACCATCAGGGACAATCTGCTGTATTGCAAACGTTAAATGCATTTTTAACTTTGGATGCATTTATTGAGATGCAACCTCATCATAAGTTGAGGATCATCTTTGCCTAGGAGCAGAATTTCTGTCATCTGATAACTCTGCATCTAGTTGTTTGAGAAACTGCAAGACTGTTTCCCCACATGAATGGACTATTTTCTATTACCACCAGCATTATTGAGGGCTCCCATTTCTTGACATCCTCATCTTTTTAAATTGTTATCTGATTTTTTTATTCTAGCCATCCTAGTGAGTATGACATGGTATCTAGTTTTGGTTTGATCTGTATTTTCCTGATAACTACTGATGTTGAGCAAATAATTTTATGCGCTTATTGGCCATTTATATATCTTATTTAAGGAAACATCAATTCAGATTCTTGGCCCAATTTTCACATTTTTTTTACTATTGAGTTATGAGGGTTCTTTACATATTCTGTGTATAAACCCCTTATGAGTATGGCTTATGACTTTTTTCATTTTGTGTGTAATCTTTTTATTTTCTTGATGGTGTTTTTTAGCACAAAAGTTTTTAATTACTTTGACGTTCAGTTTATCAGGTTTTCTCTTTTTATGCTGTGCTTTTGATATCTCATCCAATAATTCTTTGCCAAATACAAGGTCATGAAGATTTTACTTCTATGTTTTCTTTCGAGAATGTTACAGTTTTGTTCTTACATCTAGGTCTTTGATCCATTTTGGGTTAATTTTTGTATATAATATAAACCAGGTGATATGGTCTGGATGTGTGTCTTTTCCAAATCTCGTGTTGAAATGTAATCTCCCATGTTGGAAGTGGGCCTAGTGAAAGGTATTTAGGTCCTGGCGGTGGATCCCTCTTGAATGGCTTTGGGCCCCTTCAGTAATGAATGAGTTCTCACTCTGAGTTCATGTGAAATCTGGTTGTTTAAAAGAGTATGGCACATCCCTTCTCTCTCTCTCTCACTCCCTCTCTTTTTATCTTTCTCACTGTGTGACACACCAGCTCCCCTTTTGCCTTTCACCATGACTATAAGCTTCCTGAGGGCCTCAACAGAAGCAGATGGACGCACCATGCTTCTTGCTCAGCTTGCAGAACAGTGAGCCAACATCCACCATTTTTCTTTATAAGTTACCCAGTCTCCAATATTTATTTACAGTAATGCAAAAATAGACTAACACAGAAAGCTGGTACTGAGGAGGGAGATATTGCTGTAAAGATACTTCTGTGGTAAGTGAAAATGTGGAAACAAAAATGTGGCTTTTGAACTGGGTAATGAGCAGAGGTTGGAAGAGTTTTGAGGGCTTAGAAAAAGACAGAAAGATGACGGAAGGTTTACAGCTTCTTAGAGATTGGTTAACACTTTTCCCATTTAGAAAAAAAGTGCAGCATGCTGCCAGCCTTCATTTAACTTTACATAAACACGCTCTGAGGATGAAGCAAATCTGACTGATTTTCAATGTGAAAATAAAATACAAAAACTGTTCTTGAAGTTATTTCTAAACAGAACTAACCCCAAAATCATCTGAATCATCAGAATCATCTCTTTTGGAAAAATAAAATTCATCACATAAATCTTTGGCAAACACCTATTTGAGAACAGTGTTAACATCAAGTGTAGAAATGCCACATTTTCTAGGATTTGACATTTTCAGCCATTGAGAATCACTATATTTTGTAAATGGAAATACCACTACTAAAAACACAGTGCTACAATAGAATAAAAATGAGGTATTTTGTTTCCAAAGTCAATATTCTAGCATAATGTGAAAATAGTAATAAAAGGGAAATTTTTGCAGCAAAGTTATCTTGGGGTTAGTGCGGTAGCCACAAGCGCCGCCAGTGAGTATTCTCGGACAAATGGGAAAAGAGTTAAATGGTTGTAATCAAAATGCTGATAAAATATGGACAATGAAGGCCAGAATAATGTGATGTCAGATAGAAATGAGGAATTTACTAGGAACTAGAGCAAAGCTCACCCTTGTTGTGCCCTATAGCAAAGAACTTGTCTGCATTGTGTTCATGCGCTACCATCTGTGGAAGTTTGAACTTACGAGTGATGACCTAGGGTATCAGGAGGGAGAATTTCTAAGCAGCAAAGTGTTCAAACGTGACCTGGCTACTTTGAACAGCCTACCCTCAGATGTGGGAGCAAAGATATTACTTAAAGTTGGAACTTATATTTAAAAGGGAAGTAGAGTGTAGAAGATTCAAAAATTGGGAGCCTGGCTCCGTGGTGGACAAAGAATCCAAGCAGGCTGAGGAGCAACCACTTGCTAGAAAGATTTTCATGACTAAAAGGGAGCCAAGTGCTAATATCCAAGACAATAGGAAAAAGATCTTGAAGGCATTTCCGAGGTCTTTGAGACAGCCCTTCCCATCCAGGCTCAGGGGCCTAGGAGAAAAGAACGGTTTCAGGGGCTAGGTCCAGGGTGCTTCCGCCCTGCACAGCCTCAGGACGCTGCTTCCTGTACCCACGCCACTCTCACTCCAGTCTCAGCTCAAAGAGTCTCACGTACAGCTCAGGCTGCTGCTTTGTAGCGCACCAGCCACCGTAAGCCTTCACAACTTCCATGCGGTGTTCCGCCCGCAGGCGCACAGAGTGCAAGGGTGAAGGAAGGTTGGCAGCTTCCACCTAGATTTCAGAGAATGTAACAGAAAGCCTGGGTCTGAGCAGAAGCCTGCCACAGGGGAAGAGCCCCCACAGGGAGCCTCTACTAGGGCAGTGCCAAGAGGGAAGGTGAGGTTGGGGCCCTCACAGACAGTCTCCACCAGGGCATTTCCTAGTGGATCTGCCGGGAGGGACCACCACCCTCCAGACCCCAGAATGATAGAACCACTGGCGGCTTGCAACCTCAGAGTAGAAAAGCTGCAGTCACTTAACTCCAACCTGCAAGAGCAGCCATAGGGGGTGCACCCTGCAAAGCCACAAAGGTGAAGCTGCCCAAGGTATTGGAAACACACCCCTGACACCAGTGTGCCCAGGAAATGGGACACGGATTCAAGGATCATGTTGGAGTTTAAGGTTTAATGTCCACTCTGCTGAGTTGCAGACTCCTGTGAGGCCTGAAGCCCCTTTCTTTCGGCCAATTTCATTCTTTTGGAATGGGAATGTGTACCCAATGCCTGTACTGCCATAGCATCTCGGAAGTAAATATCATGGTTTTTATTTTAGAGACTTATAGGTGAGAAGAACCTGCCTTGGGTCTCAGAGGAGACTTTGGTCTTCTTAAATTGAGTTGATGTTGAAATGAGTTAAGATTTGGGGGGACTACTGGGAAGGCATGATTGTTTTGCAATGTGAGAAGGACCTGAGATTTGTAGGGTCAGGGGCAGAATGATGTAGTTTGGATGTGTGCCCCACTCCAAATCTCATGTTGAAATGTGATTCCTAATGTTGGAGGTAGGGCCTGGTAGGAGGTATTTGAGTCATGGGGGCAGATTCCTTATGAATGGCTTGGTGTCCTCATGGTAAGAAGTGAGCTCTCACTCTGAGTTAATGCAAAATCTGGTTGTTCAAAACAATGTGGCACCTCACTCTCTCTCACTCCCTCTCTCTTCCCCTCTCTTGCCTTGTGACACCAGCTCCCCTCTCATCTTCTGTCATGATTGTAAGCTACCGGAAGCAGATGCCTGCACCACACTTCCTATACATCCTACAGAAACTTGGGCCGAAATAAACCACTCTTATTTGTAAATTACCCAGCCTCAGGTATTTCTTCCCAGAAACACAATAATGGACTAACACAGCAGGAGTCCAACTTCATTCTTCTACGCATGGTTGTCCACTTGGCCCAGCGCCGTTAGTTAAAAAGACTTTTCCCACATTGAATGGTCTTGGAATCCTTGTTGAAAATAAGTTGACCATAGAGGCCTGGTTTTAGTTCGGGACTCTCAATTCGATTAGATTGATCTATATGTCTATTGTTGTGCCAAGACAGCAGTGTCTTGCTCACTATTTCTTTGTAGTAACTTTTGAAACTGGGAAATGTGAGTCTTCTTACATAATTCTTCTTTTTCAGGTTTTGGCTATTTGGAGTCCCTTGCAATTTTGTGTAAATTTTAGAATAAGCTTACCAGTGAATACAAAGAAATCAACTGGAAATCTATTAGGGAATGCACTGAATCTGTACATCAGTTTAGGGAATGCTTTCATTTTAACAATATTAAATTAGCAATATTAAATATGGGTCTTTTGACCCATATGCAGATATTTATCCATTTATTTAAGCTTTCTTTAATTTCTTTCAGCAATGTTTTATAGTTTTCAGAGTATAAGATTTTCAGTTATTTTGCTAAATATATTCCTAAGTTATAAAATTCATTTGGAAGCTGCTGTGAATGGAATTTTATTTTATTTTTATTTGTGGATTGTTTATTGCAAGTGTCTACATATGTAAATGATTTTGTACATTGATCTTGTATCCTAACAACCTTGCTGTACTCACTTATATGGTGTAATAATGTTTTCGTGAATTCCTTAGGATTTTCTATATATAAGATCAAGTCATCTATGAAGAGATATAGCTTTACTTCTTTTCAAAGTGGATGAATTTATTTCTTTTTCTTGTCTAACTGCCCTGGCTAGAGCCTCCAGTACAGGGTATAGAGTAAAGTGGAGTGATAAGAGTAAAAATTCTTGTCTTATTTTTTATCTTAGTGGGAAGGCATCTAGTTTTTCATCATTCAGTGTGATGTTAGCTGTGCAGATTACACTTTTAATCTCTCTTTGTACTGAATCTGTGCTCATTATACTCAGCTTTGAATGATTGATTTTTCTTCTTACTATGGGTGGTATATTTTTGTTTCTTTTAATGTGTCATAATTTTTGTTTGGATATCAGACACTGTGAAATTTACCTTCTTTCAGTATTGGATACTTTCCTAATATGCTTAAGCTTCGTTCTGAGACACAGTTGAAAATAATATAATTCATTGGATCTTTATTTTCTGCTCTATTAGCTGATACTAATATACTTAGTCTAGAGCTATTTTTCCTCATTACCAGGGCAAGATCTGTTTGAGTACATTATCCAATGCCCAGTAAAATATACAGTTTTCCAATATGGTTAGTGAGAATAGGCATTATGTCCACTCCTTTTTGTGCTTTGGTGCTTATTTTTGATGGTTTTCTTGGCCTTGTGTAATTTTACGATACACACGCATTTAAATAGTAAGAAACTGAATATACAAGGGGCTCTTTCTGAAGTTCTCTGAAGTTTTGTCTGTGCAGCTTTCTCCTTTCCAGTATTCTGTCCACAAAACTCCAGCTCTCTTCACATTTCCAGTCTCCAGATCAGTATCTCTAATTGTGGGAGACTGCTGTTCATCACCCATATCCCCCTTACTGCATTCCCTGCTGGTCACTCCCACCAGGCAGCAAGTCACTCCCACCAGGCAGCAAGCTAGGACAAGCACAGGGCTCATATCGTGTGTTTCTCATCTCTCATCCACTGTTCTTCATTGCCTGATGCCCAATGTTGTGAAAAAATGTTGTTTTGTATATTTTGTGTACTTTGTCAATTGATTCAGGCAGGAGGATAAATCTGGAATCTTTTTTGCTCCATCTTGGCCAGAAATAGATGTTTTTTATGCACATTAAAATTTGAAAATCATGATTATGTGAATCTGAGGCCACACAGCTTTGGTTTGAGTCCTGAATCTGCCACTTAATGATACTCTTAGGCAAGTTATTTAACTAATTAGTACCTCATCTTTTGCATCTGTAAAATAAAATAATACCTACCTCAGGAGTTTGTTGAGTTTTGGGTGAGAAGATGTCAATGAAAAAGAGCTATTATAATATTCTATGTCATTCTGTGTTGTTAAAATCTTAACAACAGGAATTAATGCATACCTTAGACATCAATAGGCCACATTACCTATCCCTACACAATATGCAATCATCCTACACAATATGCAACTGGCGACAAAGCTCTCCTGGCTGTAGAATGTTGCTATAAAATAATGAGCAATATTACATAACTTTACATATAAATATTTATATAATTATATTAATAACAGCTTTTAATTATAGAATTAGGCAATGAAACTGAGTATTTCATAATTTTAATTGTTTTGGTTCAATCTGTGTCAGTAATATAAAAAAACTTTATTGAGTTATGATTTTCAAGTGGGAACTGCATAAATGTGAGCCCTAAGAATTGCTTTGAATTCATTGAATTCCTTCAAAACAAAGTCATAAATAATTAAATGAAAATATGATATTTATTTCTAATTATGCAAAGATACAAAGCATAGTAAAGATTTTCTGTCAATGCCCACATTTAAAAAATACATTATTATTTATTGGGATTTTTAAGGTTGAATTTTGTTTACTCATAAACTTGTAAAATCATCAGATTAGGGGCCAAAAAAAAAAGCTATCTGATTTGCCATTTCTTATCTATTTTGGTAAAACTTTTGAATTAATAGTGAGTTATTTCAATTCAAAAATAATCCTGCATTTCACTAGATTTAGTCAGTAGTACTGTATAACTCTTATTTTTTGCTTTCTTAGATGAAAAATTGGAATGTTAATAGTGACAGACACTAGGAGCATGTGCTAGTGACTTATAAACCGCTGCATATATCAAACAATAAAATGTTATAAAAATGAGATTGTTGGGTTTTATAGTCTGCGAAGCATATATTGTCCTATTCCCATCCTCAGGAGTTAACAAAACAGTTGCATTAGCAAACAAATGCTCTTTTAATTGTGAAAGCAAGTCTTCTATTGAATAATGATTTCTTAAAAATGTTTCAACAAACAATGACCTCATGCCTGCTGGGCAAAGTTTCTGGGGAAGGTTCCTGCCTGCTATTCCCAATCCTAACGTATTATTGTAGAAGAAGAAGTGCAGTTTTTACATTTGTCTCTAAGTGAGATATTACCTACTTTCCCACAAAAGCAGTGTTCTTCTCATTTTGTTCTTTGCATCCATATTGTATGCTGTTAGAAATGTTTTCATGTTATTTGGTCAAACGCGTAGTCAGGAACATTTATTTTTCACCACTTATTCGGAATATCTATCTAATGAGATATTTCTGTTTCTTATAAGCTGGGAAACAGCATGACAGGGCTTGCTGTGAAATGAGAAGTGAGTTGCCACCAGCCTGTGTGTGCAAAATGATGTCTCTGGTCCCCTATAGGAGTTGCTTAGTGCAGCAGATGAAAATACGGTCGAATGCAGGAAGCTGCTGGATCCTGGAGATGAAAACGCAGTCCACTATGTGGCCTGTGGGCCCTCATTCAAGTACCTGCTAGTCTGCCGTGTGGCCTGTGGGCCCTCATTAGAGTACCTGCCAGTCCGCCGTGTGACCTGTGGGCCCTCATTAGAGTACCTGCTAGTCCCTCGTGTGGCCTGTGGGCCCTCATTAGAGTACCTGCTACTCTGCCCTGTGACCTGCGAGCCCTCATTAGAGTACCTGCTAGTCCGCCGTGTGACCTGTGGGCCCTCATTAGAGTACCTGCTAGTCCGCCGTGTGGCCTGTGGGCCCTCATTAGAGTACCTGCTAGTCCACGTGTGACCTGTGGGCCCTCATTAGAGTACCTGCTAGTCCGCCGTGTGACCTGTGGGCCCTCATTAGAGTACCTGCCAGTCCGCCGTGTGACCTCTGGGCCCACATTAGAGTACCTGCCAGTCCGCCGTGTGACCTGTGGGCCCTCATTAGAGTACCTGCTAGTCCGCCGTGTGGCCTGTGGGCCCTCATTAGAGTACCTGCTAGTCCGCCGTGTGACCTGTGGGCCCACATTAGAGTACCTGCCAGTCCGCCGTGTGGCCTGTGGGCCCTCATTAGAGTACCTGCTAGTCCGCCGTGTGACCTGTGGGCCCTCATTACAGTACCTGCTACTCTGCCCTGTGACCTGTGGGCCTATATTAGAGTACCTGCTAGTCAGCGTGTGGCCTGTTGGCCCTCATTAGAGTACCTGCCAGTCCACGTGTGACCTGTGGGCCCTCATTAGAGTACCTGCTAGTCCGCCGTGTGGCCTGTGGGCCCACATTAGAGTACCTGCCAGTCCGCCGTGTGGCCTGTGGGCCCTCATTAGAGTACCTGCTAGTCCGCCGTGTGACCTGTGGGCCAACATTAGAGTACCTGCCAGTCCGCCGTGTGGCCTGTGGGCCCTCATTAGAGTACCTGCTAGTCCGCCGTGTGACCTGTGGGCCCACATTAGAGTACCTGCCAGTCCGCCGTGTGGCCTGTGGGCCCACATTAGAGTACCTGCCAGTCCGCCGTGTGGCCTGTGGGCCCTCATTACACTACCTGCTACTCTGCCCTGTGACCTGTGGGCCCTCATTAGAGTACCTGCTACTCCGCCGTGTGACCTGGCCCTCATTAGAGTACCTGCCAGTCCACCGTGTGACCTGTGGGCCCTCATTAGAGTACCTGCTAGTCCGCCGTGTGACCTGGCCCTCATTAGAGTACCTACCAGTCCGCCGTGTGACCTGTGGGCCCTCATTAGAGTACCTGCTAGTCCGCCGTGTGACCTGTGGGCCCTCATTAGAGTACCTGCTAGTCCGCGTGTGGCCTGTGGGCCCTCATTAGAGTACCTGCTACTCCGCCGTGTGGCCTGTGGGCCCATATCAGAGTACCTGCTAGTCCGCCGTGTGACCTGTGGGCCCATATTAGAGTACCTGCCAGTCCGCCGTGTGACCTGTGGGCCCTCATTAGAGTACCTGCTAGTCCACCGTGTGACCTGTGGGCCCTCATTAGAGTACCTGCTAGTCTGCCGTGTGACCTGTGGGCCCTCATTAGAGTACCTGCTAGTCCACGTGTGGCCTGTGGGCCCTCATTAGAGTACCTGCTACTCCGCCGTGTGGCCTGTGGGCCCTCATTAGAGTACCTACTACTCTGCCGTGTGACCTGTGGGCCCTCATTAGAGTACCTGCTAGTCCACGTGTGGCCTGTTGGCCCTCATGAGAGTACCTGCTACTCCGCCGTGTGGCCTGTGAGCCCTCATTAGAGTACCTGCTAGTCCGTCGTGTGGCCTGTGGGCCCTCATTAAAGCACCTGCTAGTTGGTTTTTCAGTCTGGGTTTCAGAATGTTGGTGGTGGGAATTCACGGGAAGGAGTGAGCAAAAAAGTGGGTTTTGTGCTGTGTGCTCAATCACTGTAATAATTTAGAAGAAACTTGATCCACTTCTGCCTTTAAAACACATTGTTTGCAGTTTATTTGCATAGCGGAAGATGTTTGTTAAATGAGTGGATGGTGTGTGTGGCTGTTGATAGGGATTACCTGACGATTCCTAATCTAACAATGTAATGACTATTTGAGCAGCCCGACCAGCGCCTCCCCAGTCACCTCCTGAGCTGTTAGTCGTCCCTATAACAGTATCACCGATTGCACTGCCTTTTTTTCTCAGGCTAAACTTGAATCTAGAAATGAAGAAAGTTGCCATGACACAGATATAAAATTTAAAACAAAAGCAAAAAAATTGTGAGTAATAAACTCTTTAAGACCCTCCAGCACAGGCAAATAGATAAACTTGGTTCAGGAACTTAGCTGCCTTCTAAATTCATTTATTTTTCTTCTACATAATAGGCAACTAGAGAGATGTCCGTTTAACCCATGTTGAGCTTCAACCCCACTGATGAAGCCTCCCTTCCTGCTTCCTTTTAAAACTATTACTACGTGAAGTATCCTTCACGTGCTCTGAATTTAGCACTGTTAACTCAGTGGGAAAGTTTGTAGCCAAAATGAAACAGGGCAAGAAAAATTATCTGTACATTAGATCCTGAAGGGATCTAAGTTTAATCCCAGGCTCCTAATAAAACCTATAGAAAAACTGAGCTATACCATAAATTTCTTGTAGAATTCATCATCCAAATAAGATTTTTTTTCTGCTTTTGCTTCATTCCTGCTGAATGTTTTGGTTCAGAGAGAGATTGCGTCTACTGTAATAGATTTATAGCACAGTAATATGAATTGATACTCTAGTGATGCCTATCTTTGATTTTTGGATTTATGTGTTAGCTCCAACTTTTTAAAGTAATTTTTTTTCTCCTATGAGACATATGATCATTGCTAAACTATCTGAGAGATCTGGAGACACAAATGTTCTTCGTAATGAACAGCAAGGGGCCTCAAATGCCAGGTGACATAGTCTTTCTTTTTGTGAAGAAGTTATAGCTACAGGCCAGAGCCAAATTTTTGGTTTTCCATCATGGATCACGTATGCTGAGATAAAGTAGAGGGCATAATGAATCTGTTTCTAATAACCAAAGGAGTAAAGAGTCTGTTTTTAACAAGCATAGTTTTATAATTAAGCAAGAGCCAAAAAAAAAAAGCCAACTGAAATTATAATTATGACAAAATCTCCTTTTAAGAGAAGATGTATTGGATCATTTACAGCCAAGCTTTGGACACATTAAAGTTTTAAAACTGTCCAAATTCTGCCACAGAGATTTGAACTCCTCAAACACTCATGACTGATTTGCAACCTGGCAGTTTGAACTTGAAGGGGTGCTACCTTTCAGGTGCAAGTTGAAAATTAAAAGTACAGTTTGAGAAAGAGAAGGTGTGTTTATAGTAAACAGGTGGCTTCTGTTCAAAAGAGAATTGCTGTGGACTCTTTTATGACCACGCTGATGCTGTGGCATATTAAGTGGAGCTTGTCACTTTCCCATCTGGTCTCGACAACTGCTGGAGGCGGAACCCATTTAGAGCACCATGCAGCTGCTCCTCAATGTCTCATAAATAATCCAATCATGGCTTATTCTGCTTTTTATTAAACACAATTTATGAGGATTGGGTCATTGTTCTTCTAGGCAATTGTCCACAGAGTGTGGCTTTTAAGGAAATTGTTACTCAATGTGATCTTTAAAGATTAAAACCCAGTGTTAATAGAAAAATTGTGCAGTGCATATCCAGTTTATATTTGTTGATTGTACTTTATCTAAACAACTATGCTTGATAAAAAGCCCTTTCTTGTGAAGTGTAATACCTATTTGTCTCAGAGCCACTCTGTGGACTTGCTTTAATCTCCCATTGGACACATTAATCCATGAGTTTTTCTCTCTCAAAGAAGCAGTTTTGGAAGAATGCTCTGTTTTCTGCACACACCACTCAACTCATTTAATTATTGCTGCATTACTTTCGTGATTCACAGATAAAAGAAGAACATTAAAAGCAACATAGTATTTACTAGGGTTTTTTTTTCTGTTTTCCCAGTGAGATGTTTGATGCTTCATCAGATGAGATAGTAATAGAAAAACAAAAGAACATATTCCTGCCATATATATCAAAGGATTCTATTTAACCTTTAGTAGTTTGTAAATCCCAACAGTGTTTTCTCTGGATCAAATGTCTTGTTATAATAAGCTTGGCAGTTGAGATATTTTTTTCTCTGCTTTGGGTCTGGATTATGTTCAAATCATTGTTTCGATTAAATGACGGTTCATGTGATTTGTCTGTGAATACCTTACTGTTAGGAAATTTTGACTTTTCTTGGCAGAACATTCTCATCTGTCATGATGTCACTGGCTGATAAAACACATAAAACCACGAAGTATAATCACGTCTGTGAGTTTCCAATATGTTTGGTAGCAAAAGGATTCCAGTCCCTGTGCATTTTCAAAACTCACGATACATAGAAGGCAGAGAGAGGTACATCCGTCAACAGGAAGAGACTGAGGGACTCTCGAGGCATGCTGGTCTCTAACTTGCTCAGAAATTAAATACTGTAAGTTATTCCGAGTAGCCTCTCAAGGTCACCCAGGAGTCCTTTTCCCTCAGTCCCTTTATATATAACTGTCAAGATTCAAGATGTATTTAGGAGAGACCTACATTTTGTTGGGTACACAAATGTCTTTGATTCTTTCCAGAAGCTATGAGTCTATACAATTTATTATCAAACTAATCAAACTAGTACGTTCAATTTAATAAAGCAGAATGAAATGTTTAACATCCTTATAGCTTACTAAATTCTGAATAGAAAGAAGTCAGCAATGTGTTTGAGTCACTAGATTTGAAACTTGGAAGGTCTGTGAGTGTTGAGGTGACCTCGGGGAGGTAGAACTGAGTCAGTCTGCCATTTCGTCATTTACTCTCTAGCAAGCAAGAAACTCAAGCATGTCTGTAACAGGCTGCTTTTATGAATGATGATCTTTGCTTCATTATTCTTCAACACAAAATTGTTTAAGTAGTGGCATTATGCCCCACCTCCCAGAATTAGTTTCTTCCTATGTGTGATAGATGAACTATGATTCAGTCTAAGTAGCATGTAAATTTCTAAAAGCTTTTTCAGACTCTGAGTAATTTCATTAGCATAACTACTACATTTATATTTTTAATAGTTGTTTTTGAGAAATTACTACAATTATCATATTTATGTCTTTTCATTTTTAAAGTGCATTTACACTGGCTTTTCTTCTTTGATAATTTTTCTCCACAATTTTTATGTTTTGAAATGAGTACCGAAGAAGTTGGAGGAAAGATTGTATTTTAATTTCTTTTCAAGTTTAAGTTTGTAATAGTGAAATGATAAAGAAAAGACTGAAATTAAACAACAGTTTACATGGAAGGTGTCAAACAACAAAATTTGTCTATCTGGACATGGATTTTGATTTTTTGAACAAAATGATAGATTCATGGCTAGAGACATTTTATTGTGAAATTCACTTTGAAGAAATGCATATCTGCTATACCGAAGGAGGAACAATTGGTAGGACAGCGCCTAGTGACTCTCAGGAGGACATTGCCTGTGAGAATCTAGTCTCAGAGTATGTGAAGAGTCCTTAAATTTTAACAAAAGGAAATTAACATGATATATCAGGTAACACCAATACGTATTGAGATGAAAGCCGTGATGCGGATATGTCTGCAGAACTATGTGATCTTGTTTCTAAAGAATCTGGTGTCGGCTGGGCGCCGTGGCTCACGCCTGTAATCCCAGCACTTTGGGAGGCCAAGGCGGGCGGATCACGAGGTCAGGAGATCGAGACCATCCTGGCTAACATGGTGAAACCCTGTCTCTACTAAAGATACAACAAAAATTAGCCGAAATTAGCCGGGTGTGGTGGTGGGTGCCTGTAGTCCCAGCTGCTAGGGAGGCTGAGGCAGGAGAATGGAGTGAACCCGGGAGGCAGAGCTTGCAGTGAGCTCAGATGGCGCCACCGCACTCCAGCCTGGGCGACAGAGCGAGACTCCGTCTCAAAAAAAAAAAAAAAAAGAAAAGAAAGGAAAAAGAATCTGGTGTCACAGGAGCACAGGGTGGCAGATGCAAATCCAGGCAGGACCCCTATGAGCAGGTTCTGAATGGGAGACGTGGTGGGAGAAAGCCAAGGTGCATTGTCCTGAGATGGCCTAGTTTGGTGGAGGAGAAGCTTCATGCTTGTCTTACGTAATTCGTAACACAGAGAAAACGTGCTTGTCGTTGACCTCAGATATTCAGACATCTGGAAATCTTACCCTGCTAAAGCTGAATGCCCGAGGGATGTTCACCCTGCCTGTGTGACAACATCATTCCTTTATTTGTGAAAACAATAGGGGTACTTCCTGTTAAAGTATCAACCTTCAATACTTGCAGTCTTTGGAATCTGCCTAAGTGAGGAAGGATATGTTTAGACACATCACTTAGACCGGGAGGTTGTCTTTATAAATTAAGAGTCCCGTAGTCACTCAGCTACAGGGAAATAAGAAACATTTCAAAAGCATGATATTAACAATGCAGTTGAAGATAATGCCAGTGAGGAAGAAACAGATAAAATCAGGTAAAGACACCAAAAGTGACTGCATTGATCATTTCCTATTAAATTAGATTTAACTTATATACAGATGAATGTAAACAAAAAAATGTAAAGACATAAAACAATGATCAGAATTTAAAAGGGTGTCTGGAGACCAAAAGCTCTAAAAACAGCTGAAGATCGATTGTGAAATTTGTTAATAATATCAGGGCTTATTCAGATCTGTTCCCACGAAAACTGCTGGTCTAATGTAACTTACAGTCTTGTTTATGGGAGAAAGACAATGTGCAATAATATTATAAAAACAAGTCTATTATAGAATGTGTTAGGAGCGACAAGTGATATGGCTAAAACTAGACCAAGATCAGGGTGGAGGGGGGCAAGAACAGAGGTTGTGCCTGGAAACTAAAAACTCTGAAAAGAATTGAAGATTGTGAAATATGTTAAGAATAATAACAAGGCGTATTCAGATCTGTTCCAACAGAAATCTCCAGTCTAATGTAACTTACAGTCTTGTTTATGGGAGAAAGACAGTATGCAATAATAAAAACAAACAAGTCTATTATAGAATATGTTAGAAGCGACAAGTGCTATGGAGAAAACTAGACCAAGATCAGCGATAGAGGTGGGCAGGTGCAGGCAGGCAGGGTGGCCTCATGAGAGGTGATGTTTAAGGCAGGACCGAAAGTGGGTGAGGAAATCAGCCACGCGCACGGCGAGAGGAAGCGCATTCTAGGCAGAGGGAGCCGTGAGCACAAAGGCTCCCTGTGCTCATGGGAGCACAAAGGCTCCCATGGGAGCCCGCTGTGTGTCTGAGGTGCGGTGGGGAAGCCCATGTGCTGGCTGGGGAGGGACAATGGGGACGAGGCTTGCTGGGAAAAGGGGGTGTGGTGGGGAGGTGATGGAGTGCAGAGGAGAGAAACTGTGTTAGGTCCTTCTCTCATTCTCAGTGAAGTGGGGAGCCCTGACCACAGGGGTGATGTCAATTTGCTTAAGTTTCAAAAGGATAATTATGGATGCTGTATTGAAAGTAGATTTTAGGGCAGTTAGGATGAATTAGATAAATGGCTTAAAGGCCTGGGGAAGCCCAGTGAGGGTGGTGGTTACTCAGGCCAGGTGTTGCAGCAGTGGAGACAATTGCCAGTGTTACAGCAGTCCTTGTATTTTGAAGGTAAAACTAAACGGTCTACACAAGGGCTGACAGGGTTCAGGCCTGACTTTGCAAGTCGTGTTCTTAGTGACCAGAGTCTCCTGAAAAGCTGACCACCTCCACACAGGCCTCTCTCTCTGCGACTCCTCATCACTACATCATCATTGCAAAGAAGTCCTTTTTTCTTACTAAATCTTGTCCTTCAGTCTTTTCGTTATCTTCATCCAATAAATCATTTCTCTGGGGGCTGCCCCTTCATGAAGTCCATTCCCTAATCTCCCCCTGGCCTGCCTTGCTTCAGATCCTGTCTCCTCGGGAGTCTGTGTCTCTCACCGCAGGGCTGCAGATCAGATTCCTATGAAGACCCTGTCTCTCCTGGCTGGCCCTGCTGAGAGCGAGTATGACCTTGAATTTATCTAAGATAGAAAACACCAAGATTTCTACAGAGAGATTTTAAGTTGCTGGAGTTAGAGAAGAGATACAGTTGTCACTAGGGTGTTAATAAAGAACCACAAGAAGGGACTACATGACAAATATCTCAGTAAGTTTAGAACATGGCTGACTGCAACTGTAAACTGTAGAAATTCAAGTCTCACACATTTACCTTGTTCAATATTAAATATTTATAAATTAGAATACCTACCTGTTGTATTTACTTATAATGGAATGGGCCCATAACTCAACCTGTTCCATTTTTTTAGAAGGAAATCTCTATAATTTATTGTTTCTAAAATCACAAAACAGTTTTACTTTCTTAGTTATTTACCTGGATTTAAATACCATTCTTGGTGTAAGAGACTCTTACACTAATAATCTAAGTCGCCAGTGTTGTCAGCAATAATAAACTGTCAACTACTATTTTTTTTCAAAATTATCTCATTAGACTACCACAGTGTTTTATAATGAGTTCCTTCATACTAAATATACATTATTTTATGTGACTCCATCCAAATAAAGCTCACAAATTTATCATGAATGGAAATAGAGCCATTTTTGAAACTGCAGGAATACTGGCTCTGAATTTAGTATACACATTGACAATCATAAACAAGAAGAGACGTGTGTACCCATTGCTTGCTTAACAGGTATACAAGCCTATTGACTTGTTGCTTCCTGTTGGACACTCGAACTGTCAAAAAACATTTCAAAGAAAATGTATTGAATCTAATCATAATGTTTGTCTATTGGTGTTAGTAATGCCAGTGTTTGGAATCTTGAGTTTCATACCTTCTCTTCTCAAAGCCAACTTTCGTGGCCATTTTCAATAGCTATTCTCATCCTTTGCCTATTCTTAGTTAGGACTCCAGAAGAGATAAACATAGAAGACACATGAAGGTAAATGTATTAATTCAATATATATTTATTGCAGGCCCACCATGTTAGGGATATAGTAGAGAAGAACAATCTTCAACTTGGATGGAGTTTAAATTTTACTTGGAGAGGAGGCAGACAATGAAAACAAATAATTATATACCGTATAAAGTGGAAATAAGTGCCATGAAGAAGAATAAATCAGGAAAGAGAGTAGAGATAAATGGGTGAGTTGGTGCTATTTTACGTAGAGCAGTCAATGTGTTCTCTTTAACGCTAAGTACTGTGACAATGCATTCCTTTGTAGGTTCATAGCCCTGGTGAGCTCTGCTGACTTCTGTTGAGCCACAGGAAGCCCTTGTGTTTAACTGAGAAGCCAGCACACATAGACTTCCTTTCCTTCAGGCCTGACTCTGGAATTTGTTTGGCTTCTCAATGTTGTATGAGACTAAGGGTAGAGCCCACACTTCTTTCATCATATCAACAGATAAGACAGATGTTCCAAAATAGTGTGGACTCAGAAGAAAAACCAAAGAGTCATCATATAAAAGGAGAGTCCCATGGAAATAATCCAGGGGACATACTAAATAAAGAGTTTCCAATGCCTTTCACACTGAACGCTCACTCCAGCAGCATTGCCCAGCATACTTGGCTTTGACTAACGTCTTGTGTACTCCTCAGGATGAGATGAGATAATCTCGGGGTTGCAGTAAGCCTTGAGTTCCATTACAGCAGAGGGTCTCACCTGTGTGCTTAAGACTCATTTAAGGAGCTTATTATAAGGCAAGTTTCCAAGTGTCACCACCAGATAGCCCGCTTTAGCAATTCGGTAATGGATTTTAAAAGTATATTTAAAAAGAAAAAAAAAAACTTTCAGGTGATTCTGCTGCAGAAGGTTTATCCAGTACAAACTGAGCCACCTCTGGCCCTGTGATTAGACTCCTTCAATTTACCTAGGTCTATAAGATTGGAATTGAAATTCCCAGCCTAGTTGATTATAAGAATCACCTTGAGGATTGTTTTAAAAGCTAGACTTTCAGTCGAATATTTAAGCCACATGAATTTGAATATTTAAAGGTTAAGTTTTAGAAAAGTTTATTTTTGAAATGCTCTCCAATTTTATTCCTCAGAGGAAAGCTTCACTATTATAGTGTATATAAGGGATGGCCAGGGGAATACAATACCTGCCTTTCTACCTGAGAACCCTAAACTAATTGATGAACCATAGCCACATAACAAAAATAATTTAGATAGCTCAACTTCCACAAAACAGAAATATCTCAATTTGGTGTCTTCAGAAATGTTTAAATATATTTTACACTTATATAAGATCATTTTATATAGAAAATATTAAAGAAACAGAGGGCTGAAGAGAAGTCTTGGAAGTAAACATTTAATTGCCAGTGAAAGGGTTGCAATTTTCAGTTGAAAATTTCCTAGTGCATAAAGATGAAAGAGGAAAAAACGAAAAAGGAAAAACAAGAAGAGAAAGAGAATCTATTTAGATGATTTAACATTTAATTCATAGCAATTTTGGAAAGAAAATGGCAGAGAAAAGGGAGGAAAGAACATAGAAAAAAATAAAAGGAAGAGAAAATTTTCTAGCGTTCAAAAGAAAACTGAGACTTCAAAATAAGGAGTAAGAATGATTGAAAAAGATCGAACCCTCTTTTCCTAATTGAATACCCTTTATTTCCTTCTCCTGCCTAATTGCCCTGGCCAGAACTTCCAACACTATGTTGAATAGGAGTGGTGAGAGAGGGCATCCCTGTCTTGTGCCAGTTTTCAAAGGGAATGCTTCCAGTTTTTTCCCATTCAGTATGATATTGGCTGTGGGTTTGTCATAGATAGCTCTTATTATTTTGAGATACATCCCATCAATACCTAATTTATTGAGAGTTTTTAGCATGAAGGTTGTTGAATTTTTTCAAAGGCCTTTTCTGCATCTATTGAGATAATCATGTGGTTTTTGTCTTTGGTTCTGTTTATATGCTGGATTACATTTATTCAGTTAGGAAAAGAGGAAGTCAAATTGTCCCTGTTTGCAGATGACATGATTGTATATCTAGAAAACCCCATTGTCTCAGCCCAAAATCTCCTTAAGCTGATAAGCAACTTAAGCAGTCTCAGGATACAAAATCAATGTACAAAAATCACAAGCATTCTTATACACCAATAACAGACAAGCAGAGAGCCAAATCATGAGTGAACTCCCATTCATAATTGCTTCAAAGAGAATAACATACCTAGGAATCCAACTTACAAGGGACATGAAGGACCTCTTCAAGGAGAACTACAAACCACTGCTCAATGAAATAAAACAGGATACAAGGAAATGGAAGAACATTCCATGCTCATTGGTAGGAATAATCAATATCGTGAAAATGGCCATACTGCCCAAGGTAATTTATAGATTCAATGCCATTCCCATCAAGCTACCAATGACTTTTTTCACAGAACTGGAAAAAACTACCTTAAAGTTCATATGGAACCAAAAAAGAGCCCACATCACCAAGTCAATCCTAAGCCAAAAGAACAAAGCTGGAGGCATCATGCTACCTGACTTCAAACTATACTACAAGGCTATAGTAACCAAAACAGCATGGTACTGGTACCAAAACAGAGATATAGATCAATGGAACAGAACAGAGCCCTCAGAAATAATGCCGCATATCTACAACTATCTGATCTTTGACAAACCTGACAAAAACAAGCAATGGGGAAAGGATTCCCTATTTAATAAATGGTGCTGGGAAAACTGGCTAGCCATATGTAGAAAGCTGAAACTGGATCTCTTCCTTACACCTTATACAAAAATTAATTCAATATGGATTAAAGACTTAAACGTTAGACCTAAAACCATAAAAACCCTAGAAGAAAACCTAGGCATTACCATTCAGGACATAGGCATGGGGAAGGACCTCATGTCTAAAACACCAAAAGAAATGGCAACAAAAGACAAAATTGACAAATGAGATCTAATTAAACTCAAGAGCTTCTGCACAGCAAAAGAAACTACCATCAGAGTGAACAGGCAACCTACAAAATGGGAGAAAATTTTCGCAACCTACTCATCTGACAAAGGGCTAATATCCAGAATCTACAATGAACTCAAACAAATTTACAAGAATAAAACAAACAACCCCATCAAAAAGTGGGCGAAGGACATGAACAGACACTTCTCAGAAGAAGACATTTATGCAGCCAAAAGACACATGAAAAAATGCTCATCATCACTGGCCATCAGAGAACTGCAAATCAAAACCACAATGAGATACCATCTCACACCAGTTAGAATGGCAATCATTAAAAAGTCAGGAAACAACAGGTGTTGGAGAGGATGTGGAGAAATAGGAACACTTTTACACTGTTGGTGGGACTGTAAACTAGTTCAACCATTGTGGAAGTCAGTGTGGCGATTCCTCAGGGATCTAGAACTAGAAATACCATTTGACCCAGCCATCCCATTACTGGGTATATACCCAAAGGACTATAAATCATGCTGCTATAAAGACACATGCACACATATGTTTATTGCGGCACTATTCACAATAGCAAAGACTTGGAACCAACCCAAATGTCCAACAATGATAGACTGGATTAAGAAAATGTGGCACATACACACCATGGAATCCTATGCAGCCATAAAAAATGATGAGTTCATGTCCTTTGTAGGGACATGGATGAAATTGGAAATCATCATTCTCAGTAAACTGTCGCAAGGACAAAAAACCAAACACCGCATGTTCTCATTCATAGGTGGGTATTGAACAATGAGAACACATGGACACAGGAAGGGGAACATCACACTCTGGGGACTGTTGTGGGGTGGGGGGAGGGGGGAGGGATAGCATTAGGAGATATACCTAATGCTAAATGACGAGTTAATGAGTGCAGCACACCAGCATAGCACATGTATACATATGTAACTAACCTGCACATTGTGCACATGTACCCTAAAACTTAAAGTATAATAATAATAAAATAACAAAGATCAAACCCATTCAGCAATGTTAAGTAGAGGATTCTGAATGATTTCAGAAAGGAGAGAAAAAGCCAAGTGAAACAAAAAAATAACAAGATTGGCCACTTATAAAGAAATGAGAATTTGATTGGCATCAGGCTTCTCATCAATAGATGCTCGTGCCAGCAGAGCAAGTCCAAAGATTGAGTGAAAACAATTCATAAGATATACTTGTCATAAACCCATTCTTGGGAATGAGTACCAGGCAAATGATCATGATATCCAAAGAAGACAAAGATGAGGGATAAAGGGAAAGGTTGACCAAAACCAAAATTTCAGCGATAAGAACTTTCACGAAGAGACCTGAGCAGTAGGCCTAGAAATCTTTCTACTATTAGATATATTTAATATCCTGCTACTAGATTTGTCATATGCAAGAAATAACGCCTTCCTTCCAACTGTTAGAAGAAAATCTTTAGACACATTAAATTTAGCAGAATTTATTTGAGCAAAGAATGATTCATGGATGAGGCAGCACTCGGAACCAGGAGATATTCAGAGATTTCTGCCCAGCAGCATGAGCAGTGACCTCTCATGGGATGAGCATAGAAGCAAAGCAGAGAAATCACCTGCTTGGCTACAACTAGGCATTTGCTTATTTGGGTATCCTGTGATGTGTGGGCTACCTGTGACTGGCTGATATGTGGCTGCTTATTATTGGCTGAAACTTGCCTGTGTGTTACACTCATAAGTTAAATTTGGGTTCCTTTACATACTAAGTTAGGTTGATATTCATTATGTAGGAATTAAAATATGCAGACAGCCTCAGGTGAATGACCACCTCCTTATGTAATTCAACACAGCTAACCCCTATAAGTCAATTTGTGAACCTATTTTAGTTCTATTTCCTCTTCTTCTTCTATATTTTGATAATTTTATTTCTAAAGTAATAAAGCTTTTAAAAATTACTATTGAAAAAACTATTGTGATAAATTCATATTTAAAATTTTTCATTGATTTTAAGTGTACAATTCAGTGACATCAAGTGCATTCACAGTGTCATGCAACCATCACCACGATCTACTTTCAAAACTTCTTTACAGTCTCAAACAGAAACACTGTCATTCTTAAACAAGAGTTTCATGATTGCCTCATTTCTTTCTGTCTCTATGAATTTATCTGTCTCTATGAATTTATCTGTTTCATATACATGGAACCATAGAGTATTTTTCCTTTGCAGCTGGCTTGTTTTCACCTAGCTTTGGGTTTTCAGGTTTTATCCTTATTGTAGCAAGTGCAGCACTTCATTCCTCTTTAGAGATTTAATAATACTGCACTGTATATATATACCAGGTTTAGTTTTAATAATACTGCACTGTATGTATAGACCAGGTTTAGTTTTTATAGTCCATTCATCCATTGATGGGTTCTTAGGTTGTTTCCACCGTTTGGCTATTGTAAATAATGCTGCTTTGAGCAATGTCCTACAAATATCTGTCTGAGTCACTGTTTTTCATTCTTTTGTGTATCTACCTGGGAGCATAATTGCTGGGTCATGTGGAAACTCTGTAACTTGAGGAACTACCAAATTGTTTTCCATAGCAGTTGCACCATTTTACATTCCCACCAGCAACGAGTGAGGGTTCCAATTTCTCTACATTCCTGTCAATAATTGTTATTTTGGGGTTTCTGTTTGTTTGTTTCATTAGAGTCATACTAGAAGTCCTGCTAGTGATGTGAAATTGTGAAGTGGTATCTCATTGTGGTTTTCATTTATGTCCCCTAATAACTAATAATATTGAATATCTTTTTATGTGTGTATGGGCTGTTTGCATATCTTTTTTGCAGAAATATCTAAGTCCAAGTCTTTTGCTCATTTTATATTGTTTGTCTTTCTGTTGAGTTGTAGGGACCCATTATCTTTCTACTCTTATATACTTTTTGAAGTATTAATTATATAATTAATACATTCAGTGCTTATAGCAGACTTCAGTACTTAAACATTTCTAATAATTTCACGGTATACAAGGCATGTTGGTTAAATAGATTTATCAGAAAGAGCTGATGAATACAATATTTCCTGAGTTCTAACATGATATTAACATATTTCTCTGCAGCAAAACTTCATGAGCTGTTAGGTTACATACAAAAATGCCTGGCTTACATTTTCTTTCCTTAATAATATTAAAATGTTGCTTCATTGTTTCTTAGCATACAATGTTGTTGTAAAAAATCTGATACTGATTTGATTTTCTCTCCCTTGTAAGTGGTGTGGATTTGGTTTTTTGGGCCTGCCTGGATACACAAAGCATCCTTTTTCTTAACTTTAAAATCACATAGTTATATTAGGATACTGTCTTAGTCCATTCTCACATTGTTATAAAGAATTACCTGAGATTGGGTAATTTATTAAGAAAAGAGGTTTAATTGACTCACAATTTCACAGGCTTAACAGGAAGCATGGCTAAGAGGCCTCAGAAAATGTATAATCATGGCAGAAGGTGAAGGGGAAGTGAGGCACATGTTATATGGCAGCAGGGAAGTGAGAGAGAGAGAGAGAGAAAGTGCCACACTTTTAAACCATTAGATCTCATGAAAACTCACTCACCGTCATGAAAACAGCATGGGGAAACTGCCTGTATTATCCAATCACCTCCTACCAGTTTCCTCCCTTGACACATGGGGATTACAATTTGAAATGAGATTTGGCTGGTGTGATGATTAACACTGAGTGTCAACTTGATTGGATTGAAGGACAAAAAGTATCAATCCTGGGTGTGTCTGTGAGGGTGCTGCCAAAGGAGATTAACGTGTGAGTCATTGGGCTGGGAAAGGCAGACCCACCCTTAAACTGGCTGGGCACCATCTAATCAGTTGCCAGAGCAGGCAACAATGAAGCAGGCAAAAAAATGTGAAAAGAGAGACTGGCCTAGCCTCCCAGCCTACATCTTTCTCCCATGCTGGACGCTTCCTGCCCTCGAACATCAAACTTCACATTCTTCAGTTTTGGAACCTGGACTGGCTCTCCTTGTTCCTCAGCCTGCAGATGGCCTACTGTGGGACCTTGTGATCGTGTGAGTTAATACCTAACATATATATATACACACATATATATATACACACACATATATATACCTAACATATTATATACACACATATATATACCTAACATATATATACACATATACATATATACACACATACATATATACACATACATATATACACATACATATATATGTACATATATACACATATATACACACATACATATATTACATATATACACATACATATATACACATATATACACATACATATATATGTACATATATACACATATATGTGTGTATATATATATATGTAGCATTAACTTAAAAGTCCAAGTGCAAAGTCTCATCTGAGACAAGGCAAGTTCCTTCTGCCTATGATCCTGTAGAATCAAAAGCAAGTTAATTACTTCCAGATATAATGGAGGTACAGGCACTGAGTAGATGCTCCCATTACAGATCGGGGAAATAGGCCAAAACAAAGGGGCCACAGGCCCCACAGAAGTCCAAAACCAATCAGGGCAACCATTAAATCTTAAACCTCCAACATAATCTCCAGTGACTTCATGTCTCACATCCAGGCCACACGGATGCAAGAGGGGGGTTCCCAAGGCCAGGGGCAGCTCCATCTCTGTGGCTGTGCAGGATACAGCAGCTGCTTTCACAAGCTGGTGTTGAGTGCCTGTGGCTTTTCCAGGCTCATGGTGTGAGCTGTTGGTGGATCTACCATTCTGGGGTCTGGAGGATGGTGGCCCTCTTTTCACAGCTCCACTAGGTAGTACTCAAATGGGGACTCTGTGTGGGGGCTGCAAACCCTCATTTTTCTTCTGCATTGCCTTACTAGAGGTTCTCTATGACGGCTCCATCCCTGCAGCAGACTTTTGTTTTCCATACATCCTTTGAAATCTAGGTTGAGGCTCTTAAAGCTCAACCCTTTTATTCTGCACACCCACAGGTCTAACACTACATGGAAGTGACCAAGGCTTGGAGAGTGCACCTTCTGAAGCTGTACCTGGGCCCGTTTTATTCATGGCTAGAGCTGGAGCTGCTAAAACGCAGGGTGCTATGTCCTGAGGCTTCACAGAACACCAGAGCCCTAGGCCTGGCCCATGAAACTATTTTTCCTTCCTAGGCCTCCAGGCCTGTGATGGGAGGGGCTGCTCTGAAGATCTCTGAAATGCCCTGGAGACATTTTCCCCACTGTCTTGGCTATTAGCATCTGGCTTCTCTTTATTTATGCAAAATTCTGCAGCCTGCAGTTTGAATTTCTCCCCAGTAAATAGGTTTTTCTGCTCTACCACATGGTCAGGCTGCAAATTTTCCAAACTTTTATGCTCTGCTTCCCTTTCAAATATAAGTTCCAATTTCAGACCATTTCTTTGTGAATGCTTAAAACTGTATGCTTTCAGAAAAAGCCAGGTCACATCTCGAATGCTTTGCTGCTTAGAAATGTCTTCTGCCAGACACATTAAATCATCTCTCTCAAGTTCAAAGTTCCAGAGATCTCTAGGGCAGGGGCAAAATGCCACCGTTCTCTTTGCTAAAGCATAGCAAGAGTGACCTTTACGCCAGTTCCCAACAAGTTCCTCATCTCCATCTGAGACCACCTCAGCCTGGACTTCATTGTCCACATCACTATCAGCATTTTGGTCAAAACCATTCAGCAAGTCTCTAGGAAGTTCCAAACCTTCCCACATTTTCCTGTCTTCTTCTGAGTCCTCCAAACTGTACCAGCCTCTGCCCATTACCCTGCTCCAAAGTCATTTCCACATTTTCAGGTACCTTTATAGCAGTATCCCACTTCTCTCAGTACCAATTTTCTGTGTTAGTTCATTCTCACACTGCTATAAAGAACTATCTGAGACTTGGTAATTAATAAAGAAAAGAAGTGTAATTGACTCACAGTTCTGTAGGCTTAACAGGAAGCCTAGCTAGGAGGCCTCAGGAAACTTAAAATTACGGTGGAAGGCAAAGGGGAAGCAAGGCAGGCCTTACATGGGAGCAGAAGAGAGAGAGAGAGAGAGGAAGAGCCACACTTAAACCATCACATCTCATGATAATTCAATCACCATCACAAAAACAGCATGGGGAAAACGCCTCCGTTATCCAATCACCTCCTATCAGGTCCCTCCCTCAACATGTGGAGATTACAATTTGGGATGATATTTGGGTGGGGATACAGAACCAGACCATATCATCTACAAATCATAACTTACATGATGAGTCAAATTTTCCAACTATTTGATGTATATATGTGTAGATTCACAACATCGTTTATTTCGAGACAGCTTTTCATCTACTTTTTCTGTGTGCGTGTGTGTGTGTGTTTTGCTTTTGTTTTGATGCTCCAAATACATTTATCTTTATTTTGTCCATCTTTATCTTTTTCTTATTTCTTTTTTCACTGAGGTTTTCGTTATGTTTATTCATGATTGTGTACTTTAAAATTTAGTCTTTCTAAATTTGACCCTGTTTTCATTATTTCCTAAGAGCTGTCATTTTCATTTTGTATCTTCCTTTGTCTAGTTTTTTATATTTCTGAGCTTATTTATTTCTGATCATCTTAATTCGGCTTATTTTACAATATTAGAGTTATTCATTTGCTTGTTGCCACGTTTTCTTGTTTTTTTTTTTTCTGTTAAAAGGTAGGTTCATTTTCCTATTTCTTTTCATAATACATTTGTCTAGTTTGAGACCATATCAGTTTTCTCCCTGAGATCTAATGGGATGAGCTTCCCTGGGCTATTTAAAGCGGTTCTTGTGGAGGGGAGGGAGTGAAGTGGGGGACTGTCTCAGCTTTCCAGCTTCGGGCTCCTTTCTTTCGTGTGGCCATGAATACGTGAAACATGGTCTTTGTGTACAGTTCTTCTCTACCTCTCAGAGCCAAATCTGGTTCAGGACAATTTCCCGGTCAACTCTAGGGCTCCATGGACCTTGTCTTTCAAGGCATATTCCTCTGGTTTAGACGTGGTATTTTGTTCTTTCAGTGCTTCCTTGATTTGCTTTTTGCGAGCCCCTCTCACCAACCATTCTTTAAACATTCTTGCTTCTTAGTGCTCTGACCTGCTCAGCTGGGTTTTTACTCCTAGTAATTTTCCCAGAAGGTGAGGCTTTATTCTTAAGGTCATTTTTATTAGTACTTATTTGATATTTCTGAAATTCTCAAATTCCACAGCTTGTTCCTCACAAATTTGAGTATAGATTTCTGCATTCGTTGGCAAATTAAGGAGTATTTGTCCCCATTTTGTTGGCCATTCTCAGACTCAGGAAAGGGTCCTCTCTTATTTGAGTGAATTTTCGTTGGTGTCTTTCTCCTGGGGTTTTTAAGGTATCATGAGTAGTGCAAGGTCAGAGATAGCCAGGTCCAGGCACGTGTGTGTCTTTCCACAAGTTCAGACTTTTTTTTTTTGAGATGGAGTCTCGCTCTGTCGCCCAGGCTGGAGTGCAGTGGCTCGATCTGGGCACACGGTAAGCTCTGCCTCCCGGGTTCACGCCATTCTCCTGCCTCAGCCTCCTGAGTAGCTGGGACTACAGGCACCGCCACCACGCCCAGCTAATTTTTGTATTTTTAGCAGAGAGGGGGTTTCACCATGTTAGCCAGGATGGTCTCAATCTCCTGACCTCGTGATCTGCCTGCCTTGGCCTCCCAAAATGCTGGGATTACAGGCGTGAACCACCGCGCCCGGCCGGTGAGACTGTGATTTGCTATTTCAGTCATAAAAGCCGTCGCTACATGGAGTTCCCTGGGGGCGAGTCCCCGCAGCACTTCCAGTTCCGCACTCCTCAGTAAGAACCTCGGGCACAGGCTCAAGCCACTCCACAAGTCAGTCATACATGATAATATGACTGTATATCTTGTATATATTATATACAAGATATAATATATAAATATATATTAAATATTTTACAACAAACAAAGTAACATTAAACATCAAAAGAAATAGGAAAAATCGTTAATGAACAGAGAGAGTGACATGGACAAAACAAATGTCCTGCCTGGCCCCGGAGGCCCTTCAGAGTCAGGATCTTGCAAGGCAGGGTCCTGGATGTGGGCAGAGCCTTTGGTGGCGGATGCTGAGTGCTTATCACAAGTGATGGCGAGATGCTAAGATGGCCACTTTCAGCTGGTGAAACCCTGCTCTTTTCTGGCCACAGAGTCCTCTGGTGAGGGCTGATAGTGGAAGAGTGTGCCTAGTTATGTCCTTGTCTGTTTGGATGCCGTCTGTATGGATTCCGCCAAAGATCAGCTCCTTGTTGGGAAAGTGCCTCATGAAATGGAAGATGGAGTCTTTTTCTAAGAAGGAGTTACTTCCGTCAGGGGTGCTCCATACATAAGGCAAGTCAGTAGGGAACTTGTCTCTTCCCCTCCCACCAGCCATCTGACCTCACACAGTCCTGACACTAGAGCTAAGTTAACCACAGCCACCAGAAGTTGGGGACAGGGACTATGTTGGTTAAATAACTCATTTGTGCTCTTTTGCGTTTTTTGATGGTGTTGCATATAAAATTATATTTTTTTGTTTATGGTTTTTGGGAGGAAATTTGGAGAGATTAAAAACTTCACTATCATGATGATCTTACTGCTACTACAACTGACCCTGGCAACACACTTTTGAATTGCCCAAGTCCTCTTACATACTCAGATTTTCTTCCACCTCTGCCACCCCTGAGACAGCAACACCAACTCCTCCTCTTCCTCCTCCTCCTCAGCCTGCTCGATATGAAGACGATGAGGATGAAAACTTTTATGATGATCTACTTCCCCTTAATGGATAGTAAATATATTTTCTCTTCCTAATTTTGTCTTAATCACATTTTTTCTCTTTGACTTTACTGTAGGAATATAGTATCTAATGCATATAACATAGAAAATATGTGTTAGTAGGCTGTTAATGTCATCAGTAAGCCTTCTGTTGGTAAGCATGTGGAGCATCAGTAGTTATGTCAGTAGGCTATTAGCAGTTAAGCTTTTGGGGGTCAAAAGTTATATGTAAACTTTTAGCTGTGCTAATCCTGTGTTTTTTCAAGGGTCAATTGTACTTAAACTCTTCTGTGAGGCATAGAAAGTAGTTATTTTAGTCAAATGTCTTTGCAGCTGCTGTTTGAATGCATGCTCTATGTTCTGAGCTACATATGATCTTTTCAAGTGAAAATGGCATTTGCTACTTTTTGGTGCTCTTCAAATCACAGGTCATTCAGGAACCTGGATATATTTAGTTGTCTTCAAGGATTCAAGCCATACTGTCTCTTCTAATTGATCATTTTGAAATCTTGTTGTCATTTGTGTTTAAACTCTCTAAGTCAGATCTCTATGTTTTTAAGCTTGGGATTTTCTATTAAAATTTTTTTATCAAGACATAAGAAAACAGTTTAGATAGTAGACAATAACTTTTAGTTGGTTTTTGTATTCCTTGATATTTTAAAAATTTGTTTGGCATTACTCCAAGTTGTAGTTGCTTGGAGGTATATAAATTTATTGCTATTTAGTAAAAGCTACAGAGTAAAATTAGCAAAATCCTCTGAGTTCGTTAGGATACTCAATGTTGTACTGCTAAGGTAAAACATACATCATATTTCACTGAAATAAGACACAATACAATATGGGAATTGAATTCTGCATGGCTAAAAGGCCTCCGTAGAATTCTGCTAGGGGAAAAATTTTTTTCTAACCAATATCTGTTTAAAATGCATTTAAATTTTAATTTTTTTATGGTTTCATTAGGACATTTGAGCTATATTTTACCTAAAATATGTAGATATTAAATTGGCCTTTTTGCTTTTGACCTTTGAAGCTGAGTGAGTGCTAATTCTTGTTACTAAAATTTGAGTTTATAATATTATTAGTCAATTAACTAACATAGTCTCAGGTCATCCCATTCCTGTGGTCATGTGTTATAGGTGATCTCTCAGTCTTATTGCTATCTCTTTATATGTTGTATAATATGCTGCCTTTTAGGTCAGCTCAAAGCTCTCTTCCCTCCAGCATTTGTTTGCCTTGTTTCCGGAGTCTCCTAAGAGAAGCTGCTTTGATTTGATTGGGTCTAGTCTTCAGAGGAAACTGAAACATATTTTCAATTACATGAACATTATAAATGTATTTGGCTTATTAAA
Organism: Pan paniscus; assembly: GCF_029289425.2. Lineage (NCBI taxonomy): Eukaryota > Metazoa > Chordata > Mammalia > Primates > Hominidae > Pan > Pan paniscus. Next base: position 186,986,715 of record NC_073252.2, on the reverse strand, counting down.
TGTAATTGGCTTAATAGCTCCTTCTTCTCCTTTCTATTCTACCTTTTTTTTCCTTTTTCTCTCCTTTAGAATAGAAAATCTAGAGCCACACTGTCCAGTAAGGGAGGCAATAGCACCCTTTGGTGTGAGTGCTTGAAACCTGAGGAGCCTGAGTTAGGATGGGCTGTAGCTGTAAAATACACACCGGATTCCAGAGGCAGCAAAGAATATTGAACTGCTCACTGCAGATTGTTGTATGCATTAGCAGTTGAAAGGTCATTGTGAGGAAATGTTGGGTTAAATAAAACATATTATTTCATTAATTTCACATATTCTTATTTTTTAATGGAGCTACTAAAAATTTAAATTGCATTTGAGATCTCATGATATATTTTTTGGACAGTGCCGATCTTGAGGGAAAAGATACAGCTGCTAAGACTTGAACCTAACAAATATGCCCTCATTGTTCTAGTTCCCTCAGCATCATGGTTCATTGTGAGATAATAAGGAATTATACACCAAGTAAGTTATTCCAAGGTACCTCCTTTCCACATGGATATTGAAAACCTGTGTCATGATTTGACAGTTCGTAGAAGATTGTGAGATCTAGAATCCCAGCCAAATATGATCTCATCATGTTATCATAAATCCACAAAAAGTTTGTGACAATTCTTACAAGTTTTCTACTTAATGCACGGAAGTTGAAATAAATAGAACTAATAATTTCTGGGAAACCAAACACATTCAGTGCATTATTTAAACTTTTATTCAGTGTCAATAGCTCTGACACTATTAAAGACTCTATTAAAAGTACAATATGTCTTCTGTAATCATGTAAGTCTCAATGGTCTCTCACAATTTCAATCATAGAGCTTTTCCAGTCTAATAATGGTGGCACATAAAAATAATTCTCTGTAATTATGGATTTATGCCTTATCAGTAAAAATAAGCAGCTAATTACCCAATACTGATATCAGCCCTAGCTTCCTACAAGACTGCGAATTAGATTACTTGCTAGGAAATAAACCAGAAACTAGAAGGACACAGTTATCTTTCCCTGTATTTATAGAAATATCAGTCATAGAGACCAAACGAAGGCTGTCTTCCTTTTCGTCCTTTCTTAGAAGTGCATGGAGGAAGAAGGTGTCTCCTTTTCTTACATTCCCATCTAGAATCTTGCCATAAATTCTGTTTCTAGTGTTGTTTGCTAACGTTCCCAGCTTCACAATTTTCCTAGAACTCTACTGAGAAGATGTATTATAAGTTCAATTAGTGCTTTGACATCTTTGAGCCTCACAGGTTCCCGAAAGCCTAACAGTTTCCCTGCTGGTGCCTGCTATAGCCCCCAGCACCCAGCAGGAAAGCCGCCTCAACAGGCTGCCACCTTCAGCTTGGCCAGCTGCACCCTAGCCAGCCCTCAACCTAATGGGCTGCAGCTCCCTGTGAATCTGAGGCATTTTTCAAACAAATGTCCTCTTGGGGGAACACGAGCACCTCATCCTTCTATTACTGTAAATCCTGCCTCCCCAGTCAGTCCCTGCTAGTTCACTCTCTTCCTGAGTGAAACCTCCACGTGGCCCTGTGTGGCGTGTGGCGCCCCCTCACGGGGTTGTGAGTCTATGTGCCTCATCACTGCAGTCCATCTCCTCTGTCCAACATGAGCATCGTGTGTTTGGCCATCTTCAGAACCTAGAATGGGACTCTCTCCCTCACCAAGGGGTAAAGAGGAGACGAGCAAAACAACCGCCGGCACTAACAGAGGGGCCTGGCCATGGTGGAGGACACTTAACAGCTTTAATTGACTGTTCCTTTGCTCACTAACTGGTTCCCGCTTTGGGGAGGCCCCCTGAGACTGAGCTGCCAATCGCTGGCTGGCTCCCACGGCAGTTCTTGTCTCTCTTGGAGGCTGCCATCTCTTTCCTTTCTGAAATGCTCCTCTTGCCCCCCTCGAAATGAGAACTATTATTAACTGGCTATCTCCTGGCATGAGGTTCTGTTAGCTGGGACCTACGTCTGCCAGGTTGTCGCTGAGACCTTTGCCACCAAGTCTGAGATGGGGGGGTTTAAAAAGCCCCCTGAAGAGATGATGGGAGGCTGCTCCAGTAGAGGACGGGGGTGGTGACGACATAGTGTCTGAACTGGTGGGCACTTGCGAGTGGTCAGGCTGGAGCCCTGGCGGATACTGACTTCCGTGTATTACACTCAGCCTGGTGACTGGAGACGGATTTCTTGGGCGATCACCGGGTCATCTTTCCAGTAAGAACTTAGGAAAGGAGGAGTCCCAGGCTGTCAGCTTGGGAAGTATTAAGACTGACACCCCAGCTGCCTGGCAGGAGTCAGTGCTTCTCAGGCGAGGGTAGTGGCCTTGCCCTTCCCCTGGGCCGCTGCTTCCCTTGCTGCTGTCATGTGCTCTCCTCAACCACAGGGATGTCAAATTCCACATGCATGGTGGTCGACGGCTCTAGCACTGATGAGGAAAACTAGGGAGCCTTTGGAACTCTCCTGGCCTCCTCATGCAGAAGTCCCAGCCCATGTGCCTGTGCTTTACTTGTGCTGCTGCTCACCAGCTGCCTAAGGACTCAACTGCTGATCATGGGGCTCGAATGCCTCCGCCTGGGACACAGACAAAATGACTGTGGGATAGGGACTCCATCCCAGAAAAGCTGACTGGCATTCCCCAGAGGATGCGGAAGATCACCACCCACCCTCCTTTCCCCATAACCATTCAGAAGGTCCACACTATGAATAATCTCATGGAAATGAAACCCTAAAACCACAACTATATGGCTAGAAACCCTAAAAGGAAAAAAAAGGTGGGGGAGGCCCTCCTGGAAGAACAAGATGGGGCCGTAGCAGAGGACAGTTTCAGTCCACTGACCCCTGAACTGTGGGCTGATTGCGCCACATCACTCTGCAACTTATGGTTCCACTTCAACAAAAACCTAATCCCCAGGGTTATAGGGAAAGATACCTGGGGTACCCCTGAGGCACAGAGAAGGGAGAAATCCAAACCTGACTTGAGTCCAGGGTTCTTAAACCACACAACTACTCTGAAGGAAGACCTTAACTCTGATGATACCAATTTTGGGTTGTTTGAAAGAAAAAAATGTACAAACATGAGTGGGTAAAAAGAACAACCTTTCCTAAGTATATCCAGTGACAAAAATAATGGAGGAAAGGGAAGAAAGAAAGAAGGAAGGAAGGAAGGAAAGAGAAAGAGAACTACAAAACAGGAGAGAGGGATGAAAGAAAGAATAAACCCAGACATGCACAAAATCAAAATTCATATTAAAACAGAGGTCTTATCATCTGACCTGATTGGAAATTCACTACTTACTAAAATAATGTATACCACCACAAGATAAAAAGGTACTGATTGGTGTTTGCACCTCTACAGCATATATTCTGAACTAACCTTAACATCTGCTGAAATGTGCCAATTAGCATCCCTTCACAGACTATCAATAGCAGAGATCAGACTTTGTTATACCCGGGATCCACTAAATTTAAACATTGCACCTTCTATAATCCTTGCAGAGTAACTGCATTTAGAATAGAGGACTCATAGTTATGCCTCACCTTTATTACCTTGCCTAAATTTCCCTTAGTCATAGAAACCTCTGTCCATAGTGGACCTGGATGCTCTGGCCTAATGAGCAATAAATTGAAATTAAACCATTTGCACTTACACAATGACCTCATAAAATGTGATCTGCTGGAACTCCTGTTTATTGTTTTAAAACTTTATTTATTTTTAAATTTTTTCTTTTTAGGAATGGTGTCTTGCTCCATCGCCCAGGCCTAAGTTAAGTGGCATAATCATAGCTCACTGATGCCTTAAACTCCTGAGCTCAAGCAGTCCTTCCATCTTAACCTCCCAAGTAGCTAAGATTGCAGCCATGTGCCACCACACTTAGCTAATTTAAAAAAAAAATTACAGAGATGGGGTCTTGTTATGTTTTCCAGGCTGGTCTCTAATTCCTAGCCTCAAGCAATCCTCCCACCTCAACCTCCCAAAGTGCTGGGATTACAGGCATGAGCCACCGTGCTCGCCCTCCCCTTCCTGTTAAATTAGCAAATATTGCCCAACATAAATTACAACATGACTTCAAAGGATCCAAACTTATCCTATAAGACCTAATTATTTAGTGAAGGGGTGATTATCCTTACTGCTTCAACATTTAGCAGTGCAGTTTGGCCTGTTCTTAAACCTGGAAATAATAAATGGTGTTTCACAGTGAATTGCAGCAACCTTATTGCTGTCCTCCCGCCCATTAAGGCCTCATACCCAATCCCTAACAGTATTGAAATTATTGACACCATCTATGATGGTTAATTTTATTTGTCAACTTCAGTTGCCCAGGTATTTGGTTAAACATGATTCCGGATGTGTCTGTGAGGGTGTTTCTTGATGAGATTAACATTTGAAAAGGTAGATTAAATAAAGCAGTCACCCTCCCTAATGTGAGTGGGCTGCATCCAATTCACTGAAAACCCAAATAGAACACAAAGGTGGAGGAAGAGAGAATTCACTCCATCTGATGATCTTTGAGCTGAGACATAGATCTTGTCATGCCTCTGAAGTCTGACTTGGACTGTAACGGAACCCATCATCTCTCCTGGTTCTCAGGACTTTAGACTTTGACTGGAACTCCACTGTTGGAAGTCCTGGGTCTCTAGCTTGCTGACTGCAGATCCTGGAACTTCTCAGCCTCCATAGCCTCTGTATTAGTCATGGTTCTCCAGAGGGACAGAACTAATAGGATAGATGTATATATGAAGGAGAGTTTATTAGGAGTATTGACTCACAATCACAAGTTGAAGTCCCACAATAGGCCATCTGCAAGCTGAGGAGCCCAGAAGCCAGTACAAATCCTTAGAACCTCAAAAGTAGGGAAGCTGATAATTCAGTCTTCAGTCTGTGGCCAAAGGCTTGAGAGCCTCTGGCAAATCACTGGTGCAGGCCCAAGAGTCCAAAAGCTGAAGAACTTGGAGTCTTATGTTCGGGGGCAGGAAGCATCCAGCATGGGAGAAAGATGGAGGCCAGAAGACTCAGCAAGTCTGCTGTTTCCATGCCTGCTTTTTATGCTGGCAGCTGATTAGATGGTGCCCACCCAGATTGAGGGTGAGTCTGCCTCTCCCAGTCCACTAACTCAAATATTAATCTCCTTTAGCAACACCCTCACAGACACACGCAAGAACAATACTTTGCATCCTTCAACTCAATCAAGTTGACACTCAATATTCACCATCACAACCACATGAGCCAATTCCTTACAATAAACATATATTCATGCAACTGGTAAATATTTTGTTGTTATAGATTTGGCTAACGTTCTTTTTGTGCCTATTTTAACAGTCTCAGTCACAGCCTGCTTTTATCTCTGAAGGGACCAAGCGACCCACGGAGTGCCTCGGCAGCCTTGTCATTGCACACAATCTTCACAGACAGGATCTCACTGCAGCCACCTTTCTACAGGAGCACAGGTGTGACATTATACTGATGACATCATTCTCAGAGAAAATTCATTTTACACACTAAGGACACACAGTTACAAGGAGGCTTACACAAAGGGAATGGACCTTTCCCCAACACAGTAGTGCAAGGCCCTGCCACTTTGGCTAAATTCCTGAAAATTCTTTGGTAAACTGAGGGCTGATGTATCCCTGACACTTTCAAGAAGTGGTTATTGACCCTTTCAGTATCCACAGTGTTAATACAAGTCCAATATTTCTTATTTATGTATTTTTTGAGACACAGTCTTGCTCTGTCACCCAGGCAGGAATACAGTGGCTCAGTCTCAGCTTACTGCATCCTTGACTTCCTGAGCTCAAGCAATCCTCCCACCTCAGCTTCCCACATAGCTGGGACTACAGGTGTGTGCTACCACACCCAGGTAATTTTATTTATTATAGAGACGAGGTCTGGCTACATTGCCCAAGCTGGTATCAAACTCCTTGGCTCAACCAATCCTCCTGCCTCAGTTTCCCAAAGTGCTAGGATTACAGATGTGAGCCACTGTGCCCAGCCGTTTAATTATTTATTTGGGGTACAGGTGACAACATATTCCTCATTTACAAATTTTACTTAATCTCACTGATGCTGTCGCTTGAAAGCTGACCCACCTTGAATGAAGCCTCCTCCAACAAGTTTGGAATCTGTCCAAATTTAAATTAACAGGTGCTCCTATGAATTCCATCAGAGATCACACTGTAGTTGCTTGAGCAACCTCTTCCTATGCCTCCTGAAGTATCTGGGTTGCATATGGTGGCCATAAGCTGTCCATGGGCTTCTGATGTAAAAAACAAACCTCCCCCCCTTTTGACCCTGTGCTGTACAGCATCAGGGCAGTGATTGCTGACCACATAATGGACCCTCTGGAAACAGAGGGCTCCGCGTCCATGTCCATGAGCCTTCATGCCCATCTGGCCATCAGGCCTTGGGAAGCAGCACCCCATAGCCTTGACACAGTTACAGAGATGTCCTTGCCTTAGAATGGAGTCAAATATGTACCCCCTGCAAGTCTCATCTGCAGGAAGCACTGGCCTTGTTCATCCTCAGGCTGTGGTGCTGGCACTGCCCTCCTTCATCCTCAGGCTGTGGTGCTGATACTGGCCTCCTTCATCCTCAGGCTGTGGTGCTAGAAGTCATCCCTCTCCCAGTCCCCTTGGGATCGACTGAGTGACGAGCAGTGAAGTTCGTCCACCGTCTGAATGGATGCCATCATTGGACGTGATGGAGCTCAGTGGAATGCTGCTGCCTTCCCTCCCTTAGCTAGGATGTCCCTGATAAAGGATGACGTCCAAGCCTCAGCACGACCGGCCAAACTTGAGATGGTCATCTCAGCACTGATGCTGGGCCAACAATTAGCCCCATTTGTACATTTTTACAAACCTTTTGGCAATTTCCAAGAATTGTCCACCTCCCGTCCCCATTGAACTAAAGAAACTTCTTGTCTCATGGATACTCAGAATACCAATCAAGGCAACAGATGCTTTTATTTTAACTAAGTACACAGTACGGATCTCACAGGGACACTCATCCCCTACAGAGTTCCAGACACTACTGATGGTGACCAAGGCAACATTTCATCAGAAAACACAGTGCTGGGCTTGTGAAGAAGGTGTCCAGTAGAGCTTCCACTGCCCCTATAGGCTGCAGGCAGCTGCTTTAGTTGAGAGACTGAGCTCCTCAAAGAATTCCTATTTAAGTTACAAAGCAGCGAGTGGATGCCCTGCTGGGTTCCACTGTTGCCACAGGCTTTGATTACTCTAAGTTCATGCTCCTTAGGAAAGTGCACTTTTTACACCAATGCTACACAGTTCCCTCAGTTGCCTTTACTGGTCATCAAGGAGTTCACATTTTTGACAACCATTCAGTCCTGGACTGTCCAAGGGGTGGAGGTAGCTCCGTACAGGAAGCTGCCTGCTGCATGTGGATCAGTAATATCAGACTTGCCCAAAAACTCACTGAAACCACTCATGAAAACCAATGCATGGGGAATGCGTGACGTCATCCAGATATTTACCAACAGGCTTGTGCTGCCAGAGACCCCAGATCTCTAAACCAATGCATGGGGAATGCATGACGTCACCCAGATATTTACGAACACTCTTGTGCTGTCAGAGTCCTCCTATCTTGCCTTCTGCTAAACAAATGGGGGCAGTAGCTTCGCATCGGCTTCCACATTTCATTACTCGTAGCTGTGGCCTTCCTAATTTCTCATGCCCAAGCACTTATTACAGTGTCTCTACAGCCTTCTCTCAGCCTCTTAAAATATTAGTCATCATTAAAATAAATATCCGATGTTAAAGCATCAGAGGTCAATTTGTATTGTGACACCTAAAATTTCATGCTGCACCCCACCAGTTCCTCAGCTTAATGGCTTTCACCCCCTGCCCAACTGCAAAACTCTTCAAATAAGTCAAGCACTTTCCCCCAAGGGACTAGGGGCCACCCACCCTCTGATGACTCCCAAGCCTGCCTCCCACACCCTCTGCTTGTTCTTTCTGTTCCTGAGTGCAACCCCCACATAGATCTGGAGAGATGCAGCAGCATCCTGCCCTAGGCTGAGTATGAGTAACTAATCAGTTACTGTCAGTTTCATCGTCTCAGTGTTGGTTGTGTCTGTAGCCACCCCGAGAACTCTAGGGCAAGACCAGCTTCTTCACCAGCTAGGAATTCACAGGAAGGAACCCAACTAGGAATTGCCTTTTTTAAAAAAATCCCTTCCCACCCTCTTAATTACGTAATGCATGCATTTTTATAGCTCTTTTGCTCATTCCATTATCTGAGGTCAGCCACTGATATTTAACCCATCCTTAGCCTCGGAGGAGGGCAGAGGAACACTGGTCATATTGATTTCCCTAGCAGCAACGACATGGTTTCCTCCTGTGCCACTCAAGTTCTCTTCTTCTTTAACTTGATGGTCAGTAGGTTGTGTTTCACTTATCTTTGCAGATTGTTAGGAAGATGAGACTCAGTCTTCATTTTTGATGTTGCCATAGAGAAGACTCTATGGTAATGTTTATTTGCACAAACAACTTTCTCTTCTCCCCCAGAAATTGCAAACTCTAATGTGAGAAACAGCTTTCTGGATTCTGCAAACACAGTTTATCCTCCCTCTTTTGAAGGCAAATTTCTTATATTCCCACAGCAATAATACACTCACATATAATTGTGGCATGTCATATTCATTGGCCACTATAAGGAGAAAATTCTCCAATTTTAAATCCAGGTTAATTGTGAAACTTTGGGTAGTCACAGAAAAAAAATCTCTGTGTACACATTTATAGACCTCTTATTAGGATTAAGTGAGGTATGAATAACTAATATTTATTGTGCACTTAGCATATGGCAGAAGCTTCCTGTGGATTATTTTATTTCATACTTAAAACAATATTCTATGCAAAATGCTATAATTTCCACTTGCCTCCAATTTAGACATAAATTGGATAAAACTGAGCCTAGTAAAATTAAGTATCATGCCCCAAAGTTCTCTGCTTAGTAAGAAGTAGAGGCAAGCCCAAACCTAAGTCATCTGATTTCAGAGCCCATACAGTTAAATGCTCTAAATGCAGCTTCCCGTGATGATGGTGACTATGAGAGCCTGTCACATACGACGTAGGACAGTGCTTCCCTGCAACATGCACAAGATTCCCGTGATGATGGTGACTATGAGACCCTGTCACATACGATGTAGGACAGTGCTTCCCTGTAACATGCGCAAGATTCCCATGATGATGGTGACTCTGAGAGTCTGTCACGTACGATGTAGGACAGTGCTTCCCTGTAACATGCGCAAGATTCCCATGATGATGGTGACTATGAGAGCCTGTCACATATGATGTAGGACAGTGCTTCCCTGTAACATGCACAAGATTCCCATGATGATGGTGACTATGAGAGCCTGTCACATACGGTGTAGGACAGTGCTTCCCTGTAACAAGCACAAGATTCCCGTGATGACGGTGACTATGAGAGTCTGTCACATACGATGTAGGACAGTGCTTCCCTGTAACATGCACAAGATTCCCATGATGATGGTGACTATGAGAGCCTGTCACATATGATGTAGGACAGTGCTTCCCTGTAACAAGCACAAGATTCCCGTGATGACGGTGGCTATGAGAGTCTGTCACATACGATGTAGGACAGTGCTTCCCTGTAACATGCGCAAGATTCCCATGATGATGGTGACTATGAGACCCTGTCACATACAATGTAGGACAGTGCTTCCCTGCAACATGCACAAGATTCCCGTGATGATGGTGACTATGAGAGTCTGTCACATACAATGTAGGACAGTGCTTCCCTGTAACATGCACAAGATTCCCGTGATGATGGTGACTATGAGACCCTGTCACATACAATGTAGGACATTGCTTCCCTGTAACAAGCACAAGATTCTCGTGATGATGGTGACTATGAGACCCTGTCACATACGATGTAGGACAGTGCTTCCTTGTAACATGCACAAGATTCCCGTGATGATGGTGACTATGAGAGTCTGTCACATACGGTGTAGGACAGTGCTTCCCTGTAACATGCGCAAGATTCCCGTGATGATGGTGACTCTGAGAGCCTGTCACATACGATGTAGGACAGTGCTTCCCTGTAACATGCGCAAGATGCCCGTGATGATGGTGACTCTGAGAGCCTGTCACATACGATGTAGGACAGTGCTTCCCTGTAACATGCGCAAGATGCCCGTGATGATGGTGACTATGAGAGTCTGTCACATACGATGTAGGTCAGTGCTTCCCTGTAACATGCGCAAGATTCCCTTGATGATGGTGACTATGAGAGCCTGTCACCTACGGTGTAGGACAGTGCTTCCCTGTAACATGCGCAAGATTCCCGTGATGATGGTGACTATGAGAGTCTGTCACATACGATGTAGGACAGTGCTTCCCTGTAACAAGCACAAGATTCCCGTGATGATGGTGACTATGAGAGCCTGTCACATACGGTGTAGGACAGTGCTTCCTCTGTAACATGCACAAGATTCCCGTGATGATGGTGACTCTGAGAGCCTGTCACATACGATGTAGGACAGTGCTTCCCTGTAACATGCGCAAGATTCCCGTGATGATGGTGATTATGAGAGCCTGTTACATATGATGTAGGACAGTGCTTCCTCTGTAACATGCACAAGATTCCCGTGATGATGGTGACTATGAGACCCTGTCACATACGGTGTAGGACAGTGCTTCCCTGCAACATGCACAAGATTCCCGTGATGATGGTGACTATGAGAGTCTGTCACATACAATGTAGGACAGTGCTTCCCTGTAACATGCACAAGATTCCCGTGATGATGGTGACTATGAGACCCTGTCACCTACGATGTAGGACAGTGCTTCCCTGTAACATGCGCAAGATCCCATGATGATGGTGATTATGAGAGCCTGTCACATACGATGTAGGACAGTGCTTCCCTGTAACATGTGCAAGATTACTGTGATGATGGTGACTATGAGACCCTGTCACATATATGTAGGACCCCAGTGCTTCCCTGTAACATGCACAAGATTCACCCAGGGATCTCCTTAAAATGCAAAACCATAGACCACACTTTGACTAGCTTGGATAAGGGGTCAGAGCATCGAAATGAGTGTGTAAGTGACTGTGCTAAGATTCTCCTGCTCATCTGGGCACTGGCTCATGATATTAACAAAGCTTAGGACCTCCAGTCCTTGCTGGAAAGGAAATACACATACATAGCATGTGACTGTGCATATGGAATGTCTGTCGTGTTCTGGACATTGTGCTAGACAACAGAGATAAGAAGTCAAATAATCCCTTGTCTCTATCTGAAAGGAGCTTCCTACGTAGTGGCTTCTAACTGCAGTGCATATTTTCTCTTCTGTCTCAGGTGGGTGAGTTCTACCTCAATGTTGATAACTGAACACTGCCCAGTGGGTTTGACAGGGGAGACCATAGCTAGCTGCACTCCCACATAGCTATGACCATACTATATCTCGTGAAGCCATTTCCCCCTTGTCAGAAGGCTCCTTCCAGTATCATACACGCTCCCCATGATTATACCTTCTTCCTCCTTCCACCCAAGTGCCCCTAAGTTTTGCTAAGATAAAAAGATAAGCCACATTCTTGACATTAATTGTATATTAATAATGAACTTGTCTTACTTTTCACATATTTAAAATTTTCTCCATTTATAGAATATATTGATTAAAATAGGAGTGAATTTTAACCATGCATATCTATTACAAACTTCATGGTATACTTTGCTGTTTTCAAATTTCTTATGCTCTTATAAAATGTGTGTTCTGGACTCACATTGGCTTCTACTTCTTCCCCCTGGCTTCCATTAGTTTAGGCTATGAGCAGAGATGGATGAGGTGGCCTACAGTAGGTTGTAGTGAAGTAGGAAGTAGGATGGTAAATCTGTAAATATCAGAATGAATCCAAATTTATAGATTCAAAACCAGATTATAAAACAGCTCAAAATGAACTACAAGCAAGGCTGTGCACTTTGGGAGATTGAGATGGGTAGATCACTTGAGCTTAAGAGTTTGAGACCAGCCTGGGCAACGTGGAAAAAAACCGTCTCTACAAAGCAATTTTTAAAAATTATCCAATCATGATGGCCTGTGCCTGTGGTCCCAGCTCCTCAGGAGGCTGAGGTGGGAGAATCACTTGACCCTAGAAGTTTGAAGCTGCCAAGATCACACCACACTGCATTCCAGCCTAGGGACAGAGTGAAGCCCTGTCTCAAAAACAAAACAGCTCTAAAGAAAGACGGCTAAAAAAATAGTTCAAGTTCTTCCTATCTGGTTTTACTTTCCCCCCAAGTAGCTCCATAATGCTGAGAGCAAAGTCAATTGTTCTAGCAGGTTCTGACAAAAACTATCATATCATGGGGTTCAATGAAAATATCAAATCATAAATATAACGATCAAATCTGAAAGTGAATCCGGTTTCAGAGACCTTCAGAAGCCTCTGTGTAGGAAGCTCCTTTAAGATAGAGACAAGGGATTATTTGACCTTTTATCTCTAGTGTCTAGTACAAAGTCCAGAACACAGCAGATATTCCATATCCATAGTCACATCCTATGCATGTGTATTTCCTTTCCAGCAAGGACTGGAGGTCCTAAGCTTTGTTAATATCGTGAGCCAGTGCCCAGATGAGCAGGAGAATCTTAGCACAGTCACCTACACACTCATTTCAATCCTCTGACCCCTTATCCAAGCCAGTCAAAGTGTGGTCTATGGTTTTGCATTTTAAGGAGATCCGTAGGTGAATCTTGTGGCTGTCAAAGGAGGAGAAGCACTGCCCTGCAAATATAGAGCAGGTGAACTAAGTTAATTATTAATTTATAGTGGTGGGCTGGCTATTTATCTTGTTAATGGGAATTTTCAAATTGACACACACAATCACCCCCATAAGGATTTTGGATTAAAAAACAAAGGTTTAGATATTAGATGTGTTTTACAATTGCCACACCACTCTTTTTGCTACAGTATCGAGGAGCACATTTCCCAGAGATTTAGATGGAAATTTCTATCTCATCAGCCTTCTGTTAGTATTTTCAAAATTGGATACTCAATAAATAGTGGCCAAATTGAATCTCTTACAGGTATCTCACTCAAACTGCAGTCATACTTTCCAATAGGCCCCATAAAAATCATTGTTCTGGAGAAGCCTAATATAATTATCCACCTCTTTAAACACTTAGGTAAGTATAATAATGCAAGCTTGCATGTGTGTGTTTGTGTGTGTGTGTATTGTGTACTTTGTGGCCTCTTGCCCAGTTTCTGCTGCACTCGATGGTGGTTCAAGTTTAATGAAAGTAACGTCCAGCCATGTGAGAAATCGTGACTTTTGTGTGCCCAGCAGGTAAAGAAGATAGATGGTATTGTAGAGAATATTTGCATTATGGATAAATGCATACTGTTTGACTGTTGATTTCATGCTTTTCATAGATATTATAACCAGATATTATATTCCAAGGGTTATATTTCAAAATCATAAAAAATAGAGAATACATTTTATATTTCTATCTGGAAATAAAAACAGTAAGTAGCCTACCTTTGGGGAAATGTGATAAAAATATTAATGACCATCACAACTCATTAAAAGCATAAAATTTGCAATGCTTTAAACTACATGTTCTTCATATGAATCTGTGTAGGTATATACACACATTTGATAAATGCTAAAGTCTAAGTGCATTGGTAAATCATTCAGACTTCTGTAGGCTGAAGGGATTACTTTTATCTGCCTTTATAGTGAGAATTAGATTTCTGTTCTTTATAAAGCAGGTAATATAGATTTTGCATGGAGTAAAAGCATTCAATTGTTATTAATGATGGCAGCAGCGCTGCAGAGGAGAAAGCCTGTCAGAGTAACGTGTTCAGTTTTACATCATAATCAGAGGTATGTCAATCTCTGTTGAAGGCAGAATTAAAAACCCCTTCAACATTTTTAAAATAATAGATGAAAAACATCTCAAAGTCTCCTTTAAAATTTGAATTGACGATTCCACATAACAGGAAAGGGACCAAGAACATCTTAAAGAAATACTTCACGATGGAAGTGATGTTTTAAGTGCAATTTCATCAAGGAGAAGTTTTTCCAAAAAGTCTTTTGACCTCAGTAAGACTCTCATTAGTTTACTCTGGTAAATAGTTTCTGGTAAAATAAGAAAGACTCGTTTTTTTAAAACGACAAACAATTTACAGGGTTTAATCTAATGTTGTGATTTCCACAGTGCTACTTGTGCCCTTGTGGTTACACATGTGTATTTATCTGCATTTTCTTGGCTCGTTCAAACACCAGTAAAATATTTTACTATCCAGGCTCTGTAAAAACCGAATTAATTTCCAAAAAGTGAGGATTGTATGTACGCTGTGGAGTATGTGGGGGTGTAGGTGTGTGACTTGTGTGCAGGGTGTGTGTGTGGTGTGTGTGTTTGGTGTGTGTGTGATATGTGTTTGGTGTGCTGTATGTACTGTGTGTTGTGTGTGGAGTGTGTGCATTGTGTTGTGGGTGTGTAGTTTGTGTGTATTGTGTGTGGTGTCTCTGTGTGTAGTGTATGTGTATGTGTGTATGTGTGTGGTATGTGTGTGATGTGTGTGTGGTGTGTGGTGCTGTGTGTGTGTTATGTTCATGTGTGTGTCGTGTGGTGTGGTGTGTGCTGTTTGTGTGGTGTGTGTGTGGGGTGTGTGTGTGTGTGCACATGGTGTGGTGTGTGTGCAGTGTGTGTATGAGTGACTGCTTCTCTTGGCGTGTGGACATCAGTCTTCCAGATCAGTTTCTCCATGTGTCTGGGGACAAGAAACAAGTTTCCGCAATAATTGCTACACAATTTTTTGAGAGAGGGACCAAATCTCTGTCGTGAGTGGGTATCTGCATCATTGCAGGAGGGAATGTGATGTCCCAGCTTGGCTCACACCCTCTGTGGGTTTAGGCAGGGTTCCTGCTGGATCCCTCAACTGTGGCCAGAGAGGGAGGGCTCTGTTTCACCACAGGGCACCGGAAGAGGACAGGTGTGTGGGAAGACCGGGTAATCATAATGGTAGTACTAATAGCAATAATTATAATGTTTTATGCATTTTATATGTCATAAGGATTTTAACTTTTATGTAACGTAATTGTTGTAAAAATGTCCCCAGTTGTTTGTCTTGTGCTTTTTACATAGTGTTGAAATATGTAAGAACTTTACATTTTAGGCAGTTTTGTTTATTACTCCAATAATACCACCAATGGGATAATTATTCTTGATTTGTAGATTTGAAATGTTACTCTGTTACCACACAAAATTACACAAAATTTCTGTGTTTTTAATTCTCTTTCATTTACGTGTTTATTTTTGTGCCATATCAAATGTTTAATTTTGAAAAGTTATAATGATCTTAAATATCTTGCAGATTTATTTTGTAATATTGGCTCTCAGTGTGTGTTTGTTCATCAGATGGATTTAAAATCACATTTTCTTGTTCCAAAATATTCTTCATGGAATTTGTATTGGAATGTGAGCATATTTTAAAATAATTTACAGCAAATTAAAGAGTTAATATTATTGAGTCCTCTCATCCAGAAGGTGACAAGCAAATTCCTCAAACCTCCTTTAATGCCGTTTAGTCAAAATTAATTTGTTAAATCAATATAAGTTAGCATAAATGAATATAACTAATAATTACATAAACTAATGTGTTTGGCTCTGCTTTTCTGTCTTCTGCCTTCTATCACTGATGTTTTATTCCTGTGTTTGTTGTTTTCTACATTTTGTTTTATTATGTCTTTGTCTCTGTCTTGTGGTTTGGAAAGTATATGACATATTGTAATTTTTAATTTTTTAATATTTTGTCTTTTAGTTTTAATAAATAAATTTTATTTTTTAGAGAAGTGCAGGTTCACAGCTAAATGGAGCAGAGGGTACAGGCTTCCCATATGTCCCTCTCTCCACACACAGCCTCCCCACTACAGCTTCGTGCCTCACAGGAGCACACCTGTGACAACCAGGAACCTGCCTTGACCCTTCAGTATCACTCAAAGCTTACAGTGCACATTCAGGTTTACTCTTCATGTTGCACGTTCTGAGTCTTGACAAAAGTTTAATGGCAATGGGATATTATTCACTGCTAACGGGAGATGATCTATCAAGCCACAAAAAAATACATGGAGGAAACTTAAATACATATTGCTAAGAGAAGAAGCCAATCCGAAAAGGCTACATACTGTTCGATTCCAATTATATGACGTTCTGGAAACGGTGAAACTATGGGAACAGTAGAAAAATCAGTGGTTGCCATGAACCAAGGGGAAGGAAGAGATGGATACACAGAACACAGATTATTTTTAGGGCAGTGAAACTATTCTCCATTATGCTATAATGGTAGATATATATATTTGTGAAAATCTATTTTAACTTTTAATCTTTTAAATTATATTTTTGTTTTAAAAAACTACAGACAACCTGGATGTGGTGGCTCATGCCTGTAATCTCAGCACTTTGGGAGGCCAAGGTGGGAGGATTGCTTGAGCCCTGGAGTTCAAGACCAGCCTGAGCAACAGTGCAATCCTATCTCTACAAATAAATTAAAAATTAGCGAGGTGTAGTGTTGCATTCCTGTAGTCCCAGCTACTCAGGAGGCTGTGGTGGGATGATCACTTGGCCCCAGGAGTTCGAGACTGCAGTGAGCTATGATCATGCCACTGTACTCTAGCCTTGGTGACAGAGTGAGACCTCATCTCAAAACATAAAACAACAAACCTACAAGCACACCTCAGAGGTATTGTGGATTTGGTTCCAGACCACTGCAATAAGACAAATGTTGCGACAAAGTTAGTCATACAAATTTTTTGGTTTCCCAGTGCATATAAAAGTTATGTTTATACTGTAGTCTAATGAGTATGTTAATAGCCTTATGCTTAAAAACAGTACGTGCATACCTTAATTAAAAACACTTTATTGCTAAAAAAAAATACCAACGAATGTTGAGCCTTGAACAGGTCATAATCTTTTCCTTGGTGTGGATCTTGCCTCTATATTGATGGCTGCTGACTGCTCAGGGTGGGGGCTGCTGACTGCTCAGGGTGGGGGCTGCTGAAGGTTGGGTGCCTGTGGCAATTTCTTAAAAATAAGAGAATGGGGTTTGTTGCATTGATACACTGTTTCTTTCACAAAAGATTTCCCTGTAGCATATGATGCTATTTGATAGCATTTTATCCACAGAAGAACTTCCTTCAAAATTGGAGTAAACCCTCTCTAACCCTGCTACTGCTTTATCAACTAGGTTTATGGAATTTTCTAAATCCTTTGTTGTCATTTCAACAATGTTCATAGCATCTCCACCTGGATTAGATTCCATCTCAAGAAAATATTTTCTTTGTTCATCCATAAGAAGCAACTCCCCATTTGTTCAAGTTTCATCATGAGTTTACAGCAATTTCATCTCATCTTAAGGCTCTAATTCTAATTCTAGTTGTCTTGCGATTTCTACCACATCTGCAGGGACTTCCTCCACTGACATCCTGAGCCCTCAAAGTCATCCATGAGGGCTGGAATCAACTTCTTCCAAACTCCTGTTAATGTTGATATTTCAACCTCCCCGCATGAATCACAAATGTCCTTAATGGCATCTAGAATGGTGAATCCTTTCCAAAAGGTTTTCAGTTCACTTTGTTCAGATCCATCAAAGAAATCACTGTCTACGACAGCTATACCTTTACAAAATGCATTTCTTATTTAATAATAAGACTTGAAAAGTCGGAACTGCTCCTTGATCCATGGGCTGCAGAATGGATATTGTATTAGCAGACATGAAAGCAATACCAGTTTCCCTATACATCTCCATCAAAGCTCCTGAGAAACTAGGTGAATTGTCAATGAGCAGCAATATTCTTAAAGGAATCATATTTTTTCTGAGCAGTAGGTCTCAACAGTGGGCTTAGTCAGTAAAACATGCTTTTAACATATGTGCTGCCAACCAGGTTGTGATGTTCCATTTCTCGAGCACAGAAAGAGCAGATTTAGCATAATTCTTAAGGGCCCTGGGATTTTTAGAATGGTAAATGAGCATTGGCTGCAACTTGAAGTCACTAGCCACAGTGGTCCCTGAAAGAGAGTCAGCCTGTCCTTTGAAGTTTTGAAGCCAGGCGTTGACTTCTCTCTAGCAATGAAAATTCTACATGGCATCTTTTTCCAATAAAAGGCTGTTTCACCTATATTGAAAATCGATTGTTTCGTGTAGCCACCCTCATCAGTGATCAAGAATCTTCTAGATAACTTGCTGCAGCTTCTCCATCAGCACTTGCTGCTTTACCTCACACTTTTAGGTTACAAAGGTGGCTTCTTTTCTTAAACCTCATGAATCAATCTGCTGTCTTTCAACTTTCTTCTACAGCATCCTCACCTGTCTCAGCCTTCATACAATGGATGAGAGTTAGGGCCCTGCTTTGGATGAGGCTCTGGTTATGGGAATTTTGTGGCTGGTTTGATTTTCCATCCAGACCACTCAAACTTTCTCCATATCAGCAATAAGGCTGTTTTGCTTTCTCATTATTTGTGTGTTCAATGCAAGAGCAGTTTTAATTTCCTGGAAGGACTTTTCCTTTACATTTACAACTTGACTGTTTGGTGCAGGGGGCCTAGCTTTTGGCTTATTTTGGCTTTTGACGTCATCCTCATTAAGCTTAATCATTTCTAGCTCTAGAGTTAAAGTGAAAGATATGCAATTATTTCTTTTATTTGAATATTTGGAGACCACTGTGATTATTAATTGGCTCGATTTAATATAACTGTGTCTCAGAGAATACAGAGACTCAAAGACTGAGAGACAGAGAGAGAGAGAGGAGCAGATGGTCAGTGGAGCAGGTAAAACCTGCAGACGCTGTATATGAAGGCTGCCATGGATCATGGCACCCAAATCATTTATAATAATAACATCAAAGATCACCGATCACAGATCACCATCACAGAGATAACAATAATGAACAGTTTTAAATATTGTGAGAATCACCAAATGTGACACAGAGACAGAAAGTGCTATTGAAAATTTGTTGGCAGTAGACTTGCCCAAAGCAGGGTTGCCACAAACCTTCAATTGGTTAAAAAAAAAAAAAAAAGAAACATTATCTGTGAAGCACGAGAAAGTGAAACCATAAAATGAGGTGTGCCTGTCCTTAAAATTTTCCTGGCGTGAAAGTAGCGAGTAGGCTCTTGGTAGGTTTTGTGGACTCAGCTATTGTGTGGTTTCGTTCAGTAGTTCCAGGGTGCACTCAATAAATATCCTCCTAGCAGATTCATTTTTTTCTCTAAAAAATTAGAGAAATTTTTGGAATATTCCTGCTTCCTTCATGAAGAAATTCCAAATATGTAGTTGTCCTTTAAAAATCATATAATGCTCTAATGATTGATTCTTTTTTTAAAATTAACTCTCTCTTCATCACAGCAAGTCCACAACACCCATCCCAGAGTATCTTAGTGGAATCTCGTCATCCGCTCCTCTGTACAATCCCATCATCCACTCCTCTGTACAATCTCATCATCCACTCCTCTGTGCAATCCCATCATCCACTCCTCTGTACAATCCCATCATCCACTCCTCATTACAATCCCATCATCCACTCCTCTGTACAATCCCATCATCCACTCCTCTGTACAATCCCATCATCCACTCCTCTGTGCAATCCCATCATCCACTCCTCTGTACAATCCCATCATCCACTCCTCTGTACAATCTCATCGTCCACTCCTCAGTACAATCCCATCGTCCACTCCTCTGTACAATCCCATCGTCCACTCCTCTGTACAATCCCTGACTTTAGGTTAGGTCAAAGATCCCTTATGACAACTGACATCAAAATGTGATTCAAGTTTCAATTAGAAGGCTCTCTACCCTTTTAATATTCAGATACACATGATTCAGAAGCCAAACCTCAATTTTTCTCCCTCTACTTTACCCTGCAGCCACAGAGACCATCTGTTTCCACCACAAGACTGACATGGCTGCGAAAGTCTCCCTTGGTGACTTCTATATCAAGCATGCCAATATATTTTTTTTTCTGAAGATTTAGGGCTCCTGGGAAGAAATCATGTGCATCAAGCATGGCTTTTGGGACAACCTGTAAAATTCCTTCTGCTTCTCCCCTTAGTCTGGGAGCCTGGCCCCACCTGCTCCTCCCCCCTCGCAGCACTTCAGGCTCCTTACGTGGCCCCTGCCTCCCAGCACAGCTGTAGAGAAGGGTGGTTCATTGACTCCTCCAGCTGCTGCTACTGGGAGGGAGCAGCCCTACCAGTTTTAACTGTTTTCCAAAGACCTTCAAAGAAGGATAGTGAAGTCTTGGATTAATGTTTTCCAATTTACTTAAAGGCAATCAACTTTTAAACAAAAAATGTATAGTTATTTTCAGTATGGAACCAATATTTCAGTATCAGTGCATTTCACGGTCACAAAATCTACCACCAATACATTTCTGATTGGGAAGCAAAGGTGCTATAAAACTTTTACTATCAGCAACTACATGTATTGTTTTAGCCCTGAAATCAGGATAGAAGAGCTAATAATTTTCATTCTTGGTGTGGAAATCTGTTTCTATTTCCCATTGAATTATGTCAATCAAGGCAAGCAAACATTCATTTGATTCCATTTCAAAGCACTCGTCTCATGCATTTTTCATTTTTTAAAGCTTTTGCTTAATTACATATTAAAATAATAGTTGGTTTCGCAAGTATTTGTCTATACATCTGATATAACATACATCTGATACAAGATTTTAAAATATATTAGCCGGGCGCCATGGCTCATGCCTGTAATTCCAGCATTTTGGGAGGCTGAGGCAGTTGGATTGCCTGAGGTCAAGAATTTGAGATCAGCCCAGCCAACCTGGTGAAACCCCGTCTCTAACTAAAAATACAACAATTAGCTGGGTGTGGTGGCACATGCCTGTAATCCGGGCTACTTGGGAGGCTGAGGCAGGAGAATCGCTTGTACCTGGGAGGTGGAGGTTGCAGTGAGCCGAGATTGCGCCATTGCACTCCAGCCTGGGCAACAGAGCAAGACTCTTGTCTCAACAACAACAACAACAACAGTATATATATATATATATATATATATATATATATATATATATATATATACTCTCTGTCTCGTGCTCTCTCTCTATTATATATATATATATACTGTAAAAGTCAAAATAAAATATGTTTAGGGATTCATTTTATTGAAAAATCATTTTAAATCAAATGTCATAGGGATACTCTGCAATGCACCCTTTGGCCCATTTCTAAAACAGATTTATATATTGTCAGCAGTTGTCAGCAGTTGTTAGCAGACAGGAGCTATGATTGCACTCTAAAATTTATTTTACTACAAACATAAACCCTAGAAAACTTTCATAACATATTTTTCCCAATTGGTTTCAGTATGAATTGTGCATTTTGAAAATACCATGACTAGTTTAAAATCCATAAAAGGGTGAAAAGAAAGATTTACATTTCCCAAATATGGCTTGTTACCTAGATCTACTCGTTTGTATATGGATTCTGGCATTTAGGAAAATGAATTTTGTCTAAATTATCTGCTCGTGGCTATCAACATCAGCATTGTGTTTTGCCTTTCATTGCAATATTCCGCCCAGTGAGCACCTAATGCTTCTCAGGTGCTATTCCAGGTACTGCAATACAGCAAGAACAAAGCAAAGTCCAGTCTTCAGGGATTTTGCTTTCTAATGAAAAAGGCAGAGAATGAAGACAAAATCGAATAAAATAAGGTGTAATAGATGGTGTTAGGTGTATGAAGAAAAATAAAACAGGCAAAGGAACAGGGAGTGCCCGGCTGGTCTGTGGGGGTGGAGAGTCCTGCTGTTTTATGTAATTACTCAGAGAAGTTTCCCAGACATGGTGATATTAAGAATAAAGTCAATAAGGAAAGAAGCTTTATAGATATCTGTGAAAATAAATTCCAAAAAGGCCCTGGGGCAGGCTCCTGCTTGCCACTTCTAGGACCAGTAAGGGCGTTGATGTGGCTGGAGCAGAGAGAGGAGGCGCCAGAGAGAAAGACCCAGAGATTAGAGCCAGGGGGAGTGCACGGTGTAGTTGGGAAGGCCTTGTGGCCCGCGGTGAGGACATCCACTTCTCAGGTGATACAGGAAGCCTGTGAGAAGATTCTAAAAACACGAATGATGTCTCTCCTACCACTGAAAATAATCACCCTGGTTATTGTGCAGGGCTCAGAAGCTGAAGCGGGGAAAGCAGAATGGATATTGCAATAACCCAAGACTAAATGATGTTAACGGGGGCCAGGGCTGTAGAGCTGAGAGCTGAGAGTGAGAAAATGATCAGACTCTACATACATGGAAGCAGGGCTGCTAGAGCCAGCTGACCAATTGGATGTGGCTATGAGAAAGAAACAGAGCTCATTTTTAGCCCAGGTTCACAACTGAAAGAATGAGGGTACTATTAAAAGTAATGGCAAAAACTGCAATTACTTTTGCACCAACCTAATATTAGCACATATAAGGGCGGGTGAAGGAAGAACAATTCTAAGCATGTAAACTTGGGAGTTTAGTTTCAGATGAGCAGAAGTTAAGACACTTCTTGGATTCCAAATGGAGTTGTACAGACACATCAGGAATCCAGTAGCGATGTCTGGACCATAGATTACATTTTTTGAATCGCTGGTATGCAGTTGTTATTTAAAATTACAAATTTAATTTGTTTGGACTCTAGAATGAGTATAGATAGAGATTTTTGAGGATTGACCTCTAGAGAACTTTGACAGATAGAGGTGGATAAACCAAGTAAAAATATGAGAAGGTGCCACCAGTTAGGTAGATTAAGGGCAAGCATTGTTTTTAAGCGAGATTTTAAGATTTCAAAGTAAAAGAATATAAGTTAATATAAAATGTCAGCTCAGACAAAATTATAGTCAAATTTTTTTTATGTAATGCTAACGCCTTGAGAATTTAAAAAGAATTATATGGCTTCAGATAAAAAAAGAACAGCTAGAAAGTAAGAGAATTCAAGGTCGAGTTATGTCATTTCTTCTAAGTACACCACGCCGTAGAAGGCATTTAACGTGTGTAGGCCACAGTTTGAGTCAAATGTAAATAAGAGCATTGCCCTAGATCAATGTGTGTTCAGCTGACTTCAACTCTTTCTGCTACCTTGTTACATTCTCAAGTGTTACAGGAGAAGAACAGCAGGGGAGAGATGAGGATTCCAGTGGCTACTGCTTTTACTGAGGAAAGAGGATTGATGCTCTGTGACATTGTGTGGGGTGAGAGGATAGGCTCCAGTTTCTTGAACTTTAAATTTGTGTCAAAAGAGAATGATCTCATATGATTTTTCTTTTTACTATAAAAAAAATCAATCAATCTTAGAAATTATTTGACTGTGCTCCTTCTTTCTCGCACCTGGCATTGATCACAAATTTTGCTGCCTTCATCTTCAGAATATATCCAAAACCTGTGCATTTCTCATTCCCTCCACCACCACAAATCAAGTCCAAGCCACTATTCCTTTTTATTGGAATAACTGCAACAGCTTTCTAAGTAAGTCCCCTGCTTCTCTAGGCTCATCAGTAGATTCTCGTCTCACTCAGAATAAATTCCCAGCTCCTTCAGAATTGCCCTGCTACCTATGTAAGCTCATCCCCTGACTTCATCCCCATTTACTGAGCCCTTCTCTATTTTTCTAAAACATCAAGCACTGTTACACCTAGGGCTTCCGTAGTGGCTGCTCCCTCTTCCTGGAATGCTCTTCCCACAGACTTTCTCAACTTCCTCACTCCTTTTACATTGCTGTTCAAATGTCACCTGATCAGAGAGGCTCCACATGCCCATTTATGTTGCATAATGCTTCTTATCTCCTTCGCCCTCCATAGTTTCCATGGAAGTTGTCGCCATACTACCCATTATATGCTCACTTTTTGTTTATAGTTTGCCTTTTTTCCTTATCCTGGAATATAAGCTCTATAAGGGCAGATATTTTATTAGTTTTGTTTATGCTGTATCCTTAGTGCTGAGAATGTGCTGAGCATGCCGTGGACAGGGAAAGTTATTTACTCAATGAATAAGTGCATAAATGAATGCATCCTCGAGTGAATGAATGTGTGAATTTGGTTCTTCCTGGGTGATAAATTGGAAGTTAAAATAAATGCAATCACTTTGATGGAGAAAATTTTAGAAGGTGGCATCTGTTAAGTTTATCTAATCACAAAACACTGAGTTAACAAAATATTTGCTTTCTCTATAGAAGAGGCATAGGTTTGGATATCAGGGGCTGAGTTCCAGGTAGTAAATTATAATGGAAGAACACTGGGCCTAGATGCCAATGTTAATTCCTCCAAGACCTAGTTACTTGGCAAATTCGTAAAGATTGTCTACTGCTTTTGCTACACTGAAAAATAATTAGGTGTAAGATCCTGTCTAAATCTATAATTCCATACTCTAATTTTATATTTCATCTGCTGCTCTGTAAGCTACTATCTCTGTGAGTTTGTATCAGTCATTTAACTCATCCAGGGCTGCAAAATTGTAATCTGTAAAAATGAGTGACAATTTCCTTAATTCATTTCTTCTAAAATGCTATCATATTTCTTTCCAGTAAGGACTTTCTGACTCTTACCTTGGTATATTTTCTACTTTCCTCCACCAGGACTTCAAGTTGAAGAGGATAAGGTAGATAGGAGCTTAAATCTGAAGCATTACTCTCTGACCTTTTCCCTTTCAGGTTGTGTTCCCAGCCCCAGGCAGGGATCTCCTTTTCCTTTTCCTTTCTCTGCAACCTTCCTAAAGTTTTACTCTACTATTAACCTCTGTATTCTAATCCTGGAAGCTTTGTTACTGATATATAAAGTCCGTATTTGAAACTTTCAAGAAAATGCTTTTTTTCTTACAATAAATCCTGGCTTCAACAAATCCAAATCATTTGCTTTGAGATTATTACCACATTGCATACTAAAAATCTCCCCTATTTTTAAACCTAGAACAAAATAAGTGAGCGCTTTGTTGTGGGCCATATAGAAGTAAAGCTTTCATGCAGCAAACAATTCAGGATTCCTAGAGATAAAGTAAAATGCATTCTGGAACTAGAAAAGAAGAATAAGTTAAATTCAAAGTAAAAGATATAAACTAGTAAAAATTAGAGCAGAAATCAATAAAATTAGAAACAAGAAATCAATGGAGAAAATCAACAAAACCAAAAGCTGCCTCTATGCAAAGATCAGTAAAATTTATAAACTTGCAGCCAGTCTAAGAAAAAATAAAAGAAGATACAAATTACTAACAGAAATGAAAAAGGGACCATTCTGATCCAACGGATATTAGAAAAATAATAAAAGAATTTCGGGGAGATCTCTAAGCCCACTAATTTGATAACTTAGAGGAGAAGTTTATTTGAAAAAATAATATCTATCAAAACATAATCTGATTAGGCTTATAGTGACTTAAAATTTGAATTATTAACTAATAACTTTCTAAAACTGAAAGTGCTGGGCTCAGGTGGTTTCAATGGTGGATTCTACCAAATATTTAAGGAACAAATCATACCAATAGTCTGCAATTCCTTCCAGAAAACAGAATCTGAGGAAACACTTCTTAACTTTTCCTGTGTGGCTAGCATTCATCTAATACCAAAGCTAGACAAAAATGTTACAAAAAAGGAAATTATAGACCATGATATGGTTTGGTTTTGTGTCCCTGCCCAAATCTCATGTTCAGTTGTAATCCAATGTTGGAAGAAGGGCCTGGTGGGAGGTGACTGGAAGATGGGAGCAGATTTCCCCCTTGCTGTTCTTGTTATAGCGAGTGAGTTCTCACAAGATCTGGTTGTTTGAAAGTGTGTAGCAGCTCCCACTTTGCTCTCTTCCTCCTGCTCCAGCCATGTAGGAGATGCCTTCCCCACCTTCACTTTCTGCCATGATTATAAGTTTCCTGAGGCCTCCCAAGTAATGCTTTCTGTACAGCCTGTGGACCCATGAGCTAATTAAACCATTTTTTAAAAATAAATTACCCAGTCTCAGGTAGTTCTTTATAACAGTGTGGGAAAATTGGTACCAGGAGTGGGGTATTGCTATAAAGCTACCTGAAAACGTAGAAGCAACATGCAAACTGGGTAACAGGCAGAGGTTAGAACAGTTCGGAGGGCTAAGAAGAAGACAGGAATATGATGGAAAATTTGAAAATTTCTAGAGACTTGTTAAATTGTTGTGACTGAAATGTTGATAGTGACATGGACAATGAAGTCCAGGCTGAGGTGGTTTCAGATGGAGGTGAGAAACTTACCGGGAACTGAAGTAAAGGTCACTCTTACTATGCTTTGGCAAAGAGACTGGCAGCATTGAGCCTTTGCTTTAGGGCTCTGTGGAACTTTAAACTTGACAGTGATGATTTAGGGTGTCTGGCAGAAGAAATTTCTAAGCAGCAAAGCATTCAAGATGTGACTACACTGTTTCCAACAGTGTATGGTCATATGTTTGAGCAAATAAAGTACCTGAAACTGGAACTTAACATTTAAAAGGAATGAAGAACATACAAGTTTAGAAAATCTGCAGCCTGTCCAAGTGGTGGAAAAGAAAAACCCATTTTCTTGAGAGGAATTTAAGCCACCAACTGCAGAAATTCGCATAAGTAAAGAGGAGTCAAATGTGAATACCAAAAACAATGGGGAAAATGCCACAAAGGCATTTCAGAGACCTTCACAGCAGCCCCTCCCATCACAGGCCTGGTAGCCTAAGAGAAAAGAATGATTTCATGGGCTGGGCCCAGGGCCCTGCTGCCCTGTGCAACCTTGGGACACTGCTCCCTGCATCCCAGCCACTCCAGCTCCAACTGTGGCCAAAAGGGCCCCAGAAATATCTTAGGCCACTGCTCCAGAGGGTGCGAGCTGTTAGCCTTGGTAGCTTCCATGTGGTATTGAGCCTGTGGGTGCACAGAGGGCAAGAGTTGAGGCTTAACATCTACCTAGATTTCAGAGGATGTATGGAAATATCTGGATGTCTGGCAGAAGTCTGCTGCAAGGATGGAGCTCTCATGGAGAACCTCTACTAGGGCAGTGCAAAAGGGAAATGTGTGGTTGGAGCCCCCACACAGAGTCACCACTGGGGCACTGCCTAGTAGAGCTGTGAGAAGAGGGCAACCATTCTCCAGAGCCCAGAATAGTAGATTGACTGACAGGTTGCACCGTGTACCTGGAAAAGCTGCAGTCATTCAATGCCAGCCTGTGAAAGCAGCTGCATGGGTTGCACCCTGCAGAGCCAAAGGGGCAGAGTTGCCCAAAGCCCTGGGAACCCACCCCTTGCATCAGCATGCCCTGGATGTGAGACATAGAGTCAAAGAACATATTTTGGAGCTTCCAGACTTCATGAGTGAGCTGCTGGGTTTCAGACTATCATGGAGCCTTTCATCCGTTTTTTTTTTTTTTTTGGCCAATTTCTCCCATTTGGAATGGGAACATGTATGCAATGCCTGAACCCCCATTGTATATTAGAAGTAACGAACTTCTTTTTGATTTTACAGGCTTATAGAAAGAAGGGACTAGACTTGTTTCAGATGAGATTTTGAACTTTTGAGTTACATGCTGGAATGAGTTAAGACTTTGGGGTACTGTTGGAAGGTATGGTTATATTTTGCAATGTGAGAAAGGCATGAGATTTGAGAGGGGCCAGGGGCAAAATAATGTGACTTGGATTTTTGTCTCCACCCAAATCTCGTGTTGAATTGTAATCCAGTGTTGGATGAGGGGGCTGATGGGAGGTGATTGAATCATGGGGTGGATGTCCCCCTTGCTGTTCTAGTGATAGTGAGTGAGTTCCCAGGAGATGGGGTTGTTTATAAGCATGTAGCATCTCCCCCTTCAGTCCCTTCTTTCTGCTCCAGCCATGTAGGATGTGCCTTCTTCCCTTTCACCTTCTGCCAGGATTGTGTTTCCTGAGGCCTCCCCAGCCATGCTTCCTGTGCATCCTGTGGAAATGTGAGTCAATTAAATTTCTTTTCTTTATAAATTACCCAGTCTCAGGTAGTTCTTTATAGAAGTGCAAGGATGGACTAATACAGACCACTATCTTTCATGAACATAAATGCAAAAATTCTTAACAAAATATTCACAAATTAATTCTAACAATGTATAAAAAGGATTTTAAATTGTAATTGCAACCAAGTGGGATTTATTCCAGATATGCAAGTCTGGTTCCACACTCAAAAATCAATTTATACAATATATTGCATCAGAAGGCTAAAGAAGAAAAATTATATTATTATGTCAGTAGATGCGGCAATGTACCTGCATAATTCAATACTCATTCATGATAAAAAAAAACTCTCAACAAATTGGAAATAGAAGGAAACTCGTTCAACTTGACAAAAGAATATTTACCAAAAAAAGTGCTAATATTATACTTTATGGTTAGAAACCAGATGCTTTCAACCTATCTTTGGTTACAAGACAAGGATGTCCACTCTCACCACTCTTATTCAACATTGTACTAGAAAACATAGCTACTGTAATAAAATAAGAGAAATAAATAAAGGGGAAACATATGGAGAAGAAACAAAACTTTCTTTGAAATGAACAAGTTATCTAGTAGAAAATCTGAAAGAATAAAAAAAAAACTCGTGGACCTAATAAGTGATCATAAAAAGATTTCAGGATACAAAGTTAATAGGCAAAAGTCATTTGCTTTCCTGTATACCAGCAATTGACAAGTGAAATTTTAAATTAATATCAGAAGAGGCTATATACAGCATGATTCCTATATAACATTCTGGAAGAGGCAAAACTAGAAACAGTGAAAAGATCAGTGGTTGCCAGGGGTTTGGGGAAGCGGGGAGAGATGAATTGTTGGAGCACAGGGGAGTTTTAGAGCAGTGAAAAATTCTTCATGATACTGTAATGGTGGCTTTGGTGCTAATTAGCTTGTACCCTGCAGCTGTTTTCACAGGCTGGCATTGAATGACTATAGGTTTTTAGAGATTTTTTTATCTCTATCTAATCAGCCCAAAAGCCACCATAACAGTATTACCATTAGATATATCTAATCAGCCCAAAAGCCAGTATCATGTTTAATATTATACCAACATCCCCATTAACTCAGTAACGAGGGAAAAAAAAGCATTATGAGTAACATTACTTATAACTTCTGTGTAAATTTTAGGCAAATAGTGATATTTATAGCTTAAAAACATGCATTTGTCAAACTCCATAGAATTTACAACAAAAAGAGTGAATTCTAATATAAATAAATATAGCACATGCAATGTACTATGCAAGACATTAATAATAGGTGAAACTATATGTGGGTTGGGGGTGGGGTAAATTAGGTCTATGGAGACTCCCTGTAACTTCTTAACAGTTTTTTTTTTTTTTTTTGGTAAACCTAAAACTGATATAAAAATAAAGTCTATTAATAATAAAAGAGTCCACATTTTCAAATTAATATTACATTACACTTATCATTGAAATATGTAAAATTAGAATCTGGAAGTAAAAGGAACAATGCTATAACCAAAACAAATTGGGAGCAATGTGAAGGCTGAATTTGGGTAGATGTCTATGTGTTCTAATTGTCTCGTGTTTCATTGTGACGACTCAATAGACACAATGCGTAGTTGATAGATCAAGATATAAAGGCATAATTTTATTATATAAACTTATACATATCACTAGGGTAGTTAAAAATCTAGATCATAAAATTTGCCCTTCTCAAAAAGAAAATACTGTTAAAGAAAAGATAAATGATACAATGAAAGACTGTTTAGTAAGAGAAAACATTATCGATAATAAGAACAATATACGATAACAGAGCTATGAACAAACATGTCATATCTGTATCAATATATCGAATTTGTTCAAGATATATTGGGCATGGTGGCACACACCTGTAATCCCAGCACTTTGGGAGGCTGAGGCAGGCGGATCATTTGAGGTCAGGAGTTCAAGACCAGCCTGGCCAACATGGCAAAACACTGTCTCTACTAAAAATACAAAACTAGCTAGGTGTGGTGGCAGATGCCTGTAGTCCCAGCTACTTGGAAGCCTGAGGCATGAGAATCCCTTGAACCCAGGAGGCAGACTTTGCAGTGAGTTGAGACTGCGCCACTATACTCCAGCCTGGGTGACAGAGTGAGACTCCATCTCAACAACAACAAAACAACAAATATATAACTGATATATATACACACATACACACGTATATATACACATGTATATATTCAATTCAAAAGCCAGTATCATGTTTAATATTACACAGACATCCCCATTAACTCAGTTATGAGAGAAGGATAAGCATTCTGAAGAATGTTACTTATAACTTCTGTGTAAATTTCAGACAAGTATGTGATATTTGCAGCTTAAACACGTACTCATTTATTTTTTTCCTTCCTGTCATAATCCAAGTGATATCTCTCTCTTGTTGGCCAATTCTACCTCCTCTTGAATCTGTCTTCCTAAATTACACCTGATCATTTTTTTAACTTTTTTATTGATTGAAATATACTCAAGACCTTCCTCTTCAGATACACAAAAATTAACAAACAAAAAAAAAACCACAAAAACAAAAGTGAAAATTTTCCCTGATGGCATATCTTCTGTCAGAAAAGATATACTATACTACCTCTATCAAGCTTGTTGTAAGAATTATTTTTACTCTTGATGTCTCCAGTGATTCACTGTGCTTGATTTTCTTTTTGAATTCACTCCTCAGCTCAGGAGAATCTCTTTCCCCTCATAATTCCTGTGAAAACTCCTTGTCCATCCACCCTCAGCAATCTCCTTATACCTGAACCCAATAGGTACTTTGCATCCCTGTCTTGGTCAGCAACCAATACTGGGCTGGCCTTCCTCCTTGATGTTTTCTCTTTGTTAGATGCCCTAGGGAGCTCTCTTAGTTTTCTTTTTAATTCACAACCTTTTCTCATTTCAGTTTGTCTTAAGATACTTTTCTTCCCCATAGCTTAGACCAGGGGCACTGTAAATGGAAGAAAATGAATGTGAGTTAATAATTCAAGAGATATAAAGGAGGCTGAGTAACTGCAATGTGGTCATTGCTAAGGCATGACAAGTAAAAGACAGGAAGGTGACAAGGCTGACTTTCTAGCATCTGGTTTATCCAACTGAGTGGTTGATATTAGCATTTCCTGAAAGGCCACTGGGGATGAGTAGGTTTGGGGTATAGGAATTATGGGTTAGTTTTGACGTATGCTGAGCTTAAAGGAATCAGTCACTCTCATGGTGCCATTCCTAACTGCTCCACTTTTAAAATCTAAATTCAGCCAGCTCTTACCCTGAGCACAATCTTTATATTTTCACTTTCTTGCTCCAATATTCCGGCTGCAACTGCACTTTGATCTCCTTAGAAACTTAAATCTCTTGCCTCCTTTATTTTTTTCCATCCATAAGACTCCTCAGGCCTTCCCATCCTTCCCTAGAGAGCTTATGTTAAAATTATATGCCTATTATGTATCCACAAAAATTAAAAATTCAAAAGTTTATGTTCCCGTATTTCATTCAGCACTGACAAAACCCTAAGTCAGAGGTTCCCAAATCTCTTTCCACAGTGCCGTTGGTTTCTTGCTGTTTTTCCCATCGCATACCCAGATCAGAAGAAATATCTGACAATTTCATTTCTTAGGTAGTTATGTCTACACAACTTAATAAGTATTCATATCATAATAACTCAGTAGCCACATGAAAAAAATGTATATTGGAAAAAAGGTAATATTTTTCTTTTATTTTTAGCCAGAATTATGGATGAATGGGATGTGCATGTCTGTTAGACCCTGTACAACTGGTCATGCTTGGAATCTAGTGGAACATCGCCAACCGTCATGCTCTGTTTCACATTGATTTTAGTATAATACTTTCTTTTTATCACAGAAACCTCTGACAACCCAACTTCACAAAGACACAATGCCATTAAAAGACATGAAGCATGATCTAGTTGAAAGTGAATGACTACAAGCTCATTCTTGAGATATTTCAAAGGCATTGAGGGTCATCATTTTTACCAAATTTGTGGAACTGCAAATTCTGGAGTCCATTCCACCATTGTCTTTTCTGGGGAATACAACAACCTCATGAGAATTTTTCTTTGTGTGTGTGTGTGTATTATTCACTGAAGTTTTAACAGTTATCATATCCCTTTCACTCTTATCATTTGGTTTTACTGATATGTGGCATCTCATATCTAAAATGAGTCAAATCATATCTATAGCATACTGAATTATTTGTGTAACTTTATTCTTAAAATATTTAAAGTATTTGCAATTTGATTACTTATTTAGAAAAACTTGTATAAAATAAGCGTTGACAAAAACCATTCAACTATTTATTTTTAATAAAAGAAAGCTAGGTTCAGTTTTATTTTAAAACAGTTGATGTATAACCAGCAGCATTTGGGAAGTTTTGGTGACATTTATCTGAATGCCTGTTAGTGACCCAGCAGCAGTGACATAGAGCAGGCTTTGGATGGAGAAAACATTCCAGGTCTTCATCCTTATCTCACACAAGAAAGTAGGAGCTGGAGAATGAAAATACATTCTGCTTCCACCTGGGGAAGAATATACTTTCCCCTAGGAATGGAGAAGGTTCTTTTCAGCAAAGGGCAAGAATGCCTTCTGGAGTCATTTTCTAAAGGACCAGAAAATAGCTACTCATTTTCCCCTACAAACTTGCTATAGATACTCTGTGTTTGAAAAGGTGAAGTCAAAGCTGGCATGTGTATAGGAGGCCATGTCAATGCTTCTGGCATGAGGGCTCACCCTGCCTTTCTGCCTTTCTAAACTATTTTCTATTTTGCTCGGTCAAAAAATCTCTATGCATCTCTCTGTCCCAGAAACATCCCAATTGAACTGGGTTTCTTTTGTTGCTGTTTCTGTTGAAGGGAAGAGCTTTTAAATCCTCTTTAGCCCTTTACCCAGAAAGAGCAGGAATTATGTGCATCAATGTCTCAAACTTGGCTTAATGAAAGAAAACATTGACTCGTTTGTTCTATCACCAGGAAACCTTTGCTCCTCTTATGAACAACACCAGGAAACCTTTGCTCCTCTTACAAAGACGAGAAGAATCATAAGCCTCCTTTTTAAAGGTCTATCATACTCAATCATCTGTGCTTCAAGAACTTGTTTTATGATGAGTTTTTTAGCCTTGGAGAAGTTTTAAAGGAAAAGATTGAGCATTGGGAAGAGAATGGGCTGAGGAGTGAGGTAGTGAGTGTAGAAAATCCTGCTAGCTCCTTATTAAAGGAATCTAGAATGCAAGCTCCATGGTGGGCAATAATTTTCATTAAAAAAAACTGCCATAGCTGCAATACCTAGAGCATGGTCTAGCACATATCAATAAATACTCTTAAAATGAATGTATAAAACCAAGTCTAGATCCTCTCAGATTGATGGACAATGGAAGGAACATTTCTACACAGAGACATGAAATGGGGCCACTTCAAACCTCATCTCTAGCACTTCTCTTTACATTTTATGAATAGCAAAGTGGGTGGAGGTACTGGTTGAGGGAACAGTGTACAGCTGTCTGCACAGAGATTGCACTGCCCAGAGCTCAGGGGCCCAGCAGGTTTAGGGTGTTAACCTTCCTTCTGGCAATGGATGCAACATTGCATGGATAATTGAGAGTTATCTGTTAAAAACCTATCATGTAGCATGTAATTTGCCTTTCCTTATTCTCTTTAGGCAAGAGAAATCATAGTTCATCCAAAAAACCATTACCTGGAACCATTACTCTAGAATTTGGCCTCTTTCCATAGAATAATGTGTAGTGTTTGACCATCATTTGTACCCACAGCAGTTCTATTGCTTCTGGAAGAAAATGGGTGCTAGGTTTAAACCACCCCATGCATCATTCTGGTCTAAATATGAAACTATCTGAGATAGTGTGACAGATCCAGCACCAAGAGATGGTAATATAGAAACAATTTCTAAATTGTCACTTAAAACAGATAGCAGAGACTAGTCAAGGAAGATGCTTGGCAAAGTACTGCTTTCAAAACTGGATTTTAATTATTCTCTATTCTGTTATTTAGGTATTTATTTCTGATTTCAAAAATGATACAAGTTGTTTTGTGGATATTTTGAAAAAATACAGAAAATAACTAAAGAAGAAAAAGGAGTAATCATAATTTCATTGCCCCTGTATAATTATTGTCAACACCTTGGCATGCAACTCTTCCAACTTTCATTTTTTGACTCTTATTTTGGGTCTGGAGGTAAATGTGAAGGTTTATTACATAGGTAGACACATGTCACGTGGGTTTGTTGTACATATTATTTCATTACCAAAGTATTAAGCCCAGTACCCAACAGTTATCTTTTCTGCTCCTTTCCCTCCTCCCACCCTACCCACTCATGTAGGCCCCATTATCTGTTGTTTCCTTCTTTGTGTTCATAAGTTCTTAGCATTTAGCTCCTACTTACAAGTGAGAACATGTGGTATTTGATTTTCTGTTCCTGCAGTAATTTACTAACGATAATAGCTTCCAGCTCCATCCATGCTTCTGTAAAAAACATTATCTCATTCTTTTTTATGGCTGCATAGTATTCCATGGTGTATATGTGCCAAATTTTCTTTATCCAACCTGTCATTGATGAACATTTAGGTTGAATCCATGCCTTGCTATTGTGAATAGTGCTGCAATGAACATTCATGTGCATGTGTCTTTATGGTAAAATGATTTATATTCCTCTGGGTATATACCCAGTAACGGGATGGCTGGGTCAGATGGTAGTTCTACTTTTAGCTCTTTGAGGAATTGCCATACTGCTTTCCACAATGGTTGAACTAATTTACACTCCCAACAGTGTATAAGTGTTCCCTTTTCTCTGCAAACTTGCCAGCATCTTTTATTTTTTGACTTTTTAATAATCACCATTCTGACTGGTGTGAGATGGTATCTCATTGTGGTTTTGATTTGCATTTGTCTAATGATCAGTGATACTGAGCTTTTTTTCATATGCTTGTTGGCCACATGTATGTCTTCTTTTGAGATATGTCTGTTCACGTCCTTTGCCCACTTTTTAATGGGGCTGTTAGTTTTTCTCTTGTAAATTAGTTTAAATTCCTTATAAATGTTTGATATTAGACCTTTGTCAGGTGCGTAGTTTGCAAATATGTTCTCCCATTCACTAGGTTGTCTGTTTACTCTGTTGATAGTTTCTTTTGTTGTGCAGAAGCTCTTACATTTAATTAGATCCCATTTGTACGTTTCTGCTTTCGTTGTAATTGCTTTTGGTGTCTTTGTCATGAAATCTTTGCCCATTCCTATGTTCAAGATGGTATTGCCTAGGTTGTCTTCCAGGGTTTATATAGTTTTGGGTTTTACACTTAAGTCTTTAATACAACTTGTGTTTATTTTTTAGTATGGCTTAAGGAAGGGGTCCAGTTCAATCTTCTGCATATGGCTAGCTATTTATCCCAGCATCATTTATTGAATAGGCAGTCTTTTCCCGATTGCATATCTTTGTCAGATTTGTTGAAGATCAGATGGTATAGATGTGTGGCATTATTTCTGGGTTCTCTATCCTGTTCCATTGGTCTATGTACTTTTTTTTTTTTTACCAGTACCTTGCTGTTTGGTAAATGTAGCCTTGTAATATAGTTTGAAGTCAGGTAACATAATGCCTCCAGCTTTGTTCTCTTTTCTTAGGAGTGCCTTGGCTCTTTGGGCTCTTTTTTAGTTCCATATGAATTGTAAAATAGGTTTTTCCAATTCTGTTAAAAATGTTGTGAGTAGTTTGAAGGAATAGCATTGAATCTATAAATTGCTTTAGGCAGTATAACCATGTTAATGATATTGATTCTTCCTATCCATGAGGATGGGATGCATTTACACTTGTTTCTGTCTTCTCTGAAGTTTTTTCAGCAGTGTTTTGTAATTCTCATTGTAGAGATCTTTCACCTCCCTGGTTAGCTATACTCTTAGATATTTTATTCTTTTTGTGACTATTATGAATGGAATTGTGTTCTTGATTTAGCTCTCATCTTGGATGTTGTTGATGTGTAGAAATGCTACTGATTTTTGTACATTGATTTTCTATCCTTAAACTGTGCTGAAGTTGTTTATCAGCTGGAGGAGATTTTTGGCCAAGACTATGGACTTTTCTAGATATTGAATCATGTTGTCTGCAAACAAACACAGTTTGACTTCCTCTCTTCCTATTTGGGTGCCCTTTATTTATTTTTCTTGCCTGATTGCTCTGGCTAGGACTTCCAATAAAATGTTGCATAGAAATGGTGAGAGAGGAAATCTTTGTCTTGTGCCAGTTTTCAGGGGGAATGCTTCTAGCTTTTGCCCATTCAGTAAAATGTTGGCTGTGGGTCTGCTGCAGATGGCTCTCATTATTTTGAGGTATGTTTCTTCAATACCTAGTTTATTGAGAGTTTTTAACATGAAGGAGTGTTGAATTTTATCAAAGCCTTTTCTACATCTATTGAGAAAATAATGTGTTTTTTTTTTCTTTCTGTTTATGTGACGAACCACATTTATTGATTTGCGAATGTAGAACCAAACTTGCATCCCAGGCATGAAGGCTACTTCATCATGGTGGATTATCTTTTTCATGTGCTGCTGAAGTCAATTTGCAAGTATTTTGTTAAGTATTTTTGCATTAATGTTCATGAAGGATATTGACCTGAAGTTTTCTTTTTTTGTTGTGAGTCTGCCAGGTTTTGGTATCAAGATGATGCTGGCCTCATAAAATGAGTTGGGGAAAATCCCTCTTACTTAGTTTTTTGGAATACTTTCTGTAGAAATGGTATGAGCTCCTCTTTGTGCATCTGGTAGAATTCACCTGTGAATACATCAGGTCCCAGGCTTTTTTTGGTTGGTAGGCTATTTATTACTGATTCCATTTTGGAGCTCATTATTGATCTGTTCAGGGAATTAATTTCTTCCTGGCTCAGTCTTAGGAGGGTGTATGTGTCCAGAAATTTATCCATCTCTTCTAGGTTTTCTAGTTTGTGTCCATAGAGGTATTCATAGTAGTTCCTGATGGTTGTTTTTATTTCTCTGGGGTCAGTAGTAACACTCCTTTCAATATTTCTTATTCTGTTTATTTGGATCTTCTCTCTTTTCTTTTTTGTCTAGCTAGTGGCTTATCTATTTTATTCATTGTTTTCTAAAAAACAACTTCTGGATTTTTTGATATTTGGAATGAATTTTTATGTCTTGATTTCCTTCAGTTCAGCTCTGATTTTTGTTATTTCTCATCTTCTACTAGCTTCGGAGTTTATTCGTTTTTTTCTTCTCTAATTCTTTCATTTGTGAAGTTAGGTGGTTAATTTGAAATCTTTCTAACTTTTTGATATGGGCATTTAGTACTATGAATTTCCCTCTTAACACTGCCTTAGCTGTGTTCCAGAGATTCTAGTATGTTGTATCTTTGTTCCTGTGATATTTAAAGAACTTCCTGATTTCTGGCTTAATTTCATTTTTCACCCAAAAGTCATTCAGAAGCATGTTGTTTAATTTCCATGTAATTGCATGGTTTTGAGTGATTTTCATAGTATTCACTTCTATTTTTAGTGCTGTTTGGTCTAAGAGTGTGTTTGATATGATTTCCATTTTTTACATTTCTTGAAAATTGCTTTATGTCAAATTATGTGGTTGATTTTAGAGTATGTGCCATGTGGTTTTAAGAAGAATGTATATTCTGCTGTTTTGGGGTGGAGAGTTCTGTAATGGTCTATCAAATCCATTTTATCCAAAGTTGAGTTTAGGTCCTGAATATCTTTGTTAATTTTCTGCCCTGATGATCAGTCTAATACTGTCAGTGAAGGGTTGAAGTCTCCCACTATTATTGTGTGGGAGTCTATGCCTCTTTGGACAACTCTAAAAACTCACTTTATGAATTTCGGTGCCCTTGTGTTGGATGCATAAATATTTAGGAT
Source organism: Pan paniscus (assembly GCF_029289425.2). Lineage (NCBI taxonomy): Eukaryota > Metazoa > Chordata > Mammalia > Primates > Hominidae > Pan > Pan paniscus. The sequence goes on along the minus strand of NC_073252.2, from coordinate 186,948,870 downwards.
AATTAGGTCTTGTTGAATTGAACCCTTTACCATTATTTAATGTCTTTGTCTTTTTTCATCTTTGTGTTTTGAAATCTCTTTTGTCTGAAATTAGGATTGCAAGCCTTCCTTTTTTCTGTTTTCTGCTTGCTTGGCATATTTTCCTACATCTCTTTATTTTGAACCCATGAGTCTCATTATGCGTGAGATGGGTTTCTTGAAGACAACATACAATTAGGTCTTGCTTTTTTATACAATTTGTCACCTGCTCCTTTTAAATGGGCAGTTAGGCCATTTGCATTCAAGGTTAGTATTGATATGTGTGGATTTGATCCTGTCATTGTGCTGTTAGCTGCTTATGATGTTGGCTTGTGTGTTGCTTTATAGTGACACAGGTCTGTGTGTTTAAGTGTGTTTTCATATTAGTTGATAGTGGCCTTTCCTTTCTACATTTAGTGGTCCTTTCAAGATCTCTTGTAAGGCAGTTCTAGTAGTAATGAATTTCCTCAACATTTGCTTATCTGAAAAGGATCTTATTTCTCCTTCACTTAGAAAGCTTAGTATAGCTGGATTTGAAATTCTTGGCTGAAGATTTTTTTCTTTAAGAATGTGGAATACAGGCCCCCAATCTCTTCTAGCTTGCAGGATTTCAGTGGAGAGGTCTGCGGTTAGCCTGATGGGGTTCCCTTTGTAGGTGACCTGACCTTTCTCTCTAGCTGCATTGAACAGTTTTTCCTTTATTTTGACTTTGGAAAATCTGACAATTATGTGTCTCAGGGATGATCTTCTTGTGTAGAATCTTGCAGGAGTTCTCTGAGTTTTTTTGAATTTGACTGTTGGCCTCTGTAGCAAGGTTAGGGACATTTTCATGGATGATATCCTGAAATATTTTTCAAGTTTTTGCTTTCTCCCTCTTGCTTTCTGGGATGCCAGTGATTCAGATTTGGCCTCTTTACATAATCCCATACTTCTCTTTGAGGTTTTGTTCTTCCCTTTTTATTTTTTTCTTTATTTTTGTCTGTCTTATAGAACCAGTCTTCAAATTCTGATATTTTTTCCTCATCTTGGTTTATTCTCCTGTTAATACTTGTGATTGCATTGTGAAATTCTTATATTGTTTTATTCAGCTGTGTCAGACCCATTAGGTTCTTTTTTATACTGGCTATTTTGTCCTCCAGCTCCTGTAAGACTTTATTGTGATTCTTACTTTCCTTGGATTGGGTTTTGCCATCTCCTGAATCACTATTCTTTTAAATATAAAGAAGTGTGCTTCTTGTGTCTAGGAGGTTATGAGTTTCAGTAATAAAAGTCATTAACTTAAAGGACTGCACAAAGGATTAAAATGTAAAAGGTGGCTCTTTCATGAAGTGTATCAGTAATCTCTAATTAAGTTAAACACAACTTTAATGGTAAGAAGCTTCTGGTAGATGAAAATATAGTCAAGCTAAAGAAACATAAAAGGCATTATTGTGGATCAAATATTTAAATTAATACTTTCATGTGTACACACATAAAAGTACACTGATAAACTACAGATAATAAAAAATGATGCTTTTGAATGTAACTGTTTTCTTTTATTTTTGTAAAATTTTAATTTCTAAAACTTGGAGACAAAAGGTTTCTACCTTTCATGATCCCAAATGTGAGAAATAATGCATAGATATAATTAATGCTGGAACAATGAAACAGGATGCATCTTAAGTATGCACCTGCTTAATTTATAATCTGTTCAACCATCCTAATGGTGGAAGCAAATAATGATTGTTTTTATCACAAAACTGAAAATTTAAATGATGTAAATATTTATAGATCCATTCCAACCTCAGACTTGGCAAAGTTTGTGGAAATCTGACTGAACAATGTAAAAAAAATAGAGAGACAATCCAAAAGACATTATATTCAAAAAAGGAAGTTGATTTCATCTTTGACATTTTCAAAGAATGCTTAGCTGAATGTTACAAGTGATGTGCCTGTATTATAATTTTAATATTAATTTAAATATAGAATACACATTAATTTTAGCATAAATCCATTATTTTGAAATTAATATTTCCTATCAAGATCTTCACATTTAATGAGAAAGTTAGGTTTTCAATCAATTGTGATTATAACATAATTATGATGTAATAATGATGATGGTTTGATTTGTATTTTTTTAATATCTAAAGGGCCAACATATATATTACCTCATTTATTCAGCACTATAACATTTTCACATGCTTTTAAGAAATGAAGATTCAGATAGATTATATAATTTATCCAATGCACTAATTATGAAGAAGTAGCACTTGTCAGATTAAGAAAAATCTCACGTGTCTCAAGAATGTACTATGAGCTCTACCTTTCACTATGATGCTCTGATGATGAAATGGTTATCCCCATTAAAGATATTACTTGGTTAAGAAATAGAACTATGATTTAAACAAAGATGTTTCTATCTGATTTTTGCTAATTGTCTTTGTACAAAACATTTTGATTATTTCTGTTATAGTTCTCATGTATGAATTTAGGTTATAACTTGGGGTACATTTGCTGTGCAGAAAAGTTGTAGGCTAGGCTGTTCTTAAAGTGCAGGGATTGGGCTGGGGCATATGAACGTTTGTCCAGAATGCCTTGGAAATGTATAGTTTAAGATATGAGTGACAATTTGAAGGTGGCTTTTCTTTTCTTTCTTTTTTTTTTTTTTTTTTTTTGAGATGGAGCCTGTCATCTGGACTGGAGTACAGTGGCATGATCTTGGCTTATGGCAACATCTGCCTCTCAGGTTCAAGCTATTCTCCTGCCTCAGCTGCCCAAGTAGCTGGGACTACAGGCATATGCCACCATGACCAGCTAATTTTTTTTATTGTTAGTAGAGACAGGGTTTCACCATGTTGGCCAGGCTGGTCTCAAACTCCTGACCTCAAGCCATCTGCTCGTCTCAGCCTCACAAAGTACTGGGATTACAGGTGTGAGCCACCATGCCCAGCCAAGGGGCCTTTTATGACCTTTTGCAAATTTTGATATTCCTATTCCAAGCCACTAATATTTCAACATTCTTGATTTCCAAATAATTTTTAGATCCCTGACACCCCCCACATTTCTAATTCTGACCCCTCACTGACTTTATTACAACCCCTGCATTTACCACATTCTTCGGAGTCATGAATGGAAAAGACACCAGTACTCTGGCAAAATGCAGGATGGGTTAAGTCTGTCTGTGTGATGTATATAGTTGTGGCCATTACACATTTCATAGTTTACAAACTTAGGTGTAGAAGTAAAGGCAGTTTTGTTTTCCTATAAGTGAATTTATAATATGAGCAGATATTTCATTCTGGTGGCTAGGAGTTTACTCTCACACAATTCTGGATTAATCTGGTCAATTCCATTTTCTTCCTCACAATTCTAGTTAAATTTTAAAGAGCTTTATTAGAATTGTCAAGTTTATTCTAAGATGCTACAATAACTAAAACAGTATAGTACTAGTACAAACTAGACACAATGACCGATGGAAGAGAATAGAGAACCCAGAAATAAGCTTGCATGCTGACAACCATCTGATCTTTGACAAAGTCCACAAAAAACAGTCAATGGCGAAAAGGACTCTCTATTCAATAAATGGTGCTGGGATAATTAGCTGTCCATATGGAGAAGAAATAAACTGACTCCTACCTATCGCCATATACAAAAATTAACTGAAGATCGATTAAATATTTAAATGTCAGACCTCAAACTGGTTGCTTCCAAGATTGCCGAATAGGAACAGCTCCAGTTTACAGCTCCCAGTGAGATTGATGCAGAAGACGGGTGATTTCTGCATTTCCAACTGAGGTACCTGGTTCATCTCATTGGGACTGGTTGAACACTGAGTGCAGCTTACAGAGGGCAGCCTGAAGCAGGGAAGGGCATCACCTCACCTGGGAAGTGCAAGGGGTTGAGGGATTTCCCTTTCCTAGCCAAGGGAAGCTGTGAGTGACTGTACCTGAAGGAATGGTACACTCCTGCACAAATACTGTACTTTTCCCAGTCTTTGCAACCGGCAGACCATGAGATTCCCTCCCGTGCCTTGCTCGGCAGGTCCCATGCCCATGGAGACTTGCTTACTGCTAGTGCAGCAGTCTGAGATCAACCTGGGATGCTGGAGCTTGGCATGGGCAGGGGCATCTGCCATTGCCAAGACTTCAGTAGGCAGTTCTAGGCTCACAGTGTGAACAAAGCGGCAGGGAAGCTCAAACTGGGTGGAGCCCACCACAGCTCAGCAAGGCCTGCTGCCTCTCTAGATTCTACCTCTGAGGGCAGGGCATATCTGAACAAAAGGCAGCAGACAGCTTCTCCAGACTTAAACATACCTGCCTGACAGCTCTTAAGAGAGCAGTGGTTCTCCCAGCATGGTGTTCAAGCTCTGATAACAGACAGACTGCCTCGTCAAGTGGGTCCCTGCCCCCCGTGTAGCCTGACTGGGAGACATCTCCCAGTAGGGGCCAACAGACACCTCACACAGGTGGTTGGCCCTCTGGAATGAAGCTTCCAGAGGAAGGATCAGGCAGCAGTATTTGCTCTTCTGCAGCCTCAGCTGTTGATATGCAGGCAAACAGGGTCTGGAGTGGTCCTCCACCAAACTCCAACAGACCTGCAGCTGAGGGGCCCATTTGTTAGAAGGAAAACTAACAAACAGAAAGGAATAGCATCAAAATCAACAAAAAGGACATCCACACCAGAACACCATCCATAGGTCACCAACCTCAAAGACCAAAGTTAGATAAAAATCACAAAGATGGGGAGGAACCAGAGAAGAAAGGCTGAAAATTCCAAAAACCAGAATGCCTCTTCTCCTCCAAAGGAACACAACTCCTTGCCAGCAAGGGAACAAAACTGGATGGAGAATGAGTTTGACAAGTTGACGGAAGTAGGCTTCAGAAGATTGGTAATAACAAACTTCTCTGAGCTAAAGGAGCATGTTCTAACCCATTGCAAGGAAGCTAAAAACCCTGAAAAAAGGTTAGATGTATGGCTAACTAGAATAACCAGTGTAGAAAAGAGCTCAAGTGACCTAATGGAGCTGAAAACCACAGTATGAGAACTTTGTGAAGCATACACAAGCTTCAAAAGCCAATTCGATCAAGCAGAAGAAAGGATATCAGTGATTGAAGATCAAATTAATGAAATAAAGCATGGCTACAAGATTAGACAAAAGAGTGAAAAGAAATGAACAAAGCCTCCAAGAAATATGGGACTATGTGAAAAGACGAAATCTACGTTTGATTGCTGTACCTGCAAGTGATGGGGAGAATGGAACCAGGTTGGAAAACACTCTTCAGGATATCATGCAGGAGAACTTCCCCAACCTAGCAAGGCAGGCCAACATTCAAATTCAGGAAATACAGAGAACACCACAAAGATACTCCTCAAGAAGAGCAATCCCAAGACACATAATTGTCAGATTCACCAAAGTTGAAATGAAGGAAAAAATGTTAAGGGCAGCCAGAGAGAAAGGTGGAATTACCCACAAAGGGAAGCCCATCAGATTAACAGAAGATCTCTTCGCAGAAACCCTACAAGCCAGAAGAGAGTGGGGGGTCAATATTCAACATTCTTAAAGAAAAGAATTTTCAACCCAGAATTTCAAATCCAGCCAAACTAAACTTCATAAGTGAAAGAGAAATAAAATCATTTCCAGACAAGCAAATGCTGAGAGATTTTGCCACCACCAGGCCTGCCTTATAAGAGCACCTGAAGGAAGCACTAAACATAGAAAGGAACAACCGGTACCAGCCACTGCAAAAACATGCCAAAGTGTAAAGACCATCAATGCTATGAAGAAACTGCATCAACTAATGGGTGAAATAACTAGCTAGCATCATAATGACAGGATCAAATTCACACATAACAATATTAACCTTAAATGTAAATGGGCTAAATGCTCCAATTAAAAGACACAGACTGGCAAATTGGATAAAGAGTAAAGATCCATCAGTGTGCTACATTCAGGAGAACCATCTTACATGCAAAGACACACATAGGCTCAAAATAAAGGGATGGAGGAAGATATACCAAGCAAATGGAAAGCAAAAAAAAGCAGGGGTTGCAACCCTAGTCTCTGATAAAGCAGACTTTAAACCAACAAAGATCAAAAGAGACAAAGAAGGCCACTACATAATGGTAAAGGGATCAATTCAACAAGAAGAGCTAACTATCCAAAATATATATGTGCCCAATGCAGGAGCACCCAGATTCATAAAGCAAGTCCTTAGAGACACACAAAGAGACTTAGACTCCCACACAATAAAAATGGGAAACTTTAACACCCCACTGTCAATATTAGACAGATCAACAAGACAGAAGGTTAACAAGGATATCCAGGACTTGAACTCAGCTCTGCACCAAGTGGACCTAATAGACATCTACAGAACTCTCCACCCCAAATCAACAGAATTTACATTCTCATCAGCACTACATCGCACATATTCTAAAATTGACCACATAATTGGAAAACACTCCTCAGCAAATGTGAACAACAGAAATCACAAAAAACTGTCTCTCCGACCACAGTGCAATCAAATTAGAACTCAGGATTAAGAAACCCACTCAAAACTGCACAACTACATGGAAACTGAACAACCTGCTCCTGAACGACTACTGGGTAAATAATGAAATGAAGGCAGAAATAAAGATGTTCTTTTAAACCAATGAGAACAAAGACAAAAAGTACCAGAATATCTGGGACACATTTAAAGTAGGGTTAGAGGGAAATTTATAGCACTAAATGCCCACAAGAGAAAGCAGGAAAGATCTAAAATGGACACACTAATGTCACAATTAAAAGAACTAGAGAAGCAAGGGCAAACACATTCAAAAGCTAGCAGAAGACAAGAAAAAACTAAGATCAGAGCAGAACTGAAGGAGATAGAGACACATACACACACACACACAAAAAAATCTTCAAAAAATCACTGAATCCAGGAGCTGGTTTTTTGAAAAAAATCAAAATAGACCGCTAGCAAGATTAGTAAAGAATAAAAGAGAGTAGAAACAATTAGATGCAATAAAAAATGATAAAGGGGATGTCATCACTGATCCCACAGAAATACAAACTACCATCAGAGAATACTATAAACACCTCTTCGCAAATAAACTAGACAATCTAGAAGAAATGGATAAATTCCTGGACACATACAAACTCCCAAGTCTAAACCAAGAAGTAGTTGAATCTCTGAATAGACCAATAACAGGTTCTGAAATTGAGGCAATAATTAATAGCCTACCGATTAAAAAAAAGTGCAGGACCAGATGGATTCACAGCCGAATTCTACCAGAGGTACAAAGAGGAGTTGATACCATTCCTTCTGAAACTATTCCAATCAATAAAAAAAGAGGGAATCCTCCCTAACTCATTTTATGAGGCCAGCATCATCCTGATACCAAAGCCTGGTGCAGAGACAACAAAAAAAGAGAATTTTAGCCCAATATCCCTGATGAACATCTATGTGAAAATCCTCAATAAAATACTGGCAAACTGAATCCAGCAGCACATCAAAAACTTATCCACCACGATCAAGTCGGCTTCATCCCTGGGATGCAAGGCTGGTTCAACATATGCAAATCAATAAACATAATCCATCACATAAACAGAACCAATGACAAAAACCACATGATTATCTCAATAGATGGAGAAAAGTCCTTCGACAAAATTCAACAACTTTTCATGCTAAAAACTAGGTATTGATGGAACATATCTCAAAATAATAAGAGCTATTTATGACAGACCCACAGCCAATATCATATTAAATAGGCAAAAACTGGAAGCATTCCTTTGAAAACTGGCACAAGACAAGGATGCCCTCTCTCACCACTCCTACTCAACATAGTATTGGAAGTTCTGGTCAGGGCAATCAGACAAGAGAAAGAAATAAAGGGTATTAAATTAGGAAAAGAGGAAGTCAAATCATCTCTGTTTACAGATGACATGAATGTATATTTAGAAAACCCCATCATCTCAGCCCAAAATCTCCTCAAGCTAATAAGCAACTTGAGCAAAGTCTCAGCATAAAAAAATCAATATGCAAAAATCACAAGCATTCCTATACACCAAGGGCAGACAGAGAGCCAAATCATGAGTGAACTCCCATTCACAATTACTACAAAGAAAATAAAGTAGGAACCCAACTTACAAGGGATGTGAAGGACCTCTTCAAGGAGAACTACAAACCACTGCTCAATGAAATAAAAGAGGACACAAACAAATGGAAGAACATTCCATGCTCATGCATAGGAAGAATCAATAACGTGAAAATGGCCATACTACCCAAGGTAATTTATAGATTCAGTGCTGTTCCAATCAAGCTACCACTGACTTTCTTCACAGAATTAAAAAAAAAAAAAACTACTTTAAAGTTCATATGGAACCAAAAAGAGACTGCATTGCCAAGACAATCCTAAGCAAAAAGAACAAAGCTGGAGGCATCATGCTACCTGACTTCAAACTATACTTCAAGGCTACAGTAACCAAAACAGCATGGTACTGGTACAAAAACAGATATATAGACCAATGGAAAAGAACAGAGGCCTCAGAAATAACACCACACATCTACAGCCATCTGATCTTTGACAAACCTGACAAAAACAAGCAATGGGGAAAGGGTTACCTGTTTAATAAATGGTGCTGTGAAAACTGACTAGCCATATATAGAAGGCTTAAACTGGATCCCTTCCTTACACTTTATACAAAAATTAACTCAAGATGGATTAAAGACTTAAATGTGAGACCTAAAACCATAAAAACCCTAGAAGAAAACCTAGGCAGTACCATTCAGGACATAGGCATGGGCAAAGACTTCATGATTAAAACACCAAAAGCAATGGCAACAAAAGCCAAAATTGACAAATGGGATCTAATTAAACTAAAGAGTTTCTGCACAGCAAAAAAAAAAAAAAAAAACTATCACCAGAGTGAACAGGCAACCTACAGAATGGGAGAAAATTTTTGCAATCTATCCATCTGACAAAGGGCTAATACCCAGAATCTACAAGGAAGTTAAACAAATTTACAAGAAAAAACAACCCCATCAAAAAGTGGGCAAAGTATACAAACAGAGACTTCTGAAAAGAAGATATTTATGCAGCCAACAGACATATGAAAAAATGCTCATCATCGCTGGTCATCAGAGAAATGCAAATCAAAACCACAATGAGATGCCATCTCACACCAGTTAGAATGTCAATCATTAAAAAGTCAGGAAACAACAGATGCTGGAGAGGATGTGGAGAAATAGGAACGCTTTTACACTGTTGGTGGGAGTGTAAATTAGTTCAACCATTGTGGAAGACAGTGTGGAAATTTCTCAAGGATCTAAAAGTAGAAATACCATTTGACCCAGCAATCCCATTACTATGTGTATACCCAAATGATTATAAATCATGCTACTATAAAGACACCTGCACATGTATGTTTATTGCGGTACTATTCACAATAGTAAAGACTTGGAACCAACCCAAATTTCCATCAATAATAGACTGGATAAAGAAAATGTGGCACATATATACCATGGGATATTACACAGCCATAAAAAGGATGAGTTCATGTCCTTTGCAGGGACATGCATGAAGCTGGAAACCATCATTCTCAGCAAAATGTCACAAGGACAGAAAACCAAACACCTCATGTTCTCACTCATAAGTGAGAGTTGAACAATGAGAACACATGGCCACAGGGAGGGAAACATCACACACTGGGGCCTATTGGGGGTGGGGGATAGGGGAGGGATAGCATTAGGAGTAATACCTAATGTAAAAGATGAGTTAATGGGTGCAACCACCAACATGGCACATGTATACCTATGTAACAAACCTGCAGGTTGTGCACATGTACCCTAGAACTTAAAGTATAATAAATTGAAAAAAGACATCAAACTATAAATATTCTAGAAAAAAACCTAAGAAATACTCTTCTCAACATTGGCCTTGACAAAAAATTTATGGCTAAGTCCTAAAAACCAATTATAATTTTTAAAAATGACAAGTGCAGCCTAATTAAATTCAGGAGCTTCTGCATAGCAAGAGAAACTATCACCAGAGTAAACAGACACCCTGTAGAATGGGAGAGAATATTCACAAATGATGCATCTGATAAAGACCTAACATCCAGAATCTATAAGAAACTTAAACAAATCAATAAGCAAAAAACCAAATAGCGCCATTAAAAAGTGGGCAAAGAACATAGATAGATACTTTTCAAAAGATGACATAGGAGTGGGCAACAGACATATTAAAAAATCTTCAACATCACTAATCATCCAAGAAATGCAAATCAAAACCACAATGAGTTACCATCTCATACCAGTCAGAATGGCATTTGTTAAAAAGCCAAAAAGTGACAGATGTTCATGAGAATGCAGAGAAAAGGAACGTTTATACACTGTTAATGGAAATGTAAATTAGTTTAGCCACTGTGGAGGGAAGTTTGGTGATTTCTCAAAGAATTGAGAGTTGAACTACCATTCAACCCAGCAATTATATTACTGGATATATACCCAAAGGAAAGTAAATCATTCTAGCATAAAGATGTATGCACTTGCATGTTCATTGCAGCACTATTCATAATAGCAAAAACGTGGAATCTATCTAGGTCCTCATCAACGGTGGATTGGATAAATAAAACGCAGTACATATACACTGTAGATTACTACACAGCCATAAAAAATAATGAAATAATGTCCTTTGCAGAAACGTGGATGGAGCTGGAGGCCATTATCTGAAGCCAATTAACAGAGGAACAGAAAACCAAATACAAGGTGTTCTCACTTAAAAATGGGAGCTAAACATTGGGCACACGTGAACATAAAGATAGCAGCAACAGACAATGGGGACTACTAGAGTGGGGAGGGTAGACAGTGCCAAGGACTGAAACACGACCTATTGGGTACTATGCTCAATACCTGGATGACAGGATCAATCGTACCCCAGACCTCAGTATTACACAATACATCCACGTAACAAACCTGTACATGTACCCCCTGAATCTAAAATAAAAGCTGAAAAAAGAATTGTCAAGTTTAGGGAAAGGAAGGCATGCTGGCTTACCTGTCAACTCTCCAGGCTGGCACAGGACAAGACATACATTTTTCCCGTCTGGTCCTTGATTTCTCTCATTACCTAGTGTGGCATATTCTAGCAGGTCACATCACACTAGGGATGTGAGAATTTTTGCTAATTCTATGAACTTAAATGGCTTTTTCTCCATTCGCAGTACAGGGATCTTCATTTCCTTCACGGCAAGGAAACTGACTTTTATTTTGTCATATATTCTTCCTAATCTATTATTTATAAATGAACTTTATTTCTCAAATCCCTCAGGGTTCTAGTATTTGGTTCTCAAAAAGGCTTGAAAATATTGCCTCCCATACATAATGTCTCTACAATGAGTTTTGAAAATGTATTTGGAAAAAAAAGAAAAAGGCAAAAATAGTTTTGTTGTAACCAGCACTTTGGAGGTAAATAATAAGTGCTATCTATAGGGAACAGGCATAAAAGAATAAAAATGAATTACTGAGAGGAAATTAGACTGGTTAAATTATTGTATTGGTATGTTTAGTCAATAAAGTTTTAAAAAGAGTAACAGTTATTTTAAGTCATATCTCCTCACGGATGAGGAATCAAAATGGCTGTGTCAGAGCATGTTGTAAAAGAGATTGTAACTGGAGAGTTCAACAATCCCTCGCAACTGATAGAAGCTAGACAGGAAATCAGCGAGGATATAGAAGGACCTCAAAAACCTACAGGATCTAATAAACATTTATAATACACTACCTCTTCTAAGTGTGCACAGAATAGTTATCAAAATAGACTATGACCTTAGCCATAAAAAAACCCAATAAATGTTTTAAAAATTGAATAATTCAGAGTATGTTATTTGATCACAAGTGAATACAAATAGAGATCAAAAGAAAAATAACAGGAAAGTCTCCAAACACTTGAAAAGTAAACAGTTTTAAATATTAAATTAAATTAAACAAGGGGAGGGGTCAAGATGGCGGAGTAGAAGCCGCGAGCGTGCGCTGCTCTCAGGGAAAGGAGACAGGGTGGGGAGTAAACACTGACCCTGCAAGCTGATCCTCTAAGAAACTGTGTTAGGATCCACCAAGGCAGCGAGGGGACACAGAAAACAGAGGGGAGCAAAGCTGAGCAAGGGACCTGCCAGCCTGGGAATGGGAGATTTCCCCTGCCCCACAATCCACCTAGGCTGATACACATAACTGCCTGGAGTCTTTGCGGAGGCAACATTCGGGTCCACAGGGACTCCCCCAGCACAGCCTGGTGCCGGTGCCACAGCTCCACAGAGGCCACCGTCAGTCGCAGTGCCAGGGAGCAGTTACGTTACTCCACCGCTCCTCAGCAGACAGGGCCCCGTGAGCAGCCAGCTTCCAGCACAGCAGCCCTGCTTCTGCTTGAACTCTGTAGGTAGCCACAGCTCCAGGTTCCCCCAGTGTGTCCGGAATTGGTGGGTTCTTGGTCTCACTGACTTCAAGAATGAAGCCGTGGACCCTCACGGGGAGTGTTACAGTTCTTAAAGACGGCGTGTCCAGAGTTTCTTCCATTTGATGTTCGGATGAGTTCGGAGTTTCTTCTTTCTGGTGGGTTCGTGGTCTCGCTGGCTCAGGAGTGAAGCTGCAGACCTTCGCGGTGAGTGTTTCAGCTCTTAAGGTGGCGCGTCTGGAGTTGTTCATTCCTTCCCGTGGGCTCGTGGGCTCGCTGGCTTCAGGAGTGAAGCTGCGACCTTCGCAGTGAGTGTTTCAGCTCTTAAAGGTGGTGTGAACCCAAACAGTGATCAGTACCAAGATTTATTGCAAAGACTTAAAGAACAAGTCTTCCACTTGCGGAAGGGCACCCCAGCGGCTTGCCAGTGCTAGTTCGGGCAGCCTGCTTTTATTGTCTTATCTGGCCCCACCCACATCCTGCTGATTGGTCCATTTTACAGAGAGCAGAGTGGTCTGTTTTGACAGGGTGCTGATTGGTGCGTTTGCAATCCCTGAGCTAGACATAAAGGTCCTCCACGTCCCCACTAGATTAGCTAGATACAGAGTGTCCATTGGTGCATTCACAAACCCTGAGCTAGACACAGGGTTCTGATTGGTGTGTTTACAAACCTTGAGCTAGATACAGAATGCTGATTGGTGTATTTACAATCCCTTAGCTAGACATAAAGGTTCTCCAAGTCCCCACCACACTCAGGAGCCCAGCTGGCTTCACCCAGTGGATCCTGCACAAGGGCTGCAGGTGGAGCTGTCTGCCAGTCCCACGCCATGCACCCGCACTCCTCAGCCCTTGGGTGGTCGATGGGACTGGGCGCCGTGGAGCAGGGGTTGGTGCTCGTCGGAGAGGCTTGGGCTGCACAGGAGCCCATGGAGAGGGGGAGGCTCAGGCATGGCGGGCAGCAGGTCCCGAGCCCTGCCCCATGGGAAGGCAGCTAAGGCCTGGCGAGAAATTGACCGCAGCGCCGATGGGCCAGCACTGCTTGGGGACCCAGTACACCCTCCGCAGCCTCTGGCCCGGGTGCTAAGCCCCTCATTGCCAGGGCCGGCAGGGGCCGCCGGCTGCTGCGAGTGTGGGGCCCGCCAAGCCCACGCCCACCCGGAACTCCAGCTGGCCCGCAAGGGCCGCGCGCAGCCCTGGTTCCCGCTCGTGCCTCTCCCTCCACACCTCCCTGCAAGCTGAGGGAGCTGACTCCGGCCTTGGCCAGCCCAGAAAGGGGCTCCCACAGTGCAGCGGCGGGCTGAAGGGCTCCTCAAGTGCCCCCAAAGTGGGAGCCCAGGCAGAGGAGGCGCCTCAGAGCTGTGAGGACTGTCAGCACGCTGTCACCTCTCACCAGGCAGCACGTGGATGGTGGGAGGCGGTGACTTCATTTGCCTTTGCTGTTCATAGCGGGGCAGGCCAGGCCTGCAAGAGCCTCAAGCAGAGTGGACCCACTTCCGCCTGAATTCTGGGGGCAGGTGCAGCTCCAGGTACCCCCAGGAAACACACCTGGATGACAGTGCAGGCAACCACACTCACCCATGCTGCTCCCAGCCAGGTGGAATATGCCAGTTGGGGATTCCAACACTGTGGAGCCACCTCTGCCTGAACTCTGTGGGTGGGAAAAGTTCCAGTTCCCTTGGGAAGCGCCCAGTCACTGGATAGGGTCACTCCACGCACCCCCACTGCTGGCAGCCTGTTGGGACTTGCCGGCTTCTGCAATGCCCAAGAAGTGGGGAAGGTGTCATTTTCAACGCTGAGAAGAGTTAGGTGCCGGGGATTGCAGAGTGAGTGGAGTGACAAGGCATACCTCCCTCCAAAGGACCTGCTGTAAAGGGTATAGCCCCTCCCTGAGAGAGCCCTATGGACCACAACACCTAACAAAGGAAAGGCAGGTACAAAGCCAGTGATCACAGGGAGGTTTTCTAATGCTCCGGAGTGGACCTGGTTAGGAGTCATCTCTCTCCTCCACTCGCCACCGCAGAGCACTACTGCAACTACAACAAACACCACCAGAGAGCACTACTGCCAAATGCAGCAAACACCACCAGAGAGCACTACTGCAACTACACCAAACACCACCACAGAGCACTACTGCAACTGCACCAAACACCACCACACAGCACTACTGCAACTACACCAAACACCACCACAGAGCACTACTGCAACTGCACCAAACACCACCACAGAGCACTACTGCAACTGCACCAAACACCACCACAGAGCACTACTGCAACTGCACCAAACACCACCACAGAGCACTGCTGCAACTGCACCAAACACCGCCACAGGGCACTGCTGCAACTGCACCAAACACCGCCACAGGGCACTGCTGCAACTGCACCAAACACCGCCACAGGGCACTGCTGCAACTGCACCAAACACCGCCACAGAGCACTACTGCCACTGCACCAAACACCACCACAGAGCACTGCTGCCAACTACACCAAACACCACCACAGAGCACTTCTACAACTGCAACAAACACCACCACAGAGCACTACTGCAACTGCACCAAACACCACCACAGAGCACTACTGCCAACTACACCAAACACCACCACAGAGCACTTCTACAACTGCACCAAACACCACCACAGAGCACTTCTACAACTGCACCAAACACCACCACAGAGCACTGCCGCAACTGCACCAAACACCGCCACAGAGCACTGCCGCAACTGCACCAAACACCGCCACAGAGCACTGCCGCAACTGCACCAAACACCGCCACAGAGCACTGCCGCAACTGCACCAAACACCGCCACAGAGCACTGCCGCAACTGCACCAAACACCGCCACAGAGCACTGCCGCAACTGCACCAAACACCGCCACAGAGCACTACTGCCAACTACACCAAACACCGCCACAGAGCACTTCTACAACTGCACCAAACACCACCACAGAGCACTACTGCAACTACACCAAACACCACCACAGAGCACTACTGCAACTGCACCAAACACCACCACAGAGCACTGCTGCAACTGCACCAAACACCATCACAGAGCACTGCTGCAACTGCACCAAACACCACCACAGAGCACTGCTGCAACTGCACCAAACACCACCACAGAGCACTACTGCAACTGCACCAAACACCACCACAGAGCACTACTGCAACTGCACCAAACACCACCACAGAGCACTACTGCAACTGCACCAAACACCACCACAGAGCACTACTGCAACTGCACCAAACACCACCGCAGAGCACTACTGCAACTGCACCAAACACCACCACAGAGCACAACTGCAACTGCACCAAACACCACCACAGAGCACAACTGCAACTGCACCAAACACCACTGCAGAGCACTACTGCAACTACACCAAACACCACCGCAGAGCACTACTGCAACTACACCAAACACCACCACAGAGCACTACTGCCAACTACACCAAACACCACCACAGAGCACTACTGCCAACTACACCAAACACCACCACAGAGCACTTCTACAACTGAAACAAACACCACCACAGAGCACTACTGCAACTGCACCAAACACCACCACAGAGCACTACTGCCAACTACACCAAACACCACCACAGAGCACTTCTACAACTGCACCAAACACCACCACAGAGCACTACTGCAACTGCACCAAACACCACCACAGAGCACTACTGCCAAGTACACCAAACACCACCACAGAGCACTACTGCAACTACACCAAACACCACCACAGAGCACTACTGCAACTGCATGAAATACCACCACGAAGCACTACTGCCGACTGCACCAAAATAGAAAAGAACCCTGTGAGTAAGAGCCTATCCACCGGCCTACCCTGTTAAACCTCACCTACTGGATCACAGCCCAAGATACCTGCGAAAACTACGGCATAAATCCAGCTACAAATAAAGATTCTAAACGGTCTTGGCCCTCTGAAAACACTGAGAAATGAAGCCAGCTGACTATCCTCAACTTACATCACAGTGAAAGGAACACCAGAGGAAGAACACATGAGAAAGAATCAGTGCAAGAACTCTGGAATCTCAAAAAGCCAGTGTGTTCTCCTGCCTCCGAACACACATACTAGTTCCCCAGAAATGGCTTTTAGCCAGAGTGAGATGACTCAAATGAAAGCCGTAGAATGCAGAACCTGAATGGCAAGGAGATTCAGATGAAAGTTGAAACACAATTCAAGGACTCAAAGATTTTGAGTAAGGGGATCCAGGAGCTGAAAGACAAAATGACCATTTTAAGAAAGAACCAAACTGAACTTCTGGAAGTAAATAATTCATTTCAAGAATTTTATAATAAAACCAAAAGCATCAACATCAGATAGATCAAGTTCAGGAAAGAACCTCAGAGCTTGAAAACTGGTTCTTCAAAGCAACTCAGTGAGACAAAAATAAAACATAATTTTAGAAAATGAACAAAACCTCCAAGAAATACAGGACTATGGAAAGAGACCAAATCTGTGACTCATTAGCATATACCTGAAAGAAACTCTACAATCTTTAGCGCATGGCTTCCAAGGTTACTCTGCTTATTTCCTTCCCAGCTGAGAGAAACAGGGAATTGAATATGGAGGACCCATGCTGCCACCTGGAACACCCCAGCCTCAAGTAGTACATACCATTTTTCATTTACATTCTGCTGCCTAAATTAGTCATCTTGTCACCCCTAACTTTAAGGGTGCATGAGAAATGTGATCTATATGTGTGCTCAGTAAGAGCAGTAGCATACATGTTGGTGAACAACTATCACTCTGATAGAATCACTATTATCAAATTGTAAGGGGAGGGTATATAAATGCAATAAGGGAGACAATGGGAGATAGGTTTAAAAGCAACTTGTCTCTATTTTTATTGAATGTAGCTCTATAATATCAGAGTAGCTTAGGTAGTATAAAGGTCTAAGAGCCAACCACAGTAGACAGAATTTATCACTGACATGCTCTGAATACAAAGAAATATTACCAGTACTATCATCTCGGAATTCCTTCACTGTAAAGTTAGAGTCATCCTCTATGAATAACACTAATATCCAATAATGCAAATTTGAATACAGCAAATATTAAATGCATATGTCTATATGAATCAGCTCAACAAATAATTATGGATTAATTAATCAAATAGAGTTCTATTCCTTTCTAGGGTTATTCCCTGGAATATCTTATCACTTGGTAAAGTACTGTTTGGTTGTAAAGTTGGATCTTTAATGTCAAAAGAAAGATTAATATGTGATACGGTTTGGATGTTCGTCCCCTCCAAATCTCATGCGAAAATGTGATCCCCAGTGTTGGCAGTGGGGGCTGGTGAACAGTGTTTTTGTCATGGCAGGGGATCCCTCATGAATGGCTTGGTGTGTCCCTGTGGTAATGAATGAGTTCTTACTCTATTAGCCACGTGAGAGAAGATTGTTAAAAAGAGCCTGGCAGCACCTCCTCTCCCTCTTTCTCTTTCTCTCACCATGTAACACACCTGCTCCCCCTCCACCTTCTGCTACAATTGTAAGTGCCCTGAGGCCTCACCAGAAGCAGATGCTGACACCATGCTTGTACAGCAAGCAGAACTGTGGGCCAAATAATCCCTTTTTCTTCGTAAATTGGACAGCCTTAGCTATTGCTTTATAGAAACACAAAATGAACTAATACAATATGTTTTACCAAAAACACGATTTTACTTGATAAAGTTATTTAAAGAATTGTTTGCATTTCATATTGAATATTATGTTTTAAAACAGACCAATTACAGCAAAATTTTGAAAAATATTAAAATGTAGGAGAGTAATAAAATCTTTAATCCTTGTCTGTTTTCATTAAACTTTTTCTAATCATAGTGTCTTAATGGGCTGTAAATGTCAGTTTGCTGTAAATCTGCTAGAAATGCTAAAGTTGATCTTTAAATTTTATATGGTTTTAAAGCTACTAATTAAAATGTGAAAGAAAATAATTTTGTCGAGTTATTCTTTTTGTGTTTATGTGTGTAGGTAATTTGTGTATGTTTATACAGTTTTAAAGTTTGCATGGGTCAATAATAGCAATCTCAATACAAATGCAAGAGAGAAGGGCAATAGAAATATTTTACACAAACAAAACAGAACAAAAAAAGACACACATATAACAGTCAGCCACTAACAACAAAAAATGGGATTGGTTGCTTTGATTAACTTTATATGGATATGATACAGGAAGTCATTTAGTGAGAGTCCATTGTCTATTTGTCTGCAGCATTGGAAGTGCAGGCAGTCTGAGCTGGAGAAGACAGAGTTGAATTTGATAAGGCTCATCTACAATCAAAATCAGACGACATTCTTACACTGGAACACATCACTGTTTCAATAAACTTTAGATTTTTATTTAACTCAAAATTAAACCAATATTTTAAGGAAGCTTTTATAAGATTTACCTTCTTCTATTTTTTAAAATTATGGATACATATTAGTTGTACATATTTATGAGGTCCGTGTGATGTTATTATATAAGCATACAATGTATAATGATTAAGTCAGGGTAACTGGGATACCTATCACCTCAACACTTATAATTTCTTTGTGTTAGGAACATTCCAATTCTACTCTTTTGGTTATTCTGAAATAGGGAATAAATGATTGTTAACTATGGTTGTTCTATTGTGCTACCAAACACTAGATCTGATTCCTTCTATCTAACTACACTTTTGTACCCATTAACCACCTGTTCTTTTTACCCCCTCCCCATCACCCTTCCCAACTTCTGGTGACCACCATTCTACTCTGTCTCCAGGAGTTTCATTTTTTTTAGCTCCCACGTATGACTAAGAATATGAGAAATTTGTCTTTCTGTGCCTGGCTTATTTTACTTCACATAATGTCCTCCAGTTCTATCCACAATGCTGTGAATGACAGAGTTTAATTCTTTTTTATGGCTAAACAATATTCCTTTGTGCATATACAACACATTTCCTTTATCCATTCATCCATGGATGAACACTGAAGTTGATTCCATAACTCAGCTATTGTGAGTGGTGCTGCCATGAACGTGGGAGTGTGGATATCCGTTTAACATGCTAATTTCTTTATTTTGCGTCTATACCCAGCAGTGGAATTCCTGAATCATATAATAGTTCTGTTTTCAGTTTTTTGAGGAGCTGCTAAACTCTTCTCCATAGCAGTTGTACTAATTTACATTCCCAACAACAGTGTACAAGGGGTCCCCTTTCTCTTTTTGAACAATATTTAGATAAAAATTAATCTTAGGAGTAAATATAAGATTGATTACTTACTGTGGAAGTGCCATTCTGAATGAAATGCCTGTTCCATTTTAAAACATCATAAAAACATTTTCCCTCAGTGTATGTTTTCCTTAAGTGTTCAAGTTAAACAATGTGTTATGTAACTTAAGATGAAAATAGAGTGGAAAAAAATTGAGTAACAATTCAATTGTTGCTACTCTGTATGTGATTCTTTAAGGAATTGGTACATGTGTTTGTTCTTAGATCAAATTGAGTATTTCACTTAACTGCTAAGCAGGTTTCTCTGTAAAAGTTCTGCAGGCCTCCTAAGTGGAAAAAAAAAAATTGCTGTTGCATAACATCATACAAGCAATTTGCATGAGAGAATTACTTTAAAAACCAGGAAGGCATTTACTGTCTCATCAAAGCATGTGCTGGTATCCCCTAGGCTAATCTGAAGTACATCAGGCGATTGCCCCTAGGGCATGTCCTTTATTTAAAGGGATTTCTCTTGCACTGTAGTATGTTTAACATGGCCCAAAAGAATATAAATAAAACTAAAATTTCACACAGCGTTTTGTGAATTGTTTATTGGTGATGTATTACTCCAGGAGGATACTGGCTGTAAGAATAAGTTGCTTTTTTTAAATTTTTTGAGACAGAGTTTCATTCGTTGCCCAGGCTGGAGTGCAGTGGCGCAATCTCGGCTCACTGTAACATCCACCTCCTGGGTTCAAGCGATTCTCCTGCCTCAGCCTCCCAAGTAGCTGGGATTACAGGCATGCACCACCATGCCCAGCTAATTTTGTATTTTTAGTAAAGACAGGGTTTCACCATGTTGGTCAGACTGCTCTTGAACTCCTGACCTCAGGTGATCTGCCCACCTTGGCCTCCCAAGATGCTGGGATTACAGGAGTGAGCCACCGCGCCTGGGGCATAAATTGCTTTTTAAACTAAAATTTTTAGACTCTACTTTTGCCTCTTAAAAAATAATTATTTTCGTTTCTATGAAACTTTGTTTTCCTCGTAGAGAAGAAAGTTAAGATCTCGTTATCGAGTTTCAATTAACTTTCTTTTGCTTTTATCCAGTTGATTTCTCTATTAGTTTAAAATTATTTGAAACTGAGAGAAAACAGTTTCTTTTTATATAAACCAGACACTCCTCCAAAATGGGAGAAGAAAATGATCTAACTTTTCAGCTTTTCATTACAATTTTAAACTAATTCAGGGACTATGTTCTTGCAAAGTGTCTATGGTGACTTGTGCAGTACATTACACATAGGGAGGTCTTTAAACAGTCTAGAGAAATATTTCTCAGATAACATTTGACAGGGATTTTTTTTTCCTCATTTGCACAAAATACAGAATTAAAAGCCTCACCTAGAGTTGCTTCTTTATGAACACGTCATATTTTCCAAGGTGACAGGTAAACAAAGAAGATCTCCTTATAGTTTAGTGAAAACTATAATATTAAATTTTAAGTTTTTCAAAAATAAAGACCATATTTTGATCATAGTCACATTCCCAAGAGAATCTAATGTAGGATTCTAATGAAAATAAGTTCTTAATAATTTTTTTCCCTAAACTTAACAGAAATAGACAAAACATGAGAGACAAGTGGCCCAGTTTAAACTGTGGAATCCTCCTTTCCTAGGGTCTGCAATATTTAGTGTTTCAAATTGTAACAAATCAGCTCCAAAAGGCCAGTGGCCCTCATAGAGCCTTGTTACTGTGTGAGTAGCAGCCTGATGCGGCTGTGCGTATTGGTGTACAGTTACCCCACGACTCTGGAACCTGAGTTCCTTCCTTCCCATGGCTTTGCTGCTTTCTAGGCTCTCCTCAGCCTCTGCATTCACCTAACAGAAGACTAAAGAGAATGGGAGAGGCACAACCACTTCTTGAAGTCTGAGTGGGACACTCATCATCATTATTCACTAGTTATATTGGCTGGAACTAATCACATGGCCAGACACAGATTCGATGGGGAGGCAACTGGGGGACAGGAGGATTTTAGGCAGAAGCGATTAAAATCAAAGCAAGGAGGCATTAAAGTGCCTCGTATATTCCAAGAATGGAATATCCCAGTGTCTGCTTGTCTCCAGAATTATGTGTAGAGAGTGAGTGATAGGGACTGGAGCCAAAAGAACGTAAAACTAAAGTGTGAAGGAACTTGAAAACTGGGTGGGTGGAGGGATATTTTGGAGTCTGTATATTTTTTTATGGCAGGGTCTTGTTCAGTGGCCTAGACTGGAGTGCAGTGGGGCCATCATAGCTCATGCAGCCTCAACCTCCTGGGCTCCAGTAAGCCTCCCTCCTCAGCCTCTTGAATAGCAGGGACTAAAGTGCATGCCACTATGCCTGGTTAATTTTAAACATTTTTTATGGAGATGGGGTCTTGCTCTGTTGTCCAGGCTGGAGTATAGTGGCATGATCGTGGCTCACTGCAGCCTCAACCTCCCGGGATCAAGTGAACCTCCTTCCTCAGCCTCCTGAGGAGCTGGGACTCCAGTTGGCACAACCGCACCCAGCTAAATTTTTAATTTTTATTTTGTAGATATGAGGTCTCTTTATGTTGCCCAGGCTGGTCTTGAACTACAGGGCTCAAGGCATCCTCCTGCCTCAGCCTACCAAAGTGCTGTAAGCATGTCATCTAGCTTGGCTCCCTATTTTAGAATACAATGTTTATTTCTAGCTCCATGGCAGATTGGAATCATGAAAGCTGAGATGAGGCTGAGGGAAATGCAGAGGCTTTGGAGAGAAGCTCATCACTGGGCAGAGTAGTTGCCTTCATGTTTATTCAATGCTGGAAGTGGGAGGAAGACACTTAGTTTCTCCATGTGCTAAGTGCCGACTTGTGTGGCATCAAGACACACAGCCCGAGGAATCAAGATCTAGTGATTGTGACAGCTAAACCTGGAGGTTTCATCATCAGAACCCTCTCTAGATGCTTGGAAAATACATGTGTATACATACGATCTTTGGAAATACAATTTTCACTTCATCCACACAGCTTTTCTCCCTCCAGTTTTACCTATGACAAATAATTAACCTGTTGACCAACACATGCCTATTTCAAAACTTTTTTCTCAGGATATATTTTGCTTCTAGACTGAAACATAAAAATTTAGTTTCATTATAATCAAAATGTGTTGGGTTTCTCTATGAGCTAAAGCATCACTGGAACCTACCAAATGTATATATCGAAGGACTTATGACAATCCAGTTATTACTTTAAGTATGAAGCATTTATTGCTATTTGTATGTTTTCTCTATTAAAAAGTCAGTGATGAACATGATGCTACATTTTTATGTAGTCTTGGTTCTCTTTAGAAAAAATGTATGAGTATAGTGAGAATGAAGCTGCATAACTAAGAAAATAATTTGATAACAAAGTACTGTTGCTTTAAATATGATCTAGAATATAATAGCCTCTTATATACAAACATATTAATAATAATTTATTTTCTAGCGTGACATAATATACCAAAAAGGGGTTGTTAGCTACCTTTTTTTTGTTGTTGTTTTTCTGAGATGGAGTCTCGCTCTTTCGCCCAGGCTGGAGTGCAGTGGCGCGATCTCGGCTCACTGCAAGCTCCGCCTCCCGGGTTCACGCCATTCTCCTGCCTCAGCCTCCCGAGTAGCTGGGACTACAAGGGTCCGCCACCGCGCCCGGCTAATTTTTTGTATTTTAGTAGACACAGGGTTTCACCGTGTTGGCCAGGATGGTCTCGATCTCCTGACCTTGTGATCTGCCCGCCTTGGCCTCCCAAAGTGTTGGGATTACAGGTGTGAGCCACTGAGCCTGGCCAGCTACCTTTATTTTGTTGTTGGATAATTAGATAATCAATATTGCTGATAATAGTAAGTAATTTCAGTTTTTTTTCATTTGTGAGCAATAAAAAATAACCATATGAAAGAGTTGACACTTGCTTTCTGGCACAAAAAACATTGAAAATGCCTGTTCTACATAGCTGTTTGCAGTGCAGCAGCACAAGGATCCCTGTGGGACAAAAATGAATATTGAAATATTTTTCCTTTTTATTTCAGATTTTCATGAATGATAAAAATGCCTTTGAGGAATGAACAGAAAAGGTACATAAATTGAATTATAATGGCAAAGTAAAATACCAAATTAATCAGAAAATCTAGATGAAATCCCATTGTTCCGTGAAAATAAAAAATCATTATTATTTTTTTTTTTACTTCTTGGTTAATTGCAATGGATGATATACTGAACGTCAAATCTTAGGAAATTGACAATTAATTTAGAAGAGAATCTGAAAGTCATTTTATTTATTCAAATGAAAGAAACATTTATACATATAAGTTGGAACAGTGTGACTGTAATGCAGCATATTCAACCGTATTATGTGCAATATTAGAGTCCAGATGACAGTCTTCTTCACTTCCAAATAAAATGTAAAATTGGCTTTATTAAGTTTTTCTTTAGAAAATACAAAGAAAGATTCAGCTCTTCCCCTGGCTGGCAAATGAACCAATGTTGTAATGCCTGCTATTGGTATTTTAAAAGTTGTTCTGCAAATCTGAGGACACTAAAGAGCTATTTCTAAATAATAGAACACTTCTATTTATAGTTTTAGAAAACTATAAAAGGAGAACAAGTCGTCATTCCTCTGTAATGCTTGCTAACTTTCTATGTAGTTAGAAAAATTTTAGAACCCAGTATTATTTCTCACACATCAGCTTAGCAAAACTAGAAAACTTTGAATGTGCTCTTTTGGCAAGATGCGGAGAATCAGTTGCTCTGATTTCTTGTTGGAGGTGCAAATTGATAGAATCTTTATGGGGAGAACTAATTTGATAATATCTAAGAAACTTGTTACTCCTTGTATTACTTGACTGAGCAATACCAACTCTATAAATATAGCTGTAAGACTCACCTCCACAAACAGGGGAAATGTACAAGTTTATTCAGTATGCCATTATTGGTAAAAACAAAAAACTAAGGAATAAAATTAATGCCCTCCAACCTAGAACACATCACCAAGTGGAATGTTGTTAACTGTAAACACACACACACACTCACACACACAGAGAGGGAATGAAAAATCACTAGGATATATTTGTAAGCGATCAAAGCAGGGGATGCAGGATATACTGTGTACATTATATAAAAAAAGGGGAAATAAGAATATATCCAAACATTAGACACATATCTGAATATCAAACTAGGAACTAACAAAAATTATCGATAAGAACAGGGTAGACAAGTTTGCAAGACTTGTATGAGTATGTTTAAAAAATAGTTTTTATCTTTAATCATACAAGTATTTTACATATATAAAAAATACATTAAAGGCAACAAAAACAAATGCTAACATTGAAAATATTAACAAGAAAAACAGTAGAATATTCTTACAGACTAAGCATGATGGTGTTGGACATCCGAGTCAAGAAGCTAGCTAGAGAATTGATAGGAGGGCATGTGTGGCTGTAGTCATCATCCATAATTTAGAAGTCATCCCCACCATCACAGTATTGAATCATGCAACAGACATTCTGTCTTCACATAACATTTCACTCAATACTTTTTCCTGGAACTGAGCTGGCAGGTTATACCGTGACTTTTTCTAGAATGTTCCTTTAAAAAGCTGGCACAGTTTAGTTTTTATTGTGAGATGGCTGGGAAAACAGGTCACTGTGTTCACTGAGCTCTTCAGGGATTGTGACGAGCCAAACTGACAATTTATGTTCTGATTGCTTTATCCATAATGCACAGAGCTGGTCAAAGGAGTCATTGAAAAGAAGAAAAATAGAAACTGATTACAGCACAAATCAAGTGTGCAAATAAACATCACAATCTCATTTTGACATCCTAGGACTGTGGTTCGGTATCATGTCATCCATCTTTCATAGGCAGTTCAGCAACCCTCAGTCATGCCCTAAGCAGGGTCAGTGGTGACCGTCCTCCACTGGTAGGGTCACCCAGCAGATGCGTGGTCAATGGATGCTTCCATCATGCCTCTTCCAGACCCTGAAACGTAAACCTCTCTCAGATCAAATTCAAAAATCTCTGGCTTGACATGCCAGGTTCTTGGTGTTCCCATTCCACTTTCCTCTCTAGCTTGCTGAGATGATTCTATTCTTTATACATATATATCTAGCCTGTAATACTTTCTCTCTTCTAAATATCATGACCATTTTTTTCCTATGCTTTTCCATTCTTTTTTTCCATCACTAAAGATCTATCCTTTCTTCTCTTTTTCTGTCTTAATAAGACCACCTCTTTTTGATTTCATAATGACAGCTTCTAACAATTTATTTTTCTCTTCATATTAACCTTTTTGATTATACAATTCACTATATAATATTAGAACGTCTCTACATTTTCTTCAGATAATGAGGTATTTAAAAGTAATTTCCACCGACAATTATAAAATTTCTAAAAATCTATCTATTTTCTAACACCTTCCAGAATTGGAGAATTAGATGTTATTGACTTAATGATGCACCAGAATAATTTTTTCAACACATCCAGTTGAAAAAACCTATTAATATAAAATATCTTATGCTATTTAATCTTTATTAGACTTTTTAAACATGCATATTTTATAATTACATATAAGATTATTTAAATTGATATAATTTCCCCACATTGGGGGAAACCCTTGATATCTATCTAATTATTCACTATCCAGATAAATTACAAACTTAATCCCAAAATATTAATTTTGTTATCTAAATATTTGAAAAGAATGTTCTTATTTGAAGTAATACTTTATGTTTTCCCAAGCACTGGGTCCAGTACTTGATAATGGAGTTGCTGGGTTTGCAAGATGCATGAATTTGGAGATTTCCACTCATCCTGTCACTATATTGATGGAAGACACCCCTACTGATGTCTAAGATTCTACAATTAGAAGTGTATTAATTTGACCAAAGTCTTTTATATTAAAATTTATAAAATAAACATTCAAATGTGCTAAGAATTCCATGAAATAATGTATGAACTTGAAAAACCTAATTATCTAGTGAAAAATTATGTAAATCAGCTGAATCCCTGAAGGAAAAGTTTGGGTTGGAGGGAGTATGTGGTCACTTAGCGGCTGGGAGGAAGCGCACAGCCAAGATGAGCAGAAGTGCACAAAAGATGAAGGACTCTGCTATGCCAAGATGAACTAAAATTACTCTTGTATTGCCTGGTGGACAGAACATATATTTCTAAAGAAAATATATTTCTAAGATATTTATGAATGAAGAGATCCAGAGAATTGTGCTTTAAATATTTATCTGGCACTAAATTTAAAAACATGTTGACACTTTGCTGCTGATTTTTAAATACCCAGATATGGAATGACAGTCAAATTGTTTTCTGTAAATTCTGAAGGACACAGAACGTGTGTGAATAGACATGACTTCTTGGTTTAACTCCCTTCTGGTTGCAGTGGCTGCCCTTTAGCCTTTTAAATTGTAGTCTTGTTAGTTTTACAATACAGATCAAACTACCCTTTGACACCAGCTGCTCTGAGTGGCTGGCACCACACACTAGATATTTTGCAATAAAACATCACATGGTCAGGAAAAGCTAAATCCAACTGGATGTTGATGATCGATACACATGCTACTGGGAAAAACAAATCAATGTTCGCCTCATCAGATCTCCGCTTTGTTCTTACAAATGGTTTTTTCTATCCTGACGGTATGAGAGGTCATCTAATTTAATTAATAGAACCTAATATAACCTCTAGTGAAAAAAAGTCAGAAAACTGCTATTAATAATTTTTTACTTTTAATAGAAATATAAGGAAGAATAGTAGAATTTGAAATAGCAAGTTGTGATAAATTAATAATTCAGTGCTAGTTTTATAACCCTATTATAAAATGGCCTTCTTTAGTACTCATTCAAAGTCAATGCCCATTGACTTTCTGTAAGATCAACAGACAGACAATGAAAATAAAATTAAATATGGATAGCACTGTCATTGTACCTATAGAAATAAATAAAAATAGTCTTCGTTTTAGAAGACAATGAAAATAAAATTAAATATGGATAGCACTGTCATTGTACCTATAGAAATAAATAAAATAGTCTCCATTTTAGAAGTTCTATGGATTTCTACATCTTGTCATATACTGTGTTCTGTTTCTTTTCTTTCATGATAGTATAAATAGCCACTTGACTTTTTTGAATATCTTCTTTTTTTTTTTTGGTAAACTGAGGGGGCTGGGTTAGATAGTCTTTAAAATAACTTTAGATCCAAATATAAAGGTTAATTTACATACTTTTTAAAACCAGAAGTCTTTCCTACTTGGAGTTTTGGTGAAATCAAGAAAAAAATGGTGGGAAATGGCATACATATTTCTTTTATATAAAAAATAAATAATGACGTAAATTACTAAAATTTTATATTTTTGAGATTTAGTTACATATTATTTAGTAACACACTACTATGTAGTCATGATATAATTTTTTTATTTTGCTCACCAAATAATTATAGGTACGCAGTGAATAAAATAATAATATCTGCCATAAAGCAACAACTGAAAAATGTGGCAATTGTGAATATTCCTATGTAAGTATTTGTAGACATTTTTATTTCTATTAGGGAAATATCTAGAATTAGAATTGTGGGGTTATAAGTACAATTTTGGCTGTTTAATACAACTTTTATTGCAAACCAGTTCTACCATTTTCCAGTTTCACCAACAACATATGAACATTCCCATTGCACTCCACCCTTGCCCATGTTAGATTTTATCATTTTTTTCTATTTCTTCTATATCTGCTAGAGGTTTTAATTTACATTTCCCTGGATTCAAGTGATACTGAGCACATTTCATGTAGATATTGGTCATTTATAATCTTTCCTTGAAATGACTGCTAAGATTTTTCATATGAGGTTATTTTAGCTTTTATTATTAGTTATAGAAATTCTTTGTGAGTATTGGATTTATCAAGATTTCAGCTCTTTGTTAAGGATTGTTTTGTCAATATTTGTTCCAAGTGCATTATTTGTCCATTTTTTTCAATGATGGAGTTTTTATGAACAGAAATTCTTTCATTTTAATGGACTGCATCAGTTGTCATGATTATTTAATTCTGTACCATGAGAAATAATTGTCAAAGAGACAAAAACTTATTTTTATTTTTTCTCTTAAAGCTGTATAGTTTTAGTTTCCTCATTTATTTGTATCAATTAACTAGTTTAAACTAAGTTTTGAGTATAGTGTTAAATAGAGGTTACATTTTATTTTTTCTATGTGGATATTTATTTTAGCACCCTCTGTTGAAAAAAATTTTATTTCCCAACTACCTTTGTGTAAAATAAGATGATTGGAGTCTAATTTGTTCTTACAATTGTGTATCATTTGTTGATTGAACGCTGGCACCGAGTGACTTGATGATGATAATAGTTCTGTAAGTCTAGGAATCACATGGTATGAGTCCTCTGACTCTGGTTTTTTTGGCTTTATTGTTTTTGCTCATTTGCATTACCTGTAAATTTAAAAGTAAAATTGTAGATTTCTACAGAAATGTCTGCTAGGATTATATTTAGGATTCCATTAAATTTAAAATTAATTGGGGATAGTTAACATATTATTATTTTGTGTTATGATCCAAGAACACTTTGTGTCTCACAGTTTATTTAGATATTATTTTGGTTTCTTTTGGCAATGTCTTGCAGATTTCTGTAAAGATATTGCCCACTTTTTGCTGAAATAACTTGTAAGAATTATGTTTTTTGGTGGTATTGTGAATGGTATTTTAAAGCTTTAATTTTCCAATTGTTTATTGCTTTATATAAAAGTATCATTGACTGCTTAAACATAAGCCTAACTCAGAACTATGCTCAATTAGCTTATTACATTTACTAGTTATTTTGTAGGTTTCTTAGGATTTTCTGTGTGAACAATCATGTCATCCACAAATCAAAATAGCTTACTTCTTTCTGGTCTTTATGTCTTTTCTTCCTTCCTTTTTTCCTTCTTTTCTTTCTTCCTTCAGCATGCAGCTCCTTATTATAGTCTCATATTATTGTTTTAACGTTTGTGAGATAGTGCAGGGATAATGCCTCTCGTATTTCTGATATTGGTAATTTGCGTTTTCTCCTCTCTTTCTTGACCTAGTAAGCTAGGGTTTTATCACTTTTCTCAATCTATTCAAATAACCATATTTGGACATCGTTTCTTTTCTCTATTACGCGTTTATTTCCATTTGGTTTATCCAGTTCTCAAAATCATTCTCTTAAATAGGCAAATCCCTGATATTTTTGGAAGTTTTTCAGTACCACTATTTAATTGATTGTATTTATATTGTCATTGTTCAGTTGAATATTTTGTAACACTCAACAATCTTTGACCTGTTAGATAGGAAGCTATCCTGGCCCTAAACAAGGGAAAGATCAGATTGGGGACAAACTTTAGAAGTTGTTAGCTTATTAGTATTATAAATAAATAATCCACCTAGATACTAAATTTTTAAACTCCATCTCGCTCTTTTACACACACACAAAGTAGATGTTGTGTTTATTCATTTAATAAGTACTTGTTGAGTGATGAATCTGTATTAGCCATTTTTCAAGACACTGAAAATACAATGTATTTCAATAGCCATCACGATGATTTATCAAGCTACTGTATGCTAGGCATATATATTATTTTTAATCACAAAGTTTCTATGCTATATTTTTAGGCTGGAAAAATATGACATAAAGGAGTCAAATGTCTTCAGAGTTTTATTTAACTTCCTTATGTTGGGGTTCGAAGCCAGGCTGGTCAGATTCTACAATCAAAGCACAGTAAACTAAGGCAGGCAAAGAAGCATTAAGGAAATACAAAGCAGGAAGGATCTTAAAACTTTTATTTTGAAAAATACATTCAAATGTCAGAAATATCTGAAGTACAAAAAGTCAGCAATGGTTTAGGATGAAGTTTATTAAAAGCAACATCCCATAAATCTAAGCCATTATTAAGCATCCTATATCTTAACAATATATGTTGAAAGGCTTCTGGGGACAATATTCGGCTGGAATTTTTTTTAAAACGTCACAATATGACTTACTATGGCAACCAGAAGTGATAACTTTGTTCCAGTGGCAGGTAATAACCTGCTTCTTTCTTCCTATTAATACATGATTTCTTTTGTGGCTGTAATAAAACAACATATACAAATGATTCATTACAGTAAAGACAGATACCCAAGGAAAAGATGCTAAAATTTTCATTCTGTTGAATTCAGTGTAATTTAATTTAATGATATGCCCATGAAGTAACATTTGAAATTACCAAAGTCTAGCTAAAGGGGCAATCATTGTGTTTAATTTCAGCTCCTCCATTTTTTTCAGATTAATACAGTGTGCAAACCATTTAAGCTAACTTGCATTTTGGATGTCTGCATCAGCTACAGGAAGTTGCTTACTAAGTTTAGAGTGTTAAAGATGATAACATACAAAATTATTTTCTAATACTAACTAATGAATATATGCATGCTTTTGGAACTTGGGATAGCATTGGATGCTTTTCAATGGGCATTTTTTCTAATGCTTTATTTAATTACTTTTGAAAAATAATAGAAACTTCCTTTTCATCACAGAGAGACTCTCATTAGGATGGCCAGTGTGATTGACTTACAAATAACCATTCTGTGACAGAGGACATAAGCCAATTCACAAAATCAGTATTATCCTCCTTGTCAATCCTGACTTTATGAATGGTACTATGACCCAATTCTGGCCAGTGAAGCACGAAGAAATTCTACTGTAGGGCTGCTGAGAAAAGTTTCTCCTTCTTGAAAAAGAGACGCTTCCTCTGGACAGGGCCAGGTGATTCGTAACATTGCACAGCCGTCCTGTAGCCATGAGGGCTTGAGGCTGAGGGTAAGGGTGACCCTCTGAGACTGGCAGAGCAGAAGCCAGGACCTGGGTCTCCAGTGACTACAGTGAGCTGTTGAGACACTCAGGCCTGGATCTTGTCCTACCTTCAACTGAGAGAATGCATTTCCATGCTGTTTATCAGAATCTGACTGGGGTTTCTGCTACAGCTGAAAATATCCTAACAGATTCATTCATTTAGTTGCACATAATCATGGTGTGGTCAATTCAGGTGGTAATCTGAATTTGAGATTGCAGATTATGTTGTCAGTGCTGTAGCTTTTCCATCATATTCAGCAGATACAAAGAGAAGAGTAAAACCAAGGTCCTATGCACTTTAAGTCTTATAGGATCTATTAAAAAAAGAGTCATTTCTAGAATTTCATTTCATATTGTGTGCAATAAAGAAATCAAGAGCATTTTGTCTTAAGTAGCAGCTTGAAAGCAAGGATATAAGAATAAAATTTATTTGCGCTTGTTTTTAATTTTAAGTTTAATATTTGTTGTTGTTGTTGTTATTTAGATAAGTCCAGAACAAAAGAAAAATTCCAGTTAGACAAAGAAGATGCAGCTTCTGACAACCAACTGCCGTCTTTTCTATCAGAAATTCTACCTTGTTCCTTTCTTATCCTTACTCCTCCTGCTCACCCACCCTCATCCTGCCGGTTGTAAGGGTGCCTACTCCTTTTCGTCCTTTTATACTTCAGCCACCAGTAAGACAGTAGTGATCACTGTTCGATCCATAAAATTCTAGCATCAAAACAACCTGGACCAGTTAATATCTTAACCAGTGGTTAAAGATGAAGATTTATAAACCCTGCATCACACTTTACAAATCAGAATATCTAATGGCAGGACCCAGGGATCTGTATTTTTAATAAGGCCCACGTGAAGCACATTCAAATATGAAAACTACTCCTTGAAGTCTTTTGAGCTCAAATGTTTCTCTTGTTAGAATCCTTTCTGAATTTCTCCATTCCACGATGGTATCCCTTTTTTGCCACTCTTTTCTCCATGATTGTTTGCAGTGTTCATGGGGGTACCCAGCGTAATGAAGGCTCCAGGGAGCAGGCTGTGTGACCCTATTCACAAATCCATTCCACTGCCCAGCACAATGCCTGATTCAAGGAGGTGCTTATTGTGTTTGAATAAGTAAATGGGAAAAAGAGAGGTCACCATTTTGGGGGTCGGGGGAGGGGGATGGAAAACGCTGTGTGGAAACAGAGCAAGAGTCACCGAGAACATTGGGAAAATATGACATGACCAAACCTTGCTGTAGAGTAGCTGCTGAGGATGGAAAGAAAATGAGGTGGGGGGTGTGAAACTCAATTTCACAGAAAAAGAATTTTCCTTCTGCCAAGAATCAGCACCAAGGCTGGAGAAAAGGATAGGGAGGGAGCTGGGGTGATCTGCGGTGACATTGCACGCCCTTTTCAGAGGAAGACTTAAAACCAACAGTGCAGTAGTAGGCTCAATTCCTGAGTCAAAAGATGAATCTAATTAGACCAACACATTTATTTAGATTCATGCAGACAAAAAACAACTGGTCTTTAAACCTTTACATTTCTGCTTTAGTAGAATGCAGCCCTCAGACCAATGATATTAACCAGGTCAACTTCGTTCATTTAACAAATGTGGTTTATTTCTGGTTGAACACTGATTGCAACGTTTGATGGAAACTATGAGGTACTACATTGTATCATATGCTATTTTTAAGCATCTAGCAGTACAAGTAGTAGTTTGGGCTGGGTCTCAAGTGTGGGAAAAATTTAAAGCATATTGCGTGGCATCCCTGAAGCTGTGATAACTGTGTTGACCAAGGTGTGCAGGGGCTTCTCACCAAGAACAGGAAGTGAGTTTCACACATCTCTCTTAAATACTGTTTCATATCCTAACTTCAGATACTGCCAAATACTTCTGTTGGTAAGAAAAATGAGAGAAGATTGATGGAAATCTAAGAACATAAGAATTAAGAAGAAATGAAATTACCTATATACGTATGGTAAATAATTACAAAAATCCAGAACAAGAAAATCACATTCAGATATTTGCAGTACATGATGTGAATTATATGGGAATAAATAAAAATGATAAGTCACTCTTCAAATAGCATTCCTCAACTGTCCTTATATAATTTATTTTGGTAAGCTTGATAAAGCATTTACCAAATCTTCATGAATCATTCATTCTAGAGAAGCAATTTCAGGGGAAGGGAAGAGGTTTATGGAGACAGAAAAACACAGGAGTTTGGATACTAAATTCCTCCCAGTCAAAAGGGTAGCCTGGCTTCTGTTCTTCAGCTCAAGGGCTGAATGTTCTCATGGAAATAATGGCTAACACATGAGTGCAGTCAAAAGACGGTATCTCCACCTATTATGAGGTTAGGTTCTGTGTATCACTCACCAATGTATCCCCAGGGTCTACCTCAGTACCTGGTGCATAAATACACAATAAAATGTGTATTGATCTGAAACAGACTCTTAGGACGGAGGCACAAACATTCTGAGTCTGTTTAGGGATACTTTTAAATATTGTCTAAAGTTTGTTTAGAAGATATTTTCAGAAACTACTTTTTCATATAAAAATGACTTAAGTGAATATAGAGTTCTCCAATTCTGATACTATATGAAACTTGAAATAACAGCTGCATTTTGTACTTCCTGTAATCCAGAAAATCCCCAATTTATAAATAAGTTTTACTACAAAACCATGTATTAGTTTTTAAATTTGAATGAGTTTTTTTACCAGCACATTTTAACCACTGCATTTCATCACTGTATTTTCCAAAGCATTTTAACAGTTCAGTTCAGTAAATATTTAGTGAGTGTATAATATGTGCAAAGCATTTAAAAGAGTTATATAAATTCTAAACATGAAAATCCAGGTTGCAGAACCAAGAGCTCAGCAACTGGTGGAGGGGACAGACATATAAAGAAATCATTTCAGTATAAGGTTGATGTCCAAACATGTTCAAGTGGACAATATAAACGATGTGATACTTGAGTACAGCAATACTAATTTTAATTTGCAGAAAAGCATTTTATTTTTGGACAATATAAACAATGTGATACTTGAGTATAGGAATACTAATTTTAATATGCAGAAAAACATTTGTAGTAAATTATAGTTCATAGATAACACATCAACTTAGTAATTTTAAAAATGAAATATAATAGCTCTTGAAAACTAAGATTACGTTTAATTGTCTAAAGTGAAAAATGAAGTCATCAGTGGACCATTTTGTGCCTATTCTAAAGGGTATTTTAGGGACACTTTTAACTGACCAAGAATTGAACTAAAAATGTTTAAATCCATTTTCACTTTAAAGTTTGGATCCTAATTTTTCCCTTGTATATCTGTGCTGTATTCAATTTAGATTTTAATACATAATTTAGTTTAGGATTATTTAAACTACATTTAAGTAATGTCGTCTACCTTATGGAGCCTTTTTATCACTGCCAACCTCCTACCATTTTACCTTTAAACTCTGGAGTGGTATTTATCACTGTCTATCTGCTTTCATAATTCTTAGAACATATGAGGAGTCTTCAAAAGTTCATGTACATTATGAATAAAACTATGCATGGATTTCAAAAATGTTTTGCACCAAAATGAACTCACACTAACTTCTTATAACGTGTCTGAACAGAATCTAGTATGAGGAACTATGAAGGATAAGATATGAATTTGAACAGAGTCCGTATCAGAGCAACATAAATTCTGCTAAAATTTAAGCAAGAATAAGCATCAAATTTATAGTGATGCTAGGGTGAAATAATAGTAAAATCATTGATGCTTTATAAAAGTTTATGAAGACAATGCCCCAAAGAAATCAGCAGTTTACAAACAGAAAAGTTCTTTTAAGAAAGGATGAAATGGTGGTGAAGATGAAGTCTGCAGCAGAAAACCATCCACATCAATTTGTGAGGAAAAAATTCATCTTGTTTGTTCTCTAATTGAAGAAGATTGATGATCAACAGCAAAAACAATAGCCAACACCATAGACTCCTCCACTGGTTCAACTTACACAATTATGATTTAAAAATTTACGGTTGAAGAACCTTTCTACTTGATGCATACCAAAACCAATGTGAACAGATCAGCTGAAGACGAGAGTAAAGCTTGCAATGGAAATTTTGAACAAGTGGGATGAAAAGCCTGAAGCATTTCTTCAAAGAATCATAACAGGAGGGGAAGCTTGGCCTTACCACTACAATCCTGAAGACAAAGCACAACCAAAGCAATGGCTACAGGAGGTGGAAGTAGAGCAAAAGCAGACAAGGCAGCTTGCTTGTTGAATTTCTGCAGAGGCAAAGAACAATAACATCTGCTTGTTGTAAGAGAGTATTGAGAAAGTTAGCCAAAGCTCTAGCAGAAAAATGCCCAGGAAGGCTTCACCACAGAGTGCTTCTCCACGACAACAATGCTGCTGCTCAATTACTCTCATCAAACAAGGGCAATTTTGTGAGAGTTTCAATGCAAAATCATTACACATCCTCCTTACAGTCCTGATTTGGCTGCCTCTGGTTTCTTTTTGTTTCCTAATCATAAAAAGTATTTAAAGAACACTCATTTTTCTTCAGTTACTAATGTATAAAAGACCACATTGACATCCTTAAATTGCAAGGACCCTCAGTTCTTTAGGGATGAACTAAATGGCTGGTAGCATTGCTTACAAAAGTGTCTTGAACTTTATGAAGTTTATGTTGATAAATAAAAAGTTTTATTTTTTATCTTTTTCTTTTATTTTTCCACAAACTTTTTGAAGTCCCCTCATGACTATATGATGCTTTGAGGACAAAGACAACACTGATCTCTCATTGTTTTTACTTCCTTCACAACAGCTGGCTCAGAACTTCACAGTTTCAACCAGTATTCATTGAATGGTCGTCCATGGGCTTCCTAGTAACAGGTTTAATTTATAAATTATGATAGGAGCTAAATGTTTGCTTCTAAGTAAAATAAAGGTGGATAGGAGTCGCAGATTTTACCAGTTAAGGATGCATTAAGAAAATGGAAACAAAGGGATAAACATAAATTATTATTTGATTAACTTATTCACTTGCATGATGTCATATCCTTATATTTACTAAATTAATCTGCATCACATTATTTTACCTACAAAATTAGCTAATTTTACTCTTGATACCTAATCCTCTGGGTATGGTTTGAGTGGCCCTACCAAAATTCATGTTGGACCTTAATTCTCAGTGCAGCAATGTTGGAAGGTGAAACTTCGAGGAGGTGGGGACTAAGGGAGTTGTGTGGGTAAGGTCATGTCGGGAGCTCCACCCTCACAGGCAGCTTGACGCTATGGTATTGGTAATGAGTTCTCACTCTTGAAGACTAGATTAGCTCTTGCAGGAATGGATCCATTCATGAGAGGGTAGGTTGTTATTGATCTAGGTTGCCTCTGGTGTCTTGCCCCTTTTGCGCACCTGCTTCTGTGTCTGCTTCCACCTCTCCATGTTGTGGTGCAGTGTGAGGTCCTCACCAGGAGGTGACCAAACATTAGCTCCATGCTTCTTGGACCTCCACGCCTCCAGAACAGTGAGCCAAATAAGCCTCTTTTCTTAATACGTTACCTTGTCTCAGGTACAGCAACACGAAATGGAGTAAGACAAACCTTATTACATGAAATGACATTTAGAGTTAATCCATACCTTTTAAAATGTTTATCCTGATGGCATTATTTTTGACAGCCTGAAATGCATAAACTTCTTTCTAGGACATCATTCAGGCGTTCTTTTGTTCATTGCTTCATCATCAATTTAACATTGTAATGTCTTTGGAGATACAAAGAAGAACAAGGTGTGATTTCTACTCTCAAATGACTGAGGCCAATCAGAAAGGAAATATATACAAAGATCTAATTTTAAAACAATGTGAATGTGTCCTAATGAAGATATTGAGAAGAACTGGCAGGTGGTGAAGGAAGAAAACGGTCAAAGTGGTGTCCTGGGAAGAAAGCATTTTTGAAGGTTAAGAGTGCCAAACAACATAAAATGATCCCAAGAAATCAAGCACTGTATGATATACAATATGTTAAGAGGGTTTAGCACATGGAGGGCGTTTGTTATTTACAAGGTCACTGGCAGAAGATAATTGGAGTAAAAGCTCAATTGCAATGTGATAAGGACTTTTTAGCTGGAGATGAGAACAGGTAGCTGGCACACACAGATAATTTGGTGAAATTAGTTTATTCTTGTAGGTGAGGGGAGAGCCAGAGGAATAACTGGAAGAGCAGGTCTCTTAAAAAATAATTTTGTTTATTTTTGGCTTAAAAAATGTAAAATAATGATGGGAAGGAGCCAGTGGAGAGTGGATGTAAATATAGTAGAGGCTATCAATGCAATAAAACTGAGTAATGGAGAAGGCGGGAAGAAACAGGACCAGAATCAAGAAGGAGGAATTAGCCACGTGGAGAAGAAACACTTCTGATGAATAGGGATGGAAGATGGAGCAGGAAGGTGCAAACTCGGGCTTTTACAATTCATGATAGGACATCAGAAGTGGTTCTGCTCTGATAGTATTTAAGTATTTTTCTAAGAAGTAGGAGGCAAGGAACCACAAAATTACTTGAATTGCAAATTATCATATTTCCTTCCATTTCAATATTCTCATATAAAAAACAGGGATATGAATTGTTGATCTGTCTCCTCCAGAGAAATTAAATGAGTATGTACATTTTTATTAATGTAGCACTTAACATTGGAGGTTACATGATAATATCAGAGGGAGGATATCAACTTATATCCAAGTTTGAAATAGTATGTCATTTCCTTTTTTGTTGTTGTTTTGTTTGTTTTTGTTTTTGTTTGTTTGTTTTTGACACAGAGTCTCACTCTGTTGCCCAGACTGGAGTACAGTGGCGCAATCTTGGCTAGCTGCAACCTCCGCCTCCCAGGTTCAAGCAATTCTCCTGCCTCAGCCTCCCCTGGTAGCTGGGACTATAGGCACATGCTACCACGCCCAGATAATATTTGTGGTTTTAGTAGAGATGAGGTTTTGCCATGTTGACCAGGTTGGTCTCGAACTCCTGACCCCTGGTGATCCACCTGCCTCGGCCTCCCAGAGTGCTGGGATTACAGGTGTGAGCCACTGCACCTATCTAGTATGTCATTTCTTAGATATGCATTCAATGATTGACCATAAGTTCTCAGTCCCACCACCATCACCACTACCACCACAAGTCTACCACCACCACTAAATATCCTTTTAGCAGTAGGGTTTATTAGCCGCCGCTCCAAGCATTTTATGTATACAGCATTATATGCCTTTTAACCATCCTAGCTATACTCAAAGGTAGGTCATATTAATACTCCCATTTTTAAGTTAAGGAATCCAAAACAGAGAGTTCAAATAATTGACCAAAGGTCACACAGAAAGTGAGAGGTGGATCTAAGATTCTACCCAGACAACCCAACAGCAGAATCCTGATCTCAGCTACACATTCTGTACTAATGGACAGCAGTGTCAGACTCACTCTGCATTCATACAGGTGACCTGGAACCCAAGTGGTTAAATGTCATAGAAAGAGGCATGTGGGGAGGAGAAGACCCACCAGGTTCTGTACTGATGGGTAGTACAGAAGGTAGGAGAGCCAGGATGAAAATGTCATTATCAGCCTTATACATACACATGTATTTTTTAATGATTTTAAACAACTAACGCTACATAAGTAAGTGAATATGGATAGTTATCCAATATATTTTAAAGAAATAAATAAAAATCAACATTTTTCTTTGTTTTAAAATCACCATATTCAAGTTTTTAGTACTGTCTTGAAATCGTGCTTATTTTATAATTTAGTAAGTAATATTTCTGTCATTTTAGTGACTGTTTATGCATATATACTTTGACCAGGTCTCATTTCAACATTTGTCTTTCGAGGTCAATTCATAATTTTGTGTACTCCAACATGTAAAATCACTTCATTAATTATAGAAGTCTTAATTGATATCTCATTTAAGCATTTCATACAGAGAACCTAAAAAGCTAGTACTACCTGGATATTAGATGGAACAAGTAATTTCTGTCTTTCCAAAGCTAGTTCTACTCTTGTGTTGAGTAATAACAAAGACATATTCAACTTGGCAAATCAGGAAGAACGTGCACTTCTGGATCTGGTACACTTAGATCATAGAGTATTTGTCATTGTAACATTTGAGCCATCTTTAGGATGAGAAACTGAGTCTAATTTTGACTTCATAAAGACATGCCACCTTTTTGATCTATGTACTCAGCTAGCCAACGAAACCAGGAGCCATGCTTTCATCCAGCTGAGAGGCCTCTGCAGGGTCTGTTTAAGTCCCAGGGTCTGCACCCCTGCAATACAATGGAGTCATTATGGCTGTCAGCCTGATAACCTTGAAAACCTGCCCATACATTTTCTACACACCGTACTAATCACAGCTGAGGGGAAAATGATGTTCCTACTTCAGCATTAGCAGTCTGACAATTTTAAGTGGAAAAAATGATTTTCGATTTTTTCCATAGTCTTTGAAATTGATATTTTAACTAACTAGTAACTCTAAAGCCTCATTCCAGAGCTACTGTCTCATGTAGTTTTAATTTTTCCTCCCTTTGGTGCAATGACCTTGGACTACTGCGCTAAAGAGCAAATGGCTGATTTGATATTTACATCCGAGGTCCTGTTCAGTAAATTTCAGTGAGAGAAATATAAACAAGGTAGAAGTGCATTTTTGCATAAGTGCTTTCTTCTGAGAGTCAGTAGAAAAGAATGTGCCAGCCCTGACAGTGATTATGTCCCTTGCTCCTTTTATTTAATATTTAATTAATTTTTACAAAAATGTCGCAGGTGATTACAACTCTCTCAAGGTTAAGGTTTATATTTTGGAAAGTAATTCAGAGTTCTAAGCTCCCAACTTTGACAGAATGGTCATCGCTGCAATGCCAAACATCTCTGTTTAATACTTGCTTACAAAAAGAGGATCCATGGGCCAAACGAGGAAAAGTAGTTTAGTGCAGATGCTTGCCCTAGTTTAAGCATGTTTGGTATTCCATCCCTCATAATGATGTTTATTTGCACTACGCATTATAATTTACAAAAGGCTGACATATCCATTTCTCATTGCTACAGAATGGGCTGCAATTTCTGAATCATTCCAAAAGGCCTCTACTTGAAAACATGTTCACTATTACTCCTGCTAAAACTGCACATCTTAGGACATTGTTATCGCTTCTAGCTCAAATAATAGGAAGAGGAGATATGCTCAGGTAGAAGAATTGAAGAAATATGCTACACTTAACAAAGACTTCATCAAGACTCTAGTGAACACAAGTGATTGCTTTTTACTGAAAAGCTGTGTCCTAGGAGTTACCTTGACCTGCTGAACACAAAGGGATTTTTCACTCCTTGTTTGCCGGGGAAGGCAGCACCACTATTTCCTGCAGTCATTCCGGGAAAGAAGAACAGAGCTCTGCTCTCCTGCAGCGAATCCGCCGTGTAACAACTAGGGAGGTTCGACCTGTCAATCAACTGGCGCCATTCCTTCGTTAAGGAGACTTCAATGTCTTCATGAGTTCAATGCCCATAGAGTGAATTCCAGAGTTTTCCATAGTCCTCAGGGCTCTGCTTGCCTGCCTCCTTTGTACAGTTTTTGCCATTCTGGCATTGCCCACTTCGTGCCATCCAGGCTATTTTGTCACTGTTGCTGTTGCTCCAGATCATATCAGGTTTACCCTTGCTTTTACTGCGACTGAGATTGTCCTCCCAGATACTTAGACAGCGGGTTCAGTTCCATGTTTTACATTTCACTTCCGATGCCGGTTCCTTCAACAGCTCCTCACACCTCAGAATCACTCCTTGTGCCTCCCTTCAATCACTCCCTGTCTCTTGACCTTGTTTTATTTCTTCATAGCACCTAACACTGCCTGTAATTACCTCATCTATTTATGTATCTAATTTCTTTCTTCCTTCACTAGAATGTAAATTTCACAAGAGGAGGGACTGTGTCTGTCCTATGCATTGCTGGGTCTCCTAGGTCTAAACAGGGTCTGGTCCCGGAGCAGGTGTGTACTCAGAACATGTTGATGAAAAAAAATAAAAAACAAAAAACAAAAAACATTTCTTCTAAATGCTTTTCTTGAGGAGGAAAAAAATGGAAACTGTTGAAATGATTCAAGCTAACTGTTGAAAATTAGAACTGAAAGATTCATCCATCTTCTGAAACCCTTTCAGAATTCTTTTGAGACATTCGTTGGCATCACTGAGTCTTTTAAAAATATTTCATGCATTGCTTTCAATAACGCAATGTGTTTCTGTTGGAAAACTGGTCTGGACCATGATTGCCAGCGTTGACTGATAACCGCCTGTGGTGAACTGCTCCCCTGGCATGCATCCAAGGAGCGGACAGCAACAGGAACGAATTCAGCTTTCAGGATTCTGGTCATGGAGAAAAGGGGTTAGTTGGGGGGCTCTTCTTGAGCAATCTGTGCCAAGACAGACGACCGGAGAGGGAAGTGGGTCCCAGGGCACTCAGTGCAGAAAGTTCTTTTGCAGAGGCTCAACGTGCTGTCAGATTCTACTGGCCAGTTGCATTTTCTCATCTTTATTTTCCATGGATATTACCATCTCTTGGGTCTTCACTCAGTGACGACTGTCTCTGCTCTTTTTGGACCATTGATCTACACAAGTACTTATATTTAGAAGCAAAATAGAGAACAAATCACAATTGCTTAGTTCACATACAATTTTAATATTTCCTCTTAAGACTCAGAAAGATGATTCTAATATCCAGTATAATAAATTCTCCTCATAAAGCATTACAAAATAATTAATGATGGCCCATTTCAGTTTGATAACTCACCAGAACGTCCATTAGAGAGAATATCTGAAGTTTGCAAAAGGACTGAGGCTAGATGTGAGCCGGCAGTCTATATTTTCTACTGGCCAAAGGCAGTTCTTCCTACTTACAGCTTAGTGTTGGTCTCTGTGAGGCTTTACTCTGTTCAGTCTCTTGCCTCAGTATCCATTTGTGTCTCCTCTTCTTTTCGCCACCTAAATGTGCACCCTACCTGGGATTCAGTAGTCACCATGTTCTTTTTTTGGTTTGCTCTTCATCTTAGGACCTTTTTGATTTGCACAGCTTCAAATCACCTCTGGAGTGGGACTCACATCTGTGTCTCCTGCCCTGAGTTCCAACCTTGCTTTCTATATATTTTTCTACACTTTAGCATTCATCATTTATTCTGCAAAATCATCTGCCTGTTCTATTAGTTTTCTTATAACATCAAATACAATAAACTCATTTTCATATGAGATCAGCTCTCTAAATTTCAGGGCTTATATG
This sequence comes from Pan paniscus, assembly GCF_029289425.2. Lineage (NCBI taxonomy): Eukaryota > Metazoa > Chordata > Mammalia > Primates > Hominidae > Pan > Pan paniscus. Next base: position 186,906,092 of record NC_073252.2, on the reverse strand, counting down.
AATGAAGAGACTGTCTAACGGTCCTACCTACCCTACCACAGCCTTGAGAATGCCTAGTTTGCAAACTTATGTTAATAGATACATTTGTTTACATCACTTTGTAGCTGAAAAAATAACAATAGTTTCATAGCTGCCAGGCTCAAATAAAAAGACATGGTTTCTACAAGTCAGTGAGCTACAGAAATGTTTGACAATAAAACATTCTTTTCACTTTTAATAAAATTTCAATTCATTATTATTATTATTATTATTATTATTATTATTATTATTTTGAGATGGAGTCTCTCTGTTGCCCAGGCTGGAGTGTAGTGGTGCGATCTCGGCTCACTTCAATCTCCGCCTCCCAGGTTCAAGCAATTCTCCTGCCTCAGCCTCTGAAGTAGTGGGATTACAGTCATGCACCACCATGCCTGGCTAATTTTTGTATTTTTAGGGCAGACAGGGTTTCACCATGTTGGCCAGACTATTCTTAAACTCCTGGTCTCAGGTGATCCACCCTCCTCGGCCTCTCAAAGTGCTGGGATTACAGGTGTGAGCCACCATGCCCAGCCACAATTTCAATTTATTATTTAAATAAACTAACAAACTTTTATGTTTAAGGATGATGTCATTTTCAAGTTTTAGCAAACATATATTATTCGCACACACAAATGGATGCAGATGCACACTTTTACCGACGAGAACAAATAGTTCCCTGTTCCCAGAATTACTGTTGCCTTACAATGTGTTGCCTTCAGCAAGTTTCTTTCTTGTCTTTCCTCCTCCCCTTTCTTGTTTTCTTTTTTCTTTCTTTCCCTTGTTAATAAACCTAAAATTTGCTCAGATCTGTTTGTTCACAAAACTAGCCATTTTAAATTATTGATTTATGTGGCATTTTGATCAAGTCATCTGAACATGGCTAATTTGGGAATTTAGGCCTTAAACATTCTAATTTCCAGATAATTTTTTAAACATTTTTTTTCACTAAAATATGTCCTTTAAGAACACAAAAACTCAAGATTTTAAGAACACAGTGTAAACCTCTTTTTCTGCTTTTTCCCTTGATCTATGAACTCAATTATTCCAAACTATAAACAACCCCATTTAATAAATAATTTTTATTATAAAAGCCATAAATTCATGAATCTGTCTGATAAAAATTCTTGACTAATGTGAAAGATCACCCTTTAAACTGTGCTATATCCATGTTATTTCAACTTTGTGTGAAGTTACCCAGCTATTAGTTTATATAACATTTCTGGTTTGGGATATCTACCTTGTAAAAATTCTTCGAATATATGAAAACAATTCTTATCTTCTTTCTAGAATAACATTATTCAACTCTCAACATTACTGTGGTCAGCTCTTATCATTTAATGTGAATTTAATGGATGACAAACTTGGCAGACGTGTCTCTCCCAAGGTGTCAAACTCAGTCTTACTAGTCTGTCATGGAACTTGAGGAGACGAAACAGAGGGGCCGTCTCCCACGCCATGCTGTCTTGTAGCTTCTGAGGATGCGTCTTCCTGATGCCTCTGCTGCAGTTTTCACTTGTGCTACTTCTATCCATTTCAGCATCAATTGGTTCCTAGATTTTCGGATTTAATAATTCAGTAAACATTCAAAACAAAAATTAGGATATCAAACAGGTTTTCTGATTTTTGATTTTTAAAGTCAGAATACTAAAATTCACATTCAATTCCTCTCACTTAATATCGCAAAGTGTCTATTATCTATCTTTATTTTTCTAATTTTACTATTGGCTAAAAGACAATTGTTTTTTCCAGGGAGAGGGGAACATATTTGCTCCCTTTTACGTATGTTATTTTTGTTTTCTTTCACACTGGCTTTTTCTTGTTTATCCTTTTTCTAGCAAACCATGTCTTGTTTTTACTCTTCCATGAGAAACTTTTCCTGTCTTACCAGTTTGCAGACTCCCTCCCATGGTGCTTCTCATAGCTGCAGCTATCATAAATAAACAGCTTTATTTATTTATGAAACAGCTTTCATAAATAAACAGCCCCAACTGAAACTCACTTGTTACTGTTTAAGTAGAAAATCTTGGTACTTCTGGAACATATAACGTAGCCAAAATTAACATAAAATAGGTAACACAGAAGACTGGTAGAATGCAGTGTTCCAGGAATATGTATTTTGGGGATATTACAGTGTCCCTGTCTATATATTCAGAATATGCTGTATATTCAGATGAATATAAATGAAAGTTTCGGTCAGTCGAATTTTTGTTAGTCCACGTTTAAAAAGACCAGGGTATCAAGACTTTGGGAGTTGTTATTTAAGCAGATTAGCAAATTCAGTTAGCCAAATATTCAGTAACTTCAAACTTTCTCCAGTTGCACTGAGATTACCTGTGCTAGAGAAACATCAACACTTTTATCTATTATTCAAAGCTGCAGAATTCCAGGGAAAGTTTAAATGTTTATCATAATATTATTCACCAAACTAATACTATAAACTTCCATACTTAATTCTCTGCCTTTATAGCCCATGAGTTGCCTTTCAGCAAACCGTGCTACAATGATATAGAATTATTTACATCCGCTTAAGCCTATCAAAAGAGCCTCAGACATTTTGTTAAGTTTGACTGATAGAAAAGCCTTCATCTCAGCATTCCAAAAATATTATTGTGCACACATCTCCCCAGGGCATGTTACTATATGCTGCTAACAAAACGGTAAATAAGGTAGTTAAGAGACTGTATTGGTCAAGTTTCTATTTTGGAGAGGGAGATATGCAACACACGAGGAAAAAATTAGAGAAATAGAATAGTTGCGAATTGCAGTGAGTCGTTGGAATCAAATAGATAGGTAGGCCTAATTTCTATTGCAGTGTCGACATGTGAGCTGAGAGCTGATGGATGAGAAGCAGCCAGACAGGCTGCCTTCAGGGGAAGAAGCCAGAGGAGCAGAGGTGCTGATGACAGAAAGGGGAGGGGACTGACCTGCGAGATGGTACATGCAGAGGAGCACGGAGAGAAAGAAGGCTGGGTGCCACGGAAGGTAGGAGCACTCACTGAACAGAGACTTTTAGATTAGGAGAGTCTCCTTTGAAGACCTTGGCTCACGTCACTGGGTTTATGACTCAGAAATAGCTTCTAGAGCATTTGCTATGTTGAATGCCTTTAGGAACTTGGAATGTATGGAAGAGACATTTAAGAATGGGAAGAGTGTTTTCGGGCGGCAGTTCAATGCCTTCTGTCCTCAAGGTTCACAAATGAGCTGTCAATGTGGGCTCTTTCCATGAGGTTTAGTTTACAAGAATCTGCAAACCACAGCTGAAACCCTGTGTAACGATCAAGCACAACCCAGATATTTGAATTTCTGTTATGAAGCCCTCATGGTTTATTTAAACAGTTCACACTGGTTTCTTTAACCACAAAAACACAAATTGTTGTAGGGTTTTAGAATTGTACATTTCTTAAGGGTATTATTTAAAGAAAAAAATATAATGAACAGTGTTTGAACACAGGAATTTCTATAAAGGTAAGACAAGTTTTGTTGTTTTCCTTCCTCCCTTCCTCTCTCTTTTATTTCTTTCTTTTCTCTCTTCCTTTCTTTCTTTCTGTAAAAGATACTTATTATCGATTTATAGTCAGCAAACACGCTTTAACATTTTAGTTAGACATCATCAAACAGCAAATGGGCAAAATACAGTTGTAGAAGAAAATATGTCCTTTATTTGAATATATGTCACCAAAATAGAATCAATGTGGAATGTCTTCCCCGCCCTGCTTTTCTCCTTCTTCACGACAGGTGGCGCTCCTGAACTACCACAGGATGCGCGCGTTGCCAGGCCGCGGCTCCCCTGGGGCCACGTTGCGAGTGTGCAACGTGGTTTCAGTTTGGCATTCTCAGAGAATAGCTGAGACTGGATTTAACCAACTAGTGTTTATGTCACAATGTCCAGGCGGTTGATAGGAAATGTGTTTATTGATATTGTCAAGAATCTGGCCAGAAACCCTATCATTACAGATCACCAGACAATGAACACTCACACAGAATGTTGTTCGAACGTTGCAATCATAAAGGAAAAGGAATCCGCTTAGCGTTTTAAATTTTAGGTTTGGAAACTTCTTAGAAATTTCTTTGAGCTGTCGAATCCAATATCTTTGCTAAGATGCTAGAAGTATCACAAAAACTAGTTTTTGAATGACTTTTTTCCTCAACTCCATTTATTTTTAAAAATCTTGAAATATCCACATATTATTTTCCCCTTTTTCCACCATTCAGTGATTTAAGAACATACATTTGATTCAAAACATGTTGGCATTTTACACTGACATTGTAACTAAATAAGAGATTGGCTGTCTCATTTACAGCCAAGTAGCTCTGCTGTGTTCAGGTGCAATTGTCACAGGTAAAGTGTGTGCCATAACCAGGGCCACTCACAGTTCAACGGAACCAGGGAAAGAGGCAAACACGTTCTGTGACCCAAATGGCAAATCCCTAAGGAGAGCTTGCTGATGAATTAAAATGGCATTAAAACTGGACCCAAGAAATTGGACTGAGAGAGAGTTTCAGTGAGACAGACCTCAGGAAATCAGGAAATTCAGGTGATTATAGAAATCCCAGGATGTCTGAGCACTGATGCTTCCAGGTATTCACCTGCTCCATCATATTCTCCCTCTTTGTTTCTCTCGGTTTCTCCCTTTCGTGGTTTCTCTCTCTCTTATTCGGTCACTAACAAGTTCTTACACAATCTATATAAGATGATGTTTGCCCTCCAGGTAATGTTCTACTTTTCTGTTTTCAAAGTTCCACGTCTCCTAATACAGCAGATTGAGGAAATGAATATTTGCCTTCTCCATTGCTTAAATGTCCACTCACTTTTTCATAAACTACTTCCTTACATAAACTGTTCTCTGCTGTGTGGTCCCCTGCTAGCCAATGCCTACAGGCTGTCTGTGCATTGTGTCTTTTCTTATTATACAATTATATTTAGTGTCACATTCGAGGATCTTGAGTGGTTCTAGTTAATCAGCCTTCCCTCAGGGGCGACTTCTCCCCTGCAGCTCGATTCTTGTCATAGATGAGCCTTAGACACTGTCTGATGCTCAAGCACTTTCTTCTGGCGGTGCCCTTACAGGAGGGTTAGTGGGAGTTGGCTGTGGCATGGGCCACACACAGTCGGGGTCAGATGACTGACTAACCAGGGGGCTTCCAGCCAGAGACCATTTTCAGTATTTGGGGGACTCTTCCTCCTTCTTATACCTGTATTCAATCCAGGTCAGTTACCAGGGCTTTCTTTTGTGAAGAGAGTTTCAGCCATTCTTTAAGGGTAAACTTTGTTTCAAGGCTTATGAAATTGGCATCTGTGCTGAGGTAGCCTTGTCTCTAGGGCAACCAGGGCTTTAGGTCCCCTTGTCATAGAGTTCTGGTAATCCCTGGGCCAGAATTGGAAATCCCCAAGCCAGGTGACATTAAATTGCTAATTGATACATAGTGTAGGCACTGTGAGATGTCAAGGTGGCCTTATGGCTGTCATTAATCTCATAGCCACGATATGTCTCTTATAGTAGACTACACATAGTCGTAACACTTCATCACATTCATTGTACTTACTCCTTTGTCTAATTTTCTATATTGCTTTCTATTGAATTAGTGCCTGAGGGCAGGGACCATATTTAGTGTTTACTGTTGTATCCATAGTGATACCTAGTACAGTGTCTGGCCCATTGAAGGTACAAATGGGTCTTTGTTTAATTTAAATCTTGATGAATTAGTTGCAGAAAATACAACAGAACACATGTGTGAGGCTCTTCCGAGAGCAGGGGTCCATTCAACTACATAGGCTGCATACTCGCGATCCTGCACTACTTCTAATAAACTAGAAGTGTTTACTGCAAAAGTCTCCTCGCTGAAAACTGTCAAATAGTTCTTCTCAGCAACATAAAAACAAATCTGCTTAAACAACAGGATGTTTGCCAAATATGTGTTACTACTTTTCTTTGCTTTCTGGGCTCTCCATAGAGTCCACAAATACTGGCCGTTCATTTGTAGAAATGAAACTTCAGAGACTCACCTTCTGCAATGGCTACTTCTAAACTTGACATAATGTGTCTTTCAGTTTGATTATTAATGACTTTCCCTATCTCACACCTTTGAAGTTCAGCGTTGCCAGTCACCCTGGCATCATTTCTAAATGGAACGTTGGATGTTGAATCTTCTGAGTAAGTGTTTGGTTGTGCCATGTCACTGATTATCTAGAAACATAATGTTCTTGTGAAATAGATTTTCAGAAAACTAAAGCAATCATATAATAGATATTCAATAATAAGCAAAAAAGAGTAAAAGATCATATAGTTTACATGAAATGATGTCCTAATGTATACACTGTTCTTTAAGCTTGGGGAAAAAAACCTGCTCTCTTTTTTCTTCACTTTTTTAAAAGAAGTATTTAGAGTCCAGCCATGCTGTCTTCTGGCGGCTCAGTCACAAAATATCCTCATTTCTAAGGACAGAAAATCAATTCCATGAAATGGTGATAAATGAAACAGGATTCTTAATGTTGATCCCGTGCCCTTTTTAGAATGTAGTAAACTGCTTTAATCTCATGGCAGCCTCAGCAATTTCAGGTACATTCTCTTTACTATGGGTATTTTTCTTAATTCCAATAACCACAGTTATGTAATCCAAAAACTTGCAGCCCTGTTAAGCTTACATTTTATAAATTTAAAATGCCTGTGTATGAGCAATATACAAATTTCTTTTTCAGCAAATGAATTTGAACAATACCTAGAGGTTCTTTAAAGTGACACATGATATAATGCGTAACTTTTTCAGAATAGGACAAAATGATAGTTTCAGAAGGAAACCATATTCGATCACTATTGAGACATATATGTACGCTTACATTTTCTTTCCATCAAACCAACCTAAGAAATCTGTGTAACATTATTCTAGGGTCACCATGTAGGAGTGAATGAAACATTTGTGAAGCTGAATTTTTATTTATCTAGGGTAGGTCATCATTTACTTCTTCATGTGTCAATCTGTTTTTAACCACAATTCATAGGTTTAGGGTCACACAACTTATATTAAACCATTAATTTTTCTAAAATATGTGTTTTATTTTTATTTAACAAATACACTGTGCCTACCATGCATAGGCTGTTCTAAACATTTTTAAAATATTAATTTGTTTACTTGTCATAACAACACCAGGATGAAGGTACTTCGATAATCCCTCTGTCATAAAGGAAGCAAAAAAACTGAAGTAACGGTGCGCACCGGAGCGAAGAATAACTATTCTGAGCTATGCGAGTCAGGAGGGGGTCCCTTTAGCGGGGGCAGCAATGGCCAGAAAGAGCAAGGGGAGGGGCTTATGGGTGCTTGCACCCTTGTTTTTCTGGACGTCTGTGCTCAAAATATGCTGAGCTATGCACTTAAGGAGGGGTACTTTTCTCTAAGTATATTAGCATATATATTTATGTATACATATTATTTTTCAATACAATGTTGGAAAAAAAAAGCAGGTTAAATGTCTTGTTCAAGATCAGACAACATGTAAATGGCAAGGCCAGGATTTGAGCCAGGCTTGTCAAAGTTCTTAATTACCGTGGTGGTAGAATACTTTTTTGAGGTGTTGGTTTTTGTTTTGCTCTTTGAATTTTCTGTCCCAGGTTTCTCCCATTCTGCTTTCTAGGCAGCAAGACACTTACTATTTTCCTGCTTCAAGGATCTTTGCTCCCCTGAATCAAAACTTTAGGAAACAACAGTTGTTTATGCTATTTTTCCCTTTACATAAAAGTGTAAAGCCACTGATGAGAAGAGAGATAGAAAACATCCTTTCTATAGAACATTCAGCATGATGTTGGCTGTGATATTGTCATAAATGGCTCTTAATATTTTGAGGTGTGTTCCTTTGATGCCTAGTCTGTTGAAGATTTTATCATAAAGGGATGTTGGATTTTTTCAAAAGCTTTTTCTGCATCTATTGAGATGATCCTATGGTTTGTATCTCACTATAGGGAAGGGAGATAGAAAATAGTGTCTCTGAATGCAACAGAAAAGTAGAGATTTTCCTCTATACTGATGAAAGGACAACGAGGTATGATGACCCTTAGAATGTGGAGATGGGTCCTTATAAAGTGTATTTCCCACACTACCCTGAAACTGAGGTCCCATGAAGTTCCCACACTACACTGAAACTGAGGTCCCATGAAGTTCCCACACTACCCTGAAACTGAGGTCCCATGAAGTTCCCACACTACCCTGAAACTGAGGTCCCATGAAGTTCCCACACTACACTGAAATTGAGGTCCCATGAAGATCCCACACTACACTGAAACTGAAGTCCCATGAAGTTCCCACACTACACTGAAACTGAAGTCCCATGAAGTTCCCACACTACACTGAAACTGAGGTCCCATGAAGTTCCCACACTACACTGAAACTGAGGTCCCATGAAGTTCCCACACTACACTGAAACTGAGGTCCCATGAAGTTCCCACACTACACTGAAATTGAGGTCCCATGAAGTTCCCACACTACACTGAAACTGAGGTCCCATGAAGTTCCCACACTACACTGAAATTGAGGTCCCATGAAGTTCCCACACTACACTGAAACTGAGGTCCCATGAAGTTCCCACACTACACTGAAACTGAGGTCCCATGAAGTTCCCACACTACACTGAAACTGAAGTCCCATGAAGTTCCCACACTACACTGAAACTGAAGTCCCATGAAGTTCCCATACTTTATAAGGACCCATCTCCACATCATAAGGGTGTGTCAGTGGGGATGGCAATGGGTGAAACAAAGGTTGCTGGAACCATGACATTCACAGCCTTTGCACAGATCCCTGGGGTAAAAAGGAACAGAGAGCCAGGGGATTTCATGGGACCTCAATGTCGTTGGCCAATGAGGATGTCACCAATGACCATAATTGGGTAAATATTAAATGAATTACATTCATTCTCCAGGCACTGAACATCTAGATTATTTGAACCAGTTTTTCCAATTCTTTGTCTTTAGTTTATTGAAGATCACTTCTTTGAAAAAAAATAGAGATGAAAAAGGGGAAATACAAAAGTCTCAGAGACTACCATGAACGACTCTACGCACACAATTAGAAAATCTAGGGGAAATGCATAACCTCCTGGAAACACATCATCTCCCAAGATTGACTCAGGAAGAGTTTGAAACCCTGAATAGACCCCAATATCAACTTCTGAAGTTGAATTAGTGATAAACCATCAACCAAAAAAGCCCTAGACAAGATGGATTTACAACCAAATTCTACTAGATATACAAAGAAGAACTGGTGCCAAGCCTGCTGAAACTATTCCAAAAAATTGAGGAGCAGAGGCTTCTCCCTAACTTATTCTGTCAAGCCAGCATCAGCCTGATATCCAAATCTGGCAGAGACACAATGAAAAATGAAAACTTCAGACCAATATCCCTTATGAACATTGCCAAAATCTCCAATGAAATAATAGCAAATTTAATCCAGCAGCACATTGAAAAGTTAATTCACCACAATCAGGTAGGCTTTATCCCTGAGATGCAAGGCTGGTTCACCATAAGCAAATAAATACATGTGATTAACAACATAAACAGAATCAAAAGCAAAACCATATGATCATCTCAATAGATGCAGAAAAAGCTTTTGATAAAATCCAACATCCATTTATGAAAAAATCTTCAACAGACTAGGCATCAAAGAAACACACCTCAAAATATTAGGAGCCATTTATGACAATCCCACAACCAACATCATGGTTCATGAGCAAAAGTTTGAACCATTCCCTTTGAGAACTGGAAAAAGAAAAGGATGCTCACTCTCACCACTCCTATTCAACATGGTAATGGAAGTCCCAGGCACAGCATTTAGGCAAGAGATAAAAGGAAAAGGCCTCCAAAATAAGAAAAAACATAAACTATCTCTTTTCACTGATATGATTCTGTACAAAGAAAATCCTTAAGACTGCCAAAAGACTCCCAGGATAAATGACTTTAGTAAAGTTTCAGGATACAAAATCAATATATAAAACTCAGTAGCATTTCTATACGCCAACAAGGTCCATGCTGAGAATGAAATTAAGTGCATAATCCCACTTACAGTAGCCACAAGGAAAATGAAATACCTAGGCATACAGCTAATAAAGGTGAAAAATCTCTACAAAGAGAATTACAAAACACGGCTGAAAGAAATCAGAGACAATACAAATAAATGAAAAAAACAGTTCATGTGCATGGATTGGAAGAATCAATATCATTAAAACGGCCATACTGCCCAAAGCAATTTAGATTCAATACTATTTTTATCAATCTACCAATGACATTCTTCACAGAAATAAAAAATACTATTCTAAAATTCATACGGATCCAAAAAAAAAGCCTGAATAGCCAAAGCCATCCTAAGCAAAAAGAATAAGCTGGAGGAGTCACACTACCCAACTTCAAACTATACTATAAAGCCACATTAAGCAAAAGAGCTTGGAATGGGTGGGAAAACAGACACATTAGACCAATGGAATAGAATAAAATTTCAGAAACCAAACCACACACCAACAACCATCTAATCTTCAACAAGGCCAATGATAGCAAGTAACAGCGAAATAATTTCTTTAAATCAAAGCCACAGTGAGATACCATCTAATACCAGTCAGAATGATTATGTTAAAAAGTCCAAAAAACAGTAACGATAAAAACAGATGGTGAGGCTATGAAAAAGGGAATGTTTACACATTGTTGATAGGAATTCAAATCAGCTCAGCCACTGTGGAGAGCAACCATGTGGAGATTTCTCAGTGTGGAGATTTCTCAAAGAACTCAGAACTACATTTGACCCAGTAATTCCATTATCCAAAGGAAAATAATTCAAAAGAAGGCATGTGCACTCATATGTTCATGGTCAAGCTATTCACAATCGCCAGTGGAATCAACCCAGGTATCCATCAATGGTAGATTAAAGAAAATATGGTCCATATACACTAAGTAATACTGCATGGCCATAAAAAAGTTAAGTCATGTCCTTGTAGCAGCATGCATGAAGCTAGAGGCCATAATTCTAAGTAAACTAACACAGAAACAGAAAACCAAATACTATATGTTCTAACTTAAAAGTGGTAGCTAAACATTGAGCACACATGAGCATAAATCTGGAAGCAACAGACACTGTGGACTTACAGAAGGTTTGGGAGAGGTGGGTTAAAAAACTACCTATCAGGTACTGTGCTCCCTATCAGGGTGATGGAATCCATACAACAAACCTCAGCATCACACAATGTTCCCATGTAATGAATCTTCCCATGTACCCACTCTGTCTAAAATAAAAGCTAAAAAACAAAACAAAGGAACAGACACAATTTATAAATTTGGAAAAAAACAGAGAAAATGTAAGTATACTTATTTCTGTATGCTCTTGACCTATATAGATGTAGTCTAATCTATGAGGGACAGATAGTTCATCTCAACAGAGAGATTAGTTTTTGGATATTTTCTTAATACAAATTACCATGTTCAGTATGAAATAGGAAAACGAAATTGTAAATGAATGATCAAAGTATCTGATTTTGAAGTTTTAAAGTAGAAGTTCTCATTTGTCTGCTTGGACTAGGCCTTTTGCATTGACTTGCTTGTTTTATCAAGTTCATAATTTGCATTAGTCCATTGTTCTCATGCTGCTATAAAGCAATACCTGAGACTGAGTAATTTATAAAGATAAAAGGTTTCATTGACTTAAAGTTCCGCAGGGCTGGGGAGGCCTCAGGAAACTTAACAATCATGGCAGAAAGGGAAGCAAATACCTTCTTCTTCACATGGTGGCAGCAAGGAGAAGTGTCAAACAAAAGGAGAAAAAGCCCTTTATAAAACCATCAGACGTCATGAGAACTCACTCACTATCATGAGAACAGCATGAGGATAACTGCCCCCATGATTCAATTACCTCCCACTGGGCCCCTCCCATGACACATACGGATTATGGGAACTACAATTCAAGGTGAGATTTGGGTGGGGGCACAGAGCCAAACTATATCATGAATGCAATGGAATTTCTGGGGCTAAGTACAGATATTTGTTATATAAATTGTTTTTAAGGAAGAAGCTTCCAAATTTCTGCCAAATTTGAACACTTAGTACACCAAAAACAGGTCCCCTGATTTTAAGAATACAAAGAATATATAATAGCAACAGAATAAATCATGCTATATTATAGTAAGAATGAAAAATAAAGAGAATGGCCGATTCTCTCAGGCTGCTCCTATTTGCTAGGATATCACTGGGGAAAACCGGAGGGAAGAAACTGTGTTAAAAGGAGATCGTCCTTCACAGATATTGCAAATACCATGACACTCCAGGGCTTTCTCCCAGTCTGTGTACTCAGCGTTGGAGTCTGGGTAATAGTCGCTTTTCGTCAACTAAAGTCAGCAGGACTGGCTGCTGGCTGAGTTTGGAATTAATTATTTATCTCCTGCAGGTCCGGAGCCACTCTGGTATATTCTCATTTTGGCCCAGAGGCATAAAATCACAAGGGCAGCATCGTGTGGAAAGTGGTAGAAAGGCTCAAAATGGCTCTTGGGAGAATCGCTGCAAACTGTACACAGCTGATTATTTCCTGGTCCTGAATGATAAGCTCTCTGGGTGCCAGAGTATATGCATTGGAATTTGGTCATGAAAAGGTTGTTTGTTTTTGTGTTTGTTTTTGTGTTTGTTTTTGTTTTTGTTTGGTTTGCTGCTAGGAGCCAAGGCCCATCAATGAGTCAAAAAAACAGTTTATTGCCTATAATAGGCAACCGTCAAGATCGGACTGGCACCCTTGTTTTCTTCTCTCTGCCCAAATTGTCCTTGGAGCCTTTGCTGTCTCTTCCTATTTCTATCGTTGTCTCTTCCAGCCGAGCCGCTGACATTTTAGATTCCTGTGTATCCCTGAGGTTATGAAACCTACAGTGGAAGAATGTAAAATGTCTTGTTCTCATAAACAAGAAACACCTGGGATCACAGCACTCCCGGTATATTAGTCTTCCCTTCCCCTATAGAAATGCAAAATATACAAGCAGTACTGTCATGAATATGAAACTTTTCTTCACTTTTTCCCTAGAAAATAAATTCATGGGTTTTATATATAGGAAGATACTTTTTAGAGAAGAATTTACCATTTGGACTTTTACAGATTTATTATTTTGAATATTACATACAAGATCAAAATAAGTCAAAGAGTTTTTTAAAACACGTAGCTCTTAACTGTCTTAGGGGAAACCACATGTACCAGTCACCTTGGGCTGCAGTAACAGCTACTATAGACTGGACAGGTACACAACAGAAATTCACTTCTCACAGATCTGGAGTCCAGTTGAGAAGGTGCCGGCAAGGGACAGTGCATTCCGCATCTTCTTCCCCTGCCTTGTAGGAAGCCACCATTTCACTGTGTACTCACGTTGCCTCTTCTCATGTGTTGCTAGAGCAAGATACTCTCTCCCTCTTCCTGTTTTTAAAAGGGCACCAGGGCCAGGCGCGGTGGCTCACGCATGTAATCCCAGCACTTTGGGAGGACAAGGAGGGTGGACGAGGTCAGGAGTGCAAGACCAGCCTGACCAACATGGTGAAACCCCGTCTCTACTAAAAATACAAAAATTAGCCGGACGTGGTGGCAGACGCCTGTAGTCCCAGCTACTCGGGAGGCTGAGGCAGGAGAATCGCTTGAACCCGGGAGGTGGAGCTTGCAGTGAGCTGAGATCGCGCCACTGCACTCCAGCCTGGGCGACAGAGAGAGACTCCGTCTCAAAAAAAAAAAAGGTACTAGGTCTATCGATTAGAGTCCTGTCATTATGACCTCATTTCGCCTCATTATTTACTAAAGGCCCTGTCTCCAAATACAGTTGTCCTGAGGGTTAGGGTCTCAGCATAGGAAGTGGAGGGCGTCACAATTTAGCCACATTATCACATCATAGAGGGGATCGTAGTATTTGTATGCTTGTTCCCTCCAAATCTCATGTTGAAATGTAATCCTCAATGCTGGAGGTGGGGCCTGATGGGCAGTGTTGGCTGGTGGGGGTGAATGCCTCATGAATGGCTTGGTGCCCTCCCCTTGGTAATGAGTCCTTGCTCTATTAGTTCACACTAGAGCTGGCTGTTTAAAGGGCCTGGCATCCCTCTTCTCTCTCTCTCTTGCTCCCTCTCTTCCCAGGTGACATGCCTTCTTCCCATTTGCCTCCCTTCATGATTGGAAGCTCCCTGCGGGCCTCACCTGAAGCACATGCTGGTGCTTGCTTCTTGTACAGCCTGCAGAACTGTGAGCCAAACACACCTCTTTTCTTTATAAATTATCCAGCCTTGGGTATTCCTTTATAGCAACACAAATGGACTAAGAGAGGAGGGGATTAGAAAAGAACAAAAAGGCTTGATAAAAGAGAGAATAAAGGCAGCATTGGGCAAGATACGATCTCTACATTCTGTCCCACTGCTTCCTAGTTCCACTCTGTTCACCTCTGAGTTTCCAGGAGCCATTCCAATGGATTATTTTGCTTTTCCCTCCTTCTTCCTATTTTACTTACTGTCTTGGAGAAGTTGACAATGTGGCCACTTTTTATCTTGAGATGCTTTTCTCCCTTCTCATTCCCTTGGTTTCTCTTGCTTCACTTATTCCCTGACTGCTCCTTCCTACCTCTTCCATAGATTTATTTTTCCCCAACCACCTCTTAAATAGCTCCATTTCCTAGAGTTGAGGACTAGTCCTTCTTTTCTTTCTAACTCAGGTACCATTGTTCCTGTTCATTCTTTCACCTGCTGCTTTGTAATGAGGACTCAAATTGATATTTGTATCTGGTGTTCTCTCCTGCACTCTAGGATTATATATAAACCCACCCTTTTAGACATCGCATCTGTTCTTCAGATTCAGTGCTTGTACCATGGGGTCAGGGCATTCCCCTCTACAGTGAGATGCTTCCCCTGCTTTTTGAGATGCTGCTTCTGCTTTTCTTCTCTGATTTTTGGCCCAGTCACCTGCATAGCAGGCCTGACGACCATCTTACCTGTCACCTCTTTCACTCTTGTATGTTTGCTGCCAGTCATACTGCTAATGCTTCCAAGTAAATCTGATACTTGGTCCCATTTCTGCTGTCTCTGTCCACATTGCCACTGCTTTACTCCAGCCATCCTCATTCCTCATGTGAACCATTAGTCATTCTCATTGCACTCTCTCCAGCCGTGCCTTCTCCAATCCATCTTCCACATGGCAGTAGAGTGATCTTTCCAAAACAGTTATTTGAAATCATTCCCTACATTTCCAGTTTCAGTGGCTGCCACAGTCTACAATACATGATTTGAATTTCGTGCTATGGTGCACATATGCAGTAGCAACCATGAAAAAAATAATCACGCTGTCTGTTCTTGAAAGGTTGGATTTTGCTCTCTCATGTTTCTTTGCTTTTGCCTTTTAAAATAGAACAGCTTCTATTTATTCTCTAACCTCACCTCAAGCAGTATTTTTTAGAAAAGCCTTCAAGATTCTACCCAGCAAACTTAGAAGAGCCCTTCCACAGGCTGTATTAGCAGGAAATGTGCCCATATTTCCCCACAGAGTGCTCAACACGCCGTGTTTCCTGGTTTGCTGCCACACTCATTGGCTACCTGGATCCAGGGAAAATTTCATCATTGGTCCCGCTACTTAGCACATAGTCTTTGTTTAATAAATGTATAGCAAATGTAATAATTAATGAAATGCATTATCAAATATACAGCAAATTTGCTATTGTTTGCAAGTATGTTCATACATGTTATTACATGTATAGTAAAAAAATGTATTAAGAAAATTTGTTTCAAAAATGAGCTTTCAAGGATGACTTACATATTTTGAATAGAGATGGGGAGAAATAAAGTTTTTTTCAGATAAAGTAGCACCAGCACTGGCACAGGGGATGTTCAAATCAGGTGAGTTATTTGATGGGAGAATTTAGGGGAGAAGTCGGGGGAAGTAAATGTGAAGAAAACCATATTGTGGCAGGCCCTGAATGTGTTATATTTTCTCTGATTAGAAGCCAAACAAAACAAAACTTTAGCACAGACTGTGTTATAGAAAGATCTTAGCTGTATTCTACCCCCAAGAGGCATTATGTACTATTTGAAATATGAGGAAATATCCAGGAATACCAGGTGGTTACTTTGCATGTAAAGGACCCTCATGAGGATTCCACTCTCCAAAGAGAGTGATTACAAATAGTTCCATTATCTTTTGTCTTGATCAGAGCTACTCATTTCTTCTTATGTGACATAAAGCAAGCTAGAAATATTTTATCATTGGTGGAATGTGTCTCATTAGAGATATGTGAATGGACTTGGGAAAATGTAAAACACCACCCTCCTTGCACAGACAAGGCAAGTGTGGTTAGCAAGCTCAGAAATCTCTGCACCTCTGATCACAGCCTTGGCTTAGGGCCCCATTCCACTCTGCCTTTCTGTCACCTGAGTCCACTGAGAAAGTCACCTGAGTCCACCTGGACCTATTCCATCTTTCTGGAACTGGAATATTGTTCCACATAAGCTCATATGCAAGATAATTGTTGGAAGGCTAAAAGAGAAGAAAGATTTGTGATATCATTGATCAAATAACACCAGATATTGTGACAGGTTGCATGTGCTGTTGTGGGAAGTCAGGGACCCCGAACAGAGGAACCAGCTGGAGCCACAGCAGAGGAACATAAATTGTGAAGATTTCATGGACATTTATCAGTTCCCAAATAATACTTTTATAATTTCTTGTGCCTGTCTTTACTTTAATCTCTTAATCCTGTTATCTTCATAAGCTGAGGATGTATGTCACCTCAGGATCACTGTGATAATTGTGTTAACTGTACAAATTGATTGTAAAACATGTATGTTTGAACAATATCAAATCAGTGCACCTTGGAAAAGAACAAAATAACAGTGATTTTTAGGAAATGAAGATAACCACAAGGTCTGACTGCCTGCGGGGTTGGGCAAAAAGAGCCATATTTTTCTTCTTGCAGACAGCATATAAATGGACGTGCAAGTAGGGAAGATATCACTAAATTCTTTTCCTAGCAAGAAATATTAATATTAATACCCTGGGAAAAGAATTCATTCCTGGGGGGATGTCTATAAATGGGTGCTCTGGGAGTGTCTGTCTTATGTGGTTGAGATAAAGACTGAGATGCACCCTGGTCTCCTGCAGAACCCTCAGGCTTACTAGGGTTGGGAAAACTCCGCCCTGGTAAATTTGTGGTCAGACTGGTTCTCTGCTCTCGAACTCTGTTTTCTGTTGTTTAAGATGTTTCTCAAGACAATACGTGCACTGCTGAACATGGACCCTCATCAGTGGTTCTGCTTTTGCCCTTTGCCTTGTGATCTTTGTTGGATCCTTATCAGTAATTCTGCTTTTGCCCTTTGTCCTGTTCCCTCAGAAGCATGTGCTCTTTGTTAGACCCTTATTAGTCGTTCTGCTTTTTGCCCTTTGAAGCATGTGATCTTTGTGCCTACTCCCTGTTCTTATACCCCCTCCCCTTTTGAAACCCTTAATATAAACTTGCTGGTCTGAGGCTCAGGCGGGAATCACGGTCCTACCGATATGTGATGTCACCTCCGGCGGCCCAGTTGTAAAATTCCTCTCTTTGTACTGTCTCTCTTTATTTCTCAGCTGGCCGACACTTACGGAAAATAGAAAGAACCTATGTTGAAATATTGGGGGCAGATTCCCCCAACAGTGTGCATGCATGTGTGCTTGGCAGAATTAGGTCTGAGACTTGATTTTATTCCACCTGGTCATGGTAGATGTTTATTGGAAACTATCTACCCCCCCAAAAAAAACTAATTAATGTGAAAAGCCAAAGTGATTTAGGTCAGCCCACAACACAGGTTAATAACTTGATATTTAATTGGTTAGGACAAGGAAATCATTGATGTTCTTGAGTGGCCAGTGGTTAGTACATGATGCTTTTGAGCCAAGAAAATGAATTGTTCTCTGACAGGAAGTTAGCTTCAATTCCTGCTAAAGGTGAGCTTTTCTGTATGTATATGTAAATCCAGACTCTATAAATTGGTGTTGATGGATTATCCCTAATCCACAACCATTGCTACTACTACTACTTCTAATAAAAATCATAATAAGCAAATGTCATACCAATATCTTACATGTTACCACTGGGTTTTTACTGTGATATGGTTGCCAGCATGCGATCAGTACTTTGCAACTGAATGTTGATTGGGGTTTGTGTGTGTTTGTGTCAGGCTTTAACATTTAGGTTTTTTTAAGCCATAATTTTTCAAACTGTTGGCATGAGAAAATCCTTGGATGCTCTTGCACCACCCCTGATTGCTTTCTGCATCGATTGTTGGCGTCTGTGCTGCTCCACCGACACTTAATTGTAGGGCAAGAGCATTAGACAGCAGTTAACTTGTTAGTTTTTCCTCAAAACTTTGGAGACTTTCCCAAAAGTTCTGCTCCAGGAGAGATCTGGCAGCGTTCGCCTGAGATGAGTCCTTTCCTTCTGCCACCTTCCCAGGACAGGGCAGGAAAGTTGGACACTTTCCGCCAAACACATGAAAAATAAGGATCAGAATCACTCCTCCAGATGCCTTTATTTCTTGCTATGGTTTTGACAAGTTTAATGAGTGCTAAATTTCTCTATTGTATAGGAATGAAGATACAGGCATGAATATACCTCATGAAATGATTAGAATTCAATTAAAGTTAAAAGACAGCCTTACATTGTGTCAAAGCTATATCACAATTTGAAATTCATTTTCTTACGTTCTATTAAGCCTCAGATGCAGGAGGCACAGTTTTACCTTTAATAACATCAGGCTATGTTACACATTTGTCTTAAATGTATCAACCTGGTAGGAAGAAAAAAGTGTTTGCAAAAGATGTTAATTTCCCAGTCTCTGACAAGCTGTCGACCAAATGACTTTTCTGTGACAATAAATAGGTTTTGCTTGACATACTTATTTATATACTATTTAATACACCTTGTATTGAAAGGAGATGAATAATAACATGACTCAATGCCAGATTACCTCACTCTATGCAATGAGAAGCTAATTTCAAGACCTCTAATATCAAATGACACTAATCTGTTCCAAATTCTCTGTGACTGCCTTCCTTTCTTAGGAAGAAACTGTAGGAAAAGGGAGTACTATTCCTGTTTTCTCTTATGACTAGAGAACAGTAAATATAATAAAATTATGGAATTAACTAGTATAGCTTTTTCACTTTCAAAAATTTACAAATAATAAATGTATCAGAATATAAAGATGGAAGTTATTTTTTACACCTCCCAATATCTTATTTGGGAGAGTTATTTAAGGTTTTTAATCTTTTAGAATTCATTCTGAAGCTATAGTTAAAGACTAGCAACTGAATACTTAAAATTTACATTGTTAGGCTGGGCACGGTGGTTCATGCCTATAATCCCAGCACTTTGGGAGCCTGAGGCAGGTGGATCACTTGAGCTCAGGAGTTTGAGACCACCCTGGCAACATGGGGAGACCCCATCTCTACTAAAAATACAAAAATTAGCTGGGCATGGTGGCACACACCTATAATCCCAGCTACTCTAGTGGCTGAGGCACAAGAATCACTCAAATCCAGGAAGTGGAGGTTGGACGGAGCCAAGATCAGGCACTGCACTCCAGCCTGGGCAGCAGAGCAAGACTCTGTCTCAAAAAGAAATTACATTATTAATGCTTTAATTTTTTCAGAAATACATCTTCTTGTATATAATAGGGATTGCTTTTGTAATTCAAAGCCAAACGATCTGAGTATATACTTAAATGTATCCTAATTAAGGGCTTTGTGAAGGTAAATTTTAGATTTTTAATTTGGTGACAATTTTAGAATCAACTAAAATATTAACTCTCTAACAGCCTATGAACGGCACGTCAGCCCTAATATTAACTCTCTAACAGCCTGAGAACCGCACGTCAGCACCATGCTTACAAGTGATTGTATTCAATAAACATCTATACAAGCCTGACTTTTCGGTGCACGTAGTAAAGAAAGGGCTTCTGGACTGCAATTGCTAGCAAAACTCTCAGGGATGGACAGCTTATACAGTGCTCAGAGCAGCTGCTGTATCCACCACCTGGGTCTCATTCTACTCAGACTCTGGATAGAAGGTGAAAGATTAAACAGGGCACCCGCATGGGCAAACTGAGACCTTAGCAGTAAGTTAAATATAGGTAATAAAACCTCTACAACTACCACCCTTGTGCTTTATCAATAAATTTATTTTGGCAAAACAAACTAAGACCAATTAGTACTTTATGGTACAATTATATTTTAATATTCCTGGTCTACTCAAAGGCAAAGCTGAGGCACAATATATAATTTCAAGAGTTGACCTGAGCCAACGTGAGCACAGCTACCCAGAAGACTCAGACCCGGGTCAGCGTGGATATGAGCTCTGTGTGGCCTCTGTTACAGGCAGGATTTTAAAACAAAAAGGCAGGCAAGGAATGGGCTGACAAAGTTGCTTGTCAGGAATTCTCACTGGTTTACAGAAATAACAACGGTTGGTGATTGGCTCTTTGTTGTAAGGATCAGGGATCAGGTGTGTGGCATTGTTAGGTTAATTGACAGCTACTTGTGAGAGAGCAAGCAGTTTCAAGAGCTGATTCCCTAGCCCCAAGAAGGAAGGGGGATGGGACCGGGGTCTTACTCCCTGTCTCTCTGGACCTCATCATTTCTGCAGATACAAAGTTTCCTTTCTTTCTCTTCCTTGAGAGAAGGGTAATCAAAGGAAACCTCAATTATAATATTAAGGAAAGAGAAAAAGTGGAA
The DNA here is from genome assembly GCF_029289425.2 of Pan paniscus. Taxonomy (NCBI): domain Eukaryota; kingdom Metazoa; phylum Chordata; class Mammalia; order Primates; family Hominidae; genus Pan; species Pan paniscus. The sequence continues at coordinate 186,885,350 of NC_073252.2, read as the reverse complement.
CTAGTCACCTGCCTCCCCCGAGAACCTTAGGTTTTGCTAGGGTAGTATCACTCTTGTGTTTGAAAGTTTGGTGTGAATATTTACAAAGCAGCATGCCTTTCACAGGCAGCCCACACATATCTGCGGTCTCCTTTATGTCCTCTTCAAGAATTTCTCCAAATTATTGCCTAATTCAAATAATGAACAATGGGGTTATTTTCACCAGTATGTCAGGTTAATGTAGACAAATCCCATCATTACTTCCTTTGTGATGGTTTGTATCAGCACAAAAATATTCATTCAGTTTTTGTTTTGTTTTTGTTTTGGGGTGTGTGTGTGTGTTTGAAATTTGGGTAAATGGTAAGGAAACCTTTCTTAAAATTACCTCAAGAAAGTATAGCATTAGAAATTCTGGAAAGCAATATGATTATGAATTGATTTCAGGAGTCCCAACTTTATGACCTTGATATCAATTCTCGTTAATAGAAAATAGAATTCATAGATAACCTGGGCAGAATGCAGCACATTAAAATACACTTTTAATCCAAAAACTGTGGCTCATTTGCCGTTGGTGGCCTCATTGAGCTTTGCATTTTTCTCTTGCCACTTAATAGCACTGCAGAGTCCTGGAAGTTGCCTTGTGTCACAATTGTGAGCTGTCAACATAAGTAAAAGTAGGTATGAAACCTGATAACTTTGGTCAATTACAGAAACTCTTTTCTAACTGCAATAATGTAGTCAGCAAAGCCCTCCCAGCATTGATTCAAAAGGTCCAGTCTAGACTATTAGAGGCCCTCTGTCCTGTGGGGGGACTCCTGTGCCACCAGGTGGGCTTCTGAGCTCGGATCCTCTGTCCTGTGGGGGACTCCTGTGCCACCAGGTGGGCTTCTGAGCTCTTATCCTGTGTCCTGTGGGGGGACTCCTATGCCACCAGGTGGGCTTCTGAGCTCGGATCCTCTGTCCTGTCGGGGGACTCCTGTGCCACCAGGTGGGCTTCTGAGCTCGGATCCTCTGTCCTGTGGGGGGACTCCTGTGCCACCAGGTGGGCTTCTGAGCTCGGATCCTCTGTCCTGTGGGGGAACTCCTATGCCACCAGGTGGGCTTCTGAGCTCGGATCCTCTGTCCTGTGGGGGGACTCCTATGCCACCAGGTGGGCTTCTGAGCTCGTATCCTCTGTCCTGTGAGGGAACTCCTGTGCTATCAGGTAGGTTTCTGAGCTCGCAGTCATCCAGAGTGACAAGGCCTTCATCTTAAATTTTTCCCAGGGCATCTCCATTTCAGCCGACACACTCACAGAAAAAGATCCATCTTTATAGAAATCAAAGTAATTATGACTGGCTTCTTCTGCATTGCAGTGCTGTAGATCTACATTTTGCTATGTTCATTACTGACAAGTACATGCCTTAAACTGAGAGAATTCAAACCTATGTTCATTACTGACAAGTACATGCCTTAAACTGAGAGAATTCAAACCTATGTTCATTACTGACAAGTACATGCCTTAAACTGTGAGAATTCAAACTGTGAGACAGACCCAGAAACAGTTTGGAAAAAGCTTCCTTCCTAATAGCATTGCCGTTATATGCAACACCAAACGCAGAATTCTAAAAAAGAAGCTGGACATACATGCACAATATTGACACTCCTCTTTGCTTTGTATGACAGTGGCTTTTGTTACTGCATTAAAGTAACAGTGAGACAGCTTTTTTCCCAAGTATCTCTATGTATTGTACATTTTAAACATTCTTAACCTTGAGTATATCTTTCAACATGAAGACATATGTACATTTTAAACCTCTACCAATACTTTCCTCCGATAATTAATCACAGGGCTAGCTGATCAGCCTGAAGTTAACTTGAAGCTGTGTGAGGTATTTGAAATCATTTGGCTCCCAGTTGTGCCAGCCATTAGTAACACAGGGCTGTGGTTTGCAAATTATCTTCATCCACACGTATTCCACCCCTTCTGTACAACAGTGTAGACGTTGCACTCAAGTTGTTTATGGCTTTATTTGTTTAATAAGGAAATACATTATTTTCAGGCATTTGCTGCAAACTGTTTCATAGGAAATAGGGAAATGTTTATTAAAATACTACAGCATCATAGGAACTTTTTGTATTTTATTTTAAGAGAGACTATTTATTTCTCTTACGGCTTACATATGATTGTGTTAACAGGTCAAACACAAAGGTAGATTCGTTTCATCTAGGTATTTTTAAGGGAAATACTTACCAAACTTTTTCCATTTTTGTATCTATATGCGTCATGTATTTGATTTCTCCAATGATTCCAAACAATGCTACAATATGTTTTACAAATCTCTTTCTTTTAAAGGGCAAAGTAATTCATTTGTATTCTTGCAGTTCTTGAATGACCCTCAAAAAACCAGTTTCAAGTTTCTAAAGGGTAGTTATAAATAATGAAAGAAAAAGAATAATTTTTTCATGCTGTGGGAAAATATGTTGAAAGTAACCTTTTTAGTTTTGTAGAACATAAAAATCAACATTTGGTTATATTCTTTCCAGCAAAGTGTTCTTGCTGCTTGTTTGCTACACGGGATTATTTCTACATTTTTTGTTTTATTTTGCCAGCTAGTTCTTTGGTGCTACCCATTCAAACTGTGAAAAGAATATGTTTCTTGATAGCAACTTTCTTGTTGAGCTGGCTTTACACCTTTACATGTTCAAAACTATGATTTGTTTCCACACATAATAGGACTAAAATGTGCCACAATTCCCAGAGTAATACACAAATGAGCAATAAACAAGATGAGTAGATTCAAATGCCTATTGATGCAATTCATAATTCTTAGAGTATTGAGTCATAAATTGCTGTTATATAAAAATATATAACATATTTAAGGTATATTCTAAAGCAAGTTACAGGCCAACGATACTTGGAAAGAAACACATCAAGTAATTATATTACTTTAATATACTAATAGAATGATACAGCATTGTAATATTTATTGCATTGCATTCTTATTGCTTTCTACAGTCTTCCATATATTATCCATGTCAGGGAAATTGTACACATTATATGCCAAAATAGGTGGTATAAATCTTCTAGCCATGAGACCAATAAATGGAATTATTAGTCATCCACTTAGAATATATAAATAACTAAAATACTTCAATTAAAGGATGAAATACTATTCTATTGTTTGTATCTAAGAATAAGATCAGGAAACTGACACATCTATTTCTTAAATATTAACCTGACCTCAGTTTTTCTGCGTGTAAAGCTAGATGTGACAGTGAAATCCTGAGGTCAGGTTAATATTTTAGAATAGGGTCAAACCATCTAGGCCAAACCTAAAGCCAGGGCTGAGCCATTTAGGTTTCATCTCTAGCTCTATGGAAGTGACTCCACATCAACCCAAAGGCTTCTTCTGGTTTTCACTGGGAGGCTTTAAGCAGGTTCTCAGCTAAGACACGCTGTTGGACTTTGCTCATCTGCAGCTCTTATTCAGGTTTCCTGTTGGGTGTGCGATGGTAAAGTCACAGAGACCTGTCAGGAACCACCAAGGCACTTAGCTGCCAAGACTTCCCCAAACATCATTTTCAACCAGCTTCACAAAGGCCATTGAAGACCACTGAAGCCACGTCCAAGTGTTTCAAATGGGAAAACGAGTCTCAATGTTGCAATTTCCTAGACTTAGAGATTTTTAATGAAAGAACTCAATTTACTCACAGTTAATGTAATAATGAGTAGAAAAGAAATGAGGATAGGTGGAGCAATACCATTTTTGAGTGGTTTATGTGGTTTCTTTGGAAAAAAAAAAAGAAAGAGGGAGACAAATTACAAAGGAAACCATGACCAAGCAGGGAAGCCTTTAGAGAATTAACCAGAAATGAGAATTAGAAATCAGAATTAGAGAATTTCAGTAATCTGCCCAGAACCACCCTGAGAGTTGGTAAAAGGGCAAATGTTTGAACCCTTGTACTTCCTCTGTGAAGTGGAAACTAGAAAAACTGCGCATTGTTCAAAAGACACAACAGGATCCACACAGAACTGGGATTCCAAGCACATGCCAAGAATGATCGAGTCCAATTTCACACGATATGGATGGGGGAGAATTCCTAACGAGAGGTCGTCGGCATAAAAACAGGAGGCCTATATTCCAAAAGTGAACTTCTGAAGAGATTTGAAATATCAAAGAGAAAGGAAAAAATATAAAATAATAACAAGACTTTCTTAAAAATACAATTTCTTGTTTTAAAAAATCAGATATTTTACACATTATATAAATTGAATAAAGTATTAGTGGGCTTAGTAAATTAGTGGACTTAGTTAACTGAGATATAGACAAGAGGAAATGACTGAATATAGAGACCAGTGAGGAAAAGAGATAGAAAATATGAAAGAGAATTTGAAAAGTGGAGGAGAGAAGCCAAGGCTCCAGCCATTATCTATTCGAAGTTCAAAGCAGGGAATTGAGACAATGGTTAAGAGGCAATCTTCTAAATAAATTTGATGAGAGTTTTCTAGAATTAAAGAAAGATGTGAGTGCTCAGGCTGAAGATTTATATTAAGTTTCAAGCAGCACGAATGAAAGCAAATTCCCACTTAGACACACTGCAGTACAGAGTTGAACCATCCAAAACAGAGGCACACTGCAGATTACTTGCAAAGGAACAAGACAACAGATTTGTCTCTGGCATTGGTAAATGTCAGGTGGCAATGCAATCATTGTAAAGAAAAACAAAGGCAATTTCAGACACGAAAGACTGAGTTTACCGCTCACAGAGGCTTGCTGAAAATTCTCCCCAAAGATGTGCTTCAACAATGAAAAACCCAGAAGAAGAAATAGATAGAAAGTAATTGTATACATAGAAGTTGGTAAAACTTGTTACATTTAGACTGGTATTGATTGGAATTGAAAAGAAACCTTAAGACAATTTTGGTGAAACTTTTAGAAAAATGAATATTAAATTCTACATCTCAAAAATATGGAAGATGAGAAGAGTATAGAATTGTATCGTTTGGGAAGATGACAAAGATACTGAGCCACTTTAGTCTTTCCAAAGATAAGCATGCATGTTGACCATTTCAGGTTAAATATAAAAGTATACTGCTTTAGTTTCAAACCGGAGAAAGCCAGTACGAGAATTAAGAATTAAGGAAATGCAATCTATACAACAGTGGGCAGAGGAAGGAGAAATAGAAAACAAAGTAAAAATATGAAAAATTAGAACCACAAAACCAGGTCATAGAAACTATATTATTTTACAATATTAATAAAAAAGAAAATGAATCAGTCTTATTTTAAGACAGAAACTTTCAGCATAAATAACAATAAACCATCTTTGTGAACAGTATGAAGAACCTATATTTTATCAATAAGAGGACAATATAAAAAATTGTAGTACATTTGTAAGATAAAGTAGTATATAGTATTGGGACTCAGAAAACAATAACCCAAAATGAAGGCCTCAGAAACAAATGTTTTTCCCTGTCTCCTGCCCACCTATCTCAGTCTCATTCTCCCCTGAGGCCAGCCATAGAAACTGGAATCCCTCTTCCACAAAGCAGGTTATAGAAACCAGAATCCCTTTTGCCCTATGCCAGCCATAAAACCTAAAATATTATTCCAGCTTTGCCCCCTCAATTCCATGCAAAACTGGCAATAAAGACACTCTCCGACCTACTTTGACTGCAGGTCATGAGACCCCATTGCAGAGAGGGCCCTGCCCCACACCAGAGGGGAGGGATGATGCTCAGAGAGGCCAGGAAGAATCTGCATGTCAGGCCTTGCTGGGTGCCCCCACTCAGTGTCTCAGTCCACCCAGTGTCTCAGCACTAGATCACACCCTTTTTGTTTAATCCTATTTCCACACAGCTATCCATATGTTGTTGAACCTAAGCATAAAAATGGACAATTTCCCCTGCATCTCTGGGTCCGCAGTCTGAAGGCTCCACTAAGATCAAATAAATTTGCCTGCCTTTTCTCCTATTAGTCTCCTTCGTGAGTTTATTTTTCAGCAAACCTTCAGAGCGTAAAGGGGAAGCTTTCCCCTGGCCTCGACAACAGGATGGCCTGGGTCTATGACACCCATGTAGACAGGCCCTGGAAATAAGTTAGAGAGAAAAAGGTGAGCTGAGAATGGCACACATGACATGCCTCCTCAGTGAATAAAATCCCGACTCCCAAAAGCGGCCTGCATGGCATCAGGGGATCCCTGCTGTCTCCAACTCTGCAAACATCTTCTCTTGCCCATCTCCCCCTCAATCAATGTGAGCTGTTTACAACTGTCTTTCTTCTAGCAACCTGACCCTGTGTTCATAGCAGGTCCCTGCACTCTGCCTCAAGGGCTCTTCCTCCAGATCTGCACACAATTTGCTTTGGAACTTTCTGAGATCTCTGCTCACAATCATCTTTTTGGAGAGGTTCTCCTCAACACTGTCTCCAAAATGTCAGCCTCTGTTGTGCTCTGTCTCCTCATCCCTTCCCATGGCCTTCAATTACTTATTTACTATGTCCGTCCTTCCCAGGTCAGTCTTTTCCATTTGCATGCAGGCTTCATGGGGACAGAGCCTGCCACAGACCGGTGCTCAATGAATTCGATCCATTGGATGAATGAATGCATATGATGTTTTATTATGTGTTAATAACCATAGGTTTGATCTTGTTTAGAGATGCGGACATATGTAGGGAAGAGTGAGAAGGAAAATAGCAGAGCTTCTTTCCCTTTTCCTCCATCACAGGGTCTCTCTAATGACAGAGGATACAGAACCCTCCACAGAGTCATGAAGGGTTCTAAGCCATCCAAGGTTAGACGGCCTCTGAAATGGCCTTCAAAAAAATTATGTCCATGAGAAACTTATGGCAGTAGGGGAGGTCTGATCTTGCCAACGCCTCCTTTTGCCTCTAGCTTTCCAGTTGCCTTAATTATTCCTGGGCCTAGGTAAATTTGGAAGACAATTAGGTTATAATTTAAATGATAACAGCCTTTCCTCAGAACTCAACCATCTTTGTAAAGCTAATGAGAGACCATCGGGCTAGTGGGAGAAAAAGAGCTTAAATTCTGCTAAGGTATAGACTGGTCACAAGATAAACAACTTCCCCAATTACTCCTGCAGATAACATCACTATAGTAGACTGGACTTTTGAAATGGCTTTTCAGGTTTTTTGCATGTCTGACACAGATGGCTCCAACTGGACCTGCCAAGCCACCCATGTAGCAGCCACCACTCAGGAGCAATTCAGCTCAAGAGGCAGCTTCAACTGCTTACGAGTTCATCTCCACCCCAACCAATCAGCAGCAAGCATCCATTTCCTAGCCACCGCTGCCCCTTCTCCTAAACTGCCTTTGAAAAACCTTTAACCTATGAGAGCCTTCAAAGAGATTGATTTAAGTAATAACTCTGTCTCCCACATGGCCTGGCCAGTCTCACATCAATTAAACTCTTTCTTTACTGTAATAATGTGGTCTGTCTTTGTGCAGCAAGCAGGAAAAACCCATTGGGCAGTTAAACCTCTTTCCCTGGTAATAACAGAAACCCCTCCTTTGGATTGGCAGGACACACCTGTTAGCCTGAGATAACACTCCTAGTTGTCCACAGTGTGAGTGGAATGTGTGGGGTTCCATGTGCCCTGGTGATCAAAGCAGGGGTGCTGAGAGGACAGTGAGAGGACAGTGAGCCCTCAGGGTAGGACCAGGAGCTTGTGGAAAAGAGGAACATGGGAGCCAGAGGCAGACGCCAGACAGGATCAGTGGCACATCACCACAGGCCAATCTACTGACAAGAGCAGCCTCTGTGGCTCAGGCCACCGATGACCAGAGCCCCTAAGGCAGATTGTATTATGCAAAAGTGGCCACAGGGATATTTCCCATTCCACATGCTCTTGCAATGGGATCTTGACAATATTTGCACTGAGCATTCTGAATTATGTTCCCTTCCTTTGAATCTGAGTGAGCCTGTAACTTGCCTGTAACCTGGACAGTGCAGCAGAAGTAACTTGTGTGCTTCCCTGGGCTGGGTCCAGAAAGGTGATGATCACAGGGATACTTGCTTTTGAAGAGCTCGGTTTTCATGGAAACAGATTTCTGCCTTCAAGCACCTTCCCCATTAGCTGGGGAGGAAGCCCTAACTAATCCATGCAGAGAGATCAGATAGAGGTGCCTGGGTGCCTGGCCAGGACATAGCCATTCCTTTCCTGTGGTCTCAGCTTCAGCCACCACCTGTGGGCAATTCATTGAGAAACCACAAGCCAGAGGAGCTCCTCCGTCTTCAAAGCACAGATGCTATGAGACACAATAAGTCACTGTTGCTTTACTCCCCACATTTTAGAGTGACTCGTTAGCAGCATTAGTGACTGGAATAGGCTCCCCTGGGCATAGTTACAGGGAAGGTTAGGCACCTGGTAGATCCATACACCACCAAGGGGAGAAAAAAGAGGAAGAGGAAATTAGAAAAAAAAAATAGTCATTTATTAAAAAGAGATTTCTTTGATAAAAATATATTTATTCTAAACAGATAGAATAAGAGAATGTTTAAGCCAGAGGAATTTGAGACATGTTTAAAACTGGCATTTAAAATAGTTCTTACTCCAGTACTTGTTGTGGTAAGATACCTTTGGGGAGATCAGACTCAGAAAAAGTAGAAAGCTAAGTGTAAAATTACATACAAAATGTTGAATGTGATCATATAAATATAAAATATTTAGCATAGAAAAAGGCGCATAGTGGATATTAAAGGATTAATATTATTACCATTGGCATTGTCACTACTATAGTTAATAGCTGTTCATCTCCTCCTGATGACAGCCACATATACATGGACAAGGGAAATGCTGATCTGGAGTCCATTTATAATAAAATTTAAAAACTAAGGGAATGTTCATTCTGTATGTCTACTTGAATCCTTAGAAGAATTAGTATCTATTTACAAAAAGAAACATACTTGCAATCCTCAAAACTCTAAATAAATAAACCCACTAGGTAATTAATTATTACTAGAAAGAGGAATCATGGAAAAACTCATGCATTTTTGGTGTAGCAATTGCATACTGATTAGTATAGTTGCTTGTAGTCTCTTACATTTCAACAACATTTCAAAGCAGCCAGTGAACCTGTACTCTGAAATTGATGAGGCAAAATGCTTCTTTATGAGAAGTAAAATGATTTTGACAATAACATCTTTAAAGTCTCAACTGACACCATCATGCCCACTGAGCTGAAGGAAATACTGAATTACAGAACTTTGTAAAAATACCGTCAAAGGTACTTTTCTTAACCTGTGAGAATACTGATCCTTACCTTCGGTTGGCAGTGCATACCAGTGGTCAAGTTTATTATCTGGGAAAGTTCTTATTGCAGTGCCTTGTCATGGCAAATTTGAGTGTTATTAATCACGTGATTTAACATCAAATGTATCTCACTGACGATGTCTCTTAATAGGATTAAGATATACTTCTAAATTTTTACACCAAAATATTCAAATTGGCAATTTATGAAGTGAGATATAATATTGTTATCACAAATGTATGTACATTTTCTTTAGCTTGAGTATTTAAGCTATCTCCCTTCTATAATGCAGTTCTGAAGGATGCTACATGAAAAGAGAAGAGTCATATGACTTTTGATGATTACTCTTGCATACACTGTTTTAAAATGCATATTAAACATTTATTGAATGCCCGCCATTTGTACAATGCTACCCTAATAGAAACTTATTGTATATACACGTGTGTGTGTGTGTGTGTGTGTGTGTGTGTGTGTGAATGTATGACAGGGGTGAGGTGACAGAAAAACTCAAAGAATGATAATAAGTGGAAAGGACACATGAGGAAGGGGATGTGAGTAAAGATACGATAATCTTTGGCAAAGCGTGGGATTAACCTACCATGAGGACCCAATCTGTCCAATTAAAGTGAAAACATCAAATAATTTTAAATATTAGAATTGTCATGGCTCTACTCATGTCTGGGAGTAAGACTGAGAGCTGTTAAAGGAAATGTTTTCAAATCCTGTGTTGGTAACTTGATTAATGGAAGATACTCAAGACAGCAACCAATTTATTTTTTAAAATAAGCCAACATAAGTGGACACATCAGTGAACAATGACAAAATGCTCTCTAATAGCTATACCTTTCCTCACTGTGAATAAACTGTGCAGACTGACAGGCTCCTTGTACGGCCCAGGGTAATAGCTGATTTTGCACCTGACCTATGGGCTCGTTGATGCTGAAAGCCAAACCTGCTATGGACGTACTGATCTAAGACTGCTTGAGGGAGCCTCACGTTCACCACAATACATTTATCGATCAGCTGGATGCCTTCACTCATTACTTCATTTATATTTCTCTAGCTACAGACTCATGCAGTAAATAAATGGAGTAAGGCAGTAAGATGCAGTGCAAGCAGCAGGGACTGGCTAAATCGTTCATTCTTCTCAGTGAGAATGCGTCTCATATGCCAGGCTCCGGAACGACAGTTGATAACTAGCTGGCTGTGTTCTAAGAGAGGAGGCTGACACATAAACACACGTGGGGAATCTTGGGATGAGAGCTGCACAAGAAATGCTCCTGCAGAGTGCAGTGGGAGCCCGGTAGATGGAGAGACCTACATTTCTGTGGGCCCCAGAAAGACTTCAGGAAATGATATAACTATGAACTGCTTGGGGTGAAGAGACAGTACGGTAAAGCCACAGAGGCACAAGAAAACATCGTCACAGTTGAAGATCCTTCAAAAAAATTAATTTCAGGCAATTGAATATGTTAATCAAAATAAGGCAATTTTGGCCGGGCGCGGTGGCTCACGCCTGTAATCCCAGCACTTTGGGAGGCCAAGGCGGGCAGATCACAAGGTCAGGTGATCGGGACCATCCTGGCTAACACGGTGAAACCCCGTCTCTACTAAAAATACAAAAGATTAGCTAGGCGTGGTGGCAGGTGCCTGTAGTCCCAGCTACTCAGGAGGCTGAGGCAGGAGAATGGTGTGAACCCGGGAGGCAGAGCTTGCAGTGAGCCGAGATCACCCAACTGCACTCCAGCCTGGGCGACAGAGCCAGACTCCGTCTCAAAAAAAAAAAAAAAAAAGGCAATTTTGTTGCTTTATGATGTCATTTTTTAAGGGAAATATTTTGGTCTTCATTAAAATTTTCAATGTGCTGTGCGCCATTTCACCTCTTACAGTAACGTGAAGACGTTTATGTGAACGATTGTCACAGTCACGGAAGACAAGGTGATTCCACGCGTGTAAACCATACTTGTTTTTCAGATCGATCTCATGTTTTACAGTGTTTCTCTCCTTTCTTGCGTTCATATTTTTCAAAAGCAGAAATGTGCACAGCTGATTAATGATTGTTCTCCTTTTATTATTTACAATAATCTCTTCCCCATTGCCTATCAGAAAAATTACAGATAATCATTATGAAAGTATTTAATTAATGGCAAATAATTTAGATAAATGAAAATTTGCTGATATTATCATCAATTTGATGCATAGTCTTAGAGCCGTTATCCCCAACCAGATCTATTCTCACTGATTTGAGAAGACAGAGAAAAGCTGGATAGAGACATCACCATTGACATGGAGGAAAGGAGAGAAACGGATGCAAGGAGCTCTTACTGTCACCAACCCACAGAATGACCTTGGGTTTACAGCCTCGCCAGGCATCACATCAACCAGGGGTAATGCAAGAAGAAACAGCAGTCCCAACTCTCACCGCATATTTCATGGAGATGAAGGGAGAGTTAATGAGAAAATGTTAGTAAAACATTTTAAGCTCCTTTATAGGAAGACACTATATAAATACAGAGCAATAGTATCAGTCATTTTAATGGGTTGGAGATTTTTACTGCTTGAGAAAGATACCTAGTTTGAGTTATGCTGGTCCTGCATTGCTGTATATCCTTTGCTTTATAACATAGCACAGGTGTGTTAAACTTCTAACTTTCTATTATCTCTGCATATTGGGGATGTGGCTTTCTCAACCAGCAGCCCTGCACTTAAAGTTCCAAAGGGAAGGTTCGATACTGAATGGCTTTTGGATTCCATGGCGATGGGCCGTGTGCTGAGAAATGTATTATTTATTACCGCTATGCATAAAACAAAATCACAATAAAAAGGCAAATGCTGACTGGAGAATATAACCTGTCAGCCAGGTCGGTGGCTGCAGAAATCCCAGGGCAAGCATTCTTACTGCAGTAACTCAGCGGTCCCACTCCCCTTACTCTCTCAAGCAATAAAAGCCAAGAAATCATTAGAGGTTCAACCAAGGAGACAGGCTTTCCAGGATGACAATGCACTGGTCACTTCACATAACTGCAAAGAGTTATGTTGGAGCTCTGACTTGGAAGGCAGTGTTATACATTTCTTGAGCAACTACATTTTACCAGTGTTTCAAACAGTACAATTTCAGACCATAGTTTGTGTGAATATGTCCAGAGGGGCACCCCTCGTCTTTTCTCTGGCAAATAGACCCATGTGGGCAGTGCTGCTAGAAAAGAAAGCTTTGAAGTAAGAACCAGTTTTATTTACATCTGCTGCAGCACACATTAGTAATCAGCACTGGCCTTTGCGAATCTCCCTGTTCGAATCACATTGGAAACATAACAAGCAGCATAAGGACCGCCTCATGTTTCCCCTGCCTGTAAGGTTTCTCAGGATATGGCACCAACTTCCTTCATGTTGTCATTGGTCACGTCTCTCTATCACTTGGCTCACTCTTTGTTTTTCCCATTCCACCTCCTTCTGTCCTCCTGGTTCACTCACAGTGTCCACCCCAACCGTGATCACCCCTGTCGCACAGCCTTGCTCCTCCTGACTCGGAAACTTCTTCTTCTTCTGTTCAGCTTCTCTCCTGACAGAATCCCACAGCACATCATCTCTCAAAACTGCTCAGTCTCTGAAACTGGACATGCTGAAATTATTTTCCTATTCCGTCTCTTTCCTTGTCTTAGCATCCTATCCCTCAGCCCTTCTCCCCTCCTATGCCTTAGGCTTCTGTTACCATGGCCTTTCTTCACTTGATTCTGACCTATTCTCGTAGTCCTGGGACCCCCCGTGAGTTAAAGTCCCTTCCCGCCTAGCCTGGACCTTGCAGTCTGGTAAGAGTGCTCTCACCAGTGCCCACCATTTTCCTGTTTCTCTGACTTTCCAGGGCCAAGACTTGCCCAGTTTAAAAATGGGGTCAACTCCTGGGTCTCCAGGTTCTTGTTTCCTCTTAGAAAATGTCACATAGCAGTGGTGATAGCACCAAGACACTTGTGGAAGCTCCAACCTCAATCTCTTCGGGAAACTCCAGCCCCTGATTTTTCTTTCCTCTCATGCTCCCTCAGCATGTTTGCTTGGTCCTTTCCAGCAGGTGATTTTTAACATGCGAATGCCTGAAAATCAGAGACATGGGCTTCCCCAGCTTCTTTTACATCAAGCCCCAAATCTATATTCACAACTTTGATATCCAGGATGATATTCAAAATATTCAGCAATTAGGGAGGAACGGGCACTGAGTGATCAGAACTAGAATGCATGTTTTCCGAGGCCTTCTGCTGGGAAGGATGTGGGCTGGAATGGCAGATACGATGTGGAGAGAGCTCGGCATGTGAACCCTCAGAGCCACATACACCAGAACCGTTGTGACAGCACTGCAGTGTTTTAAACACAGGCATGACTGAACCACTGGGCACTGGATGGGTGTCAGCTCCGGGGAATTTTTTCTCCCGTCACAGAGAAAGACCCTCCTCCAAACACACCCGCACACACCTCTGTGGAAGGCTCACTCTTGCTCTGGGCTTTTGTCAAGTGCTCCCTCCCTCATCCTCTGGGCCCAAAAATCTACCCACCTACCTGTGTGTATACCACTCATGATTTTCCTTGTCCTAAAAGTAATATTAACTTCAGCACTGTCTTTTTATTTTCAGCCTCCTCAGAAGAGTTAGTCGGATGAGTTGATCTTTCAAAGGCAAGGTGAAGACTTTACGTTTAATTTCAACTCACAACAGCGTGGCCTCCGCTCGTCCTTCTCTGAAGAAACAGCTCCAGCATGGCCACCTGTGCACCCCCAACTATTAACTCAAGGCTCCCATTTTCAGAGCATTCTGTCTGACACGTTGGGAATGTTTAACCCTGCCAATCCTCTTCTTTCCTTGGTACTTTATCTTTTTTGGTTTCCGTGACACACTTTCTCAGACTTCGTTTTCCTCAGAACATTACTTTCTTGTCTCCTCGTATGGCAATCCTTTCTTCATCTATCCCTTAAAGGTGGGTGTTCCTGAAAGGTGTGCTCTCGCCTACCCTGTGTGTCCTTCACTCACTTCTGGGCTTACGGTGTCCAAGGCTGCAGCTCCGGGCACGCTCCCAGCCCCGACGCCAGCACACACAACAACATCCCTGCTTCAGGAGCACACTCACGCTGCACCACAGTTCCTTTGCTCCTCTCCCCTCCTTCTCAAATGTCGATTAACTTAGCCACTTCACCTGCCTTTCAGCCCCACCACTTTAATTCAGGCCTTCTTACACCTTCTGATACTTCAGCTACTTTCGCATTAATACATCATCTCTCCTGCCATTGTTTTCATTTCTAAAACTCATAATTATGCACTGTGGAGCAAACCTTTCAAACCTTTCCATTACCCACACGCACACACAAAACACTTCAAACATAACATTCAAAAGACTAGCTTTCAACTTACTTTTCAAACTTCCCTGACCAATATTCTATATAACCTTCCTTTCTTCCTGTTCCCCACATACATACATCTGTGTGTTATGTGCCGAATTGTTCCCTCACAATTTATATGTTGAAACCTTAACGTTTATTTGGAGATGGGGTCTTTTAATAAGGTAAATAAGGTTAAATGAGATCGTAAGTATGGGGCTCTTGTCTCACAGAACTAGCTTTCTTACGAGAAGAGGCAGAGACCCTAGCAATGCTCACACAGAAGGGAAAGCCCACTTGGGGACATAGAAGGCACCTGTCTACAAGCTGAGAAGAGAGGCCTCAGGAGACACCAGCCCTGCCAGCACCTTGATTTTGGATTCCAGCCTTCAGAACGGTGAGAAAATACATTTCTGCTGCTTAACCCACCTGTTGTTTTTTTTTTTTTATTATGTCGACACTGGCAGACTAATGCACTGCGCCTTTGCCCATGCTCTTCTCTTCGAAAAAGTGATATATCCCTTTTTAACTTGAGAACATCCTGTACATCCTCCAGTGCCCAGGTTCAACGTAGTTTCTGGGGCAAAGCCTTTCCTCCCCTCCCCTCAGCCATCCTTGGAAGGCTGGTAATTCTGGTCACGGCACCAGTGTTTTGGTGATGGTGGGGTATTGACTTAGCTCGTGGGTAATACCCATGTTCCATTCTAGGTAGTGAATTCATAAGAAAAGGTATTGGGTCTCATTTAGGCGTGGAATGCTGGGATAGGGAAAGAGAAACACATAGGAGGAGAATCTCAGGATTTACACTTTGAGAGACAGAATACTTTTGAATGATGATGTGGTCTGGGATGCGGCCATAAGAAGTAGGTTAACTGAAACAAAAGAAAGTTCTGAGTTTCCAACAGCAAAGCTTTCTGAAGCCAGTGTGGTGCTATGAAGAATGTGTTTTGGCCGGGCGCGGGGGCTCACACCTGGAATCCCAGCACTTTGGGAGGCCGAGGCGGGCGGATCACGAGGTCAGGAGATCGAGACCATCTTGGCTAACACGGTGAAACCCCGTCTCTACTAAAAATACAAAAAATTAGCTGGGCGTGGTGGCGGGGGCCTGTAGTCCCAGCTGCTCAGGAGGCTGAGGCAGGAGAATGGCGTGAACCCGGGAGGCGGAGCTTGCAGTGAGCCGAGATCGCGCCACTGCACTCCAGCCTGGGCGACAGAGTGAGACTCCATCTCAAAAAAAAAAAAAAAAAAAAAAAAAAAATATATATATATATATATATATATACAGGGAGATAATTAATGAAGAGAAATGGTAGTTTGGAAGAAACAGAAAAAAAAACATAAAAGTAGGCTGGGTGCGGTGGCTCACACCTGTAATCAGCACTTTAGGAACCCGATGAACACCTGAGGTCAGGAGTTCAACACCAGCCTAATGAACATGGTGAAACCCCATCTCTACTAAAATACAAAAATTAGCCAGGCGTGGTGGCAGGCGCCTGTAGTCCCAGCTACTCAGGAGGCTGAGGCAGAAGAATCTCTTGAAATTGGGAGACAGAGATTACAGTGAGCCAAGATCGTGCCACTGCACTCCAGCCTGGGTGACAGAGTGAGACTCAGTCTCAAAAAAAATAAAATAAAATAAAATAAAAAATAAGAATGTATTTTTAAAATTTTATTTGCAGATTATTTGTTTCTAGTATATGTAAACATTATTAAATTTCTATACTGATTTTTGTGGCTTGCTAATTTGACTTGTTAGTTCTGCTAGCTTGTTTTTAGATTTCTTAATATTCTACAAACAATATTGTATGTCATTGACGACACTTTACTTTTTCTCTCCCCACTCTATCATGAGTTTTGTTTCTTTTTCTTGCCTTATTGTCCTGACCAGAACACCCAGTGAAATATTAAACAAAAGTGGTGAGAATGAAAATCCTTGCCTTGTTTCTGATATTGGATCAAGCATTCAGTATTCGACTATTAACTCTGAAGGTGTCCATAGGAATTTTGTAGATTACTTTTATTGAGTTCTTTCTCTAGACTTCTGAGAACATATTTTTAATGAGGTTGAATATCTCCCGTGTCTTTTTTCTCTGTATCAATGGAAATGATGATATAATCTCCTTTATTTAATTAATATGGCAAATTGCTTTGATAGATTTAGATATTAAACCAATTTTATATTGCAGAGATAATGCTGAGTTATTCAGAAAACATTAAACTTGATATGTATTGTTGGATTTATTTTGTTTACATTTGATTAAGAGGTCTTGCATATATGGATCTACATGGTTTTTAAAAATTTATTTGTTTGGCTTTGGTATTATGGTAATATTGGACTCAAAAAATAAATTGGAAAGTATTACTATTTATTTTCTGGAAAAGTTTGTATAGAAGTTTCTATTATTTCTATAAGCAGCAACAATGAAGTAAATTTCTATGAAATTTATAAAAAGCTGTAAATTTACCTCTAAGTGCTGCTTTATCTATAGGACAATTTTCCTCATGTTTTTATTTTCCTTCGGTTAAATGCATTTTAATTTCCTTGAGATTTCTCCTTTGACCAGTGGATAAAAGTATGTTGTTTAGTTTTCAGTTGCTGGGCAATTCCACCAGTTTATTTGTTATTAATATCTACTGTTTTTCTCTGTTGTTAGTGGATATATTCTTTATTATATTAATCCTTTTAAATTTTGAGATGTGTTTTACAGCCCACCATATTGTCTATCTTATGTCAATATTGTATGTGTGCTTGGAAGAATAGGCAAAATCTTGTCTTATTGCAGGGAATATTTTCTAAGTATCAATTAGGTTAAAGAAATTTATATTCTTGTTCAAGTCTTCTGTATTCTTATAATATTTTTGTACTACTTTTATAGATTCCTAAAGTATTAACATTTTTAATTTTTTCCCTTATTTTAATTATGTCATATTTTGTTGTAATTATTTTGGATATCTGTTTTTTGGTGGAAGAAAATTTATAAATGTTGCATCTTCCTTCCCTGAGACTCTTTTACCATTACAAAATATCTCTTTGTCACTGTAAATATTTCTTACTCTTAAGTCTATTTTCATTGCTTAAAAAAATCTAATAATGTTTGAAGTTTGTCTGGAATATTTAGTCCATTTACATTTAAAATGATGGTTAGTAGGGTGGTGAGACTGATATTTTGTTATTTGTTTACTATTAGTCTTATTTCTTTTTTTTCTTCCTCCTTTACTGCCCTTTTCAGTATTGAACAGACACTTGTAGTGTATCTTTTTAACCCCACTACTGAGTAGTTAGCTATATATCTTTGAATTTTTTTCAGAGCTGCTCTAGTGATGACAATATTATTTTAACTTATCAAAATCGACTTTAATTTAATGTTGACTTATTTCTTACAGAATATAGAAAATTTGCTTCATTCAATCGGCCTTTTTATTATATTCAAATGTTGTATACAAACACATAAAATAAACTGAAAAAAAACGCTGTTGTAACTTTGCTTTATACAATCATATGCTGTTTAAAAATTAAGAGATAAAAAGAATGTATATACAAACATTTATGTATGAATATGTGTGTGTGTGTGTGTATAATATTTTGTGTTTGCCCAGATACTTACCTCTTTCAGTGCTTCTATTTTTGTTCATGGAAGGTCTCATCTGGTACACTCTCCCTCAGACCTGAAGGACTTAACTGGATCATTTCTTGTATGTAGGGCATGCCTGTTAACAACTAATTCTCCTAAGTTTCTGATAAGCTGGAAATTTCTTATTTCATGTTCATTTCTGCTAGGTAGTATTCTTGAATATGGAATTTTTGGTTGATTTTATATCATTCTAATGTTTTCTGTCCACTGTTTTTTCTGAAATTAACCATTATTTATTGTTCTTTCCTTTATATGTGATATATTATTTAATCTTTTTCTTCATTATCTATGGTTTACAAGAGTGTGTCTGTGTGTCTAGTCATAATTTTCTTTGCATTTATCTTATTTGGGGTTTGTGAACTTCTTTGACCTACAAATTGAAACTTTTATAAAAGTTGAGAAGTTTTTGGCCATAACTTAAATTTGGTTTTCTGCTCCCTATCTCTACTGTCTTTTGGGAATTTTAATTATTGCTTTATTGAAATTAGCCCTCAGATTACTGAAGCTCTTGTTTTCCTTCATCTTAAAAACAATTTCATCGTATTAGATTATTTCTATTCATCTAAATCTGGGTTCCTTTATTCTTTCTCTCACCATCTCAAATCTGCTGTTATAGCCTCTAGTTATTTTTTTTAATTCCACACATTGTCCTTTTTAAATCTCTAGAACGTCTACTTCTTTTTCAATATTTCCATTTTCCCATTGGGAGTACCTATTTGTGTATTTGTTCATGGCTAGCTTTCTGGGGTCTTCAGCTCTACTGCTTAGTGATTATGCAGTTATTTATGCAGAGGCTATGCTGAAACACCCCAAGCCAGAAAGATTCCCACTCTCTGTCACTCAGGCGTGGTTCAGATTAAAGAACACAGTCAAAGATCAGCGAATTCACAGTTCTTTCCAAGGATTCAGTTTTACTGTGCTTTCTATCATCTCCACACACATGCATCGTTTAGTAGTTGTGCGATGATGTGTTTAGTGTCTCATCCCTTTTATGGGGCTTCTCTATGTGACTGAGCCTTTCTTATTTCAAAAATACCATCCTTAAATGTTTAGCTGCTTTACTGGTTACCCCAAACCTTGTCTACCACCTCTAACTGGTAAAGTCACCGGCTTATACTGCCTACATTGGGGGAAGTTGGGAATATCCCTAGGCAAAACCCCCAAAGCTGACCTTTTTACTTGATGTGGTAAAGCAGATTTTCATAGCAAACATTTCTCTCATTGTTGCTGGCCTTTGGTCATTTTCCAATGCCCTCAAATGATTCTTTCTACTATTGTTGTCCTGTTTTCATATTTACACTCTATGGATTGGAATCGCCTGACTTCTTTATGCTACTCTTAAGAAAGGAGAACCCATTAAAAAAAATAGTCTTCAACTTTAGTGAAAATTTTTTCTAAGAAGCAGAAGTGGATTCCCTACTTTCCGCTCTTACCACTCACAATTCCCTAATAGTTAAAACTAAAATTTTAATTATTATGACTAGCAAAAATGGTAAACTGGTTACACTGCAAATATGAAAATACATGCAAGATATCATTATTGATTATTATGTTCTAAATTTTACTTGCCTATTTAAAGGATCCTTTGCAGTGCTGACTGTTCTCTAAAGAGCTCCTTTTGAGTTCTTTGACCACGTTAATTCACTCAAAGCCACAAAAATGACCACTTCTAAGGAGCTTTCCCTTCCTTCCATTGGGCATCTCCACAACTCATGTCTGCTTTAAACATGTAGCAGCTCTGAATTATGTTTTTTAATTCTGAGGGTTGTTAGAGTTTTGTTTTGTTTTGATTTGGTTGCCTGAACTCAAACTGCAAACCAGTGAGCTGCCACCAATGTCTCATATCAGACACTTTCAGTATTTTAATATTTCCGGTATTTCAAGATCCCCTGTCCTGTCAAAATTAGCTCCTTTGAGCAAAGAGCATGGGGTCTTGTTTATATTTCTAAATTGTAGCATAGTGCTAAAAAAGAGAGAAGATGTTAAATTAGAATATTTTTGACTAAATGGATCGTTGCTTTCACCTGGTTGATCTATCAGCCTTTTTTTCTATTATTTTACTCATGTTGTTCATGTTCTACATTCATCAGCAGAACAAAGTTCCAAATAGAATGTTCTAGTTCTAGGAGAGGAGAATAAGAGATATTGGAACATACGTCCTGATGCTTGGTTCGGAAACCATGCTCACTTAACTATTATTAAGTATTGAAAAAACAGTTTAAAAAACTATAAGCTATTTCAGATTTTACAAGCTTAGGAACTCTGCAGTAGCATAACAGAAAAGATCTTCCACTTTTATGATATTTTATGTCTCATTCTACTTGTAACTAAACAAAAGGATTTCTTATCTAATTGCAATGAAGCAGTATTTTGCATTGTCTGAGCAGAACTCACATGGGAATCCTCACACATATTTTCAGAAAAAGAAATCTCACAATGGTTTGTATCATAATCTGCAGCATTCTTGACACAGTTCTGTTGAATCTTCAATCCTCCAACTTGTTTCTAACTTGTCAGTACGTATCTGTTTTGTACTGTTTTTCTTTGGAAAACAAAAAAGGCAGCTTTAGCAAGGCAGTACATTATTTTGGTAAAATTGCCTTCTGGTAATTAACTTTTTATTGTATTACAAAAGGTAGTTATTGATACACAAGCATATTTCTTTGTGTTTCTTCTTTCAATATTAAAGCAATCTAAGGAGTCTTGGTTGTACTCTTCATGCTAAATTTTCTGTGAACATGTTTCTATTAAGATCAATTGCAGTGCCTTTCTCTTAAAAGGATTCCAGATAAACAACAGTAAATCATGCAGGTAACTTTCCGATATTGCAAATCTGCATAGGAATAACAGTAAACAGTATACTGAAAACAGGTCTCTGAAACTCTGGATAGTAAAATCAATTCAGAGGACATGCAGTAATGAGCCGAGCTGCAAAGCTAGGATTAGTTAAGGATATTTTTGCCTGGGAAATATATCGGTCAATTTTCTAGATTTATTTTCATTGCAACACGGCTGAAAATTTTATTTCAAAATATCTACCAAAATACAACTGAACATGCCCCATATAAAAATATAGCAGAGACAAATCAATGCAAATACATATTATCTCAACCTAGTTAAGTGAGAAATTCTTCTTTTAGGTATAAGTAAAATAAAAACACATTTATTACTCCTGCTTTACACAGGTTTTTTCCCATAGAAATCATATTCAATTACTGCTATTTTTTAAGTTTGACATTAATAAACTACTAAAAATGGGCATGTATAAAACAGGAAACATTATTTTGTTTCTTACACACTAAGGCCAATTAATTAAAGACATTTTATTCGCTCAGGCAATTTTGGCCACTGCTTTAGCTCTATATCACTTTCTTAGGTTTTTGTTCATATTTTGCTGGAAAAAAAATTACCCACATTTAAAAACTGAAGTTAGCATCTTTTCCAACAAAAATTCATTCAGGTAGTGCCAAAGATAACATTGCAACTTTTAAGAAAAATGGAGAAATGTAATCTTTAACGGTAAAACAGATAATTTCTCAGACTAAGTGCCAAACTTCTTTCACTGTAGACCAAATTCAAATACATTGCAAAGAATAATGACTCCATAATGAATGCTTTATAAAACTATTCACACTATTAAGTAAGTTAAAATTAGCTCTCAAGGTTGGATTCTGAAGTTACTGCAGAGTTCTTTTTAATGTTAAAAAAAGCCAGCTGGTCAAGTGGAGATGGCTGCAACTGCTACAATCAGTTTTATGATGTGGCTAGAAAATTTATTTTATTTGGTATTAGCAGCTCTCCACAATGCTTGGAGGCTGAAATGAGAAGACACTTCTTTATTATTAAATAATCTCACAATTCACAACTATTCCATAATGCAGGGTTATAGATGATCATACAAGTTTAGTAAATGAGTAAAACTTGTGAAATTGTGAGATTTCACAGTGTTACGACACTCAGGGTCTTATCCCTGATTTACCATCTTTCCTATACAAAATCGCAATACAAAATTTCACTGTTTTAACTAGAGGCTGATGAGAAAACCCAGATATGTTGAAAACAAATTCCAGCTGAGCGAAGGGAGTTCACACTGAATGATCAAATGTGTTTGTTTTTCTATCAAAATCTTCTTACACTTGTGATATCAATAGATATTATACGAGAATTTTCCATTAGTCAAACATTCTTTATTCTTTACCTCCCACTCACTAGAAGTAGATAGATAGATAGATAGATAGATAGATAGATAGATAGATAGATAGATTCTAAAATTTAACAAATATAATGTACCCAGGGATTCCAGCTGAAACATTTTTAGTTCTTTTGGAATTTGTATTATAAACAAAATCACCGCAAACTGTAATCACTATGGCCCTGAACCACAGGGAATCTTTATATATGCCTGAGTGACTGCGTTAATATGTATTCAGTTTTGTTTTGTTTTCCTTATGGTCTTACATCTGTGACTACATTATTCTCTCCAGCTAGTGTTTTACTTGTTCATAGCATCATTTCTAGAAATAGTGCTACAGGTGTTTTCAGTCCTTGAATAACATGTTTACAAAAAGAGAGTATTTTCTGGTATGATCACTTTTCTGGCCAGAGTCTAACAATAAACATTTGTTTTACTCTTGATCCACTGAACAGAAAGATGTCTGCCAAAAAATACCTTACATTGAAACCACCTTTGCAAAAATTACAACAGTGAGAAAATGATGACAGTGAAAGAGGTCTGCGCTAATCCACCCCCCACCTTGCCTTTCCCTTAATTATTCCCGGGCTATTGGGCCAGGATGCCATTGGAAGTCATTGAAAAATGATAATAGGCCTGGGTGGGAAACTCAACTGCTTTTGTAAGCTAATAAGAGGCACTAGGCGGAGGAGAGGAGCCTGAGGCCTGCTGAGGCAGAGAGAGATGATTGCCAGCCATTATTCCACAGGTTATAAGTTATGCAAATTCCCCAGTTACTCCTGCAAATAACATCACTATTGGAGAACCAAAGACTGGACTTTAGAGACATCTTTTCAGGTTTTTTGCCTGCATCACACCCATTGTTCTATCTCGACCGGCCAACCTCGCTCCTGCGGCCCCACCCAGCCACGATTCAGCCCACAGGACAGTTTCCACCCTCTGTGATTTCATCTCTGTCCCAACCAAGCAGCAGTCGGCACCTATTACCTGGCCTTTCCCGCCCCTTCCCCTAAACTGCCTTTGAAAAAATCTGTGAGCTTTGAAAGAGATGATTTGAGTACAAACCCCATCTCCCAAGTGGCGTGGCCGGCCTTGTGTCTGTCACTCTCTTTCTTAACTACAATCCTGTGGTCATTCTTTATGCAGCAGGCAGGAAGAGCCCCTTGGGCAGTTACAAGACCAGAGCTTCAAAATACAGGAAGCAATCCCGACAGAATTAAAGGAAGAAATATAGAACTTAACAAAAGTAAATATTTGAAGTCTTCAATATCCCACTTTTAATAATGAATGGAGCAACAAAGGAGAAAAACAACATGAAAATGGAAAACTTGAAAGACACCGTTAATCAGTAACAGAAGGAGTTTGGAATACTTACAAATATGTGGAAATTAAACAGCACACTTTTAAATAACAAGTGAGTCAAAAGAATTCACAACAGAAATTATAAAATATTTTGAGATGAATGAAACAAAAACATGTTATAACAAAACTTACAGAATGCTGCTACATCAGTGCTTAGAAGGGAATTTAAAACTCTAAACATCTGTATTAAAAAAGAAGAAAGACTGAAAATCAATAATCAAATATTCCATTTGCAGGGAATATAAAATAAGAAAGAACTAACCCCAAAGCAAGTAGAAGGAAGGAAATAGTAAAGATGTAAGAAGAAATAAATAGAGAAGAGAAAAATAATTTTAAAAATTAACAAAATCAAACCTGGTTCTTTGAAAAGATGAACAGAATTAACAGGTATTTAGTTAGACTGAAGAGAGTGGGGAGAGAAGGCTCACATTATTATCACATTATTAAATCAGAAAAGAGAGGAGGGGTTGTTGCTATCTTTTCAAAAATAAAAAGGGTTATAAATGATTATCATTGGTAATTGTATGCTAATGAATTAGAAAACATGGACAAAATGGCCACATTTTTTAAAAGCCCCACAAACTTTCAAAACTGATAGTTTTCATGGAAAACCTGCATAGACCTATAACAAGTAAAGAGATTGAGTTAATTATCAAAAACTTCTCATGAAGAAAAGGCCTCCACCAGACAGGTGGTGAATTCTCCCAAAGTTTAAAGAAACATGAGTACCAATTCTTTATAAACTCTTCTAAAGAATAGAAAGGGAAAGAACACATCGTAACTTATTCCATGAGGCTAGTATTATCCTGATAACAAAGCCAGATAAAGATACCACAAGAAAACCACATATCAATGCCACTTGTGAGTATTGAAAAACCCTCAGTAGAATTCTAGCAACCAATAAGGCAACATATAAAAAGATTTCTGTGACATGACCAAATGGAATTTATCCCTAGAATGCAAGAATGGTTCAAAATATGAAATTCAATTATTATAATATACAACATGAATAACACAAAGAAAAAAGATCATTTCAATAGATGCAGAGAAAGCATTTGACAAGATCCAATACATTTTCATTAGAAAAAAACTTAAACTAGGGATAGGAAGAAATTCCTTAAATTAATAAAAAAACTATAAAAAATTCCTAACTAACATGATACTTAATGGTAAAATAGGAGTGCCTTCTTCCTAATATTAGGAACAAAGAAGGGTGGCCACTCTGACCATTCCTGTTTGGTGTTGTGCTGTTGATTTAGGAAGGAAACTTGGCAAGAAAAACCAAAAAAACACTCAGATGAAAACGAATATAAAAATCTATGTCTATTTGCAGATGACATTATCTTACATATAGAAAGTTCTAAGGTCACTCTCAAAACATTATTAGAGCTAATAAACAAATGTAAGGTTATAGAATAAATGATTAATATATAAAAGCTAATTATATTCTATACCATATCAATGAACAATCCAAAAGTAAAATTAGAAAAGCAGTTCAAATTTCAATAGCATTAAAAAATAAGATATATAAGGATAATTTAATAAGAGAAGTTCAAGGCTTGCACATTGAACACTACAAAACATATTTTAAAGAACTTAAAGATGACCTAGATAGAAGAAAATATATCTGTGTTTAAGGATTAGAAAACTTAGCATTGTTAATATGGAAATTCTACCCAAGTGTATCTATAGATTCAAACAATTTCTACAAAAACTCTAGCTGGTTTTTTTTTTCAGACATGACACCTAGTCCTAAAATTTATGTAAATGCAAGAGGCCCAGAAGAGCCAATGCAATCTTGAGGAAGAAACATGTTGGAGCACTTATACTTCCCGATTTTAAAATTTAACACAAAGCTATAATAATCAAGACTGTGTGGTACTAGTATGGAGATAGACATAGCTCAATGGAATAGAATCGGGGGTCCAGGAATAAACCCACACATTAATGGTCAATTGATTTCCAACAAATGTCAAGAAATTCTAGTGCAGAAAGAATAGTCTTCTCTGTAGGAGGTGCTGTAATGACTGAGTTTCCACTTGCAAAAAAAAAAAAAAAAAATGCAGCTAGATCCCTGCTTCACATCATATAGAAAAATCAACTTGAAACGGATTGAAGACGTGAATGTTAAGTGCTAAAACCACACAATTCTTAAAATAACACATAGGTGTAAGTCTTCATTATCTTGGGTTAGGTATTGTTTTCTTAGATAATAAAAACACAAGAAAATGAAAAAAAGTAGATAAATTGAACTTCATCAAACTAAAACTTTTGGGTTTCAAAGAACACTATCAAATAAGTGAAAAGACAACTGAGACAGTGGGAGAAAATATTTGCAAATCATTTATCTGATAAGGGTCTGGTGTCCAGAATGTATAAAAAGAACACTTACAACTTAATAAAAAGACAGAATACAACTCAAAATGGCAAAGGATTTGAGTAGCCATTTCTTTAAAGAAAATATTAAAGTTGCCAACAACAGATGAAGAGACACCCAACATCATTAACCAGAGGGAAATGTACATCAAAGCCACATTGAGATACATTTGACTCCCACTGGGACAGCTGTAATGAAAAGACACTTTGACATGTTGGAGAAGTTGTAGAGGAATTGGAACACTTTTACATTCCTGGTACAATGTAAAGTGACGCAGCTCCTCACATGATTAAACTTAAGAGTTCTCAGATGGCCCAGAAGCTCCATGCCTCAGTATATATCCAAAAGAATTCAAAACATTTGGGCAATGGTTGGATATGGTTTGCTTGTTCCCCCCAAATCTCAATTCCCAATGTCACCTGTTGGGAGGGGGACCTGGTGGGAGGTGTTAGGGCCACGGGAGGAGATCTCTCATGACTAGCTTGGTGCCTTTAGTGGTGGTGAGTTCTTGCTCCCACAAGGCTGTATTGGTTCTCCGGCAAATGACTTTGTTTCTATGATGGTGGCTTCTTATAAAGCCAGGATGCCCCTGAGTTTGCTCCCCCTTCACCCATGCCCACTTCCCCTTTGACCTTCTCCAGCATGCGTTGCAGCATCTCCAAAGCCGTCACCAGAAGTTAAGCACATGGTGGTGCCGTGCTTTCTGTAGAGCCTGCAGAGCTTGAGCTAAAAAAAAAAAAAAAAAATCATCTTTCCTTCGTAAATAACCCAGCTTCACATACTCCTTTATAGCAACACAAATTGGACTCAGACAATGTGTTGACACAAAAACTTTTGCATGCATGTTTCAGCAGCCTTATTCATAATAGCTAAAAAACAGAAGCAACTGAAACATTCAGCAGGTGAATGGATAAGTAAAATGTGGTATATTCCTACAAAATGTAGTATATTCATACAAATATATTATTCAGTCATAAAAAATGAGGCATTGATTCGTACGACAACATGAATGAAACTTGACAACTAATCTATGTAGATGAAGCCCAAGACAAAAGGCCATGTATTGTATAATCATAATACTCACATGGAATATCAGGAAGAGGCAGATCCAGAGACTGAAAGACACAGGAAAGTTAGTGGTTTCCAGAGCCAGGAGAGGAGCAAATGGCGAGTGACTATTAACTGGTGTGGGTTTCTCTTTGAGATGGAATATTCTGGCACTAGATACTTGTGATGGTTCCACATGTTCATGAATACACAAAAAAAAGCACTGAATTTTTCACTTTAAGAAGTTGAATTTTATAGTATGTAAATTATATTTTCAAGCTTTTCTTGATGATTTGGTCATTTTTCATCTAAAATTGTGTCGAGTACATAATTTTTTTTCCTTGTGGGATAGTCTTCTTAGTGTAGCGTGAGGGAAAATGTAGACCATTTTAGTTTTTAAACGTCTGTAATGGTAAAGTAGAAAACATAGCACGATAGGAAGAAACAAGTTTTATCAATTTTATGCATTTATGTGAATTTAAGTGATGAAGGATTTAATGTAAAGGACAGAAAATTGGCAAGAAAGAGCTGTACATAATCATAATCATTGCGATGTTTGAATATTTTTTCTACACTCTTACCTTTAATTTTGATGATGCTAACTTTTAAAGTTTTTATTTCAGAATATTTCCCCAAACTCTGGTGATATAAAATTATCCAAGGTTCTGATTACTAATTTTTAAATATTCTTGCATTTTAAAAAAGGTATTTGGATTTATTTCTAATCAAATAATAATATACTCGACAAGAAACTAGATCATTTAAATGCAAAGCTTCAGGCAGTTTGATTAATCACATAGTCCCATGAAGCAAGCAGGGCATGTAAAAGGGAAAAGCCACTAGGAAGCCATAATAATCCTAAATGTGTGTGCACCTGATAAAAGACCTTCAAAATATATAAAGCAAAGCCTATTAGAAATAAAACAAAATAGTCACATTCATAATTGTAGTAGAGAACTTCAAGTTTTCAGTATCAATTGACAGAACAAGTAGAAAGTTAGTTAGGGTATTGACAATCTGAAAAAAACTACCCACAGATTGAGCATTTATAGAAAATGCGTTTATAGAACACTCAACACAAGAGCAGAATAATATACATTCTTTTAAAGTGTGTATGGATTATTCACCAAGGTAGACCATATTCTGGCATAAAACAAACCATAATAATTTTTTCTAAAATTAAAATAAACTATGTTCTCTGGACATAATAGAATTAAGCTAGAAGTCAGTGGTTGACATACAGGTGGAATATCTGAAAATATTTAAAAATTAAGCCACTCTTTTATGAATAACACGTGGGTGAAAGAGGAAGTCAAAAAGACATGAGGAAATATTATGTGTTGAATAAAAATAAAACAAAATGTTTCACAATGTGTGAGGTGCTGATAAAACAGTGCTTAGAGGGAAATTTGTAGTGTCAAAACTTCTATAAGGAAATTCAGATATTATTGATTAGATTCCACCTTAAAAACTGGTAAGAGGAAGTAAATTGAACCCAAAACAAATAGAAAAAAAGAAATAGTAAATATGAGAGAAGAAATTAATGAAATTGAAAAAATATAGAAAATATCAGTGAAACCCAAAATGCTTTGTTTGAAAAGATCAATATAATTAATCAATGAGTCAGATCAACCAAGAAACAAAAAGAGAAAAGATAGAAACTCTCAATATCAGGAATAAAATATGGGACAATTCTACACACCTTGAGGTCACTTAAAGAATGAAAAATAAATATTAGGAACTATTTTATGCCTTATGTTTTATAACTTAGATGAAATGGACAAATTCCTTGAAAGCTACAAAGTACTTAAGCTCATGAGGAAGGAATACATAACTCAAATAGTCTATGTATATTAAAGAAATTGATCTGTAGTTAAATAACTTCCAAAAAAGAAAACTCTATCCACAAGTGACTAAATTGGTGAATTCTAAAAAAGAAAAAAATACTTAAGGAAAAAATATTATAAATTCTACACAAACTCTTTCTGATAGTAGAAGTAGAGGGGGATACTTCCCAACTCACTTTGTGAGATCATAATTATCCTGCTACTAAAACCAGAGAAAGACATTCAAGGAAAAGCCAACTACAGGACCTTATATTATCCGTCTTGAACATGGGCACGACACCTCTCAAGACAATTTTTGTAAGTAGAAAAGAGTGATACATAATATGGATAATAGATCATCACAAAGTGTGTCTTATCCTGGCCAAGCAAGGTTCATTTAACAGTTAAAACTAAAACAATGTAATTTGCTATATGAATACGCTAAAGAAGTAACACACACGATCATCTCAATAGATGCCAAAAATTACCAAAATTTAACCCCCATTCATTACAAAAACTATCAACAAGCTAAGAATATAAGGAAACTTCAACCTCTCAAAGTGCATCTGCGAAGGGTTCACAGTAAAGTATGTTTCTCCTTTTAGCAGTTTAAAAAAAACAGTGTTTCCAGTTTTCAACAATTATGAATAAAGTTGCTATACACAGTCACACACGAATGTTCGAATGTACATAAATGCTAACGTCTCATGGCTAGGTATCTAAGAAAGGACAGCTTGGCACACACGACAAATGCATGTTTAAGTTTGTCAGAAGCTGTCAGAGTGTTTTCTAGTGTACCCTCCCCCAGCCGGCAACGTTGTCTCACCTGGTGGGTGCGCCTCCCCTCCCTGTAGCCTTGCCTCACCTGGTGGGTGTGCCTCCCCTCCCTGCAGCCTTGCCTCACCTGGTGGGTGTGCCTCCCCTCCCTGCAGCCTTGCCTCACCTGGTGGGTGCGCCTCCCCTCCCTGTAGCCTTGCCTTACCTGGTGGGTGCGCCTCCCCTCCCTGCAGCCTTGCCTCACGTGGTGGGTGCACCTCCCCTCCCTGTAGCCTTGCCTGCACCTGGCGGGGGACGCTCGCAGCCCTCCCATGCTCTGCTGTCCTTCAGTGCCTCAACGAATGACCTTTAGATCTGCGCCTCGGGGATTTTTAACTCCCCAGGAGGGGCCTTTCTACCCTGTGGCTCTGTGAGGTCTGGATATTCTTAGGGGTCTGTGGAATTCTGTGGGTCTCTTTCTATGTGGCTGCTTGTAGGGTTGATCTCAATTATGGGCGAGGCTGTATTCATGTCCCTTTTGAGAGCTCTGTGCTGTTTTCTCCTCTTTAATCATCTAATATATTTTCCCATATGATGACTTTCAACAGCGTTTTTTGGGTGTAATTTAATAATGTATAATGAGGAGACTTAGAAAAAACTGTTTCGACAGGCTAGTGATGGACAGTTCTAGTAACAGCCACAGCCTCGTCTTCCTTCCTTATCACTTGAAATGGCCACTTACACTTCTGCCAGATATCACCTGTGAAAGGCAGGGGTCTCCTTCCTCTGGATGTGTTTACTGATTTCCTGGAGGTCACCAGGTCGTTGTTCACTAAGAACAAGAAAGAGCTTCTGCCGTGGTTTCCACTCTCTTCGCAAGACGGAGGATCTTTCTCCAGGGGCTTCCACGGACTCCCAGGGTGTAGAATATTCAGATCCTCAGATCCCTGTTTATGGTAGAATCATAAGACCCTGCAGAACATTCGCAGATAAAACAAACGGTGGCATAGAGCACGGCCCTTTTCCTTCATGGAGAAGCGTGCACCACCCGCTCTCAGAAACCTTAGAGCACTCAATGTAAGTATTGTAAAAATTACTTCATAACACATTTGACTTTTGAGGGGATATTACACTGTAGCCAGCTCTTTTGCATCTGTTTTTTTTTTCTGAAGATAAAATTATTCTCTCACTGTTAAATTACAAATCTTAAGGGGTATAATACTGCTAACCACATTTGTATACTAGATATTTCTAATATTGCTAGAGACTGTTGAATTTAAAACCTCTAATTATATAGGTGTTAAAACCTAAATATTCAGTAGCCGAAAGCTAATGGAATTTTTTCAGGATTGTTCAATACTACCTGAGTCTTTTGAATTATAAACTACTCACATATGTATAAAATAAATATGTTCAGTAGAAAAAATCCTGATGTGACATATGTTTCTGGATCAAAACATGTCATCTTAAAAATTTGGCTGTGACCTTTTTTTTTTTTTAATTTAATGGAGTAACAAAGACTTGTGAAATGGACAGAGAGGATGAAGGGATATTAACAGTAGCCTGTTTAACCCTCCATTAATTTTGCCTTTCACTTCTCCTACACAGCATAAGTCTGGGCTTAAATTTGAGTAAAAACCCACGGGTAAGAGCAGAAGACTAGAAGAGGAGTTATTTTAACAAGCTTTTGATGTAGAATCAGTTGCCTTTAAAATTTTTAAATGTAATCATACTTCAGAAGGTGATCATGCTCTGGTGAAATAAAAATAGAACAAACGTGCATCAGTTGCAGTGTTACAGAGCAGGGTTGGAAAGCTTTTCTGTGATTAGCTGGGAGTCAATATTTTTATTTTAGGCTATGTAGGCTGTATGGACTTGATAGCCCCTACACAGCTTTGTCATGTGGTGTGAAAGTAGCCGCAGACGAAATGAGTGGGTGTGACTGTGTTGCAATATGTTTATTTACTAAAGCAGGTGGTGGGCCAGGTTTGGTCCTCGGGCCATCATGTGCTGACCCCTGGAATAAAATAGCTAGAGTGGGCTTCACTGAAAAACTTGAAGAGGAGTTGACTGCTTATGAAAACATCTATTTTTGCATTTATGTAAATAAGAAAACTTTATCATGCTTTAACCATGTTTTTAGGGTTTGTTTGCTTGTTAATTTAGTTTTGTTTTGCTATAAAATCTAGTATTTCTTGAACCAATGCCACTCCCATAGCTTCAGATCATCATGTATATGCAGATAACTCCCAAATGTGTAGCTCTAGCTCTGTCCTTTCTCCCTAACTCTAGACTGCTGTGTCGAGCTGCCTACCACCCGACAGGCCTAGTTGGATTATTACCCACATCTCAATCTTCACTGAATGTTTGACTTCAATCTTAAAACCTATTCCCACCCCAACCCCTGTCAGACTTTCCCATCTGAGTTGATAGTAACTCCACCCTTCCAACCTCTGAGACCCAAAGATTGCAGTTCCCTTTGACCTTTCCTTCTCTCATACTAACATTGAGGCCGTGAAGGCATCCTGTTTGCTCCACCTTTATAGTATCTGCAGAAGCCAGCCACGTCTTACTCCCTCCATTGCCGCCGTCCTGATCCAAGCCTGCTGACCTGGGTTGATGATCTTCTTACCTCTGCTCTTGGCTTCCTGTAGTCTTGTAGCAGACAGTGTTATCCCTATAAGACAAACCTCTGCTCAGAATTCCATCATGGCTCCCAAGCTCACTAAAGCAAAAGTCGAAGCCTTCACCATGGCCCATGCAACGCTACATGATTTGGCTCCCTGTGACCTCTCTGATTGCGTCTCCCAACATTTTCCTCTTGCTCACTCTTCTCTAGCCATGATGGCCCCCTTGATATTTCTTAGACACTGCAGGCCCCTTACCAACTTAAAGTTTTTTGCACAAGCTCTTCTCTCTGCCTGGGTTGCTCTTCCCAAATAGTTGAATGGCTAATACCTTCATCTCTTTCCAGTCTCTAATCAAATATCACCTGCTGAAATCCCCCTATTTAAAATTCCAACACCACCCCTCAGAATCTCCTATGCCCTACTCCAAATTTGTCTTTGTTCATAACATTTCCATCTTTCAAAATACTGTAGTATTTACTCACTGTTAGATTTCCTTCTTTCTCCCACATTAGAAGTTAAATCCCTCAAAAGCAGAGAGGGACATTTTTCTCTTTTGTGCTTATGAGGGTAACTGGCACAAAATAGGTGCTCCAAAATTACTTGTTGAATGAAGATAAACGGCTTGAAGATGATATACAAAGTTGGTCAGTCCATCAGTTCTCTTTGAGACTGGACTGGAAATAGAAGAGTCCGGAATGAGAAACAGTGGGAAGGTTGTTTCTACCTCGGGGCTTACCCTTTATAATCAATACCTTCTAATGCAGTATTGTTGACAGGAACAGGTTTCATGTATATGTACTGACATTTATTTGTAAATGAGTTCTTCAAAGCATTGGAAAGTTTTGTGGTTTGAAAAATTAAGTGCCTTCAATTAAATTTAAAACGTTCTCATTTCTGGGTTTGTCAATAATAGAGGAACACAATGTTTTATATTATCTCAAATTTTTGTTTTTAAACATTAACACAATAGATATCAAAAGTAAGTTTGCAACTCTGTAATGCCAATATTTCTTTTCAGAAATGTAAACTGCCAGTAGCTATGTAGAAACATTCACATTTAGGCTAAGTGAATTACCCCAAGCTGTATACATTCTCCTGTTAATTATTAGTTTCTGTTTTATATTCATATAAAAAGAGCTCAACCAACATAATGTTTTGTTATTAATTGTAATAAAATGTAAACATATAAAAGTTTAAAAGGGTATTCTTAGTCCATTAAGAGCATGCATTAAGAAGTTTGTTAATTTGTAAAATGTCCACATTATAAATATATTAAAAGTCTCAGACAGGGAACCTTTGTGACAGTATCATAGGTAAATGACAACAGTCATGCTTCATTTTCATAAGTGCTAATAAACTATTTTTCAAATATGAAAGCCCTATAATAAAGTGTTACATATTTGAACAACCAAATTACAGTGTGTACGTTTCTAAGTCATATAGCTTTTTCAATTGAGTAGAAAAAACCTATATCAAATACATCTTATATGTTAGGAATGCAAAATGCTTGTTCCCCAGTGCCACAAAGAAATAGCATTTGAACATAAATTTAATTCTCTCAGCAAGGCAATTTTTACTTTCTGCAGAAAGGGTACACTCACCAGCAGTCTTGCCGTGGGAGCACAGCAAACATAGGAAAAGCAGGCATAGTTATCCTGGATGCATTTGGGTCCTCCCTACTGCTGTGTTCTGCATCCATTGGCTGGAGCCGAACCTCACAGTGTAAAGTGATACCCGATTTGCTAACAATCTAAAACTTCCTTAAATAGGCAAAGGCAAGGGAGAATAAAGGAAAGAAGGAAGTTGGTTATGAAAGATTTAAAGAAGCAACAACATTTCCACATAAGGAAGGGGCATAGGCTGTGAGCTGGAACATGCCTGTGAGCATGTCCAACAGCTACATAGGATAGGGCTTAACAAAGAGTTATTAGCACAAAGCAAGGAAGCTTGAAGAAAGTTAGTTTTTAAAAGAAACTATTATTTCAAACACTTATGATTTATTCTTTAACAAGAAGGGAAACTTTGAAGAGGGAAATTTTTACTTTCTACATATATATATTTACATGACATTAATATATTGACACAAATATTTTCCTTAAAAAATGCATCCTATTGCTAACGGTAGTAAAAATGAGCAGAAAATGGTATTTAATAATTGTGTAACAAAAAGTAATTTGAAGAATACTTCCACTAATGAGCAATGCATGATGAATTTACAGATCACTGATTTCAAAGAGTTACAGTGAAAGCAGGTGCTTCACATGCATGAGGACGTGCTGCAAAGATGATTGGACAGGACATCAGGGATTCCAGAAATTACCTGTGGTAATGCTGCTAACTAGCTCCCTTGATAAATGACTTAATCCTGTGATCTTTAATTCTTTAGGGGTGAAATCACTGTGGTCATTCTCAAACCTAAAATGTTATCCCAATCAGCACTATTCAATATAAATGTAATGCAAGTCACACATGTAATTTAAGTTTTTATCCTAGCCATACTGGAAAAGTTAGAGAAATGAATAAAATTAATTTTAATAATATATTTTACTGTATATATTCAAAATATTATGTTAACAGGTAAGCGAGAGAATGATGAAGATATATTGCATTTTATAATACTAACTCTGAAATCTGGTGTGTAGTTTACATTTACAACACACCTTAATTTGACCTAGCCACATTTCAAGTCCTGAGCAACATGTGGCCACTGATGATGATATTAGGCTGCATAGACATAAACATGAAAATAGTCTTGTTATTTCTTGTAAAATAGACACAGAGAGAGAGAGAGAGAGTGGGTGAGTGTAATAAAATGTTGAGAATTCTCAGATCAATAACTTTGACATTTTTCCATGATGATACTGTGGATATTTTTTATGCGAACAAAGAATGACACAGACGTGCACACACACACCCCTCCAATGTTGCACAGAAACAAATCATATCCAAACTCCACAGTTAATTGATAATTCCAATGCAATGCGAGCTTTTCTATCTTAGTTATAAATGGATTTTAAAAATTAACCATGATATATTGAATATAGATTTTAAACTGTGTTCTTGTCATCCTTTGCTATTAAACTATATTTATTCAGTAATTACAACAAAATTTGATTTGGTCATACCTGATACTCTACCTTTTATTCTCATTTACTTTGAAATAGAAATTGCATACATATAGTGTGGAGCTTGTTAAGTTTAAGCAAAAATTATCAGATAGTTTAGTTTATTAACAACAAATGTCTGTTCAGCATTTTCTGTGTCATGTAGAACAGAAATGATTAAAACAACAAGCTTACGATGTTGTAGGGAAAGATGATTTAGGGTAGAAATCATTAAATGCAACTCAAAGAAAACACAATTTTTTGTTTCTTTTTCGGGATGAAGTCTCACTTTGTCGCCCAGGCTGGAGTGCAGTGGCGCCATCTAGGCTCACTACAGCCTCCGCCTTCTGAGCTCAAGTGATTCTCCCATCTCAGCCTCCCGAGTAGCTGGGTTTACAGGTGTGCACCACCATACCCTGCTAATTTTTGTATTTTTAGTAGAGACAGGGTTTCACCATGTTGACCAGGCTGATCTTGAACTCCTGACTCAGGTGATCCACCCACCTCAGCCTCCTAAAGTGCTGGGATTACAAGTGTGAGCCACCACGCCTGGCCCAAAATTCTTTTTTAAAATGAATTTAACTGGCTAAGGAATGAGACCTCAAAAAAACCAAACAAACAAAGAAAAACCATCTGATGACTCGCCATGCCTGGGTGTAAAGAATGAGACCTCAAAAACAAACAAACAAGCAAACAAACAAAAACAAAAACCATCTGATTACTCTCCATGCCTGGGTGTAAGGAATGAGACTTCAAAAACAAACAAACAAACAAACAAAGAACAACCATCTGATCACTCTCCATGCCTGGGTGTGGCTCCCCCTTCTTCCAGGTATTGGCTTTATTCTCATGCTCCATGGCGGTGCAAGACAGGTTGGCAGCTCCATCCGCCATCCTCCAAATTTGATTGCAGAGAGCAAGAGTCCTCCACATTTTCCTGGTATCGCATCAGGACCTCATCACAGGCTCTGCCTGGGGCAGGTGGCCATCTCTGACTCAAGCATTGTGGCCGGGAATTACTTGGTCTGTCTTCTAGCATGCCATTTTCAGTTTAGAATAGACGGGGAAATTTATAGACAGTATCTCCCTTTACGCCATGAGCATAAGAATCCAGAGTGGTTCATTTCTTCACCTCTGTGTCTCCTTTAAGCAGAATCTACCAGTATGGATCCATGTGCATATGTTATATTGTTTGATTCTCTATTAATCCAAATCCATTTTATTCTATACTCCACACATTTCACAACATTTCAGATTCCCCGATGCTACCCTTGATTACTCTTTTAAACTTTTATTGATTTTAAAAAATATTGTTCATGTACATCATTTCCTGAGAGTGTTCAATGGGAAAGGAAGTATATGTAGGTGCTGAATATATCATCTTGAATCAGAAATTAAAACAAATAAATTTGTACAACTGGAGGGCAGGACTAAAGGAGAGGTATGACTTAGTGGCCAAAAAAATGACTGTGATCAATGTTCAAGAGTTACAGAAATAAAGAAACCACATCCATAAACCAATGAACACACACACATCATTTTGTTTTAATGGAAAATGAAGTTCAAACAACAGACAATATATTCCAGAGGCTTCTGCCTGTTGTTCTAAGAAGCATACCTCAGATGATTTATTTTCTAGTGTTAGACACTGAAATTTCAGAATCGTAGAAATTATCCTGTTAAGGTTTAAAATGTGATTCTAACCTATGATACTGCCACACCAGCAGATTTGTGGACCTCTTCCCATTTTGTTAACGCATTATATATCTATTCAGAACTTTTTTTTTTTTGAGATGGAGTCTCGCTCTGTCACCAGACTGGAGTGCTGTGGTGCAATCTCAGTTCACTACAACCTCAGCGTCCTGAGTTCAAGTGATTCTCCTGCCTCAGTCTCCCGAGTAGCTGGGACTACAGGTGAGTGCCACCACGCCCAGCTAATTTTTGTACTTTTAGTAGAGATGGGGTTTCACCATATTGGCCAGGATGGTCTCGATCTGTTGACTTCCTGATCCGCCCGCCTCAGCCTCCCAAAGTGCTGGGATTACAGGGGTGAGCCACCGCGCCAGACCTATCCAGAACATTTTGGATAGTGAGACCACAGCGTGCTGGCTGCTTCCCAGGCTTGGATTCACAGTCCTGGACGTGAACCTCGGTGTAGCTACTTACAGCGATCTGAGCTTGGGAAATCTATTTAAACTTTCTGAACTTCAGTTTCTTTCTCTATGAACTAGGGATACTAATATTTACTTCACATTGTTGGTTTTGGACTTAGAATTAATGTTTGTGAAACAGCCCATGTGGCAGCCGTCCTGTTGCTGACTAGAGTCTGCACATGGAGCCGCCAAGCCAAGGCCCACACTTGACATGGCTTCGCAGCCTGTTGGTCCAGCACCCCACAGCTGGGGAAAGGCAGAAAGCTACAGCGAAGATCCAGGAAAATGCTAAGGCAATAACAAAAATAACATCACATAAAATAACTGTAATGCATTCTCGAGGGTTTTTCCTCTGATTTTGACATTTTTTGAGAAGAATAACAAAACTAACAGCTTCATACCGCATCTTACCAACGATGAGTGCATTTTGGATGGAATAGACGTGCAATGCTCATTTGATATCGTCTGAGTGACGTTTTGAAACGTGTCACAGCCACGAGCCATGTGCAAACCTTTCTGTTATGCAACTGAGAAGACTGACAACAATGAAAATAAACAAAAAGTTAATCCTTAAATAAAGCGTTTAACCAGAGACATTAGCACATAAGGGAGGAAACTGGAAGATATTTCACCTATTTTTTTAGGCTTCAGCACACTCATTTTTAAATGAGAATTGAAATCAGAATATTCCAGGATTATTTAAGTAGCTAGCTCATTCAGTTAAGGCCAAACCGTTTTTCGTTTAGCTCTTATTGGTACGTGAAATCTATGAAATAGGGTGTGCTGCTTAAAGGCAGAGCTGTGGGTAGAATATATCACATCTGTCAACTGACATTTCTTACTTAGACTAGCAAGATATTGTACGAATTTTCAAAACATTTTCCTTAAAATAATTTTAATCACAATTAGGATAAATCCTGTTTTCCTCCTTTCTCCTTGTCTGCTTTCAGAAATCATAATTACTAAAAGCCAGCGTTTGTCAGCCTCCAAAGTGTTACCAATTACTATGGTATAGACTTTCTTTCCAAACTGCAACAGTGACTGATTCAAAATATCTCAGGATTACTGTGCCGTAAGAAATTATTTAATGTTATCCTTCGTAAATGTAATTAATTAATTAATTAGACCTTATTTGTTGAGAATTCTACTTGATACCCAATTCGGTAGTAATTAGGGGGAAGTAGATGGAAATCTTATACATGTAAAGACATTACATTTTACTTATCCTGTACTTCCAAAATAGATATATATATGAATGCAGTTAAGATATAACAACAAAACCATAGCAATATAAAGCCAACTAATATGATAAGTGAAAGAGATATACCTCATAATCTCTTGTGCACATTCCTTATCTCTGGTGAATTTTGGACAATTTCTTCAAATATATTTTATAATTCATTAATTCTCTTTTTGTTGTTTGGAATTTAATATTTAATGAGCCCCATGCTTTTGATTTCTTTATCCAAGTTTTTTATATTTTCTACATTGTTTTTCAGTTAGCTATTTTTAAAAATTTTAAACCAAGAGAAAAATGGAAAGAATAATAATCTGAAAGGTATATAAATATAAAACCTTCATGAGGGTTTACCAGTTGGTAATATTTTTTACATTTTTGCTCTTCTTCTCCCTACACACAAACACACACACACATGCAGGTGTGTAAACTTTGTTTTGCTGATCCTTGTTAAAGTTGCAGACAGAGATGCTTTACCCTTACATCAGCATGTATCTCTGAAGAGCCTGTACAATATCCATCATTACCACATTAACGTCCTACACTCCAGAAGTTAACATTGCTATAATAATATTGTCCACATGTAAGTTGACCCAATTGACCTCAAATTATCTTTTACACGTTTTTCTCCTCATCCGGGTCCACTCAGGGATCCTGCATGTTAATTGCTTTCTCACAGCCTGTGACAGTACTGACAATAAATACTTACAGTAAGACGGCATGAGAACATTTCAGCAGAGGGCATTTCTTTCTTCCCAAAAGAGCAGAGGCTGTGATCCTCAAATTTCCCCGTCATTTCCCTTTTCAGGCAAGCATATCATTTTTTCTAGTGTCTCATTTCATTTCACTGAGGGGATCCTCCAGGCACCTATCTATGCCTTGGCAGGTGGGTCTTACTACCAGTTAACAGAAAGGAAGACACTTGAGCTTCGCTTATACATGGGGCCAACAGAGGCATGTTATCCAAAGCATAGACAGCTGCGTGCTACAGCTCTGTCCGGAGCAGCGCGGAAGGCAGTGGTGAGTGGAACCATCCCGGGGAGCCGGGCCTCAGAGAGCACCTGGCACGGACACGGTGCAGCAGGAGAGGCTGGAGTGAGCAGGTGGAGAGCTGGTTAGAGGCGAGTGGGTTGGTCAGGAAGGAGCCATCCAGAAAGATTGGGGTCAGGGGGTCCAAGGTAGAGGCGTGCAAATGGACTTAGAGGACAGAACAAAAATCATGGGCATCTTTTTTTTTTCCCCACAAAAATCCCGTTCAGAAAGGGCATTGTTAAGTGTCGTGAAATTGCCCATCAGAAAGCATCCACCCTACAGGGAGATGGGAGAGAGAGCGTGGCCTGCATGGTGTAGGAGCGCCTGATGCTTTCCATACCCGTCCCGTTTGGTAGAAGGGACGCGAACAGAGACGCTGCGGCAGGAGGGATGGAGACTAAGCCTGCAGGTGACTCCCTCAGAGTCCTCCAGCCCTCCGAGGGTGACAGCTCATCCTCCAGCACTGACTGTCCTCACTGCCTGCTGGTCAGCACCACCCTCCGAGGGCTTACAGACAGGCTATTTGAACTGGAGTCCTACCTAAATCTCCTCAAAGAAGGAACCTCCTTTATAATTAAGCAGGTGTGGCATGACCGCGGTCTGCTGGTCTTTCCGTTGACCACACCACCCTGAGCAGCCAGTGTAATAGAACGCTCACCTGGCCCATGGAACACTCATCTACAGTGACCACTCACAGACAACACCCTGTGGGCTGGGGTGCTGCCTTAGAAACGAGGTACATGCAGCGAATCAACACCCATTATCTGAAGCAGTGTCCCTACAGAAATACTCGGGTCTGGAAACCAAGCCATGCATGAAGCTTTGGCCCCATTCACCATCATTGCAATGACCCACTTGTGGAATGTGTGTTTTCTTCCAGCAAACGTAGGTGCTGCTGGAATAAGGGCTCTGGTTTCCAGAGCATGCACCTTGAATCAGGGGACAGAATAAATGTCACTGATCCTGAAGCTGAACCACCACCCTGTCATCTCAGTCTTCCTGTTGTAGTGGGCCAGTGGGAGAAGAAATGAGTTACCATATTGGAGGCATTAATTAAACTCTGATTACCCTGAAGACCAAGTGATGCTACTATGCAAGGAGAGTCACAAGAATAGGTCTAAAATCAGGGGATTCACTGGACTATTTCTTGGTACTTAGTGGACTATTTCCGCTAATAACCGTACATGGGCAACTGACGCCACTTTGGCTTGGCAAAGGTTAAAGCAAATAAGAGCTTTGCTACTTTGTGGATGATGGTCAGTGTCACCTATCAGGCAAGTAACCTAGACCCGCTGCTGAGTGTGGAGCAGCATCAGAAGCCACGTTAGAGCAGGGAGGGAGTGAATATCAGCCACGATTTTGAGACCAACTGCAGCGGCAGAGACTGTCTTACTACAAGCCTCTGATTTTGAATAATTTGTGGAGTTCAGGGCTATTTATGGGAGATTGTAATTAACCCAGGATATTAGCATATCTAAGTGGCGCAAGAGAGGAATTGTGCCTAATTAGACATCTATGCTGGGTCTCACATACACTTGGTCTAAAGTTTTGCTCCAGGTCTGCTGCAGCAACAACATGCACACGTTAGCCTGACAGCACCTTGTCTCAACTGAAATAGGAAGCTGTTGCTTGCTAATGCCACTGTATGGACTCCTGTAGGACTTCTCAGACCTTCTGATGCATGCACAGACCTCAGAGGAGGGGGAATAAAACACTTTCTGGAAATCCTTGTCTAATGGGAAACTAGTGGTTAAACAAAGCCATTCTTCTATGTCTC
This sequence comes from Pan paniscus, assembly GCF_029289425.2. Lineage (NCBI taxonomy): Eukaryota > Metazoa > Chordata > Mammalia > Primates > Hominidae > Pan > Pan paniscus. The sequence goes on along the minus strand of NC_073252.2, from coordinate 186,843,638 downwards.
AGACAGACAATAATGAAACACATTTTATATGGTCTCTTTGGAGTTCTCCCAGAGGGAAGGACTCTAGTTGCCCCAGGTAACTAGAATTACTCAGCTTAGCAGTCATCCTCGCGTTGCCTTTTCTCCTTGTCCATTTCACTCTTCCTCTTTCACCATCACTTGCCCCTGTGGTTTATTTCCCACAATAAACTACACACCAGCAAACCCTTGTCTCAGGTTCTGCCTCAGGGTAAGATGGAATGAATCCAAGCTGAGATATCTTTGAACAGGGTGGCAGCGTAATGCATGTGATTCATCTGGTAAACAAGGACTTTCCCAGGCGAACCAGGATGTGTGTTCACTGTGCCCAGGCAGGCTAAATATCAGGTGTGAAAAAAATCATTAAAATTTATAAACTCAATATTATGGGCATAAAAGTGAAGAAAATCATAGATTCAATGAATGAAAGTTCAATGTAATAAAACATTAAAAAACAGTGTGCTAGTCTGTTCTCATGCTGCTAATAAAGACATACCTAAGACTGGGTAATTTACAAAGGAAAGAGGTTTAATGGACTCACGGTTCCACGTGGCTGGGGAGGCCTCACAATCGTGGTGGAAGGGCAAGAGCCATCTTACAAGGCGGCAGGCAAGAAGAGAATGAGAACCAAGCCGAAGGATTTCCCCTTATACAACCATCAGATCTCATGAGACTTATTCACTACCAGGAGAATAGTGTGGGGGAAACTGCTCCCATGATTCAATTGCCTCCCACTGGGGCCCACCCACAACACGTGGGAATTATGGAAGCTACAGTTCAAGATGAGATTTGGGTGGGGACACAGCCAAGCCATATCAAACAGTAATTTTTAAAGTGACTGAACTATAATATTGTATTCCTTCATCCATGTACCAATGTCCACTTAAATTTGTTTCTCCTATGCTCTTAGACAGACATGTAACTCAAAGCCCTCATATTCTTCAGGCATTCTGGTTAGTGGTAGATTTTCCTTTATAATGACAGAGTAGCCATCATAGTGAATATTTAAACTTAACCACTGACTCAGTAGTCCCTGCAATCCTTTTGTGCTCAGTATTGAATTATAGGACTTGTTCTTATGAAAACGTCATTCCTTGAGAAAAATTGCCTGTCCTGCTCCCTCTTAACCACAAAACTCTTTGAAAAAAGGGGCTGTATATTTAATTATTTGTATGTAGAGGGAATTTTAGAAGGTGCAGTTGAAGTTTGTTTAGGATAGGTTATTAGACACTCTATTTTCATGATATCCTGGTACACCTTATGTGAGCCACAGTGATGAAATATATCAGAGATGGCAACCAATACTTAGCATTAAACTCTTTATCACATCCAGAGGCAGTGGATAAGCGCTACTTACCTCTTTCTCTCTAGTAACTTTCAGAGAGGAGAAAATCTTTATGGAGACAATAAATCAGGATATGCAGGTTTGTTTGGGTAATACTGGTGGGGTATCAATGGGCTGAGGTTGTTTCTGCCCTCTCACCAATGCAAATGTGTATGTGTGTGTGTGTAGAAGAAGCTAGAATAAAACTAGTAGCTATTGTGTGTCAATTTCAGGGATGGAGATAATGTGTATGGTAAGTGAAAGGATGTTGTAACCAAGCCACAACAGGAACAACTACCACCTGAAGTGGTTGTATTAGCTTGTTGGAAGGGAATCCCATCGGGTTATGGGAATGTCCCAGGAAGAACAACATAAATATGGGAAGAGGAAAACTGTTATGGTCCTGCAGAAAACACGTTTAATAATTCAGGGGTCCTCAGACAGGAAAGGGGCTTGGGGAGATAGAGTTCTTACCTTTAAACTGGTAGACCCTCAGCCAGAGGACAGTATTACATGTACCTGGAAAATACATGTTAATACCAGGAACTCGGCCAAGACTTAGCGCTGTGTGATTCTTTGTACATAGTATATGCTTATAAACACTTGCTGATAATGCAGGTACTGGGGCAAGCTTAGCGCAATTAAAAAAAGAACCAATAAAATGACTTCCAGGATGTGTGCCAGAAACAGAAACACTGCTTAGGAGGCTGTTTCCCCAGGTCCTGCCAAAGTGGGCAGGAGTACCCTAAAATATTTTGATAATTTAAAAAGAAAGAAAAAAGAACTTTGGAATTAGTAAGATGTTTAAAAATGATGACAAGAATAAGAAAACTAGAAAATATTCAATAAACACATTCAGAATGCATTTCAAGGTAAAATGACCATGCTACCTGTATTTTATACGCATCCCAAGGAAAACATAAAATTACTGTGACTTTTGTGGATTTTGTCCATGCAGGGAAGAGTGGGCCTAGTGCCACCACTGGAACAAGATAATGTGTCTCATTCTTAATCTACCAAGGGGACACTAGAAATTCAAGTTATATTTGTACCAGGGGTTGGAAGCGGGCAAACAAAAGATTGCCAAGTATAATAACTGGAATTTTTCTAATGACAAAATAATAGATTCCCAGAAAATTGTTGATTGTCTGGCATACCAAATCACAGCACAATGCTTGTGGCCAAATTAGTAGCACAAGGTGGGGCCGATCTGTTCCCCCATCTCCCAGATTTTCACATTCTTCCTTTTTGACAGATATTTAATGAGAAGTAGTGCATACAAATACATCTTTATAAACCATTGTTAACAAAAGCAATTCCAGGATTTTGAATAAGATGAAAATGAGCTGATCAGATTCAACAAGTATTCATGTTAAAAATATTAAGCTGTTTTGGTCATGGTTTAGCATTATAATTATATGATGTCTATTTAATTTTCTATCTTAAATTTTTATGTCAGTAAATTGAAGTCCCTAATGTAGAATTTCTCCTCCATAATTATTTCTAATTAGCCCTGCATATGTTTTATTTATGATAAATGCCATTTGCTCTCCTTTTAGTTTCTGGATTACAAATTCATCATGATTAGCAGCAAAATTTTCGGAAATATTTTTTACATGACATTTTTTGACTTGTATACAAAGCAAACAATCCTCAAAATATTTCACAGTAAAAAAGAAAACCACTATTGTTAGCAAGCTGACCTATTTAGGTTTGGACTTTTCTATATTTTAAGGTATGTGTTCCTTGGAATGGGGCTAACGTCTCCTAAAACCTGCTCGCCTATTTCCCTGCTGCCACCGGGAATTTATAAAAAAGTTGAGCACTTTAAAATGTTGACATCTCTGATACCGTCTTCATTCAGAGTTACTTCAAGCCCAGCAGCAAAGGGGCTGCAGCGGAACCTGGTGGCTTCACACTCCTCATTTACTACCATGACTAAAACACACACACACAGCAACAGAGAGTGCGTAATCGCCCACCATGTTTAAGACCTTCCCCAGGGTCTACCACTGCATGTGTTGTGTGGTGTGAAGAGTGTGAATTCTGGAGTCGGACTGCCAGAGTCGGAATCCTGGCTCTGCTATTCGCTGGCAGACTGGCCTTGGGATACTTTCTTAATCTCTAAAATAGAGAGTTTCAAATTGTAAAATGAGTATGAAACACATACCTGCCACATTAAATTATTTTCATATTAAAATGGTCAATCATTGTAAAGAAAGTATCAGGGCAGTGACTGGAGCACTGTAAATACTCAATAAGTGCTAGCTATTATTACTTCAGGAAATGACTGGGAAATATCTACATATTGACTTTAGCATACTTTCTATTTTTCAATTTCAACTTTCATTTTAGATTCAGGAGTTACACGTGCAGGTTTGTTCCATGGTGTGTTGCATGACACTGAGGTTTGGGGTAAAGCACACATTTTCAAAGTAAAAATGTTAAGTGTTAAAAAGAAAGGAGGAAGCAGCAGTAAAATGTTGGATGCGGAGAGACTGTGGAGCACAACTGTGTGTGAGCGGTGCTGGTGGGTATAATGTCTCCACTTCTTACAATAGCAGAACATTTTTTTTCAAGGGAAATGTACCTCATATGGCTTAAGTAAAGTGATGCTGCATACCATCTCTTCCCATACTCTGGGGAGTTGACATATAGCTCAGGTGTGAAACAGAGCCCCGACTTTCTCACCACTGTGTTTACGTCAGAAAAGAGCATATGGTTCAAATGCAGCTGATGGTTCTCAAAGATGAGATATGTAGATTTGGGGTATCAGAGGCTGCATTGGTTTGTTTTGTATTGCTATAAAGGGATATCTGAGACTGGGTAATTTATAATGAAAAGAGGTTTACTTGGCTCATGGTTCTGCACGCTGTACAGGAAGTGTAGTGCTGCCATCTACTTCTTGTGAGGCCACAGGGAGCTTCCAATCATGGCGGAAGGCAAAGGGGGAGCAGCGTGTCACATGGCAAGACAGGGAGTGGGAGGGACAGGTGCAAGCCTCTTTTAAACAACCAGCTCTTGTGTGAACAAATAGTGTGAAAACTCACTCCTCACCAAGGGGATGACAACAAGCCATTTATGAAGGATCCACTCCCATAACCCAAACACCTCCCACCAGCCCCACCTCTAACATTGGGGTCACATTTCCATGTGAGATTTGGAGGGAACACACATACAAAGTGTATCAGAGGTAGCCATTTCCTTTGGTATCAAGAACCTGAAGGACATATTGAGGGTCAACTTTTTCACCAAATGTGGAGCTACTTAAATATAATGCTAAAAGATCAATAGTTCCCAAAATGGAGTGAGAGAAAAAACTCAATGGAATTCTTTAAGCACCTGGATCTGATTGTGCCAGAAGCCATATATACTCCTGGACTATGCAATTTTGTGAGTCAATAAACCAGTATATTTTCCCCCAAGTTTTTCAGCGTTAAATTTCTGTCATACACAATCAAAAGACCATTGGATTAACATCTTGGGGTGCGATGCAGAATAATGTTATAGAGAAAGCTCTAGAATTGGAAGAGAAGAAGGAATTTCAAGTGTTGACATTACTTATGAGTATTAAATAAGAGGGAATAATTTAGATTCTTACCACTTTCATTATTGTAAAATAAAGACATCAACCTCTGCTTATCTCATAAATCTTGAGGAAGTTCAGTAAAGCAATGTGTGTGATGGACTCTGCTACATAGGGTTACATTTTGTAGTCAAAATAACAGATAGATGGAGTACTGGACTTTGTACTTTTTTTTTTTTCCAAAGCCTCACTCCGTTGCTCAGGCTGGAGTGCAGTGGCGCGATCTCAGCTCACTACAACTTCTGCCTCCCAGGTTCAAGTGATTCTTCTGCCTCAGCCTCCCAAGTAGCCGGGATTACAGGTGCACACCAGCGTGCCCGGCTAATTTTTGTATTTTTAGTAGAGACGGGGTTTCACCATGTTGGCCAGGCTGGTCTTAAACCCCTGACATCATGATCCACCCACCTCGGCCTCCGAAAGTGCTGGGATTACAGACGTGAGCCACCATGCCTGGCCTGGAGTTTGTACTTTCCAACACTGTTGAGAAATACACCTGTAAGCTATGAGTACCCACCTGCCTTTACACGTAAACATCACAAACACATTAGTCAGCTTATGAATAGGATAGAATAGAAAAGAATAGGTGAAATCTTTCCATTTATAACACACACATCTGATTGTTTATTGGACATATAATTGCAAAGTTTTCTTAGCAGAGTGATTGATCACAACCTTTAAAATTGTATACTCTGCAAAATTACCAGTGCTTTATTGCTACTGAGAAGCACACTAATGCAGCTCGAAGGAGGGAATCCTGAGGACGTTGTTAAATCTCCTGCATGGACTTCACGGACTAATTCAGTGACTATTAGCCCTTCTGTTGCATTGTTATTGGTTCTCGTCTGCCCTTGAATTATTGAACTTGCATACGTATGTTTGCATATGTGTAATGCAGATAGCAAAGAAAATAAATATATTATTCTTTATATTTAATTTTTATATTATATAGCATATTGGTAACTTTAGTCCTCTAGAAAACGTTTAAAATGTGTTGGCATTCAACTAGAAGCAGTAGCTGAATTTTCCGTTAAAAATTCAGACTCTAACATTGGTTTGGGTGATGCAGTGATTAGTAGTGATATCTGGAGCTCTGTCCCAGTTCCTAGAGTGCTGAAGTTAGAGCTGCCTATGCCATGTTCACTGGCCTGTAAAATGAGTAGCTGGGCATCTGTCTGAGTTCAGCGATCCACAGCATAAGTAGCATTAAAGCTGAAGCCATGACTGTAATATTTGTGGTCTTGTCAGAAATGGCCTAAGTGGGCCAGGCATTGAAATTGATCCACTTTTCTCCAAGGCAGAGTTGAGACACTGATATAGAAATACAGCCCAGATGATGTCTTAAGGGCTGGAGCTGATCTCATTTCCATTTCCGTTGCTCAAAGGTATCCATGTAATTCCTTTAAATTCAGCCAAAAAAGAAAGATCTCATTCGTTTTCTTCTTGATCTTCTTCTTGTCGCAGGAAAGCACGTAAGAACTGAAATTACATTCTGTGCATGTAGAGAGTTGGTCCGGTTGGATCAAGTGTAATATGATTGCAGGCCCTGAGCGATCCAAGGCCTGCAAGAGGAAGATACTGTCAAGACTCAATTTTCCACAATCGTCTCCAGCTTTGTGCTGTGCCCAACAGATGGGAGGGCGGAGAAGGCTTTATCACCCTTCATAAAGTCAGCAGCCACAGAACTGTGCCAGGGTTGTGCACTACTATTGTGAGGTAAAGCTCGGGAATTCAAGTGAGAGATGCAACCGTTAACACACATCTTGACAGCACTTCAATCCAAGCAGGAAGTCTGACATTTTAAGAGAGATATTCAGTAAGGACTTCAAAACACATTTCCACAATTACCTACACAACTCTGTAATTGTCTTGTTTTCAACTTTTTTTTCAAATATACTGTCAAAATAAATGGCATTGTGTGTGTGTGTGTGTGTGTGTGTGTGTGTGTGTGGCTAGCTAGCTAGCTAGATAGTAGATAGAGCGAGAGATAGATAGTAGATAGATAGATATTTATATAATTTTAAGCTCGTGATATTATGGGATTTTATTCTTCAGTGGTTTCAAAAGAGAAGCTGTTTATTGCATATATTGAAAAAAATCTCTTTTAACATAATCCTGCATCCTTATAAAGCCACGTGTAGTATTTTGGGGGAGTGGAGTTTGTTCCAGTGAAGGAAGATAGAGCATGGATTTACTTCTCAGAGACTGACTTCCTTCATAAAGGATCTTTAGGCTTTGCTTACATCATGCTTTGAGATGTTTTATTTCATTGATAAGAGCTACTATCTGAAATATGCCTTACTTTCTTGACAGTTTCTCAAGTTAAGAAGGTTTAAAAAAATAGGTATGATGATGACAGGAAAGATTTTATATATATATATATCCTTTTATTTAATCAATGAACCAAAATGATATATGTGATATTATGGGATTTTATTCTTCAGTAGTTTCAAAAGAGAAGCTGTTTATTGCATATATTGAAAAAAATCTCTTTTAACATAATCCTGCATCCTTATAAAGCCACATGTAGTATTTTGGGGGAAATATATATATATGTATATATATAATCTTTCACATTTCAATGCCTTTGGCTCAATGACTTGAAAACAACTTACTGCTGCTTCTAAAAGATTAGACAGCAGACATTTACTCTGGAAGTAAAATAGTAGCTTAGCAACCATGGCTTTGTATTTGTTTCAAGCCATTTGGAAGCTGGAGAATCATTTTCCACCTATGAAACATTTTACTCATTAATGAAGAACATTGATTCATTGCACATTGTAGACCTTTTGGCGTTTTGTGTTAGACAAATAAACTTAGGCTCAATTTGATGGAACAAGAGTTATGGGTAGAGATGCTACTTATGATCAAGTGTGACTGGTGCCATAAGAAAGAATAATTTGTCAACCTCGCTAAGAATTAAGAATCTGGGCTATTAATTCTGAGACATGACAGGACTTGAATTACATGTTACTTAGAAATATGGTCATTCAAATACGATTCAAGCATCAACTACTTCTTTGAGGTTCTCGTTTTGATACTCTATAAATGATTCATGTTTGGGATTTTACACCGTGCTTTTGAAAAGCACAGCGTACCTTCTTTTACCTATTGCTCCTTACGTAATAGGCCAGCAAATATATATCGGTCTCCACTACAGATCTGCTTTATGCTGAGCCTGGAAGCGTTGCACATGCTGGGACTCTGGAAGTTTGGTGTTTCCATTATTATAGTTTACAGTTCAGAGCAAATATTTGGGTTGCACAAACATTTTCACTTCTAAAAATGGCAGTCACTTCATTTCTGCACCATTATTGAACATAAACTCAAGGTAGTTTTGTTGCCAAATGAACTGAATTAAATTGCTTACAATGAGGTGGTTGCATGTTAATATTTAATACTTTGTCCAATACCATCACATTTGTGTTATTATGAAAATTACATATATGATGATTATACTTTCAGAAATTGTTTGCTTTCTTCTTTTTCTAATATTCTAAAATCAATTTTAATATACTAGTTTTGCAAAGTCTATAAATTGTTTTAGTAAACAACAACACAAAAATCCTGCCCCACCTACTTTCTCTCTCCCACCTACAAAATCAAAGCCAATGTTATGGGTCAAGCTGGCTTGTGCAGGGGGATGGTGGTTCCTTTTGATGTCTCATGTATTTTGAAACATGCGTTGCCTGCACTAGTTCTAACTATGACGTTCTATTCAAGTGTGGTTTGAGGTTGCTCATACAAGTCCAGGCATGATGCTCAAATTCGACTGTTTGTTATGTATGACAAAAAGCCAAGTGTGTATGCTTATTGCTTTGGAAAGAATGGATTTAACACTTGCTCAGCAAAGCTTTATGATATTGCTATTTCAAATCATTTTGGTTCATTGATTAAATAAAAGGCAATTTGACTTGTTTAGCAATATTTAAATGAAAGGGATATGTACTAATTTTTATGCAATTATACCCTCTATATTTTTAATTTTACAGTATAGACTGCGCGCTGATTTGAACTATCAGTGTACTAAAGATAACTCTTACCCATGATGCCTTTGATTTATTTTCAAGTTTGAAGGCCTTGAAAATAATTTTATTTTTATAATTTTAGGCAATAGGTATATACTGTGTATTCTCCCTAGGAGTAGATAAAATCTTTCTATATCCAAGTGCAAGTCTGATTGTAGATTGTCCAATGAGGTTTAAGTAATGGTAGAACAGAAGCTAGCAGTTGGTTAAGCCAGTGGATCTTATAGGTTTACAGTTTCTGCAGCCCAACTCTGGCTCTCCACTTGTAAGTGAAATATAACGAATGCAAAGGGCATAGCCAAACTTGGGCTTGGATCCCTGCTTTTCACATACCAGGCGACTGATCATGATCAAGCTACTGAGTCTGCATAATAATCTGTGTCCTAATTCATCAAGTAGGAGTGACAGTTCTTATAAAATAGCTGCACATAATAGATACTCAAAAATGTTTCTCTTCTGATGGTTTGTACAGTACTTTATAAATTAGTACAAATTCTCTGTCTTAAGTAATCTTGAATACTTGGGGAGCAAATTTTGATTCAAGGAGGAAATATGAAAAATAACATAAAGGAAGTTCTATTTCTTATGTCCTGCTGTGGGCAGAAAAGAGAGAATCAAGAAGGTTTTGAAATAATATGATAGAGAACCCAGAAATAAGGCTGCACACCTACAACTATGATCTTCAACAAAGCTGACAGAAACAAGCAATGGGGGGAAAATTCCCTATTCAATAAATCATACTGGGATAACTGGGTAGTCATATGCAAAAGATTGAAACTGGACCCCTTCCTTATACCATATGCAAAAATTAACTCAAGATGGATGAAAGACTTAAAAATAAAACCCAAAAGTATAAAAACACTGGAAGACAACCTAGGCAATACCATTTTGGACATAGGAATGGGCAAAGATTTCATGACAAAGACACTAAAAGCAATTGCAACAAAAGCCAAAATGACAAGTCGGATTTAATTAAACTTGTTAGCTTCTGCACAGCAAAGGAAACTATGAACATAGTGAGCAGACATCCTACAGAATGGAAGAAAATTTTTGTAAAATATGCCTCTGATAAAAACCTAATATCCAGCATTTATAAGGAACTTAAACAAATTTACAAAAAACACCCCCCAGCAACTCCATTAAAAAGTGAGCAAAGGACATGAACTGACACTTTTCAAAAGGAGGCATATATATGGCCAACAATCATATGAAAATAAGCTCAAAATCACCAATCATGAGAGTCATGCAAATCAAAACCACAATGAGATACCATTTAACACCAGTCAGAATGGCTGTTTGATATGGTTTGGCTCTGTGTCCCCACCTAAATCTCATGGCAAGTTGTAACCCTCAGTGTTGGGGGAGGGGCCTGGTGGGAGGTGATTGGATCATGGGGGTGGACTCCCCCTCCCTGTTCTCATGACAGTGAGTGAGTTCTCATGAGATCTGGTTGTTTGTATCACTTCCCCCTTCACTCTCTCTCTCTCCAGCTTCACCAGGTGAAGGTGTGCCTGCTTCCCCTTCGCCTTCCACCATGATTGTAAGTTTCCTGAGGCCTTCCCAGCCAGGCTTCCTGTGCAGCTGGTGGAATCATTAGCCAATTAAATCTCTTTTCCTCATAAATTACCCAGTCTTAGGCAGTTCTTTATAGCAGTGAGAGAACAGACTAATACGCTATTATTAAAAAGTCAAATATAACAGACGCTGGTGAGAGTGCTGAGAAAAAGGAATGCTTATACACTGTTGATGGGGGTATAAATTAGTTTAACCATTGTGGAAGATAAAGGTGATTCCTCAAAGACTTAAAAACAGAATTAACATTTGACCTAACAATCCCATTATTGGGTATACACTCAAAGTAATACACATCATTCTATAATAAAGACACATGCACACATATGTTCATTGTAGCACTATTCACAATAGCAAAGACATGGAATCAACCTAAATGTTCATTAATGCTAGAATTGATAAATGTGTTACGTATACACCATGGAATACTATGCAGCCATAAAAAAGAATGAGATCATCTCCTTTGCAGGAACATGGATGGAGCTGGAGGCCATTATCCTCAGCAAACTAATGCAGGAACAGAAAACTAAATACTGCCTATTCTCAATTACAAGTGGAAGATCAATGGTGAGAACTCATGGACCCAAGGAGACAAACAACACATACTGGAGCCTATCAGAGGGTGGAGGGTGCGGAGGGAGAGTATCAGGAAAAATAACTAATGGGTACTAGGCTTAATACCTGGGTGCTGAAATAATCTGTACAACAACCTCCCATGACACAAGTTTGCCTATGAAACAAACCTCCGCATGTACTCCTGACCTTAAAATAAAAGTTAAATTTAAAAAATACAAATTGGAAAGAAAACATAATGTGATAGATTGCTTCACAACCATAGGATTTCCGGAAGAAATATGAATTGGAAGCATCAGTGTCTAAATGCAGTTAAGAAACTCATGCTATCAGAATCATCTCTTGGTTGTTTTCCCTCCCAGATCGTCTTTTCTCCCAGGGACTCACTGACAGTGAACAGCGATCATGCCTAGATTTACCCTGTATCTGCCCTCAAAGCTGACGTGGAGTCAAATGCCACAAATAGACTTGATCATGCAACCTTGATTCTCTTTCTGAAAAATGTAATTAGTAACCCTCCTGTCTATCATATATTTACAGAAATACTGATTAGCCTTGGTATAAAGCTTCTAATAAACAGTAGGCATTGTTAGAAATTTAATTCATTCGTAGGGTTTTTTGAGCCTAGCGATACATTTGCTGCACCGACACATAATTTATCACTTTAGAACTCTTGGTTCATGCTTTTTAATATTTGAGACATGGATATCCTTTAGCTCTGTGAGTGATACTGAGGAAGGAAAGGGCAGGATGTGCATCATGAAGAAAAACTATGATCAGTTTAGAACAGGCTATCAGGGAAAACTTCACTGAGATGAATGCATGGACAGGCCACCCTGTTATCAAAACAATTATTGAAGAAATCATTTCTGTTTTTCTAAGAGGTAATGTATGCCTCAGCTCTTCCATCCACTCAGTTTTTACCAAATCTTTTTTTTTTTTTTCATTGTAGGCCCACCCTCTTCCTGGATCAACAGGGTCCAAGAGCAGGAAAGTGGAATTGAATACCTGGACTAAGACCAAAGAATGCCGCAGTGCGAGTTGTGGGGGATAAATTCCAGGTATTTCTTCTCACTTCCAAATGTAACTGAATCTCTTTTATCTGGAAATACAACTTGAGATCATAGGAAAGAGGAATCAGGCCAAAGCCACTTTTTGGCATTGGTACGTCAGAAATACCATAGGCACAGCTTTTCCACAGGATGGTATTTCTTGTTTGGACATCTTGCTGATCCACTGAAAACATGCGTTTGTGAGAAATGCATGGGAACCATTTCTTTTTGATAAATAAGGAAATACTTTAGTAGAGGGTTAGTATTGGATTCTTACTTTGTGTATTTTCTTTTAGCAATAACACCTTTTTCCTTTCTTTGCTATGTTAGGAGAGAAAGAAGACTCCTGTTTATTGTACGAACACAGTTGCTTTTACATTTCAGTGTGCTGCTCTTAGAAAACAAACCAGAAAGCCACACATACTATTTCTACATGGTTTCCAACCCTGTGGGAAATCAGTGTTTTGAAACTTCAGCATATTATGCATAAATAAACACCTCATTGGTCTCACATATTTTGGATAAATGATTTAATAAGAGAGTAAAGCAACAGACAAAAGGTTTGCCTCTAAAAGATTGTTCCGTTGTAAGCTATTTCCCTTTGCTAAGATACTGTTTTAACAAAATATTTCTCATTTAAATTCTGGACACTCGGGTATTTTAGGTTTTGAGCTGTTGCTCTAGTCGGTCTGCGCCTGCAGGTGGCAGCGCTCCTTCATCGTTGCAGCGATGTGGATTGAAATGCACTGGAGCGTCAATGGAAGGTGAATTTATGAAGTGAAATCAAACTTCAGAAATCTATTTTCAGGTATATTCTTCTAGTTTTATGAAACCATAAGCTTATGTTGTTTAAAATGCTGTTATAAATAGAAGTGAACCTCAGCCACCAGCCTGAAGGCTGTCCTTTCTGCTCTTGGGTGTGGAAGATGTCTCATGGGAATGCATCGTCTCTTCTCAGTATGTGAAAAACAAAGTGGCCGGGCGCGGTGGCTCACACCTGTAATCCCAGCACTTTGGGAGGCCGAGGTGGGCGGATCATGAGGTCAGGAGTTTGAGACCAGCCTGGCCAATAAGGTGAAACTCCCTCTCTACTAAAAATAGAAAAATTAGCCGGGCGTGGTGGCGGGCACCTGTAGTCCGAGCTATTCAGGAGGCTGAGGCAGGAGAATCGCTTGGACCTGGGAGGTAGAGGTTGCAGTGAGCGGAGATCACACCACTGCACTCCAGCCTGGGTGACAGAGGAAGATTCTGTCTTAAAAAAAAAAAAAGAAAGAAAAGAAAAGAAAAACAAAGTGACTGACCCACTGAGAAACATGTTCCCAGACCTCGGTTCCAGAAAATTATGAATGGCTAAGCATTACTGTAGAGTAAATCTGTTTCATTTTTCCACAGGTTGGTCTGTAGATCACATTAGGGAAAGGCTGGGTAGTTCTGTCTTTATAAAATCCACACTTTCGTGAGTGCCATAATAATTCTACGGACACCTTCAGTGGGGCTTGTTAGAACACTGCTGCTGATGCTCCCTAGACTTCTTTTTCAAAGAACCGTTGGTTTAATCAAGAAAACAGAAATCATTGACTGGAGAGATTTATTAAGCATTTAACTTTTTTTTTTATAAAAAGCACTTAACTTCATGTTAAGGAGTCAAAAATACAAGAGTTGTGGAGTAGAATTTCTGTAAATTATGTAACCAACTGGAGCTCATGAGCCTGTGCTAGATTAGCTGGGAGTAAGAGTAACTGATCATAGTTGGTGTGTGATGACACTGGGCCAGCCGCTGTGCTGAGGTGTTTGGTTGTTTTAACTCACATAAATCTACATAGCAACCCTACTATTTTCTTTCAGTTCTATGATGCTTAGTTTTTCATATTTTAACAGTTCTAAAATTAGGATATGTTCTAAAATAGATGACTTCTGACAATCCCTATCCATGAGGCAGAAACTGAGGTAGTATTTGTTTGTTTGCTTTTGTTTATTATTATTATTATATTATTATTTCAATAGGTATTGGGGGAACAGGTGGTGTTTGGTTATATGGATAAGTTCTTTAGTGGTGATTTCTGAGATTTTGGTGCACTCATCACCTGAGCAGTGTATATTGTACCCAGTGTGTAGTCCTTAATCCCTCACCCCTCTCCCACCATTTCCCTCAAGTCCTCGAAGTCCATTGTATCATTAGTATGCCTTTGTGTCCTGATAGCTTAGCTCCCACTTATGAGTGAGAACATACGATGTTTCCTTTCCCATTCCTGAGTTACTTCACCCAGAATAATGGTCTCCAATTCCATCCAGGTTGTTGCGAATGCCATTATTTTGTTTCTTTTTATGGCTGAGTAGTATTCCATGATATATACACACCACATTTTCTTTATCCAGTTGTTGACTGATGGGCATTTGGGCTGGTTCCATATTTTTGCAATGTGAATTCTGCTGCTATAAACATGTGTACAAGTACCTTTTTTGTATAATGACTTCTTTCCTCTGGGTACATACCCAATAGTGGGATTGCTGGAAGAAGTGGTAGATCTACTTTTAGTTCTTGAAGGACTCTCCATACTGTTTTCCATAGTGGCTGTACTAGTTTACATTCCCAGCGGCAGCGTAGAAGTGTTCCCCTTTCACCATATCCATACCAACATTTATTACTTTTTTATTTTTTGATTAAGGCCATTCTTGCAGAAGTAAGGTGGTATCTCATTGTGGTTTTGATTTGTATTTCCCTGATAATTAGAGACGTTGAGCTTTTTTTTTTTTTTTTTTCTTTGAGACGGAGTCTCACTCTGTCGCCCAGGCTGGAGTGCAGTGGCGTGATCTCGGCTCACTGCAAGCTCCACCTCCGGGGTTCATGCCATTCTCCTGCCTCAGCCTCCTGAGTAGCTGGGACTACAGGCACCTGCCACCATGCCCGGCTAATTTTTTGTGTTTTTAGTAGAGACGAGATTTCACCGTGTTACCCAGGATGGTCTCGATCTCCTGACCTCGTGATCCACCCGCCTCGGCCTCCCAAAGTGCTGGGTTTACAGGCGTGAGCCACCACGTGCAGCCGAGATGTTGAGCATTTTGTATATGTTTGTTAGCCAATTGTACATCCTGTTCTGAGAATTGCCTGTTCATGTCCTTAGCCCACTTTTTGATGGGGTATTAGTCCTTTATCAGAAGTATAGTTTGCAAATATTTTCTCCCACTTCATGGGTTGTTTGTTTACTCTGCTGATTATTTATTTTACTGTGCAGAAGCTTTTTAGTTTAAGTGCCATTTATTCATCCTTGTTTTTGTTGCATTTGCTTTTGCGTTTTTGGTCATGAAATCTTTGCCCATGACAATGTTTAGAAGGGTTTTCCGATATTAGCTTCTCAAATTTTTATGGTTTCACATCTTAGATTTAGGTCTTTAATCCATGTTGAGTTGATATTTGTATACGGTGAGAGATGAGAATCCAGTTTCATTCTACATGGGGCTGCCAGTTATCCCAGCACCATTTGTTGACTAGTGTGTCCTTTCTCCACTGTATGTTTTTGTTTGCTTTGTCAAAGATCAGTTGTTGTATTTGGCTTTATTTCAGGGTTTTCTGTTCTGTTCCATTGGTCTATGTGCCTATTTTTATACCAGTACCATGCTTTTTGCTGACTATGGCCTTATAGTACTCTTTGAAGATGGTAGTGTGATGCCTCCAGATTTGTTCTTTTTGCTTAGTCTTGCTTTGACTATGTGGGCTCTTTTTTCGTTCCACATTAATTTTAGGATTGTTTTTCTAGTTCTTTGAAGAATGATGGCTGTACTTTGATGGGAATTGCATTGAATTTGTAGATTGCTTTTGGCAGTATGGTCATTTTCACAATATTGATTCTACCCATCCATGAGCATGGGATGTGTTTCCGTTTGTTTGTGTCATCTGTGATTTCTTTCAACAATGTTTTGTAGTTTTTCTTGTAGAGGTCCGTCACCTTCTTGGTTAGGTATATTTCTGCATTTTTATTTTTATTTTTTGCAGCTATTGTAAAAGAAGTTGAGTTTTTTTATTTGTTTTGGTATACAACAGTGCTACTGATTTGTGTATATTAATTTTGTATCTTGAAACTTTTCTGAATTCATTTGTCAGTTCTAGGAGCTTTTAGGAGGAGTGTTTAGGGTTTTCTAGGTATACAATCATTTTATCAGTGAACAACAACACGGCAACAGTTTGACTTCGTCTTTACTAATTTGGATGCCCTTTATTTCCTTCTCTTGTCTGATTGCTCTGGCTAGGACTTTCATTACTACATTGAATAAAAGTTGAGAAAGTGGGCATCCTTGTCTTGTTCCGTTTCTCCAGGGGAATGCTTCCAGCTTTTCACCATTCAGTATAATATTGGCTGTGTGTTTGTCATAGATGGATTTTATTATCTTGAGGTATGTCCTTTCTATGCCAATTTTGCTGAGGGATTTATTCATAAAGGGATGCTGGATTTTGTCAAATGCTTTTTTTGTATCCATTGAAATGATAATTTGATTTTTATTTTTAATTTTGTTTATGTGATGTATCACATTTATTGACTTTTGTATATTAAACCATCCCAATATCCCTCATATGAAACCCACTTGATCATGGTGGATTATCTTTTTGATATGCTGTTGGATTCAGTTAGCTAGCATTTGGTTGAGGGTTTTTGAATCTCTGTTTATTAGGGATATTGGTCTGTAGTTCTCTTTTTTGTTATGTCCCTCTTGGTTTTGGTATTAGGGTGATACTGGTTTCACAGAATGATTTAGGGAGGATTCCCTCCTTTTCAATCTTTTGGAATAGTGTCAATAGGATTGGTACCAACTCTTCTATGAATGCCTGATAGAATTCAGCTGTAAATCCAACTGGTCCTGGACTTTTTTTTCCTTGGTAATTTTTTTTTTATTACCGTTTTAATCTTGCTGCTTGTTATTGGTCTGTTCAGAGTTTCTATTCCTCCCTGGTTTAATCTAGGAGGGTTGCATATTTCCAGGAATTTTTCCTTCTTCTCTAGTTTTTCTCATTTGTATGCATAAAAGTGTTCATAGTAGCCTTAAATGATCATACATCCTTAAATGATTTCTGTGGTGTTGTTTGTAATATCTCCTATTTTCTTTCTAATTGAGCTTATGTGGATCTTCTCTCTTTTTTTCTTGGTTAATCTCACCAATGGTCTATTAATTTTGTTCATCTTTTCAAAGAATCAGCCTTTCATTTTATTTATCTTTTGTATTTTTTGTTTGTTTGTTTGTTTTAATTTTCTCTAGTTCTGCTGTGATCTTTGTTATTTTTTTCTTCTGCTGGGTTCAGGTTTGGTTCATTATTTCTCTAGTTTCTTGAGGTGTGACCTATGATTGTTTATTTGTGCTCTTTTGAGCTTTTTGATGAAGGCTGTCAATGCTATGAACTTTCCTCTTAGCACTCCTTTTTCCATATCCCAGAGGTTTTGATAGGTTGTTATCACTATTATCTTTCAGTCCAAAGAAATGTTTAATTTTCATCTTGATTTCATTGTTGACCCAATGACCATTTGGGAGCAGATTATTTAATTTGTATGTATTTACATGGTTTTGATGGTTCGTTTTGGAGTTGATTTCCAATTTTATTCTACTGTGCTCTGAGAGAGTAATTTTGATTTTCTTAAATTTATTGAGACTTGTTTTGTGGCTTACTATGTGTTTTGTCTTGGAAAATGGATGAGTACTGTGTATATTCTGCAGTTGTTGAGTAGAATGTTCTCTAAATATCTGTTAAGGTCATTCGTTCTAGGGTATAGTTTAAGTCCATTGTTTCGTTGTTGATGACTTTCTGTCTTGATGACCTGTCTAGTGCTGTCAGTGGAGTATTGAAGTCCCCAACTATTATTGTGTTGCTGTTTATCTCATTTCTTAGGTGTAGTAGTAATTGTTTTATAAATTTGGAAGCTCCAGTGTAAGATGCATATATATTTAGGATTGTGATATTTTCCTGTTGGACAAGGCTTTTTATCATTATATAATGTCCCTGTTTGTCTTTTGAACTGCTATTGCTTTAAAGTTTGTTTTGTCTGATGTAAGAATAGCTATTCCTGCTTGCTTTTGGTGTCCATTTGCATGGAATATCTTTTTCCACCCATTTACCTTAAGTTTATGTGAGTCCTTATGTGTTAGTTGATTCTCTTGAATACAGCAGATATTTGGTTGGTGAATTCTTATCCGTTCTGCAATTCTGTTTTTTTGGTTGTTGTTGTTAAATGGAGCATTTTTAAGTGGAGCATTTAGGCCATTTACATTAAACATTAGTATGGAGATGTGAGATACTATTCTATTCATCGTGCTAGTTGTTGCCTCAATATCGTGCTTATTTTTTGTTGTATTACTGTTTTATAGGTCCTTTTAGATTTATGCTTTAGGGAGGTTCTATTTTGGTGTATTTTGAGAATTTGTTTCAAGATTTAGAGCTCCTTTTAGCAGTTCTTGTAGTGCTGGCTTAGTAGTGGCAAATTGTCTCAGCATTTGTTTGTCTGAAAAAGACTATCTTTTTTTATTTATAAAGTTTAGTTTCACTAGATACAAAACTCTTGGCTGGTAATTGTTTTGTTTATGGAGGCTGAAGATAGGCCCCAGTTCCTACTAGCTTGTAGGGTTTCTGCTGAGAAATCTGCTGTTAATCTGATAGGTTTTCCTTTATAAGATACCTGATGCTTTTATCTCACAGCTCTTAAGATTCTTTCCTTGGTCTTAACTTCGGATAACCTGATGACGATGTGCCTAGGTGATGATCTTTTTGTGATGAATTTCCTGGGTGTTCTTTGAGCTTCTTGGAGTTGAATGTCTACATCTCTAGCAAGGCTGAGAGGTTTTCCTCAATTATTCCTTCAAATATGTTTTCCAAACTTGCAGATTTCTCTTCTTCCTTGGGAACGCCAATTATTTTTAAGTTTAGTTGTTTAACATAATCCCAAACTTCTTGGAGGCTTTGTTCATTTTCTTTTTATTTATCTTTTTCAGATTGGGTTAGCTTGAAAACCTTGTCTTCAAGCTCTGAAGTCTTTCTTCTACTTGTTCAAGAGTTTACAGTGCATTTTGCATTTCTCCAAGTGTGTTCTTCATTTACAGAAGTTGTGATTGTTTTTATGCTGTCTATTTCACTGGAGATATTTCCATTCATATCGTGTCTCATTTTTTTGATTTCTTGAAGCTGGACTTCACCTTTCTCTGGTGCCTCCTTCATTAGCTTAATAATCAACCTTCTGAATTTTTTTTCTCACAATTCAGAGATTTTGTCTGAGTTTGGATCCATTGCTGGTATGATCTAATGGAGGAGTTAAAGAATCTTGTTTTGTCATATTACCAGAATTGTTTTTCTGGTTTCTTTTTATTTAGGTAGACTATGCCAGAGGGAAGATCTGGGGCTCAAGGGCAGTTGATCAGATTCTTTTGTCCCCCAGGGTGCGCTCTTGATATGGAGCTCTCTCCTTTTCCCCTAGGGATGGGGCTTCCTGAGAGCCAAACTGCAGTGATTGTTATTTCTCTTCTGGGTTTAACTACCCAGCAGAGCTGCCAGGCTCCAGGCTGGTTCTGGAGGTTGTCTGCAAAGAGTTCTGTGATGTGACCTGTCTTCAGGTCTCTCAGCCATGGATACCAGCACCTGCTCCAGTGGAGGTAGCAAGGAAGCAAAGTGGACTCTGTGAGGGCCAGTGGCTGTAGTTTTGTCTAGTGTGCTGGTTTTTGTCGTCCGGGCCTCAGACTAGGAGCGGGCACTTTCCAGACAGCATCAGCCGAAGTAGGAGAGGGAGGATACCAGCTTGCCCTAAGCTTGTCTGGATAAGTATTCAGGTTTTTCATGGGGTGAGCAGGGCCATACAGCTCCCAAGAGATTATGTTTTTTATCTTGTCTCCAGCTACGAGGGTGGGAAGAGAAAGACCATCAGCTGCGGGGTACGGGTAGACATGTCTGAGTCAGAATCTCCCTGGGCAGTGCTTGCTGTGGCTGCTGTGGGAGTTGGGGTATAGTTCTCAGGCCATTGGAGTTATGTTCCGAGGGGCATTATGGCTGCCTCTGCTGCTTTGTACAGGTCCCCAGGGAAGTGGGGGAAAGCTGCCAGTGACAGGCCTCACCCAGCTCCCATGCAGCCTGCGAGGCCAGTCTCCTTCCCACCATGCCCCGCCAACAGCACTGCGTTTATTTCCAGGCAGCCGGGGAGCAGGGCTAAGAACTTGTCCCAGGCTACCAGCCCCTTCCCTGAGAAAGCAAGCAGGGCTTCCGTGTTTCCCGCCTCCCCACCTGCCACAGCTTCTGTGCTGGGATCTGCACTCCTGGCACCCCCCATCGCCAGATTCTGTCCAGGAAATTTCAAGTTGCTCAAAATTGTTACAAAGTTTATCTGGGAGTTTCCTTCTCCCTGTGGTCTTTCCCCAATTCCACTATCAGCCCTCCCCAAAGATCCCTGCGAGACAGAGTCAGAACGGCTTCCCTGGGGACCGAGGGTGTCCGCGGGCTCTTCCCGCTGCCTCTTCTACTCCTATGTTTCGCTTGGGTCTCTACATTCATCTCAGCTCAGGTAAGGTCTGATCCTTTTTTCGTGATCTGGACCTTCAGGTTCCTCAGTGAGGTTGTGTGTTCAGGGCGGACATTCCCGCCTCACACTTTGGGCACTCACAGTTTTGCGGTGGTCTCACAGCCCACAAAGGCAAGCTGCTACCTTCAAAGGCTCTGAGGATTCTCTCGGCTTTCCTGATATGTTTGTGTGGCAGTTCTTGGAGCAAAAGTTTTCGATGTGAGTCTCCACACGCTGCTCTGTCCATCCAAGTGGGAGCTGCAAGTTAATCCTGCCTCCTTCCCACCATTTTCCTCACGCTGATACCGCACTTGGTTTCCTTTATAGTTTTGTCTAGAGACAGGGTCTTGCTGTGTCGTCCAGGCTGGAGTGCAGTGATGCCATCATAGCTCACTGCAGTGTTGAATTCCCGAGCTCAAGCAACCCCCTCACTCCAGCCTCTTGAATGGCTGGAACTACAAGTGCATATCACCTTGCCTAGCTAAGTCTTTTTTTGCAGAGACAGAATCTCACTATGTTGCCCATTCTTGTTTTGAACTCCTGACCTCAAGCAACTCTCCTGCCTCAGCCTCCCAAAGTGTTGGGATTACAGGCGTGAGCCACGGTGCTTGGCCTTGAGATGTATTTATCACCCGTACATGTGAAGACATAAAATTCATCAGCCTCCAAATGGGCAGAACAGATGTGGTGAACTAGGAGGACATCCCAGGGACACTCTTGAAATTACTTTTAACCCTTAGGAGCCGCAGAGTTGGTTGGTAGCAGGAGCGGTGGAGAGGCAGGCACGCTCAGCCGCATCCCTAAAGCAGTGTCAAATGTGGGCTGATTCTATGCAGCCCCCTTGAGAGCCCAGCACCAGTGCCTTTCAGGGGGTTCATATGTGTCTACCGAGAAACACTGTTCTACCAACACTGTGCATAGCACGATGGGTAACTCTGTAAGGAAGAGGCTAGACACGGCCAAATCTGAATCAAGAGCTGATTTAGAAGAGTTGGAATCTGCATATAAAGAAGTCTTAGAAATATCTAAACCAATTTATCTTGCTTAATTTTTTTATATTCCCATGGCAGTGGTATATGATTAAGAAGATCTCTGTCTAATTAATTTTTTCAATAGGCACACAGAATAGAAATTCGTGCCATCAAGAGAGCTTTGTGTCATATTGTCATTGTCTGTGGTTTTCCTTTTCAGTGGTATTTAAAATTGTGTCTTATAATTGAGAGCTTTCTAGATGTGACAGCAACAGTATCATTACCCCTGTTTTATATGGATGAGGAAGTTTTGCCACAGCAAGTAGCAGGACCGGGATGTAGGCCCAGTCTGCATCTAGAATGTGATATCTTTATACTCTACTGTTTCTCTGGTGAGGTGATTACAAAAAAAGCTAGAACAGTTTTTATTACACCGTTTGTATTAAAGTTACTACCAGAAAAAAATTTTCAAAATTCCATTCTTCCCTTTCCTGAATTCCTACCTCAGACTATACTAGGTACATCTGCCTCCATAAAAGGAGGCTAAGAAAGAAAAGTCTGGCCAAGTGTGGTGGCTCACGCCTGTAATCCTAGCACTTTGGGAGGCCGAGGCGGGCGATTACCTGAGGTCAGGAGTTCAAGACCAGCCTGGCCAACATGGTGAAACCCCGTCTCTACTAAAAATACAAAAAATTAGCTGGGTGCAGTGGCACGTGCTTGTAATCCCAGCTACTCTGGAGGCTGAGGCAGGAGAATCGCTTGAACCCGGAAGGTGGAGGTTGCAGTGAGCCGAGATTACGCCTCTGCACTCCAGCCTGGCGACAGAGCGAGACGTTGTCTCAAAAAAAAAAAAAAAAAAAAACAGGAAAAGTCTTTCTTTTCTCCACAGTTTCCCAGTTAATTTTCTTCTTCAAGCTCCCTGAAGTAAGTTCAGTCAGAAGGTACGAGTTACAACAGAAGATGAAGACACCCCATTTTTGCTTCAGGACCAAGTCGTCCTCATATCCAGAATTTCTGTTACTCAAACGGGTGC
This sequence comes from Pan paniscus, assembly GCF_029289425.2. Taxonomy (NCBI): domain Eukaryota; kingdom Metazoa; phylum Chordata; class Mammalia; order Primates; family Hominidae; genus Pan; species Pan paniscus. Next base: position 186,820,965 of record NC_073252.2, on the reverse strand, counting down.
TGTGTTTGAATCCTCTCCGGCTCCTGTGCAGAAGCACCGTGTGAGACTGCCCAGGTTGTGTCTGTTCTTAATCGGTTCCACTCTCCTATCTGTTTTTAATCAGTTCAGAATCCACAGGGGAATGTTGGTGAAGAATTAATTCCCTCGAGTCTTCCAATAATTTGCCTTTCTAAGCCTATGAAATAGATTTCATTGTATGTTCATTAAAAATTCGCATGAGGAGAAAAATGAAACATCTTTCATAGTATATTATTCTTATGAAATAGGACTTACAGAAACCATGATAAAATTAAAACTGTGCTTTGAGATCTTTATAGCATATATATGTTGAATATCAAAAATCATGCCACTTTTTCGATCTTCAAAAGCAGACATAAAATCAAGTTTGTAGCTATACAATATTTTTCACTTGAATATAATACAAAAGTGTGATTTTACACAGGTATATGGTTTGAAGAAAGAAGCATAGAAATTACACGTTTTATACTTATCAAGTATATTCCATTAGAATAATCTAAAACCCAACAATTTTCTTTTCGGGAAATGACCTTACACCTAAATTTTAGAAAAAGATGCCTATAACTGGTGTTTTTCACATTTGAGTATCACCTTTCTCTTTTATCTTTCAAAAATAATTTGGGTAATGCGATATTCTGGTTTCCTTGTTTTAAAATGATTTTTATTCAGCCCAAGAACTACGGGTAACAGGTTTTGTAGAAATACTTACTATGCGATAAACAGTGCTGTCATGGCTACTGGTTGAAATTAAGGGAAAGGGTACACATGCGTAGGAAGGTCGGCTGAATGACGTGCATCGGTGCAGCTGGGAGCTGGCAACAGGGCCTTTGGCCTGGGACAGGGAGTCCTGTGGTTCACGCACGTGGCCCGTTACTTGGCTCCATTATTCTCAGGTATGGCTCACAGTTTATTCATAGAGAGTAATATGTTTTTATTACACTGAATTATATATCTGTCATTTATTAAATGCCATTTATTAATAATAGATACATAATTCATACTAAGAGAAAATAATTTCCTTCCACTATTTTAAAAATACATTTCAGGATGAAATGGTGCCAGTGCAGTCTTCGTTCATTTTTATTCTGTTTTAATCTCGGAAAGCACTTCATGTACCTATACAAAATAAACATTAAACACAGAACATCATATGAGAAATGCAACTATAGAAAAAACTGCATGAGTAAATAAGTGGAAAACTTCTGCTAGGCAATGTATACATTTGATGAGGTCTATAAACCATTAAATACAAGTGAATTATTAACAAAAAGTCAGGGTCTTTCTTAAAGGGCCACAAAGTTAGCAACTCTTGATAAAAATTAAATGTGACAGTTGCTCGATCAATATTCTTATTTATGACAGGAAAACAAATTTCTTAACTGCTGTTTCTACAACTATCTTTTTAAAAATATTGCACACATTTTGCAATGTAACTGAAATTGCACATAAGGAAAATGTGATATATTTACTCCTAAAAAAGCCTGACTCTATTCATCAAAGATGTAAAGCAAGTTTATCATGAAAGGATGTGATGTTTCAACAGTGCAGAACCACCCTGGGATCTGTAAAGGAAAATTGGCATCATCACGTGTTCTCGTACTTGTTGGTCCATCATACAGATGACACAGTTTGGGGTTTAACCAGGATCCCACCTTCAGTAACCTCTCCTTGTATCCAGGGATGTGATGGAGGAGCAAAACTCTTACGAGCACACATTTATGTTGCAGCCTTGAGACTTTCTCACTTAGGATAGATGTGGCTGTTGATCACCAAGTGGTTTGTAAAATATCTGGCTCAGATAGAGAGTATGATAAAATATTTGGCTCACATAGAGAGTGTGATAAAATACTCTTTAAATATCCATTGTTATCCATCTGTTTGCATTTCAGTCCAATAAATGCTTCTGTGATTTCAGGATGGACATCCAGTTCTGGTTTCTCAATCTTATCCCTCCTCTAATAAATTTGGATCCAAATTTGACAGGTTGACATGTTTGCACTTCTAGCAGCGGTTTCGTTATCTTACTAGAGATGTATGTCCACATATGAAAAAGAATTTGCATTTTTACTAAATAACGAGGAGGATATGTATGGATGGTTTCTGTTCCTTTTCTGATAAAAAAAGGGGGATTAATTATCTAATGGCCCAAGGGCCAGAGTTCTATAACTCATCATTATTTAGTACTTTACATTATGCTTCAGGGAATATCTGGAGAACCTGTGGATCTGATTAAGAAGACAGTGTCATATAAGAATATTGATAAGCAACACTTTTACAACACCAAACATTAACTTTTCTTATCACTGAGTCTTCCTGGAAGATTGTGAAGACTTGATATTCTTTCCAAGAGTTTCAACTGTCCTGAAAAGTTTATCTTAGAGGGGAACGTGCTCTGAGCAAGAGGTGCAGTTGCCATTACTCTTGCATAGAAAGCACTTTAGACAAAGTCATTCTTAAGACCCGGTTTGAAAGTAAGTAAGATTCAAGTAAATATGAGCCGAATGCTTCTGTCAACAGTACTAATAATGTTTTGAATATTTTATCATTACTTTCTCCCAAATGCCAAAACCAGGGCTTCCTTGTTTATGGTTTATAATAGAGGAACTCCTAGGATCTTATTTGAGTACATAAGCACTTGTTTTTATTATGTCTCACTTTCTCTTTTCTGTTATTAGCTGATAGCAGACATCATGTACTTTGGATCACACTCATTGTTACTATCATCAATGCATCATTGGAAGTGTGAAAGCAGACAATGCTGAAGGCAGTCTGAACTTTCCTGTAGGGCTTTAGTTCATATTAACTGCCTGCAGTTGTCATTCTATTCAGAATCATACAAACCGCAATGGAATTGATTCAGAAATACCTGGGATCTGGAAGTTTCTTTGAGCTTTGCATGACTGAGCTTTTGCTCCCCCATTTGTTTCATTAATGTAACAGTTTCTCCCAAGAGGCTGACAGTAGACTTTTCCAAAAATATTACTATACATTTTTTTAACCAAAAAAGCTCACAGTTCATTTCTTCTACCATTGATATCCAAATGCAAATATTTTATAATCTGGTAAAGTGACATGTCCTTTAATCACTGAAGGGAATTCCCAGATTCTCAGAAACTCAGTTTCACTGTATAAAATTTGTCCTTGAAATTCTGTTACAGATGCTAAAATGAAGGCTCTCCCCCTGGAGAAGAGTCAGATACGTGGATCATCTAAGCCATCATGTGGAAATTTTTCACCAAGGCCACACAATTTTTGAAGGTTCCCCTTGGGTTTTAGAAACAATTCCGATGCACCTACTGATGGATTATGGAACAAGGTCTGACCTAGTTAACTCTGGCAAGGATAACTCACACTTTGAGGATCCTTACCGAGGCTTCCTTTTCTTTTCCCAGATCCTGGTTTTGATTTCTTAGATCATGTTTCCTTACTACTGACTATACATAGATATAATTTTTCATTAGAACTGAAATGTATTGATTTTTTTTGAAAATGTCCTGTTTATTATTAACCACAATTTGTAGCTAATGTGTTTCCCCGTCTGCCATCAATAGGAGAAACAACTGGAAGAGAAGCCACATCAATGCTTGTCATGAAGCAAAAGGTTGTAAAAAAAAGGTTGAATGTGATTTCACATTGTTTATTAAGAAGCACCCTGGGAAAAATCACTGCACCAGCCTATATGTGTATATGTGTATATGTATATACACACATAGGCTGGTGTATATACATATATACGTATATACACATAGGCTGGTGTATATACATATATACGTATATACACAAAGGCTGGTGTATATACGTATATATGTATATACACACATAGGCTGGTGTATATACGTATATATGTATATAGACACATAGGCTGGTGTATATACGTATATACACACATAGGCTGGTGTATATACGTATATACACACATAGGCTGGTGTATATACGTATATACACACATAGGCTGGTGTATATACGTATATATGTATATACACACATAGGCTGGTGTATATACGTATATATGTATATACACACATAGGCTGGTGTATATACATATATGCACACATAGGCTTGTGTATATACATATATACACACATAGGCTGGTGTATATATTATATACATATTAAACACATATATGTATATATAATTATATACATATATATATAACATATATATATATGTTGGGAATCTAACCCAGACTGCCAAAATGAAAGGGCAAAATCTTAGTTTCTGAGCCACAGCAAGGGGAAGTCTCCATTGCCCTTGCCAGAAGGAGTCTAGAGTAGTTAATTTTGAGTTTACAAAGGCTTTTAACTATTCAGGATAATTTTTAGAGCTAGCTATGACATGAACTCTAAAATTCCTTTTCCCTGGAAGGTGGAGACCAAGAGAAAGTACTGCCACGTGGTTACAAGGTCAAGCTCCCAAGGTCATAAAACAAGATGGAGACCTCATCCAGTTATTTGTATATGTCAGGGACCTGCAGCAAAGTTTATTACTGAACAGCTTCCTGGGCTGTCTTGAGCAGGAGTATACGGAGTCCTAAGCCCATGGTTCATCTCAAGGTACCCCTTGACACAGAAAAACGAATTTATAACACAAAATATACCAGATTCACTACAGCTTAAGACTAGCCTCAGAATTCTTTTTTGCATTAATCAAAACTTTACAGAGGAGACAAACAGTGATTTTTTACCATTCATTGAACTGGTTTGCACAGAGAGAGAGGGAGAAAGGGGCCAGAGGTCTGACTGGTAAGAAATTCCTACCCTTTTGCCAGCATGCCCTTCTGGTTTCCCCTTCCCTGAGTGGCCCTAGTGACCCAGCTCACTGTACCATAACCCCGGAGGCCAAGCCACAACACAAAAGGAAATACATACATACATTTTTCAGTGCCCTTCAGTGTGTTGTTGTTCATTTGGAGCATTCCACTGCAAGTTATTTTTAGCAAGACTTTGCCATTTCTATAAGACTTTGCTGCCTCCCAGGCGTAATGTATAAGCTGGAAGGAACTCAGTTTTCCAGAAATTAAGAATCCCATTTTTACCTAAAATATGGCCTTTACTCTCAGGTTCTCTTGATTAACTCAGACAATGGTTTTTTCCTACCTAGGTGCACAAGAAAAAATGAAACAAAGGGGTAAAACACAAAAATCCCTGTGAATTTGCAAAAGCCAAATTTTATAACCCCTGCAATATTACTGCTTACTACTAGTTCTTTTCTGACCCAGTCAGATGTAAGAGGCCTCTAAGTGGATCCAAGCCAGTTAATTAACAGATTAAATCCCATCCTGGACCCAGGCCAGTTTCTGTCATGACTTCCAAACTTAGTTTGGATCAGAAATTTGCTCAAGGAAACTCAGAGAGCTCAAAACACCAATCAGTGGAGCTCTGAAATCTGAGTGGGAGCTTACCCATGATCCCCAGCTACTCCAATCAGTGGAGCTCTGAAATCTGAGTGGGAGCTTACCCACGATCCCCAGCTACTCCAATCAGTGGAGCTCTGAAATCTGAGAGGGAGCTTACCCACGATCCCCAGCTACTCCAATCAGTGGAGCTCTGAAATCTGAGAGGGAGCTTACCCACGATCCCCAGCTACTCCAATCAGTGGAGCTCTGAAATCTGAGAGGGAGCTTACCCACGATCCCCAGCTACTCCAATCAGTGGAGCTCTGAAATCTGAGAGGGAGCTTACCCACGATCCCCAGCTACTCCAATCAGTGGAGCTCTGAAATCTGAGAGGGAGCTTACCCACGATCCCCAGCTACTCCAATCAGTGGAGCTCTGAAATCTGAGAGGGAGCTTACCCACGATCCCCAGCTACTCCAATCAGTGGAGCTCTGAAATCTGAGAGGGAGCTTACCCACGATCCCCAGCTACTCCAATCAGTGGAGCTCTGAAATCTGAGAGGGAGCTTATCCACGATCCCCGGCTACTCTGAGAGATCAATGGACACAAGTGTGTTCTGCAGGGACAAGGGAGCTTATCCACGATCCCCAGCTACTCTGAGAGATCAATGGACACAAGTGGGCTCTGCAGGGACCTTGCGTGTTCACTCAGCGCTCTGAGGGTGGCTAGAAGCTCTGCTTTGGATCCTGCTTCTGACACCATCTGATAAAAGAAAAACTTCAGCAGAATTAAATTTAAAGGAGTTTAATTGTTAGCAATGAATAATTCATGAATCAGGCAGCCCCCAGAATCATGGAAGATTCAGAGAGACTCAAGCACAGCCACGTGGTGAAGGAAGATTTATAGACAAAAAAAAAGGAAATGAGGTACAGAAATTGGCAGTGAGGTGCAGAAACAGCTGGATTGGTTACAGGTTGGCGTTTGCCTTATTTGAACATTTAGCTGTCTATGAGTGGTTGAAATATTGCCTCTGGGATTGACCAAGACTCAGCTAAAGTTACAGGCGCATACTCCTAAGTTAGCTTTCAATCTTGTCTGACTATTAGGCTAGATTACAGTTCATCCACAAGGACTCAAATATAGAAATACGGAGTCTTTCTTAGGCCATATTTAGCTTTTGCTTTAACAGCATCTACAACTGAGTCTCCAACTGAGCTCTAAATTTTCAGTGATCTTTTAACATTTTTTTATGGTGTGCTTAGTCTTTTTACAAGATCTAAATTTTTGCACAATATTTTTTTTCACAATCTCAAGGGTGTGACTCCTCCTTTAGGGTACATTCTATATGCCTATTGGAGGTGTTTTAGGTCTTCCATAAGAAGCTTCGAGTTTTTGATAACTTTTTCCCTATGCAAACCACAGGCTTGGGCCTTACTCACCATTCTCTAGACCTACATACTGAGGGAGTCTGTTCTGATGGCAAGAGGGTGTGTGATAATGTCATCTGCATTGAAATAGGTGTCTGAGACTCCATCAGAAAATTTCTACTATTATAATTATTCATGTTTAAAAATGATCAACTCAAATGCAATTTATAGCTGAGGACTTTCTGATCTCCTCAACTGGAAATGAGGTCCTCTTCATAATCTCGTATTGCTTCCAGTTTCTGGCACTTCATTCTTTCATTCATTCAGTAAATCTTTGCTGAGTATCTCTTAGTGCCAGTGCTGTTTTAGACCCTGGATATATGGCAATAAATAAATATTCTACTTTCAAGACACTTCCACTATGGTAGGGAGAAACAAACAATAAGTTAGTGCAATAGAGGAATATAGTATATTGGAAGGTAATAACTGCAGTGGAGAAAAGTGCAGGGGAAGGGAGCGATGGGAACTGCTAAGGCAGGAGACTAGGGCATAGGGCTTCAGGATGTGGGATGCCAAGACTTGGTCAGAAAATGTCTAAGGGTGTGACATCTGAGCAAGTTTGGGAAGGAGATGACAAAATTATTCATATGACTCTCTGGGAGAAAAGCTATATAGGCAGCAAGTGAAGTGTAGCTAGCATGTTAGAGGATCTCAGAAGACCCCACAGAGCCCTAAGAAGATATGATTTTGTATTGTGATTCTGTTTCTCCCTTAATGACTTCTCACCATGCAAGGAGATAAACACATGTCATAAATCTGTTTATATTCCTACAGTCCTACCACAAAAGTTGCTATTCAATTTATGTGTTTTTAAAACGTGTAATGATAGGGACTTCACCATTCTGATTATTTCAAGCAGACAGAATATCCGATCTCAGTATTCTAAGAAGACACCTAGAATCCAGAAAAAAAATAATGAAAGAAGGAAAACCAATATAATGAATAGCAGCTATCTCCCAAGCTTGCATTAATTTACAAGTTATCTCATTTAATTTTTACAAGAACCTTAAATATTTGAATTTAAAAATCAGGTCAAGCAACAAATGTTCTAGTATTGGCAACATGTAAACACATATCGTCAGGTATGGCTGAAACAAAGTAACCTTTTCATGGAAGGACAGACAGGTAAATTAGTGGACATTTAATTAATGTTCATATTGAGGTTAATTTCCAGAATCTGTTAAACAGAAGCAGCTGCATAAAGTGACCAGCAAGACTCCAATTGCAAGAGAGGAGTGGAAGGGTAGACATAAGTTTCAGAAGTTCAGCAGAGTGTCGGGAGAGGATCAGGTTCTTTTGGATATCAGGATCCTTTGATTTGAAGAGACTGGTGCTAAGGATGGAAAATAAAGGGACCACAGCTTCAACATCAGGAATCCGAGTGACTTGGAAACTGTGATACCAAAGGCAGAGCCGAGCGTGTACAGGTCTAAGACAGCATTGACGTGTCTACGTTATAATCAGGGCCAACGTGCGCAGAGCGTGTACAGGTCTAAGACAGCATTGACGTGTCTACGTTATAATCAGGGTCAATGTGTGTCTCAGGGTTTGCAGTAGAGCAGACACTTTCAGGTGGTTTATGAGTCCAAAGACTAAGAGTCAAACAGCTCCTGACAGTTCAGATGGTTAGAGGTTATTTATAAGGAGGAAGAGGCATACCTTTATGGAACAAAGAAGCTCTGGGAGAAAAGAAACTCACTTGTGCTAATTTAAAGTGAGTAGAATCCAAGAGAAACAGAGCAGTGACGGAAAATGGTTTGACAGACCTGAGTTGTGTCTGTTTGGAGCAACTAAATTTCACCTGTTTAGGTTGGAGCGTTTCGTTGTTGTCATTGCTATTTTAAGAAGTAGTTTCACATAGGAAGATTGGCTGCTTCTGTGTATATCCTATAGTTACTAAAATCACTACTCAGGAGGCTGTAGCACAGCACTCATTAATGAATCGGACTGTTGGAATGGCCTAAATTTGGTGGGTTTGTTCAGCTTGAGATAATTGAAACCCTCATACTGGTTTTGCAGACGAATCCAGTGTGTAGGGCAAATCGATTCATCACGTGTCTGTGTTGTTGCTAAAGTCGACTTACTCCTGAATAGCATGGAAGAAGTCATGTTTGACTTTATGTGTTAAAACCAAGGTACCTATTGGGTTTGGTATGGTTCAGCCACACCTGGAATTAATAGGACTTGTACTGAGTGGCCATTTTAGGTAAAGAAATAAGTACTTATTGCAGTATTTGTAGATATCAAATTTATGTAGAATTCTACATTCATCTATATGCAAATGTAGAATTATATATATTATATATTTATATATATATTGAGTTTCCTGAGCATATTTTGTATTTTTAATCTGTTTATTCTTCACTGCTATTTTGTGTATTTTCTGATGTCACATTATCCTTCTTCCCTCTTTGTACATCAAGAAATTGAATCAGAGATACTAATATCCTTCTCAGTGTCACTGATTTTTTGTATTTACTTAATATCTCTTAAGCACCCACTGTATACAAAGTACCTTGTTAGTCATTGGGAATAAAAAGATGTATAAATTAATCCCCATGTTTTGGAAGTCACAACTTTTGGAAGTCAGGAAAGTAGACATCAAATGTATTTATGTGATACTGACATCTGCCATAATAGGGATGGCTTCCAGGTGTCTTAGAATTAGGGGAAGAAACCCTGATAATATATATGAGAATGTAGCCCAGGTTGATATTAAAATATTTCACGTGTGTTCAAGAATTCCAGGTGCAACCATCTTTTAAGAACCTAAATATCAGTCCTGTAAATCATTGAGAAAAGATGCTCTATGTTGACAGAGAAAAAAATTAATTTAAAAAAATTATGGAGATTGAAGAGATAATTTCCATTATTTAATCTCTCTGTGCCTTAGTTCCTCATTTGTAAAAAAGGAATGAATAGTATCTCCCTCATAAGACTATTCACAGGATTAATTTACAAATGTAATTTCTGAATTACGTTATACACAGGAAATGTGTGGAGCACGGTAATTAATCAAAATGTTAGCTCATGATGTTATGATTGTTGTCGTTATGCATTTTCTTTGCATTTTGGAAGTTTACGTGTCTAAAAGTTTGCATATTAAGGTAAGCATACATACACAATCCACCCTGACATTTAGTCTTGATGTTGAGGACTTTGATATTGGTGACCAACTTTGAGACCCATTTCCAAAAATAAAGTACATAAAAATATCTACTGTTAATGTTACTGAACGGATCGTGGGTCTGCCGACTAGACGCAGCGAAACCAAACACTGACATTGAGATTGCAGCGAGAGAAAGTGAGGCGTTCACTGCAGGGCGCCAGGCAAGGAGACTTGCGCCGCTCATTCCTAAGACTCCAACTCCCCAGCTGCTTGCAGCTAAGGGTTTTCAAGGCAGGGAGGCAGAGGTTTCAAGCAATGAAGGATGTGCACTGACGTGACCTAAGCAGGGCGGACATCTCAAAGCGGAGGCCCACGGGCCATCGGCAGATTCGATTCTTTTCTGATTTGCAGTTGGTTAAGAAGGCAAAGCGTTGTCTGAATATGTGGGATCCGCGGAAAAGAATGTTACCTCTGGCTCATGGGTGTGACTTCCTGCAGGCCACTCAGGAAGAAATTGAGAACAAAGAACAGTGGTCAGAGTTCACTCCTCAGCATCGCCTTATCTGGCGTGTCTGTGCCAGCAGATCCATTTGGTGGGGAATTGGGTTTCTTAAAAATAACTCAAATACATGTTCAGATGTTCTCTTTAGCTCCTATAGTGAACCAGATATCCCTTGACTTTACCTTCCTGGCTATTGCTTTAAGCCAATTTTATTGTTAAATATTGTTAAATGTTAATGTTAAATATTGTTAAATAATAAGACAAATAATTTTATTGTTAAATAAAATAACCTTGCCTATCAAGTTGCTCATTTACTTCTCAGGGCTGCCTAGGTGCCTGGACTTCCCTTCGAAGGAACTCAAGATTTTATTTCCATACTTTATTTCCATCCACATTTCCAAGAAGGGTCCCTGCTCCTCTCATTAATTATAATAATTTCTTTGGTTAATAGATTTTTCTCTAAGGAATTTCAAACTTCAATTATTATTTGCTTACTAAATTCTTTCTTTACTGAGATGTCATCTGTGGCAAGAGAGCCAAGGAGGGATGACAGACATGTGGGCTCAGGAATGACCAGAGCTCCAGCAGATGCCCCCGTGCTTACCCCCATGCGGTGGCTGAGTTAGATCAGGAACAACCTGCACAATTCAGAGGAATTCACAGCTAACGTCCAAAATGGGAAGTGCCACTGACTCCGCTTCATAACTGGCACTCATTATTGTGCCCTAATAGAAGCTAATGGAATTTTCAGCCTCCTCAAATCATGGAAATAAGAATATGATGTTGATGGATCTTATCCATTGATGGATCTGGGTCCAGGATATTCTTCCTTACTCGAGGAAGTATCAAGTATTTAGGGACTTAGTTTTCTCATGTGCAAAATCGTAATAATTGTACTTTCCTTTTGCATTTTGTTCAAACATCTGTGGTACTTGTAGAGTGTCTTGAGATTAGGCTGTTAAATGAAGTAGTTACACCTTGAGTTATTGGGTTTGGCCCAGTAGCTGAAAGTCATTTGGTATTTGTCATGGTTTCAAACTCCGTGTCCCATGTCCATGTGTAGAGACAGCCCCCGCTGATGGCATTAATGAATACAGTGAGGGGTGAGGCATGCCAGGAATATCTGTGACACAAAGCATGGAGAACTCTGACATCGCATTCTCCCAACGTCTAAAACACATTTGTATGCAAACTAAATGTCTTCTCAACACCGATGCAATTGAATATGAGTATTATGTCATTAGTTTTCTTTCACAGACTTTATGCACATGAAGCAGGAGTTATTATTTCAAAAATAAATGTTATAATCTAAAGCACAAGGCCACATTGAAGCAATGTGTTTTTATTGGCTATGTCTTTGACATTTTTGCATTTACACCAGAAAACTTCAATTTGACAACTTGTAGGAGATTTTGCATGATTAGGTGACAATTAATCTATGACTTTGAATGCACAGTGAATGATGTGTCTGTCATGCTTTTTAAAGAGCAGCACATGTGTTTTGAATATTAAAACTTGATTAAAGGAGACTATTTTAGCTGACAAGTGACTGATGAATAGATATATAAAATAACAGGATAACAGGTAAAAACTAATAAATTTATTAACGCATATTTTCTTATTTAAATAAAACAATTAGGTATTTTGATTATGCAGTCTTTTTTATTAAATAATATTTTCAATTGGCTGTGGTGCGTGTAAGGTAGAGAAACAGATGAAACCGTGAAGAGAAGGGAGTGGCTGAGGCAGGAGACATGTATGACCTATTACTTGTGTACCCTTGCACCTAAGATTAGGTAAGACGCTGATGGCTACTGAGCATATGCTTGTTCCTCCCCTTAATTCTATCTTGTTGCTTGCACCCTTACCGCTTTTTACAAGCCAGTTGCTACACTATATCCTGGTCCTTTCCTATTAGCCAAGTTTTCCCAGTGACAGGTTAGGAGAAACAGTGATCAGGAGTCTGGGAGTTCTTGCCTACTGGTGCATGTGGGAAAGCTGTGGCTACAGTAATGTTTTCTCCATGCTCCACTGTTACTGCATGTATTTAAATATGAAACTGCTAACCATAATAAAATAAGAAGTAGGAATCTTAGCCATATTTCTCATTGCCTCAGTGTCTGACTTAACAATGTCATAAAAAATCCAAATAATGGACTACGAAACAAACTTAAATTTTCATTTTCTTCGTTTCTACAATCCTTACCATTTGAATTATTTACACCTTACCTTGGACAGTCCTATTATAAATTATGCAAATAAACCTGAGTAGGTTGTAAAACATCTCTCAAAACTTGGTGTGCTCAAAAATCCAGTAAGGTGGTTATTGAAAATGGAGATTTCTAGGCTCCATTTATTGAGTTTTTAATTAAGATGTTTAGGATAGGGTCCAGAAATTTTTCTTTTTAATAAGCACCCAGATTATTCTGCTGTGAGTGGTCCATTATCAGGTCTCTACGAAATACTGTTTTAAGACATTCCAATACATTGTTAAATTTTCTCTCTTGGAACTTATAATCATCATTTATAAAGTGCTAAATCTGCCAGGCATCATTCTGAGTGCTTGGCATGTGTTCACTTGTTTAATCTCACAGCTGGGGAGATGGGTACTGTCACGATCATCCTATGGATGGGAGGCTGATGTTGACTCCAATTGAGTTACCTGCTAGCTGTGAAAAAAACTAATTCCAAGCTTCCAAACTCAGTGTTCTCATCTGTAAAATAGGAGGGACAAGAAAATCACTGTAAGGATTCATTAGAAAGCACTTAGAGCAAGGTAGATTCCACTTGGGAAAGGTAATTTAATTAAAAAAGAAAAATGTCTTTAGTGAATGTCAAATCTCCCAGGCGCTGGAGAAAGCCGGAGTGAGTGCAGTTGTTACCATCCTTTCTGCCTGATGAAGACTCAGCCTCTGCCCCCTGTGCCGTACATCACTGAGGAACAACCAAGAAGAAAGTCCAGCAGCTATAGATACAAATAACCATTTTCTGTTTACTCGCTTTTTAAATCAGAGTAGTTTTTTAAAAAAAACTTAAAATAGTGCAATGATGTTTGGAACCAGATTATAACAAATGCCTGGGATTATTTTTCTAAAGAGGAGAACAAATATTTTGGTATAAACTTCTCTTTAAATATTGATAAGATTTTATATATAATATACACAAATATATAATATATATAATACACAAATGTTATATATAATAAAATATAAAATATAATATACCATATATTAATATAGTATATATGTTATGTATATTTTGTAGAGATGGGGTCTAACTATGTTGTCCAGTTTTATCTCAAACTCCTCACCTCAAGTGATCCTCTCACCTTGGCCTCCCAAAGTGCCCAGATTACAGATGGGAGCCACAAAGCCTGGCCTATATTTTGCCATGTATTTTCCCTCTTCCTTTTGGAATTTTGGTGGTGGTTTAGAGCTATCACAAATTAATAAGCCTAGTGGTGATAGTAGAAATACACATTAGATTCAATTATGGGACTTGAGGAGTCTAATAAAAGAAATCAGCAGGAAGGCAGCGGTGAGAGCTAAGACAGCTAAGATGGAAAGGGAAGAGTACTCTGTCTTGAAGCATCAATTAAGCTTAACGTTTTGAATAAATGGACAATCTTTAAAAGATTAGCTTGATTTAAATCACTCATTTAAATGTTTCTACTCTGTGGCCTAAAACCTTGACAAATGAAACAATAACCCTGACTTTGGTTTGCAAATGCAATGCACACATTGATTTTTCTCTGATAGAGCACCTGCCTTTGAATGCCCTAATGCACCTCACTATTACCACTTACTCTTTTATGAGCTTCCACCACCCTTAAATGGAGTCGCTTGTCTTCCTGGAGTGAAGAAGGGTGTCAGCACTTTTTTTTTTTTTTGTAGTTCTAGATCAGTCCACAGATCATGCATTTATCATTCATCCGTGTTTGTCTTTCTGTCTCTAAAAATGACGATTTAGTTTTGAACTACTTGTAGCAATATTTAACCACTGACCCTTTTAATTACTTGCTCTGCTGACACAAGCAGAGCACTCTCGGAGTCGGGAAAAAAGCCTCGCACATGAAAATTGAATTCAAACAGCAAATGGCTGCACCTTTCCCATTAGCTCTCCTGCAAAATTTATAGCGCAATAAGCAAGCCTGAGGCCAACGTTTACAGCAATTGAGGGCCTGCATGCAGTGAATAATAGGAGAACGTAATTGACAGAGTCAGTCTGAAGCAGAAATATGTGTAGACAAGGAGAAACAATAAAGCCGGAATCCATCTCCTCTTCCAATTAAAAATTTCAGTTGAATGAGCCTTTTTCTAATGGTGAACTCTGAAGAATTGCGGGTCTGTCACAGGTTTCTGTGTTTATGGAATAAATATTCAACATTCATGACTCATTCAGTTCTAATTAGTGAGATGATGGGTAGTTACTTAGCATACCTTACTTATTTTAGAAACACCACTTCATCTTCATTCTATGGATAAGCAACAGGTCCTCAAAAAATAATGAGTTTTCTCTCTGATTTCAGGCATCATTTATTGAATACCTAATGCATGCACCATATTGTTCTTGCATTTTGTGTTTACATAATTTATTCCATTCATTTGATAAAAAAAATGGCAATATCTCCCTAGCCAAAATCAGTGAGGTACATGAGAAGACCGGATTGTTGAATGATTCAGAGGCTAAACAAAGCTTATAACTCAGTCCCAGGACTGGTATTTGATTAGGGAATCTTGGTTCCAACATTGGGAGCGAAGGTTAATCTGGGAATTATGAACTTGGAATTACTTTTCTACCTTTTTGGGTTATTTTATTTATTTATTTTTTTGAGTCTCACTCTGTTGCCCAGGCTGGAGTGCAGTGGCACCATCTCAGCTCACTGCAACCTCCACCTTCCCTCCCAGCTGAAGCCATTCAGCCTCCCAAGTAGCTGGGACTATATGTGGGCACCACCACACCCAGCTAATTTTTGTATTATTAGTAGAGAGGATGTTTGCCATGGTGGCTGCTCTCCAACTCCTAGTCTCAAATGATCCACCTGCCTCGGCCTCCCAAAGTGCTGGGATTACAGGTGTGACCCACCACACCCAACCCCTCTTTAGCTTACTTCATTTTTCAGTAAAATTTTTTCAAGTATAGAATTAATATTGTTTTTCATAAAAACAGAATATACAAAAAAGTGTAAGGAAGGAAAGTTACTCATAAATATATTACTTAATGACAACCTCTATTAATATTTTTCTATATTTCATTCCATTTGCTATTTTATACACACATAAGTGGTAGATTTAACAACTAGAACCTGATAGAATGCAGTTATAAAATCAATAATTTACATTTCAACGTTTCCTGTTAAATTTGCTGTCTTGAATACTTCTCTCCCTCAGATGAAATCTCAGAGAGTTTACTTATTCTTTCTGGTAACTCCTATATAAAATATGTCCAATGTAAGATGACAACTCCAGACTTCAGGATTTCTGTCACTTTTACCTTGTGGCCTAGTTTTATCATCTCTGGGCATGTTCTTTATAACATTAGGGATAGAACTTCGGGATATGCTAGGTATTTGAAATATATTTGACCTCAGCTATCTTGAGACAGACAAGACCTCATTTTACATGTTACATGTGGTCAGGCTTATATACAAATAAGTTCCTGCTTTTTCATCTAACATAAACAGAAGCATTTTTCTATATTGTGAGAGGAACCTATAAACACAGTATCTGGTGACTGTGTAATAGTGCATTGTTAGAAAATGCCACATTTTCTTTAACAATTCCAATATTGTCATTTTCATTTTTTAATCAATGTTAAATATATCTTTAAGAATAATTTTAAAATGTAAATCCTTATCTAGTTTTTAGAATTATGTTTTAGAATGAATTCCTTGACATAAAATCAGTGGATCAAGGGATGTGAACATTTTAAGGCTCTTCATATGCTTGCTCTGTACAATTTTCAAAATATTAAAATTAATTTATACTGTTAACAGCTACATTTGATGATATCCAACTTAGTACACCTTGACCAGTGGTGGGTTTTGTTTCTCTATGTTCTTTGCCTAGCCAATTTACTGAACTCTGTTATTCGTTTTAGAAGTTTTAAATTTTGAGTGTGTGTATTTTCAAAACTGAACTCTCATCTACAAAAAGGGTCATTCATCTTTTTTCTTTACACACATATGCTAACTTTCTCTGTTTGCAGTTGATTCCACTGGACGCAACTCAAGCAACAGTGTTAAATGACGATGGGGAATACACGTGGGGCAGAGGGATCCGGTGCCTCGTGACAGCGCCCCACTCAGGCCCCAGCTGGAACTGAGCGCAGCCCCCATCCGGGGAACCGGGCCAGTCTCCCCCTGGTGGAGCCGCTGAGGTGTGTCCGCCAGCGACGGCGGAATCGCTCACTCCGCACCGTCCTGACTCCTCAATACAAATACGGGTAAGAAAATGCTTCAGCTGTGGGAAAGTAACAGTCATGGAGAGAGGCTGCTCCGTCTCCTCAGCTCACCCTGAGTGGAGTGAAAAAAGAACCACCGGGCCGAGCGCGGGGGCTCACGCCTGGAATCCCAGCACTTCGGGAGGCCGAGGCGGGCGGATCACGAGGTCAGGAGATCGAGACCATCCTGGCTAACACGGTGAAACCCCGTCTCTACTAAAAATACAAAAAAAAAATTAGCCGGGCGTGGTGGCGGGCGCCTGTAGTCCCAGCTACTCGGGAGGCTGAGGCAGGAGAATGGCGGGAACCCGGGAGGCGGAGCTTGCAGTGAACCGAGATGGCGCCACCGCACTCCAGCCTGGGCGACAGAGCGAGACTCTGTCTCAAACAAACAAACAAACAAACAGAAAAGAACCGCCGGAAGGACGTGGGGTGCCTGCACTGTCCCCCATCTCCCTTGATTAGGGGTGGTGATGCTCTCTCAGGGGAACGTTACTCCCCGTTAGAGGGTGGAGTGCGGAGTGTGTGACCCAAATGTCCACGGAAGGACAGGGAAAACGCCCCCGCGTGCCCAGCCGGCCAGTGGAGCCCACGGCGGGTCCTGGAGCTTGAGACATTGGGCTGGTGCAGAGCTGGAAGCCCCACGGTAGATCACTGTGGACTCAGGAAATCACACAGCCGGGAAAGTGCTCGGAAGACAGAACACTATTTCTAGTATTTACTGGGAAAATAAAATAGTTTTATCTTTATACTGAAATAATATATATTCCCCAACAAAACAGTGATATATGTTACATGTTCTTTAGATATACTGGGCATACTTCGTATTTCACTTTAAGAACATTCCAGGCAGGAGTTTTAAATAAAAGGTTTTTGTTTGTTATCAGGTTAAAGAAGTATTCTGCCTGTCTCTTCCTGGTGTTGCCTCTTCTCATTATTTCTATTTACTCAGTCTGTACCCACTAAAATCTAACTTTTAATCCAACACTACACCCAAACCAGCTTTTGCTAAATTCAGTAATTACCTCCAGCCTGCAGTATTTGTGTTCAGTTTGCTCCTGTGTGACCCCTCTTCATCATTTTCTGCTGTTGCCCATTCTCCTTCGGTGACCTGGGAGACTCGTCAGCCTCATTTTAACCCTGACCTTTCCAGCTCGTCCTTCTCTGCCTGCTTTGTGGGGTAATTTTCTTCCTCTAGGCCACCAACGTTTGGAGTTCTGGAAAGCTTGGGTTTGGGCCCTTTTGTCTCAAATTATTCCCTCTCCCTCTAGTCAATCTCATCTATGGTCCTGGCTTCAATTAACACCCAATGTGCATGATTCACAAGGGCATTTTTTTCCTGCCCAAATCTCTTTTTAACTCAAGATTGGGATTTTTAAAAAAATTGTCCACTTACATCTTTTTTTTTCTAATTTCTGAGACAATTCCTGGACTTTACCTTCTGGTTCTTCCATCGAATTTTTACTTGATTTTTACTTGGATGATGCCAACAGGTTATTCTTATTTTCTCATTATTCGAATTACATCATTCTGTCTTCACTTTATGAATGAATATTCATTTGACTTTATTCTACAGGTAGCATTTCAGATTTGGTGATGTTCTCTTCTATTCCCAAAAATGAGCTTTTCCTCATTTGATCCGACGGTTTTTGTTTTGTGTTTTGTTTAAATTATTTTTGTTTGTTGACTCGTACTTTTTGCCAGCTCTGGTTAAGGATGTGAAGCTTATAAACTAATTGCCTGTGTTTTGGTTGATTGGAAAAAGACAAAAAAAAAATGAGAAACACAAACTTCCAACATTTGGTGGTCTTTGCTCTGGGGCCAGGTTACTCACCTGGCTGCTGGAAGATCTTTGTATCCTCTCGTCAGCTCACCTTGAGGGGAGTGTACATATTTTTTGAAGGGTCCATGTTTTATTTTATTTTGCAGCTACAGAGCAGTTGTTTATGAAGACATTCTCCTTTTTAGTTCAGCAAATCTCTTACAATTAAACACTTTCCCTTTGCATTTATAAGACACTAACTTCTCCTCATATGTAGAGATTATTTTGATGGTGCCAGGCTGGCATCACTTTTTTCTCGTGTCTAGGCTTGGTGCTGGTGAAGCTCAGGATGTTCCTGTGCTTTCAGTCCTCACCACTGTCAATTACATGACAGTCGTTTTCTCAGAATTCAGATAGGGGTTGATATGAATGTTTCTTACTCAACATTCTGGTATTATAAGGTATTGGTGGGTAATTTTGAAAATCAATTCTTTAAAGTTGCAGGATTTCCTTCAGACCATGTGACTTAGTATTTCTGATGTGAGGGACACAATTTATTCCTGAGTTTTAAAAATATTTCCATAGTACATTTCTCCCTGATGGGCTCCTCATATCCAAGGAAAACATTTTCATTGTCTTCCAACTTCCACTCTTGGATATGTTTACTTATCAGTTTATATAAAATGTTTAATTGATTTTAAAAGCATGCTTAGGTTCAAAAAATTTAAAAGTACACACAGAAGAGGTCAAAATATATGAAGCAGAGAAATCTGCTTATTTTATTTTTTAATTTATGTATTGTATAGTCAACCTCTGTAGAAGCAGCGTGTAAGAATTTGAGTATTCCATTTTTAAAATAATTGTTACAAAATACATTAACTATTCACTTCAACACAGGCTACTTTTTTCTTAACAATGTATCCTTTTTCAACAATGTATGAATTTGAGCCGTTTGTTTTAAAGTTTTCCACATCATGGTTATGGCTGACTGCATTGCTGTGGTGTTACCATTTTCCTCTACTCAGCTTCCATACTTTTGGAATGCTAGTACAACTTTATTAGATGCGACCCATAGGAATTTGGGGCTTTAAATGCTCAGCATTCTCTAAGTAAATTTTGCTTTTTGTCTTTCTCTTTTGTGAGTTTTGTTAATTTAGGGACTAGGAGGCCCCTGAGAACATATTGATTCATTTGTTTTGTTTAGTGATATATTCATCATCCATTCAACCACTATTTAGACTCTATCCCCAAGTTTTTGTGCATAAAATAATGAATTAGAATATTATGATTTTGACCATTAAATATAATTACCAGTAGATTAATAGATTTAATATAAAAATATTTCTTTTAACTTATATAGTTTTAATTAGTTGGTATGCATAGACACTTTTTATGATTAAATAGGTGAGCCTAAACATCGCATACCATCCATGCTGTAATAACTTAAGCAAGGTATTAATCTGAAAGTATTTGACTCTGATGGGCTTTGTCTGAGCAAACAACTTCTGTCACAGTCTGTCTAGAACCACAAATAATGCTTCCCCTGGTCTCATGTAATGGCATTCCCTCTCCTCTCTGTCACTACTGTTTTAATGGTAGCATTTTTTTTTTTTCTTTGAGACAGAGTCTCGCTCTGTCACCTAGGCTGGAGTGCAGTGGCGTGATCTCGGCTCACTGCAACCTCTGCCTCCCGGGTTCAAGCGATTCTCCTGCCTCAGCCTCCTGAGTAGCTGGGACTACAGGGAAGCATCACCACGCCCAGCTAATTTTTGTATTTTTAGTAGAGATGGGGTTTCACCATGTTGACCAGAATGGTCTCCATCTCTTGACCTCGTGATCCGCCCACCTCAGCCTCCCAGAGTG
The DNA here is from genome assembly GCF_029289425.2 of Pan paniscus. NCBI lineage: Eukaryota > Metazoa > Chordata > Mammalia > Primates > Hominidae > Pan > Pan paniscus. The sequence continues at coordinate 186,800,508 of NC_073252.2, read as the reverse complement.
CTGGGATTACAGGTGTGAGCCACCGCACTCGACCTCGTGATACCTTTTTATAAATACTATTGATTGTAATGCTGCTAAGCAGGCCTCTTCTTTCTGAGGCTTGGTGAGGCGTTTTGTCACCTTCCAAAGGGGGGTTCATAAGTAGGTTAGGAATGGGTAGGAAGATACCACCTGTACTCATTGTAAGATTAAAATAAGTTTCTGACTTACTTAGCCAAGAGTACAGAAACTTTCCTTAAATGAAACTGTTATTGGTAGAGGATGTCCAGGTTCTGACATTTTGAACAAAGAGTGGGACAAAATGCACAAACAAATCAAGGAAAGAATGAAGCAACAGAAGCAGAGATGTATTGAAAATGAAAGTACACGACACAGGGTGGGAGGGGCCGAGCAAGCAGCTCAAAGGCATGTTCAGAATTTCCTGTCGTTTAAATACCCTCTAGAGGTTTCCCATTGGTGACATGGCCTCCGTTGTATGTAAATGAAGAGGTGAAGTGAGGTTATAAAGTGATTTCCTTGGTGTACACCCTATGCAAATAAAGAGAATGAAGTGAGGTTACAAAGTGATTTCCTTGGTGTACACCCTATGCAAATGAAGATGTTTCCTGGCATGGCTGAAGTAGAGTTAGAGTTATTTACTTGGTCACAGAGCTTGATTTAGTTCTGTGAGTTCCCTAGGTTCCCTGCACCCAGGCCCTATTTTCCTGCCTCAAAATGATCATACATGTAGAGTAGAAGCGAATAAAGCATTTTTGAGAGGGCTGTTGTTTTGGTGTTGGTTTTGGCATTTGCATTCTCTAGTGCACGTGGGATGCAGCTACTCCCCATGCAGCGAGGCCACACTCACACTCAGTTTAAGTACATGCTCACCAACATAGGCCTTCCCTGCTTTGTAAACTAACCACAGCATCGGCAGCCAACTTTCCATTCTTGGAGAGAAGGGGAAGTCAGAGACCACGTGTTTTTGAACATTGTCTTTGCTCTGACTTCCAGCATCCCCAAAATCCCATTTTCTCTTAAACAACCACCTTACTCTGACTGGATACTTTTTATCTGAGTGGTTTTGATCATGAGTTTGGTCCTAGGACCAAGGACCACAATTAGAAGTTTATTTTCCCATACTACATCAGTCATGTATGGATTATAACGCAAACAAAATGATTCTACCCATTTGTTGTACTTCTCATTACCGTTCCACTCTCTGGATATCCTTAGTCACATAAAAAATGTACATGCACAAACACAGAGACAAAAAAAAAGAAGAAATAACATAATTAGGCAGATTGTTAAATCCATCTTTCTATGTCTACTTCTAAACAATGTGCCTCCTAATTTATCTTCTAACAAAAGGATTTCTTTAGGGGAAGTCATGACTATGAAAACAAAATGCCCCAATATTCTCAATGATTTTTAAAACATTGTCTTCAAAAACTGTGTATAAAAATTTTAAAAATCCATACAACTCTTCATTGCAGTATCTTTATACTGAGTATCTATAGACTATTTCAGTATAATAACACAGAGGATACAGGTGTCATTAGAATTACTCTTAATAACACAGAGAATACAGGTGTCATTAGAGTTACTCTGCAAAATTGCTAGAATATCCATAACATGGGCTTATTTCCATTTATCTGGAATTTAAAGTCAGAGGCCAACAATGGCTTGCTCTGAAATTAAAAGTGGGTTTGAATCTGGCTTCCACCATTTAATTTACTAGCCCTGTATCCTTGGGAAAGCAACTTTTGTCTATTTAAGTTTCTTTTATAAAATTTAGATAATGACCGTTGTACCTGCCTCCAAAGCTATTCTGGTATTGATTGAAGGGATGCATGTAGAGCAATCACATGCCATCCACCACCTTTTCAGTAAGGTTAGTTTCTTGTATTGTTATCTTGTACCCCACAGATGACTAATCACTTCGTTATTGCCAAAATGTATTTTTTAACAATGTTCTAATTCTAGAGACAGTAGAACATTGATATTTTTCAAAAAACATCCATTTGCAAATGTGATATTTCTCACATGTCAAGTGTCTCTTTCTTTCTCAGGGAATATCTAACAGTAGTGAAATAAAAATACTTACATTATGGGCCTTGTAAAATAGAAATCAGATGAAAATATAGTATCCAAATTCATTTTTTAACCAAAAAATAAATTCATAGAAATATTAGTGGACTTTTTCTCTCACCTCTATCAACTGTATATATTGGGAGAGAATGTGCATACACATATGTGTCTATATCTGTATCTAGCCACATCTATTTCTAGTATATTTCAGTTCCTCTCCATTTGTGCAGCAGTAACCTGGATCCAGATCATTACAGTTCAAGAAAATCTACTATGCTATTTATATAGTAGAAATGAAACCCTCAATTTTCATTAATTATTGCTTTTTCTTATAATAATGATCTTCGGCATTTTTTAATGAATTGTCTATATTTAGCTATTTTTCTATTGTACGATGTACACTGTGGGGTATTAGCTTAGCCTGTGTCTCATTTTAAAAATATTGTCCACAGCCTGCAATCACTTTTAAAGAGGTGGGTCTAGGTGGAGAAGAATGTGCTATTTGACCTGGCCTCCCTCACCTTAGCTGTTTGGACCTGCGATGGAGTTTTGTCTCAAGGTAAACTAATCCAGGGGCTGGGCTGTTTATGTACTTTCTTTGGAAAATTTGAGCAAAAAGTCTCAGAAAAAGTTAGTAAGTATTAGTGAGTGTGAAACTAACATAGAGCTGTCACCAAAGCAAGTCAAAGCCACATGCAAATAGAAATTATGGGGCAGAAGGAAGGCATTATTAAAGAGAAGAAGCCATTGTGTCCAGAAAAAAAAAGAAAAAAAAAAGGAAAACAAAATTGGGGAGCTCAGGAGTGGAGCAGCAGTCAGCTGCCTCTAGTGGCTGTGATGAGCTGTGCCCTGTCCCAGGAGCTCTGAGGAAACTCCTTCTCTTGAGCCACGTTGACCGATTTGCAGCCTTGTTTGTAAATTTGCCTGACTGAAGTGTTTGTCTTATTCTGTAAGGCTAAGACTTCTCTCATTACATATATTTTTCCTAATGTCCTCCTTTTCTAACTACATACAATTTAATTGTGATATATTTTAAAGCTATAAGTAATAAGATTGAACAAATACAAGGCAAATCATGAGTTACAGAAGGTATATACTTGGAAAAACAAAAGACATTTTTATGTAGAATATGTTTATGTAACAACCAATTGACATACATTTATGTACTACTGTGGAGGTCCACTGTTGGGCCACAGATGGGGTGTTAGGAGATGCTGTAAAATCACTGGCCCATTAATAAGTCATATTGTTTCATATAGTTTAATATTTTAAAATTTTGAAACTTTAATAAAAACAATTTTATTCAGAAGTGCTTTAGCCTACAGTGATGCTATTATCATTGTAGCATGCATGCAAAATCCAGGGTATAAAAACTTGCAGTGAACTAACACAATTTGGGTCGATTATATTTGATTCTTAATGACATTTTTGTAGTATAAGGCAAAGGCCACGGCCAGCTTATTGAACAGGATTATTAATTGACTTTGAATGTAAATAGTGGACAATTCTAATTGAATTACATTTGTCTCAGAAAATGCATCTAATACTATTTATTTTCTACCTTAAGCTACTCCTAACACCTTTTTTATTTTTATGTGTGTGTATATATAATATATATATTATAATATATATAATATATATATTATAATATATATATATTTTGAGAGAGGGTCTAGCTCCCTTGCCCAGGCTGGAGTGCAGTGGCTTGATCTCGGCTCACTGCAACCTCCACCTCCTGGGGTCAAGTGATTCTCCTGCCTCAGCCTCCTGAGCAGCTGGGATTACACGTGCCTGCCACCAGGTAATTTCTGTATTTTTAGTAGAGACGGGGTTTCACCACGTTGGCCAGGCTGGTCTCGAACTCCTGACCTCAAGTAATCCCCACACCTTGGCCCCCACAAAGTAATTCCCCACAGGGGTTACAGGTGTGAGCCACCCTACCTGGTCCCAACACCATTTTTTAATAGCAGAATTTCATACTAGACACTTCCTTAATATTATTTTATCTATGTGAGCATGGTTTCATCTCTAATAGAGTCTTTTTCTTCCAAGCCTTCAAAAAGACTCTGACTGTTCATTTATGTTTTTATAATTTTGCTAAAGTACTAGAAACTCGAATGCTGCTAGATCATGCAAGAAAAATGTAGTTCCAACAACCTTTTGGAGAACAGATGAGCTCTGTTGAGTTTATGACTGAAGACAGTGTGTGTGATGACACACGTGGAGACAACGCCGTGGCAGACTTCTCTGTGCTGTTAGTGGGAGAGCCGCTGCAGCTGTGTTTGCTCTGTGTGTGGTGTGTGCCAGATCCGATAACCCAGACACCATCCCAGATGAACAGCTCTTATCCAAAGGTAAACTGATGATACTGACAAGGCCTAACACAGAAAGATGAAGCCAAAGAGACTAGGAGAATCAGAAAATTTATGTAATAAAGACTTGAGATTATTTTAAGTGGTCATTTGGAAATACAAAAATACAGCTATTTTTCCCACTGCCATTTTTGTTAATGTCGACAGTGTGCCAAAATTCATTCTTCCTTACTATGAGACGTACTTGACAGATGCCACAGTTGATTTGAGAAAGAGTTAATACTTGGTGCTCAGGAAAATGAAAATGAAGTCATTTACATGTCTTTACGCCTAGATTTTAGCTATGTGATTTTTTGTAAAAATCCTCAAAGTTAGAGGCAGCAAACCAACATGGCACATGTATACCTGTGTAACAAACCTGCACATTCTGCACGTGTATCCCAGAACTTAAAGTTCAATTTAAAAAAGATTACATATAATGGTGTCAAAAAAATCCTCTAAGTTAACCTTGTCCTTGCAATTTTCCGCAATTAGTTCAAAAATCAAAGTAACTCTAATGGGAAAATAAGCTTTAATATAAAATATTTTCATTTATGCTGTTAAGTTAGTATGTATATTTTCCTAAAAATGAATATTTTAGGTGTTGGGATAGTTAAGAGGAGAAAATATATTGTCATTGTTGCTTGACTGGTTCTCTTGAGTCACTGTAACAATCTGTCAATAATTAATTGAAATATTCCATTCAGTCTTCAACCATGGCTCAGTTGACATGGTTTATGAGGCACAGTAAAATGTCTAAGAACAGTTATTCCTAAACATTTCACTGTGCCTAACTGCGCCTGAAATATTAAAACCCATGACAGAAGCAAATATTATGTTTACTGTTGTACATAAGTATAATATTGCATTTTTCAGGGTTTTATGACCCTATAATCAATTTCTATTGATAGATGAATTATAAATATGAATTGTCAGAAGGCAATACACAGACTTATTTCTCTTATTTGATACTGTATCTATAAACATCAGGGCATTAAAGCAATTTTTTTTTTTTTCTTGAGATGGAGTCTTGCTCTGTCGCCCAGGCTGGAGTGCAGTGGTGCAATCTCAGCTCACTGCAACCTCCACCTCCTGGGTTCACACCATTCCCCTGCCTCAGCCTCCCGAGTAGCTGGGACTACAGGCGCCCGCCACGACACCCAGCTAATTTTTTGTATTTTTAGTAGAGACGGGGTTTCACCATGTTAGCCAACACCAAGAGTAAATATATATATTTACTTGATAGGATTCGTTTAGTATCCAAATTGGGACTCCAAGCAGGGTAATGAAAACAGAATAGCAAGACTTAATTTCTTTTCTTTTTTTCCTACGTGTCTACCTGATGATTCATTTATTTTACCATTTTTAGTATGGAAATCTCATTTTAGCATGGTATGATTTAGAAATATCAAATGTATTCCTATGATCATAAAAGGAAATACAATGAGACCGACTGGGTGTAAAGTTGCACTCTCATGGAACTACATTTCAGGATGTGGCAGATTTGAGAATTCTAGATGAATTTGCTGCCTGTTCCCTGATAAAATGGTGTTCAGGGTGTCCAGGCTTTAATGTCCTATTAAAGGCAGTAATGGGTGCCCTGTCACTTTAACTCACCTTCAGGGTCCTATTAGAAGCATATCTTACATTATTATTTCTCATATAATGATATCCACCTTACACCTATTAAGAACATGGGAAATCAGTTGAGCTGTGTTGAGCTATGTCCACCCTTAAGGCAAACAAATGCCTTGGAGCTCAATGGTTCTGAGGCAGAAGTTTTAGCATTGTGCTGCGAGTCTGCTTTTTCCAAACATGCCACACAGATTGAACACTGTGCGAAGGACAACTGAGGTTAGACAGGAAATATCTCAACAGCTATCAGTCAGAATAGGGTCACCTTTAAACTCTAGAACTAGGAACAACAGAGTACCATCTCCTGTTTTGAATAGTTATATTTTTAATAAGATTTTTAAAAAATTCTGGGTTAAGGGATGCACTTAACAATTCAAGAAAAATTGATTGTGAATGAATATAAAGAAATTAAGGGAGATTGAATTGAATTAAAAGAAGACATACAAAGATTTTTATATTATTACATTATTAAATATATACATTATATATAGTAAATATATATTTACTATATATTTATTTACTATAAATATATGCTATATATAATATGTATTCATAATATAATATATAATAGTATATGTTATATATGCCATATATATTATACTATATGTATGGAGAGGGAGTAAATGTATATGGGATGCATTAAGGTGTCCTTTCCGAAATTGCGGATAGTGTGTTCCTAAGTGTTGAATTTGAACTTCTGAACAGCATGATCATTTTTTTTTTAACACAAAACATTTGTAATGGAGATTTCAAAAAGAACGCTAAAAAACAATCACTAAATATCCCTTCCCTTGCTTCTCAAGACACGTAGCCAAGAAAATGGGTAGAATCATTGCTTTTTATTTGTTACGGGCTGACAGTACACACAGCAGTGTGCTAATCATTTGTTTTCTTAGGGGTGTGTGTATTTTATCAGTTACCATTCACACGGAGAATAAAGAATTTCTGTTTTGCTAGTATAACAAGCTAAGGAACTGGGGAATGCTTTGTATTTGTGGACATTTCTATTGTTTTGTTCTGCATTTTTTTTTACATTTTTAATTTTAAAAAATGTGTGGTAGTGGTTATTTCTCGCATTGGTCAAAAAGAGAGAAAGCAATAAAACTTTCATGAGTTCATGAAAGTTTTACAGGCCCTGCAGTGCCTGGAGGAAGAGTTGCTGCTATAATTCTCTGCAGTAGTTCTGGCTGGGTGGCATCTTATTCATTATGGGAGGAGGGATTGGAGATGAGGATTGGAAAGGGACAAAGGAGATGCCAACGCCACATGCTGAAATGCTCCCAGTACAAAATTCAAGGTCCTCGCAGAAAGCTTCTGTGCTGCCATGTGTAACTTCACAAACACTGAGGAGAAAGCAGGCTGTGGCAATGTCAGCAGCAGCCCATCATGCAGGAGTGTTTAGTGTTAACTAGACTAAGGGTTTACATTATTTTCAGATCAACATTAAAATTTTTGGTAATCATAACTCTTAATTTGATCTTTCAAAATAATTTTGCTTATGTTAAATTTGTTTAATCTTTTGTGACTTACAAGTTTCCCTGACTATATAATACATCTGGTGACTTCCACCAAGAAATTGGGATTGGTTGTTGTTGCTGTTTTTTGAGACAGAGTCTCGCTCTGACACCAGGCTGGAGTGCAGTGGTGTGATCTCGGCTCGCTGCAACCTCCGCCTCCAGGGTTCAAGTGTTCTCCTGCCTCAGCCTACCTCTTCCTAGGAACAACTCTCATTTCTTTTTTAGAAGAAGAGAAGTCATCACCATACCCACATAGACATTTTCATGCACTCTCATATCTTCTGTCTATTCTAAGAGCCCATTTATCTTTCCAGAAATTCAGCTGCTTTTTCACAAGTACCGTTTCTCCCTTTCCCTTTCCCCTACTAAGTTAGGTTTGGAGACACCAATAACTACCCTTTGAGTTACTGACTACTAAGTTTCTTCCACGTGTTTTGGGGATGGGCATGCTAATAAAATTATATGCTTTTCTCTTGCTAATCTGTGCTACGTTAATCTGATTTGCAGGGCTCCAGTGGGAGAACCTAGAAGGGAGAGGAAAAATAATTTTTTCTTCCACTATCCAGTTAACTTAAATAATAAAAGACCTAAAAATTGTAAGAGGTTAAAAGAATATTGTGGCCAGTTGCTAAATGTTTTGTTTCTATTTCACACCTAAATAGAGCTTGCCTTAAGGCTGTTTAATTGCTTTTGAATATTCTTTTCTATTATTGTTCATCTCAGCTTTAGGTAGAATTGTGAAATGGTATTTTACCACAACATAGCTGCTTACTATTGAAACAGGAAAGTTTCCTCATCCGCAACACAGGACATGTGACAGGGGTGTGGCTCGCTCCTTGGGTCGCCTTGCTGCTCAAACCCCTAGTGGAAGCATGCAGACGGGCAGGTGCAGAGGCCATGGGGAGCGCAGACGGGCAGGAGCAGAGGCCATGGGGAGCACTTTTGGCCTACGGCCCCATGGCAGTGTCTAGGGGTGGTTGTCTGTGACTCTCAAAGCTTTTGATTGGTTATCTCAATTATAAACCTTATCTATAAGAAGGCAGAATAGAGTGAGGCTAAACATAATTGGTAAAGTAGTAGCAGTCACTTAAATGAGCTGGTAGAAAAGAATGGTTAGTATTGTGGGTGGCACAGTGATCCTGTTCTTAAAATTATGCAGTAGCTTTACTTTATCTTATTTTAGAGTCTTAGAGCAGCCATGTCTGAAGATATTATTCTGTGACATTTTTTGTGTTTAATAGAAGAATGGCTTTTGGGGCCAAGCCAGCTTCTGAATGTCAGAGACTGTTATTTTTTCTTTTCCTCACTGGTCATATCAATTTTTATCCCACGTAACTCTACCAAACTTCTTTTTTTTTTATTGAGGTATAATTTACCAGTGGTGAAATTCATGCTTTGTAGTATACAATTCTGTTAATCTTAAAAAATGTGTATAGTCATGTAACCACTACCAAGACCAAAATATAGAACAGTTTCATCACCACCCCAAATTTTCATCTTACATCTTTGCAAGCCACCTCTGTCTACATTCCCAGCTCCTGATAATCACTGTTTGGTTTCTCAGCTCCATAATTTGGTCTTTGCAAAGATATCTTCTGTAGCTATATTCATACAGTGTGTAGCTTTTGGAATCTAGCTTTGGCTACAGGCCATCAGCAACTACCTGGGGCTAGTGGTTTGGAAGTAAGTAGAATTTACCAAGATAGTTGCAACTAAAGAAAGGCATATTATTAGAGAACATAGGAAAATATGTTGCAAGGGAGCAATGGGGAAGTTGGCGAGAGAGGATCTAACTGCCAAGAGACAAAGGTTTGCTGTGAGGTTTTATAGGATGGTGCTTTTGCTGTGTGCTGAAGAGGGCTTTGCGTAGTACTGATAACACCAGGGTTGTAGTAAGCTAACTTGTCATTTTCTATCAGTGAAGGGTCTGGTGATGGCTGAGCACAGAAAGATTGTAGGAGGGCTATGTGTCCTGGACCAAGAAGAAAGGCAGAATTCTAAGTTATCTGCTTTCTCTTTTTGCTTTCTCTTGGTCCCTCCAGCCTGACTCCTCTTCCCTAAATAGGACTCCACAGTTCTTTCATGTGAGAATCATCCCTACTACTGCATGCTCATCGACTTTCAGTGCTGAGTAGTATCCCATGGTATGGTGACCTGTGCATTGCAAACACAGTTTTAGTTCAGTAATTATGCAGTTCAATGCTATGTAATAATCATGCTTCAAACATGATTGTGAATTAAAATTTCTATTCACATCTAGTTCTCAGGCAAAATCTTTTCTATGGTTTGGCTGTGTACCCACCCAAATCTCATCTTGAATTTTAGTTCCTATAATTCCCACGTGTTGTGGGAGGGACCTGATGGGAGATAATTGAATCATGGTGGTGGTTTCCCCCATACTGTTCTCATGGTAGTGAATAATTCTCACGAGATCTGTTGGTTTTATAAGGGGAAGCCCCTTTCCCTTGGTTCTCACTCCCTTTTTGCCTGCCACCATGCCAGGTGTGCCTTTCACCTTCTGCCATGATTCTGAGGCCTCCCCAGACATGTGGAACTGAGTCCATTAAACCTCTTTTTCTTTATAAATTACACAGTCTCTGGTATGTTTTTATCAGCAACTTGAGAACAGACTAATACAATTGTGCAGCTGAAATAAGGTGTCAGAAATGGTATTTGTAGTGGCTTGGGGAATAGTTTGCCTTCTCCCTGATTTTCTAGCTGTGTTCTTGACCCTCATTAGAAGGAGTAGAGGGCCTGGGTCAAAGGTAAAGAGTGGAGAGGATTTCACTGTCCCATGTAGAATACACTTTCTTAACCATCATGCTCTACTGTCTCTCCATATCTACTACACAGTTAAAATAAACTTTGGGTAGTTTGCAAAACAATAAAATTAAAAGTCAAATAAACTAGCATAAATTTGGGGGAATGATTAATAAACTCAAAACATGAAGTGTTCATTCAAACTGTACACCCCTTTCCAAAACAGGGGTGTAAACAACATCTCACAAATGGAATAAAAAACCATTAAGACTCCAAGTGAATCACTGGTGGAGGATATGAATAGAGATATCAAACATGGAGGAAAGTCATATGGCTAATACCATATGAAAAAGCTTCCATTTATGATCATCAAAGAGATAATATTAAAGCAACACAGTGGTAATATTTCCATCTACTAAAATGGCAGTGAAGTTTTAAAGTATGTGTTCTGTGTTATGACGATGTAGTGTAATAGGGACTCTTACAGCACTGAGAAACAGGACTTTACAATTTTTTTTCCAGAAAAAGCCTGCTTTCTCAAAATTCTGGAGATTGTCTTGATTTTTACTATTCTTTTTAATGGTAAAATAAGCAGCTGAGTAAAGATAATAATTAAATGGTCTAGTTAAAAATTACTTTTTGTTATTAAATATTATTTTCAGCTATTTGGACACAAAATATGAATTTTTATTTTAAGTTTACAAAGGCCACATTCTTTAGTAGCAAATAAAAATTGTTATAGAGATAGATAATCATGAACATCTTATATCATATTCATACATATACTATTTTGTTGATAATTTTTTTACCAATTTTTTGTTTGTTAAACTCTTGCAGGTAGAGACTTGATGTTAATGATCTATTACTCATGGGCTACTCATCACTTTCTGCCTATGTGTATATTTCTGCTGCCCCATCTGCTAAGATATTTCTCCACTGTTGTTGGCTAATTGTCCTTTCTTGATGACTCAAGGATTTCTTTTAAGGAATTCCAGATATTCTCCCCTTGCCTGCCATCCCTCAATCTCACTAGTGACTCCAGGTTTTTCCAGAAGTGCTCACTTCTCCATCTTCATAGAAATCCTTAGTCATGTTATACTGTATCCTATAACTTTAAAGGATAGCTTTTCTGTCTTGTCTCAGGACACAGCATTGTCATGTCCCTAATGTCTGTCACACTTGAAGTGACATAGTAATGCTTCCGTTTGAAAGACTCTAGGCTACAGACACTTAAATTCACGTATATGGTGAACATAAACTAAACTTGTGGAGTTCATGTAAAGATCCCTCACACAGACTGAAAAATAGTGTCCTCAACTCACCAGAAATTAGATAGTAATATCTTATGAACCCTTGTGATATGGTTTGTCTGTGTCTCCATCCAAATCTCATTTTGAATTGTATCTCCCATAATCCTCATGTGTTGTGGGAGGGATCCTGGAGGACGTAATTGAATCATGGCGGTGGGTTTTTTTCTATGCTTTTCTCTTGATAGTAAGTCTCACAAGATCTGATGGTTTTATAAAGGGCAGTCGCCCTGCGCACACTCTCTTGCTTGCTGCCATGTAAGATGTGCCTTTGCTCCTCCTTTGCCTTCTGCCATGATTGTGAGGCCTCCCCAGCCATGTGGAACTGTGAGTCCATTAAACCTCTCTCTTTTATAAATTACCCAGTCTTGGATAGTCTTTATTAGCAGTGTGAAAACAGACTAATACACCTTGTTATGAGACTGACAAAAATGCACATGTGATTTTTCCACAAATGTCTTCATAGTGACCTACATGGCATTGAATTTAATGGTTTAAAAAATAATAATCATAAAGTAGAAACAGATTTGCATGTGGTTCTGAATACAGAAATGAGGCAAATAAATTTTTTAAAAATTTTTATCATTTCATCATTTGGCCACTTAAGACAAATTCTAACAGGTAACTTTTGAAAAGAACATGAAATAAATCTTCTTCTAGAATTAGGCTTCACAAATTTATACGTTATTATTTATTTTATTCTTAATGAATTTTCAAAGACTAGATTTTTTTCGGATGCAAAGTAAGTGATCAGTAAATTGCATAAGTGTTTTGTAAGTTGTAAATTTATAAAATATAAAAGAGAATATGTAGTGTTATGGTAATTCTGGCTATGTGAAATTCAGTTCACAATTTATATACTTTATATGCTATATAAAGTATCTCACTATATTTAAAATTATTACATTAGCAATTAAACTCTCAGAAGAAATTAAACACTTGAGGGAAATAATGTCAAAACCACAACAGATTTGAAATATTTGGAGTGATTTAAACAAAATATTATAAAACAATTTCTCTTCTAATAAATGGAGAAAAAGTAGTTTGCCATTTTAATAACATCATTGTAAGTAGTCAAATAGGTTTGCTAGAGTATGTTTCTAATTAATTTTTACACAGAAGACAAAGTAAGTCATGCATCTCACAGAGGCACTGTGTTTTCTTAAGGCTTTCCCTTGGTGTTTTCTTCTCAATGGGCAAAATATAGTGTATGTCCTATCATTTTATTTATTTTTTGGTACTTAAATATAGTTAACTTGTTACAAAATTTTTTGAAGCACTTATTGAGGTACTATATATATGTTTTAATATATGTATTATAAAATTCAACATTTTAATTTTATAAGGCACTTATTTTTAATAAAATTAAAGAGTTGTGCAACCATTACCCAAATCAAATTTTACCACATCTCCATTATTACTCCCTGAAAATTCTTCTTGGCGGTGTGTGCAATCCCTAGTCCCACCCACATCCCACTAGCTACTTTCTGACTCCAGGGATGGAACCCTCTGGACTTTCATTAAATTGAATCATGGGATATGTGGGCTTTTGCATCTGGCTTCTCTAATTTAGCATAATGTTTTTGAGATTCATCTCAAAACATGTGATAGCATGTATCAGTACTTCTTTTTTTATTGCAAAATTTTTGTGGCATGAATATACATATTTTGTTTATCCATTCATTAGTTGATGGACATACAAATTGTTTTCATATTCTGTTTATTAAGAATAATGCTGTAATATTTGAATACAACCTTTGTGTGGACGTTTATTTTCATTTGTCTTGGGTAAATTCCTAGGAGTGGAATTGCTTGGTCCTGTGATAAATTTATATTTAAACTTTTTTTTTTTTTTTTTGAGATGGAGCCTCGCTCTGATCCCCAGGCTGGAGTGCAATGGCACAATCTCAGCTCACTGCAACCTCCACCTAACAGGTTCAAGCTGTTCTCCTGTCTCAGCCTCCCAAGTAGCTGGGATTACAGGCCCACGCCACCACACCTGGCTAATTTTTTGTATTTTAGTAGGGACGGCGTTTCACCATGTTGCCCAGGCTGGTCTTGAACTCCTGAGCTCAGACAATCCACCCGCCTCGGCCTCCCAAAGTGCTAGGATTACAGGCATGAGCCAACACACTCGGCCTATATTTAACTTTTTATAAAACTGTCAAACTGTTTACAAAATGGCAGTACCATTTTTACATTCCCACTTGCAATGCATGAAGATGACTGTTTCTACATACCCTCACTCTAACATTTGTCATTGTTTATCACTTTTATTATAGCTACTTTCATTCATGTTAATCAGGATGTCATTGTGGTTTTAATTTTCATGTCCCAAATAACAAATTATATTGAGAATATTTTTATTTATTAGGAATTCATATACCGTTTTTGGTAAAGTGTCTGTTCACATTTTTGGCCCATTTTCCCATTGGGACTTTTATGTTCTTATTTTTGAATTGTAAAAGTTATAATAAATTCCAGAAAAAATATATTTTATCTGAAATATAATTTGCAAATAATTCATCTTAATCTGTGACTTTTCCTTTTGTTTTCCTGATAGTGTCTTTTAATAGTGTCCTTTGACATATAATCATTTTAAGTTTTGATAACATCCAATTTTTTTCCATTTGTTGGTTATGCTTTTGGTGTCAAAAAAAGAATTATTTTTTTTAAGGGACATGGTCTTGCCATATTGCTCAGGCTGGTCTCGAACTCCTGAGCTCAAGTGATCCACCCGCCTCAGCCTCCCAAAGTGCTGGGATTAGAGACATGAGCCACTGCACCTGGCATCGTATCTTAGAATTCTTGACCTCACCCAGAGTTACAAAGATTTCTACCTATGTGTTTTTCTAAAAGTTCTATAGTTTAATACTTACATTTAGGTCTATGATCCACTTTGAGTTCATGTGAAGTAAGGGTATAAACTCATATTTTTGTATGTGAATATTCAATTGTCTCAGCATCAGTTTTCTAAAAGACTGACCTTTCCACCTTAAATTGCCTTGGCATCTTTGTCATAAATTTAATATAAATGGAAAGATTTGTTTCTAGACATTGATCTATAGATGTGTACCTAAGGTATAAAAGGGAAAGGATAGTCTTTTAGAAAATTGATGGCCTTCCCATATACATTTTAGACTCTGCTTGTAAATTTCTGCAAAAACAAAAGCAGAAGCAAAAACAAAAACTCTGCAGGGACTTTAATAAGGGATTGTGTTGAATCTATAGATCAATTTTGGAATAAAGTGTCACCTTCACAATATTGAGTTTTCCAAACTATGAACAGGGTGCAAGTGGTTTTTGGTTAAATGGATAAATTGTATAGTGGCGAAGTCTGAGATTTTAGTGCACCTGTCACCTGAGTAGCGCACATTGTACCCAATATGTAGGTTTTTAAAAAATCTGTCACTCCCTCCCACTTTGTCTTCTGAGTCTCCAGTGTCCATTAGAACACTCCGTATGCCTTTATGTACCCAGAGCAGAGCTCCCACTTACAAGTGAGAACATGCAGTATTTGGTTTTCCATTCCTGAGTTACTTCACTTAGAATAATGGCCTACAGCTCCATCCAAGTTGCTGCAGAAGACATTATTTTGTTCTTTTTTTAAATGGCTGAATAGTATTTCATGGTGTACTTCTACCAGATTTTCTCTATCCACTCATCAGTTCATGGGCACTTAGATTGGCTCCATATTTTGGCAATTATGGATTATCCTGCAATAAATCTACACAGGCAGGTGTGTGTGGGTTTTTGTTGTTGTTGTTATTGTTTTTATATCATGACTGCTTTTTCTTTGGCTAGATACCCACCAATGGGATTGCTGGATTCAGTGGTGAGTCTACTTTCAGTTTTTTGAGAAATCTCCTTACTATTTCCCATAGGGGTTGTACCAATTTCCATCCCCATCGGTAGAGTCTAATTTTTCCCTTCTCACCACATCCAACCCAATATGCTGTTTTGGTTGTTCTGACTTTTGAGTAATGGACATTCTGGCTGTGGTAAGGTGTTTCTCTTTTTAAAAATGTTCTTTCATTTCTCCCAGCAATGATTTGTATTTTTCAGATACAAATCTTGTACTACTTATATTACATTTTTTATGCCATTAGGAATGGATTTGTAGATTAGTTTTGTTTTTATGTTATGTATCGGTAATATATAGACATTTGTTGACATTGGTACACTGCTTGAATCCACCTAACTTGCTAAACCTATTTATTATTTTCTGTAGCATTTTTGTAAATTGCTTAGGTTTTTCTACCTAGAGGATCATGTTGTCTGGGAATAAAAACACTTTGATGAATTTCCTCACAGTCTGAACGGCCCTTACTTCCTTCAATTGCCTTTTTGTACCTATTGAACTTCTAGCAAGTACAATGTTCAATAAAAGTGGCAAGTCAGTTTGCTGGCCTTCTTTCTAATTTTAGGGCTGACACATTAATTCTTTTACCGTGAAGTATGATGTTAGTTGTAGGTTTTTTGGCTGTCCTTTATCATATTGAAATATTTCCCTTCTATTTATAGCTTGTTGAGAGATTTGACAATGAATGAGTGTTGGATTTATATGGAATATGTGTTAGACTTTGTAAAATGATTTTGCATCTATCAAGATGATCATTTGGATTATGCCCTTAGTTTTATTAATATAGTGTCTTAAGTTAATTGAATTTCTAAATTTTAATTCAAATAAAAATCACATTTCTAATATAAACCACTCTTGGTCATGATGTATAATTCTTTAATATTTTACTAAATTTGGCTTGCTAGTATTTTGTCATGAATTTTTGCATTGACCTTTATGAGAGATCTTTGCGTGTAGTTTTCTTTCCTTGAGATACCACTGGTTTTTGTTATTAAATATGAGACTCATAGAATAAGTTGAGAAGTGTTCCCTCTACTTGTGTTTTCTGGAGGAGTTTGTGAAAGATTGGTATTGTTTCTTAAATGTTTGATTGAATTCCTCTGTGACAGGCCTGGAGTTTTCTTTTTGGGAAAAATTTTAAATCTTAACTGAATTTCTTTATGTTTTATAGTTCTAGTTCTATTCATATTTTCTATTTCTTCTTGAGTTAGTCCTAGCAACTTGTGTCTTTCTAGGAATTTGTTCATTTCATTTAAGTTGTCTAATTTGTCTGGATACAGTTTTTCATATTATTCCTTTAAAGTTCTTTTAATTTCTGTGACATCAGTAGTAGCATCCAGTCTTTCATTTCTGATTTAGTTAATTCGAGTCGTCTCTTTTTTGTCAGTTTACAAAATGTCTATCAATTTTGTGGATATTTTAAACGTACAACTTTTGATTTTATTGATTTATTATGTTTTTTTCTTCTGTATAATCTTTACTAATTCTTCTTTCTTGCTTTGCATTTAATTTGCTCTTCTTTCTTTCCTTTTTAAAAATTATACTTTAAGTTCTGGGATACATGTGCAGAACATTCAGGTTTGTTACATAGGTATACATGTGCCATGGTGGTTTGCTGCACCCATCAACCCGTCATCTATATTAGGTATTTCTCCTAATGCTATCCCTCCCCTTGCCCCCTACACCCCAACAGGCCCCAGTGTGTGATGTTCCCCTCCCTGAGTCCATGTGTTCTCATTGTTCAACTCCTACTTATGAGTGAGAACATGCGGTGTTTGGTTTTCTGTTCCTGTGTTAGTCTGCTGACAATGATGGTTTCCAGCTTCATCCATGTCCCTGAAAAGGACATGAACTCATCTTTTTTCTGGCTGCATAGTATTCCATGGTGCATATGTGCCACATTTTCTTTATCCAGTCTATCACTGATGGGCATTTGGTTGGTTCTAAGTCCTTGCTGTTGTGAATAGTGCTGCAGTAAACACACGTATGCATGTGTCTTTATGGTAGAATGATTTATAATCCTTTGGGTCTATACCCAGTAATGGGATTGCTGGGTCAAATGGTATTTCTAGTTCTAGATCCTTGAGGAATTTCCACACTGTCTTCCACAACGGTTGAACTAATTTGCACTCCCACCAACAGTGTAAAAGCGGTCCTATTTCCCTACATCTTCTCCAGCATCTGTTGTTTCCTGACTTTTTAATGATTGCCATTCTAACTGGCGTGAAATGGTATCTCATTGCGGTTTTGACTTGCATTTCTCTAATCACCAGTGATGATGAGCTTTTTTTCATATGTTTGTTGGCCACATACATGTCTTCTTATGAGAAGTGTCTGTTCATATCCTTTGCCCACTTTTTCATGGGGTTGTTTGTTCTTGTAAATTTGTTTAAGTTCCTTGTAGATTCTGTATATTAGCCCTTTGTCAGATGGATAGATTGAAAAAATTTTCTTCTATTCTATAGGTTGTCTAGCTAAAATAAATAGAGAGGTTCTTAATTGTAGATATTATCTGCCTTAATTGTAGATGTTATCTGTTATATGCCAATGAAGGATGTTATTGTCAGATGATATCTGACAATATCAGCCTTTTGATTGAAGTGATTCTATTTACATCTAATGTAGTCATTGACATGGCTGGACTTGCATCTGCCTTTTTGCTATTTTGCTGTTTGTGGAATGCAATTAATTCTATTTCCACTGTGAAAACATCTGTTTTCTTTAAACTTCTTAACACCCACATAGTATTTATTTGGGGTCCTCAATTGTAACTGACAGAAACCCAATTGACTGAGTTAATAAACAGAGAAGTAAGAAAAAAGGGATAAATTTGCCCACATTACTAGAAGGTTACCTTTGCTATTTCTAAAGGCTCAAATGATGCATAAGGTACCTGTTTCTGTTCATCTTTGCTATTTTCTGTATGCATTTATTTCAGTAGCAACACAGGCTTACATCTTACTTGATTGCTGCAATAGAAATGTTTATATTTTTCCCAAATTTGAGCAAAACTCCCAATAATAATAAACATTGGCTGTAACTTTTTGCTAAGTCCATCACTATGGCCATGGGGGATGAAATAATCTTTTTGGTTAGGCATGTATCAGTAAAAATCACAAGAACCAAGAGATATCATAAATGCCTGTGGAAGCCACAGCTTCCTCAAAAGTAAATAGATATATATTTGAAAAAAAAGGATGCTGGGCTGGCAGGAACAACAGCTTTTTACCATTCTGCTTTCATGGTATGGTACTCTCCCACTCTTAATTGGAGTTTTCTCCTTCAGTACTGACAGAATCTAAGGGTTTATGGAGGGGTCCTCGCTGGTAGTGCCTACC
This sequence comes from Pan paniscus, assembly GCF_029289425.2. Taxonomy (NCBI): domain Eukaryota; kingdom Metazoa; phylum Chordata; class Mammalia; order Primates; family Hominidae; genus Pan; species Pan paniscus. Next base: position 186,781,668 of record NC_073252.2, on the reverse strand, counting down.
CAACTTGTTCAGTTGCTCTTGGAGTAAGATCAGCTTCTTGAAGAGAGTTCCAGCAGTTCCCACAAGGTATTAAAATCTTATATTTCCACTGGAATTGAAATGAGGCCAAGAGTGACAAATTGCATCCCTGAAATGTTTTCACATATGTGTCTGTGTGTGCCTACATGTGCGTAGATACACACGCACACACAAACACAAACACCCACATCCACATTGATAACCTACCCCACATGTTCTTCTTATAATATGACCAACACCTGTCCTGTGGAGAGCTGAGGTCTGTTTTCTTCCCCTTGAATCTGGGTGGGAATTATGACTGTTACGGCACATCTCATGCTTTGTGATTTCTGTAGCTAAGTCATAAAACCAATGCCGCTTTTGCCCAGCTCTTTCTGTCTCCCACTTGCTCTTGAAGGCCAGGCACTGCGTTGCAGGAATGTCCAGACCACACGGAGAGGTCATGTGTGGGTGTTCTGACCAATAGCACCAGGTAAGGTCCCTGCCACAGCAAGAGCCAAGTGCTAGACAGATGAGATGACGAGCCGGTAAATGATGACAGCCCCAGACTCTGCGAAGCTCCACCCAACACCATGTGGAGCAGAGCCAAACAGTTCCCCTGAGTCCCTCCCAAACAGGGTTTGTGAGAAAAATAAATTTTGTCACTATTTTAAGCCATTACACTTTGGATGATTTGTTAGACAGTCATGTTAACTCTAACTAAAGATATGTTATTTTTAAAAGTAACAGTCACTGTCTTGAATCTATACAGTTCTGCTGCAGGATCATATGAAATCTTAGGAAAACTTGGTCTCTTGATTACTTTCTATGTGAAACTTTAGGATAACACAGTTTATAGCTAAAAGGCTACTGCGACTAATTCTTAAAAGGGGAAAATATGATGACTTGGTATGTGTTAATAGTTTGATTTATATGTTTTAGCATGATCTCAAGGTTTGCTGCAGCAAATGTTTTGCATATGTTTATCTGGAAAAGTGAAAGTCAATGTGAATTGTTAAAGGTCTCAAAAGGATGCCTGTGTCTGCAGCAATCAAAGGCAAAATATGTGCTTCTAGTATGTAATCTCCGACAGGTTAGAGTCTCTAAAAATACACTTCTCATTTCACTTTGGCATTTACTACTCATCTCCATTAAAGCAATTATTTAAATTTCAGGAGTCTTCATTTTGGGAGGAGTAATTTAGCAATGTGTTTCAAATTCGTTATTTTAAATTTCAGAAGTCATTTTTTGTATCAATTCCTCATCTCTCTAAAAGTTATCTGCAGATTTATTACTTTCAGAAAACTTGTGTTTTTTTAGATAAAAGTGATTTGCTCTGTAATTGACCTGGTGTACCCTTAATAAAGAAAACTATTAATAGTTTTGTTTTCAATAATTAGGATACTTATGAGTGTCCAGGTCTTTGGAAAGATAAATGACTGAACAAAAAGACCTTCGAAAAAAGCCAGATATGGTGAAAAATATGATCCTTGTCATTGTATTACACAAAAGACTCAATGTGCTCACTGAAGCAGCCAGGGAACAAAGTGAAAGTTTATTTTAATTGAATAAGCTGCTTATAAGCTGTGTTTCTTTAAAGATAATGTGGGCCAATAATAAAACACAATACCTCAGGTTTATAGAATCGGATTCTAAAATCTCTTCACAGAAGCATAATCAACTATCAACAAGAGATGTTTATAAAAATAAAATTGAATTATAGTAAATTATATTTCTGCCAGGCAATGATGGCCTGTTAACATTCAAAACCCTGATATCAGAATCTTAAACAAGAGGCACAATTTATAAATTAATAAACCTTGTGCTTAAAAATATATCTTTTTAAAAAAACTGTAGTCGGCTGGGTACAGTGGCTCCCACCTGTAATCCCAGCACTTTGGGAGGCTGAGGCGGGCGGATCACAAGGTCAGGAGATCGAGACCATCCTGGCTAACACACTGAAACCCCATCTCTACTAAAAATACAAAAAATTAGCCAGGTGTGGCAGCGTGCACCTGTAGTCCCAGCTACTCGGGAGGCTGAAGCAGGAAAATGGTGTGAACCTGGGAGGCGGAGGTTGCAGTGAGCCGAGATCACGCCACTGTACTTCAGCCAGGGGGACAGAGCAAGACTCCATCTCAAAAAAAAAAAAAAAGAAAAGAAAAGTAATTATATATTTATAAATATTATAAAACTTGGCGAAAACTAGACTACCCACAAAATAGGTGATTGGATGGTATAGTTTATAAACTCTGCAACCTTGAACCTTGGAAATTTGTCTGAAGAATATAGTTACCTGGAGTTCTGGCAGGGATCACCGCACAGCTGGTGAATGTAAGGAGAAATGTATCAACCGTAGACACAATATACAGCTCTGCATATGTACAGGCTGCACCAGTCTCCTTCCTGAAACGCACACATGCACAGAGCCATTCATAAACACACTCCTCAAATACATTCCACCAACGTGGCCATGGCTTACCGGTGGGCCTACCCAACTACTTGTCTTTCTAATCATTTGCACTTTTTCATCAAAATAAAGTGTGTATAATTTATAGAAATCATCAAAAAAACAAACTAAAGAGACTTATAGATGTAAAGCTTTCAAATCTTCACTAAGGAGAAAAACAATAGGAGATCTGGGGCAGAACTGTTAACCCAGATAATGATTATGGGTTACATAGAAGCTTTGTGTTAGGGTGAGAAAATGCATGACGTGTTAGGCATGACCAAGAGCCAAGATAAAGTACAAGAATGCAAGGAAAGATACTACATTCTTAGAAGAACTCTTCAACCTTGCCAAAATATGAGCTACATTATGGGCTAATCTTGAAAAACGTCTTAGCAGGTGTTAACAAAACAGATAAATCTCTCCAAATATGTATATCCAAATAAGTGTAGGATGTGGAAATGAAAAGGACAAGATATTGAAAATTATAGCAAAATAAAGTGGAGCTTCTACTAGTGGAAGGTTTTTGTGAGGACGGGATGGGGAAGTGGTGAGCTGAGAAGTTTAGCAACAGAAATTGGTGTCGGGTGGTGATAAACCCAGAGCAGGGAAGGACGTCTGCTAGCGCTCTGTGAGCTCAGCCAGGGAAACTAGCCATGAAAAGTTCTCAGTCAGGTATGAAGATGAAACTGATGATTTATCAATACCAGGAATAGAAAGAAATGGAATCCACCGCTGTTCTTAAGACTTGTAAAGTGCACAGGTAGATGGGTGTATCAGCTACTTCATATCCAACCACAAAGCTGGAAAAAACTGATCTTGAAATGTAAGTGTGATTTTATGGAGGTCACAGGAATGATGGGAGACGAATGCCTGGAGCACTGAACAGCCCTTGGTTTTCAAGCTAATGATCTTTTCGTGAAGTGGAATGCAGGAGATGAATCCTTCTTTCCACTCACTCTGTCCTCTCCTACAGTGTAGGGAGAGAGGCCGTACCTATAAAGTTCATCATCTAGGCACACGCAAACATGTGTGTGCCTGTGTAAGGCAGCGGGGCTCTATGGATGAACAGCTGTGTCTGAAGAGCCTCAAAGAGAGCCACTTGGTTTATAATGAATGTCATAATACTGTCTAATCTGTTCAATACACCTGCGTCTCTATGAACAGAGAGTAAAATCTGGGCAGTGTGACACTGTGCATTCCAGCCAAATCGGTTCAGGAAAACCCTACCTTTGAATTCTAGAGAAAAAAAATTGGCAGAGACAAATGGCTTCTATATGAACTTATCACATTTTGGGACACAGCAAGACGCATGGCTCTTCTCACCTCTGCTTTGGATTTTCTTCTAGCCAAGTTCAGTGTTTCTCTTCTCCAACTCTGACATCTACCAATCTGGGTGTGTTTGAACTTAATTTTGAGAATCTTCATCTTCTGTGGAATCCCGGGACTTTCAAGTTCATTTCATGTGCCAGCGTGAACGCCGGTTTATCTCATTCCTACCCATTGTTTAGCTTTGTCACCTCGTTTCTCAACTACATGACTTGTCTGTGGACTCTGTAGGAGTATACAGACTTGCTTTTAGCTCTAGAACTTGGCTTTAAAAACCTGACCTACTCAGGAGTTCGAGACCAGCCTGGCCAACATGGTGAAACCCCATCTCTACTCAAAATACAAAAATTACCCAGGCGTGGTGGCGGGTGCCTGTAGACCCAGCTACTAGGGAGGCTGAGGCAGGAGACTAGCTTGAACTTGGGAGGCAGAGGTTGCAGTGAGCTGAGATCATGCCACTGCACTCCAGCTGGGCAACAGAGTGAGATTCTGTCTCAAAAAAAAGAAAAAAAAAAAAAAACCCTGACCTTCACCATACCTACACCATATCCATAAGCAAGAATGATTCAAATTTTTCTACAGGTATTCAGTTTCTCACAAAACAAAGGGCCTGAATACCTTTTAGACCAAGTGATTGTGATTAGACAAACACAATACCTTTCCTTCTTTCCAGCGACTTGGCTGGTATAAATAGGATATGATGCATAAAGATAGCAAGGGAAGTATCAAGTGAGAAATTCCAAAAAATACTATAGGAGTTACAGGCAGGAAGTAAATACATCCAGTCAGCATGGAAGATCTTCCAAGAAATGGGAGCGAAATTAGAAGGGCAGCTGCAATGCAGAGACTGGGAAGAGGCTATGGATAATCTAGTTTTCACCAAGTTTCATAAAATTTATAAACATGTAATTGTAATTAATATATAATTACATAAGTATGATTATGTAAATAAATATGGCATCTAGACAGAATATAACGTGAGTATCAAAGAGAGCCTATAAACACAGATACATGAATAAGGGCCCTCCCAATGTGTGCAGCTGCCAGTGTGCAAGGTGGAAGCGAGTGCTCAGAATGAGCAGAGTAGCGCTGTGTGAAAGTCAGCGAGGAATGGAAGACAGTTTCAAAACCGACATGCTCTGTGTATGGAATGCGGCAACCGGGTAATGTAGGTTCAGAATGAGAACATAATTAAACCTACCCATTAAGAATTATATGAAGATTATTACCAAGAATCAAAGAAAAGAGCATTTATTAAGCACATATTATGTACCAAGAATTCTGCTAATTGTGCATTATGCTTTGCCTCATTTACTGGTTAAGAAAAAGCTTATGAAATGCAGAAAATCTGAAATGTGACAATACACTTTTAAATAAATATTTGGTGAAGATAAAATTTACAAAAGAAGAAATGATCAAATCCATAGGAAACATCCAGAGTGTTACGCAACAGGAAATAGACACAGCTAAAATACCAAACACAAATCAAGGGTCATGGAGAGAAATAAGCCTGGACTCAAGAAACCAGAAAGGCTTATTGCATCATTTAAAACCAATTAGAAATGATAGAAATATAAATTACTGACCTGACACAATGGCTCACACCTGTAATCTCGGCACTTTAGGAGGCCAAGGCGGGCAGATCACCTGAAGTCAGGAATTCAAGACCAGCCTGGCCAATGTGGCAAAACCTCGTCTCTACTAAAAATACAAAAATTAGCCAAGCGTGGTGTCTGAAGAGCACCGGTGAGAGTGTTTTTCTGCGGCATCATGACTGACAGCTTCCAAATGATGTTTCCCTTAAACAAATCAAGTTAGATAATAATAGAAATTCTAATCCTTAGCTACGATTCCCTTATTTCCAAAATGCCTTTTTAACAGACGTCCAATATAAGAAATTTTAATACTCCATCGTACTAGTTTGTAAGATGAATTTTTTTCACTTGGGCATTTTGTAAAATAACAACAAAAACAACAAGTCAAAATGTTTTAAAATTATCTTTAACATTTTCTTTATCTTTAGCTTTTGTCCTTGAAAGTTGTTGCCTTTTCTCAGCATCCTTTTCCGTTCTGATTTCTTCCTTAGCTTGTGATGAATCTTCTCAGTAAATACTCCTGGAACTCTATGGCATGCTTTTGCTGAGTTTTATCTCTGTACAGAGTGTAAATTACCTTCTTTTCTTAAATCTCAGTATTGCCCCGCTGTGTTCTCCAGCATCAGCGCTTAGTATTGCAGTCGCACTGCACTTGCCTGTAGTTGATAATTTCATGGCCCTGCTGTCACACCTGGGTGCTGATCAGATTCAATTCCATCTTTCCTTTATCCCGTATCTGTGTCTTCTATGTGGTTATTAAATGCTGTTCTTTTCCTACTGGGTAACTATTTGAAGTTATACTGATTGTGTCTTCTGGAGAAAGTTCTGAAGCATTTAGCTCTTTTCAAAAGATGCTATTGACTAAATCACAATGATTCTTTTACTTGGAAGACTTAAACTTTGGAATACACAGTTCATATTTGTGTTTGGGGTCAAGCAATCGTTTGCCTTCCCATAGCTTCCCAAAGAAATGTGTTCTTACTTCTCAAGGAGAATCAGTGGCTTAAGCCAGATATACAAGGCAAATGGAAATATGAACAAGAAACTCAGTACTTGAAAATTTTAAAATATTAAGTCGAAATTGTGGTTGAATTAGGAAATGTCTCTCTCCTTTTGCTGCTTTTCATGTCCCCTTTATTAGTAGAACCAAGTCTGAACTATCTTGATGTAACCATGTAAGAAGAAGGCTTCTTCCAGATCTCTCTCTTCAAACATGTATTTAGTTATTTTAACATAAAGGTATTAATTATATGTTTCTTGTAATTCAAAGGTAGAAATTATGTACCTTCGCAGATTCCCTACAACATTTGAATACAAATTAGCAACACTAAAGGTCTTTGAGGGTTTTCATAATTTTTTAGCATTTATACTTTTGCCTTATTTGTCTATAAATATTTTCATTGTTGTAAGTCCAAGTCCTCTAATTGTTTTGAACCAAAAAATAGTTTGGCACAAAAGCCTTGAGATATAAACACTTGGCTTCACAATCTATTTCTATGACTCGATAAATAACTGAGTGAAGTTACAGCAAGTTAGTAGGGTTCCTAAAACCTGATTCCTTGTGTCTAAGTAGGGAACATGACACCTGCTACTCTTCATTTCAAAGACTCAAAATGAGGTCAGTACTGGATTTACAAACACACACAATGTTTATGCAGCTTTTCATTAAGTCCTAAGTATAACCAATGACATGAAATGGTACTCAGTTCACAAAATAATAATTCGTGCCAGCATTGGAGGAAGATCTGCTGTATTAAATAACTGAGGGTTAGTGTGGCAAAGTGGAGTAGGAAAGGTTCCTAGTGGATTCTCATCATTAGTTTTGTGTTTCTATTATTTTCACTTTACGTTTCACTTTATGCAGTTCAGTTTGGAGCCTAACCACTGAATGAGATGGTAGTGTAGGATGCTGGAATTTAAACTACATTGACTATAGGAAGTTGTATGTGAATGAGAAAGTGACATGAGAGGGCTTGGGAGCAGAGGGAGCAACGAGCTAAGCGGGCCCACTCAAGGGGGGAGGCATCACAGTGCAGCTAGCGTGGGAGAAGAGCACAGAGGCATATGCAAGGCTTGTAGGGAGGGTGAGAGAAGGAAGGCACCGTAGGCACTGTGAGTAGAAAGAATTGCTCATGGAAATGCACCATGGTCTGAAAGGGTGGGTTCTATTTGGTGACAGGTGAATAATTTGGTGTGGCTGAACTCTACCCACATGAACAACAGGAAAAAACGAAAAGAAGAAGTTGGGGCAAGATGGTAATGAACAACATTTTTATGCTTGTCCAAGGAATTTCTAACACACTATAAATGTAAGAAAATGCTGCATACTCTGAAGAAATACTAAGAAATATATATCTGGGGAATATTTTTGATAAAAAGAGACTAGAAAATGGTAAATGTTGGGAGTCAAGAATGTCTCTGATGAGAGAACGAAAGGAAACCCCACTGCTGAGACAGACAGAAAATACTAAGAAATATATATTTGGGGAATATTTTTGATAAAAAGAGACTAGAAAATGGTAAATGTTGGGAGTCAAGAATGTCTCTGATGAGAGAACGGAAGGAAACCCCACTGCTGAGACAGACAGTAAATACTAAGAAATATATATTTGGGGAATATTTTTGATAAAAAGAGACTAGAAAATGGTAAATGTTGGGAGTCAAGAATGTCTCTGATGAGAGAACGGAAGGAAACCCCACTGCTGAGACAGACAACTCAAGAAGATTTGAGAGAAGAGCCCCAGGGAGGAGGACTCCAATGATTACCTTTGCTTCTGCCTTAATCCTTCCTAGACCTACACGTGAGAAAGTTGAACAAGAAAGCAGGATTCCTGACTCATCTCAAGGCTGGTAAGAAGGACGGGGTGAGGGGGGAAGCAGCTATCAGAGCTGGCTCCCTGAAGCCTGTTGTGTATGAAAACTGCGTCTAACATGAAAGCTGTGGGGATAAAAGTTGCATGTAAAGTAATCAGGTGCAATATTTGTGAGTTAAGTGAAGTTAAATCTAATTGCAGAAAAGACACAAATAATTTACCTAATTTTATTTTTTTAAATTCAGAACAGTTATTTGCTCTGAACATGATGAGGAGATCAGCAAATTCCATAACAGAGAATACAAGATCTCCAAGATCTTAGATGCGAGTCATGAATTAGGTTCTTCTGTCTTTGTAAAATCCATCTGGAAACATTGTGTATTATTCTAAATAACTTTTTTCTCTCTTAACCTTCTACCGAGTTAGAAGAGAGGGAAACAGTAGAGGCTGCTTTACCCTATAACCAAGTATTTTGGGAGGTATAAAGGCATGACATACAGGCATTTTCACTTATGGATCTAAAAACTTATTTTAACATTTCTGCTACCACTTCTGCCTTTCTCATTAATATTTATGAATGTGTTAAGCTCTGAATATTGTCTTTCAATATAGTGGACTAGATTCCCATGCAGCACTCCCTATGCTAACTAATGCCCTGAAAGAGTAATACCAATAGATGTTAACACAACCAGAGTAGGTAAAAGTCAGAAGATGGACAACACTCAATTTTAGCAAAAATGTATGGCACTAAAACTCTACCATGTTGCTGGTGAGAGTGTAAAATGCTATACTTTAGAAACTATTCAGCCATTTCTTATAATGTTAAACATAGATCTAGCTCGTGTCACAATTTCACTGCTATGTATTTACTCAAGAGAAATAAAAACATGTCAACACAGACATACACAAAAACTTGCACAAATATTTTGCTAGAATTTTTATTTACAATAGCCAGAAACTGAAACAACCCAGGTATTTCTCAGTAGGAGAATGGATATCAATATTTTTCAACAATGAAAGAGTACAAGCCCTGTTCTGTACAACAACATGAGTAAATTTTTAAAGTACTAAGTAAATGAAGCTAGATAAAAATTAATGCATTGAATTTTATGGTTTTTACATCAAGTTCAAAAAAAATGCAAAACTCATCTATAATGACAGAAATTAAATCAGTGTCTGCTTATGAGAGGGCAAAAAGGAGACATAATGGAAATTTCTGAGAAAATGGAGATATCTTGTATATTTTTCGGGTATTTGTTACTTGATTGTGTAAATTGTCAAAATTTATTGAATTGAATATTTTGGTTCTTTGCATTTTACCATATAGAAATTTTACCAAAAGAAGAAGATGATATAAAATCTGCCTCCAAGGCAAGAGTCAAAATAAACTCAAAACCATAAAAACATAAGTAGGCAGTGTTTATAGATATTTCAGCATGTTGTACACCCCTGGAACTTAACCCTCCTTAGAATTGTATGCAGATATGAGTGGTTAATATGAAGCTGATGGACATTCATAAGGTAATTAATAAGTTTTAAAATCTTGGAATCTTGAAATAAAATGTGTAGCAATGTCTACCCGCAAAAGTCATGCCCTGAAAGTTACCCAAGATGAGGAGAGAGGATCTTTAAAGTAGGGAGGGTTGTTTTAAATAAAGGGATAGCCTGAAGAAAAACATATTTATGGGTGGAAAGGTCAAAATCAGAGTGATATCAAAAGGAAAGCAGGCTTGGAATGAAATAGATAATGAAGAAACATCTGGCATCCTTATGGAGCATGCATAAGCATCTCTGGCAGCTCATTTTTCAAGCTCAATTTTCACAAAACAATAATTGTGTTTGATTAGAGTTTGGGGAGCAGGAATCTCAGAATGCAGGATGGAGCCATTTGGGGCAATACTGTACAGTTTTTAAAATTTTTTAATTGATACCTAATAGATAATCATATTTTCAGGATACATGTGATAAATTGATACATTCACATAATGTGTGAAGATGAAACCAGGGAAGTTGGGGTATCCATCACCTTAAATATTTGTCTTTTCTTTATGCGAGGAACATTCGAATTTTTCTCCTCTAGGTATTTTGAAAAGCGCAGTACACCATTGATGACTATTGCCACCCTACTGATCAAACTCCAGGTTTTATTTCTCTGATCAAACTGCATGTTTGTACTTGTTAATCAGCCCTTTGACTCCTCTTCCCTACCATGCTTCCCAACCCCTGGTACCTACCAGTCTACCCTCTATCTTTGTGAGATATACTTTCTTAGCTGCCACAAATGAATGAGAGCTTGTGATATTTGTTTTTCTATGCTTGGCTTACTTCACTTAACGTAATGACCTGCAGTTCCTTCCATGTCGCTGCAAGTGACAGATATCACTCCGCTTTACGGCTGAATAACATTCCATTGTGTATATACATGACATTTTCTTTATTCTACTATTGCTAGGCACTTGGTTGACTCCCTATTTTGTCTATTGTGAATAGTGCTGCAATAAGCATGAGGGCGCAGATATCTCTTTGATTTACTGATGTCCTTTCTGTTGGAAATGTACCCAGTAGTGAGATTGCTGGATCCTATGTTTACTTTCTGAGGAAGCTCCACACAGTTTTCCATAGTTGTAGTACTCACTTACATTCCTACCAGCAGTGTACGAGGGTTCGCCTTCTTCACATCCTCGCCCATATTTATTATTCCCTTTTAGATATGAGTCACTTTAACTGAGGTAAGATTATATGTCACTGTGGTTTTGATTTGCATTTCTCTGATGACTAATGATATTGAGCATTTTTTTGTATACCTTTGGCTCTTTGTGTATCTTCTTTTGATAAATGTCTGTTCAGATCTTTATTGCCATTGATTTGTTAGAGCTCCTTATATATTCTGGTTATTCATCCTTTGACAGATGGACAGCTTGCAGATATTTCTCCCATTCAACAGATTGTCTCTTCATTTTTCTGATTGTTTCCTTTGCTGCACAAAAGCTTTTTACCTTCATGTGATCTCATTTGTCTATGTTTGCTTTGGTTGCCTGTGCTTCTGAGGTCTTACACAAAACTTATTTCCCAAACCAGTGCCCTGGAGTGTTTCCCCAGTGTTTTTTTCCAGTAGTTTCACAGTTTGAGGTCTTAGATTTACATCTTTAATCTATTTTGATTTAATTTTTGTATGTGGTGAGAGATAAGGGTCTACCTTCAGTCTTCTGCATGTGCTTACCCAGTTTTTTCAACACAATTTAGTGAAGAGACTGTCCTTTCCTATCGTATGTTTTTTGGTGCCTTCATCAAGAATGAGTTGATTGTTATGTAGGGATTTATATCTTGGTTCTCTATTCTAGTCCATTAGTCTATGTGTTTGTTTTTATGACAGCGCTGTGCTTTTTTGATTACTATAGCTCTGTAGTATAATTTGAAGTCTGTTAAAGCCACCAGCTTTGTTCTTTCTGCTCAGGATTGCTTTTGCTATTCAGGGTCTTTTATGGTTCCATATAAATTTTAGGATTATTATTTCTTTTCTGAGAAGAAAGTCATTGGTATTTTGATAGAGATTGCATTGAATCTGCAAAGTACTTTGAGTAGTATTGACACTTTAAAAATATTAATCCATGAGCATGGAATATCTTTCCATGTTTTCATGTCCTTGTCAATTTTTTTCATCAGTGTTTTATAGTTTTCCCTGTGTAGATCTTTCACATTTTTGGTTAAATAAATTCCTGAGTATTTGGTATTATTTGTAGCCATTGTAAGTAGGATTGCTTTCCTGATTTCTTTTTTAGATTGTTCCCCGTTTGCAAATATAAATGCTACTGATTTTTATATGTTGACTTTGTATCCTGCAACTTTACAGAATTTGTTTATTAGTTCTAACAGTCCTTGGGTGGAGTCTAGTTTTTTCTAAGTATAAAATCATCTTGACTGTGACCAAGGCTAATTTGACTTTTCCTTTCCAATTTGAGCAATATATTCTCTTGCTGAATTACTCTGTCCAGGACTTCTAGTATTATGTTTAGTAAAAGTAGTGAAAGTGGGCATCTCTGTTTTGTTCCAGATCTTAGAGGAAAGCCTTTCAGTTTTTCCCTGTTCAATATTATGATAGCTGTGGGTTTATCATATATGGCCTTTATTATTTTGAGGTTTGTTTTTTCTATGCTCAGTGTGTTGAAGGTTTTTATCATAAAGACATATTGAATTGTATTGAAGGGTTTGTCAGCATTGATTGAAATGATCATACATTTTTTATTCTTGGTTCTGTTAATGCGATCTATCACATTTATTGATTTGTGTATGTTGAAACATCCTTGCATCCTTGCAATGAATCTCACTTGATCATAGTGAATGATCTTTACAATGTGTTGTTGAATTTGTTTGCTAGTATTTTGTTGAAAATTTATGCATCTATGTTCATCAGAGGTATTGGCCTATAGTTTCCTTTTTTTGTTGTGTCTTTGTGTGTTTTGTTATGTATCACGATAATGCTGGCATCTTAGAATTAGTTTGGAAGTATTCCTTCCTTTTTATTTTTTTTGAAGAGTTTGAAAAGATGTGGTAATAATTCTTATTTAAATGTTTGGTAGAATTTAGCAGTGAAACTATCAGTTCCTGGGCTTTACTTTGATAGAACACATTTTAGTACAACTTCAATCTTATTAATCATTATTGGGTAGTTCAGATTTTCTGTATCTTCATGGTTCAATCCTGGTAAGTTGTACGTGTCCAAGAATTTATTTATGTCTTCTAGATTTTCTAATTAATTGGTGTATATTTCTAATTATTGGTGTATATTGTTCATTGGTTATTCAGGAACACATTGTTTAATTTCCATGTGTTTGTGTAATTTCCAAAGTTCCTCTTATTATTGATTCCTGGTTTTATTCCATGGTGATCAGAAATTATACTTGATATGATTTCTACTTTCATGAATTTGTTGAGACTCGTTTGTGGCCTAAGATATGGTCTATTCTGGAGAATGTTCCATGTTCTGATGAAAAGAATATGTATGCAACAGCTGTTAGGTAAAATGTTCTGTAGGTGTGAGTTAGCCTATTTAGTCTCGTGTGTAATTTAACTCCGATGTTTCTTTGTTGGTCTTCTGTCTAGAGGATCTGTCTATCACTAAGAAGCGGGCATTAAAGTTCCCCACTATTATTATATTGCAGTCTGTCTCTCCCCTTAGATCTATTACTATTTGCTTTATATACCTCGGTGTTCTGTGTTGGGTGCATAGATATCTAGAATTGTTATATCCTCTTGCTGAATTGTCACCTTTATTTTTGTATAGTGACTTTCTTTGTCTATTTTTATAGTCTTTGACATGTTGCTATTTTATCTGATAAAAGCATTGTTAGTTCTGCTCTTTTTTTATTTCAACTTGCATGGAATATCTGTTTCCATCCCTTTACTTTTTGGTCTATGTGTGTCTTTATAAGTGAGTTTTTTTTTTTTTTTTAGAAACAGGGTCTTGTTTTGTCACCTAGCTGGAGTGCAGTGGCATGATCAGGTGAGGTAGATCTCTTGTAAGTTACATAGTTTGGTCTTGTTTATTTATTCATTCAGACACTCTGTTTTTTTTTAAAATGGAGAATTGAGTCCATTTACATTCAGTATAATTATTGATACATAAGGACTTACTACTGCTTGGTTTTTTGGGGGTTTTTTGCTTGTTTTCTGGTTGTTTTGTAGCTCCTCTCTTCCTTTCTCTCTTATCATCTTTCTTTGCAATTGAGTGATTTTCTCTGGTAGTACATTTTAATTCATTGCTTTTTATTTTTAGTGTATCTATCACAGGGTTTTGCATTGTGGCTGTCATGAAGCTTATATCAAATATCTTACAATAAGTTATTTTAAAGAGACAGTAGCTTATCTTAGATTGCAATAGAAAGTATAGACTCCAACAAAATACTGAAGAAAAAATTTCTACACTTTAACTTAATCCTCCCTATGTTTTAACTTTTTGTTGTTATCTCAATTTAGCTATTTTTTGTTGCCTGTCTCTTAACAGGTCACTGTAGCTATTGTTGGTTTTGATAGATTTGTCTTTTGGATTTTATATTAGAATTATGAGTGGATTTCACATGTCAGTTACAGTGTTTGAGTATCCTGAGTTTGTCTATGTACTTTTACAGTTCATTTGATACATTCAAATGCTTCTTTGTGCACATTAGTGTTTTTGTTTTTGTTTTGTGTTAGATGGAAGACCTTGCTTTTAACACTTGTAAGATTTTGTTTGTTTAGGAAAGACCTGCTCCTTCATACTTGAAGAATAGCTTTGCTAGATAAACAATTCTTGATTGCCATTTTTTTCCACACTTTGAAAATGTCATCTCACATACTCCTAGCCTTTACAGTTTCTGTTGAGACATCTTTTTCCAGATGAATTTGAGTTCCTTTATATTTTATCTGTTTCTTTTCTTTCACTACTTTTAGGGTTGTCTCTTTGCTCTTGACATTTAAGAGCCTGATTACATGCCTTTTGGTAGTCTTATTTGGGTCAAACCTGTTTGGTGTTCTCAGACCTTCATGTACCCGAATAGTTGTATCTTTCTCAAGTTTTGGAACATTTTCTGTGGTTATTTCTTTGAGTAAGCTTTCTATTCCTTGTTCTTGCTCAGCTTCCTGTTGATCTCCAGTAATTTTCAGAGTTAGTCTTTTGAAGTTATTTTCTATAACTTGTTCATGATTTTTGTTCCTTTTCTTCCCCCTCTGACTGTGTATTTTCAAATAGCCTGTCTTTAGGCTCACTGACTCTTTTCTCTGCTTGAGTCATTCTGCTGTTGAGAGCCTCTAATAAAGTTTTCAGTTTAGTAAATGTATTTCTCAGTTCCAGGATTCTGAATTTACATCTATGTCTTTGTATTGACGGATTAGTTATTTTTTTCCAGTCTTCTCTACCTGGCTTGTTTTGGTTATTCTTGGATATGTTTGCTTAGAGATTCCTTCAAATTTATCTGTTGAATTTCTTTCTTTTTTATTTTCCGCTAGGTTGCTGCCTCTTTATAGGTACTAGAGAGTGCCATAGGCCCATGTTTGCCTTGACTCTAGTAAGTGATTAGAGTGCTGCCCATTCTGAATTGAGGAGGTCATAAAGGGGCTATCCCAGCAGTGTGGTGGGAAGGCTGGCTAGGGGTTCATGCCCAGGGGACCTGTGGAACATATCTCCCACAGTGTGGTGCTGGTGAGCAGCTGCTCTGATTTGGTGTCTTCTCTGCCCAAGTTACAGCACAGAGTTTCCAAGGCTGGGAATGACAGTCCCATCTTCCCCACTTTGTCTTTGGTTGCCCTCAGGGATGTTTCTCCTTCAGGCACTCCCAATGCTTCCTATGGGTTGAGGCAGGAATAGGTCTCCTGCTAGGAAACCCAAGATGGATGGGAAGCTTGTTGTTTACCTCTATCTCACTTTTTCCCGTGTAGAAAATATGAGTCTTGGAAAATTTTTCTCTTACATGGTGTTGTACAGATTAGGGGGAGAAATGTCACAGATATGAAAGCCCAGTTCTCTCACCATCTGCTCAGAGCTTTTTACTTCTCTATGGACCTGGGAACTGTTTCACCCTCATACTTGCATTCTATGCTATTACTATTTTTAATCATGACACTGTCTATTTGCTTTTGGTTTTCTGATGAGGGGAGTGACACCAATGTGTTTCCATACTTCCATTCTGGAACTGGTCAATATTACGCAGTTTCTTGTAGCACAGTTCAACACTACACCCAGAGTCCTCACCAGCTCGATGGGGGCCCCTTAGATTCTTCATGGTCACCTGGCTCTTCTCTGTGCTATGCCCAAAGTTTCTCATTTATCTAAAAGTGTCAATTGAAAAACTACTTAAAGTCAACATAAGAAAGGACTAGGAATCAGATGACAACTAGGTTTTGTTTTTCTGGCCACTTACAATGAACCAGTAGCCACTGCCTGGGATGCAGCATTGAAAATGGATGTGAAGTCTTTTGTAAGCTCAAGAAAACAGAATATGATGACTGATTAGCAATGAAAGGGCCAGGGGTGACACACATAATTGGGGAGCCTGTACTAGCAGCCACTTCAGCTTATAGGTGTGCTTTTTTAACAGTAGTTTCTAGAGCATTGTCTTTTGTTTATGGCCTCATAATTGTCTTCAATGATGATAAACGTTGTTTGCCAGAGGGACTTTTCAGCATCCTGCAGCATTCTGCAAATTTCACACTATCTATAGTAGTTCTTATCAAACTATTGGTCTCAACTTTTGAGTGAGTCAGGAAATCAGTTCCAGGAGTCTCTCAACCATGTTTTAAGGAATAGAATATAGCAACACAGAGTAACTAGAAACAAACTAAATTTCTAATTTTATACATATGTATATATTTATATGGTTCATTTTCTATAAAATGCATTCATTGCTTGTTTGAGAGATTATTCCCAGTACAGTGAATTTAAAAAACTATTTCTTCTCATTTTAGGTGTCAATGACGTGAAATTTGTCACTGCAGATGTTCAGAGAGCTGAAATAAAGGGTAAGTCGTGTGTGCAGCAATTGATACACATGTGATATCAGTCATGAAACTTCTTGACTTAATATTAAATGATTATCAAAGTTGATGTTAGCCCTTGCTTGCTCTGAATTTGGGGTTATTAACAGAGTTTAATCTGGAGTATAATTCTGACATTCAGATTATCAAAGACAGGGGTGAAATGTGGGCCGCACTTGGCAAATGGAACTCATGAGGTTTGGTCCCAAAGGTCTCAGAGCTATAAATGGGGAAGCGATTCACCTGAATTAAAACCTGAGGTGCAGGAAATGCAGGAAAGCTAGCTTTCCTCAAAGAGATACATCAATCCTTGAATGATTCAGCTCATTCGGCATGAGCTGGATGTCTCACGCCCAGGCACACAGCTTTTGGGCCTTTCTAGTAAAGATTCTGTCCATAATAGGTTAGACACTGACCCTGCCATGTTCTCAGACCTCTGGGAGGTCTCTGGAGACAACTTCACACTGAGAGCATCCATCAAGTACAGGAGGCCCCTGGGAACCGAAACTTGCTCACTTCAAGAGCTAATGCCTTGTGGGGACATCTTGATATTGCTATTGCTTGGCAGAAGAGCAAACCACAGCTCTTCCCCCAGAGACTCTACTCAGCAATCATTTCCATCTATAAAGAATTTTTTATTGCTGTGCTGGAGACATAGAGGGAAGCTGTGAGGCTACTATAGAATTTCTAACTTAGAATAACAACAGTAGAGTCTCCTACCTTGAAGCATTCTTATTTCAGCTCAGTCGACTTGACCACAGCATTACTCTCCTGTTTTGCAGAGTATTTAAGGCATGCAGGGATTAAATGACTACCTTGAGGTGATGTTGGTAATTGCATTTTAAAACTTGTCGAAGAGTGATTTTGATTCACATAAGGCATTTTACAAGAGGGTGATTTTAGCTGATAGAAAACAAGGCATTCTGACAGTGGGTTGCGTATCCTGTTGTTCTGTGAGGAAGAGACCTAAAAGGTTTTGTCTGAAGTAACGATGTTATCCATGGAAATGGCATTTTTCTTAGAAGGTTAAATTGCATAGTTTTGGTGGAGATAGAGATTATGCTTAGTACATAGGAGTTCAACATGTTTGTTGATTGAAATTTAAAAAATGAATGACACTGTTTGTTATGCAGCAGCGTACTCACCTACCAGGCATGCATGTTGAGTCTGTTTTCCCAGGGCTGCTAATAAGCTCTTTTTGCTATTGATGCTTTATCTTACCTAGTGTCCTTGTGTTTGGGAATAGGCAGGGTAGAATCCAGCCATTGTCTGTGATAGTCAGCAAAGCAAACCAGCGATGGTAGGAACCCATGACTGGCGACTTTTAGCACCATATCAGGCAAATGTGAAAGAAATATTTAAAACTTCAGATTACTTCTTAAAGCTGTTTTATGCGAGAAAGGAAGTTACAGCCTGTGTATCCAAAAATAAATGAAGAAGAAAAGATTTTGTATGTGTTGCAGGGCTGGAACATGGAATTGTGTTCTACACGAATTTATAGAAGCGCTTGCAGCTTCTGATAATTGGAATTGAATGTATTCTCATGAAATTTGCTTTACCCTTTTCCACAGAGTTGCTGGAGTGCTGAAATGCAGAACCTAGAACAATACTGAATATGGACTGGGTCTGAGCTGCTGTACAGCTGTTGAAGGAAGTCTGAGGCACCCTGGAGAGAGATCTGGGCTTTCAGTACCCTTCTCAGGCCCCCAGCCCTCCTAGAGCATTCCTCAGCGAGATCTGTCAGCTTGCCATGCACAGGTTTTGCCTTGTCCCAGATCCTAGACCAGTGCTAAGTGGCAGCAGCAAGCCCTTACGCACATTCCTATTGAGGACATTCCTTATTGTATTCCCTTGCGGACGTCATAGTGTTACTGGGGGGTCCTTGTTCTTAGAGCTCCCAAGATGGTGGCTGCTTCCAAGATGGTGGCAAGCCTCGTGTTCTCTGACCTGGGGTTCTTGGCCTCATGGATTCCAAGGAATGGAACCTTGGGCCATGTGGGGAGTGTTATAGCTCTATTAGAAGCCCTGGGTCACGGAAGAGAACCGTGGAACCTAGTGACTAGTGTTCAGCTCAATTAGGACAAACCCTGGCACTTGGCCATGCAGGAACAATGGCAAGCCTTTATCCCGATCCGGAGTGGCAACAGGCACCTTGCTGGATCAGAAACGCAGTGGACACCCTGCCAGATCCGGAGGGGAGAAGTCAAGGGCGGGTCTGGGACGACAGCCAACAGCGGTGGTGGACGGCAAGCGAAAGCTCAGTTTGAGCCATCACAAACACAGACCAGAAGAGTGGGCAGTTGCAAGATTTAACTGAGTGAAAACAGAGCTCCCATACAATGGGAGGGGACCCAAAGGGGGTTGCTGTTGCCGGCTCAAATGCCTGGGTTTATATCCCGATCATTGTCCCTCCCCCTGTGCTCTCAGGCAATAGATGATTCGCTATTTCTTTACCTTCTGTTTTTGCCTAATTAGCATTTTAGTGAGCTGTCTTTACTACCTGATTGGTTGGGTGTGAGCTAAGGTGCAAGGCCCCTGTTTAAAGGTGGATGCAGTCACCTTCCCAGCTAGGCTTAGGGATTCTTAGTCGGCCTAGGAAATCCAGCTGCTCCTGTCTCTCAATAGTGCCCCAGCTCCTACTATTGGGTGTCTTTGTGGTGGCTTCAATGGCTTATTTCAAAACTTACCTGGACCTGGTGGTCCCAGAGAAAGCTTCTAGAATTCAATGTGCTTCCGCAAGTGGGAGCCACTTTCTCATCTTGACTCAGCGGTTCCATTCTGATTCTTAACCTCCAATGCCAGCTATCTTCAGCATATTGCAAACTTCAGCAAACGAACAAAGCCAAGACTACTAATCTGTCAGGAATCTTTCTGCAAATCCGAAAAAAGCTCTGGGAGGGCAGAGGGCAGTGTCTTGTGCACTTAGAGAATGCCTTCATGTATATATCTGTATTACGCAGTTTTCTTAAGGGTGTCTTTTTCTCTGGAAAGATCCAACCCTGTCCCAGGCTACATGACTTGGAAGGCAGAGAAGTGTTGGATTTCAGCCCCACTCACCCCTCAGCTAGGTGCCTATGTGCATTAGACCACCTATTTGACTATACAAATGGCTTATGCCCATTTAAAAAATTATTTTTCTAGAAGGCTTTCTAGTCCAGGAATTGCTCTAACACAATAACAATAAATAACACAAATAATTGCTCTAACACAATAAACAATAAATAACAATAAATTGCTCTTTATGCTTACCTGAATCTTGGCTTAGCACAGAAGGAGCCAGGATTTATAGGCAGACCTTCCAGATGTCAACAACTACTGAAGTATGAAATTTTGACATCATCTAGATTTAGCAATGTGTTTCTATTGGCCTGATGTCATTTGTACCATTGTTTTCACACAGGCATCCCTATTATAACCAAACCCAATGCCTAGACAGTGCCTGGCCTATAAGAGAGATACAATAAAAAAGTTGTGGGCTCAGTTAACAAGCCATTGCATCACCCACCATCAATGCCTTCCTGCTGACCAAGAACCAGACCAAGAACCACGTTGACCACGTCTTGCTACCAGGAAAATCACACTATTTGTCCAACAAATCCTAAGATATAATAATAAAGATGAAAAGTGACATTAAAAAGTATTACTAAAATTAGGATATCAATCTGCATGTACTTAAATACATGAAAAGAGGTAATATAATGTGTATGAAAAGAGGTAATATAATGTGTATGAAAAAAATGTTCTACTGAATGATTTTGGAAGCAGTTGACAAATTATTTTACCAGAAAGAGTAAGAATGGCATAATCATCTGTAGATACCACAGTACATATAATTCTCTATGAGATGGTTAATAACAGTGGAGTTGATCTTGGGAAAACATGCACGAATTGTGTGTAGCTTGCCAGCCGTTTTTCCCTCAAACCTTTATACTTGTGGCTTGTTTAACATCTTATAATCCCTTATGATTACGTTGTTAAATCAATTTTTTTCATGTTTCTTTTGTGGCCATCTTTTATAATTTTTATTTTTATACAGCCAGTGGATCCCTGTTGTGAGGATGGCATGGGAGCGATGACTTCCTTCCAGCCTAAGGGATTGTGCACCGAAGACAGCACAGACAAGCATCCTTGGTCATTGCATGGAATAGAACATTTCAACAGCTCAAACACACTGGCAATGCTCCAGGAGAGGAATGAATGTTTCCTTCCTATGCATGTCATTTTGTATTAGCAGAAGCTGGACAGCTTGAGAATTATTGCTTGTATATCTGGAATTAAATTTCTAGCTCTCCGAATGTTCATCCTTTACAGCAGTGCCATGTTCTTGGAAGTTTAGCCAGTAATAGTGTTTACTGCCACAATAAATACAAGTTGGGGGAAGCTGGTCACATCCACTCTCCTTCTTTACTGAACATAATGAATGATCACCCATTGCGTGGATAGCAAAGCAATCAGGAAGTAAAACCTTTCTTGTTCTTTTTTGGCTCAATGAAAGGCAATACACGTGCTTGCTAACAACTACATGGCCAAAGAAAACACTCAAATAAACCTGCGAGTTTGTTCTTGCTTGGGGAGCAGGAGAAGTTAATGCCATGAGGCCATTCTAAAGTGGACCAGGTGAGTTGGATACATTAAAATGATTAATAACAGGGATGGTGAATGATGTCCCTCAAGAACATACATGATTCTTTCCTCCACCACTTGTCTTCAGTCTTTCCATTGAGATAAAAATCAGTTACTTATATGTACAAAAATAAAGGAAGGAGCTCATAAAAAATTAAAAAGTGGTATCAGAATGCAAAATAAATAAGACAGAATATGAACCAAGTCTTGTAACAATGTTAAATACATGAAATGAGGCTGTAAGTCTGTGATTGCAGTAAGAGGCACACAGGGGCATTTGAGTTCGGTCTTAAACAGCAGAAAGCATTTTGTCGTGTAGACATGGAAAGAGTGCCTCAGGCAGCTGAAATAGTACACAAGTGGGTGAAGAGGGGAGAAACGCCTTTGAGGGCATGGAGTTTGGCTGTGTAGACAGGGCATATGGATTCAGTCTACAGAGAGCAGGCTGGCGATGCAACTGGGTGATGAGCACAGGGCAGGCTGAACCAGCGGAAGAGCCCAGGACCCCTCCAAATAGAAGCAGTTTAAAAATTCCCGCTCAGGTTTGTTATTTAATACTTCAGAGGATACAGACAACGTATCAAAAGAAGTGTCAGGATCGGATTTTTATGTGAAATTTCATTTGGCTACTGGGTTTTGTTTTCTTTTATTAGAAGAGTCTATCATTGCTTGTTGTCAGCATGCAAGTCTTCACGCTGAGGGTGCACCTGGCACTTCCTGCAGTGGTGGGGTTTTATAGCATGCACCACACAGCTGCACCACTGCCCGCCTCCTGACCTGACCCATGCAACACAGCACTCTGCAGATGCCTCTTGTTCCTGGTCCTCCGGGAGTCTCCTCACTAACCATTTCCAGCTGTTAGCACCTATATGGGCCACTGTTTGGAAAAATGCGGAGACCATTTGGACCCAAATGTCTTACTTAATGTTTCATTGATGCATACTTTATATACCACAAATATCACCAATTATAAGCATAAAATATGATAAGTTTTGACATAAAAACTCAGTCTTATATTCACCATTACATTACAGAAAGTTCCTTCCTTATGTTTGAAAAAAATCATTTTAAAAAGAAAGGCTGTGGTGGCCTTGTGGAATACACTCGTGGGCTTTCAGTGTGAGACGCCTTCTGGGAGCCATGATCAAGCCTGGACTTTGAATAAGGCAGCTGGAGAGTGGAGGATTCATGGAAGGTACACTTTGGAGGAGGAGATCTAGAAACTTTGTTAGTGTGTATGATGGGATGTAATAGCAATCAATTACATATCAATAACTAGGGTAAATTTTCAACATTATTGTTGATAATAGAAACTGATGAGTTACCTACGCAAATAATAATTTTAAAAAAGGTAAATTTTTGCTGTGGTTCTATAAAAATAATGCTGTTTACCCGAACTGATCCATGCTCTTCACCATTTATGCAAGATTATCTTGCAGAAGCATAGCAATTATCTACATCATTAATGTGGTCGGGGCTCTTGAGTGAATTCTATTTCATTGGCATTAAGCACATTCTTCAGTGCTAAAAAATGAGGTAGCTTCTCATGTTGTGTGATATTTAACAAATTTAGCACATTGAAAGGGTTCTCTGGGGTAAAATAAGATTTTTGTAGGTTGACATTTTGTATATTTTCCTAAGCCGATGTAAATACTAAACAAAGAGATGGCAGTGAGACTTCTGCAAGGTATCAATACAACCTCAAATGACTAAGTGCATGGCATTTTCTAAATTTTTAAAATTACTTCTTGAATACTTATTATGCCCTTATTCCGCACCAGGTAGTGGAGATATAAATAGAGATCATTTCTATTTCCATTAAGCTTTAAAACTTAGTGGAAAGAAAACTGACTTTAATCAAATAATGCTACCAAGATATAATGTAAGTGATAAGTGCAAAGAAGAAAAAGCGTTAATTGTAGAGCATCTATACTGGGGAATCCTAATACACTCTGGAAAATAGCTGAAAAGTTTCTTTGAGAACATGACATTTGAATTGAAATCTCAAGTTCAGGGACTAGAAATGAGGATCTGAACCAAGAGAAGAGCTTTTTCCAGGACAGGAGTTTGGACAATGTGAAGCACTTGGGAAGATGGAAGATGGTGAATGTGAGCTGAGGCGAGTGGAGAGGGAGAGTAGAGGAGACAAGGCAGGTAGAGCAGACACTTGATCGTGAGGGACATGGGAGGCCATGCCATGGACTTGACCCTTTCTCTTACCTGTGATGATGCGTCTGAGAGACTTTATGCAGGAGAGCAGCACGATTGCATTTGGAAATGGCCATCAGGCGGCCATGTGGAGTCTCTATTGCTCAGAAGACAGCAGGACACCACCTGGAAGCAATTCCGAGTAAGACACAGTGCTCAAGACAATGTTCGGATTAACCCTACGTTCCACCAATAGGTATCAAGGACTCCCGACGTTTCAGGCATGGCACGGGGTTTGGAACAGAGCAGTGGGAAAATGACAAAGGCCCTGCTTTTCATTCTAGTGGGTGTGTCAAGGGCTTAGAAGATCAGTAACAAAGGACAATGTGGGAGAGAAAAGAATGGAACAAAAAAATGACAGGAATGAAAGTAGATCTATGGGTTTACACTGGGGAAATGTCAAAGTTCTGAGGGGAAAGGAGAAAACAACAGTGAACCCTACTCTGAACCAGTGTCAACAATTAATTAACAAAGTATAGAAATTAGCTGATTTTTTTTTTTGCATATGTACCCTGTAAGAACAGGAGAGGAATTTTATTAGAACCCCCTTTTCTAGAGGGATAATGGCCAGGCTGTTCATTTTCTGTGATTTGCAGTTCTGTAAATATATTTATATGATCATCAACTCTATATCTAGCCTACAGATTCACAACTGAAATATAGTAAATATGGAGCATCTGACAATGCAGAGCTGCTGTGTTTACTAAAGCACTTATTACATAAAAATAATATCTGTTATTCAAGTGGGTTCTAAATTTGAACATGATACATACAATTCTGGTTATATTAACTATTGGAGTTAAGGAAAATGAATGAGGTCTACCTAAATTGATATGTGAGAAATTAAAAGCAGAATAAACACCCACCCACAGTGAGTGGCAGGTATTCTAATACTTTCTAATGTACTTCATGGAATGTTTACAGAAATAGAAATGACTAAGATTCGTTTTTGAAGACAATTTTGTGGCTAATGGAAGTAGTTAATTTGTAATGTTTGATAATCTAGAGCTTTGATTAATCTTAGAGCTTCACTAAGTAAATTATAACACAGTTATCACACTTATAACAATTCAGTGTTATAAGTTACTTAGTGAACATTTAGGATTCATGATTGACTCTCTTGAAACCATCCTGGATAGTTCAATTCTGGAGCCGTTTCTTTTTCCTTGATATTTACATTTCATTAGTTTTCATTTGAGACCATTTAGATTTAATAGTTAACAAAAACCTATTTGCCTTTAACCTAATGTAGGTTAAGTATGTTTTTCATTTGAATAGAGATGTTAAGACATTTTTGTTTTAAATTTATATATTTCATAACTGAAGTGTTCTCAGGATATGTCATTAATGAAGGCAACAGTATATATTAAAATAGAATAACATGAAGAAAGGAGGTGTTAACCAATTGATGGCCAAGGAGTACAATTCAGTACCAAAACCTTATCGTTTTCCAATTTATCCTATAGAACTGCTTGAATGATTAAATCACTTAAAAAGTTCCCAAATATCTTGTGCTGACGTTCGCAGAGCCCTGATGTGGCAGTGCAGTTTCTATAGTGAAACACCCGAGTGCAGTTTCTATAGTGAAACACCCAAGTGCAGCTTTTACAGCGAGACACCCGAGCGCAGTTTTTACAGTGAGACACCCGAGCGCAGTTTTTACAGTGAGACACCCGAGTGCAGTTTCTATAGTGAGACACCCGAGTGCAGTTTCTATAGTGAGACACCCGAGTGCAGCTTCTATAGTGAAACACCCGAGTGCAGTTTCTATAGTGAGACACCCGAGTGCAGTTTTATAGTGAGACACCCGAGTGCAGCTTCTATAGTGAAACACCCGAGTGCAGTTCTTACACTGAGACACCCGAGTGCAGTTTTTACAGTGAAACACCCGAGTGCAGTTTCTATAGTGAAACACCCGAGTGCAGTTTTATAGTGAGACACCCGAGTGCAGTTTCTATAGTGAGACACCCGAGTGCAGTTTCTGCAGTGAGACACCCGAGTGCAGTTTTTACAGTGAGACACCCGAGTGCAGTTTCTATAGTGAAACACCCGAGTGCAGTTTCTATAGTGAGACACCCGAGTGCAGTTTTATAGTGAGACACCCGAGTGCAGTTTTTACAGTGAAACACCCGAGTGCAGTTTCTATAGTGAAACACCCAAGTGCAGTTCTTACACTGAGACACCCGAGTGCAGTTTTTACAGTGAAACACCCGAGTGCAGTTTCTATAGTGAAACACCCGAGTGCAGTTTTATAGTGAGACACCCGAGTGCAGTTTCTATAGTGAGACACCCGAGTGCAGTTTCTATAGTGAGACACCCGAGTGCAGTTTTATAGTGAGACACCCGAGTGCAGTTTTTACAGTGAGACACCCGAGTGCAGTTTCTATAGTGAAACACCCGAGTGCAGTTTTATAGTGAAACACCTGAGTGCAGTTTCTATAGTGAGACACCCGAGTGCAGTTCTTACACTGAGACACCCGAGCGCAGTTTTTACAGTGAAACACCCGAGTGCAGTTTCTATAGTGAGACACCCGAGTGCAGTTTCTACAGTGAAACACCCGAGTGCAGTTTCTATAGTGAAACACCCGAGTGCAGTTTCTATAGTGAGACACCCGAGTGCAGTTTCTATAGTGAGACACCCGAGTGCAGTTTCTATAGTGAGACACCCGAGTGCAGTTTCTATAGTGAGACACCCGAGTGCAGTTTTTACAGTGAAACACCCGAGTGCAGTTTCTATAGTGAAACACCCGAGTGCAGTTTTATAGTGAGACACCCGAGTGCAGTTCTTACACTGAGACACCCGAGTGCAGTTTTTACAGTGAAACACCCGAGTGCAGTTTCTATAGTGAGACACCTGAGTGCAGTTTCTATAGTGAGACACCCGAGTGCAGTTTCTATAGTGAGACACCCGAGTGCAGCTTCTATAGTGAAACACCCGAGTGCAGTTCTTACACTGAGACACCCGAGTGCAGTTTTTACAGTGAAACACCCGAGTGCAGTTTCTATAGTGAAACACCCGAGTGCAGTTTTATAGTGAGACACCCGAGTGCAGTTCCTACACTGAGACACCCGAGTGCAGTTTTTACAGTGAAACACCCGAGTGCAGTTTCTATAGTGAGACACCCGAGTGCAGTTTCTACAGTGAAACACCCGAGTGCAGTTTCTATAGTGAAACTCCCGAGTGCAGTTTTATAGTGAGACACCCGAGTGCAGTTCTTACACTGAGACACCCGAGTGCAGTTTTTACAGTGAAACACCCGAGTGCAGTTTCTATAGTGAGACACCTGAGTGCAGTTTCTATAGTGAGACACCCGAGTGCAGTTTCTATAGTGAGACACCCGAGTGCAGCTTCTACAGTGAAACACCCGAGTGCAGTTCTTACAGTGAGACACCCGAGTGCAGTTCTTACACTGAAACACCCGAGTGCAGTTCTTACACTGAAACACCCGAGTGCAGTTTTTACAGTGAAACACCTGAAGTCTTATCATGACACAATCAGTCATTTCATTTCGCTTCATGACTAAGTGTTGCCATTTCATTTGGCTCTAGTTCAAAAAGACTGATTAAGCAACAGTCTATGATTAGCTTGGTGATAACACAATCTATTTGTGTCACATTTATGTGATTTCAATAGAACAGGATTTTGGATGGAAGAAAGTAATTTGCTAAGAAAATCTTGACTCAAAACTGGAAAAAATAGACAACATTGTAAGAGGTTTGTGATGGTCATAGAGTGTGGATGAATAGGGAACGTGGGCATGAGGGGCCCACCTCCACAGCGTCCCACCCCTTAGATCGACTGACTTTCCACAGATGTTAATTCACAGAAAATTGTATTGATGCTTATTCAGTTCTTAAAACATCCTTGGGAAAATAATAATAAGTAAACATCAAGGATTTCTTTTAAAACTCCTCCATGCACAATTAAAAATATAATTTTGCAAAGCCCTTTCACATCTGGTATGTCTGTCATTAGCATTATCTTATATGATCTCAAAGGCAGATTTAATTTCTTTATTTTACAATTAAGCCAATTAAGGCACATAGATTTTCAAGGATTTACTTCTGATTCACTTTTTTAGAGGGTGTACTAAAATTATACCACAGTTTCTGAAGTATAATTTTAGGCTTTTTTAAAAACTATATTTCCTAGTGTGGTGGATTTATTTTTTAAGACTGCAAATTAAGGTTTCACGTGGCCTTATTCTCCAAATTAGATGTTAGATAGATAGATCGTTATTTGTCAACCCAATATCATTGTCTTTTTCTTTTTTATGCATCTGATATAAACAGAATACGTTTCATAATCATATTCTAAAGTCTTGTGGGTAGGGGTGACCCGTGTCTGAGTTCTGGCAAATGATCGATGCGCAGAAGCACTGTGTGGACCATCTCTGAGGGCCGCGTCAGTGCTGACTCAGGAAGAGGGGAGCCGTTCTGTGCTTTTCCTGTCCTTCCTTTTCGCTGCCTGGAAAGCAGAATGATAGCAGTGTTTCCAGCAGCTGTCTTGGGCCATGGCACAATCTTGTGAATGAGAGTCACATGCTGAGGGTTGAGGGGAAAAATAAGAATGAAGGGTCTTGTTTCATTCAAATTCATGAAACCTCTGTGTCACCTTTGAGCTGTAATCGGCCTGAATTCTTTTACATGAGAGGATAACTTCGTGTGTTTAAGCCAATATTTGGATTTTCTGTTATATATAGACCACTCCAATCCTAACTGATATTAAACAAGTATTAGAGTATTAAAGTATTAGAAACATGGATATTAGCCTTTTGGGTGTGAAAGTGTTAATATCACTAAAGTTGGCTTTTACATAGAGGGAAATGGTTTATCTATTCACTAATAAATCAGATGCATATCAATTTTATGGGCTTATCAAATATTCTAAAACAAGCCAAAAATCTTATTAGATGTAAGAAAGTTTTTAGTCTCAATGAGCTGAGCTTATTATTTATTTTCATAAGAATTTTTGGCGGTATGTCTATATAGTGATAATAAATACAACATTTTACCCATAATCCGATGAAAACTGGGATAGTCTATTGCAGAACAAATTCTGAAACGAGGAAGGCAAATGAGTTATTTCTTTTCCCAAACCTTTAAGTATGTGACCTTCAACAGGATCTGTGGGCTTTAGTTTTCTCAATAATGAAATCGGAGGGTAAGTCTTAAAAGTGTGTAACTTCAATTTTGGTTTTTAAATTATGGCCAAATAATATTATGAGAAACTTTATATCATATAATCGTTAGATTGTAAAGAAAACAGATATTATCGAGTAATAAGATCTAGTCTCTATATTGATTTGATTCTTGTTTAATTTTGCACAAACTCTATACCTATGGAGGAAATGAAGTGGCTTTTGTTGTAGGCAGATATTTATATTATTTTAAACTGCAGGGATTTGCAGTAAATGAGGGATTATAAATATGTATGTGGGAAAGGACTGGATATTAAAAGAAAAAAGAACTACTCAAAGATAAAATGGATGGTAAACATTTTTTTAAAAAAATCTAGCATGCTCAAGAACATATGTGATAGACAAATCAGAAATCAGGAAAGTCAGGAATGGTGAAGCTTGTAAAAGAAAAGAGAAGGTCCTGTTTAAGAAAAAAAGAGAAGAATGAGTAGTTTCAAGAGCTAGTATATCATCCAAATGAAGCTGCGTGGCTCCACCACTGGCTAGGAGTGTGACCTCATGACAAATACTTAACCGTCCTAAACCTCAGTAGTTTGTTGATGATCATGATCTCTAATGAAAATTCTCTGTGGGACTTGCACAAACTTGGTCTTTAAAAGCTTAGCTCCATTGTTATGAATTTCACCTAACACTGAAAACAGAAAGGTAAAGAAAGAAGAGTTCTGAATAGGCAAAACAGACAATACACCTATTTTAGGAGATAAAATTTACTTTTGCTTATAAAACCCCCATTCTTTATTAAACAGCCTTGTGTGGCCAATTTCCGTATTTTTCCAGTTCACCAGCTTTCCCACTTCATTGAATTTGTCAAAATGTAAATGCAAGAATAGTTGTTTTGTTTAACTCAAATCCAGTTAATGAGAAATACCATGTAAGAATAAAGGATATAAAATTTACCTATAATATTGAAAATCCAAGAATCACATATCATCCTGCTTTGGTTCTTGTAAAATGTATTTTCAAAAATCTTTGTGGAAAACCATTTACATTATTTCTAGTGAATTCAGAAGTCACTCAACAATCAGGCAAGTATCTGCATTGTAGAAAAATTACAATATGATAAAGCATATACTGAACAGAGGTGAACAGCACTTCATTTCAAGGCTCTCAAACACAAACGCTCATAAAATATTGTGGGATTTGTAGTATAGGAAGCTACAAAAATTGAAATGCAAATGTATAAGAAAGCAGAACTAAGGAAATAACGTGGTTATACAAAGATGGGTGACACAGTTTAGGCGTTTGCTTTCTTTCTTTGTTTTTTATTAAAAGTTCCAAAATGGACTAATTTCCCACTAAAGCCAAACCCAGTTCATTTTACAGATGAACTCTTTAAAATGAAAGATAAATAGTAAACCATTCTCTCAGAATTCCATCCTGCAGAGGCTCTGAGCACCAACTATCTGTCTGAGGTACACTTTAGTTTTTAAGTTGAGTTAAAAGTAATAAAAATATGTGAGAGTCTTTAGACAATGGCACATTAATGGAGTTGCTGGAATGGTCTGAGAAATGCAGAACTCTGAATAATGTTTATTATTATTTTTGAAGGTTTTTATCTTGTTTTGTTTCATTCTGTTTTTGCTAAAAGCTGGGGCTTCCACGAATGACTTTAGGAAAGTTGGAACTGAATTATTTATGCTAAAAATGAGAATCTGAAGTTTAAATGTGAATAACTTGTATAACAACATCCAAGGCCATAGGATTCAGAAAAACAATGAGGTCATCTCAATAACTCAAACTGTTAGGAAGTATTTTTTTTCCATTTTTACTATAATAGTTTCGGGGAGAACATGCTACCTGATTAAGCTTGATGGTTAAAGCACATTTCCAAAAGCACTTTCGTAAGTAACATACCTACTTAGCAGAATCTAAAAGACAGGTAATCACTTTAAAATTTCTTCTAATGAATGTCCTGTGTTCAAATCCTTTGTTTTCACAGGATTGGGCTTGTTGTTGTTGTTGTTATTCATTGTCTGGAATACCTTTGCTATGAATCAAAGCAAGCGTCATGAGAATGGCCGAGTTCAGCTGGAGAGGAGCCCACTCGGTGGGTTTCCATGTGGATAATCATGCTCTTGCAGCCTTTGGGAGGTCATTTGCTGCAGGAGATTCTAAAATGAACCTGCTATGGAAATCAGAGGAGGGAGTGTGGCCTCCATCTTCTGTAATGAGAAGTATATACATCCTCAGGGTCATTGCATTCTATGGGGACAGGGCAGGGAACTAAATAAAACAAGCGAAGGTGCCAGCAAATACAGTGGAGATAAACTGTGTTGTTCTTCTTTGTCTTTGTTTGGCAACACTACCAGATTTGAAGAATTGAACAAAAGTACTAGCTTATATAGGAATAAAATAACATTTTGCCTTTGCTAGGTTCTATTTTTCTTTAGAGCCACTTAACCAGATACAGCATAGTAAATACAGCAGTTCAAGAGGAAGATGGTAAAATAAAGGACAACAACAAAACTCCGAATATTTGCAGCTTATTAAATGGCACATTTTGAAAAGTGTGGCTTAGAAGATATCCAAGAAATTAACTTTTTCCGTGTGGTGACACATATCTGATAATGTTGCAGCATTATATATGGTTTGGGTTACCTGTATCTATTCATTTTTAAATGTGTAGAGCATTTCCTAGAAGCAAGCAGGCTTGCTAGATTCTTAATAAATATTAACTCATTTAATCATCTTAAGAGTTCTCTGGAATAGACATTATTATTGGTATTGTTATTCCCTTTTAACTTATAGAAAAACAGAGAGTCAGAGAAGTTACTTAAGTTTATGGATTATTACTGAGTGGTATCTCATTATTTGAGAATTATATACAACATTTGTCTATATTGAAATAAGACGTTTATATTTCATAGTTATTTGTTTATGAGATCATAGCAAAATTCAAAATCAGTTATTCTCTCGTGTGAAATGCTTTAAGCATGAGCATAAATATATTTGTTAATATAAGAAGTTAAGGTCAACGTGATGAAATTGTTTTACAACATTTTGCTGGATGGCTTAATTTTCTTTAACTTACATTGTGTTCAATGGAAAACTTAAAAATGTCAGGTTGCTGAATCATGCGGAGGCAATCTTCATAAAATGCCTGAAGGTGATTGCTAAAAAAAAGCCGAAGCGGTGATGGTATAGTTTATGCTAAAAAAAAAAAAAAAAAGCAGAAGGTGAGCAGAGAATGGTTCCAGAAGACAGGATATTGTACATAGGTTTGCAAAAACGCATTTCTCTCGAAGATGAATCTGCATGTAGTAAAACATACCAGTGCGTTGTCAAGGATGTGGAGCAAACAGAACTCCCATACACTGCTGATGGGAGTGTACAATGCACAACCACTCAGGAAAACTGGCAATTCCTTACAAAATTAAACATGCACCTACTCTTTGTCGTAGCAATTCCGCCTCTAGGCATTTATCCAGCAGATATGAAAACGCATGCACAAAAAGGTGTGTATTTAAGGGTTGACAGAGCTTTATTCCTAATATCTGAGCACTGCAAAACTCTATTGTCAATCCATAGATAGGTGAATTTTTTTAAAAAGTTCATTCAGACAATGAAATACCGCTTTCCAATGAATAGAACTGACAACTGACATATATAACCACAGGAAAGAATCTCAAAACATATTTCTAACTGATGGAACTAAGACACACAAAAAGTCATATCATAGGATTGCACAGATATGAAATACTGGAACAGGCAGAATGATAGTGACAGGGAACAGATAGGTAGTTCCCTGGGGGCAAAATAAAACTTTGTGGGGTGATTGAAATGTCCTTTATCTTGACTGGGAGTTATGTAAGTATATATTTTATCAAAACTCATTGAACTGTATACTTACAATGGGTACATTATTTTGCATGTATAGATCTAAAAAGGAAAAAGTACTAATACCGCGTTTTATATTCTAACAATTTATCAATAAGAGTAAATTACTCTTATTTAGGGAGACCCAAAGTGATGAAAAGAAACTGAGTAAGCAAAAGTCAAACCAGGAATTCAGACTTAAATTTTACCATAATAGAATTAATAGAGTGATTTTTGTCTAAAATTCTCTGGACTCTATCCTTTATCTGTATATTTTATTGTGTAGTCAAAAATATTTAAAAGCTAAAATCATTATTTTTATTTTCTCAAACATAAATGGTGAATGTAAAACTACTCTGAGTTTCTTTAATTTTCACGACAAACTAAAGGTTAAGCCACTCTTTCTGGAAGGCCACACCAAAGCTTCATGAATGATTCTAAGTGACAACGACCAGGGTAAAATAAAGTACTTCGAACATAAGACTACAGTTATGATAGGCCTTAAAATCTCAAATTCTTAACAACAGAAACTGCACAATCTCCATTAGTTAAAAGGATGCACGTGTGCTATACACCACCTTCTTAGAGCAGGCAATGAAATAGGAAGAAATGGGCAAATTCAATGTTTTAGTAGGCAGTTTGTGATAATATTGATGATTTTAGCATACTGATGTTCCTTAATGCATATTCTGCCAAATAAGTCATTATCACAGCTCTCCAATGAAGAGGAAGTTTTAGTAAAAGCAAATAGGCATTAGGATAGCTGAAAACTCACTAACTACTGCTATTTAAATAGAGAAATATAGTGCTATTATAAAAAGTATTTGCTATCCTCTTTAAATGTTCTCCAATGAGATTAGACTTCTGTAGAGAAAATATGCTATAATAAAAGTGTGAAGCATGAGGCTGATGTTGATGGAGGAAATTCAGTGCTAGGTTAGCAGCAGATAAGTTAAGCTATTAAAACACGTGTGTTCACACCACAGCCAGCGAAATTTCTTAATGGTTGCTATATGGACACCATGGCAGCATTCTTCCCTAATGGAGCGCTGCGTGTTCAGCCGATCAATCAACCTCGCTTTTTATCTGATGTTTGCAGGCTTTTTACTAAAACAGAAAAGAGGCTCTTACTGCCTGCAGGAAGTTTGAAATTGAATGGAGGAATTGGAGGCAAATAGATTGAATCATACTGAAAGATGTACAAAGTCATCTTCTCACAGGTGAACTTTCTTTTAGAAACACGTTAATAATCCACTTGACAAATGGCTTTCAGTCGCAATTCTGTGTTATTTATCACCATCATGACCAGTCTCTCTTGGTTTAGTTTAGTCTGGTAGTAGTTTAACGAGTAAGAACTATTTTGAAGGTTGATTAATAATTTGAAAAGTAAGTTATCATGTTGAAAGAATGAAATGTAATTCCAAAGTGAAATACAACCAACGGAATGATCATGGGGCAGTTCTTCCCTCTGACTGTGAATTGAGCTAAACGCATGTCAGGTATGAAGAATGCTAGAGTGATGCATGGCCCAGCTAGAACTAGAGGCAAATGCATGCAATTGAGATTTCCAAACTCTCCTCTCCACTTTTCCATTACCACCTTCTGGACTTGTTTTCCATTTATTAAATATAATCATTAAGTGAGTTCCTTCCTTCCTTCCTTCCTTCCTTCCTTCCTTCCTTCCTTCCTTCCTTCTTTCCTTCCTTTTTGACAGAGCTTTGCTCTGTCGCCAGGCTGGAGTGTAGTGGCGTGATCTCTGCTCACTGCAACCTCCGACTCCCTGGTTCAAGCAATTTTCCTGCCTCAGCCTCATGAGTAGCTGGGATTACAGGTGTGTACCACCATGCCTGGCTAATTTTTGTATTTTTAGTAGACACCGGGTTTCACCATGTTGGCCAGGTTGGTCTCGATCTCCTGACCTTGTGATCCGCCCACCTCGGCCTCCCAAGTCGTGAGCCAATGCACCCAGCCATTTGTGCTTTCTCTGTTTTGGGTGACCATATAAATTATGATCCAAACTGTGACATTTCTGAAACAGACAGGGGCACTAATCAAAGGGGACATTAGGACAATACATAATAGACCTGCAGTGTTCTGGGCAGATCAGGTTGTGAGGTCATGCCACCTTCAGTCCTTGTTTTAGGCATCATAAACATGCCCATTGCTTTAACTCTCAGCTCTTTGAAGATGACTCCTAAATGCATGTCTTATATCAAGCTCAACTCTTTTTGATACTACTAACCTACTCAAAAACTTACAAAGGTTCCCCATTGCCATACTGTGTCATTCAAGACTCTCTTAGATAACCCAGATGATATTTCCAAAAGCAAATTCATTCCTCTGCACTCCCTGAGGCATAACTTAGAGTCATTCAATCAAACTGAATTGACTCATTATTTCATAATTTAACTATTTATTGCCCAGAATTGTATTGTTTCCTCTACCTAGAATTTACTCTTCCATCTCCTATTTCTATTTTTATTCACATGAAATTAATTCTAATTTTTAAGCATCTCCTTGAATTCTAGATACGTAACTTTTTTTTGATATGACTTCTCCAACATGAGCAAACAAGAATGAGTTCTCTACCTCTCTTAAATTTGATTATAATTTTTACATTACTACTTCACCTGTGTTTTCTTTTACTGGTGTTTTATACTAATGTATGAAATTTGTTAACTTTTAGGCAAAATTATAGCCTCTTTGAGAACTATAGATTTCATCTTATGTGTTACTGTTTCCATAGTAGCTTGTTTTGGTTGGGGTTGTAGCAGATATTCAGTAAAAATATATTGATCGCCCAAGCTCAAGAAAGAGAGAGAGATCAACTTACAAAACAGC
Source organism: Pan paniscus (assembly GCF_029289425.2). Taxonomy (NCBI): domain Eukaryota; kingdom Metazoa; phylum Chordata; class Mammalia; order Primates; family Hominidae; genus Pan; species Pan paniscus. The sequence continues at coordinate 186,746,291 of NC_073252.2, read as the reverse complement.
CATAACCTTGAATTATAGGTGCATCATTAGGAGTGCATCATTTTACTGGAATTAATAATAATCATTTGCGACATTATTTGTTGTGATTTTTTTTTCTGTTCTGTATAAATAACTGAATTATGTGACTTTGGTTTTTGAAATGGTTCATGACCAGATCTAGAAACAAATCCTCCTTCTGTCATCCAAAGGTAGGCTTTCAATATTTCTTAGACCCTGAGGAAAAGTATACTCATTCATGTAGACAAAAATTTTTCATGACTGAAGCTTAAGTTTTTACATTTCTTTAGAGTTAGGTAAGTGTTTTACGTGACTCAGAAAATGGCTAAAACTACAAAATTAAATTATATTAAATTAAAATTAAATTATAAAGACTTGTCAATTTATAAAAAGTAACTCATTCAAAATATAGAACAAAATTTTATCTTCCACATAAAATATATTCCTAAAATCCTCTCATTTTAAATTGTTTATCTCAGAGTGAATTTTTCCAAATTTGTAAGGGTTTCAAATTAATTTTGTGAAGTTATCCAATGTTTAATTTTATCTTTCAGAGGTGAAAAGTTTCTATTGGAGCCACATTAAATTTTAAAGTTTCTCAGCTTATATCACACCTTTTAGGGTACTGCATGTAAAATTGTACTCAAATAAATATCTGTTGCATAAATCCAGTTTTGCTTTTTCTCCAAAATTCTTACCTGGAGCATAAATTGCTGTTGTCTGATGCTAGAATTAGAAGTTTGTGCAGATTTAGTTTTAAACCTCTGTCTGTAGTGGCTCATTAAGATTGCTTTTCAGTATTTGCAAAATTATACAATCTCGAAGAACAATGTTCTCTCTAGAGAGTAAAACTTTATTTTAGCAAGTCACTTCAAAGCATCTCATGGAATTCCTACAGAAAAATGATGATATATGGACTGTCCGTGGCATGAAAATAGGGCTCCAAACTTGGAGTAGATTCTTGTTTGTTTGAATGAATGTTTCCTGGCATGTGGAGTTTATCAGCCTGTCACACAAGAAAGACTCAGGGTAGCATTCCACTCTTCCCATTTACCGGCTGTGTGGCATCTGTGATGGGCTCACTGTCCCCTCAAAATTCAGATATTGAAGTTCTAACCCCTAGTACTTCAGAATACAGCCTATTTTGGAGATACAGTCTTAAATTGCACAATAAAGTTTAATTCAAGTCTTTAGGATGGGCCTTAATCCAATCTGACTGGTGTCTTTATAAGAAGAAGAAATTTGTACACCAGAAATGTCCTTGCACAGAGGAAAGATCTTGTAAAGAGACAGAGGGAGGGTGGACAGCAAGCCAAGGAGAGGGGCCTCAGAGGGAACCTACCTTGCCAACCTCTTGATCTTGGACTTCCACCATCCAGAACTGTGCTGACATAACCTGCTTTTGTTTAGGCCGCCCAGTCTCTGGTACTTCGTTACGGTAGCCCCAGCAAAGGAACATGGCCTCTGACTCTCCACCACCATTGGTTGGCTCAACAGACACAGCCTCCTGCTCCCCACCTTAATGGGACTGACGGCTCCATGAAGTCCCTCAGGCCCCTCTGGAGAGCCCATCGTCTCATTGCCAGAGAGGCCACCTGGATAGTGTAGCTCATAGACTGCTCTGCTTCCCCACGTCCCAGACGAAGGGCTCTTCTATGCATGGCCTTATTTCTCATCTCACTAACAATATGGAAGAGCAGATCTCAAATGTAATGCAAGGCATGGGAAAAGTTTAACATGGAGAAAATGTGACATTTGATTCTGCTTTTATCATTATATAAAGTGGACAGAGTCCTTTTCATGACGATTTGGAGGCTGCTTGGAATGCTGAGAAGTGCTTCTCCCCCTGTGCTGATGTATCACCTCCCAGCATGGCTCAGTAGCAGAATACCAAGGAATCCATCCAAAGGATTCCCTTGATCTCCACCTCAGTGTCTTCCAGGCCAAGCTGCTGTGCCAGCACTGTAATGAGAGGGACTGGCCCCATAACACCGTGGGGGGACAACCCAATTGGCTTTGTGAGACAGAAGTGATCCACTGATGGGGAAATCCCATTTGTGATGTTTCTCACTATCTCTGTGTAACACGGTTCATGAAGGCAAGGCAGCCATGCTTATTTTGTTCTTTGAAATTCCTTCATGACACTCATTAGAACATTCTGCACAAAAAACACAGTTTAAATCCTGGCTACATATTCACCTTGGGGTGTGTACAGGGTAAGTAATGAGTCAATGACTAGAAATTCCCTACCCTCTGTTCAACTTTTAAAAATTATTTTAATTTAGGTACAGTTGTATACTATTTTAGTATACGTTTTTTAATTTTCAAAGTGCTTTTTTTTTTTTTGAGATGGAGTCTCGCTCTTGTCGCGCAGGCTGTAATGCAGTGGCATGACCTCAGCTCACTGCAACCTCTGCCTCCCGGGTGCAAGAGATTCTCCCACCTCAGCCCCCCAAGTAGCTGGGATTACAGGCAACCACCAGCATGCCTGGCTAAATTTTGTATTTTTAGTAGAGACAGAGTTTCTCCATGTTGGCCAGGCTGGTCTTGAACTCCAGACCTCATGTGATCCAGCTGCCTCAGCCTCCCAAAGTGCTGGGATTACAGGTGTGAGTCACTGTGCCCAGCCCTACTTCAACATGTCCTTTATCTCTGTTGCCATTCACTGAGCATGTATTTATGGAAGGCTGAGATACACCTGATGCTACTTTTTAGATACTTTGGCTTATTTTTAAGGTACTCTAGTCTATTCACCTATTATGAAAAATGAATGCTGTCCTTAGGGATCTTACAGTCTAGTACAGGTGAGAATTCATGCACATAAATAAGTATAACAAAAACTACGGAATCCAGGGGTTTGCTTTGGACAAGTCGAACACACATTTTCACTGTTGCCTTTTTCTATATTCAAAAACCAGCAGGAAAGAGGGCCCCACTAAAAATAAGATCATCACAAACAGGAAAGTGTTATTTCCCATTTTCTTTCAGTGCCTTGTATTATAAGGGAGTAGGATCTGGGGGTAGATGCTTATGTAACACAACACCTTAATGCATTTTCTCCTGTGCTAATGTTATGTCTGGAACCTGTCTGGGATAAGCAGCAGAAAACAAATTGCTTAGCAGGAGAAAATAACAGAAATGTAGAGGCTGAGGATTGATTGGTACCTAGAAAGGGGCAAAGAAATTCTCCCCTCAACAGTGAAAACTGAAGGCTTTTGTGATGAACGAGGACTAGGATAAATGATCTCTTGCAGGTAAATCGCCCAGGAATTTCTAGGACTGCAGTATTCCAATTTCAGCAGTTAGTGGAAGATTCACATTCAGAAACCCTTCTTATTAAATCAAAGTTTCGAAAAATCTTTTCTGGTACTCTGTCTTCTTAGTAGTGGGCCTTTTGAGGAATGAAGGAATATGAGATCTAGTATATTGGGACATTGTACAGAAAAAGACCACAGCAGGCATTAGAAATGAGACAAAGTAAGGATCAGTAACGTAGGGACAATGGAAAACCATAATAGAAGGAAAGAGTTTTTATCAAAAATATGTAATGTATATCCCAGTCCCCAGCTCAAACCCTTACAAAGACTCTCAGAGGTAGTGGAAGTAAAAATAGATTTCCCTCTAATTATGAAACAAGGGTCTCTCAAGACATGGAACCTTGTTATGAGAGTGGAGGACAACCCAGCTGCTTTTGGGGAAAGGTGAGATGTGAAAATGAGTATCTGGCTTACAGTCAGAAGTGACCTGAGAGAGACTGAAACTGAGCTGAGGGTCTATTCAGGTAGGGAAGGACTGACGTAGGCAGTTAATAGTGTGTTCTCGGGGATCGTGAGCTGTGGATGCTGCCACATGGGACATTCACTCGAAATCTTCATTCCTTTTCGGAAATATTATTCTCATCTATTTTTTAAAACTCATTTTTTCCAGTTAAGATACTTATTTTTCTCTGGCGTTGTTGCCAACTATTATAATTTCATCAGCTTCAATCTATGTAAAATATTTTCTTCTTCATAGACACATAGACAACAAGTCATTTTGTCCCAAATCGGCAAATTCAGATAACAAAGTTTCAAAATTCAATATTATATAAATATTGTAATCAGCGAATCGTGCACATATTTCGTTGCATAGGTTATTTGGCTTCTCCATTCTGGCTTTGTTGTTGTTGTTGTTGTCGTTTGTTGTTGTTGTTGTTGTCGTTTGTTGTTGTTGTTGTTGTTGTTGTTTTTGACGTAGTCTCACTCTGTCGCCCAGGCTGGAGTGCAGTGGCGCCATCTCAGCTCACTGCAAGCTCCGCCTCCCGGGTTCACGCCATTCTCCTGCCTCAGCCTCCCGAGTAGCTGGGACTACAGGCACCTGCCACCACACCTGGCTAATGTTTTGTATTTTTAGTAGAGATGGGGTTTCACCGCGTTGGCCAGGATGGTCTTGATCTCCTGACCTCGTGATCCGCCCGCCTCAGCCTCCCAAAGTGCTGGGATTACAGACGTGAGCCCCCGCACCTGACCCATTCTGGCTTTTTTACCTGGTCTTCATATTTACATAAGTTAGGTTTGCCTGGAAGGGACTGAAGCCACTGACCACATTTAGCACAGTAGAATATATATGGCCAAATATAATGAAGACAAATATATAAAAACAAGCATTATTTGGGTACTTCAGAGAAAGGGGCTCTGTAAACATCAAAGTATTGTCCAGTGTTATTCTCTTAGCATCTCCATATGTCCTTGTACTTTCCCATATGACAAGGATCCTTAAAAAAATCAGTCTCCAATAAGTGTAGCTGTAGTTCATGAGTAACTTTATGATCTTATGAAATATTTTAGTTCCTACTATTGCCAGGCCTTATGTCATGTCTATATTTCCTCTACACAACATACACAATACTCTGAGATAGATGCTATCACACTTATATTTTACTTATAAGGAAATAGAAGCTCTGAAAGGCTAAGTCACTTGCCCAAGCTGTCACCTAGCGAAGAGTGGATTCATACTTGAACACAGGTAGTCTAACTGCCCAGTTCACATTTTCATCCGCCATCCTTGGTAGCCAGAGAAGTATACATTATTATACATTTATTTTCAGAAGCAATGCTGTCCATCCATATCGTTGCATGCACACTGATCAAGTGCGTGTCACTGTTCTCTGGACTGGTGATCTAAAGATGGGTCCTGGTCACACAGCTGGACACTCTCTACCCTTGCTCCTAAGCAGTTATTCTGGTCAAGACAATCAACTCCGCTCCTACTAAAAGGCTGACTCGGGAGACTCAGTGGCTCAGTAAGAGGGCATGTGCCTCTCCTGAAGGCAAAATGGTTCAGGAATGTGTCTGCTTCTATGCATATTAACTAGTTGCAGCATGAACTGGAATATTTATTAATTAATTGCAGTTCTTAAAGTGGATAGGTTTTTGCCCTACTCCTGATGTCCTTCCCTTTACTAACTTTGCCCCTGGGAAGGGAGAGTGATGACCTTACTGAAAAATTTCAGAAAACTGAATACTCTGTTCAGCCCTCTCTTCCATTCTTTGCTAAGTGAATTGCTGCTCGATGCCGGGCTGGGCTGTTTATTTAGAAACTGCACTCCTTGGGAGATGGAGAGCTTCTGGGATGGGAAGGGGGAAGCCCGTTTAGCTCTGAGATTCAGTGTTAGCAAAACAATGTGGCCAATAGGCCTCTATTGCATCCTCCCACGTGGTCTCATCTCGCTCAGTCCATGGAGCAGAAAAGAAGGTATTTTGGTTTAGGGTGCCATATAGAAACACAATCACTTATTAGATAAAATTCTATTCTCCAACAGGAAGCAAACAAGTGGTGAGTATCCAGGCCATTATTATCTAGGAAACCATGTAAACATACTCTAATAGTTGTCATTGTGAAATAAATATATATGTGTGTGTGTTTATATATATACATATATATATATTTAAGCAGAAGTATACATACTGCTCTAAATACATATCAGTACAAAAGAACACTAGCTGAATTCTTACCTGCTTCTTTATTTCTAAAACTTCCAGTGTCTTAAAGTGTGCATCTCCGTGCCCAGAATTGCCTGCTATACTCTAGCCACATGATATTTGCGATCACTTAGGAATACAGATCCTAGATTATTTGGGGCATTAGTCCTAGGAAATGTATTTCCTAGATAAAGGTAGTAATTTCATTTTTGTCACATCTATTTGACATTTTGACTATCATCGTCTATCTTTTCCTAAGAGATAGACTCATCTCTACAGCCAGTAAGCTTCCAGCCTTAGTGCATTCATTTACATTTTAGTATCAATATTGCAGCTATGTTATAAAGTTTATAAGTCATAGCTTTTTAGTACAGACATATAGAACCAAGAACAGTATCATAATTGTACAAAGTGGCCATTAAGTAGACTAGCTACAGTGAAATGCCTATGCATGAGCCTCAGTTAAACTCTGCAGGGCAAGTGAAGTACCCTATGCTGCTAGGACAAGGTTCTTGATGCTTTATTCCATTTGCATTGGCCCATGGGACTCAGGTGAGGTGACTACTTTCAGTGGGTGTGTATGGAATGTATATTTCTATAAATAGCAGTTATGTGGCTACATTGCAAATACACTGAGTTCTGGCCCTTTTTACAATGAGGAAAAGGTGAATGAGCAACGATCTGTTCACCATTGATTTATAAGGAGTGATTTCCTACATCTGCACTCCAAACGCCAGTGGATTTAATTTACCAAATTTCCTGGTAATCATATACATTGACCTTGAAAGGACATACTTTTTCTTTCTTTCTTTCCTGAAAAGGAGAACAATCACTCAATCCCCCTCCCTTTGAATTTAATGCACATTCACCTAAGGCAGCCTAGGGGGTTGCTTGCTAAAGGGTTGGAATGATTGAGGTATCTTTACTCAGCATCGTTCTCTGGGAAAACAGAATTCTAGCATTTTTGTCTCTAGAGTTTGTACACTAGACAATGAAATGCAAACGCTGAGTGAAGATAAATGCTCTATTTGTACTGAGGCTATGTGAAAATGGAAGGTTTTTAATCACTGAAAAGGCCTACCATGTCATCTCCTTTTCCTTGCAAACACAGGGTTGCTCCCCCGGTATAATCTTTTTTTTTTTTTTTTTTCCCTGTCCAGACCAGACTTAAGTGATACCAGATGTTGGCTGTCCAGCAATATTTTGCTCATTTCTCAGCTGGAAAATCAGTTTTCTCTTTTTCCCATTTTATGAAAACTCCCCATTTATTTCTAAAACAGAGTGAAACCAAACTTAACAAATTATTACCTTCAGCAAATCATGAATTAATGTGAACTATGCTCTGCACCAATTATTAAAGAGGTATTTGTTCATGAGCACTCAGACCAGTGCACTCAACTGCACTCAATTCCCCCAACCTAGTAATATAAAAGCTTCAAGAATGTCAAAAGCTTCAAAATATTAAAATATTTTATATACAGATTATTATATATATACTTTAGTTATATAAATTTTATTTTTTGTAAATCAGACTGGTGAAATGTGTGGTCTGAATATTTCTACATCTAACAGCTGTTCCTGCAGGGTGAGCCCTGCAACTAGTACCCCTCATTTATCCATAAGAAGAGGCTTAGCTGGGCACAGGAGCCCTGGAACAAAGCGGGGAGTCTTCACAGTCAATTGGACCCCAAATTTAGGAAAGTGTATATCAGTCATCAATACGAATGTGAATCTAACTAAGTATTTATTTAGAAAATACACACTTTCTACCTTGAGGACCCAGCATACATCCTTGCAGGAACCAAGCAAATGACAGTATAATTTTTCAGGAAACAGACTAAGGTTGTGTTTAAGAGCATGGGTTTTAGGGGAAATTAGAATTGCCCAAGAGTCTCAAGGAAGTACATGAAGGAGATCAGATTTAAACCTGGAGAGCTTTTGAATAGTGTGAGGTAAACATAGCAGTGGTTAACCAGACAATGGCTACATGTATTTGCTAGGTCTGCCATAACAAAATACTATAGACTGAATGGCTTAAGCAACAGGTATTTATTTTCTCAGTTTTGAATCTAGAAGTCCAAGATGGTGTTGGCAGGTTTGGTTTCTCCCAAGGCCTCGCTCCTTGATGTGCAGGTGCTGTGCCCTCCCCTTGTGTATCTTTCTCTGTATGTCCCAATACGCCCTTTTCATATTGAATCAGGGCCTACCCAAAAGGCCTCAGTTTTAATGTAATCACCTCTTTAAAGACCCCATCTCTAAGTACAGTCATATTCTGAGTCACTAGGAGTCAGGACTTCAACATATGAATTTTGAGAGAGCACAATTAAACCCATGACGAGGACCACAGACTTGGAAGATCAGATGTCCCAGTAGATGCCGGCACAGGTAGGGATAACTGTGGAGAGACAGAAGCCTCCTCTGACCAGATGTGCCTTGTACATCTCAGATACCAGCAGAAGAAACCCTCATGTGACTAAGGTTGCTCTGAATTTACCGAGTGATTTCTGGCATCTGAAAAACATAGCCATGAAGCACAGTTATAAGAAACGAAAAAGTAGCTTTTCTCTGGTCTGTGTCTACAGTCTTAGGTTATGCTGCTACACATAGACTGTCTACAATCTTAGGTTATGCTGCTACACATAGACTCTCTACAGTGCTTAGGTTATGCTGCTACACATAGACTGTCTACAGTCTTAGGTTATGCTGCTACACATAGACTGTCTACAGTGCTTAGGTTATGGTGCTACACATAGACTGTCTACAGTCTTAGGTTATGCTGCTACACATAGACTGTCTACAATCTTAGGTTATGCTGCTACACATAGACTGTCTACAGTCTTAGGTTATGCTGCTACACATAGACTGTCTACAGTGCTTGGCTGGGTCAGGGCACCGGGCTGCCAATAACTGAAAGAGATTTAGGCTAATTGGAGAAAAGCAATTTATTGAAAAGCTTCAGGGAATTCACGGAATGAATGGAAGGCTGCCCAGAGCAGGTATAAGAATGACAGGAATCCAGAAGTTGCAGAAAGACTAGAAGCAGGTATCAGGAAGGAAAACAGCCGTCTTCAAGCCAAAGCGGCCTGGACTGGAGGCTGAGCACCCAACGCAGTGAGTGCCACCAGCGGAATGGGGAACTTCTGGCCGTTCTGTTAATTCTTGCAGCGCTTGCTCTAGATGCGAAGGCATGAGCTTATTTCCTGAGGGATTCTGGAACACGGAGAAGAAGGTCTCAATCCTTGTCTTTGTATGGAAGGCGATACTTCCAAGTTTTCCTCCATTTCCTCTATACTCAATGGGGCGACCATCACTGCTCAACGAGACAGAGACACCATTGGAGAGAAAGAGCAGGAGATGGGAAAACACCATAGATGCCATCTATTGCTCTGGACATAAAAAGCCTCTAGTCTGGAAGGTGTTGCAGCTTTTCTAATTATTGTACACATAGTCCAAAAGAATAGTGCACACTGAAAATGTCCTAGGCAAGGAAGGGAAGGAAATGCTGGTGGAGCCTGGAGTAACTGGATAGAGGTTAACAGAGGATGTCAGGAGCGGGTGGACCTTGAAGGATGGTAGGAGCTGAGTAACTGGAGAATGAGGTGGGCACGATCCAGGGAGAGGGGTGTGTGGGCACGTGGAGACGGGCAGGGGACGGGTGTGCAGAGTGGAGGTGGGTGCTGGAAGGGGCTGCGGGCTCCTCATCCCGCACCGTGACAGATCAGCTGGGAGCCCTCCATGGGGAGCTGCCTGTGGAAACCCACGTCTTCCGCAAGGAGGATTTTGATTTATTGGTTTAAAGGCAGGCTCCTGAGCATCCGTGTCCCAGTGGCCCAACATCCCGCTTGTTTGACGTTTAAGATCAGAACAGCAGAGGCTGCTCAGAGGCCTGAGAACCTCGGATGTCATTAGTTTTCCTTCCAGCTACTGTTAAGAGGCTCCCTTGTACCTAGTATTTCTTTGTCTTTGGAAATCTTATTTATGCTTCTCTTTGTTTCCTATTTTCCTTCCAATTTAAACAAAAAAAATCTATTTTCCCCACATTTAAAATGATTTTTTAAAAATGCTTTGTTCCATCATATCATGAGAAACAAACTTATTTTGATTTTTTCCTAATGCAAACTAGTTTTAATTCGGAGTCGGGAAATATCTTTGCTACCAGAGTCAATAACAGCATGAGCAAGTCAGCCGCGACGCCTCTGGGCACCCTAAGGTTTGAACAAACACTAAGTTGTGAGTCCACCTTGGATGTGAGTGTATTTAAGTACAACTTTCTTATTTTAGCTTTAAAATAAGCATTTATTTTCTCACCCGCTTTACTTTATGAAACATTTTTTACAGCTTATCTTTCTTTAAAATCTTTGATACATTTGGCTGATTTTGTTCTAGGTGAGGATCAATATGGATCTATGAACTTAAAAAAAAAAAAGGGAGAGAGATGTGGAGTTAAAACAACAACAAAAACATCACTCTTCAGTGGCTGCCACAACTCCTGCTTCTGCTTTCCCATTCGCTGCCAAGGACAGGCAACCTCAGCGATGTACTGAGTGAGACGCTGGGCAGGTGTGAAAGGTACAGTGGGAACGCTGGGACCGATGGTGTGGGGAAGGGCAGGAATGAACCGTGCCTCCAATGAAGAGAGCACCGTCGCACGCCTGCCCCTTTGCAGTGTGACGTTGCTGTTGTGACATTGCTGTTCCTACAACCAGCAGGTGAGGTGTGTTCTTCAGCTCCTTGAAACCAGGCAGACCTTTTGATATGCTGAGACCAGTAGCATGTGGTGGAACGGCCATGTGGAGAAGAGTCAGGTGCCTCAAACAACAGACAGCACAGACTGCCAGAGGAGCGAGTGAAGCCAGCCCGGACCCTCTACTTACTGCAAGCCATCAGGTCACTGCAGCTGCATGTGTGAACCCAAGTTAGACCAGCAGGACTGCCTGGATTGCCAGTGCGTAAAATTATGGGAAAGAACCAATGATTGCTGTTTTATGCCACGATTTTGGAGGACTTTGTAACAAGAACAATAAATAACTGACACAGGTGTTCAAGGCTGCAGTGAGCTATAACTGCACCACTGCACTCCAACCTGGGTGACAGAGCAAGAAAGCCTGTCTCAAAAAATAAAATAAATTACTGACATATGCTTATTATTTTTAAAATAATTTTCTTTTGACTTAATTCTTCAGTTCAGCTTGCTTATATGGATAATATCAAAATGAATCACTTTAATTTTCTACTATGGATTATAGTTAAGAGCTTGTCAAAAATAGACCAGAAGCCTCCACAACAGCAGCATCTATTCAGGTCATGGTACCTGCATGGGCAATTGAGATCCATTGTCTGGTCCCAGGTTTTGTATGTCAGGTTACAGGACTGATTCACAACATTCAATCTCACAAAACATTAACGTTCTATTTAGAATGGTCCATTTCTTAAAAATTAAAGTAATGCTGCAATGCAGGTAAGATTTTTCATCTCTGTTCAGCAGAAAACCCTGACCTATGTTGGTAACCTAAATGAAAAGTGAAAATATTTCGAGATATAAATGGTAATTTGGATGGTATTATACTATCACAGGATCCTGATGCCCCTTATCAGTGATAAACAATGGAAGCTGATAGTGCATCCCAGCAGATAGGACCTCTTCCACACTGCACAGTGCTAGAGATGCAACGAGAGGCTCCAGGCCAGGAGCGGTGGCTCAAACCTGCAATCTCAGCAGTTTGGGAGGCTGAGGTGGGTGGATTGCTTTAGGCCAGGAGCTTGAGATGGGCATGGCCAACATAGTGAACCCCGTCTCTACTAAAAATACAAAACTTGGCCCAGTGTAGTGGCACACGCCTGTAGTCCCAGTGACTCAGGAAGCTGAGGCACAAGAATCGCTTGAACTCAGGAGGTGGAATCTACAGTAAGCCGTGATCATGCCACTGCACTCCAGCCTGGGCAACAGAATGAGACTCCATTTCAAAAAAAAAAAAAAAATAGACTCTAGTGCTGGTATTCTAATTTCTAAGACTCCATATGGACATATGGAAATACCTGTTTAGAGACACCAGCATTATATCACGCTGACATCATTGCATTGTGATCCGTTTTTCCTGGCTCTGCACTCTTGATGGAGACTTGAGAAAACTTGCTCATTTTATCACCATTCATATTTAGCACCATTTATCACCATTCATATTTTTGCTTAGGTTAGTAGTTTACCAATCTTATCCCCAAATTGTGGCAGATCACTCTGTCCCTACTATGTCTCCAGGAAAGCAGCAGAAATCTCTCACCCATTTTTATATCTTTGGCACATCTTCAAAGTTGATACAATTATTTGCATTCTTTCTGATTACATGAAAACCGAGGCCTTATTTGTTATATTAAGAGTTCAAGTTCCTTAATAGTAATACTTTGGCATATTGTTTTCTTATAAAAATATAGCTATAACATCATTTTAAAAGAGATGGGACTTAGAAAGATTCCGCTCTACCGATTTTACAGCTCTCTGGTGCAATACATAATTACTGGGTAGCTTTTCTCCAGTGGGAAAATGATGCTCCAGATACTGCATTAAGCATTTTTCCTCACAATGAATGCCTAGTTTACTTTTGCACATTCTCAAATTTATATACTTCTCCCTCTTCTATTCCCATCAATAAGGCCTTCCCAGCAACTCTCCTCCTACTCCCTTTACCAAAACAAACACAAATAAATAAAATAATCAGTCAAAAGGAGGCAGGCATGAGGGTACTTTGTCAGTATTGTTATCACCTGGAGTATTAGTAAACTGCCCCAGTGGTGTGCGAGATTTCTTTCAAACCTTTGTATTTTTAAGTGGGACATGTAATTATATCACGAAAATGAGAATGGAAACAAAATTAAAGTTTTATGCCACCATTATTCATCATTCTAGTCATAATATTTAATTTTCTATCCCCTACGACATGTATAATAACTAAGGAAATATGCCCCATTTAAAGGATTGAAGCCAGTATCCTCCATCATTTGAGGGGAATTTCCAGCCAAAATGTTTGATTGGCACTCATGAGGACAGGTGCGACCCTGAACCTGGGTCACTAGTTAATTCCTCTGGATACTTGTTTGGGTCAAAATGAGCTCAAGTGAGTAAGAGGCACAAAGCCTTCGCTTTCTGTCTCGACCCAACAAGGACCTGTCCAGAAGATGAGTTTTGTCATCAGCCCATTCCCAAGTATCCCCGCTATTCGCTGAGCCAGCAGGTCATCTCCTGTTCAGCAGTTGAAAATCACCTCCGATTCAGCTGACACACAGGAAGTCCATCAATGTCCATTAGCCCAGAACAAGTGTGTCGGTCACAGCAGCTGTCAGTCTAGGCCAAAGAGGTCCTGTCAGGGCCATTGTTATTTTTGTCCTGAAGTTAGGTATGAAAGTTACGGTCATGGCAGGTTTTAATTATTTGTGTCAACAAAGACAATGGACGGTCACCCAAACTCAATAGCTCTGTATTTTAAAAGCTGTAAAGAAAAGCACATGTGATAAGCTTATCAATATTTCTGATATATTATTCAGGTACTTTGGTCCTTGTGTGTCTCTGATTAGGTGTCGGCTTTTAGATTAGATGGATTGGATTGATTATGGCTTTTGAAAATTGTTATTTATATTTAGATATCTCTACATTGGACATGTAGTTGTTTGGAGAAATGAGTCTAATACCCATGTTGAAAGCAGAAACAGGATATAACATTTTTGTTCTGTTTCTATGATCTTTTTATGAACAAGAATGTTACGCCAACTCTATTTTTTTGGAGATAAATGGGTATATGAAAATAACACCTTCAGCACGTATTGCCTAGCACTCATTTGTAATTATCACATATAATGCCTGGTTGATTACTGTTTTAACGTCTTTGCATATTGTAAGCCCCCAATGAGGCTGTGACCTACTTGGATGCAGAGGCTCTTTCACTGTGTCATTATGTCTCCAATAACACAACTAACATGAATAGTAAAGAGAGCGATAAATAGATAGCTCCCATCCATTGAGTTCTTACATTGCTCACGGCTTAATGCTAAACACTGCCCATATGTATCTTAACCCTGAAAATCATTCCATGAGGCAGCAATTATTTGTGTTTTTACAGACAATGGAACAGAAGTGCATGTAATTACTAACTTGCTTATGCTTATATTTTGCTAAAAGGAAAGGTTCTCTCCCTCTTTTAGGTGCATTTGCAAGGCAGCTCTTCGGAACAAGGCACATGCATTCTATTTTTTTATTATTAGTAGCAGCAGCAACTGCTGCAACAGCAGTAGCCCTAGTAGCAGTTTGCTGTTTATAATCTCCTTTCTCAATTGGATTGTTTGCATCTTGAGGTCCTCTTGCTCATATTTGTATTCTTAACATCCATGAGACACCTCTCAGGTATCACTAATACAATGTCGAGGAATAAATGGGGAGAATTGTTATGATCTTGAGCCTCGCTCCTAGAGGATCACTTCTCTGTAAGAGGGATGTGTAATTCAGGACTCCCCAGATGGGAAACCAGCATGTGTGGAAATATTATAAAGAGGTTTCACTGTAGCGTATGTTGTAATAATTTACAACATTTGTTCAAATGCATATCCTACATGGTACAGCAATTACACAGGTAATAAATCTTGTATCTGAAAACACAGAACACATGATACCCAGCCTTTTCATGCACACTTGATTTCTCCTGATTTATTAATAACTTTCTCATGTTTAAGTGATTTTCCTTATTACGCATTGCTTTGTTTCTCACTGTGGCATGACCTTAGCTCAACAGTTGCTAAAATTCTCCCATGAGACTTTTTAATTCTACATTTGCTTAGAAGACATGTTCTGCCTTGTGGCTAATGATATAGTTGCGTGGTAAGAAAGAAGGATGAAAGCAGAAACACACAGACAGGACATTGAGAAGCAGATTAACAACAAATACAAATGGAGGGAAACAAAAACCAATTCATTCTCTTTTTTTGCAAATAGTTTTAAGCATATCATGACATTTCGAAAGTAGAAAACATCCCTACAAAGCTGGATCAAACACGATACTAACCCCAACACCACAGTTCTTCAAGTGGCAGGTGATAAACTGTAACACACCATTAACACTTTGTAAAATGTTACTTAAAATACAAATGATAAAGGGACCAAAGGCCCTGGCGTTCTCAGTTTAACTGACTTGTTTACCTTTAGTTTAGTCACATAATATTGTTTTCACCAATGAATGTAAGTTCTCATCTTCATTTCACGCTCAATCTGTTTTTAATGATTGTGTTTGTTCACAGAAGCTTCTTCACTGGGAAAGTGAAATGCCATAGAGACCACATAGCTGTGGCAATGGTAGCATATGACACTGAATAAATGCTAAGTGCTGACTTATTTTTGCCACTAAATAATTTGATTTGTTTCTGTTAGTTCTATTTAATTACTGAGGCAGGTGACATACGCAGATATGTTTTTCATAATTAACCTTATGGCAAAAGTGAAAGTGAATCTGTTTCTATAAGTGCTGATAAAAACAGATAGGACTTTTAAAGATTTGAGTAGTTTGAGTTGCAGTGGTTCATTAAACTCTCTTTGTGAATGGAATAAGTGTTATTTATCACTCCCAAGCATCTAATACTTAAAGATTTGTTAACTCTCCTTACTTTAACTTACATATATTAATTCTAATTCCCAAAATAACATTTTTAGGAGCAGATGCTATTATTCCCGTTCCTTGGGAGAGGAAACACAGGGCCAGAATAGTTCAGTGACTTGCCCAGAACTTCAGTAAAATAAACATTATAACTTAAGATTTGAACCCAAGTCTTCCTATGGCTAAAGACCATTCTCTTTCCAATACATCATTCTACCTCCTAGTTTATAGTAAATTGGAGCAACCAAGTCTGTTTCAACTTATTTCTAATAGGCAAGTATGCTCTTCAATACGTTCTAAAACAATTAGCCACTATCCATAAATAATCACAGTTGGAATAGATAACAAACAAAAAGTCTCTTTTCTCTCATCGTAGGTGCCAACATGGTTACGATAGG
Source organism: Pan paniscus (assembly GCF_029289425.2). Taxonomy (NCBI): domain Eukaryota; kingdom Metazoa; phylum Chordata; class Mammalia; order Primates; family Hominidae; genus Pan; species Pan paniscus. Next base: position 186,730,307 of record NC_073252.2, on the reverse strand, counting down.
TCCATCAAATGTGTAACTTACTTCTCAAAACTCTACAGATATCTCATAATATCATGTGAGTTGTGCGCAGCCGACTATTTCCATCTCAGAGCTTACAATAACTAGTACTTACTTCAGGTTACAGGAAAATGACTGGTCAGCCGAAAGCTCAAACTACACAACTTCCATTTTTCATGTACTGGGATGTAGGGTGTAACGAAAACTCACCAGCCAAACTAAGCATAATTATAAAAGACTAATATAAACCAAAGAAACTTCCTCCTGGCACACTTTATAGAAACTCCATTGTCATTAAAAATTAGCACTGGACAAAATAAGTAATATTGCATATGTAACCATATGTCAGCGTGCAGTTATAGACAACAGTTTCTCCTGTGTCATTCAGATAGGTTTTTCTGTGTAGTCAGTAAATGTTATAGTAGTGTAGCTTTCAAGCGGGATGTTACTCTTTAAAGATTTCTCATCCAGGCATGGTGGCTCATGCCTGTAATCCCAGCACTTTGGGAGGCCAAGGCAGGTGGATCACCTGAGGACAGAAGTTCGAGACCAGCCTGACCCACGTGGTGAAACCCTATCTCTACTAAAATACAAAAATTAGCCACGCTTAGTGCCGGGCGCCTGTAATCTCAGCTACTTGGGAGGCTGAGGCAGGAGAATCACTTGAACCCAGGAGGTGGAGTTTGCAGTGAGCTGAGATCGCACCACTGCACTCCAGCCTGGGCAACATGAAAGAAATTCCATCAAAAAAAAAAAAAAGAAAGAAAGAAAGAAAAAGAAAGATTTATCTCTGTTTCTAGACAGACAAATATTGTAGTGAAAAAATTCAATAGAATGATTGCCCACAATTAGCATGTCTTTATTGCCCAGTTTAATGACACTGTTCCTAGCCCCACAAAAATGAGAAGACATTTGTTATATAGAATGAACATCACCGTCCCCTTCAAGGAAGAACAGGGCTAGCAGGTGGAGGGTGGCATTATAATTCATCGGGAAAAGTTCTCAATTAAATGATTGGTAAGGCTCTTTTGAAGTCCAAAATTCTATACTTTTATTATTTTAAGAGTAAAAGCAGATTTGTTTATCAAGAGACTTCAGGAAAACATTTGTCTAAGGTGTGCTATCACTGAGTGGGGCTAATGGGATGGATGGGAGAATTAGGCCCCTGGCCAGTAGTCTGGAGCTCCGTAGTCCTGCATCAGCCAGGGGTGGAGGATTAAGCTGGTTAGAATAATTTGGGTTCTTTGTTTCTCAGTGCTTCTTTTTAACCTGTAAAATGGGAGTTGGAAAACTGACTCCATGGAACTGGAAAAAAAAATAAAAGAATTGGTTGGCACAGGTGAGTGTATACCTGGATGGCAGTGTTGACGGCTAATAGATACTGTAGCTGTGTCAGAGCCCTCCGCGGCTGTCATGAAGCCAGGATCTGAACTGGAAGGGTGTCCACCCGAGACCCTGACCCCACTCTCACACTCACCATCCCAAGCAAGACTGTTGACCAGTTTGAGCTGCAGGTGCCTCATGTGTAAATAAGGGTGTGGGAGAGATGCCTGCAGAGATTATTCTCTTTTTGACCACTGAAAACATTTGCACTCTCTGACAGAAGAGTTGGAACTTAAGTTTCAAAGAGATGGGAGCAAGGCTGACAACAAAAATATCCTGAAATTGAACCAGAATAATGGGAAGCCTCCAGAAAAAAAGGTGTGTTTTACTTTTCATTCTTCAATATATTTTCTCTTCTTAAAGCTCTTTATAAAATTGTGTTTTCTACTTCAGAGTGGGGAAGTCATCATCTTTTTCTTAGAAATTTTGTCAGCTAAGTTTTTATACACTTTCAAAATTGAGAGGATAGATGTTTTGAGTTTATAGTTTAGTACTGACTGGTACTTGGTTTGTTAAGTAAAGTGATTGAGAAAAAAACTTTTTTTTTGTTTTGGAAAAAGTTTAAAAGTGGCTTAGTGGTTTAGAAAAGTGGTTGTTAGATAGGGAAAACCAGACTCGCAGGTCTTAAACAGTGAATGGAGTTTATTGGCTTACAAACGAGAAAGTCCAAGGATAGACTGGTCTTTAGTTAAAGTGCGAGCGGATCTCTGTTCCCATGTTTTGGGGGATTTCTTTGTGTCTCCATCGATTGCCTGGCCTCTTTAGCTTCAAAATGCTTTCCTTGTGGTCATATGATTGCTGTCAGCTTCTTTTCCATACCCAGTACGAGAAACATGAGCACTGTCCTCCACTGTTGAACAGATGTCCTGGTTTTGTTCTCACTGGACCCTCTGGAGAGGTCCAGATTGAACTAATCTATGGCCACAGCAATGCCTGGTATTGGTTTAGGACTGAGGTAGATGGAACAATGATGAAACAATCCTAATGACAAAAAAGCGTAATCAGAAAGCAGGGAATACCCTTGGATCTGAGGATGAAGCAAATCCCACCCAAACTTTCTGGTTACTATATTATGGAGTGGAGAATAGTAGAGGAGAATGCTGGTTGGTAAGGTAACCCCAGTAACCACTGCAGAGTTCCACAGAAGTCAGTTGGACTCCATGCCTTCATAAAATAATCGTGGTAGAAAGAATTAAAGACAACTAGTCTCACCTTCATATCTTACTAATGATGAAACTAAAGGTCCAAAAGTTTAGAAGGTTTGACCAAGAGAAAGTAGCAGATCTGGAAGTGGGCTCCACCTCACTGACGCTAGTGCAATCAGCTTTCTACTAGACGTCACTCATATATTTATTCATTCAATATGCAGTGAGCATTGCTGTCTCCAGCGTGCTCCTGAAAAGTGTCTGCCTTCACAGCCCACTTCAAAGGCCACCTTCTCCAATGAGAATGTTTCAGTCTTCTAGTAAAAAATTCTCTCTCCATATTAGGCCCTATCGTAGCATTTTATGCCTCTTTCAATTCCCTTCTACTTCTACTTATGAATTTTTTTCTTTATCTCTCCTACTGGAATGAGAGTTCCTTGAGCAAAAAGGCTGTGTCCTGTGCATCTGTCTATCCTTCCAAGAGCTGTCCACAATTTCAGACGTGGTCTGCATATTTACATTTGAATACATGAGTAAATGAACATAGAATTTTTGGCAATGTTTTGGCTCAGGAAATGGCGTTTTGAGAATTTATTAGTAGCAGACAATCTGTCTTTTTCTTGACCCACAGCATGGTGTTAATGTCCCCTTCATAGCTGGAATTGAAGCAGACTTGCTTTTGTTGACCCAGCATTTGGACTCAGGCAAATGCTGATGTGGATGAAGTTTGCCTTTGTTCCTTCTGCACTGTCCTTTCCAGTGTCACTTTCTCCTGAAGGCCCCATGTGGGTAGACAGCAGTATCACAGGTAACTTTCCCCAGCCCTATCAAGATGTAAATCAGTCTGTTCTATTCCAGCAGACTCTTCTAGGAATCATTTGAGATAAATTTATTCCAACTTTACTTTCCTAACACTCTCAGAGGTATCTGATTTTTATAGGCCCTTTTGAGGCAGAAGCTTTAAGACATCTGAATTAAATTTTGAGTTTTAAATAGCATGATATGATCATGGTGTGACCTTTAAGCACTAGGTGGTCTTCTTTTTCCTTTCTCTACATAATTTTCGTTTCTACTTGCCCATCCATAAGGCCAGCCCAGCCTTTACCATGGGATGGTTCATCTCACAGTATCCCTTGAAATTACCTCATAGTGGGGAAGGAGCAGGCATTGAGAGAACATAGCAAACTTTCCTACAAGGGAGTGCACCTAATTGGACCTACTGGGACTCCAGTCTTCCTTGGAAAATGCAAAATTGATGTTATATTTGCTATGAGAGAAGCTAAAATTACCTGCAACACAAGTGTCACTGCCTCAGAGTCATAGCAGATGTACTGCAGATGCTGTTATGAAGGACAGAATCTACGTTTATTAAGAGGCCACACATTTTTGGGGACTGAATCTGTGGAGAGAGAGAGGTATTGAGACATATTGAGATGAGTCCTTTCTGTCTGTCAATAGTACATTACGACCGATTTGGATAGGGGAGTAAATCTTTAATTGCAAATGAGATAGCTAAAACTTGGTCGTTTATCTTTGCTGTCTTATTACCACATATCAATGAGTACCCTTCAAGTGAAGTGAGAATGGTCTCCAAGAGCAATTTTCACCATACCATTAGAATTTGTGTATATGAAATAAGAGTAAATTATTTCATGAATAGACAGTCCACTCATAGGGAAAAAAGATGACTGATTTTTTAAAACTCTACCCTTGCCTTAGACTATTTTGCTACTTTCCTTTAGTTTATGCTACATTTTTTTTTCAGAAAAAAATATGGATTGACTTCTTAATATGTGTCCAAACAGCACAGGCTTGGACATAACAATAAGACCAGGAAATACAAATGGACTGTTGAAAGGAGTGTTTACAGTGGAAACGCAATAAAAAGTGTAGATTCAAGCTGTCTTTATATTCCTATGTTTTCAGGGCTTTTGACATTTATAACCCTTTTGGCTTTAAAATTCAACTTTTCCATACTTCATCTAAGTGATAAGGTATATTTCTTTTGACAAGGTCTAAGAAAAATAATCCTTTCAGTTATTTTGAATTATGAAAAAAAATGGGTGAACCAATAGCTAAAATGATTGAACACAAGCGTTTCAAATGTGGCTTGTGGCCAAGCCTCCAAAGCAATCCCTGCATTTAAAGGAAAATACACAAAGAGGTGCACAAAATGGAATTGCTTCTTCTAAGAGCCTCGCTGGCATTTACTGAAGTTTGACTCCAGGTTAAAAGAGACATTGTCATTGCCTGTGCTAGGTGGGACTTACTTCCAAACAAAATATTTAAGGACACAAGATTCTTAAGAATCGTAATTTGGACTTTGAAAAAATACGAAATTGTTGATAGATTTTGTACATCCTCCACATTTGCACTTCAGAGGACAGAGGATGCTTGAAACGGGATGGAATTCTCTTCGAACATATTCAGGAATATTCATTCTGTCTTACTCGTTTCTCTCCCTATACTTTGAATATGGAGAGAGCCCTTTCCACCTAATCATTTTTTTGGATGGAAATAGAAATAAGCCAATCTACATTTTTGTTTTTGTTTTAAGACAAAGTCCCCCTCTGTCACCCAGGCTGGAGGGCAGTAACACTATCTCTACTCACTACAACCTCTACCTCCCGGGCTCAAGCAATTCTCCCGCCTCAGCCTCCCAAGGAGCTGGGATTACAGGCACGCCCCACCACAGGCTAATTTTTGTGTTTTTTACAGATATGGGGTCCCACCATGTTGCCCAGGCTGGTTTCGAACTTCGATACGCAAGTGATCCGCCCACCTTGGCCTGCTGGAGTGCTGGGATTACAGGTGTGAGCCACTGTGCCCGGCCTCTACACTGTTTTTATTCTTCCTCTTCAAGCTTCCTGTGGAGCAGACCCACCCAACATCTAGTGATATGGTAACAGTTTATTTATTTTTTGCTGCCAGAGGTTTTATTTTTCAACAAAATAAAATTTTAAGAAAACAAAAACTTACCCATTTAGGTGTTAAAAGACTTTCTCTTTTAATAAGTTTGTGAAAAAAAAACTTTAAAAATGCCTCACAGTTCATTCCTTCTCTTTCTCAAAAAGGGGATCTGATAACTATAAAATGTTGTAATACCTCCCGGTCATTTATCATGTCTTAATTAATGTAATCTACTAAAATATAGCCATGCTTTGGGATCAGGTAAGTATATAAAATTATTTTACCCTACAGTATAAAACTAAATTTTTTTGTTCTATTTTGGTAGCTGTTGAATAATTTAAAACTATTTTCCTGGGTATCTGTGTAACCACCCAACTGGTTCACTTTACCCACTGCCTGGACAAAGCCAATTTATCAAGACAGGTTGACTGCTATGGAGAAAGAGTTATTCATGCAGAGTAGGCTGTGCGGGAGACTGCAGCTTTATTATTACTCAAATCAGTCTCCCACATAATTAGGGATTGGAGTTTTTAAGGATAATTTGCTGGGTAGGGGGCCTGTGGATCAGGAATTCTGGTGGGACAGAGATGAAATCATGGGAAGTCAAAGCTGTTCTCTTGGCTGACTCAGCTATTGGCACAGGGGGCAGGGCACAGAGCAGACCAGTCAGTTTATGATCTAGGTGGTGCCAGCTGATCCATCCAGTGCAGGGTCTGCAAAATATCTCAAGCACTGATCTTAGGTTTTACAATAATGATGTTATCCCCAGGAGCAATTTGAGGAGGTTTAGAATCTTGCAACCTCCAGTGCATGACCATAATTTCTAATCTTTTGACTAATTTGTTAGTCTCGCAAAGGCAGTCTAGTCCCCAGGCAGGAGGAGGGTTTGTTTTGGGAAAGGGCTGTTATCATCTTTGTTTAGAAGCTAAGCCATAAATTCAGTTCTTCCCAAAGTTAGTTCGGCCTACACTCAGGAATGAACGAGGACGGCTTGGAGGACAGAAGCAAGATGAACTCACTTAGCTCAGATCTCTTTCGCTGTCATAATTGGCTCAGTTATAATTTTTGCAAAGGTAGTTTCATTAGTGTTGTTTGCTTATACCTTTTTATGTAATATTCTCTCTTGTCTCTCACTTTTAAGCTATCATGTTTTTGCTTCTTTAAATGTTATTGTTCTAGTGGTCATTTATTCCTTCTAAAGCATCGTTTATAATTTTCATTGAGCAGCTTAACCGAATAACTCAGTCTCTTAAAAAAAATCAGTTCTTTTAAAGTATTAATCTGATGTGTTAATATTTCTGCTCAAAAACTGTAGTAACTTCCCTTTTCACACAGTGCAAAAGCTGTTCCCAAAAGGGGCTGGCCAGGGCCTCTGGGACCTCCTCCTCTCCCCGTCTGTAACCTCACATCCCTGTCATTCCTTTGTCCCTGGCTCTAGCTCTTTTCAGCACACTCAAGACTGCTCAGTCATTTGTTGTCCTGGAACCCACCATGCATGCTCCTCCCTTAGAGTTTTGTATGGCTACTTCCTCTTCCTAATGGCTACTTCCTCTTCCTAACGGCTACTTCCTCTTCCTAATGGCTACTTCCTCTTCCTAAAATGCTCTTCCCCAGATATCCCCCTGCCTAACTTGTTTGCACCCTTTTAGCCTTTGCTGAAATTTCACCTTCACAGTGATATCTAACCTGACCCATGCCCCTATTTAAAGTTGTCACGTGTGCACTCTCCACTACTCGCATGTCTGGTACTCTGCTCTATTTTATCCGAAGTATTGATCATCTTAGAACCTGCAATATACTTCACTTATTTATTATGCTTTTTTTTTCTTTTTCCTCTTGCTAGGAGGCAAGGATATTGGTCTGTTTTATACACTGTGGCTTCCCTGGGCCGCACTGAAAGAAGAAGAATTACCTTGGGCCACACAAAAATACACTAACACTTACAATAGCTGATAAGCTTTAAAAGCACATTAAAAAATCTCATAACATTTTTAAAAAGTTTATGAATTTGTGTTGGGCTGCATTCAAAGCTGTCCTGGGCCGCATGCAGCCTGTGAGTTGCAGGTTAAACAATTTTCCCTACCATATAAAGTAGTGGAATAGCATGTAGTATATAGCAAACATGAGAAAAATTTTTAAATGTAATGAATATATTTGCAACATGAGTTCATGGTTTTAGAAGTCAATAATATCTAAAATTGTTAGGGCTGTTCATGAATAATTTTTAAAATTTTTGTCAAAATTATTTTGTCATGTATTGTGACTGCTCAGATTCCTTCTGTGCTGCATCTGAACAGTGAGATTCTTTTAAAGTGCTTTAATTTGAATTAGTAAGATTTGCAGATATCTGCTCTTTGAATAGAAAATATATTACTGTTAATAGAAAGTGAAGTTTTGTGATCCAAAACCACAGTCTAACTCTGTATTTTATTATTAAGCTTTAGAAAAACCAGAATAGAAGAATGCTTAATATGCATTTATTATTTACTGTCTTTATTATTATTATTTGGTTATTATAGTAAAACAGATACTTTAGAAACAATAAAAAATGTATAAATCCTCCAAGGTCAACATCTTTTGGACTCCTCAGTGAAATAACTCTCTTATAATACCTCAGTAGATATAAAAGTTTGACTCGAGTTGGGGATAAATAGAGACTTTTTGCAAATCACTGCCTCTTACATCTAATTAGCCTGAGTCTAGTCATATTGGCATATTCATTACAAAAGATTGGAAAATGTAGTCTGGGCGGCTGGCCCAATTCATGTTTTTCAGTATGAACATTCTAGAAGTTCATGTTGCTTTGTTTCACCTGAAATGGATTAAACAAGAACAGGAAAAATGAAGCAATTTGGTTTTCAAGGTTCAGGCTTACTTGGATTTGAAGTATTGCCCAGCTAGCACACTCATCTCTATTTAACTGATGGCCTGTCACGTACTGTGTGCCCCAATCTACCCGACTACAATAAACGGTATGGAAGCGGGGCTGCCTGATAAGGTTGCTCAGATTTCCTCACCTGGAGGAAATGTTCTGTCAGGCATATAGTCATTTTGTGCTTGAGAGAGAGTGCAGGGCTTTGTAGTTATCCAAGCAAGTCTTGCCTGCAAGAGAAAATACAGTTCCTGTTGGAAAATATGGTTTTTGTCTACCAGGAAATAAATTCTAATCCTTGTTTTACACTGAAGTCATATTTACTGAATGTCCTCATATTAGTCTGAAGTGGTTTGGACTTAGGTGGCATTTGGGTTTGTCCTACACCCTGTCTGATGTGCATGTAGGTCATCTCTTTCCTCCAGGCAGCCGTCTCCTGCCATTTTGTTAAGAGAGTATTTTAGGTGATTTATTTTGGTCATGGTCTGAGACTTCAAGGCAGGGATTACCTGAGAGGCAACTAGCATTTAGTTTGCTTCTCATTTGTATTCTTCCTCAGGTAAAAGAATAAAACACTTTTGCTACAACAGACCAAAAGTCAGATCCCAAAACCTCATTTCTTTATGAGCTCACAAATTAGACGGCAACGGCTTTTCAGAGTGGTCATTAATGTAATTAATTAGCATCCCTCCGATACTGTGGAAGACCAAATATTTTCAGGTATGGCCATCTTTCAGACAAAGGAAAAAGTCTCTTTCAAGATGCTTTCAGATTTTTTGTTCTGAAACATTTCTTAATTTTTGTTTTGTTTTGCTTTGTTTTGAGACAGAGTTTCACTCTTATTGCCCAGGCTGGAGTGCAATGGCGCAATCTCGGCTCACCGCAACCTCTGCCTCCCAGGTTCAAGGCGATTCTCCTGCCTCAGCCTCCCGAGTAGCTGGGATTACATGCATGAGCCACCACGCCCGGCTAATTTTGTATTTTTAGTAGAGACCGGGTTTCTCCATGTTAGCCAGGCTGGTCTCAAACTCCTGACCTCAGGTGATCAACTCGCCTCAGCCTCCAAAAGAGCTGGGATTACAGGTGTGAGCCACCATGCCCGGCGTCTTACATTTTTTAAGTTTTAAAAATTGTCAACCATGTATGTCAGTTGTATTCAGCATTTGTAATATGGATTCATTTGAAAAGATTAAATTTTAAAAATCAGAGCTGAAAATCTGTTTTTTCAATGATCCAGACAGATCTAAAGAGTGTGATGTTGTATCACATGGAGACTGGTCCTTTTCATCAGCTATTCGTAGTGTTCCCTCCTTTGTCAGCTCAATATCAATTCTCTCGAAGGCTGGCAGGATCCTACAGTAGATCAATCCATTATGTGGTGGGAGCTATGGGTGGTGGCCATTGAAGGCATAGAGGAATACGGTAACTAAGAAGGAAGCGGAGAGAGTTAACTAATGAATAATACATTGAATGAATAGCGAGATCCCATTGTATACTTATATTTTAACTTAGCGTTTTCCTCCTTTGGAATCAGTTGCTTCCTCGTATAATTTTATTTGGCCATAATTCTAATTAGGAAACTGACACAAGAGGCAGCATCTTCTCTTCTTTTCACTCCTTCTAATTTTCACTGTGGATATCTGGACCGTTCACTTCCAATCTGGAATTTTAGTTGAATATTAAGAAATATGATTGGAATGGATAATTTCATAGGACTCTACTTATGTTTTTAGTATTAATACAAATTTTTATGTTGGAGTCTCTGATTTATCCCAGGCATACAATATGTTCTACGCTCTGCCCACAAGATGTACAAAAGATAATTTAATGAAGCCTGGAGTTATCAAGCTTTATGTCCTAGGGCACCATCAGCATCGCGTTAAGACATAGAATCAAACTTCATGTATTTCTTCCTCTCCTTCTCCCTTCATCTCTTACTCTTTCTACTGCATTTCTCTTTTCCATCTTCACAGTTGTTCTTCTCAACTAAGTTCTCCTGTAATTCCCCAAATCATATTTTGTTCCTGATGTTGATTTTGTTCAATTTAATGTTGCCTCCTCTGAACTTATATGCAAATTATATCCAGATATTATTGTGTCATTTTAATGGACCAAACTGTCTTTATTTTTTTTAATAATTTTAGGGTAAACGCTGAAATATCAAATGAAGTACTTCTGTATGTTACAATGCTTTTAGTGCATACTCAAGAACAGCTTTTGCAATTGCTGAAAATAACATTATAAATATTAATTTGTATTACCAATGTTCTTAATATCTATGTACATTTACTTTTAAGTTTAATAAATCTTCTTAACTTTAAGATCATTCACGATTTTCCACTTGATAGGACATGTTTTGAATTTATACCATGGGGAGTGGTGGTTTGAGGGTAGAAATGATTATTGAGAAAAAATGGAGGAAAAACACATCTTTATTTAGCAATTTGAAAAAAGAAAAATGCTGGATTGTTCACATGTCAACTCCTGTTTCCTACAGAATTCTACTAGTCACCATTTATACACCACTGAGGTCTCATAAGAGAAAATATTAAACTGCCATAAATTTCCATTATGTTTCCCATTATATCATCCTGAAAATATTGGGTCAGTCGATTATTTCTATAAAAAAGTCTATCTTTGGGCCCAGCGCGGTGGCTCACACCTATAATCCTGGCACTTTGGGAGGCTGAGGTGGGTAGATCACGAGGTCAGGAGATCGAGACCATCCTGGCTAACATGGTGAAACCTCATCTCTACTAAAAATACAAAAAATTAGCCAGGCGTGGTGGCGGCGCCTGTAGTCCCAGCTACTCGGGAGGCTGAGGCAGGAGAATGGCGTGAACCCGGGAGGCGAAGCTTGCAGTGAACCGAGATCGCGCCACTGCACTCCAGCCTGGGTCACACACACACACACACACACACAATCTATCTTTGACTGAATAAAAATGTTTCCATCCACTGTTAACACTGCTGCATTAAAAGAATACGTGTCTTAGAAAAATAAAGGAAGAATAAAAATTTTTTAAAAGGAGGAGGAGCAAAAGGTTCTTTCCTAATACTATAAATGCAGTTTATGGAGACATAAAGACATGATGAAAAATATGGTCTCAGGCCATCAATAATAGAGATCTGGGAACCAGCAGGAGGCAGTAGCTGGGGTAGGCTTCTTTTCCAGGTGAAGTGTAGCATCTTGCAGAGTGGCTCTTTAGCTATTCATTGGTTGAGTTTTCATGACAGTAGGTGGCAGACATGAAGGGTGGCATCTTCCAGAGTGGTTCTTTAGCTATTCATTGGTTGACTTTTTGTGACAGTAGGTAGCAGACATCGTTATTTTCCTACTCAGTATCTCTTCCATTCTTTTGTGCTAAACAGAGTTCCATTTATTCAGTTCCTTGGGCCTCAGAGAATGGCACCCTGTCCCTGGCCCGTGGAGTGGCACCCTGTGCCTGTCTCATGGATACATTATTTTTCATCAAAGCCAATGTTTGTAATTTCCATTCCTTTGATCAGTGGCTTGTATAGAGGTAGACATGTAACTTACTAAGTCACTTCTGGCGAGTGAAACTTGAGAAAAGATTTAAGACAGACAAAAGCAGAGGCTGCTAGAAAAAAAGATTTTCTCAGTTATAAGAAAAAGAACTGAAAGAGAGAGTCCCGCCTCTGCTGTATCTGGATGTGATCATCTTGCCATCAGCATGAAGATGAGATCAATAGAGGGAAAAAGACAGAGCCAGGAGAATTAAAGAAAAGTGATCAATGTTCTCGCAATGCCATGACAAGAGTTACCCTATCTCTGAACCTATATTTTAGCTAATACATGTCTTTATTATGTAAGTTCATTTGAGTTGGTTTTTCTATTATTTAGGTCAATATTTTCTATCTGATAAAACTTTTTTTAAAAAATGAAATAATGACCAGGCTTGTCTGTGAAATTTTTGCTTAGTAATTTCTGGTTTTGTATAAACATTGTTAATTTTCATTACTTTAAATTGATTAAGTAAAATAAAGCCAAAAACACATTTCTAATTTAGGGTGGCAGACCTCCAATCTTCCTCCACTTTAATCCGCCACTCGCACCATGCTAGAGTGATTTTCACCAATCTCATCATGGCACTCCAACTTAAAGCTGTCCAACTGTGTTTCACCACGTAAATGTGGCAGAAAACTCCTTAGTACAGCTCTTAAACCATGACCCGTCTAGCATGATCTCCTCTATGATTTCAGTTGCTTTACTTGAGGCATTCAAAGCCTTATTATGCCAAATACAGTCAGGTTACACAACCTACCAAATACTATCAGAGTTCTCACTTCCCTAAAATCCATTCACATAGACTACTTGCAGTCAATCTATGGAAATGCTTGGAATAATAATGCAACAATCAGTTAATCTAAAGATATTGTTGTTAATAACTTCAGATACACTAAGACAAATCTGTATGTCTGATATCTAAATATGTCTTGCAACACTAAAGTTCAACTTTTCATACAAGGCTGTGTTGCTTTCGTTCCTTTGAACTTTTAGAACTGATGTCTTGATAACGTTCCATAATAAATTGATAAGAATAAAGTTTCATGTTTTTTCAAAGTAGACTCCACACTGTAACTAAGTAATCTGAATATTTTTAGCAGCTTTCATAATAATAACTATTGCTTATTTATTGTTTATTATGGGCTTGGCACCTAACATACACAGACACGCACCTGAAGTAACGTGTGCCGAGGAGCTGAAAACTCACCAGGAAAAGAAAACACCGGACTATGTTGGTTGATCACTGTCTTCTACGACCGTTTGGAACTGTAGTAACTGTCTGAGCAGCAGCAGCAGAGTACTTTGTTTCTCAAAGTAATGCAAAATTTTATGCTTCCCTAAACCTTTATTATATTTTTATAAAACAATTTGCCTAATGTTGAATTTGTATAATTCTAGAGTATGTAACCTGTAAAGTTTTGAAGGTAGTTATTTCTTTTGAGCCACACAAAGGCCCTTTAGCTTTATTGCCTTCCCCTCCCCCGACCACCCTTATATTTTCTCCCAGCATCAGCCCAAATAGAGTTGAGTGGGTATTAGAAGACTCTCTTTCATTGTGAAATTGTCTTTATATGCTGTTGTTGTTCTTATCTTCGGGTCCAAGTAAAATCCATTTCTTAGAGCAGCAAGGAACAAGTCAGCAATACCTTTATTGTGACTCCTTGAAGGTGTCAGAGAGAGCTTTCGAGCAGGAGTGATGCAGATGTCATTTCAGAGGGAATGGGCAGCTGGATGCTTTCGAGCAGGAGTGATACAGACGTCATTTCAGAGGGAATGGGCAGCTGGATGCACAGTTACACAACGAGGGATGAATGGAGTGCTCATCTGCAGACAGTGGCAGTTCTTGCTGTGGGCTTCAGCTCTCACTTTGAGATCACTCATGTAAACTTGGTGACATATACACGCACCTTACATTCTGTGCACAGTTATGTTTGTATTTTCCCTTTCTATTCCATGTCACAACATACAAAACAGCCACAGGATCAATCTGGGAGAGGCAGTTCGTCTGAATTCAGCAGGAGTAAGGGGAACAGGCAGAGCTCTGACATACAGCCTGAACAGATAGATTCAAGGTCATAAGTCACAGGTGGCCAGAAACCAAAGACAGAACACCGGTATCCACAGATTTATTCTGGGATCAATGGTAACTGCATGATTCTGAATCCATGAATTTGGGAATTTCTGAAGCAATTTGTCTTCTTGGAAAGTATAAAACAAGCAGACTATCTCTGCCTGCATAAAAGGGCTATCTGGATTTGAAAGGATTCTGACCAACAAATACAGTAAGTCTGTCCTCTGGAATGCAAATTCCTCAGAAAGCTAACAGATAATACAGGGAGTATTAGCTGAGTAACTTTGGGGGATTCTGGTTTAAATAAGGTTAAAAAGAATCTTTCCTATAAGGATTTTCAGAGCTTATAATACATTTCTAAAACATATCAGATCATGGAAGCTTTCAAAACTAAATATCTGGTGGAACTAGTGCTCTGCAGAAAACTTTTTGAGGAAAGGACACCCTATTCAATAAACGGTGCTAGGATAACTGGCTGGCTAATGCAGAAGAATGAAACTGAATCCTCATCACTCACCTTATACAAAAAATAACTCAAGATGGATCAACGACTTAAATTTAAGACCTGAAACCATAAAAATTCTGAGATAACTTTGGAAAAACTCTCTAGACATTACCCTAAACAAAGAATTCAAGATTAAAACCACAAAAGCAAATGCAGCAAAAATAAAAATAAACTAATGGGACCCAATTAAACTAAAAAGCTTCTGCACAGAAAAAGAAATAGTCAGCAGAGGAAACAGATAACCCAGAGTGGGAGAAAAGGAGAAAATCATCTGACAAAAGACTAGTTTTAAGAATCTATAAGGAACTCAAAGAAATCAGCAAGAAAAAAAAGTAATTCCATCAAACAATGGCAAAGGACATAAATAGATAATTCTCAAAAGATATACAAACAGTGAACAAACATATAAAAAATGCTCACCATCACTAATTGTCAGGGAAATGCAAATTAAAACCACAATGAGATACCACCTTACTCCTGTAGAATGGCTATAATTAATAAGTCAGAAAACAATAGATGTTGGCATGGATGTGGTGAAAAGGGAACACTTTACACTGCGGGTGGGAATGTAAACTAGTAGAACCACTATGGAATACAGTACAAAGATTCCTTAAAAGACTAAACATAGAACTACCATTCAATCCAGCAATCACACTACTGGGTATCTACCCAGAGGAAAATAAGTCAGTATATCAAAAAAATACATGCATGTTTACAGCAGTATAATTTCCAGTTACAAAGATATGGAACTGGCCTCAGTGCCCATCAACCAATGAATGGAAAAAGAAAATGTGGTGTATATACACCATGGAATTCCATTCAGCCATAAAAAGGAATGAAATAGTGGCTTTTGCAGCAACTTGGATGGAGCTAGAGGCCATTATTCTAAGTGAAGTAACACGGGAGTGAAAAACCAAATATCGCATGTTCTCATCTATAAGTGGGAGTTAAAGCTATGAGATTGCAAAGGCATAAGAATAACATAATGGACTCGGGACCTCAGGGGGAAGGATGGAAGGGAGGTGATGGATAAAAGACTACACACTGGGTGCAGTGTACACTGCTCGGGTGACGGGTGCACCAAAATCTTAGAAATCACCACTAAAGAACTTATCCATGTAGCCAAACACCACCTCTACCCCCAAAACCATGGAAACAAAAACAAAAAGAAAAGAAAGCTCTTTGAGACACCCTGTGGTAATGGTCTCCTGGCATCCTTAAGGAAGGAAATCTGCTACCTTGGCAGGTACATTTCCAGATCTCTTCCCTAAGACTTGGCTGGCCGAATCCCTGGTGTGTGATTGTGATTTCACCAGTTGCTTTGTAAAGGAAAACTAGCTATTTGATTCCTCTGTTTTCATCTTACCTCATCCTAGCAAAACATTCACTCCCAATATGTGAACTTTTATCCCATTTTAATTAAATTTATTTCTCAATTCTATACCTGAAGCTAGAAACTGTCTGAATACTGCATCTCCAGCAGTCTGCAGAGTATTCGGCAAGTCAGATATACTTAAATCATACCAGAACTCCTTCTCCCTTCATGGATTGTTTGGCTGATTTGAAAAGTAATTAGCACCATTACAGCAATAACGAGTTACTGACACTTATTGAGACATCACGTGCCAAGCACTTTACATGGGCTACTTAGTTAATCTTCACAACAAACCCGACAGGCAGGCATTGTTATTATTCTGTTTCGTGAGTTTAAGGAAAAGAATGTCTTAAAGATTATGTGACTTGCCCAAGGTTCTTCAAACCGTTCAGACAAGGTACTGACCAAGTAGATTTTCATCAGAGCTCACATGCTTAGTTATAATTATTTCATCTCTTACAGTTTACTTGTTCTGTCCACAATAGTATAATTTTTCTAATAACAGAGGCTAATTAACATTTTGGAGTTATCAACTTCAAATTTAAATACCAGTCATTAAGTGTTGTCAAGTCCTCCTTAATTTCTCACATTTATTCATTCTTTTTATTCCCATGACCAATACCATATGCTTCCTTTGCTAGGTTTTAGCAAAAATGAATCACTAATCTCCTAGGTGCCGGTCTTTTCTATTCCAACAAAATTTGCATACAGTTGCCAGCTAATCTGCAAACAGTGCTCTCACCACTTTACCCTCTTACTCAAATATCTTTAACTACTCTTTCTTCTTTAAGATAAATTCCACAACTATAAGTGGTATTGCAGAAATTCTAACATTTACATTTCATTGTTCTTATAAATGAAGCTTCCATTCCAACAAAGAGACCTACTAATCATGGCCTGGATGTACTCTATAAAGTCCCGACTCAGGTTTTCACACACAATTACTCCTTTGAGGAATGGACTATCCCTTTCTCTTTATTATCCAAATTCTGTCTGTGCATTATAAATGCATAAGAATTTTTAAATAAATAACTACATTAAAATGTCAAAGACTATGTTGGTAGAACTCAATGATGAGAAATCATTCAAATGACCTTTCCACTCAAGCTTTGCCGACACTGCAGTTCAGCTAACATCCTTCAAGGAGATTGGTCTTGCTGCACACGGCTCTCTTGTCTACTTACTGAACAACTATCTGTAGGATAATTTTTTTTCTTGCTATAATTTGGCTTCAGGAGCTTGAGATAATCCATTTAGGTTATTATAAAGGAATAAAAGAGTTATAATAAATTCCTTGAACACTTCTGTCCATTCATTGATTGAGGCATAGGAATCCTAAGAATAAACTTTCTGCTCTCTCTATAATTAGAAATTTTCTGGTTTAATAACTTGATTAAATTACACAGACATCCATACTGTCAAATTAAAACTCTCACTAGAAAAGTGAGAATTTTGAGAGCATTTTAAATATACTCTACTCCAGATTCCTGTACCTTAGAGACAGCCTCACACTTGATTCTAGGTTAATTTGGGACCTCTGGGCAAAAATGTTAAATATCAAAAATTTTAGCCGAGCGCGGGGGCTCACGCCTGGAACCCCAGCTCTCTGGGAGGCCGAGGCGGGCGGATCACGAGGTCAGGAGATCGAGACCATCCTGGCTAACACGGTGAAACCCCGTCTCTACTAAAAATACAAAAAATGAGCCGGGCGTGGTGGCGGGCGCCTGTAGTCCCAGCTACTCGGGAGGCTGAGGCAGGAGAATGGCGGGAACCCGGGAGGCGGAGCTTGCGGTGAGCCGAGATCGCGCCACTGCGCTCTGGCCTGGGCGACAGAGCGAGACTCCGTCTCAAAAAAAAAAAAAGTCAAAAATTTTCTGGCATTGCCCATGTTATCAATTACCTAGGAACACGAAAGCTGCTTTTGCAAACTTCTAAGCAATGTATATCACGTTTTTCTCCTTTGTAAGTACAATGATAGCATTCTTCTGCAGTGCTTTCAGACAATGTCTGTATCTACAAGCACAGAGAGATACAGGGAATTGAAAGCATAATGGTATTTAATTTGATTAATTACCTCATTATGGCCTTGGTTTTCTGTCTCCCTCTGTGAATGAAACATAGCCAAAGTAAAAATGTTCTGAAATATTCCAGGTATCGAATTACATGTAGGTGTTTTAAGGAAACATCTAAAATCCCCTGGATTATATCACCAAGTTAAGCCTTTACTAATGATGAATATTCACTGAAATCAGTTTGCATCTTCAAACTAATCCTATATCATTTTATTTCCTATTGAATCAAGTGGCAAAAAGTTTAGTTGCATTTTCTGCAATATGAAAACTGTACACTCCCAATCTCAGTGCAAGCTCGTTTCATCATGAGTTCACAATTCAGCCTACACATCTAGCTTTAAGTGATCTGCAATTTGATTCTTAAATTTATAAATGTCAGATTTATGAATTGGACCTGAAGGAAAATGATGAGCGAGGTTTCAAAGTCTAGATGTAAAACACATGAAAATGTGTACACGGACAAAGTTGCCTGCTCCTATTACACTACCTACCCTCTAGAGAGAGTTTAGACTAAAATGAAGGAAAAATACTACAATCCTTTCTTTTAGCTGTTAACTAGTAGACCTTCTGATCTGATATGATTTATTGCTGTCCTCACATGCAGTTAAATGTCAAGTCTGCTTTGAGCTGAGAAAGCTTCCAAGGTCTATAACAATTTGTTTTCAAATTGGCATGTAACGGCTGGTGGATTATCATCATTGTGAGGGTGGACCATGGGTCTTCTGTAGTGAGGCCACTTACTCAGCAATCAATACTCTTTCCTTCTTTCCCTGGCCCCTTCTCTGACACTGAGTCACATCAAAGCCCAAATTCCCATTTCTAGATAAGACTTTACAAGAAGGTGAAATGATGTTGATTAAGCCCACTTATAACTACAATATATATCTCCAATTTCAAATAAGATAAATGATCCACCAAACTCGTTCAGTTGTACTAGGAAAGCAACATGTCCACTCCCTTTACTGTTTTGATCCTAATGACCCAGGGGTTAAATACAGCTCTAATTGGAGTTTGATCACATTTAGTGCTTTGCGATAAACAGATGAGAATTTGAAACTGGTAAGTATATATTTAAGTGTGTGAAAGAAAAATCATCCCTGATTTAAAAACAAAAACTACGCAAACAAAATGAAATTGTCCATGTCAAAAAGTAAAATAGAAAACGGGGGGATTGCAAGCTAACAAAAAAATATTTTTGCTTCATTTTAAGCTTTTTTAAAAAAAATTATCAAATAAATTACCATGATTTTAAGCTGGAATTCATGTATGGACTTGCAAGTTCGTGAAGACTGTATTCCTAATTGCTATAAAAGCCCTAGCCCTGTTAAAGATGAGTCTATGTGATTAAACTTTAGAAAGACATGTTCTCAATGGCATCAAAAATAATGACTTTTTTACTGAAGGTTTTCAATTTACTTTGCCCAGATCCATCAGAGGAATCATTATCTAGGGCAGCTACAGGCTTATAACACGTAATTCTTTTTTCTTTTTGTCGTGTCTTTTCTTTTCTTCTTGAGATGGAGTCTCTCTCTGTCACCCAGGCTGGAGCACAGTGGCACGATCTCGGCTCACTGAAACTTCCTTCTCCCGGGTTCAAGCAATTCTCCTGCCTCAGCTTCTGGAGTAGCTGAGATTACAGGCAGGTGTCACCACGCCTGGCTACTTTTAATATTTTTAATAGAGATGGGGTTTCGCCATGTTGGCCAGGCTGGTCTCAAACTCCCAACCTCAAGTGATCTGCCTGCCTAAGCCTCTCAAAGTGCTGGGATAAAAGGTGTGAGCCATGTAATTCTTAAACAATAAGATTGGAAATCTAAATTAGTTCTTGATCCATGGGCTGTAGAATGAATGCTGTATTAACAGGCATAAAAACAACATTGATCTCATTGTACACCCCCATCAGAGCTCTCAGTGACAGGTGCCTTGTCAATGAGCAGTAATACTTTGAAAGAAATCCTTTTTTCTGAGCAGTCAGCTTAAACTATTTAGTAAAGCATATGGTAAGACAGATGTGTGGTCATAAAGGATTTGTTGTTCTAGTTATAGAGCATAGGCAGAGTAGATTAAGCATAAATCTTAAGACCCTAAGATTTTGAGAATAGCAAATGAGCACTGCCTTCAACTTAACCCCACCAGCTGCATTAGTCCCTAACAAAAGAGTCAGCCTGTCCTTTGATGCTTTAAAGTCAAGCATTGACTTGACTTCTCTTCTGTAGCTATGAAAGTCCTAGATGGCATCTTCTCCCAACAGAAAGCTCTTTAGTCTACATTGAAAATGTGTTGTTTAGTGTGGCCACCTTTATCAATGATCTCAGCCAGATCTTCTGGATAACTTGCTACAGCTTCTACACAAGTACTTGCTGCTTCACCTTGCACTTCTATGTTACAAAGATGGCTTCTTTCCTTAAGCCTCATGGACCAACAATCTCTGCTAGCATCCAACTTTTCTTCTGCAACTTTCTCACCTGTCTCAGCCTTCACAGAATTGAAGAGAGTTAGGCTCTTGCTCTGGATTAGGCTTTGACTTCATGGACTGTTGTGGCTGCTTTGATCCATCTAGACCACTACAACTTTCTCCTTAGCAACAGCAAAGCTGTTTTACTTCCTTATCATTCATGTGTCCACTAGGTTAGCACTTTTAACTTCCTTAAGGAACTTTTCCTTTGCATTCACAACTTGGCTAATTGTTTGGGACTAGAGGCCTTTTCAGCTTATCTTGGCTTTCGACACGCCTTCCTCACTAAGCTTAACAATGTCCAGCTTTTAATTTAAAGTGGGAGATGTGCTTTCCTTTCACTTGAACACGCAGAGGCACTGTTAGGTTAGTAAGTGGTCAGTTTGATACTGTTGTGTCTAGGGGAACGGGAAGACCTAAGGACATACAGAGAAACAGGGGAACAGCTGGTCAGTGGAGCAGGCAGAACATGCACACTGTTTCTTGGTTAAAGTTAAGCATCTTATACAGGCACAGTTCACGGTGCTCCAAAAGATTCATAGTAGTAACCTCAAACATTACTGATCATAGATCACTAAATCAGATGTAATAATAATGAAAAAGTTTGAAATATTGAGAGAATTACGAAAATGTGACAGAGACAGGAAGTGAGCAAATGTTGTTGGAAAAATGGTGCCAATCTACGGAATTGCTCAACGCAGAGTTGCCACAAACATTTAATTGGTAAAAATCACAGTATCTCTAAGTGCAATAAAGCTAAGCACAATAAAGCAAGGTATGCCTGCATTTGAATGCTTTGGGAGGGAAAAAGCCTCTAGACAAACCTCAAAAAGACTATACATATAATTGAAAGTAAATTTCATAAGAAACATTTGCATACCCTTTAATATAAATACAAGATGCCAAAAATATTTCCAATTATGATTTCTATCTTAAAAATATTTCTAATTGTAATTTCTATCTTAAAAATATTTCTAATTATAATTTCTATCTGATACTGGAGTGTGTGGTTACAGAATGAAATACCATTTTGAACCAGGAAAACTTACATCTGGTTTTAAAATATTTCAGAGCCAAGGGAAGCAGTGAGTGAATGTGCGACCGTGGGAAACCACGCCTCTTCCACGGAACTTTGCACCCGTCAGATCAGGAGATCCCCTTGAGAGCCCACCTCCAGGGCCTTGGGTCTGACGCACAGACCTGTGTGGAGTCTTGACAGAGCAGCTGCTCCGGATTGCACAGAGACCCAGGAGCTTTCCATACTGTAGCCCTGGGCTCCCTGACGAAGGCGATGGAACTCAAACAAGGCGGAAGGTCCATACCTACCCCTAGAAAGGGAGGTGAATCCAGGGGGCTGAGTGGCATCAGTATGCAGGCCCCACTTCCACAGCACCTCACAAAATAAGACCCCCTGGCGTGGAATTCCAGCCAGCCACTGGCACCAGGGTGGAGCTTGCCTGAGACAGGACAGAGCCCTGGAGGAGAGGGGCAGGCTGTCATCTTTGCTGTTTGGATAACTGAGCTGTTCCAGCCTGCTGGCTTTGGAGAGTCCAAACAGTCTGGACCAGGAAGGGTCACCCCAACGCAGCACAGCTGCTTTGCCAGCTTGTGGCCAGGCTGCTTCTTTAAGTGGGACGCTGACCTACTTACTCCTCCTTGTGGGGTGGGTCCTCCCAGCCAGGGCCTCTGGCCACCCCCACTGGTATTCTAGGGACAGAGTTCTGATTTCTCCCTGGGAGGCCGTGCCCAGGGGGAGGGGCGTGCCGCCATCTTTGCTGTTTGGAAAACTCGGCCATTCCATCCTGCGAGCTTTGGAGAGACCAAGCCCACTGAGGCAGAGGCGGCTCCTCAGCATGTTACAGCTGTTTTGTTGAGGTGTGGTGAGGTTGCTTCTTTAAATGGGACCCTGATACATTCCTCCTCCCTGGGCAGGTCCTTCCATCTGGAGCCTCCAGCCACCCCTGCCTGTGTTCTGTTGCGGAAAGACTTCTAATTTCTCCCTGGGGCAGAGTGCCTGCGGAGTGGGGCGGGCCGCCACCTTGGCTGTTTGTGAAGCGGCATCATTGTCTGGGGTAAATATCTGAGGTTCATTGCCTTATGCCAATGAAATCAAGGACAGGGGCACACATGGAGTGAGGGTAAGAGCAGAGGTTTAATAGGCAAAAGAAAGAGAAAGGAGAACAGCTCTCTGTCCCCTGAGAGTGAGGGGTGTAGGAGTGGGACCTGCGGCCCACGGTGGAGTGCACAGGGTTTTATAGACAGGCTTGAGGAGGCGGGGTCTGATTTACATACGGCCCAAAGATTGGTTGGACCAGGTGTGATATTTACATAGTGTGCGAGGAAGCTGGTGGCCCCACCCTAATCTTTTATTATGCAAATGGAGTCTCTACATGGCTGGTGCTATGTTGCCTGCTCCTTACTGTGCACATGGTTGACCAAAAAAGGGGAAGATGGAGCTGCGATGTCAGACATGCCCAGCCCACAGGCAGCCTTTTCCTATTGGCACAGCTGCCAGCATTCACCCGTGCAAGTTTCCAGCTTGTCTATGTATGCAGCTTGATTTTACAGGCTGCTCTTTGTTAGAAAAGAAAATTATTTGAGTCTGCTTTTCAGTAAAAGGAATGCTTTACCGAACACTTCTTTACCCTTACTGTCTGCCTAAATAATTTCTTCTTAACTTGTATATCATTTGGGCGTCTTAGCCAGTCCAGCCTGTGGGCCTTGGAAAGCCCAAAGCAATTGAAGGCTAAAAGGATCCCCAACACAGCACAGCTGCTCTACCAAAACATAGCCAGACTGCTTCTTTGAGTGGGTCCCTGATCCTGTTCCTCCAATCTGACTGAGACCTCCCAACCAGGGTTTCCAGCCACCTCTTACAGGTGCATTCAGGGGCAACAGGTCAATACCCTACAGGGATGGAGCTTCCAGAGGAAGGAGCAGGCTGCCATGTTTGCTGTTTTGCAGGCTTTGCTGGTGATACCTCCAAGTACTGAAAAAATCGAGGTGACTAGGGCCTGGAGCAGACCACCAGCAAACTACAGTAGCCTTATGGAAGAGTGGCCAGACTATTCAAAGAAAAACAAACAAACAACAACAAAAACCCCATCCAAAGGTCAGCAACCTCAAAGATTGAAGGTAGATAAGCCCACAAAGGTGAGAAAGAATCAGCGCAAAAATGCTGAAAACTCAAAAATCCAGAGTGCCCCCTTTTTTCCAAATGACCGCAACACCTCTCTAGCAAGGGTTCAGAACTGGGCTGAGGCTGAGAAGACTGAAATAATAGAAGTAATCAGAATGTAGATAAAAGCAAACTTTGCTGAACTAAAGGAGCACATTGTAACACAATGCAAGGAAGGTAAGAATCATGATAAAACAATGCAGCTGATAGCCAAATAACCACTATAGAGAGAAACATAACCGACCTGAGAGTTGAAAAACACATGGCAAGAACTTCACAATGCAATCACATGTAATAACAGAAGAGATGAGATGGAGAAAAGAATCTCAGAACATGAAAACTGTCTTTCTGAAATAAGACAAGCAGACCAGAATAGAAAAAAAAATGAAAAGAACAAAACCTCCAAGAAATATGGGATTATGTTAAGAGACCCAGACTATGACTGATTGGCATACCTGAAAGAGACGGGGAGAATGGAATCAATTTGAAAAAAATATTTCAGTATATCATCCAGAGAAATTCCTCAACCTAGAAAGACAGGCCAACATTCAAATTCAGGAAATGCAGAGAACCCCATTAAGATAACCCACGAACAGATCATCCCCAAGACACATAATCATCAGATTCTTCAAGGTCAAAATGATAGAAAAAATGTTAAGGGCAGCCAGAGAAAAAGGCCAGGTCACCTACAAAGGGAAGACCATCAGACTAATAGTGAACCTCTCAGTGGGAACTCTACAAGCCAGAAGAGACTGTGGGCCAATATTCAACATTTCTAAATAAAAGAATGTCCAGCCCAGAATTTCACATTAGGCCAAACTGAGCTTCATAAGAGAAGGAAAAGTAAGATCCTTTACAGACAAGCAAATGCTGAGGGAATTCATTACCACCAGACCTTCCGTACAGGACCTCCTGAAAAAAAAAAGTGCTAAATGTGGAAAAGAAAAACTATTACCAACCACTACAAAAACACACTTAAGTACACAGAACAGTGACACTATAAAGAAACCACATAAACAAGACTGTGAAATGACCAGCTAGCATCATGATGACAAGATGAAATCCACACATAACAATACTAATGTTAAATGTAAATAAGTTAAATGCCCCCATTAAAAGACACAGAATGGCAAGCTGGATAAAAAACCAAGACCCACTGGT
Organism: Pan paniscus; assembly: GCF_029289425.2. Lineage (NCBI taxonomy): Eukaryota > Metazoa > Chordata > Mammalia > Primates > Hominidae > Pan > Pan paniscus. The sequence continues at coordinate 186,705,654 of NC_073252.2, read as the reverse complement.
ATACTGTCTTCAAGAGACTCATACACAAGACACACATAGGCTCAAAATAAAGGGATGGAGGAAAATTTACCAAACAAATGGAAAACAAACAAACAAAAAACAGGGGTTGGAATCCTTTGTTGGTTTAAAAAAGACTTCAAATCAACAAAGATCAAAAAAGACAAGGAAGGGCATTACATAATGGTAAAGTTTTCAATTCAATAAGAAAAGCTAGGCTGGGTGCAGTGGCTCACACCTGTAATCCCAGCACTTTGGGAGGCAGAGGCAGGCAGATCAGTTGAGGTCAGGAGTTCAAGATCAGCCTGGCCAACATGGCAAAACCCTGTCTCTATTAATAATACAAAAACTGATCAAGCGTGGTGGCACACACCTATAATCCCAGCTACTTGGGAGGCTGAGGCAGGAGAATAACTTGAACCTGGGAGGCGGAGGTTACAGTGAGCTGAGATCGCACCAGTGTACTCCAGTCTAGGCAACAGAATGAAACTGTGTCTCAAAGGTTGGTTCAACATATGCCAATCAATAAAAGTGATTCATCACATAAACAGAACTAGAGACAAAAACCACGTGATTTTCTCAATAGATGCAGAAAAGCTGTTTGATAAAATTCAACATTCCTTCATGTTAAAAACTCTCAATAAAATAGGTATTGAAGGAACATACCTCAAAATAATAAGAGCCACATATGACAAATCCATAGCCCATATCATACTGAATGAACAAAAGCTGGAAACATTTCTTTTGAAAACCGGCACAAGATAAGGATGCCCCCTCTCACCACTCCTATTTGACATAGTATGGGAAGTTGTGGCCAGGGCAATCAGGCAAGAGAAAGAAAGAAAGAGTATTGAAATAGGAAGAGATGAAGTCAAACTATCTTTCTTTGCAGAAGACATGATCCTGTATCTAAAAAACAACATCTTCTCAGCCCAAAATCTTCTTGAGCTGATAAGCAACTTCAGAAAACTCTCAGGATACAAAATCAATGTGCAAAAATCACTGGCAGTCCTATACACCAACAACAGGCAAGCCGCATGCCAAATCATGAATAAACTCCCAAACACAATTGCCAAATAAAATAAAATACCTAGGAAGACAGCTAACAAGAAGAGTGAAGGACCTCTTCAAGGAAAACTAAAAAATCACTGCTCAAGGAATCAGAGATGACACATACAAATGGAAAAACATTCCATGCTCATGGATAGGGAGAATCAATATTGTGAAGATGAGCATACTGCCCAAAGCAATGTATAGATTCAATGCTATTTTCATTCAACTATCATTGATATTATTCATTGAATTATAAATAAAAAAACTATTTTTAAATGTACATGAAACCAAAAAAAAGATCCTGAATAGCCAAGGCAATCCTAGACAAAAAAAACAAAGCTGGAGGCATCACACTACCTGACTTCAAGCTATACTACGGGGCTACAGTAACTACAACAGCATGGTACTAGTACAAGAACAGGCTTGTAGACCAATGGAACATAACAGAGAATTCAGAAATAAGACCACATAACTACAGCCATCTGATCTTCAACAAACCTGACAAAAACAAGCAATGGGGAAAGAATTCCCTATTCAATAAGTAGTATTGGGAGAACTGGCTAGCTATCTGCAGAAAATTGAAAGTGGACTCCTTCCTTACAGCATATAGAAAAATCAACTCAAGATGGAGGAAAGACTTAAATATAAAACCCAAAATGATAAAAACCATAGATGAAAACCTAGGCAATACCATTCAGGATGTAGGCACGAGCAAAGATTTCGTTATGAAGACACCAAAAGCAATTTTGACAAAAGCAAAAATTGACAAATGGAATCTAATTAAACTAAAGAGTTTCTGCACAGCAAAAGAAACTATCAACAGAGTGAACAGACAACCTACAGAATTGGAGAAAATTTTTGCAATCTATCCATCTGAGAAGAGTCTAATAACCAGCATCCATAAGGAACTTAAACAAATTTACAAGAAAAAACAGGCCAGGCACAGTGGCTCACGCCTGAAATCCCAGCACTTTGGGAGGCCAGGGCGGGCAGATCACCAGGTCAGGAGATTGAGACCATCCTGGCTAACACGGTGAAACACCATCTCTACTAAAAACACAAAAAATTAGCTGGGCATAGTGGCGGGTGCCTGTAGTCCCAGCTACTCAGGAGGCTGAGGCAGGAGAATGGCGTGAACCCAGGAGGCAGAGCTTGCAGTGAGCCGAGATCGTGCCGCTGCACTCCAGCCTGGGCAACAGAGCAAGACTCTGTCTGAAAACAAACAAACAAACAAAAAAAAAACACAAACCATTAAAGAGTAGGCAAAAAACATGAACAGACACTTCTCAAAAAATACCTACATACAGCCAAAAAACATGAAAAAAGCTCAACATCACTGATTATTAGAGAAATGCAAACCAAAACCGCAATGAAATACCATCTAACACCAGTCAGAATGGTTATTACTAAAAAGTCAAAAAACAACAGATGCTGACGAGGTTGTAGAGAAAAAGGAACACTTTTATACTGTTGGTGGGAGTGTAAATTAGTTCAACCATTGTGGAAGACAGTGTGTAGCGATTTCTCAAAGACCTAGAGGCAGAAATACCATGGGACTCAGCAATCCTATTACTGGGCATATATTCTAAGGAATATAAATTGTACTATTATAAAGACATATTCATGCGTATGTTGATTGCAGCACTATTTACAATAGCAAAGACATGGAATCAACCCAAATGCCCATCAATCATAAAGCTAGATAAGGAAAATGTGGTACATATACACCATGGGATACTATGCAGATTTAAAAAGGAACTAGATCATGTCCATTGCAGGGCCATGGATGGAGCTGGTGGTCATTTTCCTTAGGAAACTAACACAGGAACAAAAAAACAAATACCGCATGTGCTCACTTGTAAGTGGGAGCTGAATGATGAGAACACATGGACACATGGTGGCAGGGTGCAACACACACTGGGACCTGTCGGGGGCAGTTGGAAGAGGGAGAAGATTAGGAAGAATAGCCAATGGATGCTGGGCTTATACCCGGGTGATGAGATGATCTGTGCAGCAAACCACCATGGCACACTTTTGCCTATAAAACAAACCTGCACATCCTGCACGCGTACCCCTGAATGTCAAATAAAGAAAGTAAATTGTGCCATGCATGTGTGTATGTGTGCAGGTTTATATTTATCCCACATTCCTCGGAAGTCCACAGTGTGCCAAGGGTTAACAATAATTACTCATTAATTTTTTTAGTATACATTTTTATAAACACTTCAAACTTCTTTAATATGCTTTTGCAAAAATATGGATTAATATAATAAAATACAAAAGTATATTAATAAAAACTGATATTACCCTCAAAAAAATTTCAAGAAATTCATATTAGTATTTATGCAGTTGTGATGTAACATTTGTACTTGTAAAATTCTATGTAGATAAAATAATATGAGCCCTTATTGCAGTTTTCTTGAAATAACAGTACAACAAATATAATCTTCTGAAAACAGCAACAACAACAATTTCTTCATTTTCACCCATGCATGCCTAAAATAGTACACTAGTTATGGATTAGGAAGAAGTTACCTCTAGAACTGAGTGTATTCTCTTTAGGAGAAGTTACCTCTAGAGCTGAGTGTATTCTCTTTCTACAGTGAATGAAAAAACTCTACTCAGTTTTGCCGTAGAAAAAGTCAAGCTATAACTCACACACTTTAACAGAAGTGAAAGAGTTCACTTAAGGTAGTATTTTCATAATAGCTTGATTAGAATAATTTTCTACAATAATTTCAAGTCCCCCTTTTCAAATCTAACATATTTGTAATTTCACAATTACTGATATGTGTGCATGTTTCTTCCCCTACTGCATCTCCACTGTCCTGCTTCCATGATATGCATCTTCGTTTGGCTTGCTTCCCTCCTTTTGTCGCATGTTAAGTGGATCGGAGAGAGGCACCTGTTGGACCTTTGTCCTTCTGCTTCTGCTCCTCTCATGTTTCAGACACAGTCGGGCCATGAAGGCTTTAGGCGAAGCCTCCAGAGTGAGGAGCATCCTGCTTCTCTTTCCTTGTGAAAGTGAGTGGGTGTACATTATAAATGAGCAAATAATTGGTACAAAATAGGAAAAAAATCCAACTGAATAAACACAGCTGTAGACACATACCTTTATTTGAAGAGGTGAACAAAATGCAGCAGAATCAAAGTGGGAGCTAGAATATATGTGACATCTAAATTGTATCAACACCATCAAGCCCCTCAAAACCTAAATCCCACACTTACTAGCTAAACAACCTTTGATGAGTCTTTGAATAACTTTTGGGTCTTATTTGGTTTATTTATAAAATAAGAAAATAGACCCTGTATGAACATGAAATAATGTGTTGTATGTAAAAATACCTGGTACGTGATGGGCAACATTATTTTGAACTTCATAGGCTACTGAGAACAAAGCTACTTAGACATTCGATAATATGAATAAAAGAGAAGATAATTATAAATAATTATGTGGGCACTGAGTACATATATTCAGTTCTTCTACAAATATTTACTATGTGGAAGGCTTTTCTCATTCTAAAGATACAGCAGTGAACAAAACAGTAAAATACGTACCTTCACAGAGCTTACCGTCTAGCAATAATAACTCCCGTCATATGTGATACATGGTTAAAATGTTTTCAGCACATATTTCTTAAGTAGCTAATTTATGATATCGTTACCAAAACACTAGGGGTTCAGTCCAGGTCCTACTGCTCACTGCACAGAACCGCAGTCATTGAGAAGAGTTTTGCCAAAGAAGAAGGTTTTAATTGGATGCACCAGCCCAGGAGATGGGGGCTCAGTTTCAAATCCATCTCCCTGAGGGACTAAAACTAGGGGTTTATATAGCAGAGAAGAAATGTAACTGTGTAAGAAAACAGGAACCCGAGAGGGGCGAGGAAGGGATCCTGGTGAATGAGGGGTGGCATCCCATTGTCTGGTGTGGTGATCTGGTTTCAGTTATTTGATACTTTTTTGGAGCAGCCTGTAGGTCATTTCCTGAGAAAGAAACTCAGATACAACCAATGTAAGTAAGCGTCAAGCTTTAAGACCCAGAATGGTCAATTTCTATGTTTATCAGAAAGAACTCTTTATAGGACTGTTAGTTGGGTTTCAGTGTGGTTTGTAGCCTTGCTTATTGTCTGAGTGGTTCCATGAACAACGTCCCCACCAAATCTCTCAGATTGGACTGTCACCCTGATTATCCTCTCATAAGTAGCTATTGACAGCGAAATTCGAGTTAATTTAAGAACCATTTCACTCAGCAGTATTCTCTGAGAGTAAGAGTGGTGGTCGATCTGTTTTCTAAGAATGTGGCAACGGGCTTCCAGCACTTACTAATCCAGGCTAAGAGCAGGTGGTTGCAATCTGCAGCAGTTTTACTTAGCTGCTTTTCTTCATTTTGCAAGCTTTGCTTTCTCAAGTTCAATGACACTGCACCTGAGAACTCATCAGTATGTAAAGACAGGCACGCCTGCCTACAGTAAACATGAATCTCTTTAAAAAAAAATTAAGAACACCACGAGACAGCACTTTCTTTTGTAGGATTTGTCACTCATCATTTCAAGGATTGTGTTTTTCTGGGGATGAAGCTTGTTTTGTTTTGTTTTTAAATGTGTCGTTGATCCAAACTGTGAAGATGCACAGGTGTGAGGATTTAAATGGCTGTGATTGACCTGCCCACCGACAGGGAATTCTAATGAGGAAATCAAGGTTGTTGTCGGTGTTTGCCAGCTTGATTGTACTATCCAACATTAACTCATGATCTCCAAGATGCTTAGCATGCCACAAGGCGATCCTTCCCATTTTTCTCTAAAACCTTCTGGTAAATCATATTATGCACGTACTAACAATAGCATACCTAGACCGGGCAATGTCGTGGAAGTGATTTATTTTAATTTTTTTGAAAAACAGGTTGTCAGACAAGCTTGAGTCAGTCCCAGTTAACACCATCCACAAGGCATCCATGTTCTGTCATCCCCGGGCACCTCTTTCTGACCAGTGAAGGGGCAATGTTCATTTAAGGCAGTCTTTCCGTAATGGTTTGATTACAATAATTTTCCACAATAATTTGAAATCTAACCAGTTTGTAATTTCACAATTATTGAGGAGGCAGGTATGGAAAAAAACAACTTAGAAGATCTTCTTGAAGACCACAAATAAACTCTAGATACATGTGAACATACCTTGTGGGAAATGAGAACTGGCTAAGCCATGAGAGGCAATGGGTTACAATGGTGAAAGCAAAGGGCCTTTTTGATCCCAAGCACATACAGTCAAGTGCAGTGTGGGAGTGGGTGAGGATGGGGAGAGGTGTAATAGGTGTGATCGTAGGAGAGAAATTATGACTTACACTTGGGAAAGGGCTGTTGGAGAAGCTGAAAGAGATAAGCTGTGGATGACAAGAGTTAATGGTTGAGATTATGTGATCTGTTACTTCCAATGACGATCTGATAATGGCTGTCCTACCATCCCCAGAAAAGAAAATAAATAGGAAAGATAATAACTTATGCAAGCCAGAATATGGCATAGCTATACTGCACCTCAGAGCTGAGTAATTTCCAAAACATAATTCTGCTATCCTCAGAAGAAGTGACTCACAATTTGAAACTCCAAGAGAAATTATGTCACTAAAATCATTGGAAATTTTAAGAATATATACATAGAATTTTTTATCCTTAGGTAATTCTTTCATATTTGCTAAGTCCTTCCAAGTCTTTCTGACTAGTGATCTCTTTATGTATCTAGCCAAGTGGGTGTTCATGGAAAGCTAAATGTATTAAGATTTAAATAAATTTTTTTAAAAATCCCACTTTTGCTTTCCAAATATTTTATTTTCACAGATGAAATCTTTCTAAAAAAATTAACATTCATAAATCAGAGCTTAATGAACTGGTTTAAACAATCTATTTTCAGTAAATAACAGATGGTCAAAGAATAACAGGTACTTACATATTCTTCTTTCCACAATGGCTGTATGTGAAGCATATTCACCTCTTCAAACAAAATTCAACATTCACAGCTACTTATTCTTTTTAACCCCTGTGACCCTGAATTTTACAAGAACTGCTCTTGTCCTTACACGTGGTTTTTCTCTGAAAGGGAGGGTTTTTTAAAATAAATAATCACTGATTTTTTTCTTTTCTTTATTTTTTATTTTTATTTTTTATTTTTTTGAGACAGAGTCTCACTCTGTCATCCAGGCTGGAGTACAGTAGTGTGATCTGGGCTCTCTGCAAGCTCCGCCTCCGGGGTTCAAGTGATTCTCCTGCCTCAGCCTCCTGAGTAGCTGGGACTACAGGTGCCTGCCACAACGCCCGGCTAATTTTTTGTATTTTTAGCTGAGACAGGATTTCACCATGTTGGTCAGGCTGGTCTCAAACTCTTGACCTTGTGATCCACCCACCTCGGCCTCCCAAAGTGCTGGGATTACAGGTGTGAGGCACTGCGCCCGGCCTCATTGATTTTTTTAGTATTGTTAACAAATGAAATCTAGATTAATTATGTTCATAATTTTTTTTGTTTCCTTGGAGACAAAATCATCTCACATAAAACCAATCAGTAGTAAGTTATCTTTAAATTCGCAACCACAAAGCAAGAAAAATCCATAATTTTAAAACTTCACAAGTAGGAATGATTCAGTTTTTAATGCTTTTAAGTCATCACTTATTAAAATGCTAAAATTTGAGTTGTTGGTCAAATCTGCCTGTTGACTTTGATGTACAGAGTATTGACTTGATATAGTTACATCTAATGTTTGCTCTTAGAAAAGACAAACCCTCAGCCATTGACACAAGGTAAAGCCAATTCTTATGTCGTTCAGATGATGATTGCAGGGTCGGGTTTGTTGGACTGTTGTTTCAGTGCCAGATGAATGGGCCATTTGCTGCCTGAGAATTAGGACACCTTTAATAATGCAATTATAGCAGCTGTATTTTGTGATAATCCGTTTTTCAGTAATATATTCAAACATTTGAATGTACAAATCATAAAGTCAAAGGCCATGCTTTTTTGGCTTCATCTAATATTGTTATTCACATCAATATAAAAATTCCTAGCTAAAGTAAAAAACACTTTGTTTGAAAATTTTTTAAATATAACTTTCTTTTGTTTATATAATTTATATTTTATATGTAATATTTTAATATGTCTATATCTTATATATAATTTACATTTTACCATTACTGTGCCAATGCTATTTTTCACATTATTCTTAGTAATGTTTTAGTGAGTGATTAGCTATTAGTTGAATGTCTATTTATGTATGTGGAAATTATATTTTAAGAAGTTAACGTGGCTATGTGTAAAAAGTAGAGACTTAGTTCTTTGTTATCAATAAGCAATATAGCATTTTACTTATTTTGCATATTATATGAAGGACATTGTATGAAGACAATATAACTAAATTTGTTTTTTAGGTATGATTTAATACACTTTACTGACCTGAATTCATTGGATATATGTAAAAATGAAGGAATGCACATTATTCTGCTTGATGCTCTGCAGAGAGGAGATGCCTGAGAGGTTGCACCTGTATTCCTGGATGCACTGGCCCCAGGGGTGGTTGGTGCTGACTCCACATTTGTCTAATAAGATGTCCAGATACAAAAATGTCTGTGATGTGGGAACCATTACAGATCTAGGAAAGTTTTTTCAACAGCAAAAAAAGCAAAGCCTGTTTCTGTCAAAGTCTTTTATTTTATTTTTGAATTTGACCTTTTAAAATAAGATTAAAACATTCCATCAAGATTCCCTTTAGAATTGACCCATAGGATTTTTTTTTCTTGACGATTCCAACTTTACTGATTTTCTAAGATTATTTTCTCTAATCTCTATGTGAGTCAGATAATATGAGTGAAGAGCCGATGAGACAATTATAAGATTAAATCAGAAAAAACAAACCATAATTCAGAAGATGCACAATGGCTTTAATAAATAAGTTTACAATTTCATGCCTCCAATCCTAAATTCTCTGTTTATGAGATATGAAGAGATTTAAATTTTCAAATGAAAATCTAAAATTGGGCCAGGCGTGGTGGCTCACGCCTGTAATCCCAGAACTTTGGGAGGCCAAGGCAGGCAGATCACAACGTCAGGAGTTTGAGACCAGCCTGACCAATGTGGTGAAACCCCATTTCTACTAAAAATACAAAATTAGCCAGGCATGGTGGTGCACACCTGTAATCCCAGCTACTGGGGAGGCTAAGGCAGGAGAATCGCTTGAACCTGCAGACAGAGGTTACAGTGAGCCGAAATGGTGCCACTGCAATCCAGCCTGGGCAACAGAGTGAGACTCCATCTCAAAAAAAAAAAAAACAAGAAAATAAAATCCAAAATTGAATTTGCAAATCTGTATTTTAATAAACAAAATACTCTCTTTTTTTGAGAGGTGTGATGGAAAAGTTAATTTATTAATTTATTTATTATTTGTTTTTAAATTTGCTTTTAAGCCTCACATCAACATCACCTCTCCATTGACTAAGTTTTTTAAACATAAACATAAAAGGTATAAAATATTCTTTAAAATGTGAATGCTTTTATAGCTGTATGAAAGGTAACTATATCAAAATTGGAAATATGGTGAATGATAAATTATTATTTGTGTCATTTTATTTTTGTTTTGATTAGATCTCACATATTTCATTATCACTTGTAATTTTAATTTTAATGGCATTTTTTAAATGTGTGACTTTACACAGTGTGGCAGAAAGAGATTTTGATAATTGTTCAGTCAATCTGGGTTTTAGTTCTGATTCTAATTGTAACTAGATGTCTAATTTTGAGTGTATGTCTTTAACTTTCTTGACACTTAGCTTAGTCATCTGCTAAATACAGGCTTGGACCAAGTCCACGTTTGTGCATAATTTTTATTCTACCTTGAAATGCATGATGAATGATATTGCCCTGTGGGTTACACGCCCAGGTGGTTCCTAAGAACATGCTGGAGCCCTAGGTAATTATTAACTTTATGATCATTTGCAAGTTAGTTAGTATCTCTGACCTCTGAATTTGCTCATTGGGAAAGAGGATAATATTAATAAGTGCAATAAGAAAGGCATGGAATGAGAACAGGGTTTGCCATTAGAAATATTTATCAAATGCTAGTTATTATAATATTAGGCCAAATCTTATAGAGTTATACTATGTTAGTGAATACTTATTATATATAGTTATTACTATTGTCATTATTATTATCAAAGGTAGCTTCACTAATTTCTTCCTCATCAAAAAAGCACATTGGGCCAGGTGTGGCGGCTCACGCCTGTAACCCTTGCACTTTGGGAGGCTAAGGCAGGTGGATTGCTGGAGCTCAGGAGCTGGAGACCAGCCAGGGCAACAAGGTGAAACCCCATCTCTACTAAAATACAAAAAATTATCTGGGCGTGGTGGCGGGTGCCTGTAATCTCAGCTACTCAGGAGGCTGATATAGGAGAATCCCTTGGACCTGGGAGGCAGCGGTTACAGTGAACCGAGATCGTGCCACTGCACTCCATCCAGCCTGGGCAAGAGAGTGAGACCCTGTCTCAAAAAATAATAATAATGCACATTGGAGTACAGTATATTATAGTAATAATTTTGTATCTTTCATCATTTAGTAATGAAATCAATTACATGAACGTCTGTGCTATTTATGACACATAGGTTAAGAAACAATGAAATAAATGATTGGAAAATATCCTTTGTGCATCATAGTTATTTGTTCTAGAACATTCCTTTATTAGTTGACTGAGGTTGTCATAATAAAACATACCACAGACTGGGTGGGGTGGTTTAAACAATGGACATTCTCACGGTTCTGAAGGCCGGGAGTCCAAGATCCAGGCACCACTGGCATTGGTTTCCCCTGAGATCGCTCCCCTTGGCTTGCAGATGGCCGCCTTTTCATTGTGTCCTCACGGGGCATTTTCTCTATGTGCACAATCATCTCTAGTGTCTCTCTTCTTATAAGGACACCAGTCCTGCTGAATTATGGCTCCACACTTGTGGACTCCCTTAACATAATGACCTCTGTAAAGGCCTGTCTTCAGATTCACCCACGTTGGCGATTCGGGCTTTAAGGTATAAAGTGGAGGGGATACAATTCAGTCCATAACAATCCCATAGGGGCACACCTTCCTGAATCAGCGCCGCAGAATCATCAGAACATTCTCTGGGGTATATGAGCTCTATGTAATGGCTTGTCTGATCATGCAAGGAACCAAGCTCTAAGCCCCCAGAACAGGTAAAATAACACGCATAATTTAATCACTGTGTGTATAAACGCCCTTCAATTACATTTCGAAATGATTTCAGAAAAATACCTCGACATGGTGTGGTCCAGGCTACATTTCCATAGGAATGACCAAACACAGATTCTGCCATAAAACACCCCAGATGCCAAATAAATTACAACTATAAACATGAAAATGCATTACTGAGTCCACAAGAAAGTGACAGAAGGTCCCAAAAGGTCTCTATACCAGCTAGCTCAGGGTCCAGGGGAGAATAAGGGGAAATATTTCTGCTCATGGAGGGGCAGAAGCGGTTTCCAGGGTATTTTATCCTTGTAATTAAGTACTGTTGTCATATGCAAACATAAATATATGACATTAAGTAGAACCAACCTCCTAGTCAAACAATTATGTAATTTGGCATATTGTGTTCTACTATGAAAAACATCTTTGATCTGTCTGTAAAGTAGGTTAAATATAAAATCTAAATATTTAACTATTGGAGTGAATCTTTTTATTTCAGTAGCCCAAATTATTCTATATATTTCGTTTATCCTATTGTTTGTATTATTAGAAAGTTCTAATTTTTGGCCAGGCACGGTGGCTCACACCTATAATTCTAGCACTTTAGGAGGCCGAGTTGGGTGGATTGCCTGAGTTCAGGAGTTCGAGACTAGCCTGGGCAACATGGTAAAACCCCATCTCTACTAAAATACAAAAAATTAGCCGGATGTGGTGGCATGTGCCTGTAATCCCAGCTACTCGGGAGGCTGAGCTGCGAGAATTGCTAGAACCCATGAGGCAGACATTGCAGTGAGCCAAAACTGCACCACTGCACTCCAGCCTGGGCGACAGAGTGAGACTCCGTCTCTAAAAAAAAAAAAAGTTCTAATTTTTCAGACTCACCAAATTTCATTGGAAATATAACATTAAAAACAAAACTTCAAGGCAAGAAATAGTAGCTCGGGCTTGTAATCTCAATGCCTTGAGAGTCTCAGGCATGAAGATTGCTTGAGGCCAGGAATTTTGAGACAAGCCTGGGCAACATAGCAAAATCCCATCTCTAAAACAAACAAAACACCCAGGTGTGTGATGCACACCTGTAGTCCTATAGCTACTTGGGCAGCTGAGGTGGGAGGATCACTTGAGCCCAGCATTTCAAGGTTGCAGTGAGCTATGATCACACTGCTCTCCAACTGGGTGACAAAGGAAGACCCCATATCTGAAAAAAAAAGTACAAATTTTTCTGGTTCATCAAACTTCATCAGAAATATAACATTAAAAAGGAAACTCCAAACTTCCAGGGTTTGCTTCTGCAAGCAGTATTGTAAAAGAAATACTCTGACTTTGCATTACCTCATTATTCCTTCACCACAAATCAAGTAATCAATGCAGGCAGTAGATGGGCCACACTCGTTGACTGAAAGCCAGATAAACACCCTACTTGTGCAATGTAAAAAAAAAAAAAAAAAAAAAAGTTGCATTCTAGAAAGTTAAAGTTTTTAGAAGGCCAAACTTTGAATGGAATTAGACCAATGCTCAGATAGAGAATACAAAATGCGGACACCATAACCATTAAAGTCAAAGTAAGCCAGGATTTATTTGCATTTTTTAATGGGCATGCAGAGGGAGGCAGGTGATATTACACTGTTTACATCAAACCACATGTGCTGAATGAGCTAAAAGAAACAGTGGGATTATCTATGTGTCAGCATTCTAATCCCATCAGGCCTGTCAGCACTATAATTTCCAACCTATCACTTAGTTTAAAATACAGTAGGGGAGAGCCTCAATGTTTGTTTTGTTCTGATGAGCCAGATGACTCACAGCAGACAGAAATGGAACGCTTCAGAAAATGAGGGAGTTTTGAAAATTACAGTGGTTTTGTTCACAGCTGTATATATTTATTTTTTCTGTAAAGCAGGTACACAGTGAATCATGTTTCCTGGGGCCCAAATTCCTCAAACAGTAATTTTCTTCTCTTCTCTGGTGGCCTGAAACCAGGAAGCTTTCAAGTTTGCCTAACTCAAGTGAAATAACTTTGTAAACTTTGTAACTTTGTAAATGAGACAATCTTGGTTAACTGTTACTGTTTGATTAAAATTTTCCAATGCAGCAAAAGACACGTGCTTCACGACATCCTTGTTTTCAGGCCCTTATATAACATTTCTTAATTGTTTGTATTATTTACTATAAGAAATAATATTCCTTATACTATTTAATATAAATTTAATTGTATTATATATATATAATTTCTCCAATATTATATAAGGACACAAACACAAGGACAAAACTAGGTACATGCATAAATTACTTCAGAAAGCACCTGAGGGCCCTGGGATATAGATTTATTTTGCCATCAGAATGGCAAGGTAGATACTCTGAAACCCCTTTCTGGCATCAAACATATAGACGCTGGACGCATTACAATCATAAATCTTAAATGCATTGCTGAGTTTACAGGAAGGTAAGGGACATCCCTAAGGGCCTCCTACTCTGTTTCCCCCACACCCCAAAAGAGGAAGCTGATCCCAGAGTGGCAAATAAATGCAGAGATCGGGGCTGTCCTGGATGCAAACGCCTTTGGCAGGAGCAGAGAGCTTTGATAGAAATGAGACACTGGAACTTTGCCCTGGCAGACGGGAGACTGCTCAATCTCTGAATGCTGCATAAATTCAGGACACCTAATGGTGCCCTGACCTCAGTAACAGTTGATAGGCTGAAAATTGTCCTCTAAATCAGGGGTCCCCAGCCCCTGGGCTGCTGACCAGTTCCCTCTGGGGTCTGTTAGGAACCTGACGCCCAGCAGGAGTGAGTGTCAGGCAAGCGAGCATTACTGCCTGAGCTCCAGTCAGATCAGCGGCAGCGTTAGATTCTCATAGGAGCGTGAACCCTATTGTGAACTGTGCCTATGAGGGATCTGGGTTACGTGCTCCTTATGAAAATCTAATTAATGCCTGATGATCTGAGGTGGGACAGTTTCATCCTGAAAACCGTCCCCCATTGAAAAGCTGTCTTCCATAAAACCAGTTCCTTTTACAAAAATGGTTGGGGACCACTGCTCTACATGGTATGAACCCAGAAAACAGTTTGCCTTTGTACATTCCATGTGATTTCTAAAAATAATATTAATTTTTCCTCTGAAAATTGGTAGGCCTTTGCTCATATAGTCTGGGGTTTGAATTTACATTCCGTGCACGATCAGGGAAATCTCCTATAAACATTAACTTAAAGTGCTCCCAGGTGGGTAACCCCTCTTGGTTTCTGTCAGGAGTAAAGGAATATCCTTACTGGATGCCATTCCTCACCCAGGCCCCTCAGAGTTTCTAGCAATTAAGTTTGGACAGACAGTATTTAACAGTAAAATAATAAAAATAATGATAATGATAAAATATGGGGAACTACAGCCTATCAGACTTATAATACTAAATACAGTGGGGATATGAGACACAGAATCTAAAATGCCTGTATATGAAAAAGTGATTGGCATTTAAAATTCAATGAAAAGATTAAGGAGAAAATTAGATACAACTAAAGAGAGAATTAGTGATCCAGAAAAACCTTTTGAGAAAATTATATAGACCTAAGTACAGGGAGGTAAATAGATGAAAACAGAATAAAAATAAAATAGTCTAAATTGCTTCTAATTAAGATTCACCTAAGAAATTCTCAAACTTATTGGTGTTAAAATTTATTTATTTTCTTAAAAATTACTGAAGAGAATTCCAGGGCATTTAAAAAGTAAAATAAGATTTTAACATGTTACATGTAAAAATGAAATTCTATTAAGAAGGCCATATAGTTAAGGGTTGAGATTCAATAAAATTTAAAAATTTCACTGTTTCATCAATATATCATCCAGTAAAACTATCTTTTATTTCATATATTACTGCTTGTGTGTAGTGGTAAATAATGTAATGACTACTAGTGCAGTTTGGTATAAATATCATGATCTTTGCTGAGCTGCAAAAAAACTTTCCCTGCCATTGCTTTTGCTTTGTGGAAATGTCAACATTTAACTCTGCTAAATAGAAAATAATAATAATAAAGAGTATTAGAAGCAGTCAGAAAGAAAATAAATCACCTATTTAAAAAACAAACAGATAAAAGTTTAATTGACAGAATTTTGATAGCAAATGTCCTCTGCCAGAAGGCAGTAAAAAATATGTATACAACTTATAACTTACACATGTGGATTTATTCAAATTATCTTTAAAAAACAAAATTGCAAGAGGAAAATCAATTTTCAGTTAAATTAGAATTGAGAAAATTAACTGTAACAGAACTTATTGTGAAGCAACTTCCAAGTTTATATTCCAAGAAAAGAAAAATAAACTCAGAAGTGATACCTGGGATTCACAAAGGAATAGGCAAAGAAATTGGTAAACATGGGTAAACCTAAAAGAATATTTTCCACACATAATGTTAAAAATATTTAATTTGCAGAATAAAATCTATAAGTATGTAAAATCGGGATAAGAATAAAATATAAGCTTGAGGGGGTGATTAGAGCCAAAAGCATTCTAAAGTGTGTACATTTTCAGGAGAATGTATATAGGATAACAATAATTTTAGATTTTTGAAAGATACTTATAAAAACTTTCAAGCACATACGACAATAGATTTTTGCTATGTGACTTCTAAATCAAGTTAAATTTAAAATGAAATCAAAGAAGAAAAAATACCGTGAAGGGAAAAATGACACAGAAAACACGGAAAATAGAAAGAATACAAAAAGATGTCAGCAAAAGAAAAAATGAAGACCACAGTCAATGTCAATGAACATCTAATTCACGGGATTCAAGTCATCTTCTGTGATTAAATGTAACAAAAATATCAACAATTTACTTGTTTTCACAAGAAATATTCGAAGAAAAAAGAGAAAGACTGAAAATAAAATTATGGTGAAAGACGAACCACACAAATACTAACCAAAATAAAGCAAGGTAGCCCTGTTAATATTGGATAAGCATAGCAGGAAGGTAGGTCATTAAATAATTAGGAACTCACCCATTCAAAAAGAGGTTATTACACTTTCAAACTCATGTCTTATATCAGAAAGTGTTGCTATGTAACAAAAACCCAGAAACTTTGTGACTTAATACAATCATATACAGAGCTCACAATTCAGTGGGTGATTTTCAGCTTGTGTGACTAGAGGGACAAGGTCACCTGTCTCTCAGGAGCCAGCAGTCTGTCTATGGCCTCTTCACGTAACAGTGTTAACAGGAATCCCAAAAGTACCAAGAAATGGGAAAACCAAAACACTTGTGATTTTAAAGTTTCTGCCATTCTCACTTTTCCTAATATCCCACCTGTCAAAGTGACACACAAGGCTAAATTCAAGAGGTAGAACAAGACTCCAAGTATCCATGGGTGGAAGGACCTGCCGCAGCACATCATAAAGGTGTGAATTTAGGGAGGGGAAAATTGCATGGCCACGTTCATAATCAACTTCAATGCATTTAAAAACTCAGCCTTAAAATAAATAAAGCACAAGGTCAAAATATTGAGACCATCCTGGCCAACATGGTGAAACCCCGTCTCTACTAAAAATAGAAAAATTAGCCAGGCGTGGTGGTGGGCACCTGTAGTCCCAGCTACTCGGGAGGCTGAGGCAGGAGAATTGCTTGAACCCGGGAGGCAGAGGTTGCAGTGAGCTGAGATTGCACCACTGCACTCCAGCCTGGTGACAGTGCGAGACTCCGTCTCAAAATAAATAAACAAATACATAAAATAAATAAAGCAAATATTGGCAGGATCACAGTCAGAAAATTCTAAAATAAAATTAGAAGACATAAAATATCTCCTGATAAATCATATATTTATCACTCAAAAAATTATTAAAAGTATGGGTGATTCCAGAGACACATTAATTGGCCTAACCTCACAGTTGTATAAAACAGCTTGCACTAAACAACTCAAGAACACACCTATTCTAAAGTACACACAAAACATTGAAACATTTAACTAGTCATATTTTTGGAGTTTAACTTACATACAGTAAGTTGTATACATTTTAAGTGTACAGATTTTACTATGATAATTTTGTATGATAATTTTAGGGTTTTGTTAGATGTCCTTTATCACATAAAGAAATTTCCCTTTTATTCCTAATGTTCTGCATGGCATTTGAACCTTAAATGCCTAGCAATTTTAGAAAATTTATTTTCTGCATCTTTTGAAAAAATAATATGCTTTTTCCTTTATTATGTTAATGTGTTGAAGAACTGATAGATTTTCGAATGTTTAACCAATCTTAGATCCTGGAGTTGTACTTTTGACCTATTGCTGGATTCTAGTTTCTCACATATTTTTTAAGACTTTTCAGTCTATATTCATGACAGATAGAATATTATTTGTAATTTCCTAAGATCTTGGTCAGATTTTAATATCAATTATGTGATGGTTTTATTAGGCAAGTTATGAATTTTTTTCTTCCTTCACTATTTTCTGAAAGAGTTTATAAGATTGATATTATTTCTTCACAAAATATATGATAGAATTTACCAATGAGCCATTAATACCTTATTAAAATTATTAATCCAATATACACACCTATTTTTTTTCTACATCTTGGTGAGTCCATTTCAGTAACTTGTGTCCTAAAAAAGACTTTTTTTCCCATTTCATCTAATTAGTTGAATTAATCGGCCATGCTGTTCTCAGGGTATTTGAGTCAATGTGCTAATGTGTGTTGGTTTAAGGCTACCATCTTAGAAAATGTTTTCTTTTTGTCCCATTTATTGTTTGTCCTGTTTCCATTTTCCTGCCTTATTTTGGATGATTCACATATGTTTAATACTCTTTATTCTGTTATCTTTTAGTGATACTTCTTCATGTACATCTATGTGTCTGTGTGATTTCAGTATATTTCAAAAAGTTATAATGCAAGCGTTACAACAAAATTTCAACAATATCTCACAATACAAATAGAAAGACACTTAAGTAAAGAGAGTAGACAAGTTACAAAAAAAAATACATTTGTGTATCATCACACATAAAATAACCCATTTGTAACACATTTTTTGTTCATATTGTATATATTTCCATATGTGTACACATATTTATGATAGAATAAATGTTTTGAAATTGAAAAAAGTAAGTACTTTCATTAATAAAAGGCCTACTCCAGTCTCCTATGTACACTTCCCTGTTGGAACATTCACTTATTTTTGACTTCTTCATTTGCGTGTTTAAGCCGGCAAAGTTTATAATTTCTATTTATTTTTCTAAATGTTGCTTTTAGTACCAGTAACTAGAAGTTAGGTAAAACTGCTTGTAAAATAGAAATATGTTAGCCACTGGCCCTGAGCAAGGTATTAATGTGTACAATACTGCTCTTGGGGGCAAATAGAGGACGCCAGGCAATTGTGACTATTGGAAGTTTTGCATGTCCCATGTCCTGTACATCATTTGGCTGAGGTTTTCCACTAATGCAGACCATCAACATTATACATAAAAAATTGTACTCAATTCAAATCCACCTTAAAATTAATTTTAAAGCAAAAAGCCACATTTAACAAGAAAACTTTAGTTACATTCTATATTAACAAAACAATTCATTATCAGATTCCTGTAGTTAGCAATCTTCCTTCAAGTATTTAACCTAGGAATAATTTACTGGGACAGAAACAGCTATACAAGAATTCATCTGTTGTGCCAAATGAAACATACAAGTATTTGCAAGGATAAAGTAAAAAAACCCAATCCTTTCATTTCTCCTTCAAAAAAATCATATCATAATTATGATTTAAAATTTACCCTAAGAAGATCAATCATTTTGAATGTTATTATCTTTCGAAGTTGATTTATTTTAACAAAAACTGCTATATTATCATTGGTGCTGTTCATTTTCTGATGCACAGTGAAATGTTTATCTATAATCTGAACTCGGACTCACATATTCATTTTGTTAAGTCATCTCAGCAAGTACACTCAGATAAATTTCAATTTGTCAATTAAAAATAAGATTCATTCATTAATTTCAAGGAAATGGCAGTAAGCTGATGAAATGCACTCATATAAAATGAAAGTAATGGTATCTATAACAAGGAAATGAATCTTTTGTCCTTCAATGATGTGCAACATATTCATAAATATGCTTTCAATACATCAGTACCAAAGTTATTAGACAAGTGGCCTGCATACCAAGCCATACATACTATAAAAATATCCCCATTTATTTATAATTCTATTTAGCAGTTTCTGTCCTCATGAAAGATAATTTTATATGGGAAGAATTTATATGATATATATATAAAATAAAAAATAACCAGTACGTGAAGTAATGTGTAAATGATAAAAATGAGCAAGATAGATAAAGTGTCCAATGGCTGCTATCAGTTTTGAATGATATTTTAATCATTTACATTTAATTTTCACCACTTCAACTAATGAAATATGAAGTACAAGGGGAGCTTGTGACCACACCATAATACACCGTAAAGCCAAGTAGATGACCTTTCCAGTGAGAAGCCTCAACATCAAAATCAGATTATCATCCTTGTTAACTATATTTATTATACATCATAATTTATAGAGATGACTCTAGGACTTCATGAAGGGGTCTTGTCTAGTTTTGGTGATATTGAGTGGAAATGGTCTAATTTTCAATCTTCTCTTAAAGAGCATTTTCATAAGTGATACTTTGTAAATTTTTAAATTTTCATTGTGGTTTTCTTTTCAGCTAAACTAACTTCCAATTCCTCCACTGTTTCTACTTGACAATCAGTGGGACGAGTCATAGGCATGGTCTCCTATCTTGTTCCTTAATCTCTGGAAAAGAAACTTGGGAAGCTTGGAGATGGATCTTCCGTAGCCCATGTTCTAATATTTGGAGTCTTTGATCTGTACCTTATATTATTATCTGTGATCAGCCTGCACTGAAGCAAATCATTAATTTAGGAAGAAGCCTCTTCATAATGGAGACTTCTTCAGCAGTGAGCCATTTTCTCAAGGAAAGCCATTTCTCTGTCAGAGCAGCTCTTCCCCACAACAAAGGTATTCAGCCTTCAAATGTACCGGGGGTCCAGATAGTTGTATAAAGAGAACACCTTGCTTCATAGACTCATCACCTGCAAGTGGAAAAGGAGGGAGCTTTTTTAGCAATGTAGCAAATTGCAGACTTTGCTAAAGGGAGCATGAAAAACAAGGTGCTTCTTATAGCAATCAGAGAGCATGGCTCACCGAGCAAAGGTGTTACACAGCTGAGGGGAGAATATGCAAAATCAAAGCACTCTGCCTGCTAAACACCCAAAGGATCATCTTCCTTCATTGGTTCTTTACAATTTCTATCAGCCTGTTATCTGCAAACATAACAGAAGTTAGGGGCAGTGTTTAGCAATCTAGGACATTCGAGTGGAAGCAGTAAGTATTCAGATAAAGCATGCAATCACGTTATTCGGATTAATCTAAGGATTACTCTGCAAATACTGTTAGCTCAAAATTGTAAAGTAGTTCCAGAAATAAAGGGGTTTGTACCATTTGCAATATGTTCTGCATACAACATATTCATTAATCCCTCATGTGTCAACTTATCATGCATCTGGAATATTTGATTTCAAATAGCCTTGTTCAAGGAACTGTAAATGCCCATCTTCCTGATGGGAATGCCAGCTCCTTAAGAAAAGGTTGGTGGAAAAACAAAACCCATCTCTTGACTTTATACAAAACGCGGAGGCCTGAATTTTCAGAAAAGTCCAGTCAGCGCTTAGGTTTCCTGAACCGCTTCGTAAAACCCAAAGCAGTGCTGGAGAAGAGGGAGAGTGTGAGGGCCCTGAGCAGAGCATTGTTCTAAGGACAGAAACACCTGCACTGTGGGGCTTAAGCAATGCTGGAGAAGAGGGAGAGTGTGAGGGCCCTGAGCACGCAGCATTGTTCCAACGATAGAAACACCTGCACTGTGGGGCTTTATGCTGATCTGTTGTGAGCATTTTACAGTGTTTAATAGTCCTTCAAATTCCTCCTTCTGCAAAATCCAAAATGGGCTGGGGGTGTTGCTGGCATGCTAGGGGCCTTAGGAGGCCTCTTGCTGGCGGTAATTTGATACTTTAGCCACAGTGGAGAATGCTTGGCCTTGTAGAGTCTCCAATGCCACCCATAGACACACTAATTAACAGCCTCTGTGTATTGGCTTCTGGGAAAAAAAAAGAGAGAGAGATTGTTTTCTTTTACTTAGTGGGAAACCATTGTTGGAAAAAGCAATGACTCAGCTTTTCAGCAGTGAAACTATTTACATGGGCAAGAAAGGCTGCAGCAGGCTTGTAAAAATCTTGCTGCAGATATATTTTTTTCTCTTTCCTTATGCAATTGTGGTTCAGGTAGAGCCATGCATTTTCAAACATCATTTTGAACATCTATTGCTTAAAATAAACGTACTTTGCTGCCAGAGGACCCGAACAATAATTACCTTAATTATTTCTGTTTACCCTTGGAGAAATGTGGCATCCGAAACTGCAATATGAGACTTGTTGGGCTTTAAATATTCCTTTTCTGTATGGTTAGTAAACACCAAAGGATGAATATAAAGTTTATCTGTATTTATGCGATGGTTTAAAAAACCACACTTCTAAAGTGCAGCTCCAGCAGTTTTTAAACCCTGCCTAGTGTATTTTGAAAATCTCCTTTGGAGTAAAACATTAATGAGGTAGCATAGTTTGCTTTTCTAAAGACAAAACTACATTTGGAATCCTTTCCAGTATTATTCTTACTGTGATTCCAAACCTCAAAGTAAGAAGAGCACATGAGTAGGGAAACAGCATGAAAGGAATATGACGGAGACCGTTCTGTTTATGTCACCAAAAAACGATACAGACTAAGCCCTTCTTATATTTTGCTGGTGGAAGGCAAGTACCAACCTTCATGCCTTCATGTTCTTAACTTCTTCATTAAAGAAACTATTCCAGCAAAGAAGTGGTGACTTCTTATTTTAATTCTAACTGCTTAATTTTTCAGTGACTTGGGTTAAATTAGAATATTTTTCTTCAGCAATATTTAAATTCACTGGAAAATAGCTAAATTTAATAATCCATCCTCGAGGATTTTTAAAAATCACATAGCAGAAAGAAATAGATATCTCTCATTATGGCAATAAACTACCATTGTTAAAGCCATGAAATGCAAAGTACACTAACAATAACAACAACAATTGTACAAGAAAGCCAATATACAGGGACCCCAAAAGTTACTGAATATTACTATTAAAATCCGATTAATAGTAAGCCTCATTTTAGCCATTGGCTGCGCCATCAAAGTTGCCACGTATCTAAGACTAAAATTGCTTTTTGTGTCTCAACGCCTCATCTAAAACCAAAATATGTGCCCACTTATGTTAAGGGAGTGCTGTGAGCCTGACTCTTCACAGGACCGCAGGCTCTGTTAGTATGTACCTGAGAAGCGATTATGCGAATTGGAGTTATTCCTGTCACAGCCAAGGAATCAGAGTGAGGGGTTTTGCTAAAAAGCAGGACACACAGCGCCCGCTCCAGGAACTGTCTTGAAAGCTCAGCTACCAGAAGAGCAGTTAGAACCTTCAGACCAGTTTTGCCTGGAGGCTGCCCAGATGACTTGCCCTGACTCTAAGAATCTCCAGGTGAAACTGTGCCCGCCATCATTCCCCACCCTGCAGGGGCTTCACTCCCCGCCCTGCAGGGGCTTCACTCCCCGCCCTGCAGGGACATCACTCCCCGCCCTGCAGGGGCTTCACTCCCCGCCCTTTAGGGGCTTCCTTCCCCACCCTGCAGGGGCTTCACTCCCCGCCCTGCAGGGGCTTCATTCCCCGCCCTGTAGGGACATCACTCCCCGCCCTTTAGGGGCTTCCTTCCCCACCCTGCAGGGGCTTCCTTCCCCGCCCTGCAGGGGCTTCCTTCCCCGCCCTGTAGGGGCTTCACTCCCCGCCCTGTAGGGACTTCATTCCCCGCCCTGCAGGGCTTGCCAGCTCCCGACAGGCTTCACGAGCACCAGTGAACTCACTTTGAAAACAATTTACATCACATTTCTCCTTCCCAATAAAACTCCAACCTCTTCCTTTGTTCTTAGGGCATACGGGACCACCGTGGTCTGTGCGTACACCCTGGAACGCAGTTCTGTTTTTATATATATTCTCAAGGAAAACCGTTTGCTCAGAGATTCGTCGCTATCTTTTATTTCACTGCGACAGTGTGAAGCTATTCTGAGGGTAAAGTAGGCGCTCGGGTAGCACCATTAGCCCTTAGGGGCCATTCCAGCCAGCATATGAAAGTGCTGGTGCATGGGCTGGCCTTTTAGCTGTGGTGGGGGCTGCTAAAGTCTCCTCGGATTACAGTCAAGTACCAACTTTAGAACGTAACTAAAGGGTAATAGATTATTGCTGTAATATTGTTCAACTCACTGCTAGAGAAAGATCTTTAAAAGGTCGAGTGACTCTGGCACTTTGTATAAACCTTCAAGGGTGTATTCTGTAAAAAAAAAAGCTTTGAAATTACCAATTTCTTTTCTCCCTTGATCATTTTTCCCCCCACAACATAAAAAGAGGTGAAGGAGGAATTAAGAGTCGTACCTGAAACCAATGGGAATCAAATTTAGAGGTGTATTTGTGGTATTAGAATTCCTTGAATTCTACCCTCATTTAATTTGAAACAGCATTTGCTCTCTTGGTTTCCTATTGTTTCTTTTTTCCCCTATGCATTTAAAACTTCATTGGTCCTCAATTTAGCTCACCCTACAAAGCAATATATTAAGGTTAAATCTGTGTTCTTTACAATGACTGTAATTTTGTAGAAAGTGCCTTGTATAAAAAAGTTATTTTAGGCTGGGCGCGGTGGCTCACGCCTGTAATCCCAGCACTTTGGGAGGCCGAGGCAGGCAGATCACGAGGTCAGGAGATCGAGACCATTCTGGCTAATATGGTGAAACCCCGTCTCTACTAAAATACTAAAAATACAAAAATTAGCCGGGTGTTGTGGCAGGTGCCTGTAGTCCCAGTTACTCGGGAGGCTGAGACAGGAGAATGGTGTGAACCCGGGAGGCGGAACTTGCAGTGAGCCGAGTTTGTGCCACTGCACTTCAGCCTGGATGACAGAGCGAGACTCCATCTCAAAAAAAAAAAAAAAAAAAAGTTATTTTAAATGATATTTGCTAGTGAGCTTTCTCTCATTTTTGTTCATTTATAGATGGAATTAAATCTTTACTCAGAAGGGATGAAAATGTTTGTCATACTTATAGCAAAACGAAGACACTTGGGGGTCTATGTAGAAATGTAGTGTCTGTGTATTAGTCCGTTTCCACACTGCTGATAGAGACATACCAGAGACTGGGCAATTTACAAAGGAAAGAGGTATCAGGGAGAACTCACAGTTCCATGTGGCTGGGAAAGCCTCACAATCATGGCAGAAGGCAAGGAGGAGCAAGTCACATCTTATGTGGATGGCGGCAGCCAAAGAGAGAGAGAGCTTGTGCAGGGAAACTCCCCTTTTTAAAACCATCAGATTTCATGAGACTTAATCACTATCATGAGAACAGCACAGGAAAGACCTGCCTCCATGATTCAGTTACCTCCTACCAGGCCCTCTCACAACACGTGGAAATTCAAGGTGAGATTTGGGTGGGGACACAGACAAACCACATCAGTGTGCCATTTAAACAAAAGCTAGGGCAGGTGTGGTGGCTCACACCTGTAATCCCAGCACTTTGGGAGGTCAAGTTGGGTGGATCACCTGAAGTCAGGAGTTTGAGACCAGCCTGGCTAACATGGTGAAACCCCATCTCTGCAAAAATACAACAATTAGCTGGGCGTGGTCATGGGTGCCTGTAATCCCAGCTACTTGGGAGGCTGAGGCAGGTGAATCACTTGAAACTGGGAGGCGGAGATTGCCGTGAGCTGAGATCATGCTGCTGCACTCCAGCCTGGGCAACAGAGCAAGACTCTGTCTCAAAAAAAAAAAAAAAAAAAAAGAGAGAAGCTACAATGTTTGTTTCTTGCTGGGTACATCATCAGTCAATGAGGATTTGTCTTGGAAATGGCTGCAGGTGGAAACATCTAATGGCAAGCCAAGGACAGTATTGCACACACACTCAGCATTTAGGAAGTGTTTGCTGATAACAGTGACTAGCAGAAGGCACTGCCACTCAATGTATGTTCAAAGTGATTTCTAATGATGCACGGGCCAAATCATTGCTGATGAATTATGTGATAACAGCACTGCCACCTGTAGGCAGGCCTTAAAACCAACACAGTTTATTATCAGCCTCCAGGCCAACCACAGAAATTATCTTGTTTTCTTTTACAATGATTTAAAAATGTGTGTAAGCATTGCAGCTATTTGAATGCCCCCTTTTTTTCTACAAAAGTCTCACTTCGTCTCTCTTCCTGATGTAGATCTTTAACTGACTGAAACTTTCTTTAGTTCAATTAAGTACAGACTTTTTATTATTTGACTTCAGATTTTTTGACTTTATACAGTGCAAAAGTGATAAACACTCGGTAGTCACCATGCTTCGAGCACCCATGCAACCATTTTCTTTTTCACTTTCAGTACAGTATTCAAATCATTACGTAAGACAGTCAACACTTTATTACAAAATAAGCTTTCCGTTAGGTGACTTTGCCCAGCAGAAGGCTAATGTGAGTGCTCTGAGCACATTTAAGGTAGGCTAGGCCAAGCTATGATATTCGGTAGGTTAGGTGTATTAAATGCATTAAATGCATTTTTGACTTATGATAATTTCAAGGTATGATGGGTTCATCAGGGTCATAACTGTATTGTAAATTGAGGAGCATCTGGACTGAATCATCCCAGGACTTCTTTAATAGGATTTAATTTGTAAAGACACCAGAAATAGAGCTAGAATGGCTTCAGAAAAATCCTTTATCTGGAGAGTCAAGTTAAGACCAGTTTCCTCACTATTATACCTGAAAGACAAATATTTAGTGAACTTGGAAGTTTTCCATTCAAACATTCCGTAACCAGGTTGGTATCTATGCATATCCATGCGTGGACGTAGTGGTGAACTCAGGCTCTACTTAGGAAATGCTGGTTTGGGCAAAAATAACTAAGGGATTCTGCCTTGTTGGTCATGATGATGTTCTCTTGAGAGTTTAACTCTATTACATTGTAGATGCTGGATCACAAGGTAAGTGGGTTGAGGGAATACTGACTTCCAATTAAAGCAGTGTGACAATTTCATTGTAACTTACATGACAACTGACCAGGCAGAAGACAGTGACAAAGGGGACTCTTTAATGATGAAAATCATCCAGGAAAATGGCATGATTATAGGCATATGAGGGCCTAAAATGCATTTAAAATTGTTTCCAGTTTATAAGAGTGATTTTAAGGAACTGAGAGAGCCACAAAAAACCAGGAAGAAAAAATAAGAGTCATTCAGAAGAGAAGCAGCAGCACAAAGGAAAGTCAGGTTTGGTGAGATTAAATCTATCCTTTGAGATATGAAACTCTCATTCTACAATACTAAAACATTGCATAATAATATTTTCTTTTAAACAGTACATTTAGCCATATAAATTGATTTGAAAACACAAACCCAGTCACTAAATGTCCAGGAATTATTTGCTAGAGATTTACAAGTAGAAAAGAAGCCGTCCAACTCACAGGGGTGTGGGCTTAGCTACACCTATTTGTTTGCTTCCGAGACAGCTTGACATTCTTTCAGATTTGATCTAACCGGGTTAACCAAGTGGGCTGGAAATATTGCTGACGTACATGGAACTCTTGCCGGTTGGGCTGCTCTTATCAGCTTGGTGTAAAGTGGACTAAAGAAGCAGGGATTTTAGAAGAAACGCTTTGTGAGATTCCAAATTTGAAGCTATTGTCTCTGTACTGTGAGGAGTAACACAAATAAAAATCTGAACTGGATGGCATAAGAGAAGGAAGTGTGTTCCTTGGAAATACCATGCAGATTTTTGACTAGGTCCTAGGAGGACAGAGCTAGAAAAAGAAATTACTTTTTATATGCAATATATTTAGCTGAAGCCCTGGGGTGAAATGAAAGGCTCATGATGAATAGATACTTTGGGACAACTCAGAGGTCCCTTGGCTTTAAAATTCCTGGATACTGTACTTAACCTTTAGAACTCTCCAAAAGCATACTGCATGCAAGTTGCTCCCTTGAAAATTCCCATTTTGAAAATAAAATCTAGAATTACAGAGCAAATTATGAGCCAGTGCCTGTGTCCAAAACACATATATGTGGCCTTTGAACAGTGGTTACAGCTGGGAAAGGTCCGCTGACAGAAAGTGGAGGTAGTGAACTGTGGGGCTGCACTTGAAAACATGTTTTTCTTTCAAATTGGTGAATATACCCTTTAACACTGAGGTGTGTTAAAGCGGCTTATTTCCTAATCATTGCCCATATTTCCTGCTGGCATATATTTATTTTCTCAATGCAAATTTCTATTGCAGAAGTTCTTTTTGATTTAGAACTTTGTTTTGCCAAATCAATACATTTGTTCTCCAAGAAGAAGGATGTTAGGTGAGTCTGAGCACTTGTGAGAAACACTGCGAAACTTGATTTATATTTGAGCAAAGAGATGGCCTGTGACAAGGGCCAAAGATACTGAGCAAGCGAGAGAAACAAAATGAGTCTTTCGTCCAACCTCCTTCTTTGACAAGTGGGGAAACAGAGGTTTCGATTTTTATTCCAACTCATTTAGCTTGGGAGTTTATAGAAGAGAACCTAAGCTCCTTTTACTCCGTTCAGTTCCATTGCTAGGAAATCTACGTATGGTTTACCTGGGTTGCTTTGTCATTGTTTAACTGGAAAGAACAATTATAATCAAACCATTATTGTTGACCTATCCTAAAGGTGACATGGTTTTCCTGACTTTTTCAAATCTTAAATTAAAGCATACATTATTAAGTATCCATAAATTATAGAAATCTCAATTCTCAATCATCCCAGATTATCCACTGGGGTGTGAGACTCCAAATTAGGGGCATATAATTGGTGGTAAAATGTTATATTCCAACAGCTTTTCATGTGTCAACTGAGACAAATGAAATGTAAATAAAACATTTTTAAAAAACAGGTAAACAGAAAGCAACCTAAGTGTCCATCCATGGATGAATGGATAAACAGAATGTAATGTATACATGCAATGGATATTATCCTGTCTTAAAAAGGAGGAAATTCTGGCCGGGCGCGGAGGCTCACGCCTGTAATCCCAGCACTTTGGGAGGCCGAGGCGGGTGGATCACGAGGTCAGGAGATCGAGACCATCCAGGCTAACACAGTGAAAGCCTGTCTCTACTAAAAAAATACAAAAAAAAAAAAAAAATTAGCCGGGCGTGATGGCGGGCGCCTGTAATCCCAGCTACTCAGGAGGCTGAGGCAGGAGAATGGCGTGAGCCCGGGAGGCGGAGCTTACCGTGAGCCGAGACGGCGCCACTGCACTCCAGCCTAGGCCAGAGTGAGACTCCGTCTCCAAAAAAAAAAAAAACAGGAAATTCTGAGCCACTACAACATGGATGAGTCTTGAAGACGTTGTGCTAAGTGAAATAAGCCAGTAATAAAAAGGCAAACACTGTTTCCACTTTCTTTTTCTTTTTCTTTTTTGAAACAGAGTCTCGCTCTGTCACCCAGGCTGGAGTACAATGGTGTGATCTTGGCTCACGGCAACCTCCGCCTCTCGGGTACAAGCGATTCTCCTGCCCCAGCTTCCTGAATAAGTGGGATTACGGGCACACACCACCAGGCCTAGCTAATTTTTTGTATTTTTAGTAAAGACAGGGTTTCACCATGTTTGCCAGGTTGGTCTCTAACTCCTGACCTCAGGTGATCTGCCCGCCTCGGCCTCCCAAAGTGCTGGGATTACAGGCATGAGCCACTGCGCCCGGCCTGTTTCCACTTTTATAGGAGGTGCGTAGGTAGTCATACTCATCTACAGAAACTAGAATGGTGGTTGTCAGGGGCTGTGGGGAGGGGACACTGGGCAGTTGCTTAATGCATATAGAATTTAATGCATACAGACTTTTAGATTTGCAAAAAGAAAAGAGTTCTGGAGTTTAGTTGCCCAATGAGAATGTACTTAACACTACTGACATGTGCATGTAAAGATGGTTAAGACAGTAAACTTTAGGTTCTGGGAGCTTTATCACAAGTAAAAAAGAAAACAAGAAACAAGCGTGAAAACAAACAACAACAGCAACAACAACAACAAGTAAACAAAATAACTCCAAGGGAAAATTCAGGTCTGACTGTAAGAAGTGAAAGGACAAGTTTCTTTGATTTTTCTTGCTTTGGTTTTTAAAGAAGCAGTAGGAACAAAGCTGTCAGTTTGGAAAAAAAAAAAAAAGGAAAACAAAGCTGATGATAGTGATTATTTATTTATAATTAAGGCGGAATTACAATTTTAATGTGTGAAGAGTCAGCACAGCACACAGGGTAAAACCTGAAAGTTTGCTCAAACTGTGTTTCAATCCCAGCTCAGCTATCTAACGGCTGTGTGACCTCAAACACGCTATCTACAAAGCACCTCAGGTTCCTCACATTCACATGGAGATAATCATACCATTTATCCAAGAAGGTTGTTGTAAGGATGCAAAAAAATTAAGATATCTAATGCACACAGAAGAACCTAAAATCTGACATCTAATAAACTCCATATAGTAATGTTACATTTAGAAATCCAAAATAAAAATGAAAAAATATTACTGGTTAATTTCTTTATAGTACATAGTCTACATTGTATACTATTAGTAGAAATTATAATGATCAAAATAATGCTTTTATTTGGTTGCAGAAATATTTTACATTCTTCCAAGATGATTTTATTCCAACCTGTCATTTACAATCTCTCTAAATATAAAACTTCAACAAAGAATTCCAAAGTTTTTGCATTTCTTTTTTTAATGACAATACTGAACAATGTTTCACTTTGAAAGAAAAAGAAGGAAAGAAATATGGAATTCATTTTTTTATCAGGAACACTGGCTGAGGAAGAACAATTACGTTTCTGTTGTTAGGTACTGAATGCTGAAATCAGCGATGATTGAATGATTCATTGCTTAGCTGGGTTCACATATTTTTTTTCTACTTTAGAATCTGCCATCAACTAGTGGTTTAGATTTGATACTGATGATGCTGCATAAAAGAGTCCATCAGGATGAATAGCAAGTGGCATATATAAGAACATCATATGACACATGTAAGATGCCTTCACCGTTAGAGTCTGCAATGTATTTGGAACAATGCATTACAGATGTGTCTTCATCAATATGTAAGAAAGTAGGGAAGAATTATTCATTAAATTTAACTCAGTCATTGGTATAATCAATGTTAGTACAAAGAAGATATAATAACAAGAAAATGAAAAAATTCCCAGGAAATCATGTGAAATATTCTTCACACAAGATGAAATAAATATGTGAAGCCATGGTAAAATTGTTGAGGTAAAGGCAAAACAACCAGCCAAACAATCAATCAAACTTCCAGGAGAGTTTATCATTAAGATCTTAGAATGAAGCACATGCTGAGACTATTATTGCATTCCTAATTAATGTCAAAAATTTTATTGGCTACTATTCCAACATAAAATTTTATATCTCTGACCTATTTTGCAAAGTAAGGACCTTAAAATATTGCAGATCTTTACATTCATCATCTGTGATCTCTACTTATGAACCAAGCCAACCAACCAAACAACAACAACAACAAAAATAAAAACACTCACAACATCAAAAAGCTACTTTAAGTGATTTGTCACTAAAATTCCCTTTAGGATAACAAAATGCCTTGGGAAAGATATTATTAGACTCCAATGTCAAAGAGGCTATGAAAACCAAATGTCTCTCTGAACAAAAGGTCCATTCTACCCCAAGTTCATCATGTGCACACAGAAAAAGACAAGGATAAGAAGAATATGTACACATTTGTGTATACATTTTCCAAGCCACTAAAACACTGTGAAATGAAAATAGGGAGCCATATGATAGTTAAAAATTAGATGCTCAATGAAATTTTATTGGCTGAAATTGTGAGTGAGAACTTAACATTATGGTGTAATGCTATTTAATCATTTAGCTTAATATTTAAAGAGTTTGTTAGTCTGTTTTCATGCTACCGATAAAGACATACCTGAGGCTGGGCAATTTACAAAGGAAAGAGGTTTCATGGAGAACTCACAGTTCCACGTGGTTGGGGAGGCCTCACAATCATGGCAGAAAGCAAGAAAGACCATGTCACATCTTCCGTGGATGGCAGCAGGGAAAGAGAGAGTTTGTGCAGGGAAACTCCCATTTTTAAAACCATCACGCCTGTAATCCCAGCACTTTGGGAGGCCCAGGCGGGCAGATCACGAGGTCAGGAGATCGAGACCATCCTGGCAAACACGGTGAAACCCAGCCTCTACTAAAAATACAAAAAATTAGCTGGGCGTGGTGGTGGGCGCCTGTAGTCCCAGCTACTTGGGAGGCTGAGGCAGGAGAATAGCATGAACCCAGGAGGCGGAGCTTGCAGTGAGCCGAGATCGTGCCACTGCAGTCCAACCTGGGCGACAGAGTGAGACTCCGTCTCAAAACAGACAAACAAACAAACAAAAAAGCCCATCAGATCTCATGAGACCCATTCACTATGATGAGAACAGCACAGGAAAGACCTGCCTCCATTATTTAATCATCTCCCACCAGGTCCCTCCCACAACATGTGGGAATTATGGAAGCTACAAGATGAGATCTGGGTGGGACACAGAGTCAAATCATATCAAAGAGGGAGAGGTAGTTTTGAGATCTACTCTAGTTCTAACTATCCCTACCACATGCTGGACAATTTTTTTCTTTTAAACAAATTTGGAAAAGCTTTGACTAATTAATAAACGATGTGATTCACACAGTATATTTCTTAAATATGTTTGAAGCAATCCTGGTCAACTAAACAAAATAGCTAACCTCCTAAGAAGGTGAGAACTACAGTTCATATCATGAAAATATATTTGAAAGGCATAATTTAGAACGTTTCTTCAAAATATTTTTTGCCTTAACCATGGTAAGAATTTCTTTACACACAGAATTTCTATAGGTTTCAAAAAATACAAAGATAAGAAATCTAAAAATTGAATTTTGTAGTAACACTCATAAATATTTTAGATATTATTTTTCAACAAAACACACAACTAATTAAGAATCCTTGATAGTGATTAATCATCTAAATATGCCTAATTATTTTGTATGTACACCAAATATTTAAAAGTATGGCATGACCACAATTTTCTTCAATTTCTATATTTTTAAAGCTTCATTGACCCCAAAATTTATTATTCAAAATTACCTTTCCGTGAATTTACTTCCTTTTAAAACCTTTTTTATTGTTTAATCTTGGTAGAATAAACCAAATGTAGACTGTCTATATGAACTATGGTAAACTAACTGCTATATAACAGATTGTTTCCAGAATGTATAATGGTTCAAACACAATAAAAGTTGACGTCTTACTCAGGTAACATTAGTTAGTAGTTGGATACGTCAGTGGGTGATCCATCTCCTCACAGTCATTTAAGGATTTGTGTTAATAAATATTTGTCATCTACTATGTGTGGCTTCTAAAGTCAACCTAGGGATTATCTGCATTGCAGCTGGCCATAAAGGGTGAAGGACATGAAGGCACATCATGCAGTTTAAGGACTAGACCCAGATGGCACTTCTTACTTCTGATCACATTCTTTTGGTTTGAACTTGGTTACATGACCACATCTATCTTCAAAGCAGACTTGAAAATAAGTGGAGCTGTGTCCCTAAAAAAAGGAGTTAACATCTCCCACAATAGGTAGCACAATTCACTGAGTCCATGAGCTCTTAGGAGGCAGGAATCTTCATAAAATTACAGACCACCTGATTGGGAGGAGAATAATGGCTTTAACTGTTCTTTATCCATTGCAGATACATATAACTGGTTGATATTTATCAAGCCAAGTTGTATCAATTTGAGAAACTTTTAAAATGACTGGCTTTTATCATAACACATAGTGAAAAGCAATGTCTTTTGAGGACATTGGGTAAAATAAACATTGGGCCTTCTATTGACCTCAGATAGGAGCTGATCACAGTAAGAAACCTTCATATAAATCAAGGACATCTTCATACACCTCCAGAGTTCAAAATGACAGCAGCTTGGAATTGCCAAGCTCCACTCTTGGTTGGACAGCTTGTCTAGTCTTCTGGGTGTGGCTGTGCATCCCTAGATGGGTGAGTTGTAACATGTGGAAGAGCTTTGAGGAAAGCTTCATGACTGACAACCGCTGTCAGGAGTCCCTGCTGCTGAGCAGTACGATGCCTTGTAGACGGGATAGGGAGCTCTCAGTCTACCAAGTGGGATCTAAGGGGAACTTTCAACTTACTCCAAAGCTTGACAATGTAGAGAATGCTAAATAATAAGGGTGGTACAATATCCTGCTTCCCAACTCCGATACACGCTGCACATCGCTTCCAGGCCAATCTGGAAACACACCTTCAATCCTGCCGTGCTCTTGGTCAAGACTGTGGGGATTCCTCATTTATTCCAGATTCCTTGGTGGTGTGTTTGAGGATCTTTACAATTGTGAGCTAACCTATCCAATAAATGTATCCTCCACTACCCATCTATTAAAAACATTCACTTCAGCTAATCTGACTCACCAGCCCTCAAATATGGTTTATATATTTTCTTCACCCATACCATGAATATTTGACCTCTTTTTCTTTGCCTAGATAATACCTTGATTTCCTTTCAAGATGAATCAAGTCTAAATTTCTCTATAACAAGCATTATTCAGAATAAGTTCTAGCCTCCTTTTATATCCTGTAGCTGTTATCACCTAAACCATCCATTTTTCTTCTAGTTTGTTAGCACTTGAACTGTTAACAATATGTTTATTTTCCTTATGCTCCTTCATTGCAGCAACAAAATGTTTAAAACATCTGAAAAAATTTGATGTTGCCTTTTTTTATCCCTCAATGTGTTTCCCTTATGGAATGCTTAATAAGCACGCACTGACTAGCCTACAGGTGTACCATCGACCCCCGCAAAATAATGCTGAGCACCGAAGAAGGGGCTTACCTGGAAAGAGGCTGGAATCATATGTATAAACCAACTCCTCCTCCAGTGACCTGTAATGTCAAAAGAACAGTAGCAGGGTTACGTGACCAGACACATGGACCAGACAGACACTTTGAGCACCAGCAGTGCAAGAATAACCATCACAAAAACCAGAATCTTTTTGAAGGAACTTCTATATCCAAACTACAAAGAACATCAACATAGTCATCATGAGAAAAATCTGAACCTGGTTGGCTACCACATGAGATAGGAAAAATCTAATTGTTTTTCCTACTTTTTTTTTTTTTTTTTGAGATGGAGTCTCACTCTGTCGCCCAGGTTGGAGTGCAGTGGCATGATCTCGGCTCACTGCAAGCTCCGCCTCCTGGGTTCAAGGAATTCTCTGGTCTCACCCTCCCAAGTGGCTAGTATTACAAGTATATGCCACCACGCCGGCTAATTTTTTGTATTTTTAGTAGAGACGGCGTTTCACCGTGTTAGCCAGGATGGTGTCAATCTCCTGACCTCGTGATCTGCCCGCCTCGGCCTCCCAAAGTGCTGGGATTATAGGCATGAGCCACCGCATCCAGCCTTCCTACTCTTACGCTCAACACAGCACAGATACTTTTCTCTAGCAGATACCAATTAGGCGTCCTATAATTCAGAGCAAGCCTGACACTGTCTACTGGAGTAAGAGTCAAATCCCATGAGCTAAAGGCTCAGTCTCACAAGGCTGCCTCCGACTTCAGTTGCCAATCACAAGTCTGGACCTCCAGAATTTCTGACCAATGAACTAGCTACTCTGTTCAATTAATTTGCTAGAGCAGCTCACAGAACTTAGGAAAATAATTTACTTACATTTACTAGCTCATTTGCAAAGGATACATATGAACGGCCAGATGAAGAGATACATAGGATGAATTCTAGAAGGTTCCTCAAACACAGGATCTTCTGTCCCTGTGGAATTGGGGTGTGCGACCCTCTTGGCCTGTGGATATGTTTGCCCACCTGGAAGTTCTCTGAATCCCACAGTTAAGAGATGTTAATGAAGACTTTATCATGTAGATGTGATTGATTATCAGCTCAGACTCCAGCCCTTCTCCCCTTTCTGGAGGATGGGGGCATAAGACTGAAAGTTCCATCTTTCTAATCGTGGCTTTCTGGTGACCAGCCCCCATCCAGGAGCACCAAGGGACATCTCACTAGAACAAAAGACACTTCTATCATCCAGGAAATTCCAAGGGATTAGGAACTCTGTGTCCTGAACCAGGGTCAAAGACCAAATACGAGAACAAAGATGCACCTAGCACTCTTATCATTCAGGAAATAACAGGGGTTTTCAGAGCTCTGTGCCAGGAATTGAGGATGACGATAAAAACATATGTTTCCTATTAGAAATCACAATATCACAGCTTTTCTCATCTTATTTTATAGTTTAGCATTATTTTCAGATTGGATCACAATGGGAGGTGTGGATGCCGGGAGAGTGAGCATCTAAAATGTGTAACCCAATCCTGCATTCGACAAGAGAAAGTAGACTTTTATGACCATTTCCTGTGTCAGTTTTTAAATGGTTTGAGTATTTATTCAGCTGGTATATGCATTCCTTTTTAACATTTCCAAGTACAGGGAATGATGATATCCTGTCCATTGTGAACCAGGTTATTGACTAGGGTTGCTCAGTATTATGTGGGTTTGGTGGAAAATATTATGTCTGAAAAGTTACTTCATCTTTTCAGTAACTATGTACTCCAGTAGAAAGGATGAATAAACAATGGAAGGATAAGAGGGAGGAAGGAAGGAAAGACAGGAAGAAAAGAAGGGAGGAAAGGAGAAAGAATAGAAGGATGGAAAGAAAGGGAAGATGGAATTAAAAAAAGGAAGGAGGAAGAGAGAAGAAAGAAGAAAGAAAGGTAATCTTTTAAGACATGTCTTTCAATATGAGATAAGTTGATTATTTTAAAACAAATATTTCAGATTTATTGCTCCGTTTGCGGAAATTTAGGAACTACATGTTAAGGAAACATCTTCACTTGAAAATGGAAAAGTGATAAAAACAAGTGTTACTCTTCTATTCCTTTGTACCCTTTGAATTGCTATAGTTAAGTGGTAAAGTTGGAATGAACATGTTAAGACATCTCTAAGTAACAGAGATAGATGCGGCACTGAGGTTTTCTAATTGCTGTGCTTGCCGGACTTGGGGGCAAGTACAGGGAAATGAGAGCCGGCACCATGCAGTCGCCTCTTTCCTCTGGGCAGAGTAGGCAATGGTAAGTAAAATAGAGCTGCAAATATTCTTTCAATTCCCATCACGTTCAATAGAAGAATTTCTGAAAATTGTGAAACCTATTTATACTCTTCTTAATCAGAATGCTAGCAGGTAGCTGC
The DNA here is from genome assembly GCF_029289425.2 of Pan paniscus. Taxonomy (NCBI): domain Eukaryota; kingdom Metazoa; phylum Chordata; class Mammalia; order Primates; family Hominidae; genus Pan; species Pan paniscus. Next base: position 186,669,016 of record NC_073252.2, on the reverse strand, counting down.
AAACGTTCAATTTGTGGGAAGAGGAGATAATTTAGGTTCAAAGACTGATATGCCAAAACCTGGGTGGAATTAGAGCATGGAGGGTGTTGCAGGAATCAGCTGAAGAATGCAGGCAGGCTTACAGCCCCCAGCTCCCTGCAGATCAGCGCGTGTGCAGAAACCAGTCTGCAGCCTTTACTTGCGTACGCACGTTGGTGGGTTAGGTGTTTGGGGAAGATAACAGTATTTGCAGAAGGTCCTCAGGTGGAATATGCTTACTCACACTGTCACGGGCAAACCACTGAAGCTAATCAGTGTGAAGTAATATTTTGTGAGACCTCCTCCACCTGCTACCCAGAGCTGGGTCTTCCTTTCATCTGTTATTCCCTGGATTCTGAGAGAGTAAATCTGTCTTCTCGAGGTTGCTTGAGGCATCTCTTCCTACTCATTACATTCACAATTCATTCTAGTCTTGAGCCTATGGAAGGTGCGTGTTCAGCCTGGCCGTCTGGGAGGTCCTAACTAGCATTTTGGTGGCCGCACTTTTTCACATGCTGCCAAAGCACAGCAGGAAGGGTGGCTGAGGACAGTGGGGTGACAGGTACAGCAAACTGCATAGTCCAGACCTTAATTTACACAGTGTATTCTGAAGCATATCTATAAGCCTAGGGACCTGTCTGCATTGGTATTTGTATGAAATGAAACACTATCTCCTTATCATGGTTCATTATATTCCTCCAAGGATGAGCCCCCTACCCTTGCTTTAAACATAAGCTCAAGTGCATGTCGGTGAAACATTTCAGACAACCTGGGAATGAGAAAGCTCTTGAAATCTTCATGCCAATGGCAGTTGTTTGGTGGATGAGTATCTCGGAAAAAAACATCCCTAAGGTTGGGTGATGCGAGCCATGTATCCAATCAGAAATAATGTCCACACTAAGCTAATTCAGATGATATTGCAAAAGGAATTATACATGTAAAGATCATTAGGCTAGAGCTTTTCATATACATTTGCCTTCTAAGCTGTTAGAAATAAAAATACATCACAAGTCTAAATACTACCACAATAAGATGTATTTCAATGAAAGGCCATTATTTCATTAAATGTTACAATGCAATACCTTTTTTTCTGAGCAAAACCTAATATAGTAGAATAATTTTTTTTAATGAAAACACTACCCAATATGTTTATTGTTGGCCTCTTGAACTATAGCTGTCTTGGGATAATTTCTGGCTATATTAGTCACTCATTCAGTGTGTAACTTTAATTCACTTGCAATAAAACATTTGTATTAGTCCTTAAATGTCTTTTGTACTGTATAGTTCAGTCATCCATAGCAATTTATTAGCTATAGGTTATATATCATGAGACTATTTATAAACATATTTTCTAGCAAGAGATTCAACATGCAATCTAAAGATAGGGCATTTATCTTTCTCTATAAATAATATTTTTCCTGTGGCAGAAGTGAAACACTGTTCTAATAATAACTTTTAGCATTGTCTCATTAAAATAATCTTTTAAACAAATCAGTTTTAAGGAAGTAAATTGACTGAAAATGGTAGCATGACCTATATACAGTGTTTTGTGGGCATGACTGCCAAACATATTTACTAGGAAAATATTATAAAGACCAGTATAAGAACAGACACACTTGGAATAAATAGTTATACAAAGTAGGAAGGTTTTCCTTCTGCCATTACAAATTCATTGCCTCTCTTCTGAGCCGGGTCTGAATAATCAAGGGCAACCACTCCATGTGTCTCTAATCTTCTTGACTTTTCCATTTTCCACAAATGATTCCTGCCTTTTTTCTTGTTCTTCCTGGACCTTGGTGTCTATGTTATGGAAATAATAGAGGACATTCATGAAGATTTTTTCGACTTCTCGAGTTCACTATAAAATTCTCTCGGTTGGCTTCCTCCTTTTCCTTTTTCTGTAATTCAGTGGAAGAGCTATCTTTTTCTCGCTGAAATCTGATCCTTCTTTACCTTAAACCTGTATGCCTCAATCCCACTCTCTCGGCTGTACCTTCCCTTGTCACCGTGGGTACCTCTTCTCTACAACATAGAACATACTCCTCTCTCCTATTGAAAATTCTCCCATTCCCTTCATTGCAATCTGGTGATTATGTTCATCTATTTCCTTCTACCAAGCTGTTTGAATAAGAATTTCACATTTGCTCTATTCCATCACTTTACCATATGTTCTCCAAAGAGTCATTCTCATAAAAGATAACTCAGATCAGTGCATGCCACTGTTCAAAACCCTCCAAAGTCTCTCCAACATACTGAGAATGTGTTCAGAGTTCCCTACCCGATGCCGTTCACGGCCCTACATGCTCCCGCTGTTTTCTGCCCCTCACACCTCATCTTCCCGCTCGCTCCCCTTTACTCATTCCCCTTCGGCCACGCTGGGCCCTTTGTTGTTCCCCAGTCCCACTCCACATGGGCCCAGCTGAGAGCCTGCCCCACTTTATCTGCCCACAGTGCTTTCTCCCTCACTGAATTCAGGGCCCTCCTCAAAAGCTCCACGGTAAAGCCTTCTCTGTTCTCCCATACATAAATATGTTTTTGTTTTCTCTCTTTCCGCATCAGAGGCTGGGCTCTATTGGGCCAGCGAATTTGTTTGATTAGTTCACTGCTCTAGGACCATGCCCAGCACAGCATTTGGCTCATAGCAGCACTCAGAAAAAAAAAAAAAGCCGAAAAAACGAGTGAAAGGTTGATTGGAATTTATTATCAATTCTCTCCACATCCCTGTGGCTTCCCCCTTTCTCTCACTTCTGTGAAAATTCAACAGATGACTTCGTATATAAAAGGAGTCATCGAAGTCCCCAGTGGATACATTGCTTTTCTCGTCTCTCTGTACTCTGCAGCATTTGAAAGTGTGAATGTCTATTTCTCCTTCTGGAAACCCAGGCCACTGTTTTTCCTGCTCTTCTTCCTGGTTACTCACTCCCTTTATTTACTCCTTTTTCCCTTTAGTCATGATTTTTCTGCCCATTGCTCATCAACTGTTGGAATTGTGTTGGTAATTCTGTGATTTCATCATCAGGTTTCTCGTCACTTTTTCCTAATTTCTCTGGGTAATCTGAGCTAATCCCATGATCTCAGTTCACACAGGCTGATCTCTAAATGAAGATCATTACTCTTGATAGTTCTGTGGAGCACCCTATATGCATTTATAACTACCCATTGGACGTATCCCATCAGGTAACTTGAATTCAAAATCCCCTTCAATATGTTTCTCTGTTGAGCATCTCTAATTTAGGTTAATAGCTATATGTCTCTCCATTGTCTCAAGACAGAAACTTGGACAGAAATTCATAACTACCTGTTGGACGTATCCCATCAGGTAACTTGATTTCAAAATCCCCTTGAATATGTTTTTCTATTGACCATCTCTAATTTAGGTTAATAGCTATACGTCTCCCCATTGTCTCGAGACAGAAACTTGGAAGTAATCCTTGACTCCTCTGTTCTTTGCCCTTCTTGCATGTGATTAGCAATCATTAATAAAGTCATGTCATTTGCCAAGTATAGTTAAAAATATTTGCTTGGTCTACAGAAAATCATTAATGTTTTGTAACCATATAAGTTGTTAACAGTGGATTATTTTAGGTCTAGGTATTATTGTTAAATACAGGGACTGTTTCCAGGCATTGAATATGAATCATAAATTAGGGTAGACATGAGATGTGATTATGATGATATTCTAAAGGTCTATGGTCCTAGATCTATAGATGCATGGTGAGAAATTAGAACAACCTGGAGACAGACCATTGATACTTGGACTCTGCCCAGCTGTGTTAGAAAAATACTTTCACACCAAGGCTTAAAATACCCACATGGCATCTTCGGCGCTCACCTCTTTCACACAAAGAGCTCCCTTGACATTAAGCCACTGACGAGAAAAGGTCTCCCTGGAGGAAGAACACCAGGGTTTGCCAGGAGGCTAACATAGGAGAGCCTGGGCAGGACTGGGCCGGCCTCGGCACCTGCACAGCAGAACCCGCTTCAATATCTGTATTCGTTATCACACACAGAACTTGGATCTTTTGATCAGGTTCCCCAAATTATTTTGAGGCATCCGTGTTCACTGCTGGAGCTTTGTGTCGGCAGCCCCTGCCCGAGGTTGCTTACAGGCTGGGCTTCATCTTACCTCCCAGCTGAGGAACAGACAGCAGCCTTGTTCTGAGGAGGTGCACGTTGAGAACACATTTATTTTTTGCTGTGACTTGTTCAGAACCACATTTTGCAAAATGCCCAGTAACATGGTTTGGTTCTATGTCCTCACCCAAATCTCATATTGAATTGTAATTTGCAACGCTGGGGGAGGGGCCTGGTGGGAGGGGATTGGATCAAGGGCAAGATTTCCTTCTTGCTGCTCTGACAGTGAGTGAGTTTTCATGAGATCTGGTTGTTTAAAAGTGTGTAGCACTTCCTCCTTGCTCTCTCTCCTGCTCCAACATGGTAACATGTGTTTGCTTCCCCTTCCTGTTCACCATGATTCTAAGTTTCCTGAGGCCGCCCAGCCACGCTTCCCGTACAGTCTGTGGAACTGTGAGTCAATTACAACTCTTCTTCATAAATGACCCAGTCTCAGGTAGTTCTTTACAGCAGTGTGAGAACAGACTAATACACCTTGTTTCCTTTATTACTGTTTCTGGAAAGCAACATTCTATTAATAATGTTTTGGTTTGAATACAAAATAGTTGTTTTAAATTACTCATTTTGAAAAATCCTGGGTTTAATTCAAATGTATGCCAATACCTTCCAAAGTAAGGTAATATTCAGAGACAGTTGTTCAGATCAGATGACACAGAGAAATTTCTGGAATATTCACATTAGAAGACTCCTTATTAATGAATGTCTTTGACTTAAATCTAACCCCAAACTGCAACATAATTATTTGTACTTTTTCATTATATAGTGTTGACAAGCTCAGTTGCAAACAAATAAAATACTTAAACTATTTGTTTAAATAAATAAATAAACAAAATCATTTCCTTTGCACCTTCTGGGTCTTCTTGCCCAGTCTTAAATCATCTAGACGCTTCTCTCAACCCCGACTGCCCCAGTTCAGGTCTTAATCATTCCATGTTGATTATAGCTGCATCTCAGTCTCTGTCCTCTTGATTCACCTACTGCTATCTGAAGGTGAGCGTCCCCCAAACATGAATCTGTTCAATGTATCTTCCTGGCTTACAACCCTTATTACCATTAGAATAACATCCCTGACAATTGCATATGACATGCTTCTTACCACCTACCCAGGACCACGTTGCGCCACTCACCTTGTTAAACTATGCAGTCCAATCACACCGTATTGTTTCTGATGTATAGAAAGTCCTTGCCTATTCACTTTGGTGTCTTTGCACCTGTGGCTCCCTGTGCCTTCGGAAACCCTGCCATCTTCAGCTTTTCACTCCTACTCATCCTGTAAGGCTCACATCGGATGATTCTAATGCTCATTTAAGTAACGGTGGAAAAAACTAGTTCAGAAGGCTTCACATTTTATGAAGATAAAATGTAACATTAAGGTAGATTTCAAAGCAAAAATAACTAAAATTAGTAGAGTACTTGACCACAAATAAACAGATTGGTGAAAATAGATCCAAAATTCTAGAAACAGAAAGAACAATCTGTCTTGTATGAACATGGCATTTCAAGTTAAATCTAGGAGGAAGATACACAAACGTTGCTGCTGAAACAGTTTGTGGGGTAATGGGGTGAAAAAACACTGGCCTATGTCATCACAGACCCCAACAAAAAAATTAAATAGTACAATTAAGACTGAAAATGATAAAGTAGTAAGTATTCATTTGAAATAGATGTGTGTATGTGTATGTTACCAGTGGGAGGGATATAATGGCTTTTAAAAATATAAAACCAAAGGAAAAAATAAAAATGAAACAGATTAAAATATGTAACTCTAGAAAAAGTCTTATTAGTCAAAAGAGCATTAACAAAATTAAGGAGAAACTCATTTATTTAATACCTTTAACATTTTCCAAACTCAGGGAGCCCAATACCAACTCGTGATGCTACTACATCAGGCAATGTTTCATTTTATCTTATTTTATATTGTGTTTTATTTTATTTGTACAAATACTCACAGGGTAATGCTACGCAACAGGCATTGTTTGAAACAGTTTATTGACTTGTTCCTCCTGCTTGAAGATTAAAGTACTGAGAGACATGGTGACATGTCTAGTTTTCTTTAAGCGGACATGGTACTCTAAAAGTAGAATAAAAAGTGTTAAGGGGTTGTAACTTGAGGAAAGGAGGAGAATATAAATAAAAACAACTCTGTTTTCTTTATGCTTCATGAATAACACCTATTTATCGTGACCAAAGGAAACTCTTTTTAAAAAAATCATTTGAACAAAATGCACAAACACTTATACATAGACCAAGCATTGGTTCAGGAATCTCAAGCGAAGACATGTAGATATTTGAAATAAAATGTATTACAAAATGATTTAGGATATACCGGATGTCCGTAATGTTAACATATCCTGCTTTTGAATAACTTACACTATAATAAGTTATGCAAAATTTTATATGCAAAAGTGTATGCAACAGCTGAGACACAACCACTCTGTATTATTACATGCTAATGACATTATAGTTGCTAATGACCAGTTACAGATTTGTCACTGGCATTAGCTACACAAATAATAGAAGCACAAATGTTAGAATATTATATGGTACTTTTATAATTAGGTAAAAATTAATAAAAATGCTGATACTTGGCAAAAGCCAAGGTATCACAAACTTCAAAAAAATAAGAGGAGTTGGGAATCAGCAGGTGTGCTGAGAACAGAGACTCTATAGACTTAATGGGTTGCTCATTGGACTGAAGCCAGTCAATGCCACATTCAATCAGGAAGGAAAGAACAAAATTAAAACTACTGATGAAAGCTCAGAAATAAACCACCTGGCCTATGTTTAAAGGAAGTAGGTAATTAGGGGTTAGGTAGTATGTAGCTCTCCAGAAAGTGAACCCCGACTTTGACTTTCACATATTTGAATTTAGTACATGATTCTGAAATGCATCATATTTTAAGGTAAAATTGTATTGATATATAAAATCAAGAAATGCTTGCAACTCATAAGTGTACAGCTGAATAAGTTATCATATTCTATTCTAAACACACTTGTTTAATCCCCACCCAGGTCAAGAAATAAAACATTACCTGCAGCCCCAAAGCTTTCTTTATTTTTCCTCGCCTCTCTGCTAACCATGGATAACTACTAGGGTAGACTTGTTTTACTTGTCTTGAGTTTTTTGTAGGTAGAATCATACAGTATGTATTTTTCTCCTTCCTTTCTTCCATTCTTTTTTCATCTTTTGTTTCTTCCTCCTTCCTTCTTTTTTCTTTCGTTTTTTTTTTTTGGCTTTTTTGGTTGTCTTCTTTTCCCCATTGTCATGTTTGTGAGATATATTTCTGTTACTGCATGTTGCAGAAACTTATTTATTGTCATTGCTGAATTATATAATGTTGCATATATATAAAACTGTTTGTCAATGCTAATTAAGAGACAGTACATTGTTTCCAGTTGGGACAGTTTGATATAATGTTTGTAATTAAAAACAGTGCTGTATCTGTCCCTCGTGCCATGTATACATATTTCTATTGGAGAGACATTTGGGGTGACATTCCAAGGTCACAGGATATGAATGTTTTGTACTTTCATTTTCTAAAGTGGATTTATAAATTTATGCTGACACCCTTAATTCATATTTTTACCAACACTTGGTTTTTAACTTTTTTTAATTACTATCATTTTGGTATCTGTATAGAAGTACTCATTTACTTTTAATTTGCATTTCTGTAATTACTAATGGACTTGACCACTTTTCATGTTTATTGCCCTTTTGAATATCTTCACTGGGAAAGAATTAAAGTAAGTCTATTCACCCATTTCCATCAGCCTTTCAGTGTTCTTTTTATTTTTGAACATAAACCAATTGTTAAATACATCCACATTTATTTACATATTTGTATGGAAGGTATTTTATTTTTGAATGCAAGCTCTTTGCAAATTCTATGTGTTGAAATATCTTCTCCATGTCCATGACCAGCCTTTCTCAGTTCTCTTTGCTTTCAGGCTTATAAATAATGACACTTTTTAAAAAAATGGTCATGCTATTAATGGCTATGCTGACTTTCTTCAGGAGGATTTTCAACAAACCAGGGTGCTTTTGATATGCAGAGTTTCTTGAGTGTAATAAAGTTCAAATTATAATGCATTATTCATGGTTGACACATATTTTGAATAAGAAAAATGTTCATACCTAAAGTTATGAATATATTTTTATGTATTTGTTTTTATAAATGTTTTGTTATAAAACACTTAAACTACATTTGATCTGGACTTGATTTTTCTACATTTTATGAAGTAGGAGTTTTTTTTAATAGGGGTATCCAATTGGTATGAAACAATTTATTGAAATTCTCTTCCTATTTCCATTGCTCTGCAATTTCACTTTTGTCATAAATCAAATGTCCACTTATGTACAGGTGTATTTCCTGATTGTCTGTTCTAGGTCATTGGTCTATTTGTCTCTGCAGACTATTTTTAAGGCAGCCTTATAACAAGTCTTGGTATTGGATAGAGAAAGTCCTTTTCCTCTATTCTTTCATTGATTTCCTACAAACTTTAGAATTCTATTTTCTTCCACTAGGAAGTCCTGTGGATTTTGATTAAGATTTTATTGAATCGTAAAAGGCATCTGAGAGAGTTGACACCTGGTCCCCAGGATCTAATGGCAGTGACATTTTGTGTGTGAGGTGGATGAGGTTGGATCCTGCCAGGTCTGAGAAGCTGATTGATTGTTGTGCTGCATCCTTACTGCATGTAAGGCTAATGCACCGTTCTGAAAGACACACATACCACTATCTGCGGCTTTAATGTTGAGTATTTTCAGGCATATGAAACCCTCCTTTTAACTGGGCACCGTGGCTCAACCCTGTAATACCAACACTTTGGGAGGCCAAGGCAGGTGGATCACTTGAGCCCAAGAGTTTGAGACCAGCCTGTGCAACATGGCGAGATGTCTTCTCTACAGAAAGATAAAACATTTTGCCAGCTGTGATGGTGCATGCATGTAGTCCCAGCTACTTGGGAGGCTAAGGCGGGAAGATTGCTTGAGCCCGGGAGGTCAAGGCCGCAATAAAATATAAATAAAAAATAAAAGTGAGCCGAGATCATGCCACTGCACTCCAGCCCAGGAGGTAGAATAAGCCTATCTCATAATAATAATAATAATAATAATAATAATAATAATAATAATAGCGATAACTAAAAACCAACCAACCAAAAAAGCAAACTAAAGCAACAACAGCAACAACAAAATATGAAACCCTTTTTGCTCTGAGCTATACTGACTGTCATCAGGGGCACACTGTCATTTCGCAGTGGTGGAAGAGCTGTTGGCAGGTAAGCACACGTGGCTCTGAAAATTATCCAGGGTCTCAGAAATCTGATTACATCACATATGATATTGAATATAATGTGAACTATATGAGAGGTAATGCTTGATTGAATTAGTGAAAATATGATGAACTATATCAATTGAAGAGTTTTTCTGATAATAAAGAAAGAGGTAATCTTTGAAAATGACCTAGATTAGGGATTGTAGTAAGGTAAAAACAAGTACAGGATGCATCTGAAAATTTTAAATAAAAAGGAAATAATATAGTGTTTTAATAGTTAATATTTGTTATCAGAACATTCTAAAATTATATCTGAAATATGCAAAGTCATTTTACGGAAAGAGAATAGCTCCTAGACCGGGAAAACGTCACTTTTATCTGCCACTTGAATACTATATGAAAAGCCAATTGCCTTCTTCAAGGGAGGTGAAATTTCCACACACGCACAAGGTGCTGCTGTCGCTTTTCACACACGGCGATACCTGATCTTCAACTAGCCAGGGCTGCTGCTTTATGTGGCTAATGGCTTTGTTTGTAGCACTCTGGAATTCTCAGTGTCCTTACTGAATGTTTCCTCCACCTCTTTGCACTGACAGCCAAGTGTATGCACCGAATTCTGCCACTCTGCACACAACTCAGAAAGTGCACATGTGTCTTTCATGCATTCTGAGCCACTAACAGGGCACTATTTTCCATCCCCATCAAGATACTATTCTGAGTGCACTTCCTTGTTGTATGTTCTCATTTACTGAGGAGTTGACCTCTTGTATCCTATTCTAGCTGGTAGACATAGCCACAGAGACAACTCATCTAATATGAGTGTCCTGGGTATTGGCCTCCTAAACTCTAATGATCTTGGAATATTTTATTTCTGCCACTGATTCTTTGACTGTTATATTTTTCACCAAATCATCAGCTATTTTGTCTTCAATTCCTTTTTTAGCAAGTTTATACTTTATTACATTAATTCAATCAGTATACTCAAACTTTTTTACCTGATTGTTCAAGAAACTGGACTCAAACAGCTTCATACCTGGATTAACCCTTTGCTTCCTACTACTTTAATTCTACCTACTTCCTTTTTAAAACAGTGATGTGGAGAAAATTTCAATATGATGTAGGTCAATGGCATGGCAAATTTACAATATTCACACCAAACACATTGCTCTAGTTTGACAGATTTTCATATTTCCCTAGGTTTTTTCTTCCTTTATCTACAATAGCAATGTCCAACCTTTTTCAAACTCTTAAAATTTTTTATGTCATCCGAAGCCTCCTCACTCATAGTTGATATCCTTGTCTTATGATTGTGCAGATTTAAAAGGCAATCAGACAGGAACTGGAGTTTTCCTTATAGTAGGGAAGTAAAAAGCTGCAAGAGAGCATTTTTACACCCTAACAATGAGAGAATACTACATAATCTACAAAATTAGAACTTTTTGTTGAACATATTAGATAGCAAAGTTCACAAGACAATCAGCTGAACTGAATTCTGAAGAGTGACAAGTTTATTTAAGAAGAGATGAGGCCGGGCACGGTGGCTCACGCCTGTAATCCCAGCCCTTTGGGAGGCCAAGGTGGGCGGATCACGAGGTCAGGAGATGCAGCCCATCCTGGCTAACACGGTGAAACCCCGTCTCTACTAAAAATACAAAAAATTAGCCGGGCGTGGTGGCGGGCGCCTGTAGTCCCAGCTACTCGGGAGGCTGAGGCAGGAGAATGGCGTGAACTCGGGAGGCGGAGCTTGCAGTGAGCTGAGATGGCGCCACTGCACTCCAGCCTGGGCGAAAGAGCGAGACTCCGTCTCAAAAAAAAATAAAGAAAAAAAAAAAAAAAGAAGAGATGGAAAATGCGAATTGTTTCACATTTGGCGGACTATGAGACGAACTGGCAGGTGCCATTGAAGCAGATTGTTTTTAAAAAGCTTCAATTCTCATAAATTCTTAAAGAATTGGGCAGAAGACATATTTGAAGAGAGCAAAGACTTTCTTGTCAGAAATTGTGCATGTTAGAAGACTATAGTGATATCTGTAAAGTATTGAGAGAAAAACAAATATAAATCAAGAACTCCTTATCCACTGAAAGGGCCTTTCAAAAATGAAAGTGAAATGAGACTTTTTAAGACAAACAGGCTGTAAGAACTCACTGCCAGTATCCCTGAATACAAGAAATTTAAAGGACAGGCCGGGCGCGGTGGCTCATGCCTGTAATCCCAGCACTTTGGGACGCTGAGGCGGGCGGACCTCTACCGGGAAGGCTGAGGCAGGAGAAGCACTTGAACCCAGGAGGAGGTTGTTGCAGTGAGCCGAGATCGTGCCACTGCACTCCAGCCTGGGTGACAAAGCGACAATCCATCTCAAAAAGGAAAAAAAAAAGAATTGTAAAGGACATTCCTTAGACAGAAAGAATATAATATGTGATAAAAATTTAGATTGACGTAAAGAACACAAGAAATACAAAAATTGAGAGTAAATGTAACAGATAATTGACTATTAACAGAAAGAAAAGCAAGATTTTGGAAATATGTAACAGGTAGAAATAAAATATAAGACAAAAAGACCACAGAGAATGATTGGAAATAGAAATGTATTGCTGTAATATTATTATACTACATATTAAGTAGTATAACGTTTGTTGAAGGTACAGTGTGACAAGTCATAGGGGCATATTATAAACACTAATGCAACAACTGAAGTAAAACTAATCAGCAAACGGTAAGATAAAATGGAGAATGAAAAATGCTCAATTCCAAAGGACGGAGAAGTGGGAAATAGAAACAAAGAATGCATGAAGTAGGTGGAAGAGAATGAGATGGTAGATTTACTGATAGCCAATAATGTCAATAATTACATTAAGTATAAATGATCTAAACACAACAATTTAATGTCAGTATTGTCAGACTGGATAAAAGCATATATCCTGTTTACAAGAAACTGATTTTAATACAAAGACATGTAGACATGAAAACTAAAGGTTGGAAAAAATGAACAATATAAGTTTTAATCATAAAAATTTTAATAGTTATGTTTATATAAAATAAAGTAATCTTAGAGCAAATAATATTTTTCAAGAAAAAAATGGGCATTATATAACTAAAAAGGGTCTGATTCATCAATAAGATTTAATAACCTTAGTAACCTGTGAACTTTATTACAGAGCTTCAAAAATATAGTTCTTAAAAACCTAAAAGAAATGAACGGAGGAAATAGGCAAATCCACAAGTATCATTAGGTACATCAACAGTACTCTATTGCATATTGATAGAACAGGCAGAAAAAAAAATAACAAATAAAGAGAAGACGAGAACCACCCTATGGACCGATACAAACAAGGGTAGAATAAACATTTTTTTATTTCTTTTAATTTTTTTAAGTTTTGGGGTACGTCTGCAGGTTTGTTACATAGGTAAACATGTGCCATGTTTGCTGCACCTATCAACCCATCACCTAGATATTTAGCCCAGTAGGCATTAGCTAATGCTCTTCATCCCCACCGCCCTCCCCCAACTGGCCCCAGTGTGTGTTGTTCCCCTCCCTGTGTCCGTATGTTCTCATTGTCAAGGAGAGGAGGGAGGTCGAGGCTGCAGTGAGCCGAGATCATGCCGCTGCACTCCAGCCCAGGAGGTAGCATAAGCCTGATCTTGTATCCTAAGAGTTTGCTGAAGTTACTTATCAGCTTTAAAAGCTTTTGCGCTGAATCAATGGGCTTTTCTAGATATAGGATCATGTCATCTGCAAACAAAGACAGTTTGACTTCCTCTCTTCCTATTTGAATATCCTTTATTTCTTTCCCTTGCCCGATTGCCCTGGTCAGAACTTCCAATACTATGTTGAATAAGAGGCATGAGAGAGGGCATCCTTGTCTTGTGCAGCTTTTCCGGGGGAATGCTTCCAGCTTTTGCCCATTCGGTATGATGTTGGCTGTGGGTTTGTCATAAATGGCTCTTATTATTTTGAGTTACGTTCTTTCAATACCTAGTTTATTGAGAGATTTTAACATGAAGAGATGTTGAATCTTATAAAAGGCCTTTTCTGCATCTATAGAGATAAATATGTGGTTTTTGTCTTTAGTTCTGTTTATGTGATGAATTTCATGTACTAATTTGTGTGTGTTGAACCAGCCTTGCATCCTGGGGATGAAACAAATTGATGGTGGTCTATGAGCTTTTTGATGTGCAGCTTGATTCAGTTTGGCAGGTGCTGCTGGATTCAGTTTGGCAGTATTTTACTGAGGATTTTTGTTTTGATGTTTATCAGGGATATTGGGCTGAAACTGTCTTTTTTTGTTGTATCTCTGCCAGCTTTTCAATTGTTTGGAATAGTTTCAGAAGAAATATTATCAGCTCCTCTTTGTACCTCAGGTAGAATTCAGCTGTAAATCCATCTCAACCTGGGCTTTTTTTGGTTGGTAGGCTATTTATTACTGCCTCAATTTTAGAACTCGTTATTGATCTATTCAGGGATTCAACTTCTTCCTGGTTCAGTCTTGAGAGGGTGTATGCTTCCAGGAAATTATCCATTTCTTCTAGATTTTCCAGTGTATTTGCATAGAAGTGTTTATAGTATTTTCTGATGGTTGTTTGTATTTCTTCAGGGTCAGTGGTGGTATCCCCCTTATCATTTCTGATTGTGTTTATTTGAATCTTTTATCTTTACTTCTGTATTAGTCTAGCTAGTGGTCTATTTTATTTATTTTTTTTCAAAAAATCACTTGCTGGATTTGTTGATTTTTTGAGGGGTTTCATGTCTCCATCTCTCTTCAGTTCTGCTCTGACCTTGGTTATTTCTTGTCTTCTGCTAGCTTTGGGGTTTGTTTGCTGTTGGTTCTCTAGTTCTTTTATTTGTAATGTTAGGGTGATAATTTGAGATCTTTCTAGCTTTTTGATGTGGACATTTATGCTATAAATTTCCCTCTTAACACTGTTTTAGCTGTGTCCCAGAGATTCTAGTACATTATCTCTTTGTTCTCATTGATTTCAAAAAACTTATGGATTTCTGCCTTAATTTTACCATTTACCCAGAAGTCATTCAGGAGCAGGTTTTTAATTTTCATGTAACTGTGTGGTTTTGAGTGAGTTTATTAATCTTGAAGTCTAATGTGATTGTGCTGTGGTCTGAGAGATGGTTTGTATGATTTCTGTTCTTTCGCATTTGCTGAGGAGTGTTTTACTTCCAATTGTGTAATGAATTTTAGAGTAAGAGAATGCGCATTCTTTTAAAGAACACATAGAAAATTCTCCAAAATAGATCATTATGGTTTTATAAACTAAATTTTAATACTGTTAAAATAATTAAATATCACACAAGGTATGATTTCAAACCAAATGGAGCTAAAACTAGAAATCAGTAGCAGAAAGGTATTTGGAATACAACGAATATTTGAAATTAGTTCACTTTAAATAATCTGTTGATAAAAAGAAATCAGAAAGAAAATTGGAAAATGTTTTGAATTGAAGATAACTTAAACATATCAAACTTTGTAGGCCTCACCTAAATAAAGCAATACTTAGTAATTTTAGCATGAAATATATATATTAATAAAGAAAGGGCTCAAACTAATGATCTAATCATTCATGCTAAGAAATTTGAAAGGAAAGACCAAATTAAATTAAACAAGCAGCAATAAAACAGTAGTAATAATAAGAGCAGAAATTAATAAAATTTTTAAATAGGAAAACAATAGAACAATAGAGAACATCAACAAAATCAAAACCTAGTTCTTTGAAAAGATCAATAAAATTAGAAACCTCCAGCCAGACTGACCATGAATAAAAGAGAGAAGGTGCACATTGCTTTCAACAGGAATGAGAGAGAGTGTGTTACTACATATCCAATAGACATTAGAAAACAAGAAGGGAATATTAGGAAAACAACTGTATGCTACCAAATTTGATAACCTAGATGAAAATAACAGGCTTTTTTAAAGATAATATACAAACAACCAAAGCTTACTTTAAAAATAGTAGATAACTTGAATAACCATAAATCCATTGAAATAATTAAATTCTTAGTTCAAAACCTCGCCACACATTGAAGTCTGGGCCCAGACTTTTCTGGAAAGTTCTGAAATAAATACTATTTGCACAATCTCTTTCAGAAAATAAGGGATATAGACACTCTCTCCAAGTCATTTTCAAAGGCCAGTATCACTCTTATATCAGAAAAAGACATGACAAAAAGAGAAAACTGCAAACCAATATCTCTTGTGAACATAGAAAGAAAAATCCTTAAGAAATTTTTAGCAAATCAAATCTAGCAATATATAAAAATTATAGTACAGCATGATCCAGTAGGGTTTATTCATGAATGAAAGTTGATCTAACGTTCAAAAATCAATCAGTGTAACCCGCCATATCAATACACATATCAATATATGATCTTGAGATTATTCCATCAGGTAACAATAAAGCATTGAATAAAATTGAACATCTACTTATGATAAAACATCTACTATGATAAAATTTATGATAAAACATCTATT
Source organism: Pan paniscus (assembly GCF_029289425.2). NCBI lineage: Eukaryota > Metazoa > Chordata > Mammalia > Primates > Hominidae > Pan > Pan paniscus. The sequence continues at coordinate 186,653,108 of NC_073252.2, read as the reverse complement.
TATGATAAAACATGTATGTATGTTAAGAGTAGAAGAGAATGGCTAAAAGACATGTATTAGTAATTCAAGAGTGAAGCTTTATTCTCCTGATGGCAGGAACAATGAAAGAACGTCCCCTTTCACCACTTCTGTTACATTATAGTGAACATTTTAGACAAAGTAATAAGCTCGGAAATGGAACCTTTCAACTTCGTAGCAGGAGATGATAAACTGACTAGCGCCAATTCTCATTCCTCCCTTTTCCTTTTCTATCATAAAGGAAGAAGGCACAAACTTTGTCTTTTTTATTTTTGCGTCGCCAACATCAGATACAGCACTTAACACAGAGGTGCTCATAACTGAATCAAAAACAAACAAATACATAGCCAATTTCTCTTTGTTTCCTTGGTTAAATGCTGAATGAAAATATCTATTTAACTTAAAACATGTTGCTGATTCTTGTAACTGATTTTACTGGTTTACCTGAGTGTGTTCCTATCTTCTTTTTCCTTTGTTTTCATCCTAACATCTGAAACTTGATTTTTTAAAGTGATAAGAAAATACTTGTTTTTACTGTTGAGCCATTGCAAAACAAGTTTAATGCATAAAGATTTTCATGTTCAATTTTACGATATGGATATAATTATATCCATAGACATCAGAGTTTTAGAAAACCTAAATAATTGATGTTAAATTTTATGATTCTACTCACCATAAATTATGAGCCTTTCTGTATTAGTCCATTCTCATACTGCTATAAAGAACTACATAAGATTGGGTAATTTATGAAGAAAAGAGGCTTAATTGACTCACAGTTCCACAGGCTGTATAGAAGCATGGCTGGAAGGCCTCAGGAAAGTTACAATCATGGCAGAAGGGGAAGCAAGCACCGTGGTAGAGCCAGAGAGAGAGAGAAAGAGAGAGAGAAAGGGGAGGTGTCACACCCTTTCAAACTATCAGATCTCAAGAGAACTTACCATCACCAGAACAGCAAGGGGGAAATCCGTCCCCTTGATCCAATCACCTCCCTCCAGGCCCCTCCCCTAACCCAAGGGGATTACAACTTGACATGAGATTTAAGTGGGGACATAGAGAAAAACTATATAACCACCAGTCATGAGAACTCTTATCTCATTAAACCATTAAATGTTCTTGATATAGTCATATCATAGACAAAAACGGGGCAATGATTGTTTAGAAAACTATTAGTAAAAGTTGAAAATATTTACTTGAAGACAATAATAATCAGAAGCATTAGGTATCATTACACTGCTTTACTTTCTGTGTTATTATTAAATGAGTCATTTTTTTTCAGTTTTCAATGTCTAATCCATACATAATTTAATTAGAAGACATTTAGGAACTAAAAATGAAAGTCATATTTTCTTCCCTACATACCACATGGCAAATCTTGTTTAATGATTTTAATAGTTTTTAGTTATTTTGAGAAAGTATGGTTTAGGAGAAATCACTGGACAGAAAGTCTAAACTCTTGGATATTCTAGTTTAATTTCATTACTTACTTCCTATAGATCAGAGATTTTCCTTTCTATATTTTACATTTTCCATAGCATCTATTACTAACAACAGTAAACCCACTGAGTGAATTATAACAAGTGAGAGAGAGCAACAAATATTTTCTCAGCAGCTGCTACATACTTGACAGTAAATGTTTAGTACTCAGCCCATAATCCCACTTCCATTTTCCTTCCCACCCTTAGGTTTAAACATCTGGAGCTTAAGCTTATATAAATGATCCCATGCTGCCAGTTTTTATGACTAAGCTGTTCCAGTTAGACTCAGCTTCTAGGAATTACGAATTGGGTCTCTGAGAGTCTGAGTCAGTTAGAATGAGTGCACAAAGACATGGAAACCAGCTGAGTCACACTCAAGGGACAGTACTTCGAATTAAGATCCATTAACTCTGACTGTGCATGCCACAGGAGCTACTTGGTGTATTACCACTCAATACTTTCAAACATTTAGTGAATCATGTGAGACGCATATATTTGTAACAACACCTCAACTCTCAACTCCCTCAATTTGCCCACAGGTGTGACTTGAGAAACAGCAAATGGTTTCCCGTATGTTGCAACCATACAATTTTGAAAATTAGACATTATTAATATTTGCCTGATGAAGAAACAAATTTAGAGAGGTTAAGTATGTAGCCAAAAGTTCCACAACTAAGAAAAGGCACAACCAAGACACAAGATAAAATGATAATAGTATTGGGAACCATTATTTTTCAAAAGAAATGAGCATTGATAATGCTATCCATTGATAATGATGCTTTTTTAAAAAAATTGACTTCTGGCTGGGCACCATGGCTCACGCCTGTAATCCTAGCACTTTGGGAGGCCAAGGCGGGTAGACCATTTGAGCTCAGGAGTTCAAGTCCAGCCTGGGCAACATGGTGAAACCTGTCCCTACAAAAAATACAAAAATCAGCCGGGCACATTGGCATGTGCCTATAGTCCCACCCTCTCGAGAGGCTGAAGTAGGAGGATTGCTTGAACCTGGGAGTTTGAGGCTGCAGTGAGCTGTAATAATAAAAATTTTGACTTCCATAAGAGTAGAGGGGAAGACATAATTCACTTTTAGCTCAGAAAATGTATACCAATTGCAGGTGAACAGCTAAGATTTCCTTCCATTTCCTTTTTGAAGATATGGTAGCTGCAACTTGCTGCCGTTTACTTTTTGTGTATATGCTCCCCTTCTCCCCAAAGTCCCCATCTCCAAGGGGTAGACTTTAGCTAATGGAGCACTTCCTCACTTTAACGTGAATCAAATTGTTTTCTGCAATGGTGAAGTTAAGAAACCTATACTAGTAAAATTTTGAAGTAGGAGAACACACTTATAATAGGATTTCTCTTAATCAGCCTTTGGAAGCCACTTCTTGTAGAGATTTATATAACTATGCTTTATTGCTAATTTAATTATGCTTCTGGAGTGGATTATGTTTTAATTTTGGAATTCTTTGGGATTCGTTGCAATTTTATGACTACCTTAAGCCTTTCTCAAAGGCATAATTTTTATAAAGCAATCAAGTGCAAACATTAGGCAAGGCCAGAGGTCGTTCATCTCTCCTTTCTGCAAGCAGCACTTTTATAGAGTTTCCAGAGCTTTAAGGGAGTGCAAGAAACCATTTCCTTTTACTGCTGATACTGCTTCTATCAGACTATTCATTAATTATGCCAATTACATTTTGAATGGTACTAGAATGTGCACAGGGTAAAATATGAATCAGTATATAATTTCAGTACTTTATTTTGTCCAGAATTTTATATCTCTTTAGGGTTATTTCTGCTCAAAAACAAAGTATCTATAAAAATTATCTACAATTTTTTTTCTAGCCACATATATTGAATACATCAGAAGCAGGCCCATGCAGTGCTTAATAGAATCATTTATGTTGAAAACATGTGATAGTAATCGGAGTTTAAATAACAACAAAATAGGCTTTATAATAAAATAAATAATATGTAAAATAAGGTAATTTTTAATGTACATATTAAGCTTGATATAGAATAAAATATATACCCCCACACCCACAATCCAGCTTTCACCTTAGAGCATTACAAGCCTTAGAGCCCTCTCGGGCCTCTACCACGTTGTATTCTTCTACAGCGACCTAGAAAATAACCACATCCTGGTCGTGAATTGTGTACCCATTGGACAAAGGAGAAAATTATAACAAATTTAGTTTAAAGATTTTAATTGGCTTTTATGTGCAATTCTAGAATCAGGCAATACCTCATTCTACAAAATACAATGAGTGTTCTGATGAGCTGGGTGAGGAGTTTGGCTTTACGGATAGAAAAGGGCTGATGAAAGCAGAAACAAAAAACAAAATGTGGATTTGTGATTTCAAAGTTACCTTCATTGTAAAGGTTAAAGCTAAGGGCACTTGCTAAAACTGACCTGTCTCGGATTATCTCTCTCGTGTTTTCTTGGAAAGTCAGAAAAATAGCTTAGCGTTGCTCGTCGATGCTGCAGTGTCGGTATGAGTAAGGCCATTCTGGTTTGGTTTGTTGGACCTAGTGCGGGAGTTTAGCCCAAACGGCTCTCACTGAGAGTGTCACCAAAACTTAGGGCATCAGCGCTACTCTCGGTCGCCACCATTTTGGCTTTTTAGTGTCAACACATTATTCATAAGTTACGGTGTCCTTGTTATCATGCAGTTCTTGGAAGTTTCATCATTTCAGCTGGAGAGAGACCACTTGACATTTAGCAGGTGGCTGCATGTAGGTATTTAAGACTTTTTAAGTGAATACAGAATACCAGGAAGACTACCATTATGATCTCAGAAGGTAAAATTAAAACTCTGGAGTATGTCCCTTAGTCAAGGTTCCCATGAACCCAACCAACTGAAATCAATTAAGCCAAAGAATGAGCCGGACGGCGAATCTACTCATTTTAACCAAGGAGCTTGTTCATTCATTTTTGCCGTGGAGTCTCTGTGATACCCAATGCATTTATCCATCTGCAATAAGAAGTGTCGGCAACTGCACAGACTCCTCCTCCCGGCTCGGCTGGTAGGTAGCAGTTCAATTATCTGGTATCCCATGACTCGGTTAAATTAAAGCAGAGAGTGAGAACAATTAGATCTAGAAATCTTACTCTATAAAAGGGACCATTTTTAAACACAGTGAGAATTTAAACACAGTTGTATTATGGATGTTGCTAACGTTACCCACTGGGTGGACTAAAGGACCCCTTAAGTCATGTAAAGATTTGGGTTTGGTATGACGGATCCAGTATTTCGTGAAGTCACCAGCAGAAGCTCCTGATTGTGCAATTCTACCTACAGCATTATCCTGCCCAGCAAAAGAGCTCTGCATCAGCAAGGAGAAACTAAGAGGGGCCCAGGCTCTCGTTGTGACTGGGAGTGTTTCTCCCAGGTCCTGGGAAAAGCTGTCCACAGCATGAAGTTGTCAGCTGCTTATCCTGGTTTTCAGTTTGAGGGTCCCTGGCAATGGAACCCTCAATTTGGTGAAATCTCTGTGTAGCCCACACATCAGGCTTGAGATTTGTTCCTAAAAATTTACATCAAGTTGTCCAGCTCCAGCTCAGAGGCCTTCAGAAACAAAGCAGTTCTTCTTACTTGGAGAGTTGTAGCCAGATATTGGAGGAAACTAGAATTCAGAATCCAGACCAGTCTACCAGTAGACAATAAAAACCTAAAAACAATGAATAGGGCTAAAATATAATGAGAGGTGTACTACAGTTTTCTTCATAAACATTCTTCTTTTTACAGTTACACCCATTTCTACCCAAAATAATCAGAGTAAGACACATTTGTTTGCAAAACAGGTCTAGTCTTGTTAAATTTTGCCTGATTATATAAGTGCAGCAAGAATTGTGATTGACCACATAGGCGCTTTGTAAAGTTTGCTTTTGCTAGAACTTTTGATTAGGAATCTCAGATAAGACTTTCAGAACCCTCATAACTAGGAAGTCAAACTACAGCAGACCTCAGACTTCATCTGCAGTACCTGTAGATATATCTATGTGCATTTTCAAATATTACATCCCAGTAAAGCCTTAGTAATATAACCAATATTTCCAATTGCAACCTATTATAAAAAGAGCAGATTTTTATTGGACTTATGCAAATAACTACATTCCCATTAAAATAAGAATACTCATAAGTTTCCATATTCTAGAGGGATCAGGTAGGAAGACAAACTGAATGTTTTAATTTTTACTCACAAACATATACTTTATCAAATTTCCAGTAACTATAAAAAGCTTTTAAAAAGTTTTCTAAAATTTGGAAAACAAAACATTAAATGAACCAGCAATGTTTCAAATTTTTAAAAAGTCATGAAAGCCTATAATTCTTCATTATCACTGCATTCAGTACCGTGTAATTAATTCTTGTTCTGCCTGATTTTGGTTAACATTTTCACAAACCCATCAGTTTCTTTACTGAAGATCTAAAAATTCTTACTCTGTCTAATAGTATGATCTCAAAGTTGCCAGAAACGTGTTTGTCAAAGTCCTTTACATAAATTCCCTTGAAAACAAATCGCTGTAGAATTGTAGAAGCCAGAAAAAAAAAAAAAAAAGCTTTCAGAAAAGCATCAGATTAAATTCTGTCTGTGGAGGACAAGACCTAAAATGGCTATAGTTAGAGATCTGATGAGAGTTCATTATAATAATGTTATAACTGAAAAGGAAATTTGTTTATTTCAGTGGCATACAACATTTTAACAAAATAACAGAAATTATGGTTGATAACATATTGGGTTTCTAGGAATTTCATACACTTTTTGAAACACATTATTAGCAGCACATCCATATACATATAACTCAAACATCATTTCTTACTTGACAATGCCTCTCCTGCAATTTAACTTATCAAATAAGCTTAATTGCTTTAAATTGTCTTCTTTAGACATTCAAAGTCCTTCCGAATTGTCCCAAAGTTAGTTCAAAGTAAAAAAGACTTAACTTCTAATTTGATTTTGGAAAGTTTGTCAAAAATATCAAAGGTTTAAGACACTTCATCAAAATAGGATCACAGGTCACAGCGGAGTCATACTTATTAATTTAACCAGAAATCATTCTGGTTTAAAACTTCAAATTGAAAAACTTCAAAAGACAAAGACAGAAAGTTATGTAGATGTACAAAAACCCTGGACTGTTCAATGGAGAGGACTCAGTTTTCCTAAGTAATCAAAGACTAATAAAGACAACATGAAGCACAGGAAATCATCTCAATAGAACACCGAATCTTGGTTTTCTAGTCCAATTATCTAAAAGGTTAAAAAAAAAAGTACCTCTTACTATTTTCTAACAAGAGCAGTAAATACTCTAAGAAAAACTTCTTGTTGTTTTAACAAGTTTTGCATCAAATTTTAGTTTTGCGTCAGTGCACTTTTGATATTAACGCTTGATTTTAAAAAAAAAAACCCACAGTTCTCTTTTAATCTTACCCAGCTAATTGCACGCACAATTCCTTTCACAAGGTTCATCTTTCACAAAACTTCTAGAACCTTCTCATATATCTGCAGTTTTTTGTCCAATACTTTTCCTTTTTCCATATTGGAACAACTATTCATTGTACTTTAGAACACAAATTAGGCTTTTTTAAGAAAAACACATCCTTCATATAAGTTTCTCATACCAAAAACATGTCTTATATTCCCTGAATAAGAGTTTTTTCCCTTATTTCTATTTTCAATTACAATATGATAATTAGAATTTTTAACTTTTAGTAATCTTATCTTCTAGTGAAAACCCAGGAAGTGTTGTGGGCTGTCCTATATGAGCATTCACCAGTTCTTAATTTCTAGAACCGTGTTTTCTCAACTTTTTATATCTATTAATAGACTCAAATATATATAGCTTTTTATACAATACAAAAACAAGATGCCAAACATGTATATATTCTTTAAACTTATGTTCAGCAATTAATGTTTCAGTATTCTAATTTTCTTAGAAATGACTCAGATGTTTCGTGTCTGTTATTTAATTTAACAAAACTTTAAATCTCGAGCCACTGAAAAAGATATTTGAAACTATAACAAGTTTATCACCTTGCATCCTATTTACATTCACCTAATTTACTCATTGCTTTTTAAATAAAGCTAGCCATTAGAGTAGTTCAGGAACTTTCACCCCAAAATAACTCACTTCGGTATATTAACTACTTTGAGCTTTAGCTCAAAGGCACTTTTAAAAATAGCAAAGTACGAGGCATGACTTGGGCATAGTGGCTCATGCCTGTAATCCTTGCACTTTGGGAGGTTAAGGAGGCAGGATTGCTTGAGACTAGGAGTTCGAGTACAGCCTTGGCAACATAGTAAGACCTGCATCTCTACAAACAATATGTTAAGTTTTTTTTATTAAAAAACAAACAAACAAACAAGGCAGGACTTTCTGAATTCCTCTTATCTGCCTAAATACTAATCTTCCAAAAGGAATGCAATTGTTAATCCTTTCCCCAGAGAGTTGCAGCAATCAAGGAAAGGGAAGATTAGCTTTTATCACAGTAGAGAAGACTTCACATCACCTACAAAGACCTTGTCACAAATTATAATCTATTCTTCTAAGATCTCATTCATCCTTTCCAAAAACTGTTTACTCTGAGGCTATTTCTTCTTCATTACCTCACCATATTTCATCAAACCTGGTAAATAGTGAGGCTCTGTAATGCTGGGGGGCCAGCAGAGGACTTCTCTGGTCTATCCAACATTTAGAAGATTTAATCTTTGTTTTAACCCCATCACTGACTGCTTTATTTATCTCATTTTTAATAACCATCTAAAAACGTTCTATCGTAAATTTGCATTTTGAAAGAAATGCCTCTTCTGTAAACTAAGGAAAAAAATTTACATATCACCAGCCCAGAACTTAGATTTCAGGCCTAAATGCCACAATTTGCCTAGAAAAGAAAAGTGTAGGTAAGAAGCCCAGTTAAGACAAAATGGTCAAAGGTGAGGCATGTTTAGAGGTTTAGACTAATACTCTTTTTTTTTTTTTTTTGAGACGGAACCTTGCTCTGTCACCCCGGCTGGGGTGCAGTGGTGCGATCTCAGCTCACTGCAAGCTCCGCCTCCCAGGTTCACGCCATTCTCCTGCCTCAGTTTCCCAAGTTGCTGGGACTACAGGTGCCCACCACCATGCTCGGCTAATTTTTTTGTATTTTTAGTAGAGATGGGGTTTCACCGTGTTAGCCAGGATGGTCTCGATCTCCTGATCTTGTGATCTGCCCATCTTGACCTCCCGAAGTTCTGGGATTACAAGTGTAAGCCACTGCACCTGGCCAATACTGTCTTATCTTGTAAGAATTTCCAATGATTTTTACCTACATGTGTAATTTTTTTATAAGAGAGATACAAAATAGCCAACTAAATGCCAAAAACATGTATTTTGGAAACCAATTTAGTTCAACCGACGGTCATTTCAATTTAGCTTTTTTCTTAAGCAGATTACTGACTTCAGGGTGAAGTCCATTAACATATAGTACAATGAAAGCATTTTCTGTGCCTGGACTCAGAATGAATAGCTCTGAAAAAGCAGCAGATCTGCTTAACCTGAGGGCTTAACTTTTATAAACACATTATCCAGCCTTCTTTCTCCTTCAGGGCAGGATAGTAACTAAGGAAAGACATAGCAGACTTCATTTTTCTTATTGTTTGAGTTTATCTTTTCTTTTCTTTTTTTGGCAGGAGACCAGAGTTTCATTATTACTCAAATCAGTCTCCCAGAGCATTTGGGGATCCTGTTTTTTAAGGACAGCTTGGTGGATGGGCGGAAGCCAGTGAGCCAGGAATCTGATCAGTCAGGTCAGAGATGAAATCATAAGGAGTTAAAGCTGTCTTCTTGTGCTTAGTCAGTTCCTGGGTGAGGGCCACAAGATCAGATGAGCCAGTTTATCGATCTATGTGGTGCCAGCTGATTCATCAAGTGCAAAGGCTGCAAAATATCTCAAGCACTGATCTTAGGAGCAGTGTAGGGAGGGTCAGAATCTTGTAGGCTCCAGCTAACTGACTCCTAAACCATAATTTCTAATCTTGTGGCTAATTTGTTGGTCCCACAAAGGCAGTGTAGGCCCCAGGCAAGAAGGAGATTTGCCATGGGAAATGCCTGTTATCAACTTTGTTTTAAACTATACACTACAAACTAAGTTCCTCCCAAAGTTAGTTCAGTCTATGCCCAGGAATGAATAAGGACAGCTTGGAGGCTAGAAGCAGGATGGAGTGGGATAGATCAGATCTCTTTTACTGTCTCAGTTACAATTTTGCAATGGCATTTTCAATCCCTCCCTTTGGGTTTCATAACACCTTAGTCTTAAGGTGTTGGCTAAGGAAGATGGAAAAAGGGCAAAGACCACTCTAATTTCTTCCTGCTGATCAGGGGCATAGTGGGGGTAGGTGTTGACCCAAAGTGAAAGGAGTGGAACCTCTTTGCAATTGGCTGAGTGTACTCATGCAGGCCTGGCAGGGGTTCTGAGGCTTGCATGGCAAAGGCGTTCATACTGTCATCTATAGTTTTAGTACCACATTTAAGGGAACAGCATACTATAAAATAAATAAAGAGTACTAGGGTAAGGAGGGTAATTCCCAGTTTTAAAAGTAAAAATTTAAAAGCATTAGCTTGGAGACTTGTAGCCCACAAAGAATTTAGGGTTTAGCCTAAACTGCAGAAAAAACTCAAGAACAGCTAACAACAGGCATACTATAGTTTTTCTTTTGAAGCATACTTTTTTTCTCTTAAGTCCCCCTTTTTATTAAGAACAAATCATCAGAGAACTGATTTGTTCACAAAATAAATCTTAGCCTTATTTTACTTGACCTGATTATTTGTGTAAAGCACAGCAAGAATAATTATTTTTCACACAGGCTTTTTAAATTGCCTTTGATAGAACTCGGTTCCATAAGTAATCTCAGGTAAGACTTTTTTAAAGCTGAACCCAGCCATGGGTTTGTACCCTCAAATACCTATGAGCTGGGTACATTCCTCTCCTCTTGAGGTCCCAAGATAACTTGGGGCTCCTGAGCCTGTTAGAAAGTCACATTTTTTACTTACCACAGGTCAGTACAGCATGCCATTCCAGCCATAGCCTTAGTAAAATAAACAGTTGTTCCAATTGTGTCCTGTTACAAAAGAAAACAGATTCTTATTGCATTTATGCAAAAACTGTGCTGCCATAAGTTGAGAATACTCACAAATAGTTTCCAAATTCTGGAGAAATCAGATAGAGGGAAGCAAATATGCTTCAAATTTTGTTCACAGGAGCGTCTTTTACTCACTTGTTAAAAGTTGTAAACAGCTCTAAAGAAATGAGTTCTCTTGACTCTGAAAACAAAAGGATTAGCAATGTTTAACACATCAGCTCTCCATGGGAGTCTCAGAAGTTTTATTTTTTTTCCTCCTTTCCAATAGCATAATTTTTAAAGTTATCATAGACCTGCACTCAGAGTCCTATATCTGATTATAAACTGCCTTATGAAAACGACTAAAGCAAGACAATAAGTCTGTGAATGACAAAAGTCTTAGGATAGCCACTATTAAAGCTAAAATAGATTAGGAATTTTGGTTACTTCTATGGCATACAACAATTTTATATTACAATTATAATTATTAATAACATAAACTGAATCATATCAGAATTATATGTTTCCCATAGTCTTGGAACACATACTAATAATGTGTTGCATTATTAGTAATTACAGCTGAAAGAAAGCCAAAATCATTTCATACTTGACAGTGCTTCCTGTATGATTTTTATAACAAATTAGCCAAACCATCATTTTTGGACTTCAGGGGACCTATTGTCTTTAGGATTAATTAGGTCAGAAAATGATATACTTTATAATTTGATTTTGGAAAGTTTGTAAAATATCAAGGGTTTAAAATACTAGATATCACAAAATAGAATCGCAGGTCACTATAAATCATTCATTTTGCCAAAATGATAACTCCAAAATTTTTTAAAAGAAAAATCTTTATGCTGAGAGAGGAGACAGCTTTCCAAACAAGACCCAGTGAGGATAGCATGAGGCTGACTGAATCAGCCTCTTCTGTCTCCTCCCGTTTTTTCCCCAGCCATTTACCCAAAGGAGCAAACAAAAACCTTTCATTATCTTTTAATATTATGTAAAAATCTTTGTCAAGAGAGAAAACCAAATTTCATGTTTGCATCCATGCATCTTTAATGCTAAAGATAGTTTTTAAATAAAATTTTATAAATCTATCAAATTTTAATTAGTGTAACCATAATGTAAGATTTTTATAAACCTTTTAGAACCCTTTACAATTTTCCATTAAACAACAAATCAATTTTCTGAGAAAGCCCTGTTGTTCAGATACATGGGTCCAGATTCTCACACTGTATGCCTGTGCTTTTATTTTTATGTTCAACCTATGGAAAAAAAAATGAGGCCCTTCAGATCTTAGCCAACTTGCTCATAACCACAGAAGTTTCTTTACAAGACCAACTCTTCACAAACCCTTTTCAACTTGCTTAAACCTTCAGTTTTGTCCCATTACTCTTTTAGTTTAACACAATCTTTAAAACCCTCTGAACTACACAAAATTACATTCCCTGTAACAAAAGCCATATTCCCATACCTTCTTATAATCTTTTACCAAAAATGTGTTCTATTTCCTTACATACCTAGTATGTAAAATTGTTTCTCCAGTTGTCTCAATTACATGTTACAACATTAACTCTTAGCAACTTATTTTTGGTGAAAATCCTGATAAGTAAGTGATTGTAATTATGTGCTAAGTGTGGTGCCTAGGACATCAGACAGACGAGTGGGTAAGGTCTGACACTTCTCAGCATAGCTAGGCAGCATGGCTCTCCATATGTCCCCAGGCCTTATTTAGAATCTACTGCTCCAGAGTAGGTAAATTGAACAATCTTTAAAAGTCAAAAAAGCAGTTCATGACCTTAAAGCATTGAGCAAATCTGACCTTAATTTAGATGAAATGTTTAAATTTTAAATACAGTTTTATTTTACTAATAATTTTTAAAGCTATCTTTATTTCCAAAAAAATTAGTAAAGTCACATGAACAAAAAGAATTAAAGTTTCAATTTTTCTGACAAAATATGATTTAAGTGCTTATTTTGCTAAGCCAATTAATCAGAGCTCTTTTTATGTAAACATCATGTACACAACACACATAAATACAAAGACAGGCAGACAGAAGATTTAGCACTTGTAAGATTTTTCATTGGCCAGTTTCTTAATTGGATTACTGGCTTCAGGATGGAGCCCTTGGAGGAACAGGACCAGGAAAGCATGCAACTCCTAGGGCCTAATAAGCAGGTACAGCTGGAAGGCAAAGACAGATCCCCAAAATTAAGGGTACCGCTTTATATTGGACCCTGGGTCCCCAAAAGGAGGCAAATACTATGCAGTGCTTCTATCATGCATTTCATTGCAAGGCAACCCAAAGCCAGTCAGCCCATTAGGTAATCAGCTCATCCCCCATGGGGGTCTCATCTATCAGCATAGGCTGGGGATGTTTCCATATCTTCCAGGTGACCGAGAGCATGCTTCTCTGATCCAAGTGTGCAAAGAGTCCAGTATCCCCCCATAACTACTATTAGCAATCCCTTAAAGTATATTTCCTACCTAATAATTATACACCAAAATTCCTTCATAATGCGAAGTAATTTCTTGTACCCACAAAAGTCAAAACTGTCAGCTAACACAATACAAAACAGAACAGAGCCTTAGATTTTGAGAAAGATCTATTTTCTTTAAATTCATGGGCTTCTGTGAGGAAAACAGAGGTTTTTCCCAGAATGGGGTCTGTGGTGTATCTCTGCTTTTCCCCAGGAGTCTGTTAGAATTTATGTTAGGTTCTCTCATGTGTGCATCAAGAATGGCAAGGAGACAAAAAGGTTGTATGATTATGAGTTAATTTATTTATTCTATTGAGTTGTTTGATTTTTTTTGTCATGGCAAATGATGCATCTCTGAACATTTTTGTATCAATTTCCTGTTGCCACATGCAAGAGTTACTCAAGGGAAATGGTTCCCCAACTTCTCCATGCATTAAAGCACATATATTCGTGTATGTTTAGCATAAGTAGTTGGAGCTGCTCACAGTAGGTGGTGTCAAACCCGTGAGCTGTGACTGCCCCAGACCCTGCCCTTCGTTTCTGAGGGTGAAGGTGCAGAAGTTCTCAGGCACAACCTGAACCTACTCATGGTTTATCAGTGTGCCTCAGGTGATACCAGCAGATGAAATGTGAACTTGTGGGAATGAATACCTTAATTTCTGCATAATGACAGTTTTTGGAAACAGTTTTATCAAAGTAGCAGCAGGAAACAGATGTTACAGTTAAATAGTGATAATTGAAAACAATCAATAAATGCATATTTATAAAGTTGTAGGCAGAGAAAAGAAAGGCTAGGAGCCTCTGGGAGCTGTTATTCAGCCTAGATCTGTAGGGAAGGGACAAGGGAAGAGAGAGCAGTTACAAAAACTTAGAGAAAGTAGCTAGAGCATTGAACTACCTGGCCTCACGGAGAAGGAAATGACCAAACTCCAAGACCTGGCAGAAAGGGAGCCAGGGAAATAAATATCTGATTCCTTTTAGCTCCCACCTTCTGATCTTCTGTTGATCTCCCACTGCCAAACCCAGTTGGATACCAGAGGGCAAGGGAGACTCACAATGTAGGATATTAAAGTCAGCTTTACTGCATTCAGAGAAGGACGGACAAGAATGGACAGTGCATACGGTGTGGCAAATCAGAGGATCACAGGAATGACAGCAACTTACACTCTTGCAAGAAATGTGTAGATCTTTTTACACTTCCTATGCACGCCAGCATTTTGTATTATGAAACAATGATATTATCTCTCCATTTATTCAGATATTTAAAAGTCTTCCAATAAACCCTAGTAATTTTCTCTAAGATAGATCTGGTCCAAATTTTAAAAATTTAATCCTTGAGATAACATTGAATCCAAACTTAATTTTTGGTATAAACTGGTTGTTTTATTATGATTTTAATACTGAGGTTGTACATGTTTTCTTATATTTATCAGCCATTTTTTAATCTTTCTCTGAGATTTTTCTCTTCAATTTTTTTGTTCATTTTTCTATTGGGTTTATTATATTTTTGTATTTTGATGAATTTATTTTCTAATATAATACTTTGTTACATATTTCCTCCTAAATGCAACATTCACTGCATTCCATGTATTAATTTTATTTTAGTATTTTCATTATTATTCTGTTCAAATAATAATTTGGTATTTTCACATTTCTGGCATTATTTTCTCTCAGAAATGATGTCAAAGTTGCTTCTTTTTGGGTAATATTCTAAATGACTTTTTAAAATATATATATTATTGCATTTTTGTTATTCATGTTTTTACCTAATTTCTTTGAGTCATGAAATATTTTCTGTATGATATTAATTATTTAATATTTACTGAGATAGGAGTTGTGACCTCCTTATTTTTTAAATGTGCACATGAAAGGAATGTGTGGTCTTCAATATTTGCATGCAGTGTTTCATATATTCCAACAGATGTTCCTCAAAAATAACTCGTTTCTTTATTAATACTTTATTTTTCTACTTTGTCTTTAATTACTGCAAACCATGTGTTAAGATTGCTCCTTTAGGTGGTGATATTTTTCCATTTAGAAATTATTCAAATGGATGTATGCAATTTTAGAATTGCTATATATTCCTGGTGACTTGAACATTTATTAATAGTGACCTTCCTTATCTCTAGTATTTAATAATACTTTAAGTCTCTAATGCATGGTAAAAATATAGATACCCCATTATCACAATTACTGGATATGATCAATTTTTTGTCTGGGTATACCCACATATTTATCATTTTCATTATTGTCTACTTCTAATTTCCTTTCCCACCTTTCATACCAGCTGACTTTTTCTTCCTGAAACTTATCATTTATAATTTCCTTTTGTAAATGTTTTGGCCTTATCTTAATATATTTTAAAGTTTTCCTGGATATTGAAAAATAGTTCAGCTGGCTGTATAATATGAAGTTGATCATTATTTTTGTCTAAGCAGTTGAAGATATCCTGCTGCTCTCTTAACAGTTTAACTTTTGCTGCTGAGAAATAAGCTGTTTGCCTAAATGTCATTGTGTGTTGGTAAACTTTCTCTTTGATTTATCCTAAGAATTGTCCTCGGTGTTTTATATTCTACATCTTTACTATGATACATCCAAGTGCTCATTTCCTTCCACTGATTTCATTTGGATTTTTGATCTTCCTAGATCTATCAGTTTGTGTGTGTGTGCTTGTGTGTCTGTGTGTGTGTTTCAGTTTTCAAACATCCAAGCCAATATCTCTTCAAATATTTCCTGTAACTTATATTAGACTTTATTCTCTACTTCCCGAGGCTATCGTGCTTTATCCATATTTTTCACCTAATTATCTTTCTATGCTGCACCCTGTTGCTTCCTCAGATATATATCTTTCTACCTCATTTATTTTCAATCAATCTGCTGTTTAATAAATCCATAGAATTTCTTTTGTCAATAATTATATTTTTCTATTTTAGATGGGTTTTAAAATTATTTTCTATTATTTTCTCATACACAAGTTTTATTGTTTCTTACTGTCACGAACAGAGCGTGGTTAGAAATAACCAGGTCCACACATATTTGTCTCTTTCCACCATGTCAGGCTTTTATTGATGCCATTTCAGTCACAGAAGCCATGCACCCCATGGAGTTCCCAAGGAAGGAATTCTCCTTCCTATTTCCCAGTCACTCGCTAGGCAGAGCCAGGAACACACAGGCTCAAGCCACTCCACAGGCCAGTCAATACGCAAACCAAACATAATAGTATACTTAATCAGTATATCAATGGTGTAGGTTAAACATTTCACAACAAATAAAGTCATGTTTAACATCAAAAGGAAAAAGAGATAGGAGAATGGGTTAACCAATCAGTCCAGGGGAAGTGAAGAAGACAAAAGGTGTCCTGGTCTGGCCAGGTGGTCCTTTGGTCCTCCAAGGAAGTCTCTGAGGAGGCTGGGTCCTCAGTGGCAGATGCCAAGTTTTTATCACAAGTGACTGCAAGACGGTGTCAGTTAAGATGGCCATTTCGAGCGGCTGATAGTCAGTCCTGTGGTGAGAACTGAAAATGGAAGAGAGTGTTTGTGTCCTTATCTGGTTGGAAGCAGTCTTTATTTGTTTTATGTGTTTATTGTACAAAACATCTTATTGTTGGCAGAGTACCCTGTGAAATATAAAATAGAGTCTTTTTCTAAGATAGAGTTAGTTATGTCAGGGGTGTTCTATATACCTATCTAATACAGTTTCATAGTTTCTTACCTCGTTATACTTTGAATATCCTCTTCTGCTTTATTAAGCTTTCTAAAAATACTCATTTTATATTTTTATTAATATCATTTCAGCAGCCACACTTGCAGCATCTTTTCTTTTGCCTTTTCTATGTTAATTTGTTTCTATAAGTGCTGCATAATTCCCATTGCAAACTCATCTTTTATGAAACATAGTTTAAAATGGATTCTTCCAGTCTACAGAATGTTTGTGGTTTTTCGGTACTACAAATGCAGTATTTTGCATTACCAATGCAAGGCAGATTTAAATTTAATTATCATCTTACTTTTTTTGTGGGAAGGGGATAAGTTGTGAATTGTAGCCAAACCTACTTGAGAGTCACATTTTTTTATAAATTATCAAGGGGACCTTATTTTATCCTAGATCCAGGGGAGTTTCTTTATTTCTTTGTCTGCTTTTTTTGAGGAGTCAGTTTTTTCCCCTCTTCTAAGTCATCCTTTCATGGGAGTTCCTTTTTGTAATTCCCAGCATTATGTATTAGTTTTGAATTTGGTACGCTTTTTACACTACAGACTTTATCTCCTGCTGAACTCAAATTTTTAAAGAATCAAGTATACGGATGCTACCGATATAGACAATGTATATCTTTGTTTTCCTTGTATTACACATGATGTTGAAATGATTTACAGCTAAGAAAGACGATTCCTGTCTAACATGTAATTCAAAATATGTCACCTCTGCAACCTCACATCTGCAGGGATACTATTTCAGAACCAGGATAAATTATTTATACGACTGATTTCTGCTAGTTCTAGGGTATAAAATTTTGTAAATTACTGAAATGATGACAAGTTACAGGAAATTAAAAAATATAAACCTTAGCATCTTAGATTCCTAAAAATCATCCACTAATATACGACAGAAGGATTTTAAATATCTCAGGCTTAGTATTTAACATTTGAAAATATTTGCTCACCTTATTAGAATTCATTTTTTATGAAAATATTTTGCCTTCTTTCTAAAAATAAATTCCTTATGCACTTAGAAGAATAAGAGAGGAGAACTTTATATTTGGGACATCAGTAAACTTGACACTTATAATAGCATTCCATCTGGGCTTTGTTGCAATAGAATTACATCCTTTTTAATTGTCTCTGATTTGAATCCTGCTGGTTTCTTCTTCCACGCATGTGGTCAGCCTCCAGCAATTTCCTGCCCTGCTAATAGGTATGCAGGCTCAGAGGAGGACAAGAGGCCCCATTATTCACTGATGGCTGCCGCGTCAGCAGCAGACACTATTTTAGGGGTTAAGGTTGCCTTTATTTTATTCTCTTTGAGATAGTTATTCCTAAGAGGACGTTGATCACTACATCGATGTAGGATTTTACAAATTCTCTTTTTCTCCTTGTAGAGAAAATCAGAATAGTAGTCAGCAAAGTTCGTCAAAATAGAATACTGACCAACAGTGCTGAAATAAATTATGGGAAGCTGAAAATAATAACAAAATGCCTACATGGCTTTCTCCCTTCATGTGCAGCCTTCCACTTGAGAATAAAATTGCTTATGTAAATCAGTTTTGTTTAATATTCTCAAGTAGAACTAAGATTCATATTATTAACAATTAAGAAAACAAATGAAGTGAGCATACTAGTTTTCAATTAAGGAATTCTTAGTAGAAATTGAGCAATATGTAGGTTTTTTTGTTTTTATTTTTGTTTTGTTTGAGACACAATTTTCTCTTGTTGCCCAGGCTGGAGTGCAATGGCACGATCTCAGCTCACTGCAACATCTGCCTCTTGGGTTGAAGCAATTCTCCTGCCTCAGCCTCCTAAGTAGCTGGATTACAGGCACCCACCACCACGCCTGGCTAATTTTTGTATTTTTAGTAGAGATGGGGTGTCATCATGTTGGCCAGACTGGTCTCGAACTCGTGACCTCATGTGATCCACCCATCTTGGCCTCCCATAGTGCTGGGATTACAGGCATGAGCTGCCACACCCGGCCTAATATGTTGGTATTTTTAAGGAATATATATGAGTTGAGGAAGAAAAAAAATCAAAAACTACATATTTAGAGGCTGTCTCCATGAAACAGAGTTGACCTTATAAATGACATAGAGTAGATTTTTTTTTTTTTTTTTGAGACAGAGTCTCACTCTGTCACCCAGGCTGGAGTACAGCGGCACACTCTCTGCTCACTGCAAGCTCTGCCTCCTGGCTTCACACCATTCTCCTGCCTCAGCCTCCTAAGTAGCTGGGACCTAAGGTGCCCGCCACCACACCTGGCTCATTTTTTTGTATTTTTAGTAGAGACAGGGTTTCACTGTGTTAGTCAGGATGTTCTCGATCTCCTGACCTCGTGATCCGCCTGCCTCTGCCTCCCAAAGTGCTGGGATTTACAGGCGTGAGCCACCGCTCCCGGCCAACATAAAGTGGATTTTTAAAAATAATTTATGTAGATAGCAGTGAATAAGGTGAAAAAAATTGAAGAAAGAATGTAGAGCAGAATTTCACAGTGAGTTCTTCACTGTCTGCGTATAAATTATTGGGGATAAGTCTGTGTGGATTCGATTTTTTTTTTTTTTTTTTGAGACAGAGTTTCGCTCTTGTTGCCCAGGCTGGAGTGTAATGGCACAGTCTAGGCTCACTGCAACCTCTGCCTCCTGGGTTCAAGTGATTCTCCTGCCTCAGCCTCCCACGTAGCTGGGACTGCAGGCATGCACCACCATGGCCGGCTAATTTTTTTTTTTTTTTTTCAGTAGAGACGGGTTTTCACCATGTTGGTCAAGCTGGTCTCAAACTCCTGTCCTCTGGTGATCCACCCTCCTCAGCCTCCCAAAGTGCTGGGATTACAGGCATGAGCCACCACACCAGGCCCAGGTGTTTAAAAAGTATCTTATCTGTATTATCTGCTTCCCAGCCTGAAGACAACTTCATGTGAACAATTGTTGTCTGTGTTATTACAACAAAGACACTGTAAGTAGGACCTGTTTATTTAATTTGTATTGTTGTTTCTTATGTGGTAGGTATGTTTTATGTTGTCATGGAGTTTTTTTTTTAAGAATGCTAATAGATTTTTACTTAACAGTTATTTTTGTAGGATTGGATTATCATGCTTTTATTGCCTTATTTTATTCAATCATTTATTTTTAGGTTAAAAAAAGTTTACACATATTTATCAACAACTTACTTTGTGTAGTATTTACTATTTCTAAATACTTTTGTATCTATTATTCATGTAATTTTTAAACCAAGACTGTAAGTTAGGAAAGACAAATGCTAGATTTCTACAACACCGGACTAAAAATCATTTATTCAATATTCCTATTTTACACATGAGAGAAATTCAAAAGCTTCAGGGCCAAATCTAGCTAGTTTGCGGACCCATTAGCACCATTTTAGGTTTGAATAAATAGAGGATTGATGAAGTTACCAAGAACAAAGTTAGCATGGTATAGTGCAGACAGCTGTTCAAAATCAAACCTTCTATCATTAATATTCTATATTTGTTTCCATTTTATTATTTTTATTTTTTACTTTTCTTTCTGGAGCTATTCATCATGAACTGTTGTTTCCATTTTATCCTATTTTTTTAGGTTGGTTTTAAATTTCTGACAAATATTTCTTGAGTTATTTAAATCAATTAATCTGGTCCTTTCATGATAGGCTGTTTTATTTGCTCGATTTGGTATATTTTTAAATTTCACCTATCAAAGAGAAAACCGAATATCTCTTGCTATTTTTACAAACCACGTGCTGGCCAAATCATGATTTATAGAAAGTAGGGTTAGAAATGTTTGGACTGAAAACCCCAAATCCTGACCGTTAGATCACTGACCTTCATAAGTACATAGGAAATTTCCAGGAGGATTTATTTCCCAATGGACCAGATTACATTCACAGAGAAGGTGCAATTGAAATTGCATATAGGGATTTTAAAATGTGCCATGAACTGCACTTTGTTTTTGTGTTTCTACTTTTATGTAAGAAGTTTGGCATTAATTAAATGTCTTGGATACACCTATTTTTAAAGAAATCATTCTGATAATAAACCAGAATGAATTACCATAACTTTTATAGTTTCAAATAACAACACCTCAATTTCAACAAAAACCCAGTTCATGTTATGATTTGTGTTTAAATCCTTACCTCATTAATGATTTTATGAAAAAAAGTCATTTAGATTTAAAAAAATTCCTTTGCATATATAAAAATATATCACATATTTTGGAATTAGCAGTATAAATAGAAAATAACAAATTTCTAGTGAGAACAAACAGAACAAGTAAGATAAATCACAAAATAGACTAAATAATTTGAGCTGGCTGGGCAAACTCATGTTAAGTCTATTGAAAGGTGACTTCATGTATGAGGTCACAAGGGAGCCTACCACTGAGATTGCCTGTGACCAAGATGTTTTTGATCTTCTACCTTTGAAAAGGTGTGAAGCACAGAAAAATGTTGATATAATTTCTGTGTTAGTTTATTTGCATTCAGTAGCAGAACAAACAGAGAGGGAAATAATTTGTATTAAGGGCTGGCTATGTTGCTTTATAACCATGAATTTATCTAATTCTCACAACCCAAATATAGATTGGATTATACACATGAACAGATTGGCACACTGAGGAGTATCCGTCATGAATTTGCATACGGAAATTGCTTTAGTGAGAGCTCTTAGGGCCAATACTTGCGTTAAAGGCAACGAAGAAGAATTGAGCAGGCAAAGACATTGAGTGGTAGCTCAGGCCTCAACTGACACAGATCACTTCCCAAGCTGGAATGGCCATTCAGGGGTGGCGGGAATTGTGGCAAGGAGGTTGTGTTGTGGCTCCAGTAATTTGGCAAGCAGGAGGGAGTGGCACCCAGCAGCTTCTTCACTCCTGTAATTCTGCAAGTGGGCGGGAGTGGTGCCCAGTAGCCTATTCTCTTCTGTTGTTCAGTGAGGAGGAGGAAGGGTTACAGCTCTTTCACTCCCACCACCCACAGCTCAGTGGATGGGAGGGTTACAGCTCTTTCACTCCCGCTGCCTGCAGCTCAGCAAATTCCAAGTTCTTGTCTCACGACCGAGAGGAATAAGGTATGCAGCCACTGGAGAGTGAGTAAGGCAGAGAAGAATTCCACTGAGTGACAGAAGGAAAGCTCTCAGCTGCAAGAGGGGACCTGAAAGTGGGTGGCCATCTACGAGGCTGAGTCTGAGGTTTTTAGTGGGCTTAGAATAGGGGAGCATGTGCTGATTGGTCCATGAGTGGCCTTGGAAAAAGCACCCTTCAATGGGGTAAAAGGCATCATTCCAAAGGAACTAATCGAGAGAGAGTGGGTAAGACAGAGATGGAAGTTCTCACTCCAGTTGCGGACTCTGTCTGGAACTGGCAGTTTGGTTTTCAGGTTTTGAACTGTCCTTGGCTTGAAGATTGGGTTTCACTGGGGACCTGTCCTTGTCTGCCTAGGAATTTATCTGTCTCCTGTTACTATCAGTTGGATCCTATGCCAGTGCACTGACCAGTCATTGCATGTAGGCTGCCCCTGGAAGTAGTGTGATCTTCAGCAGGTGAAGATGCTTTTTGTAATTAAGGGAAATTCTTGGAGAATGCTCACAGCTGAAATCTGTGAGCTGACAACCTTCTCAGGAGCTGGAGGATTCAATCCTTTCATCTTAAAAAAGACTTGCGTGCTACAGTACAGCAACATATGCAATGCTAGGATTCTCTTGCTTCACACAAATTCTATAATTTGTTCTTTAAGATTCTGCTAGATTTTTTTTCCTAAGAAAAACTGACAAGAGGGATGTTAATGGAACAAGCCATACCTGTTCATGGGCTGCAGCTGGTACTGGTCATCATTCTTTTCTACTGGTCATTCTAAATTTCTTTCACCTTCAGCTATGACTTCCGTTGGTCTAGACACCTTACTTCGTGAGATTACCAACATCTTCCTCACTGTGAAGTCTAAAGCTCTGGTCACTATGGATTTCTCAAGCTACAGCTTCTGTATTTGTCCATTTACAATCAAAACTGGATAAGTGGGTTCTAAGAGATAACAAAGTGGATGCTAAATGTACCCTGTGTACTTTCACTATACAACAGCAAACCTACCTCTTCATGACATTGAGGGTTATCCTCCACATCCTCTCACCCCAGGAAGATGGCTCTTCTTGTTCTTATTTGGGTATGAGGAGCCTAAGTTCTCTGGATGGCAGCTGCCACTTTATGTTTAATATCATTGCTGAGACCTCCTCTGCAGAACTATCCCCTCTTTAGGAGCCAGAACTTCTGAGTCCGGAGTTGCAGAGCAAGAAATCACAAAGTCACTAGATAGGTTACTGGGAGTAACCTATTGGTTGGACCCCTACTGGGTCCTCTTTTTCCACCCCTAGGCTCCCAGACCTAAGGAGTTTACCAATTGGAGGCTCAGCACCATAGGTGATTATTAATTTTTTTTTTGAGGTGGATTCTTGCTCTGTCACCCAGGATGGAGTGCAGTGGCGTGATCTTGGCTCACTGCAAGCTCCAGCCCCTGGGTTCAAGCGATTCTTGAGCCTCAGCCTCCCAAGTAGCTGGAACTACAGGCATGCACCACCACACCCAGCTAGTTTTTTTTGTATTTTTAATAGAGATGGGGTTTTGCTATGTTAGCCAGGCTGGTCTTGAACTCCTGGGATTACACGTGTAAACCACCCGCCCAGCCGGAGGCAAACATCTTAAGAAACCACTTAAAATTATTTCCTGGGATCTAGAAAGCACTATGAAGTACTACCCCCATTTTGACAACAACAAACAAAACAATACACACAGTGGGCTAAGTATCATCACTATTATTGGTGGAAAAAGAAAAGAGCAAATTCATCACAAGGGAATAAAAATATTTGTCAATATGAAAGGGTCCTGAGGGTTTTTTTTCTGCCTCAAGTGTTCAAATTATTTTATTTTGCTATATAAAATAATTCAAAGGGTTCATGGTCATTTGATTGACATGCATAAAGGATTATTCCATCAGGCAATCTAATTATTCTTAGGAGAATGTGCTCTTAAAAATCTGTTCTCCTAGACTGCATTGTCAAAGACAAATGGAATTGACGTAAGATTATGTGCATGTCAAATGTGGTTCATTTCCTGACAGAAACATGTTGGCTGACAAAAGTATCAAAAGTCTTACTCAAAATCCCATTTTTTATTTTTTATTTTTTGTGAAGACCAAAGTCGAAGGATATGTCTCATATTAATTTAATCTTTCTGTTTTTGGAAAGATTTTGTAATAAAATATAAAATTAAGCTGAATTGACATACCTTTCTTCAAAAGACATTTGGCATCAATGGAAATAATTATTATACTCTTCTAGAATGCCTGGATAAATTGTGAATTGAGCATAATTTATCAGAATGTTATTTTCCTTCAAGAAATGAAACAAGGAAACACTGTAACCCATTCACCTTCCATGATGCCATTTGCTTCAGACACTTTCCCACACTATGAACTCCTACAGGAAAATCATTGTCTTTCTTATATATCATTACCTATATTTCAAAAAGATGAATGATTAAAAATGTCTGCCCTGGGAGATCACCGTATTTGCATGTCTGTGCTTTCACAAGCACTATTACCCTCAGCTATAATTCATTTTTGAAATGCCAAAAATGAGGTAGAATAATGTTTACCAGATTTAACCTTGTTCACTTTAGTGGTGGAAATGAATCCTCGAATAGGGGCAAAAGAGACGAAAGCAGAAAAATAACAAAATTAGCAGTCCCCATCTAGAGATTTGTGTGTACAGTCAACTGTGTTTATTAGCATAACTTCGAGAGGCTAAAATGTTATGCTTATTTATAAGAAGCACTGGATGCACAAACAATAGCAGCAGTATGTATATAATGATGACAAACTAACACGAGATACATTTGAATTTGAGAGTTAATTCATAGTGATCTAGTGGAGTTTGGAGTAAAGCACAGTGACTTCCAACAGTGTTTTGGCACTGACCTTAGACAGCTTGCCAGCACACTGGCCATCTTCCTGCCTCAGCCTCCCAAATCACTGGGGTTACAGGCATGAGCTACGGGGCACATCTCTCAGTTTAAATCAAAAGCCAGAAATAACAAAGCTCAGTGAGGAATGCATGTGTTGAAAGCTGAGATAGGCTGAAAGCTAGTCTTTCAGCAAACAGCTCAGTTGTGAATTCAAAGGAAAAGTTTTGGGCTTGGTGTGGTGGCTCATGTCTGAAATCCCAGCATTTTGGGAGGCCGAGGCAGGTGGATCACTTGAGGTGAGGAGTTGGAGACCAGCCTGGCCACTATGTTGAAACCCTGTCTCTACTAAAAATACAAAAATTAGCTGAGCATGGTGGTGCATGCCTGTAACCCCAACTACTCAGGAGGCTGAGGCAGGAAAATTGCTTGTACCTAGGATGCAGAGGTTGCAGTGAGCTTAGATTGCACCACTGCACTCCAGCCTGGGTGATAGAGTAAGTATGACTCTGTCTCAAAAAAAGAAAAAAAAAAAAGGAAAGTTCCGGAAGGAATTAAAAGTGAGACTTTAATGAGCACACCAGTGATAAGAATGCCAAACAGCCTCATATGGAGAAAGTTTTAGTGTCTGGATAGAAGATCAAATCAGTCGGAATATTCCCTTAAACTGAAGATTAATCTGGAGCAAGGTCCTAATTCTTTTCAGTTCCCTGAAGGCAGACAGAGGTGAGGAAACTGCAAAAGAAAAGCTGCAAGCAAGCAGAAGTTAGTTGCTAAGGCTTAAAGAAAGAAGCAGTCTTCATTCATTAAAAAAAGTGGAAGATGAAGCAGTAATTGCTGATCTATAAGCTGCAACAAGTTATCCAGAACATTTAGCTAAGATTATTGATGAAGGTCGCTACCTGAAACAACTGATTTTCAATGTAGATGAAACAACCTTCTATTGGAAAAACATGTCATCTAGGGCTTTCATAGCTAAAGAGGAGAAGTCAATGCTTGGCTTCAAAATTCAAAGGACAGGCTGACTCTTCCACTAGGGAATAATGCAGCTGGTGACTATAAGTTGAAGACAATGCTTATTTACCACCCCAAAAATCCTAGGTCCCTTAAGGATTATGCTAAACCTCTGCCCATGCTCATGCTCTATAAATGGAAGAACAAAGCCTACATGACAACACATTACAGCATGGTTTACTCAATATTTTAAGCCCACTGTTGAGACCTACTGCTAAATAAAAAGATTCATTTCAAAGTATTACTGCTTCCTGACCATGCATCTGGTCACCCAAGAGTTCTAATGGAGAAGTACAAGGAAATTAATTTTGTTTTCATGCATGCTAACACATGGTCATTTCATAGCCCTTGAATAAAGGAGTAATTTCAACTTTCAAGTCTTATTATTTAAGCAATACATTTCATGTAGCTATCACTTCCATAGGTAATGATTCCTCTGAGGCATCTAGGCAAGGTAAATTGAACACCTTCTGGAAAGGATTTACCACTCTAGATGCCATTAAATACATTTGTGTTTCATGAGAGGCGTTCAAAATAGCAATATTAACAGGAGTTTGGAAGAAGCTGATTTTAACCCTCATGGATGACTTTGAAGGATTCAAGACTTCAGTGGAAGAAGTCGCTGCAGTTGTGGTGGAAATAGCAAGGGAGCCAAAATTAGAGATGAAGCCTGAAGATGTGACTGAATTGCTGCAATTGCATGATAGAACTTGAATGGAGGATGACTTGCTTCTTATGGATGAACAAGGAAAGTGGTTTCTTATGATGGAATCTACTCCTATGACTATGCTGTGAACACTGTTGAAATAACAACAAAGGATTTATAATATTCCATAACTTAGTTGAAAAGGTTGTGGCAGGGTTTGAGAGGATTGGTTTCAATTTTGAAAGAAGGTCTACCATGCTACCTTGGGCAGAATGTAATCAAACAGAATTGGATGTTACAGAGAAATCTTGTGAAAGGAACAGTCAATGGATGTGGTAAACTTCATTGTTGTCTTTTTTTAAGAAACTGCCACAGGAACTCAAGCCTTCAGCAGCTACCATCTCGATCAGTCTGCACCATCTACACTGAAGCTAATTCCTCCACCAGCAAAAAGCCTATGACTCCCTGAAGTCTCAGGTGACCATTAGCATTTTTAACAATAAAGTATTTTTAAATTTATGTCCATTTCTTAGACATAATGTTCTTGCAAACTTAATAGAATATACTGTAGTGTAAACATAACTTTGGTATGCACTGGGAAACTCCAAAATTTGGATGACTCACTTTATAGTGAGATTCACTTTATTTTGGTGGCCTAACACCAACCTGCAGAATCTCTGAGGTATGAGTATGGCTGTACTTATCATCTCAGCCTGGGTGTCATGAATACTGTGCTCTACTACCCAGATCTCTATTTTGGGAAGGAAGTATGTTTCCTCCCAGCAATTCAGGTTTTCCAGCAACTGATCTCAGTGGCTGGTCTTTTCCTGGAATTTCCTTCATCTGAAGATCGTTGCCTTACCCAAGAAGACATTCTTCCCCAAAGATAGCCCACCACAGAGGCAGGAACAAAAATGTCTGCTAGTACCCTTTGGGCTTTGAAATGGATGTATTTTAAACCTGGAAATAGTGATCCAGTCACATACCGGGTAATATAAATGCTGTCAACATTGGGTGGAGCCTAGACCAGGGAACGTCCAGGCTAAGATGTAAGTGGCCCTGGATCTTGGGTTATATGACCTTTTTATTCTGTCCATCAGCAGTGGGAAAAGATGCTCTGTGATGTTTCTGATAAGCCCCAATGAGAGAATCATAAGGCAGATCCCTGGGCTTCTGGAGCAAAGTCATGCCATCTTCGGGAGAGTATCCTACACCAACTAAAAACGAAAGTAGCTGAAGCCCAGTTCAGATATGTTGGCTCAGTGCAGCTCTGCTTGTGAGTGTCTTGAAAGAGAATGAGGAGAGTAAGCTCTCCAGTTCAGCAGAATTTTGGGTGCTTTATTAGTTACTTTGTGTAGAAAAAGTAGTGTCGTTTTGTTAGGATAGCATTGACACATGTGTACTGGTGGGAGGCCAGGATATTTAATTGGAGGCAGGATGGATGGCTAGGGAATGGTCAGTTGATGGACTTATGGAAGTGGGTACTGACTGACTGCTATTGTCCTTGCATGGAATTCCCATCAGAAAGGAGTATCACTAAACAACCTAGACAGAATTGCATGGACAGTTGATGTGTGCCAGGTTTGTCATTACCCACTCCAGTGCCAACGTAGGGCACAAATATGGAGGAGGTGGGGAGCAGCAATGGAGGCTGTGTGTGGGCCTGCAGGAGAGGCTCCTTCTCATTAAGCCTGATCTATCTACTGCTGCTGCTGAATGTCCCATGTGCCAGCAGGAAGTTAACCCTGAGCTTCCAAAACAGCACCTCCCTCAAGAAGAGGAGCAGGACACTTGAAGCTGACTACATTGTCCCTCTCTAATATTCACAGTAATTTACACATTCTGAACAGGGGTTCCTCTTCCTTTACAAAAGGGCTTCAGTCAACATTATTATTTAAGGCGTTCAGTAGTTTCTGATTCACCAGTAATGAATCTACATGACATCAATCTAAAGAACTTACTTTGTAACAAAGGAAATACAGCAATGGTTAAAGGATGGGATGTATGGGACCTAACATGAACTGCACCATCCAGAAACTGCTGACCTAATGGAGTGATAGAAGAGCTATTGAAAGTTCAACAAATGCACAAGAGAGCACTGTCCTTCAGGTAAATATACTGGATATGGTTTTGTTGTGTCCCCACACAAATCTTATCTTGAATAACCACGGGTTGTGGATGGACCCGGTGGGAGGTAATTGAATCATGGAAGCAGGACTTTCCTGTGCTGATCCTGTGATAGTAAGTCTCACAAGATCTGATGGTTATTATAATGGGGAGTTTTCCTGCACAAGCTCTCTCTTTGCCTGCTGCCAGCCATGTAAGTCCTGACTTGCTCCTAATTGCCTTCTGCCATGACTGTGAGGCTTCCCCAGTCACGTGGAACTGTAAATCCTATTAAACCTCTTCTTTTGTAAGTTGCCCAGTCTCAGATATGTCTTTATTAGCAGCATTAAAACAAACTAATACAGTAAATTGGTACCAGTAGAGTAAGGCATTACTGAAAAGATAACAAAAAATGTGGAAGTGACTTTGGAACTGGGTAACAGGCAGACATTGTAACAGTTTGGAGAGCTCAGAAGACAGGAAAATGTGGGAAAGTTTGGAACTTTCTAGAGACTTGTTGAATGGTTTTGACAAAAAGCCTGATAGCAATATGGACAATAAAGTCCAGGCTGAGGTGGTCTCAGATGGAGGGGAGGAACCTGTGGGAAACTGGAGCAAAGGTGACTCTTGTTATGTTTTAGCAAAGAGACTGGCAGCATTTGCCCCTGCCCTAGAGATTTGTGGAACTTTTAACTTGGGAGAGATGATTTAGGGTATCTGGCAGAATAAATTTCTAAGCAGCAAAGCATTCAAGACGTGACTTGGGTGCTGTTAAAGGCATTCAGTTTTATAAGGGAAGCAGAGCATAAAAATTTGGAAAATTTGCAGCCTGACAATGTGATAGAAAAGAAAAACCCATTTTCTGAGGAGAAATTGAAGCTGGCTGCAGAAATTTACATAAGTAATGAGGACCTGAATGTTAATCCCCAAGACAATGGGGAAAATGTCTCCAAAGCATGTCAGAGGTCTTAACAGCAGCCCCTACCATCACAGGCCTGAAGGCCTAGGAGAAAATGGTTTTTTGGGCCAGGCCCAGGGTCCCTGTGCTGTGTGCAGTCTAGGTACTTGGTGCCCTGCATCCTAGCCACTCCAGACATGACTAAAAGGGGCCAAGGTACAGCTCAGGCTGTTGATTCAGAGGGTGGAAGCTGCAAGCCTTGGTGGCTTCCACATGGTATTGAGCCTGCGGGTTCACAGAAGTCAAGAAGGTTCCCAAACCTCCGCCTAGATTTCAGAAAATGTATGGAAATGCCTGGATGCCCAGGCAGAATTTTGCTGCAGGAGTGGGGCCCCCATGGAGAACCTCTGCTAGGGCAGTGCAGAAGGGAAATGTGAGGTCAGAGCCCCCACACAGAGCCCCTACTGGGGCACCACCTATTGGAGCTGTGAAAAGAGGGACACTGTCCTCCAGACCCCAGAATGGTAGATCCACTGAGAGCTTGCACCATGCACCTGGAAAAGCCACAGACACTGAACACCAGACCATGAAAGCAGCCAGGAGGGTGGCTGTACCCTACAAAGCCACAGGGGTGAAGCTGGCCAAGACCACAGGAACCCAACTCTTGCATCAGCATGACTTGGATGTGAGACATGGTGTCAAAGGACATTATTTTGGAGCTTTAAGATTTGACTGCCCCACTGGATTTTGGACTTGTACGGGGCTTGTAACCCCTTTGTTTGGGCCAATGTCTCTCATTTGGATTTGCTGTATTTATCCAATGCCTGTACTGCCAATGTTTCTAGGAAGTAACTAACTTGCTTTTGATTTTACAGGCTCATAGGTGGAAGGGACTTGCCTTTTCTTGGATGAGACTTTGGACTGTGGACTTTTGAGTTAATGTTGAAATGAGTTAAGACTTTGGGGGACTGTTGGGAAGGCGTGATTGGGTTTGAAATGTGAGAGCATGAGATTTGGGAGGGGCCAGGGTTGGAATGATATGGTTTGGCTCTGTCCCCACCCAAATCTCATCTTGAATTCCCACATGTCATGAGAGGGACCCAGTGGGAGGTAATTGAATCATGGGGGCAGGTCTTTCCCGTGCTGTTCTCACAATAGTGAGTAAGTCACATGAGATCTGATGGTATTTATAACGGGGAATTTTCCTGCACCAGCTCTCTTTTTGCCTGCTGCCATCCATGTAAGACATGACTTGCGCCTCTTCACCTTCCGCCACGATTGTGAAGCTTCCTCAGCCATGTGGAGCTGTAAGTCCAATTAAACCTCTTTCTTTTGTAAATTGCCAGTCTTGGGTGTGTCTTTATCAGCAGCGTGAAAATGGACTAATGCAATACTCATTAAATTAATAATCACCAGCCAGGTGTGGTGGCTCACACCTGAAATCCCAGCAATTTGGGAGGCCGAGGCGGGCAGATCATGAGTTCAGGAGATCGAGACCATCCTGACTAACATGGTGAAACCCCATCTTTACTAAAAATACAAAAAATTAGCCAGGTGTGGTGGTGGGTGCCTGTAGTCCCAGCTACTTGGAAGGCTGAGGCAGGAGAATCACTTGAACCCGGGAGATGGAGGTTGCAGTGAGCTGAGATTGCGCCACTGCCCTCCAGCCTGGGTTACAGAGAGATTCTCTGTCTCAATTAAAAAAAAAAAAAAAAAGGATGAAAGAAAAAAATGTGAGAGTCTGAAAAGGATTTTCTCTATTCAAAAGTGAGTGTAAATTATTACAGAGCATCCAGTGGTTTTGTAAAATTAGAATTAAATGTGTTAAATATATTTTAATGTAACCCTACTATTTCAAAATATCAATTATTCATTCAATATCCATGAAGAATCCACATATTCCTGAAGTCACCAGTCTGTTCAGTCATTGCTGTCAAATCCTGGATTCCTTCTTAAGATCATCCCATGAATCTTGCCCATGTTATTATTGAGTAGTATACACAAGCTACTATTGACTATCCATTAAAAACAAAAACATATTTAAAAAGCTTTCAATTTTAACAAATACATAATTCAGATAAGCATATATTTTTCTCATTTTGCTTGAGGATATTGCTGTATGTTCAGCTTTCCTATATTATGATAAAATAGATATATGAATTCTTTCATTTCACTTTTCTAATTTACAATCATGCTACATTGAAAGAACTTCTAGTAGAAAAGGGGAGGCTATTAAGGTAGCAGCCTTCCAATAAGCGCTAAAGCTCGTGTGCTGTTAAAAGATTTTCCGCATTTACTCTTCCCACAGTAAAATGGCTGCCAAGCATTCTTGGGAGAATCCACAGAAGAAAAAGTTAATTTCTATGTCTTCTAGTTTCAAGACAGAGAGAGCAGTGTCAGAAAAGTATTTTCTGGATCACCCACTGACCCCCGGGTGTTTTATGTTTGTTTATTTTTTCCCCATCCAAGCTGGGAACACAGCTAAGTGGAGCAGCATGATCTTGTTCCTAGGAAGACCAAGCCTGCCTTCCTCTGGGTGTTACTGTTGTGGTGGAAATTGGGGAGTTAGGAAACAGTGGAGCGCTTGTACAGTTGACCCCTATGTATTTGCAAGTTAGAAATGAAATCATTTATTCCAATGATACTGACAGAGGACGTGAAATGAAAAAAGGCAATAAACAATAAATTACCTGAAATTGTTCAGTCCACTTCCTCAGGGGCAACGCCATGTTCAGGGAGTGGGACTGGGGAGTGACAGAAGGTGACACTGGGAAGGGTGAGTCAACTATGCATGCTCCCGGACTGTCTTCGAGGCCACTGTAAGCATCTGTTGCAGCTATCTGTTGTGGCTAACCAACCATCCCGCACTTTATTATACTTGAACAATTTATTATCATCTCTCGTAGTTATCTGGGTTGGCTGCAGTTCTTATTTGAGGTTTCAGATGCAGGTGCAGATGGAGGTTGGCCAAGACTCAGTCATCCAAAGCCTGCCTCAGTCCAGGCAGGTGCGCTCACACCACGGGCAGTTGGCACTGGCTGACGTTGCAGAACTCTCCTGGGGCCGTGGACTCAGAGCACCTACAGTTGACTTCTCCACATGGGTTGGGCTTCTCATGGCAAGGGTACCATGTTCCAAGCAGAGTTTCCCTAGGGTGAGCAGTCAAAAGAGAAGATACTAGGATTTGACTCCTTAAGATGTATCCTCAGAAGTCACACGACAGCACGTCTGCGGCATCATCGCAGTCACAGACTCCACACAGATGCAAGGTAGTTCAGACGCACACTGCATCTTTCCATGGGTTAGTGGCGAGTTACATTACAAAAGAGTATGTCAGATGGCAGATATTCTTGCAGGAGGCTTTTGAAAATACAATCTCCTATATAATTTTAAAATTATGAATTGTGATAATTACAAATCATGGGCAGAATATTGAGAAAGAAAGGATATAAATCCAATTAGGTAAGAAATTGTAGCTTAGCAAAATGAAAGCATTTTTTAAAAATTATCAATTATAATTATCATAATGATCAATAATGGCAGGTTTCTGTGAAATATCCAACCCCCTTGTGGGTAATATTGCAGCATGCATTGCATACTGGTTGTTACTGCATTCTAGTAACCTGGAAGACCGAAAGCATTTGGGATTTTTTTCACAGTGAAATTATATGTTACCATAACATGCTAAAATCCCTCTTGCTAATTCTGTTGATAAAATTCTAGTCCTTGCATTGAAATTATAACTTCCTATCAAGGAAAACTCGTTTTACCACCTTCAAAAATTCACATTTTCCTGCTGAGGCTTTACCTGTGTCTAATATTGTTAAAGACAGCTCCGTTTATCCTGTAGTGTTGGTGAATCCAATACAAACTTTTCCTTGTAATTATGGGGAAGATGGGCAAAGAAGGAGATACATGGATAACAGCTTCTTTAGCTCCCAGCTCAGTTACCTTCCCTGATCTATCTCTGGCCCACAAGATGGGCCCTGTGGTGGCAATGACCGTATTGCTATGTTTTAAAATATTAAGTGTCCCCAAGGGCAGAAGAGGTGCAATGAAATGGTTCAGGCTATATTGAAAAATAGTCATGCTGAAAATGATGCTCCTTGACTTTAGGTTTGGTGGATATCATCCTGCCCTGTTTTAAGGTGGCAAGCAACCAGAGTGTCAGAAAGTTTACTGTTGTGATAAATTCTCCATTATCTTGTGTTTTTTCTATTTCGGATTTCACAGTGGCAATACTATGCTTGATTTAAATCTAAATATATCCAAAATTTGATTTATATCCAAGAGATATTAAAGTGATTATTTTCTGAAACAATTCAGCCATATCTTCTAAAATAAGCTAAAATATACATTGATTGCAGGTATAAGAAAATGGTCTATTCTATGTCACTTAAAATGTTTCTACTGTCAAATATTGGAAACTATCTTAGCCTCTTTTAAGTAGTAATAAATTTTCAGCTCCTGTGACTGAATGCTCCAGGTGAGGCTGAAATGATATGAGCAAGAATTGGGTCTCTTATCTCTAGTGCCTTCTATATTTGCTTCATTATCAGCAAATTTTGTGATTCAAGGCTCATTAGAATGCATAGAAAGCACAGGGGAAAATTCATAATGGCTGAAGTTAGGTTACCAGTTAAAATACATGACATCCATCCAGCTCATCCAGCTAAATATGATTTTTTTCTTCAGATGGAGTCTCCATCTGTCACCCAGGCTGGAGGGCAGTGGCGTGATCTCAGCTGTAACCTCCACCTTTTGGACTCAAGCGATTCTCGTGCCTCAGCCTCCCAAGTAGCTGAGATCACAGGCATGTGTCACCATTCCTGGCTAATTTTTGAAATTTTAGTAGAGATGGGGTTTCACCATCTTGACCAGGCTTATCTCAAACTCCTGTCCTCAAGTGATTCGCCCACCTCAGCCTCACAAAGTGCTGGGATTACAGTCATGAGCCACCACTCCTGGCCCTAAATATGAATTTCTAATAAACATCAAATAATTTTTTAGAATAAGTAAGCCCCAAATATTTCATGAGACATACTAAAAATATTCATTTTAATATAAAATTCAAAATTCACAAATGTATTTTAAATTAAATTTTTATATGAATTTAAAATTTCACAAATTTAACAGGGCACCCTTTCTTTTTATTAGCTAAATTTGGCAGCCCTAGCTAAAATAACCGTTTCAAATCTGTAAGTTGTTTTTTAATGGTGGTGAAACAATTGATAAACTATGTAAGTAAAAGTATACATTTTTATCTTCTATCATATATCAAAGTAAATTCCACAGATTACTAAATTATATGTAACAAATAAAACAATACTTAGAAGGAAATATACAGAGGAATATGTCTGTATCTTGTAACGGGGAATAGCTGTACAGGAACAAATTCAAAGAAATAAATGCTTTCTAAAAATGTAAACACTTCTATTGTTGGAAAACAAAAAAGCAAACCACAAACGATGAGAAAAATACTAGCATCATGAGACATTTAAAGGGCTAATCATTTTATTAAGTAAATTTTCTCAGTAAGATATAGGTGAATATACTAATTTTAAAAAGTAAGCAAAGAATACTGTTTAGGGCTCTTCAAAGAAACAAAACCAATAGATTTATTGAACCAATAGGAGATCTCCTTGATCTATATATCTATATCTATGTAGTGAAATCTACAGCTATCCATCATTTATCCATTTGCATAAATATAGAGAGAAATGTTTATTTTAAGGAATTGATTCACAGAATTGTAGGGGCTGGCAAATCTGAAATCTGTAGAGCAGCCTGTCAGGCTGAAGACTCAGGGAGGAGTTGATGCTGCAGCTTTGAATCTGGTGTTTGCGGGCTGGAAACTCAGTTAGGGTTGCAGTTCTGAAGCAGCTTTGAATCTGGTGTTTGCAGGCTGGAAACTCAGACAGGGTTGCAGTTTTGAAGCAGAATCACCCCTTCTTTGGAAAACCTCAGGGTTTTCTATAAAGGGCCTTTTCAAGAGATTGAAGTCCACCCACATTATGGAAGGTAATCAACTTTGCTCAAATTCTGTGTATTTAAATGTCAATTTCATCTTACAAATACCCTCACGGCAACATCTAGACTGGTGTTTGCCCTCATAACTGGGCACCATTGCCTCATCAGTTGACACATAAAATGAAGCATCACAGATACAAACAGGAAATTTTAAAAAAGGAAATATAAACTTAAGCCAAAAAAATTATTCAACCTTGCTAATGGTAAAATACAGAAATTAAAGTAAAATCTCAATATAAAAACTCAACTATTTCTTACATTAGTATAGGTCTATAGTGTCATCATCTGTTCTCTTTGGACACAGAGATATCTTTAAAAGATACACCTCATGCTTGAAAACCAAGAAGTACCCATTTTAAGGTTCCTAATGTCAAACTTGTTAAATGTCTACAGTGCATGATTCAGCTTTAATTTTTAACTTAATATATATTATCTTATAACATTTACATGACTTGTATATACATTATTTTATAATATTTTTCTATATTCAATGTAGCATATATTTGGCATCATTTTCTTTACTACATGGAATAGTAAGGGGCATAACTATCTCTAAAAGATTTTAGACTAGACAATCTCGAAGTTCCCTTTAATCTCTAAAGTTAAATCAAGTCGAGCAGGGTGGCTCACACCTGTAATCCCAGTACTTTGGGAGGCCCAGGCAGGAAGATTGTTTGAGGCTAGAAGTTTAAGACCAGCCTCAGCAACAAAGCAAGACCCCATCTCTACCAAAAATAAAAAAATTAAAAATTAGCCAGGCCTGGTGGCATGTGCCTGTATTCCCAGATACTTTGAGGGCTGAGGTGGAAGGATCACTTGAGCCCAGTTGGTCTAGGCTGTAGTGAGCCATGATTGTGCCACCGCACTCCAGCCTAGGTAACAGAGTGAGATCTTGTCTCTAAAAAATAAAAACTAAATTAATTAATTTAATTAAATCAAAATACAGATAAGTTCAGTGATTTAAATTTAAGATAATATAATTAACTTAATGATTTGCCTATGTTTAAATACATAATAAAGTGTGCATCAGGTAAAAAAGTGCTTTGTTTAGTGGAATTTAATTTCAATAACTGCTGAATCAGAATATACATTTACCTTACTTTAAGCAGACCTCATTCATAAATATATTGATTATGCTATAGATGTATAAAGACAAATTGGGTAAGAAATAGAGGTAGGCTGCTAGGCAGTGTTTCCCTTGAAATAGTGAACTTCACTGGTTCTTTAAAAATAATATTTTTTGGAATTTGTCTTGAAATTAGTGAACTAAATTTTAGTAAATAGTACATTTAAAAAATTGTATGAGACACAGTGTGATTGGTATGAGACATAAAGCATCTTTCCTTCTTCCAAAGTCTTTATCTTTACTCCTTATGGTATTTGCTATTTTAAGGCTACTGTAAGCAAAGAAAAATTGAAAATTGAAATTATTAAAAAGAATAGTAATAATAGTAATTTTTAAGGAGTTCTCTTAGAAGAGCCTTGCCGGTGGTGGAAATTGGGAAGGAAGGCCAGAAGTCTTTCTAGATGAAACCTGTGGTGGAATGAGGAGCATAAGAAAATTTCTGAAAGTACTGCTAAGCTGTTTTGCTTAAGAACACAAAAATAAGTTATATTTGTTCTGTATTCACGAGGCTCTATTTTCCATAAATGCAATAAATTTAATAAGTGCCCCATAAGGCATCTCAAAGACACTTTTGACAATAGTTTGTATTATATAGTGTAAAGGCAGGCAGCAGTTGGGACAATATTATACCACAAATTAAATGTCAGTGAATGCTAGCATTACAACATCAATGCTGCAAGCCAAATAAAATCAATGTTTTGCATACTAAGCGTGTGTATTTGCATGTTATTTGTGTTGTTAACATTTATCTTCAGTATAACCAACGATAAAGTACTCTCCATGGAAAGTCCAATATATTTGTTTTTAGTGTTCCATAAACCTTATTTATTTAAAATTCTGGGCTTTACATGTCTTGATTCCCTGAGGTTTTATTATTTAGCCTCTGTGTTGTTTCATTATAATCCAGAGATAGGTGTTTCTAAACTAGGAAACTTCCATCAAAGTGACAGACGCTGATTACATGTACAGTTACATCAAGGCAAGCTAGCTATGCAAACACCACAGCCAAGTATCAGCAACTGGCCTAAAGGTTAATTTGAAAAAAGGAAGAAAGGGAGGGAGGAGGAAGGAGGAAAGGAAGGGGGAAGGGAAGACGGATAAAGGAAATATGTTGAGTGCTAAGCAATAGTTGCTATCTAAATAAACACTTGCACTTTTCATACTTTTTCTGTAAGCTCTATACTGTCTTGAAAATTACAGGCAATACAGGCTCATTTAAAAACAAATGATCGAGGCAGGAGGATTGCTTGAGCCCAGGAGTTCTCTGCAAAAAAATACAAAAAAATAGCCAGGTAAGGTGGCTCATGCCTGTAATCCCAGCACTTTGGGAGGCGGAGACTAGCCGATTGCTTGAACTGCAGAGATCCAGGCCAGCCTGGGCAACATAGCAAGACCCTGTCTCTAAAAGAAAATACAGAAATTAGCTGGGTGACACGCACCTGTAATCCCAGCTACTTGGGAGGTTGGGGTGGGAGGCCTGAGCCAGGGGGTGGAGGCTGCAGTGAGCCCAGATCGCGCCTGCACTCCAGCCTGGGAGACAGAGAGAGGAGAGAGAGCATGATTCCTGTACAAGTCATATCTTAGAGGCTTCTCTCGGGAAGAAGCAGGACACGCCCGGAGGATGAAAGCTAAGCAGGGAGATTGTCTCAGCTCCTGCAGGACCCAGTTGGAAGCCCCCGGGACACGGAAGCACAACTGAAGCCACAGCGCGAGCCTGTTGTACCCCCAGGTTATGCGCAGAGGGCGGATGGGGCAGAAAAGGCTGGGTGTGGGTGAGGGGTCAGCAGTCCAGAGGGTCCCGCAGCCCTGAGGGTCCCCCAGTCCAGAGGGTCCCCCAGTCCAGAGGGTCCCGCAGCCCAGAGCGTCCCTCAGCCCTGAGGGTCCCCCAGTCCAGAGTGTCCCCCAGTCCAGAGTGTCCCCCAGTCCCGAGGGTCCCGCAGCCCCGAGAGTCCCACAGCCTTGAGGGTCCTGGCAGCCCAGAGTGTCCCCCAGTCCAGAGGGTCCCGCAGCCCAGAGGGTCCTGCAGCCCTGAGGGTCCCCCAGCCCTGAAGGTCCCACAGCCCAGAGCGTCCCGCAGCCCTGAGGGTCCCCCAGTCCAGAGTGTCCCCCAGTCCAGAGTGTCCCGCAGACCAGAGGGTCCCGCAGCCCATAGGGTCCCCCAGCCCTGAGGGCCCGCAGCCCAGAGCGTCCCGCAGCCCTGAGGGTCCCACAGTCCAGAGTGTCCCCCAGTCCAGAGTGTCCCGCAGACCAGAGGGTCCCACAGCCCAGAGGGTCCCCTCGGGATAACGGGGGCAGCTGTAAATTGCCAGCCAACTCACAGCAGCAGGAGGGCAGAGGGGCTGGGGCTGGCCCAGCAAGGGCCACCGTCTCACCCTATTCACGTGACACTGGATGACAGTGACTCTCAAATCCCACGTTGCCACAGTAGCAGGAAGTAAAATCTTTGAACCTCTATCTTTCTGCTTCCTCCCCTAGGCTAAATCATCCCAGGAGCATTTATCCAGTCCGAAGGTCTGTTGGACCAAAGCCTTCCTAGTTACACTGCTCAACTACAACATCGCCACCGGTCTCCTAAATTAAACCCTTTAGGGCTTAGCTTTTTCAACTCATGTTAGAACCTCCCCAGTCCTCCCCTCCAGGTGCCAGGTGTTTTAATCTGTCACGTTCAGTACCTGTACCTTAGAGTCTTCCTGACTCCGTCCAGCCACCGAGCCTTTTGAATCCTTCCAACATGCTTTCACATGAATTTTGACTGCACAGTCCTAGGAACATTGGATAATGCACATAGATATCTGCCTTCACTCACAGATAACAGCTTTCTCCTCTTTCTCCTCTGCCCTCTGTCTCCCACTCTCACTCTCTTCATATTGACTCTTCCCTGGAAAACTGTGATCAGTAGATCAGATGATCAGTAGGAGGCAGTCAGGCTCTTTCTCAAAACCTCAGGGACACTGCAACATGTTAATTGCCATTCCACATCCAAAGACTAAAAATTAATGGTTCACTTTTAAATAACAGTCTCTCAGTTTCTAAAATGCATTAGTCAATCATCAGTCAATCAATCTATCCAACAGGTACTGCATTCTGAGTCTATACATGCTAGGTAGTGATAAAATAATGAAGCTATCTGAATACTTTCCTTCACAGTGATCACTGTGAATTACACAATCATTTATTATAGGAATGCCACCATAATTCATCTTCTAGAATTGATTTTACACCTAATTTATAACAACAAATCAATTTCACCAATGCATAAACATAAATATAATTTCCTTTAATTATAAAGAAGGGCATAAAATATGAATAAATAGACATCTTATTACCTCCTCCATTATTAAATTATCTTGGCATACATAGTGTCTATCATCAATGTATGCTGTTGATTAAAGGTGAAAATTAACAGAAGTACCGCTGTATCTTTGGAATTGCTTATAAAGTAGACAAACTTCTACAAAGACTGCCTAAGGAAAAAAAAAGACACGAATAATTTGAATCAGAATACAAAAACCACAAACAATAGATTTCTTTAAACTATAAGAAAATATTATGAGTGCAGATGCCAGTAAACTTTAAAATTTCAGTTAACAATAACACTTTCTAGAAAACATCAATTTCCCTAATTGATTTATAAAAACAGAAAACCTAAATAAGGAAACAACTCTCATTAAAACAATGATTTAACTCCTATTCCCTAAAAAAACTTATTTTTTCCTCAATTTAAACAAACCATAATCTTTATATCTTAAAAACTGTTAAAGAATAAAAGTGTTATCAGACTAAGCCTCTGTATTAAAACTGGGGAAAAGCAATTGAAGAACAATTTACAAGTAAGTCTCATTTAAGAGCTAAACTATTAGTATCTATAACTCAGGAATGTAGGAAAGAATTCACTGACTAAGTAGATTATATTTCAGAAACATAAGAAAAATTGAACATCAGAAAAATATATCAAAGTAATGTTTCACATTAAAATTTTTAAATGAGAGAAAAAGGCATATGATCATTTCAAAAGATAATAAATACACTTAGCTAACCAGGAAACAAAGTACACAATATAACTGCCAGGTTGACTTTTTTAGACCAAAAAACAGAGAGAGAAAAAAAAAACTGAAGCATTGAATACTGTTGGAATGTAGATATTTTACAGTTCATATAATCCAAGTGTGTTGAGGAAACATACATTTTAAGAAGAAAACTTTATATTTTCTATTTTATTAAACTGAAAGTAATTCTCAAACCATAGGGTATAGCCCACTGAAATCCAATACAGACAATGTGATTTATAGTAACCCGTTTTAAAGAATGGGAGAATCAAGGTAATTTGTTATATCAAATTTTACCTCAAATGTCAATTTGTCAGGAATTTCACCTCAAGTACCAATTCGTTAGGGACTCTTTTTAAAAAATGATTGCTAATAGCACAAGGTACTTCTCTATAGCACTGTCCACATAGGCAGTTTTTTGTACAACTATGTAATTAATGTCGCTATCTCCCCAGCCTCTGTGTTCCATGTTGGTTTTGACAGTGTCTGTATTTGTTCACCATTGAAGCTTCAATTATTGTCTCCCACAGAGCTTGCAATATGCAAGACATTTTATAAGCTATTTGCATATATTATCTCATTTAAACATCACAATGATCTTGTCAGGTTAAGTACTATTATGTATCCCCTTTTATAGATGAGGAAATGGAGGCGAGAAGTTAAATACTTTGTCCCAGGCCATGCACTTCCTAAATGGCGAAGTCAGGGTTTAAATTCAGGCAATAGGAGTTGCCCTTGAAGAAACAATTGCTGGAAAATTTTCTCTTATTAGGAAAAAGAATAATAACAATAGAATGGGATAAAATCTATAAAACAACAGTTTTTAGACATGGACAATGAGCAACACAAGGCTACTGACTAATTGAAGGAAAGCAAGCAAGGTGGTCTCAACAATCAAGCAAGCTTTTTTGCCTGGACACTATTTCCAGATTGCAGCATGGGGAGGGTCAGTTCAAGAACAGTCCAGCAGATTTGCTAAATTACAGAGGCAGGGGTCCAAGGCTCAGGGGTCCAAGGCTAAAATGTATGGGGCCTAGGACCAGAAAACAAAAGGAAGGAAGCTAAATACAGAAAGACTCCTAGATCACTCTATGGGGGTCTTCTCAAGTCTTTGATTGGTTACCTGAATATCAATCTGTACAGGCTTGGGATAAAATCCAACGAAATTTGAAAAAAATAAAAAGTTACTGCAAGAAAAGTACAATTACCTAGAAGCTCAAGATGAACCATTGGGAAGACTCGCATTAGGAATGGGAATCATTCCATTTCTCACCTGCTGGAAAGGTGCCCTGCTGAAAGTCTCTGGCTGACGTGGAGACCCTAGACACATCACGTTTTAGCTGTGGAGCTGACTTAGTTCTAGAGACTATTCCAGACTTAGTCTTCAATTAAAAACAAAACATTACAAAACAAAATGAAAAAACAGCCTAGGTAACTGCAAGTAACTTACATCTTTATAACTTATCCAAAACTCTTTTTTAAAAACTCAACAACCACTCAACAATGTAAATTCCATAATGTCTAGCATCCGGTCAATAATTATCAGTCATCCAGGGAAACAGGACAATATGGCTACCTTTTCAAAAATATTTAACAAAAACAAATCTGGAAATGACAAGATGAGGAATTAGTAAACAAGAATTTTTCTAAAACTCATTTTTAAAGACTTAAAGGAAAACATGAACAAATGAAAAGATTAAAAAGAGATATTAAAAAATCATGAGATCTGCTGGGATGAAAAATATAATAGCTGAAATAAAAAGTTTACATAAAATGAATACCAAATAGATATTGCAGGAAAAAAGAAGGTCTTGACACGTTGATATATTAATACAAACAGTGCAAAATAAGGCACAGAGAGACAAAAATACTGAACAAAAATGTGCAAAACCTAAATGACCTGTAGTTTAATATTAGCAACTCATGATAACTGAAGTTCCAGAAAGAGATAAAAATACTTGAGAATTAGCGTAGCAGAATATACAAATTAGAAAAAATATTTAACATATATAGAAATATTTACACATTTAATAATGGTATAAAGCTACAGGTCCAAGAAGTCCATGGAATGTCATTGAGTATAAACACAAGTAAAACCACATCAAAGATTATGTAAAAAATTGCTGGGAATACAGATATAAAGACAAAATCTTGAAATCATAGATAAAAAGGAAGAAAGATTTTTAAATAGTAGTAGTTGCTTCATCAGAAAAAAATTAAGCCAGAAAAAGACAGAGCAACATGTTCCCAGTGCTGGGGGGACAAAGAAGGTCAATATAGGATTTTTTCAGCATGACAGAAAAAAATCCTTCAACATTTGGAAATTAAACAACATTAATTCTTATTAACTATTCAGCATATGGAAATGTGTAGAGGGCAGCAAATCCAAGCAGGACAGCTCCA
This sequence comes from Pan paniscus, assembly GCF_029289425.2. Classification (NCBI taxonomy): domain Eukaryota; kingdom Metazoa; phylum Chordata; class Mammalia; order Primates; family Hominidae; genus Pan; species Pan paniscus. The sequence continues at coordinate 186,610,125 of NC_073252.2, read as the reverse complement.
GAGCACCTTCTCTGAACCACTGTCCACATCTCATTTGATCTATCAGTACTGTGAGACTAGCAGGTAAGAGGTTAGTACCCTCATCTGCACGGAAGGAATCTGAAACCTGAAGGAACCTGCAATTCTGATGACTGTCCTAAGTGGTAGAACTAAAACAACTCCGTATTCTCAGTCCACGTCTATCCCTCTTGGCACTTCACTGAGTCCTCTTACAAGAGATCTGCAGGCTCAAATATCTAACCAATATGTACATAATATTAGCATATATTACAGATATATGCTTAAATATGCAAAAATTATCTCTGAAAGGTTACACAAGCAACTGATGAAGCAGGGGAGTGTGTTTCTCTCCAAAGCAAAAGGAACGAAGTGGCTGGATGCTGGAGGGGAGGGAGGATTCTTTACACTGGCTTGTATCTTTTAAATTATGCATCATCTCAAATGTTTCTATTTTTTAAAAATAGGAAAATTTAACTAAATCATAAATATAAAAAGAAGTAGTTGCCTATAATTTTATTTATATTTTAAATTTTATTTGAATTTTGTTGTAAAAAAGAATCTTATACATGCAAATATATAAAAACATTATTTCACCACTCTTCATATTAGTTCAGTTATTTTGTTCAGTTTATGAATATTTTAAGTGATTAGCTAACCTTATGCTTGAAATTTTGTTATTGTTTACCTTCTAGCATGTGGATTACTCCATTTTGCTGCTTTTTCATATATATTGTTTCTAATGGTTATATCTTACTGTTCTGTAGACTTGTACTGCAGCATAGTTTGCAGTTATTCCAAATGTTGAATGTTTCATCTGTTCATAATTTTTCACTCTGTGAATAATTAACATATTTGTGCATTAAAAGCCCTTAATGCATAAAACTTTGTTTGCAGGTTTACCATGTAATAAATCCCTATGAGTATAATTGCTATGTGAAAGTATCTGAACACTTTTTAAAGGCTAGATTACATCTCTCTAACCTGCAGTAAATGTCCCCCATTTTAACAATCACCTTGTTTTCTGTCTTCCCAGAAGTCTCTCTGGGAAGTGTGTGTCTTCTTTTCTGAACTTCCTTGGTGCCCAGCAGGTGGTAGTGGCAGATTTTACCAAATAGATTTCGCCAAAATGGAAAATTTTCCCACTCTGCCTTGCAGTGGCTGGGAATATCAATTTCGGTTTAAATTTCTTAGGTTGAAAATTTTATTATTTCGATTTTTTCATTTTGATTTTTATGTTTTTATGATTGTATTATTTCGCTAGTTGACTAGATGAATATCATACCTTTTTTGGATGTTGAGTGAGTCTGAACCTGCCCAGTACCCCTCCTTGTTACTCGGAGGCTTTCACTTTTCCCTCATTCCCAAATTGTCTGTCCATCGCCTTTGATGTTATTTCATCCACTGGAATGTACTCGTCATATATTAAAGATTCTAATCCTTTGATTTTCATATTTTTTGGAGATATGTCCTCAATTGCTAACCACTTTTAAGCTTCTATTTAATTTAAAAGACATTTAATGTTCATTCTTATGCCAGTGTTCAAACAATACTACTTCATAAACATATATGTCATGGGCTGAAGAACTATCAGTAGAGAGCAGATAAATGTAAACATAATATGGTGGGCTGGGCACAGTGCCTCACACTTGTAATCCCAGCACTTTCGGAGGCTGAAGCAAGATAATTGCTTGAGCACAGGAGTTTGAGACCAGCCGGGGTAACATAGTAAGATTACGTCTCTACAAAAAAAAAAAAAAAATTATCTGGGCATGGTGCACACCTGTAATCACAGCTACCCAGAGGCTGAGATAGGAGGATCACCTGAGCCCAGGAAGTTGAGGCTGCAGTCAGCGGTGATAGTGCCATTGCACTCCTGCCTGGGTGACAGAGCCAAGAACCAGTTTTAAAAATAAAATAAAAAATAAGATGATGGCTATCTTTTCCACCTCATTGCACAGCACAATATTCCTCTCACCAGACCAATTAATTGCTCTTGCTAAATTATTTTTACACATGTTTAATCACTTTTCAACAGAAATAAGGGAGACTTACTGGTTAAGACAGTGAAGTTAAGTCAAATAAAAATCCCTCCTTCCCTAAAATATGATAAATTTGGGCAAAATTCATTTTTTATAAATAAGAAAAATGCCAATAATAAATAAAATAAACAGTCCAATCTCATAAAAAATTAAACGTGTGGCCAAAGAAGTAAAAGACAAAAAGACCAAGAATCAAAGTAACCCAGTATAGACCATGTGTCTCCTAACTCTGGGGGACTGCCTGCCATGCTCCTAGTCCATGACAATGACAAGAACCAGAAGCAATCAAATCAGACCTGGGGATCCCTGGTGTGCTCTTCACCTTGGACACTTGAACCCTCTAGATATATATTCTTAAGTGAAAAGAACACACTGTGTATATCAAAATAAGAAAAAGAAATATAATTATCAGATCAGAAAGAAAAAATAGAAGTAAAATATATGAAATAAAGGAAGCTTTATTCACATTATGTTACAAAATAAAAGAGCTCTCCACGTTAAACATTTAAGAAATGAAGTGAAGTGAGAAGCAGACAAAAATTCCATAAGGAATGAAATAAAGAAAGGAAAAAGTATGGTCAAATAAAGATGAAAAATCCATTCTGGAAAAGAGCAAAACCAAGAAGGGAAAATAATCTTCCCTTGAGCGTGTTTTTTTTTTTCGGTATAGATGGAATATAGGAGGTAATAAATTTGGCAGAAAAAGATATGGAGCTTGTGATGACATAAAAACATGGGGGAAAAGGGAAATTATGGTGCTAGGAACCGAGGCAAGAAAATATCATTACAGAAATACCTAAAAATCATGTTTACAAAGGAAAAAAATAGGAGTAGTTTGATAATGAGTTATCCACATTTTTGTTCTAAAAGCAGTATTTTATAACTACAAGTTATTTTGTTATATAAAAGCTTTCTAACAACAAAGTGACATATGTTAGAATTTTACTAGTTTAGCTTCATGCCCGGTGGTGCCACAAAGAACTCCCTCCTATACTTCTTTTTTTTTTTTTTTTTTGAGACGGAGTCTTGCTCTGTTGCCAGGCTGGAGTGCAGTGGCACGACCTCAGCTCACTGCAACCTCCACCTCCCGGGTTCAAGCAGTTCTCCTGCCTCAGCCTCCCGAGTAGCTGGGATTACAGGCACATGCCACCACACCCGGCTATTTTGCATTTTTAGTAGAGACAGGGTTTCACCATGTGGGCTGGTTTTGAACTCCTGACCTCAAGTGATCCACACACCTCGGCCTCCCAAAGTGCTGGGATTACAGGTGTGAGCCACCGTGCCCAGCCTCCCTCCTCTACTTCTATAGAAAAAGTGACTTAAACTGGTTGGGGCTCATAACTTTTCAATTGACTTAGTCCTAAAGATAGATAAACTAAAAATAGTTTTAACACCTAGACAATACATATTCCAGCTTCTATTTGCCACAATAGTAAGGAATCAATATTTCATCATAACTGGATGAGCTAGCTTCAATGGTCCATAAGTAGTTTAATCTGTAACCACTGCCTTTATTTACTGAGTTACAGCTGTTTTTATTGACTTGTGTTTCAGTTGCACTTAGGTCAAAAATCATATTTTAAAAATGGTTGAAAATGTTTTCTAAGATCTACTATTGAACTTCTGTATTATAAGCTGAACTGGGTCAAAGTGTCGATGTTGAACATTCTGGATAAGGTTTCTATTAATTAAAAAATTATAAACAGATCTTTAAACATACATCAGAAAATATTGAGACATTAACATTATTTGAAGAAAAAAATGACAAGATTAAATATAAGATAAACTTTGGGTAAAATGCAAAGGCAGTCTAGCCAGGAAATATTTAGAACCTCATTCTAAGAGACCCTGAGGGACTGCCGTAAAGCATTTATCTAATTTATAGCCATTTGCTCTGACGTGTGTAAAAGACATTACATAGAATATAGCAGTATTTTTAAAATATGTTTCAAAATTAAGAATCTTTAAGAAAATCCAAAAGTCTATTTACTCACCATGAAATTACAACAAATCCCAACTCATGATAACCATCATGCTGTGTTAGTAATAGTAAATTTGTTATAGACATGCCTATGTTATTTTAACATATTATTTCCAAGTCAGTAGGGCATATCACTGGTCTTTGAACCAATACTGTGTTGTATTCAGGATTTTTCTACATGTGAGTAATTAGGTTAAGTCCTAGGATCATGAAATTGAGTAAAATACAGCTCTTGTCCAAAATATTTTCTTTCTACTTATTAAAGAGTTAAAGCAAATAAACTCGTGTTTGTAATTTATATTCTTAAAGTTCAAATGCAGTTGATTACTGGGAATCTAATATATATTGTAGTAAATACTCACTAGATAAAAGAATACATGCTTTCATCTTAAGCTGGCATCCGAATTTTTTTTCTAACTCATTCTTTCTATAAGGCCAGCATTACCCAATACCAAAACCAGACAAGGAAATAACAAAAAAGAAAACTACAGAACAATATCTCTTATGAACATAGATGCAAAAATCCTCAACAAAATACCAGCAAACCAAATTCAACAACACATTTGAAAGATCATTCACCATGACCAAGTGAGTTTCATCCCAGGGATGCAAGTGTGGCTCAACATATGCAAATCAATAAACATTATAGATCACATTAACAAGGCCAAGAAAAAACACTATATGATCATTTCAGTATATGCTGAAAAAACACTATATGATCATTTCAGTATATGCTGAAAAAACACTTAATAAAATTTAACATCCCTTTATGATAAAAACCTTCAACAAACTGCATATAGAAGAAGCATACCTCAAAATAATAAAGGCCTTGTATGACAAAGCCACAGTGAACATCATACTGAATAAGGAAAAACTGAAAGCCTTTCCTTTAAGATTTGGAACTAAACAAGGATGCCCATTTTCACCACTTTTATTCAGCATACTACTGGAAGTCCTGGACACAGAAATTAGGAAAGAGAAAGAAATAAATGGCATTCAGATTGGAAAGGAAGAAGTCAAATTAGCCTTGTTCATAATTGACATGGCTTTACACTTAGAAAAACCTAAAGACTTCACCAAAAAAAAAAAAAATGATTACGACAAATGCAAAAATTCACAAAGTTGCAGGATACAAATTCAACATAACAATAATGAGTAGCATTTATGTATGCCACCAGGGAACAATCTAAAAGAAATCAAGAAAGCAATCCCATTTCTAATCGCTACAAATTACCAGGAGTCAATTTAACCAAAGTAAAAGATCTACACAAGGAAAGTGTAAAACACTGATGAAAGAAATTGGAAAAACAAAAAAAAATTGAAAATGTTTTATGCTCATGGATTTGAAGAATTAATATTGTTAATATAATACTACCCAAAGCAACTTATAGAGTCAATACAATCCCTATCAAATTACCAATGACATTCTTCACAGACAGATATTTTTTAAATCCTAAAATTTATGTGGAACCACAAAAGACCCTGAAGAGCCAAAGCAATCCTGAGCAAAAAGAACAAAGCTGAAGGCACTACATTGCCTGACTTCAAAATATGCTACAAAGCTATAGTAACTAAATCAGCATGGTACAAACATAACAACAGATGCATAGACCAGTGGAATAGACTAGAGGACCCAAATATAAATCCACACATTTACAGCCAACTTATTTTTGACAAAGGCACCAAACACATAGAGTAGAGGAAAGGGCAGCCTCTTCAATAAATGTTGTGGGAAAACCAGACACCCATATTCAGAACATGAAACTAGATCCTCTCTCACCATGCACAAAAATCAAATGAAAGTAGATTAAAGACTTAAATCTGAAACATGAAACTACCAGCAGAAAGCATGGGGAAATGTTCCAGGACATTGGTCTGGGAAAATAGTTTTTGTGTAAGACCTCAAAAGCATAGGCAACCAAAGCAAAAATAGAGAAATGACATCACATCAATTTAAAAAGCTTCAGCACAGTAAAGTGAACAATCAACAAAGTGAAGTTACAACCCACAGAATGAAAGAAAATATTTGGAAACTACACATCTTACAAGGAATTAATAACCAGAATATATAAGGAGCTCAAACAACTCAGTAGCAAAAAATTAAATAATCTGATTTTTTAAAAATGGACAAAAGGCCTGAATAGATCTTCCTTTAAAAAAGACATACAAATGGCCAAGTAAATGAAAAAACATTCAACATCACTAATTATCAGAGAAATGCAAATCAAAACCATAGGTATATCATCACACCCCAGTTAAAACGACTTAAATCAAAAAGACAATCAAAAAGACAGGCAATAACATGCTGATGAGGATGTGGAGAAAGGGGAACTGTCATACAGTGTTGCTGGGACTGTAATATAGCCACTGTGGAAAATTGTAAATAGGTTTTTTTTTCCAACAAACTAAAAATAGACCTAACATATAATTCAACAATCCCACTACTGAGTATATATACCCAAAAGAAAGCAAACCAATATATTGAAGCCGTATCTGTATCTGCACTCCCCTATTTATTCCAGCACTTTTAACAATAGCCAAGATGTGGAATAAACCTAAGTGTTTTTCAGTGGATGAATGGATAAAGAAAATGTGGTGTGCATGTAAGCACTGGAATACTATTCAGCCATTAAAAAATAAAATCCTCTATCTGCAACAACATGGATGAAACTGGTGGTCACTATTTTAAGTGAAATAAGCCAAGCACAGAAAGACAAATATCACATGTTCTCACCTGTATGTGGAAGCTAAAGAAATGGATCTCATAAATATAGAGTGTAGACTGTAGATGGGCTGTTATGAGAGACCAAGAATAGAAGTAGAGGGAGGGTCAAAAGAGGATGATTAACAGGTAAAAATATAAAGTTTGGTAGATGAGATAAGACCTAGAGTTCGGTAGATCAGTAGGCCATAGTTTACAATAATCTATTGTGCATTTCAAAATAGCTAGAAGAGGCCTGGCGCGGTGATGCACGCCTGTAATCCCAGCACTTTGGGAGGCCGAGGTGGGCAGATTACGAGGACAGGAGATCGAGACCATCCTGGCTAACATGGTGAAACCCCATCTCTACTAAAATATAAAAAATTAGCCGGGTGTGGTGGCGGGCGCCAGTAGTCCCAGCTACTCAGGAGGCTAAGCCAGGAGAATGGCGAGAAGCCAGGAGGCTTGTAGTGAGCCGAGACTGCACCACTGCACTCCAGCCTGAGCGACAGAGCGAGACTCCGTCTCAAAAAAAAAAAAATAGCTAGAAGAGAATAATTTCAATGTTTCTAGCCTAAAGAAAAGACAAATATTTAAGATGATAGATATCCTGATTACACTGATTTGAGTTTTACAAATTATATGAACGCATTAAATTACTAAATGTATCCTGAGACTATGAGCATCTATTATGTATCAATAAACAAAAAAACACCAGATGCTTGCAAGGATGCAGACAAAACCCTTATATGCTGTTGGTGGGAATGTAAACTAGTATAGCCACTATGGAAAACAGGATAGAGATTTCTCAAAAATCTAAAAATAGAACTACTATATGATCCAGCACTTCTACTACTGGGTATTTATCCAAAGAAAAGGAAATTATATCAAAGGAACACCTGCAGCCTCATGTTTATTGAAGCACTATTCACAATAGCAAAGATATGGAATCAACAGAAGTGTCCATCAACAGATGAATGGATGAGGAAATATGCTATATACATACACAATGGAATACTACCTGGTCATAAAAAAGAATGAAATTCTGTCATTTGCAACAACATGGATGGAACTAGAGGACATTACGTGAAGTGAAATAAGCTAGGCACAGAAAGACAAATATTGCATTTTCTCACGCATATGTGGGAGCTTAAAAAGTTGATCTCATGGAAGTAGGGAATGGAACTATAATTACCAGAGGCTGGGAAGGGTTGTTTTAGGGGAAGGGAGATGAAGAGTGCTTGATTAATGGGTATAAACATACAGTTGAATAGAAGAAATAAGTTCCAATGTTTGATAGCATAGTAGAATGATTATCAATAACAGCAATGTACTGTATATTTCATAGCTAGAAAAGAGGATTTGAAATGTTCCTGACACATAGAAATGATAAATATTCAAGGTGATATACACCCTAAATACCCTGGTGTGATCATTACACATTCTATGCATATAGCAAAATACCACATGTATGCCATACAAATGGACAAATAATATGTAGGTTTTTAAAAAATAAAACTTAAATCTAAAAAAATAGTTAAAGGGAATATACTCTTTATTCACATTTTTGAGTTCGGATTTCAGGGAAGGGCGCTGAATATATAGTGTATATTTGGTAAATATTCACTGAGTAAATGAATAAATGCCTTTCTCTTAAACTGGTAGCCAATCTTTTTACAGTTTTTTTTATTTGATGTTGGATGTTTGTGCCTTTCTTTTTCTCTCAGATTAAATATTTCAAATATTTTATTGATTTTATTATCAACCATAATCAATTCCTTTATCTTTTACTCTTTTCTAATTTATGTCTGTGATGGTTAATACTGAGTGTCAACTTGATTGGATTGAAGGATGCAAAGTATTGATCCTGGGTGTGTCTGTGAGGGTGTTGCCAAAGGAGACTAATATCTGAGTCAATGATCTGGGGAAGACAGACCCACCTTTAATCTGGTGGGCACCATCTAATCAGGGGCCTGAGAATACAAAGCAGGCAGAAAAACGTGAAAAAGTGAGACTGGCCTGGCCCCCCAGACTCCCACATCTTTCTCCCTTTCTCCCGTGGTGGATGCTTCCTGCCCTAGAACATCGGACTCCAAGTTCTTCAGTTTTGGGACTTGCACTGGCTCTCCTTGCTCCTCAGCTTGCAGACAGCCCATTGCGTATTGTGGGACCTTGTGATCGTGTAAGTTAATACTTAATAAAGTCATATATATATATATATATATGTTTATATAGAACCAATATGATATATGTATCCTATTAGTTCTTTTCCTCTAGAGAACCCTAACTAATACGATGTCTTTTATTTATTCATCGGTACATACATATATGTATGAAAACAACTCATTTATTTAAAAAGGAATACAGTCATGCACAAACTTATGTGATACAAATAGAAATAGAATCTAATGGGGATGCAAGAAAATGAGGGCTGACTCTTCTTGAGTAAGGGGCTGGGGATCAGAGAAGACAGCCTTAAAGAAGAAGTGACAATAAAGTGAAATATTAAAAATTAAGAAAGAGTAGACATTAAAATTTTAAATTGACGTAAGAGTTCAAATTTAAAAGTCAGGAAAATAATTGTTTAGAAATAATGGGAAGATAAATAGGGTTACTAATTTTTTAACCATTGATTATATATATATACATATATAGTAACAACTGCCTTGGAAGCACCGTTATAAGAGCTGTAGCAATAAATGTGAAGGCAGAAGTTCCTACCCTTAAGTAGTATGTATTCAAGGGTGTGTATAGAGGAGACAGTTAATAGATGTATAAATTACATGTGTTGGGTAATCAAGTTACTATGAAGAAAATCAAGGCCAAATAACTGAGTAAAAGTCAACAGCAATGGGTTGGGTGGAATGGAAGGAGCATACTAGGTTGGCCATGGAAGACTTCCTAAAGAAATGACATTATTTGTGCAGAAAAGAGAATCAGGTTTTCGTCTTGTTTTAAATTTAGATGAACATTTGATGTCCAAGTAATAACATTAGGTAAACCAAGGAATATGAATCAGCAATTCAGCAGAAAGGTTGAGTCCTGAGATCTAAATTCAAACATTTTAAACTGTAACTAGTATCTAAAACTACAGACTGGATGAACTTAAGGTGCACTTAAGTATAATCATAAGGAACAGGAAAAAGTTACAAAATAAAATTTTAAAATTTTACTTTACTATGGGATTAATAATAAAAATATTAGAGTAATTGTGGAATTAATTTGTCTTCCTAAGAATATTAGAGTAATTGTAGAATTACTTTGCCTTCCTAAGTTTACAAGTACAAAATATGTAGCTGTTAATTCCCCCAAAATTGTAAACATGTTTAATGGCTTAAAAATTCCAATGACTTTTCTTTAATATTATAAAACAATTCCAAATTCACATGAAACAACAAGTGGAATAGAATAATACAGAAAATATTGAGTAAATAGAATGAAGACAAATATTCTATATTATATTTTTAAATTATGATAATTATATTTATGATGTAAGAATTAACATAAAATGTGTGAAACAGCAGAAAGTTTGGAAACACACCCAAACATATATAGACCATTTAGTGAAATCAGTCTCACAGATCATCAAAAATGTACAAATTTAAATAATTTACTGTCATTTTTATATCCCAAATTGGTAAAGATTCAAAACAATGAAATCATCCAGGGTTGGCAACATGGGAGTTGACAGGCATTTTTATATGGTTGGATTGGGAGTGTAATTTTTCCAGTCACTCCGAGGGCAATATGGCAGTTAACATCAAGACTCTTAAACATGTACAAGCTTTTAACACATTAACTCTACTTCCTGAAATGTGTTATGAAGAAACAGTCATAGTTAAGCAAGGAGTCCTTTACAAAATATGACTGCAGCCAGTTAGTTAGAAGTAGATTGCTTGAATTAGGCAGGGGTGTGTTACATCATTAACTATTTCATCAGGTTCTCAAAATTGGGTTTGAATTTCAGAAATTCCAGAAATTGCTCAAGGTACATTAAGTGAATAAAATATGTAACCGCAAGTTCATAAGAAAAAATGTATAAATCTATTCAAATATGAAAGTGTTAACTCCTTATCTTTTGCTGGGCTAAGGAGAATTTTATTTTATTCTAATCTTTACTCTTTTTTTAGTGTTTTACAATGACTGCACAATAATTTTATAATCATAAAAATGTTCTAAAACATAAACCAAGGCACACTGTCTGTAAGGCTACAAATGGGGAAAAGGCCTCAGTGTCCTCATTTCTGAAATACTAATCGATCTCTTGAGTCTTGTGAGATTGTTGTGAGAAGCAGGAGAGGGATGAAATGTTTCAGAGTGCATTAAGAGACATAAAGAGGCTGGGCTTATCCGTGCTTCTAGGACACTAAGGTGCCACTGAAGCATTTTGTCAATTGCCTTAAATCTTTCACTTGGGCACCATCAGTGCACTAATGACATAGGGTGGCCTAAATCAGTTGTATCCATTTCTTACACAAGGTGTTTACTCCTACGGGAAGCTGGCTCCAAGGTTGCAAGACCACCAGGTTGCTCAAGGATTCTACAAGCAGACCTTGGCAAGGCAAATGTATAAGTACTAGTTAAAGGTTAAGAAAAGTTCTGGTCTCCTTACTGAACCCAGGAGACGTAGAAACGCAAGTGTGTATGATTATGGACCACTAAGCAAGGAAGTGCTTCACCGGCCTCAGAGGTCGTGGGAGTCCCAGAGCAGGCTCTTTGCAGGGAAGGAACCAAAAGAGGGCAAGTAACTGGAGTAGTTTAACAATAAGACTGGTTTACTGAGGTTAGGCTCAATAAAACTGTTTGGGCCTGCTATTGGTGGGCAGACTAATTGCACAACAGAGATTCAGGCCAGGTTTGGCCACAGTTGCAACGTGCTGGTTATTTTCCGGCAGGGACACAAGACGTTTCTCCTGACTCTAGTGACAGCTGTTTAATGCTGTAGACCCTGTCCTGGGCTGTGCTGTAATGTTCACGTGAAATGTACAAGAGTTGATATGTTTGTTTCACAAGCAAAATAATCTTAGAACCATCATGAATTGTGTGCTTTATTATGCTCAGTTTACAAATTAACGGGAGGAATTTTACTCTGCCCTGAAGGTTCTATCAGAAAACAGAACTAGGAATTATTTCTCCTACTTCTATTGTAGTAAAGAACATAATTGTTCTTCTGACCCCCTGCTTGGGCCTAGTTTTCAAGAAAATGTGTAAAACAAAATGCTATTGCATGAGAAAGGTAAAGGAAATATAGGAGCCCACTATAAGAAAACCAATATGAAAACATTTAACTATGAAATAAAATGTGTTTGCAACAGATGTTTTATGTGTAAAATGTTTAAAGACAGCTTTTTAAGTAACAAATGAACTTTGTAATTAAGCTCTCAGTTTTTCAGGACTCTCATTCATTCATTCATCCATTTATTCATCAAATATGTGTGACTATATATAGTCCTTGTAGTCCAGACGCCATTCAGTGAAACATACAAAAGTGAATGGCACTTAATATCTATCCACAGAGAGAGCTTCAGGAAACAAACATACAAACACAAGCCCTCACCATGAAATAAGTAGTAATAAAAATGTTGAAAACAGTACATTTATTTTAAGATAGAATGAGAGGTACAAAGGAGATAATGTAGTATTTTATAAAAACTACCGTAGTCATTTCAGGTAGTAAATTACTGCTTCAAAGTTGTATTGAAAGGACAGTCTGGAGTGGAATAACGAGCATGAGCTTTAAAACATGCAGCGTTTAATTGACATAGTAGTTAAGTGAACTTTAATTCTTCTTTTGAGTTTCCATAATTTCACTCTCTCATCAATTTTTTTCTCTAAAAATCTTTTTTTTAAAGACAGAGTCTCGCTCTGTCAGCCAGACAGAAGTGCAGTGGCACAATCATAGCTCAGCGCAGCCTCAAACTCCTGGGCTCCAGCAATCCTCCTGCCTCAGCCTCCTGAGTAGCTGGGACTCCATACATGAGTGACACCATACATGGCTAATTTTTAATTTTTGTAGACATGAGGTCTTACTATGTTGCTCAGGCTGGTCTTGAATTCCTGGACTCATGCAATCCTCCTGCCTCAGCCTTTCAAAGTACTGGGATTACAGGTGTAAGCTGCGGTACCCAGCCCTAAAAATCCCAGAAAATAGAAGAATAATGTAAACATTATTCTTACATTATTATTGTTATATACTATTATATGTTATTTTGAAAGAATAACATAAGCTCTGTATACTTTAAGAATCCACATGCAGGCCGGGTGCAGTGGCTCATGCCTGTAGTCCCAGCACTTTGGGAGGCCGAGGTGGGCGGATCACGAGGTCAGGAGCTCGAGACCATCCTAGCTAAAATGGTGAAACCCTGCCTCTACTAAAAATACAAAAAATTAGCCAGGCGTGGTGGTGGGCGCCTGTAGTCCCAGCTACTTGGGAGGCTGAGGCACGAGAATGGCGTGAACCCTGGAGGCAGAGTTTGCACTGAGCTGAGATCACACCACTCCACTCCAGCCTGAGGGACACAGGGAGACTCTGTCTCAAAAAAAAAAAAAAAAAAGGAATCCACATACATGTTTAGTATTTTAATAGTAACAGTTTCTTGTGAGTCCAGAAGAAAATTCTTTCAATGTATTCTATTTTGAGAATCTGAAAACATACATGAGTCAACATTTTTATAATTGTGTGAATCATGTGAGTCTCATACTCCTAATTTAACAGGAAAGCATGTGAAGTACTTGCTATTGTCAAAGTGGCTTCTAATTCCACGTCTGCTACTACCACAGCTACTACTGCTACCACCATCATTATTACAAATAGAAGTAGACATATGTTCAGATGCTGCACACTCAACTGCTGACCACCGACTCTTCCAAATACAACCAGAAAAATTTATTACAAAAAAAGCTAAGTTCCTTACACTGACTGAAGTAAAAGAGAACACTACTTTGACATAATATTAGTACTGTTTAGCTGAAGAGGGATGTCAGGAAAAGATATTTATTAATACATTGTCCCAGGGTCTGGGATGTGTGATATTTAAGGCGGTTCTTAAAAGGCTCAAAATATTTCTGGGATGGACAGAGATAGTGAAATAATAGCTTTAGACGGTGGGCATAGCAAAGAGAGGACCTTGACATGAGCTGTGAAGAGCAAGCCATTAGTCTTGATAAGTGAGCTGTTTTGATGGGTTCAGTCTTATTTCTGAAGCCATTAGTCTTGATAAGTGAGCTGTTTTGATGGGTTCAGTCTTATTTCTGAAGAGCAACTATTTCTTGGAGCAAGTAATTAAGTTTTCTTGGCTTCAGTAAAAAATAAGTTTTTATTTTTTATTTACTTTTTACTTTTTTAAGACAAGGTCTCACTCTGTCACCCAGGTTGGAACGCAGTGGTGCAATCTCGGCTCACTGCAACCTCTGCCTCCCAGGTTCAAGAGATTCTCCCCCTCCAACCTCTTGAATAGCTGGGACTACAGGGGCATGCCACCACACCTGGTTAATTTTTGTATTTTTAATAGAGACAGGGTTTCACCATTTTGGCCAGGCTGGTCTCGAACTCCTGGCCTCAAGTGATTTGCCCACCTCAGCCTCCCAAAGTGCTGGGATTATAGGCATGAGTCACCATGTCCAGCCTGTTTTCAGTAGCTTTTAACATAGGCTGTTTTCTTCTAAGCCATGATGTTGAGGGAACATTCTCAAGTTAGGTTACCCATTTGGATTCTTAAAAACTAAAAGATGAGTAAAACATACTGGAAAAGTAAATATAATGCCGATCAAGATACTGCTAGCAAACTTCTGACCCACCGAAATCAAATCTATGTATGCATACATATATAATATGATCATGTCGAAGTTATACATGTTTGTAAGATTTGAAGATTACATCGTTGTAATAGATGTTAAAGCCTTGAAAGGCCTTAATAATGAGATGTAAAGTTATGTATATTCCCATATCTGAAATGTGATTCCAGAGGAATAAATTATCAGGTCCAGATTTGAAAGATGACATGACAGAAGAGCCAGCAGGATTGAGGTGAGGAGTTACACGGCCTGATCATTTGAAAGCCTGTGTCTCTGTTTGATGGTCTTGTTTTGAGTTATGACTTAGGAAAACCAAATTTAGATATCACTTTCCATTTACTACTTATCCCTATGCAGCAGAGAAACCATAGAAAACACCATAAGGAATACATATAAATTGTTTTTAAATATGTACATGCCATCTCTTCAGCCCGGGCTTAGTCTCTCCTCCTCTTTTTTCTCATTTTGGTTTATGTTTCCCTATTGTACTACAGCTTAAATAACAACTTTTTGAGAATAAGTGTTGCTACTTTCAGACATGTCACGATGAAACCTGCTTCAAAATAATATTTTGTTTAGAAGTTTCAAAATGTCATTCTAAGGGCATGGGTTTGAAGTCAGTGACATCTGGTTTGACTCTTGGATCTGGCATTGGCCACTTGTGTAACGCTGGGTAATTAACTTATGGAAGTCTCTATTTTCTCCATTCTAAAGTGGGAATAATGACACCTGTCATGGGGCTGATGCAGGCATTAAATGAGCTTCTCCTAAGTCCCTTTAGCAAATGCCAAACATATAGCAAATGCCATGGGTTAAATTGTGTTCCTGAAAAAATTTCTATGTTAAAGCCCTAACCCCAGAAAAACAGGATCTTATTTAAAAATAGGGTCTTTGCAGAAGAAATAGTTAAGATGGGGTCATTACGATGGACCCTAATTCAATATAATTTGTATCTTTCTGAAAAAAGGGAGACCTGGACACAGAGCAAGGCACACAGGAGAGCACCACGTGAGCATGACGGAGGTGAGCATGACTCCTCTGCGAGCCAAGGAATGACAAGGGTTGCCGGCAAACCTCCGAAAGCAAGGAGAGAGGCCTGGAACAGGTCCTGGGAAGAGGACAATAGGTGGAGGCTAGAGAGATACAGCAAGGAACAGAAGGCATTGCAAGTCATGGGAAGAAGTCAAGATTCTAATTTTTTTTTTTTTTTTTTTTTTTGAGACGGAGTCTCGCTCTGTCACCCAACCTGGAGTGCAGTGGTGTGATCTCGACTCACTGCAACCTCCGCCTCCCGGGTTCAAGAGATTCTCCTGCCTCAGCCTCCCGAGTAGCTGGGACTACAGGCACCACCACCACACCAGGCTAATTTTTGTATTTTTAGTAGAGACAATGTTCACCATCTTGGCCAGGCTGGTCTCGAACTCCTGACCTCGTGATCCACCTGCCTCGGCCTCCCAAAGTGCTGGGATTACAGGCATAAGCCACCGTGCCCAGCTAATTTTTTTTCTATTTTTTAGTAGACACGGGGTTTCACCATGTTAGCCAGGATGGTCTGGATCTCCTGATCTCTACTGATCTGCCCGCCTCGGCCTCCCAAAGTGTTGGGATTACAGGCATGAGCCACCACGCCCGGCCCTGAGCCACCGCACCCGGCCGCTAATTTTTAAAAATCTTATTGGAATAGGATTGAAAGCTTTACAATAAGAAAAATGTTTAAACCTATTATTTGCTTTTTTTTTTTTTTTTTTTTGACTCCTGTCTGGAGCTTACTTTAACAGAAGATGAGACGCAATGGGAGACTAGTGAATGAACCACCACACAAGGGCAGGACAGATAATGATGACTGGAACTAGGTTGGTACTTGGGAATAGGAGAAATTGGATACATTTAAGGTGTCATTGGTGGTGGAATGAGCACAGAACTAGATTTTGAACTGATTTTGGGGAGTAAGCATATCCCAGAAGCAGCTGCCGAGTTGATTGACTTGGAGAACGGTGCTAATAGTCACGCAGGTGCAGGTAGGGAAATCAGGGAGGACCGTAAGCCAGTGTTAATTCGCTGTCACCTCACCAGTGTTCGCTTACTATTTTGCATGTATGTTGAAAGCAGTAGGTTGTTTCAGGCGGACTCTGAGTTCAGTAATCATTTGCATAATTAAAGAATGGAAACCATTTGATTTGTTGAGCACCCACCATTAGGTGCTTAGAGCAAACACCTACAGTTTTCATTTCTTTTCATTTTCACTCCAATTTCTCACCCATTTTTTTTTAAAAATAAACTAATACAAAAGTGAAGTTGAATTAACTACCAACTAAAGTCTTGATAATCTACAACTGCTTGTCAAAATTATCTTAGTTCTTTTACATCTCTCTGATTTTTATTTTATTTAGACACATTTGAAATGTGTAAGAGCAAATCTTTTCAGAAAATTTAATTATGAAGCAAGTTTACCAAAAATGTGCTTCATAGCACATTAGTTCCTAGAATTGAATTGTGAACAAACTCTCAGTGGTCAAGTAGCTATTGTTTTTGATCATATATAGGAAATTAACATATGTTTCTTGTATGGCTTATAATGCAGATTAAAAGTTCTGAGAATTAAATAAAATAAGCCTAATCAAATCAAAACAGAAGAAAACAATTACAGACAATATCCTAAAATTCTGTTTAACTTTGTTTAATCAAAGTAGTACCCATATGGATACTTATGACCAACTGGACTCTATCCCTTTCTAAAGAACCCTAATGCCCTTTGAAAATGGCACCAGCCCTGTGTAGGTTTATTGGAACTATCAGCTAGGAGTTCACTTTTTAAAAAATCAGTTTATCAAGGGACAGTGTTTGCTATGTGTGAATAAGGGCACGTAACCAAAAAACCTAACTCAATGCTTCCCCAGCCTTTTCCACATCCTGGCACTCACGTAAAACAATTTGTTCAGCATTCTGGGCTATATAAATGAGGCTGATCATATCTGTCTCTAGTCTCACAACCCTGCTCAGACACCCGAAGGACGAAGGTGCCTCAGATCTCTTCACCCTCTTATAGCAGTGCTTGTACATAGGATACAACATACAACAGACATAACAGTGCAAATGTGTGAGGACTTCTGCTCCAATTGATACACCCATTGTTTCTGAGACTTCTTTAGACACCAAGTCATTTTTCTAATCCTCTAAATACTTGTAAATATTAAGTGGCACTAGTAGCCCACAGAAGCCCACTGGCCAATTCCACTGTGAGGATCGTGGGAATCGCACTGTGTGTACAGCACAGTCGCTGCTCTCACAGAACATACAATCTCTGATGACCTCCATGCTTCTGCTTGGATTCGGACACAGCTTGACCACTACGAGTCATCGATTTATGCAAAGTGTTGTGCAAAATAAATTCAACATTGACGATGACTGATATGATGGCCTGCTCTGTTGAGAGTGTGGGGAAGCATGAAGGCAGTGTTTTACTGTCTGTGTTCTCACATTGACTGTTCTGATGGTATGCCTATTAAAATTATTGCCTTTAACCAGTGTTGAGGATATATTTTTCTTTCTAGTTTTTAAACTACTCTACAATCTATAAAATTGTTCCTTTGATTCTTTATAAAGATTTTAGATGAAAAGTAAACTCGGGGTTGGATATTACCTGGAAAATCGCTTCCTCTCCCCTCGTTTTATTAATCAGGAGTAGTTAGGACGCTAGTAAGCACACAGTAAAGACATTGGGTCTTCATCAAATATTTACCAACAGGCTACTTGCTTTCAAAACGGCACAGAATTTGCTTGAGATTCTGGCTCTGATGTTTGCTATGTGTGAATAAGGGCACTTAATTCAGAATTATGGTGACAATTACATGGAATAATGTGTGTTAAGGGGTTTAGCACAGTGCCTGGCTTATACTAATCATTCAACAAGCAACAAGCATAACTAAGAAAAATTAAAGATTACTATGTGCCTATTCTGGTTGTCACAATATGACAAAAATTAAAAACCACAATCCCTTTGGTGATAGGTTAAAAAGATTAAAGGGAAAGAAAGGAGTCTGAAAGAGTCTTGGCTGAGAGATGATCAGCTTCTAACTAGAGCAGTTAGTGTAGAATTATTCTATGCTAGAATACATTCTAACTAGAGCAATAGCGTAGAAGAGAGTCTGTGGATTGGGATGACTGGACAGTATAAAATCGAGAAGTGGTGTCCAAAACATGAGATCCCAGAGGTGGCCTGTGTGATTTGCCGAGCTGGACTGCCCTTTCTGTGGTCAGTTGGAACATCAGATTCAGCAGTTATTTTAAAACTGTGACACTGTAAATAAGTTCCCATGGCAGCATCCACAATGATTACATTCCTCGTAAGTTTCTTCGGAAGACTAAAAGTGACTAAAGGCAGCAATCTACATAAATCTATCATTTATTAGTCTTTATTAAAGTTCATGCCCCATGTTCTGTAATTCTTTTCAGACACCTGTCTTTTTTGCTTCAAGCTTTCATATTCACTTGCTTGTAATACTTGGTAATATCAAGCAATCATATGAACCTTGTGATGGCTGTCTATGTTTGGAGGATTCAAACAATAATTTATGGTTTTATGGAGAATAGGAGGAAGAAAGAAGAAAGAAAGGAGAAGTATTTGTTGACTGTTCCATAAGCCTGAAACAGTTGTCTACTCTCCAACTAAAAATTTTTAATGTTATACTTTTTCAATTACAAAGCATATGATTGAAAGACGGATTTTAGGGCTGATTTTTAGTGTTATCTGGTGACTACAGACACACTATGGTCAAAGCCTAGTGCAAGTTGAAGGCCTAACAGGTAAGAGTAATTTCATTTCCGTAAATAGGTTTCCTTCTTGTTTCTAGATGATAGAAATAGATTTCCTTCCTTGAAGTTATTCTTGTACTACTAAGTAACTGGCGAGATTCAGTTGAGGTTCTGCTACAGAAATTTAAAAAGACATATTATGGAATCATGGTGACTCCTCTATGAGCCCCAAGGCCATCTTTTCTCTGTGTCAGTCTCCATCTCTGTGTTTCTGTGCCCAATGTTCAGATAAAGCAACTTAAATACAAAGAAATTACAGCTCCATTAATAAAGAGATGTCAAGATCAAGCACGTAATTCTATTTCTTGTGTGATACATATCCTTCCTTGTCACAATTTTTCACTTAGGGAGGCACCTTAATTGCTTTGGGACACTACAGTGGCAATTAGTGCATCCTAGTCACACCCGGGATATTGCTGCAGGATAGTCCACCAAATAATAATCATAAGAGATCATATAAGTGCTTTGTACACTGTTTTCTGTAATATTCTCAGAACATGTTTTTAGTTTTTTGAATCATAAGTTTTTTTTCAAAAATTTAATCCATATGGCCAGTTTAAGAAAGAGATTCTTTATCAGTATAAAGTGGATTTCAGAGTCACTGGGAGGACTGAAAACACAGTCTACACTTTGCTTTTGGGAACTCCCAAACATACCCCTGAGGGACGACTGCACCTTTCACTCTCAGAAGCCCCTGCTGGAGTGAGAAGCCACTAGTTGTATGGCCAGCTCCAGCATCACTCTGTCTCTGATAAAATGTGTGTCTAGGAATTGTGTCACCTGCACCTTGCCTCTTTTCCCATGTAGCTCAGTTTCAAATCCAAGCCTCAAAAGACAGCATTGATCGGATTTTTCTACCTAAAATGATATCCAGAACTTCAGTGGCAGCAGATCTGAGAAGTGCAGCACTGCCCACACGGTCTTAGTGAGGAAGGCCCCTAGGATGTAGCTGTAACTGAACAGCTCCTCAGAGTCAGCTGCATGCTCACTAAATCATCTACTCCTCACTGCCACCAGGAGAGATACAGGTAGCATTCCCATTTTATAGATGACACCAAGGCAAGCCAGGTCACATCCCTGTGTAGGGTCACACAACTAAAAGAAAGCCAAGGCTGGGTGCAGTGGCTCATGCCTGTAATCCCAGCACTGTGGGAGCCCAAGATGGGCAGATCACGAGGTCAGGAGATCAAGACCATCCTGGCTAACACGGTGAAACCCCGTCTCTGCTAAAAACACAAAAAATTAGCCAGGCGTGGTGGCAGGCGCCTGTAATCCCACCTATTCGGAAGGCTGAGGCAGGAGAATTGCTTGAACTCAAGAGGTTGAGCTTGCAGTGAGCCAAGATTGCAGCACTACACTCCAGCCTGGGTGACAGAGAGAGACTCCATCTCAAAAATAAGTAAATTAATTTAAAAAAATTTAAAAGAATAAAAGAAAGCCAAACAAGCATTATAACCTGGACATGCTGCCCCCTGAGTCTTCACTCTGCACCTCTCACTGGGCTGTCCCTGCAGAGACTCACAGGGACTGTTCCTGTGTATGGAAAGTCACTGCAATATGTACAGGTGTGTGTGTATACTCAAAGTCATTTCTATATGGTTTACTTTCTGTATTACTCCATTCTCATACTGCTAATAAAGGCATACCAAAGACTGGGTAATTTATAAAGAAAAGAGGTTTAGTTGGCTCAAAGTTCAGCGGGGCTGGGGAGGATACAGGAAACTTACAATCATGGCGAAAGGGGAAGCAAACACGTCTTTCTTCACATGGCGGCAGCAAGGAGAAGTGCCGAGCAAAAGGGGGAAAAGCCCCTTATAAAACCATCAGATCTTGTGAGAACTCACTCACTATCACGAGAACAGCATGAGGGTAACCACCCCCACGATTCAATGACCTCCCACCGAGTCCCCCAACAACATGTGGGGATTATGGGAGCTACAATGCAAGTTGAGGTTTTGGTGGGGACACAGGCCAACCGTATCACTTTCCCATGCCTGTTGGCTATGATCAAAGTCAACATACGGTAAAGGGAGAACAACGAGAAAGAAAACCTGGAAATCTAGGTTTTAGTCCAGGTTCTCGTCTATGAGGTGGGTTAGGAGAAACGAAATTACATGGCCTTTGTTTCTCTTTTAGGCAGATGGGATAAATCAGCATATTCCAGAGGATTCTTCATGAAATATTATTCTGAAGATGTTCCTCAGAAAAATAGTTCTATGACTACATAAAAGTGCAAAATGCTGTACAATACACTGAGCTCTTAGAAATTTACAATCACAGGCATTTTAAAGCACTAAGTATAGCAAAAAAAGAAAAGGTTTAGATTTCTTCAACTCAGATTTTTTTAATCCTATTTAATGATACACCATCTTTTTTCATTTAATATCCCTTAGAAATAGAGGTAAAAGATCGTTAAAGGTCTTTGTCAAAGGCAAATGATTGTAATGACTTTTTCCAAGTACTCAACATAATCACAGCATGCATTAGTGAGGACTATTCTGGTTGCAAGAAACATGAATCCAGTCCAACTACTTTAAGTAAAGAACATTCAATAGACGATTACATGAGCTTTACATGAAAATGAAGGCGAGGGAAGCCACAGAGTATCAGGAATAAAGTGAACACAGCAGAGACATAAGAAGGAGGCTGTATTGTCATCTTACATCTCTGTTTTCTTGTGTGTGCCCAAGCTTGGAGGAATCTTTTTCTTGGTTCACGTGACTGGAAGCATGGCTGCAGTCATTCCAAGTTAACATGTTCTTGTTCAGTCTTCTGGAAAGACACTCAATAAAATCTTTCTTGGCTCCAATGTAACATTTTTATGGAAAGAACTAATTTGAATCAGGTGTCCATCCCTGGGCAAATTGCTTGTGGCCAGAGAGATAAGGTCATCATTTAAAAACACAACTCCTCTTATTGTAACATGTAAATACACTAAGGAAATGCAAGCCAATACCCAGAAATGGGGGAGTGAGCTGGGCACAGACCACGATAGCTATGAATGTTTGGTTAATACTGGATTTTATTGGCCAAGTAGCTCTATTTTGGTCATTGGTAAGGACTGTTAAACCAATTCTGCTCCAAATTCAAATTTGGGTTCAAAGATTTTTACATTTAGTATGAAGCTTAAATATGTAGTCTTGAAGGAATTTACTGTTAACAAGAAAAAGAATGGAGTAACTGGCCTGTCTCAAAGTGGTGTCGTATGACTTCCATGATTGATCTGAAACAACACTGATTGATCCAAAGCAACACTGAATGTCACGGTGTATTTGCGAAGTACTTAACTCTAAAGATAATTAATTCTCTCCTTGTGCCTTAATTTAAGTCTTTGGAACCATGGCTTTAAAGATCTCACTCGATTTTCCAGGCAATAGGCAAGAACTAATGGATGTTTTATGAGTCTGTTGGAGACCAGTCAACCACGGCTGCTCCATTCTATTTTATTGTTGGCTTATCACCAGCTTGGCCATCGCAGAGAAAAATGAGATTCAACTAAACTTCTTAATGGCAAGAATTTAATCTGTGAAGTCAGTACATGTACTGGAGTAAATTTTGTATCAGGAATATATTCTTTCCAGATTCATATTATTTGTACCTTCTCTAGGAAGTGAAAAAGTTTGTTCTCAAACTCAAGATGATACTATTAATTTCATTAAGTGAACTTAATAGGTAAATTAGTCACATTACTAAAATAGATAAATTTGTCACATAGATTATGCTTCTGGGAAAGAAAATAGCCATTCTAGAATGTTTAAAGATGCCCTTCTTTATCTCTCAGCTTTCTTACAAACCTGATAATTTAGGGTAACACACATATCCTGTGAATAGACCAGATTCCCTAGAAGACAAATTCTATCAAGGGCGTGCGTCAGTGTGATTAAGAGTATTATTTTCTACCTTCTACATCTCTTTTTAACCCATACCTCAAGCATCTATTTCTCTCTGCACAAGCTTCACCCCACCTTACACATCTCAAATTAGCATGAGCAATTTAAAAGGCTCCCGATTAGGTGGCTTAGGACCAAGAAAATGATTGACAGACATGAATCCCAGTGAGGGGAGCTGGACTTTAGCTTTGCTCCTGAAATGAAACTGCATTTCAAATTACAGTTTTTGTAATCACCAGAATAATAATAACATTAATGAGTTCTTCCTATTTGCTAAGTTCCATGTGAGTCTGCGTGTATATTGTCTTTTTTCATCTCATCTGCACAATCACCCAGTGACGCAGGTATTCTTGTTCCTATTTTAAAAACCAGGAGCCTTGGTTATGATGAAGTAAAAAGCCTGGGCAAGGTGACATCGATGTACATGACAGAAACAGGACCGGAACTTAAGACTGACGCCGAATTCCAGGTTAGAGAATGGAAGGAGTTAACACACTTAAATTAAATACCTTCTGGGTGTTCTGTGCTTTGTCTCTGACCTGATGGATTCCTAGAGCTCTTGCCCTTATGAAACCTGCCTGTGCCTTGCTTTTGTGTCCTGGCCTTTCTCTAAGGTGTGGACTGAAGTCCTGTTCCAGACCCCGTCACCGTTCCTTAGGTCAATTACCTACATACACACATGCTGTGCGGGACATCCAGACCCCTGTAATGATCACAGGTTCATTTCTAGTCCCTTTGCTGATGGAAACAGCAGCCCAGTTTGCTTTGGCTTGAATATCCATGAGGATAACTGGATATTGTCTTTGTTATCAGATTTCCTGGACACTTTCTCTTAGCACCACACTCCTCAATTCTGTCCTCCAAGAGGAGAGAAAACTTTAAATTTATCATCTAAACTTTGAGACTTGAGAGTCAAAGGATGTGCTATTAACTAATAATTAGGCTGTATTGGATCCTTGAGAGTCAAAGAGTGTGCTATTAACTAATAATTATGCTGGGACCACAGATCTGTATTGGATCCTTGAGAGTCAAAGAGTGTGCCATTAACTAATAATTATGCTGGGACCACAGATCTGTATTGGATCCTTGAGAGTCAAAGAGTGTGCCATTAACTAATAACTATGCTGGGACCACAGATCTGTATTGGATCCTTGAGAGTCAAAGAGTGTGCCATTAACTAATAATTATGCTGGGACCACAGATCTGCATTGGATCCTTGAGAGTCAAAGAGTGTGCCATTAACTAATAATTATGCTGGGACCACAGATCTGCATTGGATCCTTGAGAGTCAAAGAGTGTGCTATTAATTAATAATTATGCTGGGACCTCAGATCTGCATTGGATCTGTCCTGAGGAACACACAGTACAAGGTTTCTCTACTTTTGGACACTCTAATCTCAGAGGGCAACACTAAGTATAGGTCCCACCTGATGTCTCTTTGCTTGGAATTTCTATCGTTAATCATTATTTAATATTTTACAACAATCATAGTTACTACATGTATTGGCCTATATTAGTCATATAAAGCATTATGCTAAGTCCTTTATATGTAAATGGCTCCTCCTCACATAAAATATTGAAGAGTATTGTAATTGTGCCCAATTTTTATATACGGCAAAGTAATGGTTAGAAATTAGTTCTCTGGTGCCAAGCTAGATTTCTTTTTTCTTTTTGTTTTTCTTTTTTTTTTTTTTTTTTTTTTTTTGAGATGGAGTCTTGCTCTGTTGCCCAGGCTGGAGTGCAGGGGCGCGATCTCGGTTCACTGCAAGCTCCGCCTCCCCGGTTCCCGCCATTCTCCTGCCTCAGCCTCCCCAGTAGCTGGGACTACAGGCGCCCGCCACCACGCCCGGCTAATTTTTTTTGTATTTTTAGTAGAGACGGGGTTTCACCGTGTTAGCCAGGCTGGTCTCGATCTCCCGACCTCGTGATCTGCCCACCTCAGCCTCCCCAAGTGCTGGGATTCCAGGCGTGAGCCACCGCGCCGTGCTGGTGCCAAGCTAGATTTCTGTACCTTGTAGTGTGAAGCCTTGGGGATTTTGACAAAATTAAGAATATTGCAGGTGTTGATTGTACTTCCAAGACATATTCTACCCACCTAACAAGATGAATAACATAGTTCTTTTCTCATAAGACAGTCACACCACTTGCTCCAGTAGAAGAGGTAGTGGGCCAGAGCCCCTGAAGTACGTGGTGAAATTCTTGTCACAAGTGTTGCCTCCAGGAAACAGGCTTCAATCGACATTTTTTCTCAAGGACAGCGGAAAACAGTGCGCACTGTAAGATCAGAGACAGGAGAAAATTGGGCTGATTGCACGACAGCAAATATCTCACAGGAGATACTTGGAGCTCAGGGGAGGACGAGCAGCTATTGCCAGAGGAGATACTGCCTGTGACCCGCAGTGCGAGCCAGGACACAGACACCAAGGACAATCGTGCTGCCTCCACTGAGGAGCTCTGATATACGCCCTGGAGCAAGGCCATGTTCCTCGGTGATGGCACCAAGTCAGACCTATTGCTGCTCCTCCCTGCCAGCCCCAGCCCTGAGCTCACTCTACAAGATCTGCCACATCACCTATGTGTGTTGGTTACACAAAGCCCGCCTTTTCACCACTCACAGGTTCACACCTGCCAACATATGAAGTACGCATATTTACATGTGATTTTCTTTTCCGCTTAGCATGTTTACTTTTAAAGGAGGAATACCTTGAAAACACCCTGACTGTTGTTCTGCCAAGCATCATTAATGTACTTCATCTCAATGCCATTTTATTATTCAGATTCGAGGAACACCCTTAATATTTTACCAGAGTAAGATGTGTTTTTGCCATCACGAAGTATCCAGAGGGTCTGCCAAAGAGAGTTTACACAGGAAACTCATGAAATTTAAGACATGTCATAGAGAAGAACGTGGTTAAATCAGGAATCAGGACTTCCATACCACCTGCTCCCATTGTTTACTTCACATGAAGCGATGGATCAAAATGAAGTGAAAACTAAAGAGAGAAAACATACAGTGTCATTGAAACATGTTTCCAGTGTCAAGGACTATGTAAACCATCCGCCTCCTCTTAAGGCGTTAGACTGAATCCAGTACTTTCAAGTTATCTTTCCGCAATGGTTTTGGATACACTGATGTCATTCGGTGATTCTTTATCCATATGACATATGCCGTTTTTCACTCATGAAAAGCATTGTTTAAGAAGTAAATTTAAATGATAATTCATGTTTAGGGAAGAAATGATACTGGTGCTACAGTGAGTCCTGCATCCTAACAGCCTTATGTAATTTCTGAAGGAAGTTTCACTGGATAAATCCACGTAGTTCATAAGAAATAGAGACTATTCCAATCATAACCCAAAACAAAAATGCCCACTCGAGAATGGGGACTGTAGTTTAATTAGATTATACTTTATATACAGCATCAGGAAGAAATGTTACAAATACAAACATTTGAATTTTGGAAAGAATATTTAATATTTTATTGTTGCCCCAATGACTAGAGAATAGATGCCAAAGTGCCTTAGCATATTTCCAGGCACGTCGTCCTCCAAATGCAAAATACCTTAATATCCTCAGTTACATTGGCTGACGCCAAAGGTGAGAAACGTAAAATGTGATTAGACAATCACACCATAACTAAATCCAGTTTTGTTTCAATTCATGTTCTATGCTGTTTCCACTATGTAGTTTTTAAGTCAATTAGAGTTATGAGTTATCTATAAACAGTTGATATTATCAGCTTGTCATATTTAAAGTATTTTGTGTCTCAACAAGATCCTGAGTTCCTGGAGAGAAGGCACTGTAGTCTATTCACCTCAGCCTAGTCAGTCCCCTTAAATACACAGCACAAGTGTGAAAAAATAGAGGAAAATAGACAGTCATAATTGTAATATTTTAGTCCTCTGTTTAACAAATGTTTATTGAGTGCTGACCATATACCCAAGCACTGTTCCAGGCAGTGAGGACGCAGTGGCCTATGGAAGATGCTCTTGAGGAATTCATGATTGATCAAGCACTGTCCCAGGCAGTGAGCACGCAGTGGCCTATGGAAGATGCTCTTGCGGAATTCATGATTCATCAAGCACTGTCCCAGGCAGTGAGCACGCAGTGGCCTGTGGAAGATGCTCTTGCGGAATTCATGATTGATCAAGCACTGTCCCAGGCAGTGAGGACGCAGTGGCCTATAGAAGATGCTCTTGCAGAATTCATGATTGATCAAGTACTGTCCCAGGCAGTGAGCACGCAGTGGCCTGTGGAAGATGCTCTTGCAGAATTCATTATTAATCAAGCACTGTCCCAGGCAGTGAGGATGCAGTGGCCTATAGAAGATGCTCTTGCAGAATTCATGATTGATCAAGCACTGTCCCAGGCAGTGAGCATGCAGTGGCTTATAGAAGATGCTCTTGAGGAATTCATGATTAATCAAGCACTGTCCCAGGCAGTGAGCATGCAGTGGCCTATAGAAGATGCTCTTGCGGAATTCATGATTGATCAGCTCATTCATTCTTTCAAAGATACTTATTAAACACTCACTATATGCTGGGAACTGTGCTATCACTGGGAATGAGAGGGAGAACTTAGTTAACTTCCTACCTCGAGAACCTTGTAGTGCATTAGGAGAAGTAAATAAATGAGTAGATCACCACACTTTCTTCAGTGTTGGGATAGGGATAAATATGAGGCTTTAGGAAACACATAAGATGGGCTGCTAATCCACATGTGGGCAGAGACAGGAAAAGAAATGCTTTCTGGGGAGTCTGGTGCTGGCATAGGAAGTCCTAGACTACCATCCAGGCAGGAGCAACGGAGAAGGTAGATTTGTGGTGGCTGGGAGTGGGCGGTGAGTCCAAGCCAACTCAATGGCATGTGCAAAGGTGAATATGGACAGATAGCATGCTCCATTATAAGAAATAAAAATAGCTAAACATAGCTGGATAACAGGGAAATAAAGCCCAGTGTAAACAAGTTTGAAGCTGCAACGTGAAGGTGGGGGCCAGATCGCAAAAGCCCTGCATCCTTGTGAGGCACTTTGGATGTTTTCTAGAGGGTCATTGGAAGCCATGATCACTGCAGACAAAATGTTAGTAAACGGTAGTCTGATGTTTAAATAAGTGTGCACATTTTCTCAAATTCCATAAATACTTTTTGAAAAATTCTTGTACTTAAAACATTATATCAGACTCCATACAGAACAAAAACCAACAATTTATTTTAAATCTTGTCCTCCGGTAACACACACTTTGCTAGGGGCATGAGCTGAGCACACAGATAAGTACATAGTGACAGAATATAAAACTCCAAGAATGAGACAAGTCTTAATGGAGAGGAAGAATGCACGTAATTTTGATGAAAAAAGGAAACTTCAGGGTTGAGTTCGAATTAAGACTTGACGGATGGATTTTAACAAAAAGGGTTGGAGTAGAGGAACCATCATGAACAACAGCATTAATGGAGACAAATTGCAAAGCAAGAGTCATGAATCAGCCGGGAGTCCAGTTTGGGCCTGAGTGTGTATAGTGTGTTGATGTTGGCTCGCACTGGGGTTTTGTTTCTCCCTCCCTTCTGCCCGGAAGCCTCTGCTGAAACTTAGCGTGGTTGGCTTCCTCTTTACATTCAGATCTTAGCTCAAATGTCTGTTCTGGAGAAAGGCCATCACTGGCTAACTATCTGAAATGGATCCTTCTCTCCTCATTCGTCCTCTAGTGCATCATCCTGTTTTGTTATTCTTTTAGCTGTTTGTCATCAACCCCTCCTTTTTGTAATGTAAGTGAGATGGAAGTGGAAGCTCATATGTGATGTGTGTCACTACTGTAACTATAGACAATGCAGTAGGCCCTCAGTACATATGTATATGATATTAAATGAAATCAATGAGTGACTAAGTAGATAAGATGCTAAAACAGGTGGGGGTCATAGCATAGGAAGGTGGTATGCGGCTGGACGCGCTGGCTCATGCCTGTAATCTCAGCACTTTGGGAGGCCGAGGCAGGTGGATCATGAAGTCAAGAGACCGAGACCATCCTGGCCAACATGGTGAAACCCTGTCTCTACTAAAAATACAAAAATTATCTGGGCTTAGTGGTGCGCACCTATAGTCCCAGCCACTCAGGAGGCTGAGGCAGGAGAATTGCTTGAACCTGGGAGGCGGAGGTGGTAGTGAGCCGAGATCGCGCCACTGCACTCCAGCCTGGCGACAGAGTGAGACTCTGTCTCAAAAAAAAAGAAAGAAGAAAGAAAGGTGGTATGCTGGCAGAAGTCATCACTAGAGCAGTGCCGATAGTGGCAGGTGGGGGTGGGAATTGTAGGGGAACAACCTGAATGGAGTTTTCTTTCTTGACACCTGGCAGCCACAGAGAGGTTGTGTTCAAGACTGGAAAGATTAGAGGGAAAGGGAACATATGGAAGATACCGCAATAGCTGTGGCAAAAGAAAGTGAGCCCTGTGGTGAGAGTTGTGGCGGGAGAATTACGGAGGGGCACACAGGGCAGCTATGCGAGTTGTGGCTGTGGCGGCAGAATTACGGAGGGGCACACAGGGCAGCTATGAGAGTGGTGGCAGGAGAATTACGGAGGGGCACACAGGGCAGCTAGAAGGTCAAGATTTCATAACATTCCACATGCAGAGCAAGGAAGAGGGAAAGAGAGCTCTCAAGTCCCCAGGATGAAGAGATGAGAAAACTGATTTCATGGCTTTTTTTGGTTTGCTTTTGAGATGGAGGCTCTGTCACCCAGACTGGAGTGCAGTGGCACAATCCTGGCAAACTGCAACCTCCACCTCCAAGGGTCAAGTGATTCTCCTGTCTCAGCTTCCAGAGTAGCTAGGAGTGCAGGTGCCCACCACCACACCTGGCTAATTTTTGTATTTTCAGTAGAGATGAGATTTCACCATGTTGGCCAGGCTGGTCTCGAACTCCTGGTCTCAAGAGATCCCTCTGCCTCGGCCTCTCAAAGTGCTAGGATTACAGGCATAAGCCACTGTGCTCGGCCCGAGTTCATGGCTATTTTTGCATCTGCAATGGTAGCAGCACCTTCACAAGATGATATCTATTTGGAAAATCAGCCACTGAGTCCAGGAGAGAGAAAGGGCTAAGACCCATCCATACCTGAACCTGGTTTGTGGCGATGTGTCCAGGCCTCCCACCATCTACCTAGTTTGAGAACCTCTCAAGAGTGGCTAGGGCTTCAACACTCATGATTTTATTGCACTTATTACCATTTTCTTTATATCTTTTTTTTTCAATTGACAGAAGCATTTAAGCTAAGCATTTAAGCATTTAAGCTCAATCTTGACATCACAAGCTGACATCACACTGATTAGACAGGTTAGGTAGCAAGTTGCTCAAGGTTGCACAACCGGTATGTAGGTATCACTGTTGGTTTGCTGGGCTTCAAATTTCTAAGCCCTCAGTAAGCTAAAGACAGGCAGTAAGGAAAGAAGAAAGAAGGAAGGAAGGGAGGGAGGGAGGGAGGAAGGAAGGAAGGAAGGAAGGAAGGAAGGAAGGAAGGAAGGAAGGAAAAAGAAAGAAAAGAGAGAAGGACATGTTTCAAAAAGGAATGAAAGCAAGTGTTTCAAATGCTGCAGGTAATCAATGAAAACAATAAGGAAATCAATGAAAATAACAGTCACTACATTTGGTAATTAAAATGTCATTATTGACCTTTGAGAGAATAATTTTTTAAGAGCAAGAGAATGGTAGAAATCAGACTGTATCCTGTAAAAAGAAAATTATTATGTCTATAAATGGAGATTCTAGAAAAAAGCTAAAACCAAAGTAATAATGAACTGAGTATTCATCTTAAATTCTCAATTAATTTTCATTACAAATTTTCATTCACAGATGCAATATGCACATACACATACATTAATGAGGCTGTAGTTCATTCTAATTTTTCAGAGTACTTTGTTTTCATTTTAATAGGAAGAGAGGGAAAGAGAGAGAAAGAATATTATAAGCAAGCTAATTTAAGATACGTGCTAAAGGAGTCAGTGCACTATACAGAACAAAGTTTAAAAGAATAACAAGACTTTCTTCAAAAATATAAGTTAACATCATGCAGAGAGTCCACCATTTATCTTCATTTCTGGGGTCAGAAGCTGAATTCAATTGTAATCCAAAACTTGGCAGTAGAATGACCTTTCAGGTGAGCTGCCCTAGTCTCTGAGATGTCCTTGGATGCTTCCTAGTCTAAATGTTAATGTTTTAAGAAATAAGACCTTATCTTTTTTGTTAGAATTCTCCTGCAATAGCTATTTTTCTGAGAAAAAAGTATTGGTTCATTTTGAATATGTATCCCCTTTTAAAAGGTAATATCTCTGTTTGACCCTAGTTTATAATTTTTGTGGCACATGAGGTAAGCTTAAATGTCATTGGATGTATATTTACATAAAATTCAATCTTATTTCTTTGGGGAAATGTAAGAAGTTCACTGGGTCTTAAACTTGCAAAAGATCCTGGTTCCCCAAGACAACAGCAGTGACAGATAAATTGGGTTTTCTGATCTGGAACTCCCCACAGGCTCCGGTGAAAATACACAGAGTAGAATGCCTGCTTTGAAGAATTTGTTGGCTAAAGTGCTTATTTCCATACTTTCCATAATGTCTACCCTGAATTATAAGATATTGAAAATTTTAAAATATCCCAAACTTTAACTTTATATTTGAATTTTTATGAATGCATAAATGAATTTGTAAAGAGAAATATGTTTTGTCCAAGAATTAGAGTCACTGAAAAAGAGAAAAATGTGAAGCTGTTTAAACATGGACATTTACTTAGAATATCTATGAAATTAATTTTTTGTGGCAGCAAATATGTTATTTAAACTTGTATGGAGCCCTAAAGATCTAATGTAAATGCCTTTAAAACTATCTAGACTCAATGGAATCAGAGAGGGAAGAACACATACTATTTCTCTGTGATTGATTGGCAGGTCTGGAGAAAGACAACATAACTGATTTTTAAAAAATATTGGCTTATATTACATTCTAGTCCATTGTAATTTACTAGAAAAAGCAAATTGAGCTTTATATTTTATTCTGTTGTGGCTCAAGGCCTAATTCTTGAAAGGAATTAGCTTCTTAAATAGGCAGGGAGTGTGAATAATTAAAAGTTATCATTTTAATCATTATCATAAAATGATCATTTCCAACATTCTGCCTTTTCTTTACATAGATGATCTCATTGGCCTTCAAGAACATAGTCATGTTTAGTTCCTATTTATTGACACCCATAGGCCACTTTGCACAAAGCTGCACGATGAGGCTCAAAATGAAAGGAACTGCTTCATTAAATTATTTCTATTTAATAAAAGGAAAATGTATTCGTAATAATGGTATCGTAATTGGATTCTCACCTGAGAGTAGCTTGTAAGAATTATTGCCTTATTTAGTTTTCCAAGCATTTAACATTTAATTCTTTGGTGCCATTCCTCCCACTACTCTGCTTTCTCCATGATCTAGATGGGATTGGCTTGCGTTCAGATCACCTGCAGCCTATCTGCTAGAGGTTAGCAGCTCCCTCATGACACCAGTTAACCACTGATTCACAAACAGAATATTTTATTTTCCAGTAAGTTAACATTGAAAAGCCGTTTTATCGTTAACATGCATAAAATTTTGTGCCAGATTAATGTTCTCCAAAATGTTTTTATTTCAGAACTTCATGTAATATAACATTTCCCCATAATATTTCTATTGTCTCATTTTAGTCCTAATCTCACCGTCATCTCCGATAAGTACCAAAATCTTATATTTAACGGCCAATCCAGCCAGTGTCATCTCAATTTTTACAGAGTCAATGGATTTCAATTCGTTTCTTCTATCTCTTCTGTATTTTAGGCATAATGTTGGCATGTATGAATTTCAGAACAAGTGCATTTTTTTTTTTTTGCAGACCAAATGAACAAATTATTTTTAAATTCCTGGGGAATTTTTCAACTTTTCTCTCTGTGTTTTTGATACCCTGACTCTGATTAAACTATTTTGTCTTAAAAACTCTGGTATTTGTGATGGTTACGCATTTCCTTTCCAGGAATACTATTACGGTTTATGTTTGGTGTGGCTAAGCTAAACTTAATTGTGAAAGGCTTGTCACATAAATGTCCTATTCTAAACACTCTGGTGTCTATCACAGGCATCGTAAAAGACAAGCAGTCCAGCCAAAGGGATTTGGCACTTGGATAAATACATGAGCTTTGGTCTAAAATGTTTCTTTGTTCTAGCCACATCTGTAGTTTTGTTCAGTATATTAAAATGACTTATTAGTATGGGCTTAGAACAGAAATCGCATTTGAAACTTTGAAAGTACTTATCACCCTTTAATCAGCTTCCTCTAAAATCCGCGTAAAAGCCACGGAAGCTCAGTGCAATCACTTTGAAGTTTCCTCTCACCTCTTACAGATCAAGTGACTGGGGGAAAAGTGGGATTTTCACTCCGAGTATCAGATCGATAAGCGTGAATGGAATGCTGGAGTACTGGAACAATGCTGGCCATTTATATTGCTTCAGGACATCGCTAGATAGGCTGATATAAAGAAAGAAAAAGCAAAAGGCAAAAAGCCTTCTCTGGTATTTCCAGGGTCGGAAGCCATTTTTAGTTACTCCTTTGTTAAGGGCCTGACTTCAAGAAATGACTGTATAATCTTATGTGAGTAGAAAGATAAATATGAAATAAGGAACAGGAACATGGATTTTTCTATGAAAAAGACAGTAGCAAAAAGCTTGCAGCACGAGTTGTCACACAAAGGGAAGTCCAAATGGAGTGATGGAGAGTGGAGAGGAGTGAAAGGAGGCTAGGCCTTGGGTCTGGGTGAAGATGGGGTGACGCTGCACAGGGAAGGAGAAGATGGGGTGACCCTGCACAGGGAAGGAGAAGATGGGGTGACCCTGCACAGGGAAGGAGAAGATGGGGTGACGCTGCACAGGGAAGGAGAAGATGGGGTGACGCTCCACAGGGAAGGGAGGCTGGGCCTTGGGTCTGGGTGAAGATGGGGTGACGCTGCACAGGGAAGGAGAAGATGGGGTGACCCTGCACAGGAAAGGAGAAGATGGGGTGACGCTCCACAGGGAAGGAGAAGATGGGGTGACGCTCCACAGGGAAGGGAGATTGGGCCTTGGGT
The DNA here is from genome assembly GCF_029289425.2 of Pan paniscus. Taxonomy (NCBI): domain Eukaryota; kingdom Metazoa; phylum Chordata; class Mammalia; order Primates; family Hominidae; genus Pan; species Pan paniscus. The sequence goes on along the minus strand of NC_073252.2, from coordinate 186,575,794 downwards.
CTGGGTGAAGATGGGGTGATGCTGCACAGGGAAGGAGAAGATGGGGTGACGCTCCACAGGGAAGGGAGATTGGGCCTTGGGTCTGGGTGAAGATGGGGTTACCCTGCACAGGGAAGGAGAAGATGGGGTGACTCTGCACAGGGAAGGAGAAGATGGGGTGACCCTGCACAGGGAAGGAGAAGATGGGGTGACCCTGCACAGGGAAGGAGAAGATGGGGTGACCCTGCACAGGGAAGGAGAAGATGGGGTGACCCTGCACAGGGAAGGAGAAGATGGGGTGACGCTGCACAGGGAAGGGAGGCTGGGCCTTGGGTCTGGGAGAAGATGGGGTGACCCTGCACAGGGAAGGTAAGTTGGGCCTTGGGTCTGGGTGAAGATGGGGTGATGCTGCACAGGGAAGAAGACGATGGGGTGACGTTGCATAGGGAAGGAGAAGATAGGGTGACTTTATTTGCATGTTACTAATTATCTTAATGTGTGCCTTTATGGCTTTGCGTTTTATATGTTGCTTAAGAATGTCTTACCAATTTCCAACTATCACAACCATTTGCCTATATTTTCTTATAATACTTCTACATTTTGCTTTCTAACATATATGGCTCTTTAAAGTTATTTTGGGGTGGGTTATTTCCAAATTAGGAGAATAAGACGATTTGGAGCACAAATAAGAGAAAATACAGGAGCTGCCATTTTGTGAAATTCTGTCTGGAGCCCAGCATTGAAAGATTTGTCTCTCATTGATAACATCTTTATTGATGCTTGGAGGTTATGAAAACAGCACCATGATCTGAAAAAGGGAAACTACACAGAGCTGAAGTGCTGGGCAAAGGGGCACAGTATGATATAGTGTAGGAGATCGCTCCATAAAGTGGTGTTCATAGGTTAATAGTTCATGGTTTAATTAGTACATTCAAAGTGTACAATGTTGACTACCAGAACACAAACAGATACATAGATTTTGTAAGCATAAATGTGATTCATTTTTTACAGATATACAGTTTACCCTTGAACAACGCAGGGGTTAGGGTCACTGGCCCCTCACATACCCTAAAATCTTTGTATACCTTTTGACTTCTCAAAAACGTAATTGCTAATAGCCTACTGTTAACTGGAAGCCTTACAGATAACATAAGCAGTCAATTAACACACGTTTTCTAGGTTATATGTATTAGATACTATCTTCCAATAAAGTAAGCAAGAGAAAATAAAATATTTTTGAGAAACTCAAAAGGAAGAGAGAATGTATTTACTACTTATGAAATGGAAGTGTATCACCATAAAGGTTTGCATCCTTGCCTTGATCACCTTGAGTAGGCTGAGGAGGAGGAAGAAGAAGGGTTGGTCTTGCTGTCTCAGGGCTGGCAGAGGCAGAAGAAAACTCACAAATAAGTGGACCCATGCAGTTCAAGCCCATGTCAAGGGTCAACTATATATCTTTCTTCACCTTTGTGGCATTAAGTTGTAATATGTGAGAAGTCTATCATGCAGGCAGTCTGTATATTCCTGCAGTTTCTTCCTCTTGGCTCCATACTGTGTTTGATAGGCACCACAGCCTAGCCAGAGAAATGGAAATTTGGTCCCCAGTTCTAATTGTGAACGTAAAAAGAGTGAGGCCACAAGAGTATTCAACAATCAGAATGCAAATCTAAGCCAAACTTAGGCAGAAGCTATGCCCTCAGATCAGTGGATGGTGTTTCTTAGGGGGTAATAGGTACTAAAGTGCTCCTCTAAGCTCTAGAATCTTTACTCTATTAGTAAATATGACTTGGAGGACAAAATAGATAGCAGTTGGGGCCCTACCCTTTGACTGTAAGCTTTGCTATATTCTACATCTCACGAACCAGATTGACTCAGCTAAAGAAGTTACCTGTGTCTACCAGTTGACGTGTGTCATCAGATTGAGTTTGTCTTACTCTGTTTTCTGTAGCTATAACAAAATACCTGAGACTGAGTAATTTTAAAGAAAATACGTTTATTTACTTTATGGTTTTGGAGGCTGGGAAGTCCAAGAGCATGGAGCTGACATCTTGCAAGGGCCTTATTGCTGTGTCATAATATGGTGGAGGACATCACATGGCAAGAGGGCAAGAGCATGTGTGTCAACTCAGCTCTTTCTTTCTCTTCTTATAAAGCCTCCAGTCCCATTGTGGGGGCCCCACCCTCAGGACCTTATTAATCCTAATTACCTCTTAAATGTTCCACCTCCAATCAACGTATAAATTTAGGGATTAAGATTCCAACACATAAAATTTTGGGGACACATTTAAACCATAGTACAGTGGAAAAACAAAAAAAGAATCAAAGCTGATATGAAATCTGGTTATAATTGATAGGAATTCTTAATAAGAGATAAATCTGGATCTAAACTGTTTCTTATTGTGATGATTTAAGATGAACATTATAAAATCTTGTCTCTAAATTTGACAAAAATTTGATATTTGTATATGTGTTATTTCTTGAATTCTTATAATTTTTCTTTCCATAAAAGAGCAGAGCTGGACTATCTTAAATAGCAACTATTATTATGGCTTGAATTTCTCTACTCTGCATATAGAAAAATGATATAAGAAATTTTATGTTAGTTGGAGAATAACCTCCTAATGAGTACCATTTCAAAAGTGGTTGATAGCTAATGTTTATGCTAATAATTTATATCAAATTTACTCATATCTCTAATCTCTAAAATAAATTGATTTTAGATGTGTATATAATTTATAGGTATATGAAAATGTAACCTATATAGCACCTTAAAATTTTGAAAATGCATTATTCTAAATTTTAAAAGTTCCTTGAGATCAAGAAATACATTGATCTTTACTCTTTCTCACTTATTACCTGATAAAGCCTACACCTAACATATCTATAAGATACATAAAGAATATTATTTCTAACTAAATCTCAGTGTTAGACATTGTCAAATTTTAATTAGCAAATCTCTTACCCTATCTTTATTAGTTCTATTCGAAACTACCATTAGAGAATAGTATAAACAGCTCTATGCAAATAAACTAGAAAATCTAGAAGAAATGAATAAATTCCTGGACACATACACCCTCCCAAGACTAAACCAGAAAGAAGGAGAATCCTTGAATAGACCAATAACAAATTCTGAAATTGAGGCAGAAATAGCCTACTAACCAAAAAAGCTCAGGTCCAGATGGAGTCACAGCTGAATTCTACCAGAGGTACAAAGAGCAGCTGTTGCCATTCCTTCTGAAAGTATTCCAAACAACAGAAAATGAGGGACTCCTCCCTAACTCATTTTATGAGGCCAGCATCATCCTGATACCAAAACCTGGCAGAGACAAAATAAAAAAAGAAAATTTCAGGCAAATATCCCTGATGAACATCGATGTGAAAATCCTCAATAAAATACTGGCAAACCGAATCCAGCAGCACATCATAAAGCTTATCCACCACCATCAAGTCAGCTTCATCCCTGGGATGCAAGGCTGGTTCAACATATGCAAATTAATAAACATAATCCATCACATAAACAGAACCAATGATAAAAACCACATGATTATCTCAGTAGATGCAGAAAATCCCTTCAATAAAATTCAACACCTCTTCTGATAAAAACTCTCCATAAACTAGGTATTGATGGAATATATCTCAAAATAATAAGAGCTACTTATGACAAATCCACAGCCAATATCATACTGAATGGGCAAAATCTGGAAGCATTCCCTTTGAAAACCGCCCAAAGACAAGGATGCCCTCTCTCACCACTCCTATTCAACATAGTATTGGAAGTTCTGGACAGGGCAATCAGGCAAGAGAAAGAAATAAAGGGTACTCAAAAAGAAAGAGAGGAAGTGAAATCTCTGTTTGCAGATGACATGAATGTATATTTAGAAAACCCCATCATGTCAGCCCAGAATCTCCTTAAGCTGATAAAGAGCTTCAGCAAAGTCTTAGGATACAAAATCAATGTGCAAAAATCACAAACATTCCTATACACCAATAATAGACAAACAGAGAGCCAAATCATGAGTGAACTCCCTTTCACAATTGCTACAAAGAGAATAACATACCTAGGAATACAACTTACAACATATGTGAAGGACATCTTCAAGAAGAACTACAAACCACTGCTCAAAGAAATAAGAGAGGACACAAATAAATGAAAAAAAATTCCATGCTCATTGATAGGAATAATCAATATCATGAAAATGGCCATACTGCCTAAAGTTATTTATAGATTCAATGCTATCCCCATCCAGCTACCATTGACTTTCTTCACAGAATTACAAAAAACTACTTTAAATTTCATGTGGAACCAAAAAAGAGCCTGTATAGCCAAAACAATACTAAGCAAAAAGAACACGGTGGGAGGCACCATGCTACAGGACTTCAAACTATACTACAAGGCTACGGTAACCAAAACAGCATGGTACTGGTACCAAAACAGCTATATAGACCAATGGAATAGAACAGAGGCCTCAGAATTACCACCACACATCTACAACCATCTGATCTTTGGCAAACCTGACAAAAAGAAGCAATGGGGAAAGGATTCCCTATTTAATAAATGGTGTTGGGAAAACTGACTAGCAATATGCAGAAAACTGAAACTGGACCCCTTCCTTAAACTTTATACAAAAATAACTCAAGATGGGTTAAAGACTTAAAAGTAAGACCTAAAACCATAAAAGCCCTAGAAGAAAACCTAGGCAGTACCATTCAGGATATAGGCATGGGCAAAGACTTCTTGACTAAAACATAAAATGCAATGGCAACAAAAGCCAAAATTGACAAATGAGATCTAATTAAACTAAAGAGCTTCTGCACAGCAAAAGAAACTATCATCAGAGTGAACAGGCAACCTACAGAATGGGAGAAAATTTTTGCAACCTATCCATCTGACAAAGGGCTAATATCCAGAATCTATAAATAACTTAAACAAATTTACAAGAAAAAAACAAACAACCCCATCAAAAAGTGGGCAAAGAATACAAACAGGCACTTTTCAAAAGAAGACATTTATGTGGCCAACAAACATATAGAAAAAAGCTCATCATCACTGGTCATTAGAGAAATGCAAATCAAAACCACAATGAGATACCATCTTACACCAGTTAGAATGGCAATCATTAAGAAGTCAGGAAACAACAGATGCCAGAGAGGATGTGGAGAAATAGGAATGCTTTTACATTGCTGTTGGGAGTGTAAATTAGTTCAACCGTTGTGGCAGACAGTGTGGCAATTCCTCAAAAATCTAGAACCAGAAATACTCTTTGACCCAGCAATCCCATTACTGGGTATATACCCAAAGGATTATAAATCATTCTACTATAAAGACACATGTACACATATGTTTATTGCAACAGCATTCACAATAGCAAAGATTTTGAGCCAATCCAAATGCCCATCAATGATGGACTGGATAAAAATAATGTGGCACATATACACCAAGGAATACTATGCAGCCATAAAAAAGGATGAGTTCATGTCCTTTGCAGGGACATGAATGAAACTGGAAACCATCATTCTCAGTAAACTAACACAGGAACAGAAAACCAAACACCACATATTCTCACTCATAAGTGGGAGTTGAACAATGAGAAAATATGGATACAGGGAGGGGAACATCTCACACCAGCATCTGTTGTGGGGTGGGGGGCAACGGGAGAGATAGCATTAGGAGAAATACCTAATGTAGATGATTGGTTGATGGGAGCAGCAAACCACCATGGCACATGTATTACTGCACATGTATCCCAGAACTTAAAGTATAATAAAAACAAATAAATAGTGCTCACTTCGGCAGCATATATATTAATTAATAAATATTTAATTTATTTAATACATTTAAATGTTATTTAATAAAATGTGTTTTGTTAAATAAAATTAATAACTTTATTAATTAAATTTTGTTAAATGGATTAATAAAATTATTGGTTAAATTGATAATTAAATTATTAATTATTAAAATTTATTAAACAAATTTATAAATAATTTAATAATTTAAAAAATGAATTTAATAAACATGTATTTAATAAATTTAACACATTTACCTTTCATCTTAGTGTCTCTTTTTACATTTTTGCTTACAGTTTAAGTTGTATTTTTCAAAGAATTTATTCATTTATCTCAGTTTTCAAAATTAGTGGGATAAATTTTTCTTAATATTTTCTTTCTTTCTTTTTTGTTTTTGAGACAGTTTCACTCTTGTTGCCCAGACTGGAGTGCAATGGCGTGATCTCAGCTCACCGCAACCTCTGCCTCCCAGGTTCAAGCGATTCTCCTGTCTCAGCCTCCTGAGTAGCTGGGATTACAGGCATGCGCCACCACGCCTGGCTAATTTTGTGTTTTTAGTAGAGACGGGGTTTCTCCATGTTGGTCAGGCTTTTCTTGAACTCCTGACCTCAGGTGATCCACCCACCTCGGCCTCCCAAATTGCTGGGATTACAGGTGTGAGCCACTGCACCTGGCAATATTTTCTTAATATTATTTTAATTTCTGCAAAATCTAGTTTTAATTTTTCTTTCATTCTTGATATCTGCAATTTGTATCTCACTACACGTTTTTGATCTGTCTAGCTGGGAATTTGTCATTTGGACACTTACAGGAAATCAGCTTTTTCCAATGTATATTAAAAAAATTAAGAGGAAGTTTTAGACTGGGCATGGTGGCTCTTGCCTGTAATCCCAGCACTTTGGGAAACCAAGGCAGGACGATCACTTCAGGCCAGGAGCTGGGGCTCAAGACCTGCTGAGGCAACATAGCTGAGACCTTGACGCTACAAAAAGTTAAAAATTAGCTATGCGTGGTAGCATGTGCCTATAGGATAGTTCTAGCTACTCAGGAGCCTGAAGTGGGAGGATTACTTTTGCCTAGGATGTCGAGGTTGCAGTTAGCTGTGATCTCACCACTGCACTCCAGCCTGGCTGACGGAGGGACACATTGTCTCAAAAAAAGAAGTATATGTTTCTATGTTTTAAATTTTTAAATGTAATTTTACCTTTAACATTTCTCCTATATTTTCCAAATAATTTCTGATGTCTGGTATTGTGTTTTACTTCCCGAAGATCTGAGTTTCCCTATGGTAACATTTCCCTTCAGTCTCACAGATGTCCTTTGATGCTTCTTTGTAGGACAGTTCTCTTCGCAACAAATTCTCTCCACCTGCATTTGTCTGAAGAAGTTTTTATTTAACTTTTATTGTTAAAGGACATTAATTTTCACTGAGTATGGAATTCCAAGTCTTCAGTATTTTTCTGTCAGCACTTTGAAAATATTGGCCCATTTGTTCCTCTATGTGTAACTCTCTATACACATATAAGATTTTGTTTAATTCTGCTTTTGATAAGCATGACCATGATGTGCCTCTGCATAGATTTCTTCACATTTACACTGTGTGAGTTTTGCTGGGATTCTTGAAATATAAATATACAACTTTTAATAATTTGGAGGAATACTTGGCTATGCTGTTTTTACATTTATGTTTATGTTATTTATTTATGTTTTGTCTGTCTTATTCTCGCTTTCCACTCCCTCCATCTGGGAATCCAACTATGCACAAGTTGGCACTTTTGGTATTGCCTCATTGGTTTCAGCCTCTTTCCAACACTTTTTCAAATATATTTCTCTCTTCTCTTCAGACCAGATCATCTCCATTGAACTATCTTCATGTTTGCTGGTATTAATACCTTCCTTGGTCGTCTCCATTTTGATCTTAATGCCATCCACTGAATATTGAATCTCAGATGTCATTTTTCGGCGCTAACATTTCCACTTGGTTCTTCTTAGCTTCTTTATGTCTCTGCTGAGAGTCTCAGCCCTCCATTGTGAGCCTGTCCCCTTCCTGTCATAGGTGTAGTAATAATATTTACTTTCATTCCTTTCTCTGCTAATTCCAACATCTGGTTCATTTTGGGATTGACTCCAATTTATTTTCTTCTCTCTTGAAAATGGTTGCATATTCATGGTTCCTTATATGTCAAGTAATTTTGTGTAGTATCTTGGACTTTGTTAATGTTATATTGTGAATCTTGATTCTGTTTTAGTGCCCCAAAATGTCTTAATATTTTTGTTTTAGGAGGTAATTAACTAGCTTGAACTCAAACTGCAAACTTTACTGCTTGGGTAAGAGCTTTTGTCTTTACTCATTTATTTCTACTGTTGTAGTCTGGCTGGAAGCTGCATGATTGAAAAGTCAGCCAGAGACTTGGAAAGATTTCTTAAACAGAAGCTGAAGCCCCTGCCTGCTTCTTTGCTTCCTGGGACTGCCTCCTTACTTTTCAGAACCAGTAAGTCACCTCAACTCCATCCTCTTTATCCAGGCCAGAGGAACTGAAGAACTTCTCGTGTAGCATGTTAATGCAGACTTGTCTCATACTAAAAATGGTCAAACAGCAAGCTCACCCTGTGTCGGTTCCATCTTCATTTTCCAAGTCTTCCCCTCCAGCAACTGCATAGTTTGTCAACTCTTCACAACTTTAGGGATGTCTTTGTTTATATACTTTATAATGTATTGTTGCTATTAGTGGGAGATTTAGTCTAGTAGGAGCTGACCCATCCATGCCAACAACAGACTTCTAGAGCTGCACTTTTAACCATGAGTCTAACCAAATTGACAATGGTGGCCATTCAGTCCGGAGTCTTTATGATGAGCTAGGTAGTATAGTTGGTGATGTTGCCTATATTGCTTCAAGTAACCTTTACGACTGCATTACGAGGTAGTTATTCTTCATTTCCCTTTTTTATAGAGTAATGAACTGAGGAATGTCATAATTGATTCAATTGCCTGTGATAACACAAGTGGAAGAATCATCTTTAAATTCATGTTTGTGTGATGTCAAAGCCCACAGAGTTCTACCTACTGTATTGCACAGTTTAATTTACCTGATTACCAGTCAAATATTTTGAATTATTGGATAGAAATTTTCCAAAGTTAGTTTAAGAAGATATTATTTACTAATTATTGTGATAAATTCCAAATCTCAGGGAAAATTTTGGCAATAAGCAAAGTTAACATATAACTGAGGGCAGGCTCACTATACATCTTTATAAAATTCTAATCATCTAAAAGAGTGAATTGAGTATAATAAGTACCTAGAAAAGCAATACATTAATTAAACATTATAAAACTATAATGTTCTCGAAAAAAACTAAAATGTTTAATGATAAGACTCTGGATTTTGCCATCTATTGCTTACTAATTGTGTGTGGCATTGAACAATGCATATGGTTCTCAAGTTTTTGAGAGATATAAGAAGTAAATAAAATAGCATAAGAAGGAATAAATGCCGGGCAAATAGGTCTCAATAAATATAACTTTCACAATTTATTATGATGAGATTTTCCACCAAACTACCTCTCTTCTGCAATTTATATAGAAAAATAAATCTTGAATTAATTGCCCACTGTCTTCCTGAATTCACTTCTGGAACAATTTTGATCCACTCCTCTGGTATCTGTCTCTGGAGACCAAGCGATAGACAGGAGCCTCCCAGAAAACTGCCAGGCCGTGAAGTACAGCCAGGATAAGGAGAGGATCAGAGAAGAGAAAAACTAAGTTGAAACTCTAGGAATACATTGTGGAGAATACTGCCATGATGAGAACTCACTGAGTATAAAAACATCTTTGGAAATAAACTGGAAAAGACTGAAAGCAAATGAAAAAAAAAGAGAGAGAGAGAGAAAGAAAAAGTGAAAGGAAATGAGTAAGTTGTTTACAAGGAAAATCTCCTTTTGGGGAAGAGCTGGATTTCAATTATATTATTCTAATTAAGAAAATGTGATGAAATTGAAATTCAAAACTCCTGCTTTCCACGTGTTCTTTTCCTGTTTTATAACTAATATATTTGCAAATTTTAATAAATCACTACTATTTTGTTTATCTTTCTACTAATAAAACTTCCCTCCTCTCAGAAATTGCTAATGTATATTTTTAAATATACTCCACAAATTGGAAAGTGTGTTACTATCTCTATACAGTAGCCAGAGAAAACTAGTATAAAATATTTTCTTTCTTTACAATAAATATTCTGCTGCACTAATAAAAGTTAACCTGAGATCTATTCTTTTTTCTTAATGGCTCACTCATTAAACAACTATGTGTTGAGTGTTTACTACAGTCTAGTATTGCTGTAGTTACTGGAGACAGCTGGTAAAGTAATTCTAACTTACTGTCCAATAAAACTGGCTCCTACTATTCTTTATGATTATTTCAGCACTCTTGAGCAATTTCATATTATCTAGTACAAAAATATCTATTAGCTTAGACATAAATATATGTGAAAATATATATATTTAAATCTAAAGAGATATTTTATTATTTCTATATAATACCCTTGTCTCAATATGTCCCAAAGTCATGGACCAGGCAATCAGCCATATATCCTTCTGTGGTTTTCTTAATACCAAAATGGAAATTTATTATGGCAATGGAATATTTTGAAAATATATATGTATCAGTACTAATTAATCCTAATCTACACAGTGAATGACTGACCTCCAAGTTTTAACTGATTTCATTTTTTATTCAAAGCCATGTAATTAAAAATACACATTTCTGTGGTTTGTATTTCAATTTTTCTAACTCATTTTCTTAATATAAAAAATTCATTTAAGCATTCAATAAATTAGTATTTTATTAAACGAGTATTATTCCCACAAACCCTAAGCTTATTAGAAACTCTGTTTTATCCAGATGTTTATTTACTGAATTATGAGGGACATTTAATTTCCAGTCTAACTCTTTGGGCATATTTTTATATCAAAATTATCCCAAAAGTATAGATGAGAAAAGAGAAAGTAGAGCATGGCGGAGGAGAACAAAGTAAGTAAGAATTCTGAGAAGGAAAATACTTCTGCTGGTAAGTGAGCACCCAGGAATGTCCATTGAGGCAATAACAGTGATACGATTGCATGAACCATCATGGGCCATCCTGCTGTAACCTGTACTGTAAAGATGCTCATGTTTTATGTCAGTGAGAAAAAGGCATCTATTAAAAATGACCTGCTGAGTTTTTGTAGCTGCTGCTCTTGCTGTTGCAATGATGGTGATGGTAATTACTTTAATAAATCTGTGCACAGTATCATTTTTGAAAAATGACTTAATTTTTAAATGAAATGGAACCATAAAGCTTGCAGATTTAAGGAAAAATTGGATTTTCTGAAAACATAGCTGTGTTTATTTTGAAAGCAAATAAAATTAAAATAAATCATATTCACTATCTTGATTGTGGTGGTTGTTTCACAGGCTTGTAAATACATGAAAACTTATCAAATTATATATTTTGAATATGTATGGTTTATGTCAATTCTATCTCAATAAAGCTATTATAGGCACACTGGGGTCTCACTTCAACATAAGACTGTTCTGAGGTCTTGTCCTTTGAAAAAGCCCTTTGGTGCCTTTCAAAATATGACAATAATCTTATCAGTCACTCGGTTATAAAGATCCCTTGACCAGCTTTATATTGAACTATACGACATGATAAATAGTTTTGTAATGAGGTTGTAATGAAAAAATAAATGCTGATGGTAATTTGAGTACTGTTTTATACTATATAATTGTCTCTTGAGTAAGTCAGGAATTGTAAAGGTTTTATGAGTTCATGCTCATTCAAATAAAATAGTCATCTTGATGATATAAAGTCTGATTAGCCAATGTACAGATTAATAACAGCAAGATAGTAAAGTTATTTCATTTGTGAAAGCCACTTGAATTCTAAAAAGTCAGTGAAAATTATTTTCATAATGTCTCTATTTTGCTGGGAATTAAACAACAATGGATAACATATTATGTCACAAAATGAGAATAATCCTTGAGATAATTAACTTGATCAACATTGAACTACAGGCAACCTGATTAGTTTCCTGAGTTTTGTGGAGGAAGAGTAAAAAATGAGGCTTAATGTACCACTTTAGTTATTAGGAAACCATTAAATTTACATAAAATATCTCTTATAGGAGTTGAGAATATAAAAAATACATACTCTCAAAGATAATAACTCTTGATTTACAGGTTATAGATCCCAGAACCTATATCTTAAAATAGTTTATGTATAGAATTTATGCCTTATATGAATGTAGAAAATGACTTCAGAGAGATTAATGTGATTGATAATTTGATAATTTACTATTGATGTAAATATTAGATTTAACCAAATGAAATTGCCATTATGGTATGTTCAGCATCCTTGGTCTACATCCATAATTTCATATAGCTGCTTGTTATATTTGAGGATGAGTTTTAAGCCATATGGTCCTTTATTCTATTGATGTGATATATCACATTTGTTGATTTATGTATGATGAAGTATCTTTGCATTCATGGGATAAACATTACTTGATCATCATGCATTATTTTTTTATTTGATGTAATATTTGGTTTGCTAGTATTTTGTTGAGGATTTTTTTATCTTTGTTCACTGGGGAACAGTAGCTTTGTTATACAATACCCCAGTGAACAAAGATATACAAATCCTCATCAATAGAATAAAGGACAAAAACCATATGATCATCTCAATAGATGCAGAAAAAAGCATTTGGTAAAATTTAATGTCCCTTGGGGATAACAACCCTCAAAAAATTAGGCATGGAATGAACATACCTCAACATAATAAAGGCCATGTATGACAAACCCACAGCTAACATTACACTGAATGGGGCAGTGTGGAAAACCTTTCCTCCACAACTGGAAAAAGAGAAGTATGCCCACTTTTATCACTCTTATTCAAAAATAGTACTGAAAATCCTAGTTGGAGCAACCAGGCAAGAGAAAGAAATAAAAGGCATTCAAATAGGAAAACAGCAAGTCAAATGGTCTCTTTTTGTAGGTGACATAATCTTAGATATGCAAAAACATAAAGATTCTTCCAAAAAACTCTTAGAACTGATAAACAATTTTAGTAAATTTGCAGGATTATTGGGGGAACCAGCCCCCAATATTTCAACATAGGTTCTTTCTATTTTCCCTAAGTGTCGGCCAGTCTGAGAAATAAAGAGAAAGAGTACAAAGAGAGGAATTTTACAGCTGGGCCACCAAGGGTGACATCACATATCGATAGGTTTGTGATGCCCACCTGAGCCGCAAACCAGCAGGTTTTTATTAAGGACTATAAAAGGGGAGGGGTGTACAAACAGGGAGTAGGTCACAAAGATCACATGCTTCCGAGGCCAATAAAGATTACCAGGCAAAGGGCAAAGCAAAGATCACAAGGCAAAGGGCAAAATTAGAGTTACTGATGAGGGTCTATGCTCAGCTATGCATGTATTGTCTTGATAAACATCTTAAACAACAGAAAACAGGGATCGAGAGCAGAGAACTGGTCTGACCTCAAATTTACCAGGGTGGGATTTTTTTCCCCACTCCAATAAGCCTGAGGGTACTGCAGGAGACCAGGGTGTATTTCAGTCCTTATCTCAACTGCATAAGACAGACACTCCCAGAGCGGCCATTTATAGACCTCTCCCCAGGAATGCATTCCTTCCCTAGGGTATTAATTATTAATATTCCTTACTGGAAAAAGAATTCAGCAATATCTCTCCTACTTGCATGTCCATTTAGAGGCTCTCTGCCAGAAGAAAAATATGGCTCTATTCTGCCCGACCCCACAGGCAGTCAAACCTTATGGTTGTCTTCCCTTGTTCCCTGAAAATCGCTGTTATTCTGTTCTTTTTCAAGGTGCACTGATTTCATATTGTTCAGACACACATGTTTTACAATCAATTTGTACAATAGTCGTCCTGAGGTGACGTACATGCTCAGCTTACGAAGATAACAAGATTCAGAGATTAAAGTAAAGACAGGCATAAGAAATTATAAGAGTATTATTTGGGAACTGATAAATGTCCATGAAATCTTCACAATTTATGTTCAGAGATTGCAGTCAAGACAGGTGTAAAAAATTATAAACATATTAATTTTGAGAACTGATAAATGTCCATGAAATCTTCACAATTTATGTTCCTCTGCCGCGGCTCCAGCTGGTCCCTCCATTTGAGGTCCCTGACTTCCCACAACACAGGATTCAAAATCAGCATACAAAAATCAGTAGCTTTGTTATACATCAATAACAAACTAGATTAAAAGGAAATCAAGAAGATAATCCCATTAAAATAGTTACAAAAAATAAAATGAAATACCTAGGAATAAATTTAGCTGAGGAGGTGGAATACTTCTACAATAAAAACTACAAAACATTGTTGAAGGCAAATAAAAAGGATGCAAACAAATGGAAAGATATGCTCATGCATCAGAATAATTAAGATTATTAAAAATTACTATATCACAGAAGGGAATCTGCATATTTATTGTAATCCCCATCTAAATACCAACAGTATTCTTCACAGAAAAAAAAATCTAAAATTTATGTGGAATCAAAAAATACCCCAAATAACCAAAGCAATACCAAGCAAAAAGAATAAAGCTGGAGCATCACACTACCTTGACTTTAAAATATACTACAAAGCTATAGTAATCAAAACAGCATGGCATTAGTATAAAACCAAATACATAGACCAAGGTAACAGAAAAAAGAACACAGAAATAAATTTAATCCACTTATTTATAGCAAAATTATTTTTGACAAAGGCACCAAGAACATTCATTGAGGAAAGGACAGTCCCTTCAGTAAGTGATGCTGAGAAAACTGGATATCCATATGCAGAAAAAGGAAAACTAGATTCTTATCTCTCACCAAATACAAAAGAAAAAATAAAATCAAAATGGATAAAAGACTTAAACACAACACTGAAACTATAAAACTACTAGAAGAAAGCATAGGGGGAATGCTTCAGGACATTGGTCTAGGCAAAGATTTTTATAGCTAAGACTTGAGAAACACAGGCACCAAAACAAAAAAAAAATAGACAAATGGAACTGTATTAAACTAAAAACCTACTGTACAGCAAAGAAATAATCAACAGAGGGAAGAGACAACATGTGGAATGGGAGAAAATATTTGCAAACTATTCATCTGACCAGGGACTAATATCCAAAATATGTAAGGAACATGAACAACTCAATGGGAAAAAAATAATAATTCCATTAAAAAGTGGGCAAAAGATCTGAATAGACATTTCTCAAAAGGAGACATGTAAACAGTCAACAAGTATATGATAAAATACTGAACATCACTTATCACCAGGGAAATGCAAATCAAAACTACAATGAGATATCATCTCACTCCAATTAGAACAGCTATTTTTGGTCAGGGCATGGTGGCTCAGGCCTGTGATCCCAGCACTTTGGGAGGCTGAGGTGGGCAGATCACCTGAGGTCGGGCGTGAGAGACCAGCATTACCAACATGGAGAAACCCCATCTCTACTAAAAATACAAAATTAGCTGGATATGGTGGCACATGCCTGTAATCTTAGCTACTCAGGAGGCCGAGGCAGGAGAATAGCTTGAACCGGGGAGGCGGAGGTTGTGGTGAGCTGAGATGGTGCCATTGCACTCCAGCCTGGGCAACAAGCAAGGTCTCAACAACAAACAAAGAATAGCTATTTTCAAGACAAAAAAAAAATGCTTGTGAGGATACAAAGAAAGGAGAACTCTAAAACACTATTAATGGCAAAGTAATTTAGTACATCTATTGTAGAAAAAAATATGGAGGTTTCTCAAAAAACTAAAAAAAAGACCTACCTTATGATTCCACAATCACACTACTGAATATTTATACGAGAGAAAAGAAATCAGTATATCAAAGGGATAACTGCACCCTCAGGTTTACTGAAGTGCTATGCACAATAGCAAAGATATGGAATCAAATTAAGTGTCTATCAATGAATGTATAAATAAAGAAAATGTGGTATATATAAACAATGCAATAGTATTTAGCCATAAAAAGGAATGAAATCCAGTCATTTGCAGCAACAGGGATGGAACTGGAGAACAGTATGTTAAGTGAAAAAAGCCAGGCACAGAAGGACAAATATGACATGTTTTTACACATATGCAGAAGCTCAAAACGTTGATCGCATGGAGGCAGAGAGTAGAATGATAGTTACCACAGGCTGGGAAATGGAGTGTGTGTTTGGAGTAGGGGGCAATGACAACGGTTTGGATAAAGGTTAAAAACATACAATTAAATAGAAAAAATAATTTCCTGTATGAGATAGCTAAGGGTGACTATAGTTAACAATAGTTTACTGTATATTTTGAAATAGCTGGGAGATATTTGAAATGTTTCCAGCAAAAATAAATGATAAATATTCAAAGTGGTGGATATTGTAAATACTCTGATTTAATTGTTACACATTGTATGCATGTATGAAAAGGTCACTTGTACTCCATAAATCTACAGTTATTATATGTCAATAAAAATTAATGAATAATTTTTAAGCAAATAACTAGTGTTGGTAAAGAATGTGGAGAAGCTGAAACCCTTGTGTATTTTTGGTAGGAAGATAACATTATGCAACTCTATGGAAATGGGCATGGCAATTAAAAAAATTAATCTCAGTTTTGAGTATATATCCACAAGAATTGAAAGAAAGTTCTCAAAGAGATTGTTGCATATCCACGTCCATTGCAGCAATAATTGCAATAGTCAAAAAGTAGAAGCAACATAGATGCCCCTCAAGAGATGAATGAATAAAGAAACTATAACATATACATACCATGGAGTACTATTCAGTTTTAAAGGAAGGAAATCTTGCCATATGTGACAACTTGGAGGAGCCTTGAGGATACTGTGCTAGGTAAATTAAGCCGGTCACCAAAAGACAAATGCATCATTTCACTTATTTGAGGTATCTAAAGTAGTCAAGCCCATAGAAACAGAAGGTAGAACGATGGTCATCAGAATCTGAAGCAGGGGTATCCAATCTTTTAGTTTCCCCGGGCTACACTGAAAGAAGAAGAATTGTCTTAGTCCACACATAAAATACACTAACACTAATGATAGCTGATGAGCTTAAAAAAAAAGGTCCATGCATAAATATTAAATCTCATTATGTTTTAAGAAAGTTTACGAATTTGTGTTGGGCTGCGTTCATAGCCATCCTGGGCTGCACAGGTTGGACAAGCTTGGTCTAAATGGAGGCCACAGGGAGTTGTTCAATGGATCTAGAGTTCCCATTTTGCAAGATGAAAAGTTATACAGATATGTTGCACATTGATGTGCATATAGTTAACACTACAGTACACTTAAAAAATAGTTGACATGATAAATTTTATGTGTTGTGTTTTTGACCACAATTTATAAATGCCACAATGCCTCCATAACTACTAACGTGTTATGCTGGCATCTCAATGAAAAGATAATTAAATTGAATAGAATACAACCTCCGTGAATAGATTCAACTACAATCAGAAATCCAGTGTATTATGGTGATTTATCAGTCATAGGGACAAAATGTAATCTTCATAATAAATGGAGATGGACAACTAGACAGCCATTTGGAAAGGGTAAATTTAGATCCAATCACCACCCTCTATAAAACACCCAAGTGGATGAGAGTTCTAAATTTAGATGTTTAGACACAAAAATCCTACAAGAAAACATGTGAAAATATTTTTATAATCTAGCTACAACGAATGACTTTCTAACTATAATAATCCAGCTGCAATAAAATATAAGATTAATTAATTAATGTTCATAAATATAAGAAGTTACATGGCTAAAACAACGTAAGTAATGTCAAAAGACAAATGATACTCTGGGGAAGATATTTGCAAGATATATCACAGATTAAAGGCTAATACCCCTCACTTAATTTTACAAAAGCTTTTTTAAAATTTAGGAGACAAACTAGCAAAAATGTTATAGAAATTTTAAAATTTGAAATTTTATATAAGAATGGACAAAAATATAATTTTCAAAAAGATATTAAAGACCCTTTGTATGTATATAAAAATACACCCAACTTCACTTATAATAACAAAAATTAAAATTAAAATAATACTCAGGTACCATTTTTTACCCATCTCCGATCAGATTGACACAAATTGAAAAGCTTAACAATATACTCTGTGGTGAGAATGTGGAAACACAGTCACTCTCAACGTTGCTGTTTGAAATGCAAAGTGGAATACCTGAGGAGGGAAATTTGCATTTGTACAACAGAATTATATATGCATTTACCCTTCCACTTAGAAATCACACACTTAAGAATTGATTCCACAAGTAAACCTCCAACAATATACAAATGCACATGCTCAATGTTAGTCATTGCAGTATTATTTGTAATTATAAATATATTGGAAACTATCGGAAAACCTAACCATGGGAGATTTATTACATCTACTTCAGCACATGCATACAACGGAACACTGTGCATCTGTAAGAAAGGATGAGGAGGGGCTCTATGAATTGACAGGGACTTCTTTGCAGGAGATATTACCAGCTGAAAAAAATCAAAACATAAAAGGAAGCCATGAAAAATATCCTAACTTTTGTGTGACAAAGAGAAAAACATGCATGTATCTGCTTATTGCTACCAAAAGGAACAGATAAATTAGAAAACAATGACGTTGTTTAAAGTGTTGGAGAGGAGTATGAATGGGAAAGGACAGGATTGGGGTGGGCCTTCTCTGAGTATAAGTTTTTGTGCCTTTTGACTTTGAGTAGTGTCTTGGTCTATTTCGCTTTCCTGTAGCAGAATACCTGAGACTGGGTAATCTATAAACAACAAAGGCTTATTTGGCACGTGATTCTGGTGGCTGGAAAATCCTGGATGGGGCAACTGCATCTGGTGAGGATCTCGGGCTGCTTCCACTTATGCTGGAAAGTGGAAGGGGAGCCAGTACATACAGAGAGATCGCATGGTGACAAAAGAAACTGGACAGTGAAACCAAGAAAACCAGCCTTTTTTTTTTTTTAACAGTCTTCTCTCGGGGGACCTAATCCCTGTTCTTAGGAGAGCTCATTCACCCCAGTGGGAGGGCATTAATCTAGGCCCTACCTTGAAACACTGCCATATCACGGATCACATTTCAACATGAGTTTTGGTGAGGACAAACCATATTCACACCACAGCAGATAGCATGTTAATACTACATATATTTAAAATATATTTAAATCAATCAGAATGAGAAAGGAACAAAAGAAAACTCTAAAATATAAGTAAACTTTAAAAAGTGAACTTAACTTTATTTCAAACGACTATCACAAGCACCCTGAAGGAGAAAGACAAAGAGACATACAGGGCCACATAGCTCAGAGAAAACTAATCCTAATAACTTATAAATACAATAGTTTATTATACTCAGTCATAAAGAAAAGTGGGAGTACAGCAAAAGCAGTTGAAAATAAGTTATTTTGAGGTAGGTTAATGTAGAGGTCCTGGTGGAGCAATACTAAACCTTTTGAGATGTATTCCAGGATTGAACACATAGATCAATGCGTTGAGGTGGTGGGGAGCTCAGGCTGCCCATGTTGAAAAAAGGGCATCTAAGTACGGAATGGAGGAGAGCAAAGAAAACCCTGCTGGTAGGATTAGAATTGGAAGTATTGCTGTGAGCTCATGATTCCTAAAATACATGTGTGTATGTGTATATTCATGACTGTTTATGTGTGTGTGGACATACATACGTACGTGTGTGTGTGCATGTATTTCCTAGGTCTAGTCTCTGAAAGGACCATGACGCAAATGCACTCCAGTAACAACGGACATACCGAATGCCAAGATCTGGAAACCAGAGTTCCTCAGGAAAATGGCTCGTTACAGGGCTGGGACAAGACAATACAAGATGAGCCAAGTCTCTAGTTCTGCCAAAAAGTAAAGAAGTGCTTAAAAAATGACGGGGTCTATTGCGGGAGCCAGCTTGAGTAGCTTCCCACCACAGCGTTCCAATGAGTGCATCTGAATGATACACCATTAAAAAACAGACTGAGTCCACGTTAATAATGAATAAATAAATGGTGTTAAGAGGAGGGCTCTTTGTTGCAGTAGAATGGTTAAGGGTGACTTCAAGAAGCGAAAGAGCTGCTGGGTGAACGATCATCCTTTGGCAACCACCAGGGCAAGAGTGCGTTAGGCAAGGCTTCTGGATGGGTGCTAAATCTAGGGAGCGGTTTCATGAAGAACAGGGTATTTGCATTGCCTTAAAGAATCTCCCCTCAATCTGAAATTAGGTGGAAGGGAGAAAAAGCAAATAGTAATTATACAATGGAGAAATTTGGCAACACTTTGACCAGGTGATGAAATTAACATCACCAATGAAAGCGCATGGCAGTGATGGGCCTCCAGATGTGCTACACTGTGAAGAGTGTAATGCTAAATATTTCATATTTGGACCAGGAATACATCATTTCAGTGTAATTATAATAATTAGACTAACCAACAGACTCAAAATGAGGACGAGTCTGTTAAAATGGAGGGATTTTAAAAAATCAAATAATGCAAGATAAAGAAATATGTGGATATGGTCTAGATTAAAGGAAGTTAAAGAGACATGGCAACTAAATGTAATTCTTGACCCCAACTGGACCCGGTTCTGAAGGGGGAAATGGTATAAAGGACATTATTAAGTCAAATAGAATAAAATGAATATAAATAAGAAATTAAATGTAGTCTATCAATGGAAATTGATGAAGCCGATCCCTGTTCCTAGGTAATGTAATATACACCGAGGAAGTCCCTGGTAAAGGGCCATGATGTGTTACACTTGAATAGTTCAGAGAAAAAAAATTCACAGAAAGAGAACATAGGCAAATTACAATGCAAATGGAATAAAATGTTAATATTTGAACCTTGGTGAAAGGCATACACATGTTCTCTGTATTAATTTTATGTTTGAAATTTTTATAAATCTGGAATTATTACTAGTTTTTAATGGAGCTATATAACATCACTGTGAATGTCAATAATATATATTGGGAAACCTTCTATTTGTCTCAAGTGAACATGTAAATAAAACAGAAACCCAATTACATTCCTTTTGGTGCTTTAAAAAATGTTATGGCCGGGCATAGGGGCTCAGGCCTGTAATCCCAACACTTTGGGAGGCCGAGGCAGGAGGATCATGAGGTCAAGAGATTCAGACCATCCTGGCCAACATGGTGAAACCCGGTCTCTACTAAAAATACAAAAATTAGCTGGGCGTGGTGGCACACGCCTGTAGTCCCAGCTACTCGGGAAGCTGAGCTAGGAGAATTGCTTGAACCCAGGAGGCAGAGGTTGCAGTGAGCCGAGATCGTGCTATTGCACTCCAGCCTGGCAACAGAGTGAGACTCTGTCACACACACACACACACACACACACACACACACACAAAAGTTACAAAATGGTTCTAAAGTTGATCAACAGAAGCAAACAGGCAAGAATAAGTAGACATTTATTGGAAAACACAGTGAGGAAGACAGGATACCATATGGTAAAAGAGATCATGAAGCCCACATATAAAGACACGGTGCAGCTGCTGAAAACAAGACACACAATGAGCAGAGCAGAGCAGAGCATCCCGCCTTGACCTAGGCCTACTACATGTAAATAGAGCATTCTAAAATTAAACAGTAATACATGCCAATAGTGCTTTAGTGCATTATTTATCCATATGTTTAGGAAATGGTTAATTAATTAGAAAAATGTGTAATGAATTCTTCACCTGTCCCATAAAATAGCGTGATTGAGCTTTTATTTTTTTAACGCAGAAAAGACCATTAGTGAACATTAAAAAAGCTTTTGCAAATTAACTTTGGTAAAACATGATGAAAAACTTAATAGTTGTCTAGTGATAGATGATTACAGCTGCACAGCTGCACTCCTAAATAACCAACAGAAATATCATAAATAGATATTTGTGAAAATAAGAAAGGGAGTTGATAGGAAAACAACAAAAAAATTGTTTCCATTAATGATTATGAGAAACTGTCATTAATACTTACAGACCATAATTATTCTTATATCTAACCTATGTACCCTTAGAACGTTTGTTAGAACATCATAATTTAAAAATTTAAAACGGTAAACACACATTACTGTCAAATTCAGGCTCACAAAGTGTCCTCATAATGGAGCAAGGTGCTCTCTGTTGGAGCATTTTAATTACAAATGGCATAAACTACTTCGTTTATCCCTTGGTAGATATTATAAAACTATCCTGACCTCTAAGATTTTGATGAGTTTTTGAAAAAGATTCCTTTAATTATTAAAGTTTAAAGCATGGCAACTAAAATACATGAATTTGAGTCAAGCACCTCACCTTGTCTTCTCAATGAGGATTGAAATCAACACTTTCAAAATGCCAGGGAATCTAAACACATTTTGCTTTTTTCCTCCCTAGCATGAGGAGCAGAGGGTAACTTACCTAAAATAGCAGCTTTCGTTGTAATGGAAGATTATTAGAAGGTAGATATAAATAGTGAACCTTATCACACTGCTAAACTAATTATAGGTTATATTGAATTTTAACTTGTCTCTAAAAACGGACTTTTATTTTGTGGGTCTGTACTGAAATGTATAAAAAATCGCTCCTTCTCCTTGCAAAACTGCTGAATATATATAAATGAAAAAGATACAAAATTAGAAAAAAATTCTATTTATCCTTTTCTTCATAATTTTCATATTTTTTGCTACCACTTTTTTCTTTGTTTTAATAACTTTTGAGAGCTCACACTGTACAGCTCTAAAGACTTCTGAGGAAACTGGAAAGAGGATTTCTTAGAATGAATCCTCCAATTATGCTTAAGGTGTGTGCGCTTATTATTTCAGGAAAGTTTTCTGAATTGAGATCTTAAAATCATAATTTTGATGGTTTCTTTCTTGGAGGGTTAATGGGTTTTATGGATTGGCAATAACAGTGATTTTTTCCTGAAAGAAAAATAATTGATTTGTCAAGTTTAAGTTGATGTGGCTGGAGGGGTTAAATGAGGACAGCAGCTCTGAGCTAAAAGAAGGAAACATGAATTATCCTTGTGTATTTGCCCCAAGCCTTTTTTTCCATTACCAAAATAAAACGGAATAAGAACATAAGCACACCGTTTATGGGTCTGGATGGACGTGTTTTGTTCGCTAAATTAGATCTCTTTATTTTCTTTGGTTTCATATTTTAGACTATCTCCAAGGGCCACTGGAAACTCCTGTCGGCTTGTTTTAATGTGTTCTTAACCATGTGAATAAACTTGACTCACACCCCACAAGCAAAGAACCTCATATTAGGGAACTCTGGGAACGAGCAAAGCACATTGTAAATTGCAACACATCTCTCTGGCCTCGCAGAGTTAGGGAGCATTCTGATCACAGGCTTCAAGTTTTGGCTTGCTCTCTTGTGGACCCTGATGTGGTTCTTACGCTCTATAGACAATCGGGGGGTACTCATTTGAGCCACTGTCTCACTTCCAATAGGATGAATTTAGGTATTGGTTTAGACACTATATGCCAATTATGCCTGTGTGATGAATGGGCTAAGGAAGTGGGAGTGTGGTCATTCCCCTTCTTTTATACCCATAGCAAAGTGTTAAAAGTAGACTGTAGGTTTTAGTCAGTAAAATCTAGTAGTGGTTTCTGATTACATGAAAGTCACAGTCACTGCAGTTGAGAATATTTAATATATTTGTGAATGTAATCCATTGGCTTAACCAGTAACAAAAACTAGCCTTATCACTAATCTGAATCTCAACATGACCAAAACCCAATTTTTTATCTCAATTTACCCCACGTTAACCCTCTTCTAATATTGAAAACCTCCACCCTCCACATCTCTCTTTTCCATTCAAACACCAAGTCCTCTACTGTCTTCCTTGGTAACAACATCTTCTAGGTAAAATATTTGGGAATACAGTAGTATCCAATTAACATGGAATATCTACATTAATAAAAAATGAAAGGCGAAACTTTGGGGTACTGATGTAATGCATGATCTCATTTGGTTTATTTATTAAGATCTATGATTTTTCTCAGGATGTAAAATCCCCAATAAGCCAAGGCAATACCCAGAATTTAAAAAATTAACCGGTGCAACAAGGGCGCCCAGAGGCCAGACTGCAATGGGATGGCCTCACACTCCACTGTGGTCTGCACCTGAGTGCTAGCTCAACATTCCAACTCATGAGCTATGTAATATGTGCTATGCTCAAATGAGCTCTCTATTGTCTTCTTTTGTTTTTGTTTGTTTTTTAAAAGTAGGCTACTAAATGTAAACATCTTTCCTACTCCTGTTAATTGCAGTTATATTAAGTAAATCATGTATTCCCCTGCAGTTCTGTATTCAGTATACACTATTTGATTCAGGAATTAGAGGTGACTTTCCTGAAGTTCTATAGTATATATGTAAGTACAAATGCATGAAATATGTTAGAGATCGTGTTTAAGAGAAGCGTGTTAATTGTCAGAATTTAGCACAATGAAAATACAACCAAGCAGATATTCTGGAGCAGGATCTTCAAGTGAATACTTAACACTTGTCACTATTTACTTCTCTAGTATGTAAATACAGGGAAAGCAGCTGAGCCTTAGTGGTTCTGAGAATGAAACAATAATAACGATAGGAACAACAATTGTGAATATTTGTGGTTTTTAAAAATCTTATTCTTGGTCACATGAGAGGAATTCAAAATATAATACAGGGCAACCATATTAAATCCTTCCAAACCAGGAGGGGGTATCAATAAATGTATCAATAGCAATTTAAAAAGGATCAGAACTGGTTTATAAATACTTTTCGTTACTATCCATTTCACTTTTTCTCTTTCCCTTAATTCAAAAAATTAACATTTCTCTTTGATAGCACTTGTTGGATTGAAAGTCAACAATATGCCAAAAAGAAAACAGACCTACCTGTGTAATTATCAGATGAAACAATCTAATGATTTTTCTTTGTCAAAGAAATGTGAGTCACTGGTGAAGTGGCTAAGAGAATATGGGAGCAGATGCTGAAATAATAAACATCTTGCATTATTTCATTTAGAGGAAGCTGCATAAATACCATCATAAAATGAAGTATTTGGTGCACTCTGAAAAACATGTCATCATCAGACAAATGCCTTTTTTATTACAAGCAGAGAGAACACAGATGGCTTGGTCTGCTCATTTTGGTATTTATTAAACTAGATTTACCAAACAGCAGGTTGATGGCTCAGTATTTTCAAAATACATTCGCTACCTTAGAAATTTACTGAGCCCTCTCTCAGAAAGGCTGGTCAGGACTCATGCAACATCATCATCTATTACGAAGAAGTTTGAAGGAAAAGCGATTGTTTTCTCCAACTGATCCTAACATCACTACAGTTAAAATGTGTCAAAATTTTTGAATGGCAACAAGGTGAGAAGTGCCAGGAAAAGTTTGATGTATAAGTTACTCTATCCATTCCTTTTTCCTTACCAAAAAAACCCCAAACAATTAGTCAAACAACACAACAAGAGTGTGTACCATACAACTTTCATACCCACACTTCACTTTAAATATGGGACACAGGCTGAAAGAGAACGAACTCTTCCTTGAAGCACACTAACATAGCTGAGTTCTTTGCCTTCATTTGTTAGCATTTGAAACAAGCACTTCTACCTTTAACATCAAACCAGTTCTTTGGAGCAAGAGACCCTTCCCATATCTCTAGCTTGTCATTGTTTCAGGGATTCTGTGTCTAATTTCCTTTGTTTTTAAAAAATAAGATTTTCTTCTTTGTTTCTCTCACGTTTTACCTCTACCTTTCTCTCCAGATTGTATAGGAGCCTATCTTGGGTTATCATAAATTATTATAATAAATCTAACCACTTTTATCATTTTTATTTATTTTTAAAAAATTAAATGCCACTTTTGAAAGTAAATGTCCAGAGAAAAACGTAATCTGGTTGCTTCAGAGTTTTAATCCAGGTTGTTCATTTCTATCCTGGGAAAAATAAAGCAATAGTTTATAAAATGCAACATTGAATATAAAAATAGTTGAATAAATAAATCACAAATGTATTTTGGCTTGAATTTCTTACATAATCGACTCTATTCCCTATTTCCCTGAAGTGAATGCACACGGTCAAAACCAGATGCTACATTTTATGCTCATGGGGTATGAAATGCAGTCACTAAAAAAAAGTATATATTTACATATACATATATAAAATTCATATCATGAACATTTGTAATACAAATAATAATACAAACAATTCTCTTTAATTAATTATCATGAATTTAATGATGTTTAAGCCAAGGAAAATATTTAGTCACTTGTACATTAATACCTAAATGTTATGTGATAGAAATTCAATTCCTTCCAATTTATTTATGAGATTTAAAAAATCATTCTCATACCACATTCTGAAAGCATTTAGGTATTTGCTTCATTTAACAGACTCATTGAGGAAGAGTAGAGTTTTGATAGAAGTATACTGTGATATAAAGTGGTAATTATGATTATTTTTTGAGAATCATGAATTTCCTCACTTCCCTGAGGTTTTCGCTTTTGAGGTCAGAGTTCTTCCCTATTGATAATACCACCAGACACATATCTGACGAAAGACCCATAATATCTTTCCAACAATGACCACACAGTTTTTACTGATATAGAACATCTGTTCTTCAGCAGACCTTATCCTCTACTGAGCAGGGTTTTAATCCATGTTAATTCAGTAACTCCCTAAATAGCAACTAGGTTTAGAAATGCATGGCCATCAAAGGAGATTTGATGTTGCTCTGGATGGTATCTGCCTGCTGGGTGCTTATGTAGTTGCAGCTCCAACTGTATAATCTGTATACAGTCTTAGGGCAATCTTAAAATATTTGTTTAATAGATGCTAAATGCCATCCATTAGAGTTGAAAACATAGGTCTATAAAATTTATCCTTTTGAAGTTTAAGTTAATCAAATGTAAGGCTATACCCTGGAGGACAAATGTATAGGGAAGGTGGTTTCCATTTAAGGCTTGAAAAGTTTTCTTTCCAAAGAAAATGTCTTCATTCAACAGACATTTGAATGGTATTTTTTTATTCATTTGTGTTTTCCCAAGAGTTGGAATAATTATTTGTAGAAGAAAGCACTTTATTAAATTTATTTAACCAAAAAATTAGCTGATAACCTAGAGCAAATAACAGAGGACCTAATAGTTTGAATATATTACACAATTTATTTCATTAAAATAAAACTAAAATGGGAAGTTTTTGTCAAATTAAACTGTGCTGAATATTTAGAGAATTAAATTTTAAAATATAACTGTAATAGAGACTAAAATAGCATTAAGAATTAAGAAAATGAAAGCAAAAGTTATCACTCCAAATCTTATTTTAACTGTCGAATTACATATCTATAGGACTCTACAAATTTGCATTGACATCAACTCTAAATTGCATTTTCAGCACACATCTTCATTAGAATTGAGAACCAGTGTTTTTAGGTGCGTACATTAAAGCAATGGAAAGATAATCCTATCACTTATATTTTCATTTATTGAGCAACTACTATGTGCTAGGCACTGAGGATAGGTAAATCAAAAACATTTTCATGAAGCTTTTCTGTTCTTTGTTCACACTTAATTTTTTCTTAACAAAAATTTACATTTCTTAAAAAACCTTTATTGTGAGATAATTGTAAATTCACATGAGAATGTAAAATAATACAGAAATCCAGTATACCCTTTACCCGTTTAGATACAAAACATCTCTATCATCATCACAAGCATTCCTCATACTGCCCTATAACAGCCATCACCACTTCCTTCCCACACCAACTCCCTCATTCATCCCTGGCAGCCACTAATCTTTCCTACATTTCTATAATTTTGTCATTTCAAGAATGTCATAAAAATAGGATGAAACATACATCTCTACAATATACTAAAATTAATTAATATCATGTTAATAAAACAAAGGTGAAAAAAACCACGTGATCATCTCAGCTGCACAAAAAGCATTTGACAAAATCCAACACTCTTTTGTGATAAAAGCACAAAGAAACCTACAAATAGAAGAGAGCTTCCTCAACATAATAAAGGATATTTATGAAAAATCCACAGCTCACATCATATTCAATAGAGAAAGACTGGATATTTTCTCTCTGAGATTGGTAGCAAGACAAGAATGTCCTGTTTCATCACTAATGTTTAACATTATACTGGACATTTTCACCAGAGCAATTAGGCAAGAAAATGAAATAAAAGGCATCCAAATTGTAAAGAAAGTGAAACTAGCACTATTCTTACATAACATGATGTTATATACAGCAAATCCTAAATAATTAATACACATCAAAAACCTATTTGTGTTTATAAATGAATTCAGTAAAAAAGCAGAACAAAATAATGCAACATAAAACATATAGTTGCATTTCTACACATTAGCAATGAATGATCAAAAAAGGAAACTGGGAAAATAATTTCATTTAGAATAACAATAAAAAGAATAAACACATAGAAAATACTTAGAAAAAATCATGATACACATGATTTTAGATTTGGCAATAGATTCTTTGATATCACAATGAAAGGACAAGAAACAAAAGAAAAAATAAATAACTTGAACATCAAAATAGAAAACTTTTACACTGTCAAGAAAGTGAAGACAACCCACAGAATGAGAGAGAAATATTTGCAAATCATGTATTTGTTACCCAAATATCTAAAGAACTCTTACAATTAACAAAAAGATAATTCTTTTTTAAAATTGGCAAAGGACTTGAATACACATTTCTCCAAGGAAAACCTACAAATGTTTAACAAGCACATGAAAAACGCTCAGTGGTGGTCATTAAGAACGTGCAATTCGAAAGCAGAGTAAGATACCGCTTCATATCCATGAAGACGGCAATAATCAAAAATTGAAATGAAAAATAACAAGTGTTAGTGAGGATGTGGAGAAATGGAGCCCTCATACATCAGACATCGCTGGTGGGAATAGATTACAAAATGCCACAGCCACTATGGAAAATGGTTTGGCGTTTCCTCAGTAAGTTCAATGCCGTCACATGACCCACAAATTTCACTCTGGTATATATTCAGAAAAATTGAAAACAGATGTTCAGATAAAAACTTACATACAAATATTAATTACAACACTTTTGACAATAGCCCAAATGTGGTAACAATGTAAATGTCCATTGGTGGCAGAAAGAATACACAAAATGTGATTTATCCATACAAAGGGTGTGAAAAATAAATTCTTTTACATTTTTATGTCTTAATTTTTATACCTTAAATATCTAATCTCTGTTAATATTTCTGTTGTGTTTTGGGATAAAAAGTTGTTTAATCTCTAGATTTTTCATACTCAATTAAAATATTTTATGTGCTCTTTCTCCCATGATAATTCTCTGAATCATTAAACTATTTAATCCAGCTGTTTATTACCTTGTTTCCTAAAGTAAACTCCCCACACAACTGAATTTCACCCAAATTCTCAATCACCTAATCATTCTGAGTTATTTAGAATAAGCATATTTTTTACATATTAAATCTTTATAATGTTTCTTCTTAGAGACTATTTTGTTATACTTATCTATCACCTATGTATTAATGGATGGATCTGATGTCTTTCTATTCCTTTTCCAATGCCATGCTGCCAAAAATTCTTTTGACTTGGCTTTCATATGGCTTCAGATTTAGCATTTTATGAAATATTTCATAATAGTTATATAGATATAACTATATAGCTATACATAGTTATAATAGTTATATATAATTATATATATAGTTTTCATATAGTTATATAGTTATAATAGTTATATCTATATAACTATTATGAAATATTTCATGAAATATTAAATCTGAAGTCATGTAAAAGCCAAGTCAAAAGAATTTGACTAAATTTGAAGTCAAAAGAATTTGAATCTAAATTACATCCATATCCAAAACAAATTCTGGGAACTTTTGAAAATTAGAACTTACTTCTGTAAACTGTATAAGGAGAGTGGAATAGTAATACGGAACACACTATAAATTTTACATTTTTGAAAGTGTCTTTCAAACCCTTCATCGCAATGACTTTTTCAATCTGGAGGTCCTACAACGGATCTTTTGTGGTTGTGCCAACATGTTATTGTTTGTACTATGGTAAATGGGATCTCTTTTTTCAATACATTTTCCAGGTGGCTGGTGCTGGTGGAGAGGACAGTTTCTAAGTTGTATATAGTTTTCCTGTGTTGTGCTTCATTTTTTAAAAAAAGTATTAATTTTGTATATTTATTGACTGGTTACTTATGTATTTATATTGCTAAAAAATAATGACAAATCTTTTTTAGAACTCATTTCTTTTAGTTTTTTATCTTGTTTTTTTTTCCAAAATGTCAGTCCCATCACAGTAATTGCGAAGGTTTGTATTCCTTTTACATTCCTGTTTGTAAGAGAAAGCATCTGTAAATTACCCTGAATATGACAATGACTATTGTTTTTAGATCACCACTCTATACAATTAAGAAGGACTCCTTTGATTCCCGTTTTATCATATTTCTAATATGAAGGAGTAAAATAGGCACACAGACACGGTTCTGTCGAGACTTGAACCATTAGGCATTTGACATTGAAGCCCATGCTGTAAACAACTTTACTATTTCATATTTGGCCATTTTGATCATATCTTTCATAACAGAAATCCCTGTATTAAACATAATTACATATCTGATATAAACATTATTGGATTTTGATGCATTATTTTTAACATTTACTGATAGATTTATGAAAATTATAGAATGTCTTATCCACTGTTGGGGCAAGAGAGAGAGTAGCAAGCAAGCTATGGAAAATTGGACAACAGGTGTCTGTGTTTAATGAGGAAAACGTCTTTGGTTTAGAATTCGTTTTATATTTTCCTTATAAAATAAATGAGCAGCTTTTGGGATGCTTTGGAAAACATTCATAAGAGTTTGTTACAGTAGGTCCTAACCCCACCTCACGTCGGCCTCCTGTGTGTGGCCTCTTCCAGTGCTGTGAAAACCCCACGCAGCCTTTGGGGAGCAACTGTTACCTCCAGGTGATTTTCTCTTTGCGGCTGAGCCAATCACAATAGTGTATCACTGATCCAGGGGCACTTTTTGTGTTATTTTCCAACTTCCTTCTTAAATGCTCTCAAGAGCTTACTTCTTGTGCATCTGTGGCCATGGAAAACAAAGCCCATAGTTATTAGGGAATATTCCCAGGTCTGATTGCCACCAACATCCCTCCAACTGCTGTAATGTTTAACCAAATTATTTACAATGTGTGCCTCCTTTGTGTCTCTTCCATAGAGATTTCATCTTTCTTTCTGTGTGTGTATTTGTTTTTCTTTTCCTTTTTCTACTAGCGCTTCTATGCTTTTAAAATTTTTGTTGTCTTTGTTGTTGTAGTTGTCCAATTTTGTTGGGGAGGGGGGTTTAACAACAGAATTTATGTTTAATTTATGATGCCATGTAGCCAGAACAAAACATTCCACCCCGTTGTTGGTTGCATTTTTTGTGTATGTGAGTGACAAATTTAAAGGCATAAAAGACATGAAAAATGAGTATTTTACTACTTGATGTTGATGTATATAGTTTAGAAAATTACTGTAAGTGTAGAAATTAGAAAAAAATGTATCCGTGGAAAAGAATAGAGAACCCAAATACAAATCACACTGTATATGAGAATTTTGCACATAAAAAGGTAGTACCATAAGTTTGGGGAAAAAATATTATTTAATAAATGCTGAAGGACAACCTGCAATTTTGGAAGAAAATAAAAATAGATATTAATTTTATGTCACAAAGAAAAACAGAATTCATATATATTAAATTTTTAATGTGAAAAAGAATAACTTACTTCACGATAATCTAAGCGATCACATGAGCATTTTAATGGTGATCCACTTGAACAATTCTAAAAACTCAAAATGTATGAAAGAAATGTCAGACATTTCACAAAATATTTTCTAATTGAACATTTAAAAGATATCATATGCATAGTAAATGGACCAACATTATTATTTGGGAAAAATATAACGCAAAGACCAAGATAGACAAAAAGTGTACACACGTACATATTTATATATGTATGCATATGTATGTGTGAAAAGTTTACACAGTGTGTCAATGGAAATAAAAATTATTCAACAGAAAGAGGGTTAATGTATATATGTTTTCAGTTTATAAAGGCACAAATTGAAATACTGAAACACAGGAAAATAAATTTATTTGTAAATAAGATATAAAAATTAAGGTAACAATGAGATACTTCTTTATGTTCAGCAGACTGGTAAAAGTAAGAATTCTAAACTTTTCTGTTGTTGAGGCTGTGATGAAAGGAACACTGTCAGACATTGCTTGTGAAAATGTGCAGCATTGTAATCTTTTTGAAAATCACACCAGCAAAACTAATTTCAATAAAAATGTTTATATTTTTTCTAATAACACTAATATATTAACATTTTTAAGGATATACAAATATTTATTATAATATGTTTACAGTGGCAAAAAATAAACTGGAAAAATGTGACTGGAAATCGTTAGAAGAATGGTTAAATGAAATATTTTACATTTAAATCAAGAATCATGTTAAAAAGAAAGAAAATTGTATCAGTCAACTCAGAGGAATTGTCATTTTGTGTTCTTGAATGGGAAATGTAAGATGCAGACAAGTATACAAAATGTAATTCCATTTTAGAAAAAAATTTCAAAATGCATATGTGTAGATATATGTTTATATTTGTATACACAAGTCTTTGCATGACTGAATCTGCATTTAAAAAATAATTACAAAGTGATTAGCATGCATTCTTTGGAAGAGAGGTTATGGAGAGAGAGAAGCTGATGTAAAGTGAGATTGTGATAAAAGAGGAAAAACAAAGTAAAAAAGGAAAAACAAGTCTATTTGCAATATAGGATAAATTGCTATAACATGATATTTTACACGGATTAAATTAAAAAGAAGTATTTTTTTTTTTCAAATCTCAAGTCTAAAGTGAATAGTCAAGAGTTGGTGGACTGCTCTGCTCCACAAGATAATTAAGGAATTCAAGCTAGTAGGGTGACTCTTTCACCCTTTGATTGTGGTTTTCATCATGAGATGCAAGGCAACTCCTCCTGTTTATTATTATTATTATTATTATTATTATGTATCATTTTGCAATTAGTGGAAAGGGGAAAATGAGAGAGAAAGACACACAGCCTCCTTATAAAAATACAATCACAAACTGGTCTTGGTATCCGTTTGCATTCTATTGTCTAAAATATAACCACACTTATTTGCAAAGAGTTTGGGCCATTAAGTATCTAGCCAAACTTAGGAGTTTTATTACTAAAGGGAAAATAGAGAGACAGAATTGGGGGAAGAAATTAGCAGTACAGTCATTCAACATGTATAAAGTTATCATATCAGTTTTCAGATACATAAGTTTAGCACATATACATTTACACGTGTGTATATAAACTTGTATGCATATGCGTGTGTATATACATATACACATACATATACATGAAATATTTTAAACATCAATAAAAATGTCCAGGTTTCATCTCATTTTAAATTTGGATCCCTTCTTACAAAGCGATTCTACTTCAAACAGTCTATCTTACAAATGTAGTATATACTTTAAAAAGTGTCAGACATAGATGTACATGTTTATTATAATATTAAATAAAAAGTGATGAAAATTAATATACAACAATTGGAAACTGATTTAATCAATTGTGGTACATTGCTATAATGGAATTTTTTATAAAAAGCTGTCCAAAGTATAGTTATTACTAGTTTCAGAAGAGTATCTAAAGTATGAATTCCTTTATGAAATAGAAGGATGCATATTAATATTCAGGTGAATGAATGCAGGCAGAAGTAGCCAGATAGACAAATGAAGTGATAATGATAGTTGACATACCTACAGCTAACATGTAGGTTTGGAAATCCAAAGATGAGAACGTTCTTCCTTCTTCCAAGAAACTATCAGAGAATTCAGGATCATTCAGCTGCCAGCAAGTGCTGGTTCTGAAAGAATCACGTGTCCAGGTAGAGGGGCCTGGGACTTCTCCTTAGGGTGCCTACATGCCAGCAGGATATGAGAAATGGAGGGATAGCGCCCTGTGCATGTTTGAGAGGACAGATTTGGACCAGAGATCTCAAAAGCCAGGAGCTGGCCAGTGGTCTTATGAAGGAGAAAATAGCTATGGCCCCTCCCTGGGCCAATGGCCAAAACTTAGATGGAATCGAGTATACATCCGAGAAGCCCACGGGGCACAGGTTTCAATGGCCAGTAACCAGCTACACCACACTCCCTTCTAAACCCAGGCAGGGATACTCTCTGTCCACTGGAATTTAGGTTTCACACCTAGAAAATATTAGGGAGACTAAAGTAAATGGGATAGTTTCTACTCTGGAGCACGGTGACGGCTCGAATGTTTTTGTGGTTAGAAAGAATTTTGGTGTTTTTCTTCACCATATTATCCTCCTCTGAAGAAATGAACAATGGCTTGTTGAAATGATTAAACAGTTTTTTGAATGGAGAGAAAAAGAAAGCTTCCATTAATTTATCACAGTGTTTTTCCTCTTCATATATGTGTGTTTTAAAATTCATAGGCAAATTCTGGAAACATACCAAAGATGTTACTAATAGTAATTACGTTTGAGGAGACAAATGGAGATTTGGGTGTAGAAAGAAGACAAGTATCTGTTTTTGATGCTTGAATTTTTTCACTGTGAAAATATATTAACTTTGTAATTTTTAAGTAAATAATAAAAAGAAATGTAACCACTTTTACTGAAGGTTTTCTTTTGTACTTGAAGAATTTTACCAGGAAAGGTTTTTAATTTGCTTGTAAGGGCTACTGTGAGCTCTCTCAATTTCTAATCTCACTACATTATCATTAACATAAAATCATATATCACATAACATTAGAATACAAATTTTTATTATTATCAATTTTGTTGTATTTAATCTGTGAAAATCACTTTTTATTTTTGAGGGGTCATATTAATTAATCCTGTGTTCAGATTGGTCTCTTCAGTCATTTTATTTACTTATTTATTTATTTATTTATTTTTTTGAGAGGGAGTCTTGCTCTGCCGCCCAGGCTGGAGTGCAGTGGCGCGATCTCGGCTCACTGCAAGCTCTGCCTCCCGGGTTCACTCCGTTCTCCTGCCTCAGCCTCCTGAGTAGCTGGGACTACAGGTGCCTGCCCCCACGCCAGGCTAATTTTTTGTATTTTTAGTAGAGATGGGGTTTCACCGTGTTAGCCAGGATGGTCTCGATCTCCTGACCTTGTGATCCACCCGCCTCGGCCTCCCAAAGTGCTGGGATTACAGGCGTGAGCCACCATGCCCAGCCCATTTTATTTATAATTAACCTAAATTTCTACAATTTTATCTCATTTGTCTTAACCAAATTCCACCTGCCTTGACTGAGATGTACTTTCGATGTCTGTCTCCTTGAGAGCAGTCTACCCCTATGTCCTACAGCAGATCAATTTAAGTTACGTCCTTGTCCTGTATGCTATCTGTGCCTTTTGCTTTTTTCCCCTATTAAAGATTTTCCATTCACTAGAATAGTAAAAATTTTTTCTTATATCTGTTTGATTAGCAAGTCAATGCTTCAGATTATAATTCCTTTTGTGAATTGTAGAGTCACATCATTTTGATATTATTAAGCCTCCCATCCTTAGGAACTTGTATAGCTGAACCAGGTATCTATATGTCAAGTCAGTTAGACTGTTTCCTTGTTGTTGTTATTGTTGTTTTGTTTTGTTTTCTGCTTCCAATCAATTTATTACCTTCATGTTTGATCTCATACTCAGGTCAGCTCAAGCGGTTCCCTAGTCGCAGAAGCAAAGCTCAGCTGTGGGGTACAGAGGAGGTCCCTTGAAAACATTTCCCTTTCTGGTGGTGGGGTAGGGAGCGTGAAGCACAGAGAAGTACTAATACTGTATTCTCGGGTTAGCTCTTGTGGAGGATCTCAAGTTGGTAATTAGTGATTTTT
This sequence comes from Pan paniscus, assembly GCF_029289425.2. NCBI lineage: Eukaryota > Metazoa > Chordata > Mammalia > Primates > Hominidae > Pan > Pan paniscus. The sequence goes on along the minus strand of NC_073252.2, from coordinate 186,540,054 downwards.
TTCCCTAATACAATTTCATTGACACATTTGCTCGTGCTAATTTTTATTTCACTTGAAATTGCTCCATCACGAAAATCAAGCATTCAAAACACCTCTTAAGACCCATTTATTTCTGTCCTGATTTAATGGTTTCTCCCACTGTGCCTCAACTTAATCAAAGTAAGGCTTTTCCAGTTTCACTTTCTTTTTGAGGTAACTCTTGATCTTCCATTGACATTCTCTACTTTCAACTCCACAGCATCCAATTCCTATTTTCCAATCTCCTACCATTTTATCTGGAGATTTCAGTGAGTGAGTTTACTAAGACATTACATATAGAGAAACACAGTACTCTTTCTCTCGCTCTCTCCCTTTCTCTCCCCCAACCCCACACACACACACACACACACACACACACACACACACACACACACGATAAGTAGGCACCAAGGGAACACTGAGAATGAAGGGATGAATAGGTGGTATGCAGCGAGTGCAGAGGATTTTTAGGACAGTGGAGCTACAAACATTCCTTGAATATATCGTGGATTCAGTTTCAGGTTAACTGCACTATAGCAAATATTGCTATCAAATGAGTCACACAAATTTTCTGCTTTCCCAATACATATAAAAGTTATGTTTACATTATGCTGTAGTCCATTAAGTGTGCAATATCATTATGTCTGGAAAACATTGTACATGCTATAATTTAAAAATACTTTATTGCTTAAAAATGCTAATGATCATCTGAGCCCTCAGTGTCATACTTTTTTGCTTGTGAAGAGTCATAGCATCTTCACCAAGAGTAGATTCCGTTTCAAGAAACCACTTCATCTGCTCACCCATAAGAAGCAACTCTTTGATATAGATGCCTGCTGACTAGTCAGGGTGATGATTGCTGAAGGCTGGGGTGGCTATGGCAATTTCTTAAAATAAGGCAACATTGAAATTTACCATATCAATTGACTCTTTCTTCCATGAAAGCTTTCCTTGTAACATGCCATGCTGCTAGAGAGCATTTAACCCACAATAGAACTTCTTTCAAAATTAGTGTCAATCCTCTTAAACCCTGATGCTGTTTTGTCAACTAAGTTTCTGAAATATTCTAAATCATTTGCTGTCATTTCAAAGGTATGTTCACAGCATCTTCACCAGGAGGAGATTCCATCTCAAGACACCATCTTCTTTGCTTATCCACAAGAAACAACGATTTTTCTGTTCAGGTTTTCTAATGAGATTGCAACAATTCGGTCACATCTTCAGGCTCCACTTCTAAATCTAGTTCTCTTGCTGTTTCTACCAGATGTGAAGTTATTTCCTCCACTGAAGTCTTAAACCCCTCAAAGTCATCCATGAGAGTTGAAATTAACTTCTCCCAAACTCCCATCAATGTTGATATTTTGACCTCCTCCTATGAATCACAAGTGTTCATGGCGTCTAGAATGGTGAATCTGTTCCACAAGGTTTATAATTTATTTTGCTCACATCCACCAAGGAAATCACTGTCTATGACAGCTGTAGCCTTATGAAATATATTTCTTAAATATTAAGATTTGAAATTACTCCCTGATCTATGGACAGCAGAAGATATTTTGTGTTAGCAGGCATGAAAACAACATTAATCTCCTAATACATCTTCACTGGGCCGTCAGGGCTGTTGAGTGACTTGGTGCATTGTCATTGAGCAGTAATCCTTTGAAAAATTTTTTTCTGAGCAATAGGTCTCAATGGTGCACTTAAAATATTCAGTAAATCATCCTGCAAACAGGAATGCTGTCATTTGGGCTTTGTTGTTTCAATTCCAGAGCAAAGGATGAGTAGTTTTAGCATAATCCTTGAGGGCCTCAGGAGTTTTAGAAGGGTAAATTAGCACCAACCTCACTTTGAAATCAATATCTGCATTAACTCCTAACAAGAGAGTCAACATGTCATTTGAAACTTAGAAGCCAGTCATTGACTTTTCCTTTGTAGTTCTTCACATCCTAGATGATATCTTCTTCCAATAGAAGGCTGTTTGGTCTACACTGAAGATGTGTTGTTTAGCACAGCCACCTCCATCAATGATCTGAGCTAGATCTTCTGGACAACCTGCTGCAGCTTCTACATCAGCACTTGCTGTTTCACCTCACACTTTTATGTGACAAAAATGACTTCTTTCCTTAAACCTCATGAACCAACCTCTGCTAGATTCAGATTTTTCTTCTTCAGCTTTTTAACCTCTCTCAAACTTTATAGAATTTAAGAGAACTACAGCCTTGTTCTGGATTAGGTTTTGATTTAAGGGAAGATTTTGGCTATTTTAGTCTCCTATCCAGACCATTAGCTTTGTCCATATCAGCAATAAGGCTGTTTGACTTTCTTATCATTTGTGTGTTCACTGGAGTGGCACTTTTAATTTCCTTCAAGAATTTTTTATTTGCATTCACAACTTGGCTAACTGTTGGACACAAGAGGCCTAGCTTTCAGCCTATCTCAGTTTTCAAAAAGTCTTTCTCACTAAGCTTAATCATTTTCTAGCTTTTGATTTAGAGTGAAAGATGTGTGACTCTTCCTTTCACTTGAACACTTTAGAGACCACTGGAGGGTTATTAACTGGCCTAAAGTCAATACTTCTGTGTCACAGTGAATTGGGAGGCTGGAGGAGAGGGAAAAAATGGGAAAGACTAGATGGTGGAGAATTTGAAACACACTCATTATTTATTCATTAATTCTGTTATTTTATATGGATGCAGTTTGTGGCACTTCCGAAAAACGACAGTGGTAACATCGGAGATCACTGATCACAGATCACCGTGACAGATACAGTAACAATGAAAATGTTTGAAATATTGTGAAAATTACCAAAATACAAAACAGAGACACAAAGTGAGCACATGCTGTGGGAAAAGGACACCTCTGACTTTCTCAACGTGGTATCGCCACAAACCTTCAACACATAAAACAGTGTCATGTCTGAGAAATACAGCAAAGTGAAGTGCCATAAAATGAGGTATGCCTGTGCTTTGTTTGATATTCTAAGGGTGGAAACAAGTCTTTACACAGTTTTCCAAACCTATAGAAAGTCCAACACCAACAACGAAACCTAATGTAAACTATGGTCTTTGAGTGAAAATTATGTGTCAAAGTAGGTTCATCAATTGTAACAACTGTACCATTCTGGTAGGGGGACGTGGATAAAGGGAGGGTCTATGCATGTCTGGTGGCAGGGGGTATACAGGAAATCTCTCTACTTTCCTCTCAATGTTGCTGTAAACCTAAAACTCTTCTAAAAAAAGTCTATTAAACTAAAAAACTGAAATGCGAACTATAATCTAACATCTACTCAAATATTTGCAATGAGCAAATAATTGCTCCAGGAATCAAGCGGTTTGTTTGCTATAAGATTAACATGAATTAAGTGAACTGAAAAAATTAAAATATTTTTGTCAATTTTTCTTAAACCATATTTTAAATAAGTCATGTCATCATGAAAACTAAAGAATAGGAATTTCAAACAGTATTGCTCATAATGAACTAAATATTCAGTCTACTACTTGCGTTGTAATTCTTTTCACTGGAAAGTGCCTGCAAGGTGAGTTAATTTCCATGCTAACCCACAGCTAGCAGGCCCTTTACTGTTAAATCACGGTTGACAAGGAGGCAAAATGGGAGCTTCAATTACAACACATTTTGCCACATTTAAAGTCTGAGACACATAAATGGAAATATAGCTCATATATTTTAGTTACTAAAGTCTTGTGATGTAAACCATTCTTGATAGTCGCAAATATTTTTTGCTGCTCTTAACAAAAATGGAAATTAAGATAATGTATTAAAAATCCAAATGGAGGGTTATCTATATATCTTTTGAAAGGAGGTTACATATTCGCATCATTTGAAGCATTAGAAATAGCTTTACAGATTCTCAGCCTCACGCTTACATTACGGAATCAGGGTCATTTGATGTAGGTTTCATCTTCTGTGGCATTGGAGCATAGAATACAGGAGGGAACACCTCTGCTGAAGACAAAACCACCAGCAGAGGAGGATGAGGAAATACACAAAAAAACTTTCAACCAAATGCAACGAAGGATTTCAGTGGAGCTTTTTATTACCGTTTAAAGTCTGGGCTTTGCTGAAGAGCTTGGGACCCATACAATGTGCCCATTACTGTGTGTGCTTCACTGTGGGAGTGCTTCCCTGTGTGACTGCTTCCCTGAGTGTGTGTGTGTCCCTGTGTGTGTGCTCCCCGTGTGTGCTTCCGTGTGTGTGCGCGCCCGTGTGTGCGTCCCTGTGTGTGCCCGCCCGTGTCTGTGCGTCCCTGTGTGTGTCCCTGTGTGTGCTTCCCTATGCGTGTGTGTCCCTGTGTGCTTCCCTTTGTGTGTCCTTGTGTGTGCTTCCCTTTGTGTGTCCCTGTGTGTGTGCTTCCCTTTGTGTGTCCCTGTGTGCCTCCCTGTGTGTGCTTCACTGTGGAACTGCTTCCCTGTGTGTGTGCTTCCCTGTGTGTGTGCATCCCTGTGTGTCTGCTTCCCTGTGTGTCTGCTTCCCTGTGTGTGTGCCTATGCGTGCTTCCCTGTGCGTGTGCATCCCTGTGTGTGTGCGTCCCTGTGTGTGTGCCTCCCTGTGTGTGCTTCCCTGTGTGTGCCTCCGTTTGTGTGCTTCCCTGTGTGTGCTTCCCTGTGTGTGCCTCCGTGTTTGCCTCCCTGTGTGTGTGCTTCCCTGTGTGTGCATCCCTGTGTGTGTGCTTCCCTGTGTGTGCATCCCTCTGTGTGTGCTTCCCTGTGTATCCGTGTGCTTCCCTGTGTGTGTGCGTCCCTGTGTGTGTTTCCCTGTGTGTGTGCCTCCCTGTGTGCTTCCCTATGTGTGTGCATCCTTCTGTGTGTGCGTCCCTGTGTGCATCCCTGTGTGCTTCCCTGTGTGTGTGCTTCCCTTTGTGTGTGCCTCCCTGTGTGTGTGCCTCCCTGTGTGTGCTTCATGTGGGACTGCTTCCCTGTGTGTACTTCCCTGTGTGTGTGCATCCCTGTGTGTGTGCCTCCCTGTGTGTGCTTCATGTGGGACTGCTTCCCTGTGTGTACTTCCCTGTGTGTGTGCATCCCTGTGTGTCTGCTTCCCTGTGTGTGCCTCCCTGTGTGTGTGCTTCCCTGTGTGTGTGCTTCCCTGTGTGTGTGCTTCCCTGTGTATGCTTCACTGTGGAACTGCTTCCCTATGTGTGTGCGTCCCTGTCTGTGCTTCTTGCGTGTGCGTCCGTGTGTGTGTGCGTCCTTCTGTGTGTTATTTGCTGTGTGTACGTCCCTGTATGTGCATTCCTCTGTGTGCTTCCCTCTGTCTGCTTCCCTGTGTGTGTGCGTCCCTGTGTGCACGCTTCCCTGTGTGTGCGCGTCCCTGTGTGCGCTTCCCCGTGTGTGCGCTTCCCTGTGTGTGCGTGTTCCTGTGTGTGCGCTTCCCTGTGTGTGCGTCCCCCTGTGTGTGCGTCCCTGTGTGCGCCCCTCCCTGCGAGCGTGCGTCCCTGCGTGCGTGCGTCCCTGCGTGCGTGCGTCCCTGCGTGCGTGCGTCCCTGCGTGCGTGCTTCCCTGCGTGCGTGCGTCCCTGTGTGCGCCTCCCTGTGTATGCTTCACTGTGGAACTGCTTCCCTGTGTGTGTGCGTCCCTGTCTGTGCTTCTTGTGTGAGTGTCCGTGTGTGTGTCCTTCTGTGTGTACGTCCGTGTGTGTATGCGCATTCCTCTGTGTGTGCTTCTCTCTGTCGGCTTCCCTCCGTGTCTGCTTCCCTGTGTGTGTGTCCCTGTTTGTGTGTCCCTGTGTGTGTTCCTGTGTCTGTGTCCATGTGTGCTTCTCTGTGCTTCCTTGTGTGTGTGCTCCCTGTGTGTGCGTCCATGTGTGCATCCCTCTGTCCTTCCCTGTGTGTGCTCCCCTATGTGTGCGTCTCTGTGTGTGTGCTCCCCTGTGTGTGTGTCCCTGTGTGTGTGCTCCCGTGTGTGTGTCCCTGTGTGTGTGCTCCCCTGTGTGTGCTGCCTTTTGGGTTTCCCTATGTGTGCATCCCTGTGTCTGTTTCCCTGTTTGTGTGCCTCCCAGTGTGTGCATTCCTGTGTGTGCGTCCTTGTGTGTGTCCTTTTCTGTTTGTGCTTTCCTGTGTGTGTGCCTCCTGTGTGTGTGTCCGTGTGTGTCCCTGTGTGTGCGTCCTTGTGTGTCCTTTTCTGTCTGTGCTTTCCTGTGTGTTTGCCTCCTGTTTGTGCGTCCCTATGTGTGTGTCCCTGTGTGTGCGTCCCTGTGTGTGTGTCCCAGTGTGTGTCCTTTTCTGTTTCTGCTTTCCTGTGTGTGCGTCCCTCTGTGTGCTTCCCTGTGTGTGCGTCCCTGTGTGTGCGCCCATTTGTGTGCGTCCCTGTGTGTGCATCCCTGTTTGCGTTCCTGTGTGTGTGCCCGTTTGCGTGTGTCCCTGTGTGGGCGTCCCTGTTTGTGTGCGCCCCTGTGTGTGCGTCCCTGTGTGTGCGTCCCTTTGTGTGTCCTTTTCTGTCTGTGCTTCCGTGTGTGTGTGCATCCTTGTATGTGCTTTTTGTAATCTGCTTCCTTTTATGTGTGCTTTCTTTTGTGTAGCTTCTTGTCCTTGTAATTCTTTCTGTGTGTGTACTTCCTTGTCTGTGCATTTGTGTGTGTACGTGTGTGCTTTTTTTGATATACTTGGTCTTTGCAGGTGAGACTGGAAGAACAGTTATAATTCTGTTCATGGACACTTGGGCATGCCTAAAGTAAACATCAAGAGGGTAATAGATCTGTGTTTTGCATATATTTTTATTTTCTGTATATTATGATGTTTTTCACATCTTTTCACATCACTGGCCTGGGAGTGATGCCCCTTCCAGGGCTAGGCAATTGCAGAGATGTCCCAGCACTCAGAGTGGAGTGTGCCTTTCCTGTGCACACTGATCCATCCAGAGCCCTGCCTCTGCGCCCCAGGCCCTTCCACCCCAGGAGGCCGCATTCCTTTGCCTTTAATCATCCAGAGCCAGGTGGCCTGTGGTGCCTCCTGACCTTAGGGCTTGTGTGTGTGATAATCTGGGTTTCCTTGCACCTTTCTGATGTCCTCTACTGTGGCTGCACCGGACTGACCTTCACATACAATAACATAGCACACTGTTGCCCTGCCTGTCCTAATAGATCACCTTTGAGCTCCAGTAATAGAAAACTGTGGACTGTATCCTACAGAAGGGTTTTATAGAAACCGTTGTGAGGCTCTGACACACATAATGCCACACTGTTGTCTCACTGTTCCACAGACTGTGACCCCCTCGGCCGTGAGGGCTCAGAGTAGAGGGATGGCATTTGCAGTTGAGAGAGTAACATGCCACCTTTACAACAAAGCAAGAGCAGACAAAAATAGCGGGGGAGACTGTGAGGGGATGTGAAGTTTCTCTGATGTAAAAGTGGAGGCCAAGTGTGATAATGAGATGAGCATAAAATACAGCCCTGTCTTTTCAGATTTTTCATTCATAAAAGTTTTTGACTTCACATGTTCAAAACTTAACTTCTGATTTTTCTCCCTATATCTGGTCCTTTAATCTCATCTTGATCTTAAAATGTCAACTTTAGCTTCCAAGTTGCTCAGACAAAAAACCTTGTATTCATCCTTGACTCTATGCTTTCAAACTTCATTTTAATTCATTCTCTTGGCTGTTCATTCTAAATATATCCAGAGTCTGGTCTCTTCTCTCTGGAAATATAATGCAAGCCAGGTGTGTAGCATACAATTTTCAGGTAGCCACATTAAAAAGAAAAAAGGAACAGGCCAAGTTACTTTTAATAATGTATTTTAACTCAGAGTATTCAAAATGTTATTTCATCATTTACTAAATTTTAAAAATTATTGAGGTCTTTTACTTCCTTTTCATATTAAGTCTTGGAAATCTGGTGTGAATTTCACACATAGAGCCCATCTCAATTGAGACACGTGATGTTTTATGTGTTCAAGAGTGACATGTGACTGGGGGTTCTCAAAACAGGCAGCCGAGCTCCAAACAATAGTTTCCTATGGCCTTTTACCCTTGCCTCTTAAAATTTATACTTGATATACTAGCCAGAATTCTTGTAAAACCTATAAAACATATATACAACTGACCTTTATAAAACAGAAGGCACATGATTTCACTCCTTTCCTCAAAACCTTTCAATGGCTTCTGATGCCATCCAGAGTGATAAACATGACATGAGGCCTGGCTGACCACCCTGCTGCCAATTCTGTGTCCTGGTCCCCCAGTTCCTTCACTTGCTAGCTCGGCTTGGCACACAGTTCTCCTTCCTCTCCCTGAAACACACCTGGAATGCTCACATGTCAACACCGTGCACTTGCTCTTCCCTCTGCCTGGAAATCCCTTTCGCCCGATATCAGTCAGCCACACGATCCTGCATTTCTTTCAGGTCTTTGCTTAAATGTCCTGTTATCTGTGGTCCCAGATCTTTTATGATCATTGTCTATCAATTGTCTATCATTGTCAATTTCTTCAGAAATCGCTTTATACACATTATTATTATAGTATTTTCTATGCCATTACCCTACTTTGTTTTTCTTCAGTTAAACATGATCTTCCAACACTACGTATTTACTTGTTTACTTCTTTTTTGTCTCCCTCTGTCTTATACAAATAAATAAGACCAGGAGCTTTGGTTTATGTTTGTGTCTGCAGTGTTGAGGACAATGCCAGGCATAGTAGTCCATCATATTTTTGTTGAGTGTCTAATAAGTGAGAATCTAGAGGCAGGCTTTCATGTAACTTGAAAAGGAGTCTGATATTAAAATCCATGTAGATCAGCTCTAGTATTTTTTTTCCAATTATTTGTCACTTGGTTGTACAAGAGCAGGGCAGTGAGGAGCATCTGCCTTGGAGGGAGGAGTGCATTATCACCGGCATTGTTGAGCATTGCCAGTGCATGATGATACAAAGAAGCTGGCTGGCACTTAGCAGGTGTTACTCATTTTAAATTACCTTCAGACAATTCACCCCTTACTGGCCAGACTTGGTCTAACCATTCTCACTACCCTACCCTTCAAGAGCCACTAAAATAATTCTTAGTATACCTCCTTGGGAACAGATCACAGTAAGGAAGACTCAGCTAAGGGAAAGAGTTGATCACAAGCTTTATAGTTGATCTGAACCTGGAAAGAATGAAAGACTCCAAACACATCAAATATACTTTTGTGAGTGATTTCTTTTAATTCACTAATACCCCTCTAAACTAGTTGTGTGCTCTAGAATTCCATTTCTTCTATTCTAAGACAAAGACTAAAGAATGTTAGCTATGGAACCCAGACAGCACATAATAGCTCTCATTTTACATATATGATGTTTATTTCTTTAAATATGCAATTTCACGTTTGTTATAAGTCGCTAGTGGGCATCAATAAATAAAGGTCTATCAGTACTTCTCAAATATGTCAGATTTTAACAATTTATTTTCATTGCCAGTATAGGTCATCGCTTTCAAGGGTAAGAACTCTAACCAATGCCTAAAACAAAGCAAAACCATATCATTGTTATAAAATAACTTAAATGAAGAATAAAGTAATTGGCAATTCTTTTATCCTTCTTTCACGTACCTCCCAGCAACATGTACCTATCCATTTCTTTCCAGCCACATAGCTGTGTGACCTTACCTTTTATAAAGTAGATTTTACCCATATGAAATAAAGCTTCTAAAAGGAGACATCCATGCTCTGTGCAATGGAAGAAATACACCATGAATGTATTTAAATAAAAATAAAATGAAGTCAAGATGAGATATAAACAAAAATGTTTCCTTAAAATTTGGCTCCAAAAAATAGTAAGAGGCAATTAGAGGAGCACCTTCCTTTTCTGATTGCATCATTTTAAACTAAATGATAGAAAATAATATAGGAAAGGTTTATAGGAAAATTTATAAAATTTTCTTTTTACTACCACTTGTTGTAGTAGAAACTGAAAATTAAATTATCTCAGCACTGAAATAAATAAGGAAGTGTAATTTCTCAATTACATTTCTTCGAATTCTGATCTTTCAACATAGGAAAAATACTGACAAACATATCAAATGATAATGTTAGAAAAATTTCCTTTCTGGTTAGGTGTGTTACATATAAAGCTTATTCTCATCAACATACATTTTTATATATTACTAAATTAATGCTTTCCTTAAATCAGTAGTTTTCTTATGGGTCATGTCTAAATTATCATAATTAAGTAAAATCATATCACAGTTGCATTCATTAGCAAACTCTTGGGAAAAAGAGCTATGTATTACGCTTTCTCAGTGGGTAACTGTTGTTTTTGTAAAACTGTCTTTGGTTACTGACAGTAGGAATGAATCAGTAGAATGAAATTATTAGACTCTACTAGGAATTCATTTTTGTGTCCTGGATAACTAAGGCCTATATGATGGAGGGAAGTATTTTGGCAAAGCATGCATGCCTGGCTCATGACAATATGTTCTTTCATTATTAGCAAAGAATTGACTCGATGAAAAATTTCATTAAGTGGTTTTCTCTGAGAGTCAATGGTATCACTGAGTGGTGATTCACAGGGAGAAAGAAAATGCATTGGCACTCATGCAAATGAGAAAATTAATCAGAATTGATTGCTTTTTGCAAAACCCTTTACCATGCTGAACTGTAGTACAGTAAGTCTTGCACATTTTTTACAAAGCAATTTAAAAAGTTTTGAATATTCAAGGTGTGGTGACTCCATATTTTAAAATCATGTGCCTGTGGAACAAATTATCAATTTAAACATCATCTATTCACTTTTTTTTGAAAATTTTTGATGCCATCCCACAACTTCTCCACACAGCTCAATATTATAAAATCATAACATTTTGGTTTAAGCAAGAAACAGTGTTTTCATTAATATAAACCGTAAATATTATTTTATAGACCATCATTTTACTTTTCACTTTATTAAATTAAGTGTTTAATGTTTTTCCATCCACTTCGTTTTCTACATACTTATCACTATTCACCTCATAAGTCATCATCAAGCTACTCTCAATTTTTTTCATATCACTAATCTGTTCATGAATTTTTCATTTCCTGGAGACCTCCCTCTTGTACCCACTGTTCCCATCTATACTAATCTATTCTAATATTGGGCCGGTTTCTCTGTTGGATATTCTCTTTCCCAAAGTCTACTTGCCTTAATAATTGTTCTAAAGCATAGTCTATAATAACATAAGAGTTGTATGCATTTTAACCCTAGGATATTTGAAAATACTTCTACTCTCTCATTACACTTAAACGATGGTATGGATGCATGTGGAATTCTGGATTAAAAGTACTTTTCCTTAGGGATTGAAGGCTTGGCTCCACCATTTTGGAATCCAGTTATGGTGGCGCAGATTCTGACGTCGTTCTGCACGCCATTGTTCTGCAACGCGCCCTGCCCCCAACACTGCCAGTGCTTGCAAACTTAGAGGATTTAAATTCATCACTAGTGTTTTGAAATCCCAGGATGTGTTCCTGAGACAGTCTTCGTTGTTTTATTGTCCTGGGCATTCTGCGTCCTTTCAGTCTGGAGATTTTTAGGTAATGGGAAATTTGTTTGTTTTTCTGAATAATTTCTATATTTCAGTTCTATTTTTCTCTGGAGAACATAATGGACAGGCACTATGTCTCACGGATATTGACTTTTTAAAGTACAAATTGGCCGGGCGCTCACACCTGTAATCTCAGCACTTTGGAAGACCGAGGCAGGCGGATCACGAGGTCAGGGGTTGGAGACCATCCTGGCTAACACGGTGAAACTCCGTCTCCACTGAAAATACAAAAATTATCCGGGCGTGGTGGCAGGCACCTGTAGTCCCAGCTACTCGGGAGGCTGAGGCAGGAGAATTGCTTGAACCCGGGAGGCGGAGGTTTCAGGGAGCCAAGATTGCACCACTGCACTCCAGCCAGGTGACAGAGGGAGACTCCATCTCAAAAAAAGTTAATTAATTAAGAAAAAAATAAAGTACAAATTGTTCATATTTTATTTTAAAGCACTTGCTTGCTCTCTGTCCTTTTTCTCTGTTTTGCAATTCTTTCTGTTTCGATGACTTTTTTTTTTTTTTTTTTTTTTGCCTTTCCTCTAGCTTCCTTTGCTTCTGAGTCTCTATTTGCAGTGCCCCGATGCTAGAAACCTGAGATCCCATGGCTTCTCCAGAATGGAGGCTTGGGCATTGTCAGCACCCTCCTTCCAAGAAAGAGTTGAAAGTTCCTCTCTTCTGGTAAGTGAGAAAACATTTTTATTCCTGTTTTCCATCTTCTGCAGTTTCACTGAAATAATTACTTTGCTATTGTCACTTCTCACATTCTCATTGTGTGGGTTATTTTTTTTCTTCTAGCTTTTTACTCCTTTGACTAGAGGTAGAGATTACACAGATATGTTTATCTGCAATATTATTTTTAAAGTTTTAAGTACACAACAAAGTACTTAAAAAAAAGATCTAAGTTTTTGGAAGTTGAAAATCAGCCAAGAGTTAAAATTTTCTTAAAAAGACAAATATTCTATGGGTACAAGAAGAACTTGGCAGTTTTAATTCATTTTTCAGGGCATTTTTTCCTTTATTGTGTTGTCATTTCTTTATCCTTCTTTTCATCCAACCACTATTGTTGTAATTTTGCCATGATTTTGTACCTAAGTGAATTGACATCACCTGTTTAGGGAGCCCTTTCATCGTGAGAGGAGAGGCAGTGATATCTGCCTACTCCACACTCCCTTTCCCCACAGATACCCCTTTCCCTCTGTCTAAGCCTTGTCAACCCATGGCGGTAGATGACTTGAATAACAAATACCTACTAAAATCCACTGCATATAAGGTAGTATACAGAGAGCTAGGCAGTGTTTCAGGCACTGATAAGGTCCCCAGAATGCATGATTATATAAAACCTCACAGATTAGCCCATGAAAACATAAGGCAGGAGCCAGACTGACCTAGATTCAAAACTCAGCTCTTCTGCTTACTAACTCCAGGAAATTAAAATGAAAATTGAAATATCTATTTCCTAATTTGTAAAATAAACATAATAGGCATAGTAATTCCTACCTCATGAGTATGCATAAAGACTAAATAAAATATGTGAAGCACAGAGCATAATATATCCATTAGATTTGACTACATTTACAGAAAACCAAAAATACCTGTTTAATTATGACAGAAGCCTATTTCTCTCTTATACAAAGTACAGATGTAAGCGTACAGGGCATGCTGGCTTCAGAGTTTCTAGGCCCCAGGTTCCTTCCAGCTCAGCACTCTGCTGTCCCTAGAAATAACTTTCATGGCCATGGGTCAAGACAGCAGCTCCAGCAGTTAAATCAGCATTACTTAGACATGCAGAGGGTGCACACCAGCTGAGATTTCTTTTTTAAGGCTTTCCACAAGCTCCTTCTCAATACTTTCACAACCCATTGGCCTCAACTTAAGTACAGGGTCCAAACATATGGCAAGGGATGGTGGAAAATAGAGTCTTTATACTGAAAACCTATTGCTAAAAAAAAAAGAGAGAGAGTTAGAGTCCTATTAATAAGACAAGAGGGAAGAACAGACATTTAGTAGAACAAACAGCAATCTCCCCCACACTTGTTGAATGGCACATAATATCCAATCCATAAATGGAATTGTCATTGCTAGCATGTTAAGGTCACTTTTATGACTTTCTAGGAACTACTTTTGTGATTTTAGGGGTTGAAAAAAATGTAGGCAGCTCCAGGAGAGCCTGTTTGACATATAGTATATTATGGGGATCTAATATTAGCACTAACGGCTTAAAATTTTCCTTTGTGAATTACATTAGCCACATCTATAAGATTACATATGCAGGATTATTGTAATTTAATAGCATCAAATTATATTTTAATTATTACTTAATTCAAATGTAATCTAATTTCAATGATAATTTTTAAAAAACTGTCTGGGTGACGTAAAAGTATGCTTCTGAACTTCCAGACAGACGCAGATTTTTTAAGTGATCTTTTTGTTATTGATTTGAGCTTAATAGGAGCTGCAGGATTTCAAATACTGAAATCATTGAGGCTTCCTTTATGGTCCACCACACTCAAATTTTATATGTTCCCCATGGGCTTAAAGGATGTGTATTCTTTAGTTATTTTGCACAATATTTTATACATATTGAGTCAAGTTTTTTGGTCTTATCAAACTTTCTACAGTCTTAGTGAATTTTTATATTCTTAGTGATTTTTGGCTATTTTATGTAACACTCAAAAATTTTACTCAAATTTTTCCTGCTGTACATCATACTAATTCTGCTCTTAGTTTTCAATTTTTCACATTTGTAGCTTTGTTTTTAAGGGCTCCACATTAAATTGATACACCTTACTGGCACATTAAATGTTGGGATTGTGAAATGGTCATATTTATTTTTGTCAAGCCTTTTTCTTAAAGTCTATATTACCTGATAATGTATTTCTGCCACTTTTGTTTTAGTAAAAATGTTACTAGTATAAATTTTTCTATTTTTGTAAAATCCCTTCTGTATCTTTTAATTTAAGATGTCTCAGGTAAAATGTACAATTTTGCATTACACAGTTTCTTGTTTGTGCTTTAGTATAGTCTGACAATCTTAGTTTTTTAGTTGAATCATTTAGTGCATTTACAGTTTTGTTGCTCCAGATAGATTTGAATTTCTATTCACTATCTTTTAATTTCTATTTTTCATACTTATCGTTGCTTTGTTTTTTTCTGTCTTGCCTTTCTTTTTAATATTCCTTGTATATTTTTAAAACTGTGACAGTGGAGGCTTGCATTTGTTAATGTAGATAAAGCTCTTATAGCAGTGCCTATTACAAAAATAAGTGTTTTATTTTAATAATGCAATTACAATTGGGTATTTTTATTTCTCATTTCATTTTTTCCCTCTATAAGTTTAGAAGTTAATTGTTCCATTTTTCAGACTTTTAGTGTTATATTGATGATTGTAGGTTGTTCACTTTACAAAATCTAAATTTAATGAACATTTGTTCTATATTTGTTCTAAATTTAATGTTCATTAGTTCTATAGTTTTGAACTATAGAGAGCATTTAACTCATTCAACCTTTTCTCAGTGAATGTGCTATTGTTGACACATACTTTAATTCCATTTTTCTAATCTCCCAAAATGTTATTGTTGTAGTTTGTATCGTTTATAATCTAATTTTTAAAATATATGTATTAATTTCTTTGCTTTTCATTTTTTCTTGTTAGATTTTCCTTATGGATTTACTTTCCTTGTGCCTGAAGTACATTTTTAAAAATATTCTTTAGAAAAAGTCTGCAGTTGATAAGTTTTATCAGTTTGTTTTCCCGACAAATGTCTTTATTTTGACTTCATTCTTGAGAGACACTTGGTTCCTGGTAAAGGCTCTGGGTAAATGGTTATTTTCTGCAATGCAATGAAGGTATCTCTCAGACTTCTGTTACTTCTGCTAAAATGCTAGCTTCTAGTTTAACTCTTGCTCCTTTGAATGGAAACAATCTTCTAATTCTGGCTAATTTTAATATATTTTCTTTCTCTGTTTACTGCTTCATTATGATCTCTTTTTGTGTTGATATTTTAAACTCTTTCTGGGTACATATTGGAGCTGTTTAAACTTTGTGTTTTTTTATTTCTTCTGAAAATTTTTAGTCCTTATAATTTCAAAGATATCCTCAGCCCCGTTCTTTCTTTCTTCCTTTTTCTTCTCCAACAGGATCACCAATTATATGTATGTTAGGTCTTCTCACACATTCTTCCATGTTTCTTAAGCTCTCTTTTACATTTCATCTTTTCGTTTTTCTTCACTGCATTCTGAATAATTTCTGTATATCTTATTCCACTTCACTAAGTTTCTCTTGAACTATGTCACATCTGCTATTAAATCTTTCCTCTTATTTTAAAATTTTGATTGTATATTTAACTTCTAATGGTTATGTTGATTATTTTATAAATCATTTTGGTCATCCTTTACATTGTCCTATTCCCTCACGTATTAGCAAACTTGTTTATTATATATATAATATTCTGAATATTATAAATATTTGAAAATTACTCAGAGCACAAACAATACTATGTGTGCTACAGTTAAGGCAGGAAAGTGTTTGGCACTTTTCAAGGAATTGAAAAGTAACTTAGCTGTATAGAATGCATGAAGGGTGGAGGACAATGAGTTTTAGGAGATGTGGTTGGAAAAGAAGACAGAAATCAAATCTGCAATGTCCTATAAGCCATGCTGAGAATTTTGAAAGTATGAGAAACTATAAACACTCTAAGTTCAAATTGTGTATTCTATTTTCCTAAGGGTTTTTAAAAAAAATATGAATATGGGTCATAGCTATATGGCTTAGCAGAAATTGTTTACCATATAGGCAAACTTTATTTCTAAACTATATAAACACACCTATGTACATACGCACACACACACAAATAAATTTACCACTTGAAAAAATGTATTGGACACTCAGTATGGCAAGTTGCTCTCAGGTAGGAGGAAAGAGCTGTTTGCAGGATTGCGCAGACATTATGGTATTATATATGAAATTTTAGGTTGTTAATCTTTCTGTGATTTCAGGTCAACAAATATAATTTTTATGCTTTGCATAGTTCTTGATAGAAAGTAACCTTTAGTATCATTTTTCTTAAACCTACCAAATTATTTCTGCAGTAAAATTATGAATTAAGACTCTCATCTAAAACGAATAGTCTAAGAAACACTCTTTTCCATTGGATTTTGATTCTTTTGAGCCAACTATGTCTTTTGCCTGTGTATTCAGTCATAATAATAGCTTCATAGAAGCTTTAAAGTTATGTAAATTAAATAGTTACAACAGCTCTGTTTTAAAAACAGAAGAAAGCATGAAATTTGTGTTGAGAAATATATTTGATAGTGACATATCTATATCTTATTTATACAGACATACAGACAGGATATAGAAACAGATTAGAGTTTGCTTGAAACAATCCCACTGGTCTGTCTCTGTCATGAGGGCCTCCAGCAGCACTCAGGAGCTGCTATGCTGTGTATGTTCTTAGGTCTGTTCTGCCTCTAGAGTTGACTGAAACTAA
Organism: Pan paniscus; assembly: GCF_029289425.2. Taxonomy (NCBI): domain Eukaryota; kingdom Metazoa; phylum Chordata; class Mammalia; order Primates; family Hominidae; genus Pan; species Pan paniscus. The sequence goes on along the minus strand of NC_073252.2, from coordinate 186,523,066 downwards.
TATGATTTATTGCTGAGTGCTATTGTACTCTCAAGTCAGAATTCCTCCACAAACCACCCATCCATAGAGTGTTGCTGTCAACTCAGCCAACACCAGGCACATTTCAAAATCATTAATTAGCTCCTGGAAATTTGGTGCCTCACTGTAATACACTTTAAAGTTTTACTTTTAAATCCAAACCTTAAAAATATAACTTAAAGACTAGTTGAAAATAAATGTATTTATAATTAGAGGATAAGTATAGTTACCTTTACAGTATGTCATAAGTAAAGTTCTATACACACTACTAATTGTATATGATAAAAGCAATACAGCTAGCATAGCCTGGATACCCGTCTGTCTAGGATGAGGATGAAGTGTTACTTGGTAGAAGCTAGAGAAGAACTTCTTCTCGTGGTCATGATTGGGTTAGTTCTCCTATGTCACCCTGCTTTTATGCCACAACCCTTTAACTCCACTCTGATTTATGAATATTTGAGTTAAACTTATTTCCTTGAATCAGAACAAGTGTACTAACTGCTAACAATTCTGCCCTCTGTCTAGAGTTTTTCAAAGCTCATCATTTAAATTACAGAGATGATCTGTCTCAGATAATCTTAATCTTTCTAATTTAACTGTCTTATCTTCACTCATTTTGGTGTATCATTATACAGCTCTATACTGCAGGCAAGGTCAGTGAAAATGAGCATACAAAGAGGGCACAAAAACGTACTCCATTTACAAATGTCTATGGATATTGTTTTACACTTTAGCGAGAAAAATGTAATGAAATTTTACAGTTCAAAGAGGAGCAAAAAATATCTTCCAGAAATGAGTACTAATATTAGATGGGATCAGATTTCAAAGAGAGTGGTAATGTGGGGTATAGGTAGGGATAAATTGAGACCCATAATGATGTAGTGTACAGCACATTCTCTAGAAGCAACATATGACCCTGATGGGTTTGTGACATGAATCATAGACCTCTTAGTGTATCTATCTATACACACACACACATATATGTATACACACTCAGAATATACATATTATATGTATATTATATATTATATATTATATAATATAAAATATATTATACATATAATATATAATATTTTATATATATTATATAATATATAATTATATAATTATCTACACATACACACACATATGTATACACACTCAGAATATACATATTATATATTATATTATATATAATATATAATATATTATATATTATATTATATATAATATATAATATATTATATATTATATTATATATAATATATAATATATTATATATTATATTATATATAATATATAATATATTATATATAATTACATATTATTAATTATACTATATATTATTAATTATATTATAATATAATATAATTATATTATAATATAATATAATATAATTATATTATATATAATTATATTATATTATAATATAATATAATTATATTATATTATATTATAATATAATATAATATATATAATATAATTATAATATATATTATTATATTATATATTATATTATATATATTATATTATATATAATATTATATTATATATATAATATATATTATATTATATTATATATATTATATATTATATTATATTATATATATTATATATTATATTATATTATATATATTATATATATTATATTATATATATTATATTATTATCTTATATATATTATATATTATATATATTATATATATTATATTATATATATTATATATATTATATATATTATATATATTATATATATTATATATTATATATATTATTATATATATAATATATATAATATATAATAATTAATAATATTATTAATTATAATATTATTATATATTATATAATATATATAATATTATTATATATTATATAATATATATAATATTATTATATATATTATATTATAATTATATAATATTATTATATATATTATATTATATATAATAATATTATATATATTATATAATATTATATATAATATATAATATTATATTATATTATAATATTATATAATATTATATAATATATATAATATTATATAATATTATATAATATATATAATATCTATCTAATATATATAATAATATTATATATATTAGATAATATTATATAATATGTATATTCTGGGTTTCTCCAAACAGAAAGGTAAGTATTGTTTGTTGGGTTGGTTGTGTTTGATGGAGAAACATGATCCTGGAATAGGAAACCAAAGAGAGAGAGATCTACTAAAGCATGAAGACACTGTTTGTGTGCACTGGGCTGTGTGAGAGGGAGACTATGTGCAGTGAACACTAGAACTGGAGGAATGAACTGAACTCTGTCATTCTTTTGTACATGATCTACAACTTCAGGTAGACAGATGTTTGGAATATTTGGGAACAGAAAATTCTCCGGTTGAAATGTTTATATTTTCCATAATAACCTGTGATTGTTTTGCCTAGTTGTATCCTCATGGGCTGCTCTAATTGGTCCTAGCATGAAAGCAGTAAAATAGAGGATAATGGATTATTAAGAACATAAGCTTTGTGGTTCATTCAATGGTTTGAGTGTCAGCTCCACTATTGTGTGCCTGTGTCACCTTATGCACATTACTTAAACCCCCAAGATTCAGTTTTTCTCATCTTGAAGATATGAATAATAATAATATCTCTGACAAAGTGTTGTTGAAAGAGAAAAATTCCAAAGAATTATTTAATAAAATGCTCAGTAAATCGTAAGTATGCAGAGCATGTTAGCTACACCTTTTTCATGGTGGGCAGAAAGTTCTAGTCCTGTACATTTTGGGGACATATCATCTCTACCATCCTTATATAAAAAAATGGAGGAATAGAATCACATGATACCATGATCCTTTTGTGGTTAACATTAAAAGAAACCATGATTTTCAAATGTTTTAGTTGATAGAGAGATGAGCACAATATTTTATAGTTTAACATTTACAACGTAAATGCCATGGGAACGGCTATGCCGTGTTCTGGTGCTATTCAGAAGTTTCACATACATTCCATAATATTCTGCTTCTACATTCTTGATCTTTGATAAAAAAGTATTGGTTCTTATGCATAACAAAACATAGAAAAATCAGTTTATACTGTTTTACAACAAAATTTGCTGGAAGACGTACTTTGAAAATGCTCCCTATTGTTTATGTTGTCTTTGCATCTTATTACACTTTTATTGTATGATATTCATCCTACTACAGAATTATAATTGTCTATAATTAATCTTTTCTTAGATTGTATTCACTTGAGTTGATGTAACTTTATATGTATCTGTCTATATACAAATATAATATCACACATTCAGACACTATTATAATTCATAATCTCTTTTAGCAATGCCTTCCCCAATGTTCCTGTTATAAATGCTCAATATCTTGTTCATTTTTGTGATATCTCTTGAAAAGCTATCCATTCCTTAGGCTCTTGGTATCAGAAAAGCAATGAATGAATAATGGTATGAAATGGTAAATGTCAGAAGTTGGCTAAGTAATGATAAGGAATCTGCTCTATGAAACAACAGTGAATTTTGAAAGTAAGATCCAATTTGTATCTATTTTCCTCACTATTTTACAGATGAGATGAGTTATGGATTTGTAGAAAAACTTTAAAGAAATCAAATCTATGTAAAATATTATAAAATATGAAATTATTTTTGTTGAAGTTCATAAACTTCACAGACTGAGACAAATATCCTTAAACCATTTATATTAACAAGCATTGAATGCAGCAATTCTGTACCATAACATGATATTCCAAATTAAACTTTTGCATCTCAAGTGACCTTTATAGCAGTTTTACAGTTCATAAATTCTGTACAACGTGGCTCTGTGGAGTGGTTTTAATAAATCTTTATTGTGCTATAAACCTTAGTGCGTACACTTGAAATGGCATTTCCAGTCTTAACAACACAAATGAAGGAATGGATCTTTGCTGCCATATGGAGTATTTGCCATAGATAGAGTCTATCAAATATTAAGCATGATTTCAGTAATAAGAAGAAAGCATAACAAGTTACTTATCATTGACACAGGACAAACAAATTGAGACCTATTATTTACAATTATTTACAACAGGTTCAAGAGTCTTAAAGAAAGCTTGCCTACCTTGGGCAAAAGCTAATTTGTTAATTTTATGAAAATATGAGACTACATGATGCAGAAAGAGAAGTGTTTGTTAAGATATGAATGTCTTCACTCCTTATTGCATGTAAATTACTCTACCCAGCACATTGGTTATGTTCGATTAATGGACTCCCAGTCATTATTTTCCTTCCATCATAATTTTATCTGCCTGGAATCTTAAGTTTGTGATTATATTTGGAGAAATTTATGAAAATCTCTGTGTTGGCTAAAGACAGCCTATTATTCTACATTCAGCCCTTTGAGACCAAGATAACAGTGTCAACTGAAGGCAGATAAAACTGCTGAAATTTAACTAAATATCAGCTTTACCACTGTGTTCATTATACTGTTTTATAAAACTAGAACAATCAGGAGTATAAATAAATATTATTTGAAGTTTTCAAACTATGCTGAAGATGTTAATATAGAGAAGATAATTTTCAGAATGAACTAAAAGGAAAAAAGCAAAGGACTTGGATTCTGTATTTCTTTCTCTTATTTTTCCTGCACATCCCCCATATACTTTCAATGTTCCTTTCCCAAAGTTCAATTAGAGAGATTGTTAGCTTTCTGGATATAGCTTTTATGTCCTTTATCACTTACGTGCCTCTTTTCTTTCACCTTTTACCTAATAAAATTCTTAAATGTAATCATTTTGGCTGACTAATCTTCTTTTCCAGATTGTCCATTCTGGTATTTACTGCATCTGTTGAGCTTTAAAAAATAAAGATTTTAATTTCCAAATCATGTGATGGCTTCTTCATTATGAGGAACGTATCCTGTTGTATATCCCTGAAGACACACACCACTTATTGACACTTTTTCTCAAGTCCCTATTGACTTTACGTGTTTCACTGAATCTTAGTCCTTCTTAGTCCTTGAGATTGGCAACTTTTTGTGATATTGGTTTGCTTTTTTGTTGTTTTGTTTTTAATTTTTATTTTTGTGGGTACATAGTAGGTATATATATTTATGGTGTACATGATATATTTTGATAAGGTATAATAATCACATCAGGGTATATGGAGTATCCATCGCCTCCAGTGGTGTTGATTTTCTTCCAATGTTGTGTATTTGGGGTTGTCTACTCATATTCATATTTCACAGTTTCTTTACATCTTTCTATTATGTTTACTTAAGTCTAAACTGGTAACTGGAAGATGAGACTTGGGTCCTGTGCCGGAGAGATCCTGCCCTTTCTGTGACCAGCAATTACCTGGGGAATTGTCTTGATCTCTGCTCCAGTTCCTGCATTTCCGTTATAACCAGAGGGTAATCGCACCACTATTTGCTGCTTAGCGTGAATGCTTTTACCAGTGCTCACTTGAATAATTTTCCATGTAAGTCAGATGACCTAGCTCCTCTCAATTTAGCTCCCACTTAATCAAGATACATTTCCCATGGTCCTTCCCACTTCTTTCAGCCATCGATTCTAGACCTTAAGCTTCTCCACACACCAGCAGTAGCTTTAAAAATAGCTTTCCTCAGCACTTGTTTTAGATACATATTTCTTCTGATTTTATTTCTACCTAGATTTGATCCCTGTGCATTTTCTACCTTTCAAAGACCCTATAAAATGTCTGTGCCTTAATGACACTATTTATCGTTTTCCCATTCTGCACTGGATTTGCCATATTCAAACTTATCTTTTTTGTCATATTGTGGAATGTGAGGCAAGGAGATGTGTGATCCTATCTTAATCCAAATTATTAATTAGTTTATAAACCAGCTTATTAGGATAGTAATGTTGATATCACAGATTATAGTAGCCTTGTAATGTAACATTTTATTTACTTATTTATTTATTTATTTTGAGACAGAGTCTCGCTCTGTCGCCCAGGCTGGAGTGCAGTGGCCCGAACTTGGCTCACTGCAACCTCTGCCTCCTGGTTCAAGCAATTCTCCTGCCTCAGCCTTCTGAGTAGCTGGGAATACAGGTGCCCGCTACCATGCCTGGCTAATTTTTGAATTTTTAGTAGAGAGGGGTCTCACCATGTTGGCCAGGCTGATCTCAAACTCTTGATCTCAACTGATCCACCCACCCTGGCCTCCCAAAGTGCTGGGATTACAAGCGTGAGCCTAAAATAGCATTTTGAAATCAGATATATTTTGTCTTTTACTAAATACTATGAAAACAGAGAAAAATCAAAGCTCTCTGAACATTATATGTGTGCCCACTTAATATGGGGCATTTGAGGACCAGGTGGCAAAGTGAGTTTCATAGAAAAGGATATGAACATTAAATACCGTGCAGAAAACCTTGATTTTATTTTAAACTTAATTATTATTTATGTACAACATTTGTCTACACAGTGGTATTTGAGAAGTGAGCTTGTATCAGGGAAGACATTGGAAGCAGTTTCATTACATAATACAATTATTTATGAATGCCAGTTAAAATTTTCTCCTATTGAAGAATATTTGACTCATGAAAATGTTAGATTGATTAAAATACATAAGATTTGTGGTATCAAAATTAGGGGATCCATTTCTTTGCACTGTTAAATCATTTAAAGCACTTTTCAATAACTTTACTGTTAGTCTGAGTACCAATTAATTCAGTGCTAGTTATATCTAAATGACTTCTCCAATGTAGAAATAAGAAGGTCAATGACGTGCATGATGATTTTAATGATATTTGCACTATGAGAAAAGGGAAGCCTGCTAATATATAATAGCCAAAAGATGTCAAGTGGCAAAATTGGGCAAATTATTCTGGAATTGCTTAGAGAAAAATGATTTATTTGTGTTGGTACGACATATTACCTTCCTTATCAAGCCACTGCAATCTAGGAAGCTTCTTGAGAGATTGGGTTATGCATAGTATAGACTCAAAACTTCTTTGTTTACTACCAGAGACCCTGAATAATAGTAGAAAATAAAGGTATTCAAATTCAGCAGCTTCTCATTTCTAAACCCGTATTCTCTGAGGAGCTGAAGGCCTAGAGCAGAGATCTTGCAATTTCTTGTTCCACATTAAGAGAGCATGGTGTGTCCCTGTTTCTGAAAGTGGGCTGTGCAATTCCTAGTGTGTGAATATTTGTATGATAGTGATGATGATACAGTTTCCTGAACACAATGTCCAGGTTACATGGTTCCCAATCACTCCTCATGATCTGTGAATGAGACAGCCACATGAGCTGAGGTTTCTCAGGAAACTGTTAATAAGCAATCCCCAGCTGGGCCCCAGGTGATAATGATGTACCTCCCAGGACACGTCATAGCACAGCAACTGAAAGTATTGTGATCTCCGGGATTCATCTGAGACTCCATTGGCATGTGTGGCTTGTAGATAAAGCAAGGTTTATTATTTTGGATCACAAGTTTCCTGTTTCCGTCTTTTAAGTACAGAGGGAGTCCCAAGTTTCTTCATTTGATTTAAAATCCAAGTTAAAAAGAGAGAAGTTTCTGTTCTTTGTCATAACAAAAATAAATTCATAAGCCATGAACAAGGTGCGCTATTTCCAGAACTGAAGTTATTAAAGACCAGCACCTTAGGTGGCTACCTTGGCATCTCACCTGCAATTTGACATAGAGTCAAAAATGTCATAGTGACTGCATTCCATAAGGATCTCTTTCTAACCGCACATGAACGGAATAATCCAAATTAGGGGCAAAGAGTTTCTTAAATGTAAAATAGTTTCTTAATTGCTTATAGCTGATATCTGCAGGAAAGATAAAGGATCGTCTGTGATGCACTTTCATTCTGTAGAGGAAGAAACACTAGACGAGGAGGACCAAGTAACTGCAGTGTAGCAGCTGCTTAAGGTAATGCTTCTCAAACTGGAAATCCGGAATTACCTGAGGCTCTTTAAAACAGTGATGCCTGGAACTGACTCCCAGACATTCTGATATTTTTGGTATACAATGTGAGCAGAGCCTAAGAATTTTAGACACTCCCTAGATAATTCTAGTGTGCAGCCAAGACCAGGGACAACTGACTTAAGCCACTATCAACGTGAATTTTCAGCTATTCCACTTTCTCGTTGGTAAAAGAATCACTCACAAATTCCTGCTTTGTAGGATTATTGGAATGATTATATAAAGATACTATGTGAATGGATTTGGAAAGGGATAAACTTATATTTAAGATAAACATTTAATAGTTTTTCGCACTCTGAGAATGTTACAATTTTCTAGATGAGTTTGTAATTATCGTGATGGAGAATTATTGATTGATTTAAATTCTTTAAAAATTGGAGTTGTAACTGTGATTCAAAACGTGTTTCTCCTGATAGTGTTCTCATATTCAGATATTAAGCTATGACTCTATGAATTACGCAGCCAGGCGCAGCAGGGCTCATGCAGGTTGGCAGTCAGGTTGGCTGGTTCTCTTTGAATCACTTTGACATCTTTGGCAAATCTGTTAACATTTTTATGCCTCATTGGTTTATAAAACACAGATTGTAATAGATGCCCTGTCTCCCAAGTATATGGGGGTAATCAAATGTGCTAACAGATGAAAGCCCTTTAAGAAGTAAACTTACTATTAACCTTTTACAAGAGTAAACATCAGCAATAATTCCAAGCTGTGAGACAGTCAGCAGTGTGTTATGAAAACAATATTGAGCCGAAAAATGAGTATTCTTTCTCTTTCTTTTTTTCCTCCTTAAAGGTAGAGATCTGAAACAAATTGACAATTATCTCCTATTAAACACCTCAGCAATTGATTTGTTTATATTCTTTTCTGTACTATTATAAATGTAGAAAGCACTTTATAATTTAAATTTTAAAAATTAAATTAAACATTAGAATATGCCTTCCAGTATGATAATTGTTTGATCTTTGACATGACAAGTCACATGATCTTTCTGGTTCTTTGCTTGCCATCTATATGAACATATGGTCTTTGCTGTCGCTTCCATGCTGTCACATTCAAATTCAAGTATCTAATTGATAATATGATATAAAATAAAAATGACTAAATATTAATGCTGATAGTAGTAGTGATATTTATTGTTTTGAACTAACAAAAATAGAGTTGTTATCTTGCAAGCCAAATGAGAAATGAATGCAAAGACTTTGTCAAGTAAGAAGAAATGACCACATGGAGTGGTGAGTCCGTCAGAATAAAGATATAAGATTCCCAAGGTAATGACAAGAAGCATTGAATTTGGACAAAGTTAATATATATTAGATAAAGCTAATGCCCCAGGGAAACCAAAGATGTAGTTGACAACCTTAGTTCTTAAAAGATTTTCAGAACACACTGAAAACAGCCAGGACCAGTGGATTTCTAGTTCTCTGTGTGGGAGGTGTGTAATTAAAGGTCAAAAATGCCTATTAAAATAAGTATAGGCTGGGTGCAGTGGCTCACACCTGTAATCCCAACACTTTGAGGGGTCGACATGGGCAGATTGCTTGAGCCCAGAAGTTCAAGACCATCCTGGGCAACATAGGGAAACCCCATCTCTACAAAATATACAAAAATTAGCCGGGCATGTTGGTGTGTATCTGCAGTCCCAGCTACTAGGGAGGCTGAGATGGGAGGATTCCTTGAGCCTGGGAGGTGAAAGTTGCAGTGAGCTGAGATTGCACCACTGCATTCCAGCCTGGATGACTGAGTGAGACCCTGTCTCAAAAATAAATACATAAATACATAAAATAAGCATAAATGTGTGTGTGAGTTTGGCATGGATATAAAAATCCATGGTCCATTATGCTCAATATTGGTGGACGTTTAGGGAATCAGTCTAAAGTCCCTTCACACAGTGCCTATTTGTCAACATTGATGAATATTTTCCTGATTTTCTTTTCTAGGTTCAATCCACTGATTTTATCTTTTTGCAGCTATTTCACTATTACTGTCACTGCCTGATTTTAATACAGTGAACAGCAAATCACTCAACTAAGGGTTTCTGATTTTATGCACTATTTTAAATATTTTCTGCAAAATAAAAATGCATATGTATGATGCATATATATATGCACACATATTCATATCCTAGTCTTTACTGTAATGCAGCAACAATCATAAAATTCTTTTTAATATGGTTTGTTATTAATATAAGGACTCCATTGCTACCTTATACTAAATTGATATCCACTATTTCTCATAGTTTAGTGGCTTAAAACTACAAGCATTTTATTTTCACAATATTGTGAGCAGGATTTTGCACAAGGCCTGACAAAGCAATCCTTGTCCCATGGTGTGGATCAGGATTGCCCTGGGATCTTCAGCAGGTGTGGCCTCCTTGGGAGGGTCCACCACAGCACTGTTTGCTTGTCAGAGGACTTAGCAGGAGGGCTGAAAGGCAGGGCTCAGGTGGGACAATCCACCCAAACGCTGACATGGGACCCCATCAAAGGGCATTCTTGTAGTTGGACTTCTTACATGTCAGTCTTCAGGAGTCCCAGGAAGAATATTCCAAGAGTTTGGGTTTGGGGTTTTTATTCTTGTTTTTGCATTTTACCAACAGATTATTATACTTTCCCTTCTATTTTTAAGATACGTGTATTTTGGACTTTAATTTTCTTTAGTATCTTGGTCAAAAGCTGTAGATTCAATTTTCCAGGTCATTTAAATTCTATTTTCCCTCGACTTTCGATCTCTTTTTATTTATTCTCAAGTCTATGCCAAAGGGTAATATTTTCTAAATGAATGTGGATTATTCCAGAAACTTCCATTAAATGGCTTCAAAAGCAAATATGTCTTTCTATAACTGCCCTATTTACATCCAATGCCAAAAGTCAGCCTATATTCAACAAGCATTTTTAGGCTTCACCATATGCATAATTGATTGTGCACTTAGGAGAATTCAAGAGAGATAGAAGAAATGGTTCCTACATTTTTGCAATGTATAATCTATTGCAAGAAATCAGACAAACATGCAAAAAATAATAGAAGTTATTTCTAGTAATAAAGAAAAATGTACAACTTATGCATCAGTGCTGTAAAACACAAAACCAAATGAATAGTTTCAGTAGCAAGAGGACAGGCAGGAATTAGTCTTGGGGCAGAGGCCCCTGAGCCAGGTACTGACGGAATGCTGGCTAAGTGTGACAGAGAAGAGGGTGTGCACACGCAGCAAGAAGTTGAAAGGGAAGAAAGTGTCCGGGTTATGGCCAAAAATAACGTGATTAATAGTGATAAGAATAATGTTTCTGCAGTGGGTAAGTGAAATAAATTGCATAGCAGAAGGTTAAGGGGCTTATATGGTAAAAGAAAGATCAAATTTCCCTTATTTTCGTGTGAATTGAAGTAATTTGTTACCTATTCTTCCATTTAACTTTTATCTCAAGGGAAAAAGAATCACATCTGAAAAAAATGTATAAGGCCGGGCGCAGTGGCTCATACCTATAATCCCAGCACTTTGGGAGGCTGAGGCAGAGACCAGCCTGGCCAACATGGTGAAACCCCATATCTACTAAAAATACAAAAATTAGCTGGGCGTGGTGGCGGCGCCTGTAGTCCCAGCTACTCAGGAGGCTCAGGCAGGAGAATCACTTGACCCCGGGAGGTGGAGCTTGCAGTGAGCCTTGATCACGCCACTGCACTCCAGCCTGACAGAGTGAGACCCCATCTCAAAAAAAAAAAAAAAAAAAAAAAAATTAACTGGGCGTGCTGGCGGGCGCCTGTAGTCCCAGCTACTCAGGAGGCTGAGGCAGGAGAATTGCTTGAACCCAAGAGGCGGAGGTTGCAGTGAGCTGAGATTGCTCTCCATCCTGTGCAACAGAGCAAGACTCCATCTAAATAAATAAATAAATAAATAAATAAAATATATATACATACACACACAATTATATATAGTATACATATATAGTGTATATATAGACACGTGTGTACACAATTGTGTAATTGTGTATATATACACTTGTATGTGTGTACACTGTGTGTGCATATATATAATCATATATTTGTATTTTTAGAGAAGATATATATATATATATATATATATATACACACACACACACACACACACATATCCCAGAGAACCTGGCTCAGAGGCCTCTGCCCAAAGACTAATTCTTGCTTGCCCTCTTGCTACACAAGCTATTTGGTTTTGTATTTTACAGCACTGATGCATAGATTGTACATTTTTCTTTATTACCAGAAATGACTTCCATTATGCATTGCATATTTGTCTGACTTCAATATATTACATCTAGCTTATGAATGTGTATACATATATTGTATGTACACACCAGTGTTAATTTCCTGGCATTAACTGTCATTTTGTTTGACATGAGAGAAATTGTAACCAGAGGAAGTTGTGTACAAGACACATAGGAACTCTGTATTATTTGTGTGGCTTATTTTAGGTCTTAAATTATTTTAAAACAAAAGGTTGTATTTTCAAAATAAGAAAGCTTGCCTTTTCCTGAGTATGGATGTAGGTAAACAAAATGCATTGGAAAGAAAATAAAACTAAAGATCATTTACTTGATAATGGGTCTTAACTGAAGAGAATTTAAGTAAAAAGCTATCTTTTAATTTGAGTAAAATATTATAGTCTGTAAACAGAGCTTCATTCAAGCTAAGTCATTAAGTTCCTAAAGAATAGTAGGAAAAATCTATGTTGATTTTTAAAAAGCAATTCACTTCCGTGCGTACACGCAATATTACATTTGGGTCAATGTAATATTTTACTAAAATGATAAACAAAGGATATTTTTACATATCTTTATAATTACTATATTTTCTTTGACAATACTTAATATATAAACATATATCTCCTACTCGTATTTTATCTGGTAGCTAAAAGCTATATTGAATATTTGGAAAATGGAATGAGCTGCAGGATCTTATTTTTTTGATTCTATAACTCCATTTCTGTTGTTAGGAAACATGCTGATTTCTGCTTTCTTTGGCACTTTTTGTTTGCTTCCTTACAGAGTAACCAATCATACTACATTTTAAATTTAGGAAACAGAATTTGATTTTTAGCAAAGGTGACATATTTATGAGTTGTTTTGTTGTTTTCTACCCGTTTGTGTTTTTTAAAGGCCTGAAATAATCACTTGGACTTTAAGAGCTAAATCGAAGCACTTCTTCATGCACTTCTTAGAATTAGACCACTCTTGTAAATGGCTATTAAATGGGCTGTTTGCGTAAAATTCTTATCATCTTTGCATCTCCCAGCAACTTTTATCTTCAAATCTGCTAGTGTTCTAGAAATCTTTCTTTCATTATCCACTATCCCCAAAGCTCTTCTAAAATGTTAGAAAAATGTTTCTCTCCTAAATCTTTCTTCATTCATTTCTCAATTGAAATAGTTAAGACATGAAAATAAGAAGTGACTTTCTTAGAACAATTCTCATTTTCTGCAAGAGCAGGTTATTGTGACAGCATTATGGCCCTGTTAGCCTATTCAAAAGAGAGAAAAAGTCATCTAATACATGTTATGTGCCTTCTAACCAGAAACCAAAAATCCTGAAGGAATTTTTCCATGGAAGAATACATGCATCCCTCAGAGATATTGTGTCTTGTTCCAGACCACTGCAGTAAACAAATATCACAATAAAGCAAGTCACACAATGTTTTTGGTTTTTCAATATTTCATATAAATATCATATCTATATTATACTGTAGTCTATGAAGTGTGCAAAACATTGTGTCTAAAAAAAGTACATATGTCAATTTAAAAATGCTTTCTTGCTAGAAAGTGCTAATCATCACCTAAGCCTTCAGAGAGTCATAATCTTTTTGCTGGCAGAGGGAGACTCTTTCCTCATTATTGACAGCTGCTGACTGATGAAGTTGATGGTTGCTGAAGGTGGGGGTGGCTGTAGCAATTCCTTAAAATAAGATAACAATACAATTTGCCATACTGGGTGACTCTTCTTTCCTGAATGATTTCTCTGTAGCATGCGATGCTATTTGAAGGCATTTTCCCCATTGTAGAATTTCCTTCAAAATTGAAGCAATCTTCTCAAACCTTGTCACTGCTTTATCAACTCAGTGTGTGGAATATTCTAAATCTTTTGTTGTCATTTCAACAGTGTTCACAGCATCTTCACCAGGGGGAGATTCCATCTCAAGAAACCACTTTCTTTATTCATTTATAAGAAGCAACTCCTTATCTGTTCAAATTTTCTCATGAGATTGCAAATTTCAGTCACATCTTTAGGCTCCACTTAGAAATCTAATTCTCTTGCTATTTCTACCACAAGTGTATTATTTCCTCCACAGAGTCTTAACCCCATGAGGGTTGAAATTAACTTCTTCTAAACTCCTTTTAATGCCGAAATTTTGACCTCCTTCCATGATTCCATGAATCACAAATGTTCTTAATGGCATCTAGAATGGTGAATTCTTTCTGTAAGGTTTTCAATTTACTTTGCCCAGATCCATCAAAGAAATCACTATCTATGACAGCTATAGCCTTATGAAATACGTTTCTTAAATAATAAGACTTGAAATTTGAAATTACTCCTTGATCCATGGGCTGCAGAATATATGTTGTGTTAGCAGGCATGAGAACAACATTAATCTCCTAATACATCTCCATTGGGCCATCAGGGCTGTTGGGTGGCTTGGTGCATTGTCAACGAGTAGTAATGTTTTCTGAAAAATATGTTTTTTCTGAGAAGTAAGTCTCAAGAGTGGACTTAAAATATTCAGTAAACCATGCTGTAAACAGGAGTGCTGTCATTTGGGCTTTGCTGCTTCATTTAGGGACCATCCATAGAGAAGATTTTAGCACAATTCATGAGGGCCTTAGGATTTTTGAAAGAGTAAATTAGCAATGGCTTCAATTTAAAGTTGCCAGCTGTATTAACTCCTAACAAGAAAGTCAGCCTGCCCTTTGAAGCTTTGAGTCAGGCATTGAGTTTTCCTCCCTACCTCTGAGAATCCTAGATGGTATCTTCTTCCAATAGAAGGCTGTTTTAGAGGGCTGTTTTAGAAGGCTGTTTGAGTTATCTACACTGAAAACCTTGTTTAGTGTGGCCATCCTCCACCATAATCTTAGCCAAATCTTCTGGGTAACTTGCTGCGTCTTCTACATCATCACCTGCCACTTCAACTTGCATTTTCTGTTGTGAAGGTTGCTTATTTCCTGAAACCCCATGAACCAACCTCTGCTACATTGGAACTTTGCCTCTGCAGATTCCTCACCTCTCTCAGTCGTCATAGAATTGAAGAGAATTAGAGCCTTGCTCTGGATTAGGCTTTGTCTTATGGCAATACTGTGACTGGCTTAATCTGCTATTGAGATCACTCAAACTTACTCCATATCAGCAATAGGATGTTTCGCTTTCTGTTATTTTTTTTTTTTTTTTGAGATGGAATCTCACTCTGTTGCCCAGATTCTAATGCAGTGGTGTGATCTCAGCTCACTGCAACCTCTGCCTCCCTGGTTCAAGGGATTTTCCTGCCTCAGCCTCCCCAGTGGCTGGAACTACAGGTGTCTGCCACCATGCCCAGCTATTTTTTGTATTTTCAGTAGAGATGAGGTTTCACCATGTTGGCCAGGCTGGTT
Source organism: Pan paniscus (assembly GCF_029289425.2). Lineage (NCBI taxonomy): Eukaryota > Metazoa > Chordata > Mammalia > Primates > Hominidae > Pan > Pan paniscus. The sequence goes on along the minus strand of NC_073252.2, from coordinate 186,507,520 downwards.
GGTCTTGAACTCCTGACCCCAGGTGATCCACCTGCCTCAGTCTCCCAAAGTGCCAGGATTACAGGCGTGAGCCACTGTGCCCAGCCAGAATGTTTTGCTTTCTTATCATTCATGAGTTCATTGGAGTAGCACTATTAATTTCCTTAAAGAACTTTTCCTTACCATTCACAACTTGGCTAACAATTTGGTACAAGAGGCCCAGCTTTTGGTCTGTTTCAGCTTTCAACATGCCTTCCTCACTAAGCTTCATCATTTCTAGCTTTTGATTTTAAAATCAGACGTGCAACTCTTCCTTTTATTTAAACATTTAGCGGCCGTTGTGAGGTTATTAATCGGCCTAATTTTAATATGATTGTGTGTCAGAGAATAAAAGGGCCTGTGGAGAGGGAGGGAGGCCGAGGAATGCCGGTCACTGGAGCACACAGAACACACACAGCATTTACCAATGAAGTTTGCCATTTCATGTGTGCATGGTTCGTAGTGCCCCAAAACAATTAGAAAAGCCACAGCAAAAATCGCTGATCACAGATCACCATAACAGATGTAATCATAACAAAAAAAGTTTTAAGTATTGAGAGAATTACCAAAATACGACACAGAAACAAAGAGAGCACATGTTTTAAAAAAAACAACTGTGCCAATAGACTTGCTAAACACACAATTGCCATAAACCTTCATTGTGTAGAAAAAATGCAGCATCTGTGAAGTGCGATGCAGTATCTATGACAATGCAGTGTCTGTGAAGTGCGGTGCAGCGTCTGTGCATCTGTGAGGTGGGGCGCGGCGTCTGTGAGGTGCGGCGTCTGTGAGGTGCGACGCGGCGTCTGTGAGGTGGGGCGCGGCGTCTGTGAGGTGGGGCGCGGCGTCTGTGAGGTGCGGCGCGGCGTCTGTGAGGTGGGGCGCAGGGTCTGTGAGGTGCGGCGCGGCGTCTGTGAGGTGGGGCGCGGCGTCTGTGAGGTGGGGCGCGGCGTCTGTGAGGTGGGGCGCGGCGTCTGTGAGGTGGGGCGCGGCGTCTGTGAGGTGGGGCGCGGCGTCTGTGAGGTGCGGCGCAGGATCTGTGAGGTGCGGCGCGGGGTCTGTGAGGTGCGGCGCGGGGTCTGTGAGGTGGGGCGCGGCGTCTGTGACGTGGGGCGCAGGGTCTGTGAGGTGGGGCGCGGCGTCTGTGACGTGGGGCGCAGGGTCTGTGAGGAGCGGCGCAGGGTCTGAGGTGCGGCGCGGCGTCTGTGAGGTGCGGCGCAGGGTCTGTGAGGAGCGGCGCAGGGTCTGAGGTGCGGCGCGGCGTCTGTGAGGTGCGGCGCAGGGTCTGTGAGGTGGGGCGCGGCGTCTGTGAGGTGGGGCGCAGAGTCTGAGGTGGGGCGCAGAGTCTGTGAGGTGCGGCGCAGGTTCTGTGAGGTGGGGCGCGGCGTCTGTGAGGTGGGGCGCAGGATCTGTGAGGTGCGGCGCAGGGTCTGTGTGGTGCGGCGCAGGTTCTGTGAGGTGGGGCGCGGCGTCTGTGAGGTGCGGCGCAGGGTCTGTGAGGTGCGGCGCAGGGTCTGTGAGGTGCGGCGCAGGGTCTGTGAGGTGCGGCGCGGCATCTGTGAGGTGGGGCGCAGAGTCTGTGAGGTGCGGCGCAGGTTCTGTGAGGTGGGGCGCGGCGTCTGTGAGGTGGGCCGCGGCGTCTGTGAGGTGGGGCGCAAGGTCTCTGAGGTGGGGCGCAGGGTCTGTGAGGTGCGGCGCGGCGTCTGTGAGGCGCAGCGTCTGTGAGGTGGGGCGCGGCGTCTGTGAGGTGGGGCGCAGGGTCTGTGAGGTGGGGCGCAGGGTCTGTGAGGTGGGGCGCAGGGTCTGTGCGGTGGGGCGCGGCGTCTGTGAGGTGCGGCGCAGGGTCTGTGAGGTGCGGCGCAGGTTCTGTGAGGTGGGGCGCGGCGTCTGTGAGGTGGGCCGCGGCGTCTGTGAGGTGGGGCGCGGCGTCTGTGAGGTGGGGCGCGGTGTCTGTGAGGTGGGGCGCGGCGTCTGTGAGGTGGGGCGCAGGGTCTGTGAGGTGGGGCGCAGGGTCTGTGCGGTGGGGCGCGGCGTCTGTGAGGTGCGGCGCAGGGTCTGTGAGGTGCGGCGCAGGTTCTGTGAGGTGGGGCGCGGCGTCTGTGAGGTGGGCCGCGGCGTCTGTGAGGTGGGGCGCAAGGTCTCTGAGGTGGGGCGCAGGGTCTGTGAGGTGCGGCGCGGCGTCTGTGAGGCGCGGCGTCTGTGAGGTGGGGCGCGGCGTCTGTGAGGTGGGGCGCAGGGTCTGTGAGGTGGGGCGCAGGGTCTGTGCGGTGGGGCGCGGCGTCTGTGAGGTGCGGCGCAGGGTCTGTGAGGTGCGACGCGGCGTCTGTGACGTGGGGCGCAGGGTCTGTGAGGAGCGGCGCAGGGTCTGAGGTGCGGCGCGGCGTCTGTGAGGTGCGGCGCAGGGTCTGTGAGGTGGGGCGCGGCGTCTGTGAGGTGGGGCGCAGAGTCTGAGGTGGGGCGCAGAGTCTGTGAGGTGCGGCGCAGGGTCTGTGAGGTGGGGCGCGGCGTCTGTGAGGTGGGGCGCAGGATCTGTGAGGTGCGGCGCAGGGTCTGTGAGGTGCGGCGCAGGGTCGGTGAGGTGCGGCGCGGCGTCTGTGAGGTGGGGCGCAGAGTCTGAGGTGGGGCGCAGAGTCTGTGAGGTGCGGCGCAGGGTCTGTGAGGTGGGGCGCGGCGTCTGTGAGGTGGGGCGCGGCGTCTCTGAGGTGGGGCGCAGGATCTGTGAGGTGCGGCGCAGGGTCTGTGAGGTGCGGCGCAGGGTCGGTGAGGTGCGGCGCGGCGTCTGTGAGGTGGGGCGCAGAGTCTGAGGTGGGGCGCAGAGTCTGTGAGGTGCGGCGCAGGTTCTGTGAGGTGGGGCGCGGCGTCTGTGAGGTGCGGCGCAGGGTCTGTGAGGTGCGGCGCGGCGTCTGTGAGGTGGGGCGCAAGGTCTGTGAGGTGGGGCGCAGGGTCTGTGAGGTGCGGCGCGGCGTCTGTGAGGCGCGGCGTCTGTGAGGTGGGGCGCGGCGTCTGTGAGGTGGGGCGCAGGGTCTGTGAGGTGGGGCGCAGGGTCTGTGCGGTGGGGCGCAGGGTCTGTGAGGTGGGACGCGGCGTCTGTGAGGTGCGGCGCAGGGTCTGTGAGGTGCGGCGCAGGGTCTGTGAGGTGGGGCGCAGGGTCTGTGAGGTGGGGCGCGGCGTCTGTGAGGTGCGGCGCAGGGTCTGTGAGGTGCGTCGCAGGGTCTGTGACGTGGGGCGCAGGGTCTGTGAGGTGGGGCGCGGCGTCTGTGAGGTGGGGCGCGGCGTCTGTGAGGGGCTCAGGGTCTGTGAGGTGGAGCGCGGCGTCTGTGAGGTGTGACGCGGCGTCTGTGAGGTGTGGCGCGGCGTCTGTGAGGTGTGGCGCGGCGTCTGTGAGGTGCGGCGCAGGCTCTGTGAGGTGCGGCGCGGCGTCTGTGGGGTGGGGCGCAGGGTGTGTGAGGTGCGGCGCAGGGTCTGTGAGGTGCGGCGCGGCGTCTGTGAGGTGGGGCGCGGCGTCTGTGAGGGGCTCAGGGTTTGTGAGGTGCGGCGCACGGTCTGTGAGATGCGGCGCGGCTTCTGCGAGGTGCGGCGCAGGGTCTGTGAGGTGCAAAGGCCACTTAGTGTGTGGCCTTAGTTAATTTTTTGTTTTCAATTTTCTGTTTCTCATTTTATTGATCTGTAAAAGGAGCGTAATCGTAAGTGTCTCTTCTTATTAGGTTACTTGTGAGGCTTAAGTGAAGTACTATGTGTTAACTAGTATCATGAAACTACAGCCTCACTCTCCGGAGGAAATAGTGTAATGATAGCGCTGTTTACAGGGTGCACCGTCACAGGAGGCAAAAACAGAGGTGGATACATGCAGAGAAGTCTTTGGGTGGTCTTGACACTAGAGCTGAATTTGAAGGAAGTTGAGAACTTGTTAGATGAAGGGACCTGAGAACAGGAACAAGTGTTCACCAAGACCGGTCTCTGTGAACACACAGAGGCGGAAATCATGCCAAAACTTGCAGAGTGGCAGGAAACTCCATTCAGCTGGAGAAAGCATACATATGGAGGGAGTGAAAGGAGATAACAGTGGAGAGGTCTGGGCAAATTTAGGCTGACTTCAAGAAGGCAGGAGTTTCCTGTGAAGAAAATTGACTGATACAGATTTGTGTTTTAGAAAAGTCAGTCTGTCAGTAGCTGGGAAGGTGAAGGGGAGGTGTCACACCAGATGTAATAAAATTGGTTAGTGGGATTTAGCCATTGTTTTAAAGAGTGGTGAAGGTAAGGGGAGTGTGGAGAGAGAGAACTTTTTGGAAGTTGGTTATATTGATGGGACATGTGGATGTGACTATGAAGAGACGGAATCAAAAATGGGCCAGAAGTCCTAAATCTGAGCAACTTGTGGCATGTGCACATAAATATGACCCGGGGACATGTGGGTGTGAGGGTCTTTATTTCAGCAAAATATACTAAGCTAGAGGTATAGATTTTGGAATCTTCAACAATTAAGTGGCCATTGTGGCCAAGTGAAAACATTAGGAGTCTAAAGATAGAGCTGTGGCCAACACTCATATTTAAAGAAAGGCTTGAGAAGCCCAGTGATGCAAGAAGTGTCAAGAAAATATCACTATAAAAATGTTTGAGAAGCATGGTACTAGTCATCAGTGTTAAATGTGCTTCTGGTGAGGGGTTCAGGAAGTTTCCAATCATGACGGAAGGTGAAGAAGAGTAGGCATCACATAGCAAGAGGGGATGCAAGACAGACAGGGAGAGAGAGAAGAGGGAGGCACCAGGATGCTTTCAGCAATCAATGTCAGGAAAACTGATAGAGCAAGAAGTCACTCATTGTCACAAGGATGGCGCCAAGCCCTTTCTGAGGAATCTGCCCCATGACCCAAACACCTCCCACCAGGCCCCACCTCCAACACAGGGGATCACAGTTCAATGTGCGATTTGGAGGCAAAACATATACAAACTATACTAGGTAAGAATATACTAGGTAAGAACTTTTTTCACAAGACCCTAGTGGGACTCCAGACATAGACTGAGCTACTTTGGGGCTTAGCCCTCTCTGGGAGCTCTAAAATTAGAAGTTAGAGACACTATTTGACATTTTATAAAAGCCATCTGCAGTGATGTTCCTGCTAGAGGATTATGCACAGACAATTGCAGCATCAAGGGAATGACTGAAAGTAAGATAGATTCAACCAAATGAGACAACACCACACCAAACGGGGAATGACTGAAGGTAACAGATTCATCCAAATGAGACAACACCACACCAAACGGGGAATGACTGAAGGTAAGACAGATTCATCCAAATGAGACACCACCACACCAAACGGGGAATGACTGAAGGTAAGACAGATTCATCCAAATGAGACAACACCACACCAAACGGGGAATGACTGAAGGTAAGACGGATTCATCCAAATGAGACAACACCACACCAAATGGGGAATGACTGAAGGTAAGACAGATTCATCCAAATGAGACAACACCACACCGAACGGGGAATGGCTGAAGGTAAGACGAATTCATCCAAATGAGACAACACCACACTAAATGGGGAAGGAATTCAAGGTCCTTGGTCCTTTTATCTGCTGAAAGTGCTCTTTCAGCTGAGCACAGTTCTTCATCTTAAAGCTAGGCCACAATAGTTGTGGCATGAGCAACTGCCCTGATCCTGAGACACTCACTTCTTCCCTGTCCCCAAACCACAACCAGCCCTCCCGGACAGTGGACCCCCTTCCACACCAGCACAATGACCCATCTTGTGGTTGGCCAAGCCCCTACTGGCCTTGGCTCTTTCCATTCATTGCAGGTTTATTTGAGGGTCTTCTTTACCTTTATATTCTACAGTGATGGAGCATGGCCATCTCCCATTATTTCTCAGTATGGGTGTCATATTTCTGCTTCAGGCAAGCAAGAGGCCTGGGGCTCCCCTGGAAGTTTGCTGGATTCTTTATGTCAACTGGCTTACCTCTACCCAAGAACCCTGCAAAACTACCTAGCCAGGCTGCCAACCCCAAGGAGGCATGCTGGTAGCACCATTCTTCCTCCAGAGTGCTTTGTTCTTCTATTTTATGTAACTAGAAAGATCATTACATTGGAAACATAATTTTAGGAGAAAACGTAAAAATATCAGCAAAACCTAAAATATCATTGAGCTCTGTGGCTCTTCATATGACTCCTTTTCCACCTTTCTTTAAATTACTGAGCATTGCAAATAGAATTAAACATCTCTACTATAATTGAGCAGACAATCAGCAGTCCTCCTAAAAAAATGCTGAAGACATTTGAAATGGAGAGAAAAGTTTACTGTATAAAGCACCCACAAAAATCTTGCACTGGCCAGTGGGATCTTGGGATGACCAGAATTCTCTGGAGAAATTTTTCTATTATCAGCAATTCTCCTAGTTGTGAAAATTAGTACTACAAAAAAAATCAACAACATAAATAACGTGAAGAGGGAGAAAAAAATGCATTATAACATAGTGGAGTATTTTACTTCTTAAATTGTTCATTAAGGCAGTTTAATAGAAATGTACCGGCTCATTTTGAGGTTATTTAAGATGCTGTGTTAGCAATGATTTGTAGCAAATGTTTCATCCAGCGAATTCTAAGTAATTGTGGAAAGATGTAATGAAGCGCCAACTGGCTATGACAGTGCTCTGTGGGTTGTTTCCGTTTCTTGCAACTCCAGTTATTCTTATTTTAAAATAGTGTTCAGTTCTCTCTACAGGTAAAACGTAATGCATGACTAATTGTCTATATGTAATTCTAATTAATAGCTTAAAGCAAATTTACTAAAAATGTGCTAAAACTCAGCATGTATATTATACCAGAACCCAGAGACTAAAAGTGAAATAAAACATGTTTTTGGTGAGATCCTTTGTTCTCTGAGAATTCTACATTGTCAATTCTCAAAAGAGGGTTACATGGATATATTCTCCCAAAGGTATAATAAAGAGCAATTATTTCTAGCAAAGATCAGGAAAGCATCAATAAATACTACAATTTAATTTTTTAAATGTATGGAGAAGGTCAAACATATATATACACATGTATACACACATATACACACATGTATATACACATTTAATATCCTTCATTTATTGTATAAGAGGAAATTACCTAGATCATTCATTGGTTGGAAACAGGAGATATTGCTTTCCTTTATTTACTAGTATTGTCCCTTTTGACAGTAATGTTTGCTGGAGGATAGACTATCAGATTAATGAGCCTATTCTACACTTTTCAAGAGCAGACTATGACCCAGAGGAAATTCTGCTCTCTGCTTAAGTTGAATAAATGAATCCAAACTTGTCATTTGCATTCACTAACATGTTTTGTCTCTCACATCAGCACCTCTGGAACTAATGTGACCTCCAGGTTTCATATGTGTTTCCCAACATCAGCCCTTGACATGATCCAGCTCTTTCTTTCTTGAAAATGTAACACTTGCTCATTTGAACTTGATAATTTTAGTCTATAAAACTCCATCCTACACCTCCTTAAAGACTTGAGGTCTCACACACAAAGGAATTTTCCTCTCTATTTTTGGAGAAAGCACATTCAGGCTTTCATCCATATTAGGCCAATCTTGAGGCCGAAAATATGCCTTCTAGAATCTGCCTTCATTTCTTTCTGTCTTTAGTCTACTTTTAATTCTCCAAGGTTAATTTAGCTCTAGTTTCTATTTTGTTTTGTTTTTAGAACTTTTAACTTCTCTGAATGCAGTCTTGAATGCAACCTCTAGTTTTGGCATGAATATCTGTTTCTTAACTGCCATTTCTATTACATTGATTGGTGAACAACAAGACCTCAGTTCAGTGATAAAGCTGTAGTCCTAGACTTACTCACAAGCATAATATAAACACATCATTCCTTTCTTTCTTCCCAGATCCTTGTCTCACAAAGTATCCTGCATTTGGACCATGCCAAAAACTGTAAAAAGAAAATTTAATTTTCCTTTCTAGTGAAAACTCATGTGAGATTCTACCTGCATTTGGAAAATATGACGTATTCTTTGTGGCTTCCTCCTTATACTAGATAATGTACAAAATCAGTTAATAAAGAGGCCCTTCATGCTAATAGCAAGCATCCAATTTGAATATACAGTGGTTATATAAAAGAACATATATGAAGTATAGCTTATCAGAAAATCAGTGAACATTGACTTTTAAAATATGAAAAAACAATAGGATCTACTTTTTAAAAATATAATTTAATAGGCAGTCATATTAAGACCATTTATAGTTTGTTTGGAAAAACAGAGTGGACATCTTCAATCTTATACAACATTGAAACAAATTTATTTTGGAATTCAAAAATGTAGAATCATCTTGTACATGAGGAGTCGTGCCTTTTCAATACAAAAAACAGTGAACATCACATTTAATCTTGAATCTACAATATCACATTGATATGAGTGGGCTTGAAAAATTCTCAATCTCTTAAGGAAGAAGTGAGGGGGGCTATATATAGGGGAACAAAAATAATTTTTAGACTAAGAGTAATAATAGCTCAAGCTGACTGAGATGACTGATCTGAGCTCAGAATTGGACACCACAAGACAGTCCTTTGACTTTTGGGAAATGAAGCCATATTTTATCTTTAAGATAAAAGGTAATTATTAAATTCCTCCAGTATCTTAGGCATTCAAAAAGAGAGACATAATGCATGTGTCTAAAACGCTTTCAGATTATACAATCCATTCTCAGAGGAACTTCAGAAATTAGGACAGAAGTAGAAAAAAAAAGGAATGTGACTTTTTCTAAAGAAAGGATTAAAGGATTTACAGGAAAATAATTTTTTGTTCCCATTATTTTCCCCTGGAAATGGTGCTTAAAAGAATTTTCATTTATGTTTACATTGAGTTTTTTCTTGTGTGTGTGTGTATGTGTTTGTATGTAAATGAACCTAATTCACAGTAGATGAGTCTAAGATGTAGTAAAAGGTTTTATATCTACCTATCCCAACTGCAGAGAGATGAAAGCCTTAATCAAGTTTGAGCTTGAGCCTTAATCAGGTTTGTACTTTCAAGTTTGAACTTTATGCCTCTTCTTTAATGTCCCTTTAGGAAGACAAACTGATGTGAGGATGAGGAGGAGTCAGAAATAAACTCATTCAACTAATACTTGAGTAGCTACTGTTGCCTACAGTATGTTCAAGGTTTTGCTAGTCATCCATATGATCACTATTGACAGCTTGGGAGACTCACACAGGCTAGTGAATTTCAGGAATTAACAGAAACTGAACAGCTTCTATAATCCTGCAGGAAGTAACCTCTGGATGGCACAGTAAGTACTCCCGTGTCCCTATGGATAACCTCTTAAGGGCCAGGTTTCAGTTAATGGAACCATATTAATTAAGATGTTGAAAGGAAATATGCAATTTATATGTGGCGAATGTAAAATGCTATTCGTAAAAGATTTCTGAATACACTTTTTAAAAAGAAATTTAAAAATATTATAGTTGTTTCTTTGAAATAATATGTTAAGTAATAAATGAAAGTCATTATTCATAGAAAACATTATTGTATATAGAAAATCTTAGGGAATTATAAAATTATAGAACTAATGCATAATTTTAGCAATGTCACATTACAAGATTATAAAATCAATTTATTTCTTTATTTTAGTAATGAAACATCTGATAATAAAATTTAGAAAACAATCCCATTTAAGAATAATAAAATACTTAGAAATAAATTTAATAAAACAAGTGCAAAAATCTGAACACTGGAAACTTAAAGAGCTGAGAAAAAATACATACATGCTTACATTCTAAACAAATGCAGAAATATATATGCCCAGAAGATTCAATAGTGTTAAGACAGCAATTAATCTATAGATTCAGTGCAATTCCTATCAAAATTCTACCAAGCTTTTAAAGAAGTTGACAATCCAATCCTAAAATTTTTATGGAAAAGCAAAAATGAACAAACGAACAAACAAAAATCCCCTAGAACTGTCAAAAAACAATTTCAAGAAAAAGCATAATTAGAAGAATTATGCTGCCTGATTCCAAAGCTTACTATAAAGCTATGGTAATTAAAGCAGTCTGATATTTGCATAAGGATAGACATATAGATCAATGAAAACAATACAGAGTGTAAAAATAAACCACTATAATCATGGCTACTTGATTTTCAACAAAGGCACCTGGATAATGCAAAGGGAAAATAATGATAGCCTTTTTAACAAAGGATGCTGAAGGAACTGGATACTACGTGCAAATTAAAACAAAATAGCATTGCATATCTAAACAGTTACAACCAAAACACTGACAGCACCAAATGCTGGCGAGGATGTAGAGCAACAGAAACTCAATTGACCATATTTTTTAGGTTTCCCTCTGTATTCTCTATTCTGTACCATTGATCTGCATCTCTATCTCTATGCTACATCTTGCACATTTATTCTAGACATATCCCTAAATATTTATTTTTTTATAAAATTGAAAATGGTATTTGGCCTGGCACAGTGGCTCACGCCTGTAATCCCATCACTTTGGGAGGCCAAGGCGGGTGGATCACGAGGTCAGGAGATCGAGACCATCCTGGCTGACACGGTAAAACCCCGTCTCTACTAAAAATACAAAAAATTAGCCGGGTGTGGTGGCGGGTGCCTGTAGTTCCAGCTGCTCGGGAGGCTGAGGCAGGAGAATGGCATGAACCCGGGAGGCGGAGCTTGCAGTGAGCTGAGAGTGCGCTGCTGCACTCCAGCCTGGGTGACAGAGCGAGATTCTGTCTCAAAAAATATAAACATAAAAAATAAAATAAAATTGAAAATGGCATTTATGCCATTGACCCAGCAACCCCATTATTGGGTATGTGCCCAAAGGAATAGAAATCATTTTATTATAAAGACACATGCACATGTTTGTTCACTGCAGCACTATTCACAATGTCAAAGACATGGAATCAGCCTAAATGCCCATCAATGATAGACTGGATAAAGAAAATATGGTATATATACAGCATGGGATACAATGCAGCCATAAAAAAGAATGAGATCATGTCCTTTGCAGGGACATGGATGAAGCTGGAGGCCATTATCCTTAGCAAAGTAATGCAGGAACAGAAAACCATACAGCATGTTCTCACTTATGCAGGAGCTAAATGACAAGAACACACAGACACATAGAGGGGAACAACACACAATGGGGCCTATTGGAGGGTGGAAGGTAGGAGGTGGGAGAGGATCAAGAAAAATAACTAACGGGTACCAGGCTTCATACCTGGGTGATGAAATAATCTGCACAGCAAATCCCCATGATACACATTTGCCTATGTAACAAACCTGCACATACTGCACATGTACCCTTGAACTTAAAATAAAATTTAAAATATCTGGCATTTATTTTTAAATTGTAATTTCCAATTGTTCATCGGTAATACATAGAAATATGAGTTCTGGTAGCATTTTGGTAGATTCTCAGGCTTTTCCATGTACATAACTGTCACCTAACAATGTTTCTTCTTCCTTTCAAATTTATACCTTTATTTTTGTATTTCTTCATTGCCCAGTGCATCTAACTCTGGCAGGACCTCCAGTACAATACAGGAAAGAAGTAATAGTGGACATCCCTGCCTTGTTCTCATCTTAGGGGAGAAAATATTCTTCTACCATTAGGAGGATAGATTCAGTTTCTTGGAAGAGGTCCTTTATAAAGTTACACAAATTCCTTTCTATTCCTCATGTTCTGATAATTTTTCATCATGAATGGATGTTGAATTTTGTGAATACTTTTCATTTGTAGAGATTAACATGCTTTATTATTTTACTGATAGTGGTATATTACACTGATTTTTTAATATTAAACCAACTTCATATTTGTGAGAAATACTCAAGCTGATTTTCCTATAACATCCTTACTATATACTTCCAAATAACCCATGAGCTCATGAAAAAAGTTACAAATAAAATTAGAAAATATTTTAAATTCAATGACAGTAAATGAATCAACATGCTAAAGGTTGAGGGATGCCAAGAAAACAGTGTTAGAGGGAAATTTAGAACTTTGGATGCATATATTCATACATAAGAAAGGCACAAAATCAGTGATATAAGATTTCACCTTAAGAAATTAGAAGAAAAAGAGAAAATTAAAACTAATGAAGAGTAAGTAGGAAATTATAGTGCCGAAAACAATGAAATACTAAATGGACAAAAGCAACAGGGAAACATGAATATAAACAAAAAAGCTTGTTCTTTGACAAACAAAAATTGATAATCTACTAAGTAGAGACATCAAAAATTAGATTGGAGGAAGGGACATTACTATGCATCCAATAGATAATTTTTAAAAAACAACACGAATAACTACATTTCAATAAATTTGAATCTTAGAGGATGTGAAGTTTCTCAAGGGTACAAATTACCAAAAAGAGAAATTAAGGAAATTGAATTTAAAAACATTTCCTCAGGCACTTCAAACGTAAGTGTGAATTCTATCAAACTTTAAAGGAAGACATCATCTCAATTTTATATAGACACTAGCAGAAGACAGAAAAGAACATTTACTGTCTTCGTTTTTGAGACCAACTTAGGCCTCATGGCAAAACCAGAAAAAGATGTCAGAAGGAAAGAAAATTACAAAGCAATATAGATTCCTCCTGAGCAAAGACACAAAATCCTCAACAAAATATTAGCAGAGAAATAAAGTGTTTTAGTGGACACTGAACACTAGGCAGCTGTACCAGGCAGAATAATGATCCTGCAAAGATGTCCACGTCCTAGTACCTGGGATCCTTGAACATGTTAGGTTACATAGCAAAAAAGCCTTTGCAGTGATAAAGGATCTTTTTTTTGTTTGTTTAAGTAGAGATGGGGTTTCAGCATGTTAGCCAGGATGCTCTCGATCTCCTGACCTTGTGATCTGCCCGCCTCAGCCTCCCAAAGTGCTGGGATTGCAGGCCTGGCCCATCGCGCCCCGTCAAGGATCTTAAGATGGGAGTTTAGTTGACATTACAAGGTGGGCCCAAGATAATCAAAGGTCCTATAAGGAAAAGAAGGAGGCAGGAGGAGATGCGATGACGGAAGCAGAGGCTGTAGTGATGGAAGGTCACTAGCCATGGAACGCAGGAGCCTCTAGAAGCTGGAGATGGAAAGGCAATAGACTCTCTCTTAGAGCCTCCAGAGGGAATGCAGCCCTGAAGACCCATTTTGGATTTCTGTCCTCCAGATGGTAAAATAATGTGTCTGTGTTGTTTTAATAAACTGCATTTACAGTAATTTGTTACGGCAGCAATAGGGAACTAATATAGCAATGCAGAGGTGCTTTTACAATTTTAAAATTTCCGTCCATCTGTAGAATAAGAAGGATGCATAGGTGTGTGGAGATAACTTGTAGGTATTTTCAGAGAATAAATAATATAATATTTGCCAATGTTTGAAAAAGTGCTAATTAGTTAGAACCACTTCATTTTATGGACATATTCAGTTAAAAATGGCATAAGAATTTTTTTCTGGCCCAGCGCAGTGGCTCACGCCTGTAATCCCAGCACTTTGGGAGGCCAAGGCAGTGAGATCACGAGGTCAAGAGATCAAGACCATCCTGGCTAACATGGTGAAACCCTGTCTCTACTAAAAATACAAAAAATTAGCTGGGCGTGGTGGCGGGCACCTGTAGTCCCAGCTACTCGGGAGGCTGAGGCAGAAGAATGGCGTGAACCTGGGAGGCGGAGCTTGCAGTGAGCCGAGATGGCACCACTGCACTCCAGCCTGGGTGACAGAGCGAGACTCCGTCTCAAAAAAATAATTTTTTTCTATTTTCTTATTCTAGAGGTAGAAATTCTAAAATCATAGTTAAAAAAGACTGAAATGTAGAGAGCTGTATCTCAAGAAAGATATAAGTTGAGATTTCTTCTAGCATAATTTTTGATAATTTTATAGCTGCTTAAAGATCATATTGGACATCAAATGTTGATACAACAAGAAAATTAGACTTTTTTTTTTTTTTTTTTTTTTTGAGACAGAGTCTGGCTCTGTTGCCCAGGCTGGAGTGCAGTGGCGCAATCTCAGCTCACTTCAAGCTCCGCCTCCTGGGTTCACACCATTCTCCTGCCTCAACCTCCCGAATAGCTTGGACTACAGGCTCCGGCCCCCACGCCTGGCTAATTTTTGTATTTTTAGTAGAGACGGGGTTTCACCATGTTAGCCAGGATGGTCTCGAACTCCTGACCTTGTGATCCACCCGCCTTGGCCTCCCAAAGTGCTGGGATTACAGGCGTGAGCCACTGTGCCAGGCTAAAATTAGACTTTTAACAAAAGACTTGGTCACAGCATAATGAAAGATTAGATGATATTATCAGTGTAGTACCATATAGATTATGTTATTATGTCATTTTTAAACTGTGAAGTCACTTTGTAGTTAAGTGGATTTTAAAGCAAACAAAACGGCCAAAAATATTTCTATAATGTCTTACCAAGTAAATGATGTCTAAAGACTTTGTAGTATAAATTATTTTCTGCTCATTGTCCATTTTTTTCACTCAGCCACGAATAACCTTTTATCTCTGAAGGCATTTTGCTTCCTGACTTCGATAGCTCTTTTTCCCTTTTAACACTTGACTATCTCATGTGGCTGTGAACTACAAATTATTCTTTTGTTCCTACAAGCCAAAGGAAGCATTATTAGATCTTTACAATATCATGAAGACTATTTTTATTTACTTTTTAATGAGAAGAGGGTAGTTAAATTGTTTTCTTAGGAGATAGTAATAAGCAGCTAAGAGTTCTATTGAGAGTCTCTCAGAGTTTCATAACTATTTCAATCATGTGGACTCTATTTTAAATGAAATATATGCTTAAACGCTATTTGTAAATTACTAAAGTGTGTAGGTGGAAAGAGTTAAGTTAGCCTAAGTTTTAATGATATATTTTACTAGAAATGTTCTGCAACTGTTTTCATCCTAATGTTTTTTGAAGAGGATATTGTGAGAGCCCTCTGCCTCTAAATGTATATTACCCTGGTTTGCTTCCATCCGCCTACATATAAACCACAGATTATTTTCCAGTACATGCAGGTCATCTTTATCTGATACTTCTCAGCTTCTCTGTCCAAGAAAAGTCCCTGCCCTGTATAGGAAATAACAAAATAAATGATGTAAGATGAAAGAAGGTGTGTGGCTCTACATCCTTTGAGATGGATGTACCTGAACATGGACAATAAGCATCCAGATACTGGCCTGAGGAGCAGATGTTGTGGTCACTGAATTTCAAATATTTCATTTGCTAAACACCAGGCTATGGGGGACAGACATACTTGTTGACAAGATTTTGTCTTTGTGAGAATTATAGTTTTCACTGTGCATTAATCAATTCATCTTGGTTCTCGCTGTGCATGGGCCAAGGGTTGGTTTCTTGAATTAGGAAGTGTTAGTTGCTCTAAGGCTGACCACGTGGGGCCCTAGGGGAAAGCTCCCTGTAGGCTTCCAATGGAAAGGGTGTGGATCACCAGCCTTCTCAGCTTTCTCACTATTGTCTCTTGTAGTCTGTGCATTCTTACAGCCATTGCTGGAGAAAAAAATTAAGCTCATACTAAAGAGTCATATATACATATATCTCAAAAGCATATCTTTGAGTATGAAGAAGACAGTGAATTATTTATTCACAGAAATAATATCTAAAGGGACCCTTTGCAAAGGGACAACTTCAATAAAAAGAAAATCATGCTTCTGTAAATTGACTGATTGTGACAGCATTCTCTAGAACACATAATAATTAGCTGTGTGTTTCTTACAGAGGTGATTGTCTTATTGCTTTTTAAAACACGTGCTAATGCTTTAATGTTTTGTTTTCAGTAACAGTTTCACAATACTTGAAAATTCCCCCAAAAAGAAATTTTTATAAATTTGTCATTTGGTGAAATTTTATGTCTTCAAGTCTTCCAAAGTTAACAAGTAGCAATTTTCTTTGCTTAGACTATTTTCAATACTTAAATTTTTAAATATTCTGCTGCAGAACAGGTATGAATTTAGAAAGCCATAATAAGCAATTCAGCTTGTAATCTTAAAATATCGTTCACTCAACAAGATATTATTTAATCTAGTTCTACGAGTACAAAATACTAACTTAAAAAATGTACTTCTGGTGAAAGTAGTCAGAGTTCTTTTACAGAGAAAATAATGTATTTGTAGAGGTAATAATCCTGGTTCTCAACGACAGATTTTCCTATAAGCATTGAGCTAAATGCCATTGTAAAATTAATTATAGATGAGTGCAAATTAATAACATGTATAATGCTGGTCACAAGTCATCTTGATGTCTGTTACTAATTGCAAATCACTGTTACTTGTAAAATTAGAAATTAAATGCTAGCGATTTTGCTCTAATTGGGAAGATCCAAAGGGCTCTTGCCTGAATGCAGCGCATGTCTGAAGCATTCAGATGGAAGCTGGTTGTGCAGGCACGCTGCCTCAGGGCATGTGTTCGGGAGCAGTGGGACTCCGGCAAGGACTACAAGATACAAATTGCAAAGCATAGACATATGTCAGGGAATTGAAACTGAGTGCTCATGAGGCAGAAGTTAGACAAACATTCACGGGCAAAGTTACAAAAAAGAGTTAAACACAAAAACATACTCTAGAAATCTTGGTAATCAAAACCAGATCTGAACCCATGCCATTTATTTGATGCCAATTCTACCACACTTACAATTGAGCTCATGTAAACTAGACATATGGAAATTGCTCATTTAGCCAAGGAACTTGATGTAAATGATGTTAACATTGCTGCCAGAGCTGTGTGGTTTTTAACCCAATTGAGGTTGTGTTTGTTGTCTTATTTCTGCAACTCTAACAAAATAGAACAAATTTTATTTCACTTTTTTTAATACAACTGTGTAGAGGAATGGTCATTCCTCAACTCCCATGACTGGGATTCAAGGAGAGCTGTTCTCAGTCATCTGCATGTGTTTGACTTTCCTGATTGATGACTGCCTTATCTCCCTCCCCTGGGAACAGTTCTAAAATATGAACTGAAAGTCAGGGGTCAGTGGATGCTGCGTCTGTGAGACACAACTTCAGAGGTGACTAAACTCTCCCTAGAGCTGCCCTCCTCAAAGATCTTTGTCCTCGGAAATTGTCAGGGGAATCTCAATTTGGCAGCACCAGATGTCCCAGAGTCTAGGGAGTCATCAGGCACTAACTTGAGTTTTTTTAAAGTTTGAATCACAGTTGATTCGGAAAATGATGGAAAGCTGTCAACTAAAGGAAGGTCTGTCGCTCTTTTTATTTTTGCATTGTCTTCAGAGGGAGGCCTTCCTAGAATCCTGACTAGAATTAACTAGATCTGAAAGGAAGGCACGATTTGAAGAGGAGAGGTTTCTACCTAAGCCTTGATGACAAGAGTTCTGAGGATGCTGTGGGCATGGAGAGAAAACTCAACCTAAACCAAGTAACTCAGTTTAAATGTAGTTCAGGAGTGATTTGCAGTGACATTGCTTCCTCATATCCTGAGTGTGCCAGTTGGGAAGGCATTCTAGATTTTTAAAGTATATAGCAAATTTCCATGACTTTCCGAACAGTCCCAATTCCCTTTGAGAGAGAAAAACAAACGCTGTTTTGTATTAGAGTGGTTCTCTACCTATCTTCACAGCAAAGGGTCTTAGAACCTTAGAAGATTTGATAATATTTGAAAAATGGAGTCAGAAATTTCTATTGAAGTATTATTATAATTTTGTAGCTCTCTGTGAACCCCACAGGAAATGGGGAATTTGTAACACGTATAACCAGACTAAACAGCCAAGAAGTTTTAGTTTAGACACTGTCCAGGAGAGCTGTTGTGGGGCTTGCAAAGACGAGGGAGATGCAGACCCTGCCTTGGACTTCTTCCTCTGGGAGAAACAGGAAAGGACCTGGGGTCCATGAAAAGGGCCTCACAGGAGTCAGAGGAGGACATGGACGTGGTCATATTGTCTGCAGAGAGTGTTTGGAAGCCGTGAGCAGATCCTGTGGTTTCGGTAGCTCCCATTTCCTGGACTAGCAGGGGGAAAAAGATGAAGAGATCAATAATAGGTTTGATAGAAGTCCAAATATGCCTTAATAAGAAATTGTGTCTCATGGAGTATACTTCATTAAAGAAAGAAATTTAAAATACATGCTTTTTTTTTGTTCAGACAATCAGATCAAACAGAGAACATCCACTTTGGTTAGATTATGTGCTGTCATGCAAAGCAATTTACCATAGACATGTACAAAAGAAAAGCTTTTTGTGTGTCTGACAAGAAGTGTATTAGGCTATTTTTTTCTTTCAAACAATGCTTATTACTTTACTGGTCATGGTTTATTGAAACCGTATTAGGGATACTGCAAGTGAAATAGTTCACAAGGTATGTAGCACTTAGTAAATATTCAGGATGCTTTGATTTTACTCTATTATTGGGATGAGCTAGAGGAGGGGGCTGGAGAAGGGGAAATAGGAAAAAGAGAAGAGTGGAAAAGGTCAAGGTTCTTCGTGGCTGTAAAATATTTCCTGTGCTGATCCTTTCCTTCGAGCTGAGAGCTGACCCCTGGCTGTCATGCGTGGACTGGCAGCCTCTTCACTCTCAGCCTTGAGGCCTCCTCTTGAGAGTCAGAAGCTTCTAATTCACAAGTCTGAAACACAGGCTTAGGGCTAATGCACTGATGGTGCAACTGGCTCCTAGAAAATATATCTATAAATTGCATTTTGTATATAATTACATATCAAATTTGTAACTTCTAACTGCTCACTTTTCAAAAAAAAATGTCATATCCTCTCTGGTTTTTTATTTTATTATTTTTTTTTTGACAGAGTCTCGCTCTGTCACCCAGGCTGGAGTGCAGTGGTGTGATCTCGGCTCACTGCAAGCTCCACCTCCTGGGTTCAAGCAAATCTCCTGCCTCAGACTCCCAAGTAGCTGGGACTAAAGGTGCCCGCCACCACGCCCGGCTAATTTTTTGTATTTTTAGTTGAGATGGGGTTTCACCATGTTAGCCAGGATGGTCTTGATATCCTGACCTTGTGATCCGCCCGCCTCGGCCTCCCAAAGTGCTGAGATTGCAGGTGTGAGCCACTGCACACCGCCCGCCGTCCTCTCTGTTTTTAATATAAGTATTTTCATTACTATACTCTGGAGTACCTGGAATATAGATTCTAGTTTTTCCACAGGCTTTTCAACAGACTGAAGAATTGAAAGATTTTACACTCATATTGTTATTTATTTGAATATGCACAAGAAACAGTGAGTTTCCGTTCTCATAGTGTGATGTGAACGTATAAATACTGGCTGATTGACTTGATATTACTATTTTTAATTCTTAAAATATCTTGGAGATTTTTCTCTTCTGATGTTATAATGATATTAATTTATGGCAAAAACATTTTTTCAGTATTGCTTTACTGAATATAAACAACAAAATTTTAAAGACCAATAAATACAAGTAAAAGCCCCCTTTTCTAATTCCGTAAGGCACGTAGCAGGCATTGTCCTTGACCACACTGAGTCACAGCACTGTGTCCTCTTGTGGGTAGTCACATCTGATACTGAACCACAGCACGGCGGTCTCTCATGGGTAGTTAAACCCGGGTGTCCAGTCAAATAAACACGTTTATTTTTAATAACATTACTTTTCAGGGAGCTGTAAATAAGACAGGAACATTTTCTTTAAAAATTTTAGAAGAAGGGGCAGGTGTATGTGAACATGTATGCTTTTACAACTTGCAAAAAAAAAACTATATGGAATTTTTTTTCACTACTGTAGAAGTAAAAGTATCCTAGATTTGGGTGGTGATACAGTTTCATCCCCATCCTGAAAAAAGTAGAACTTTTGAAAGAAAAATATGCATCCCATAGACCTCAAATGTAAAGTTGGCGTTTAATAATACATGCAATTTCTCTACTATTAAAGTTTGATATCTGGAGCTAATACGCTCATTCCTGAAGGATTATTTTCCCAAAACACATTGGGGCCAGTGTTCGGTTCTGTGTGTAAGGGTCCGTCCCTAGTGTGTTTCTCGCAATTCCATCCAGTCACCTAGTTAACAGACCAGACGGTTTCTGAGGCAACTATTCTTTCCCTTAAATGAAACATGTACCACTATTTTACAAGCTCTTATCAGATGCTATGGGATGTGATTTGCTTCAAGCTGTGAGGCAAATCTGGCAATCCAGTTAAAATCAACATGAAAGTTTGTAAAACAATTTGTGGTCAGCAGTGAAAAGTGCTGGGTTGATCTCTAAATGAGTAAAAATGTTACCCATGAGGGCAAGAAGTACAGGATAACGTACAGATAATGTTCTGTTTTTTTTTTGTTTTTTTTTTTGCATCTGCCAGCGGGTGCAATTTTAAATAAATTAATCCAGCACTCCCATGAATGCCACGGGTATTGCCGAACTTGTATTTCTAATTTTCATTCATTAGCTCACCTTTCTTAGCTTTGTTTTTATAATACATAACTTGACCAAGATATTATTAGGTTTTAGTTTCTTAAAATGTATTTGTTTTTAGACCATCCTCACTAGGTGAAGAATGTTGTCTCTCAGTCTCCAGGCTGGGCCCCACACACACCCCAGAACGTATGTGAGCCTCTGAGGAGCAATGAGTACACCACTGTGACTCGTTACTGAGTTGGCCTACTCACTGCTTCTTTAAAATTGCCCTTGACTTTCGGAACAACATTCTTTTAAAGTCAGCTATTTATTTTCCACAGGGCTGGTGTGTGCTACTGTATATTTTAGCTTCCATCTTTTCATCATTTACTCACAAGGCAACCCATCATCTAAAATAATACAATTAAGCAAAGGCTCAGCCGAAGAGTGAATATCCCTGTATGGGAACGCTGGAAAACTGGCCAGCAAGATTTCCCCAGAGGTGTGCATAGCTCACTTGAATTCTAAAAATGTTTCAGCTAAATTACATAGGTGCCAACGTTAAGGTGAAAAAATAAGATCTTACACAATGATATATTTTAAATCTATATCATATGGATTCCTCATGTTAGCACAAATAAGATGTTACTTGTCATCGCTAAAGAACAGAGGTGACAACAACAAGTACTTTTATATTTATACTTGTGAAGCTTTAATTAAATTCTAAAAATTAAAGCTAAGATCTCATTCCCATGAGAGATCCAGTCATAGCATAAGGATGCCAAGTGTTACCCTATCCCGATTAACTTTACCAACAGAATTTGAGGAATCCAGGTTTAATATATTTTAACCACGATTCTCTGCTGAATGAATCTGGTTGAGCTGTTTCTACTTCTCCGAGGCTTGGTTCAATGTCTTTGGCAAATAGCCCACTCCTGTAGCTGTGCCAGTTGGAATGTAAAAGTTAAGCCCATTGGCCTTTTTGCTGACCTGTTATTAAAGCATTTGATGTAAGTTTCAGCCACTTCACACACTGTCATCCAGCCCTTAAGGAGTATTGAGGTAATCTTTTACAAAAATGAAGTAACAGGAGATGTCTTTTCATGCATAATACATTATGCTGGACCTTGCAGACTTCAACCCAGGATATCTCAGCCACTGATAGGTGCCAATGACAGAACTCAAAGATACTACCTCAGTCTACAGCGCACGCTGCTTATATCTTTTCACTTTGTAACTGGAAGCAGCCTTTTCCAATGGCTCCAAAGTCTGCTGATTTGCGAGCCACACTTGCAGGTGAATGCTGCAGCTTGTCTCAAGTCCTAGGGACTTGCCTCCCGAATGTAATCTTAAATAAAACATGAATCAAATTTTGTAAAGAGTTTATAAAGCAGCCCAGCCAAGTTAGCACAACTTAGTTTTAAGAGGCATTCCAATACTTACATGGTGCTTGTGGAAAAAAATCAATGTGACAAAGTCAGAAACCAACTGCACCATTTCTCACTATTCTTTCCCATCGAATTCTTCACACCTATTTGTTCAATTTGGTTTCGGTTGTTCGGTTTCTTTTGGACTTCTAACTGTTGTAGCATATTGTTTGCTCAGCATACTATTATTTTTCATTTTTCAGGAACTTACCTTAAATAGACATCTTTTTAATAAGCATTGTATATATATGATGGTCCCAATATATGTTGGTCTAGTCCAATATTATCCCAAATGTCATATTATGGATTAAATCAGTTTCCCTGGATTGACCAGTACACTAAGCCATCATGTATGACATTGTTTCTTAAGGAAAACCTGCCGTGAATTCAAAAAGATCCAATTTTAAATGAAGTAGTGGAGATCCTAAGTCTAGGATCCTTTATTAATGCCATGTTCCCTCTTTGCAAAATGCTAATTACTTCATATGGGAAGCCTGTGTTTGCTTAACTTTCTGTTAAGTTTATTTATTTAATTTAATTTAATTTTTTTTTTCAGATGGAGTCTCGCTCTGTTGCCCAGGCTGGAGTGCAATGGCACAATCTCAGCTCAGCACAAGCTCCGCCTCCTGCGTTCAAGTGATTCTCCTGCCTTAGCCTTCTGAGTAGCTGGTATTACAGGTGCCTGCTACCATGGCCAGCTAAGTTTTGTATTTTTAGTAGAGACAGGGTTTCACCATGTTGGCCAGGCTGTTCTCAAACTCCTGACCTCAAGTGATCTGCCCGCCTAAGCCTTCCAAAGTGCTGGGATTACAAGCGTGAGCCGCCGCACTCGGCCTCTGCTAAGTTTACAACCTGCAAATTCTATCCAAAATATATACATATTTTCTTGTATTTTTCATTTACTGCACCAAAATAAAAAAAATTGTATTTCATTTTCTGCTGGTTATTACTTAGAGGCTAGATTTATTTTGTAAACTATGCCCTAAATTGTTCCTTTGACTATTTTTAAGTTTATCTACCTACTCTGAAGTGTGGAAGGTGAGAGTAATGAATTGGCCCAGGTGAAATCTAATCATAGATAATAAAGCTGCTGCTAATAAAAATGCTCAAGTAACCCTCAAGCTAAGTAAGACTCTGCCCCCAGCAAAAATAGAACTTTAAAACATGCTATGCTACCATTAATAGGAAAAAAAAATGTAAATTCATTCAAAAAGTTTAGTAAAGGAAACTTTAAATATTTTCTGAAGAACTCAAAAGGAATAGAAGCAAATTGTATAATCAAAATTCAGGATATGACTATTTAAGAAGTAATCAACTGAGCTTGCAAAATATGTATTGTAGTTTAGAGATTTTTGCAGTTTTTGCACTTTCCTACATTTCTTAAAATAAATATATAAACAAATAAATGTACAATTTCAAATTGTGATTGTTAGTATGAATATTTTAAAAGATGAAAAAAGAGCTTAAGGAAGTGTGATCTTCCCATGATGGCCTTTGCTGGCCACCCAAACTAAGATTTAATTCTCTCAATCTCACACATCCATCGTTCTTTTCCTTTGTAGTGTAGGTAGCATTTATACTCATATATTTTCCTGTTAGTTTATCACTTGTTGGTAGAATATAAACTGCAATACGACAGGAACCATGTCTATATTATGTGTCTTCCAACGTCCACCACTACAAAATGCCTGGTACAGTAGTGGATCAAGAAAAATTATTGAGAAAAAAATGGTGGAAAGGAGCCCAGACTAACCTGCAGCTCCCACTCAGACAGACAGAGCCGCCTATGAAGACTGGCATCATGAAGTTCTGCTCCAAGAACTACCACAGGAACATACCAGAAAAGCCAGGAGAATCCACAGACCCTTCTGAAGGAGGTGGTTTGCCACCGCAGGCTCCGCAGGACAGCCAAGGAACTGTGAGTTGGCTTTGCTTTCTCAGCTGGAGGCTTGTAGCCCTACTCACCGGCTGCCTGAAAATACACTCCGTGCTGTTGCGGGGACATGGTGGAAGTGAGACTGGCCCTTCAGGCTGCCGGCTGCGTGGGAGCTGGGTGAGGCCTGGGGCTGCCGGCTTTCCCCCACTTCCCTGGCGACTTGTGTGATGCAACAGAAACAGCCATACTCTCCCTGGGAACATAACTCCATTGGCCTGGGAACCACACCCCATCCCCCAGAACAGCAGCAGCAAGCCCTGACTAAGGACAGTCTGAGCACAGACACACGCTGAACCCTGCCCCACCTGATCGTCTTTTCGTACCAGCCCTGGTAGCTGAAGACAAAGGACATAATCTCTTGGGAGCTCCATGGCCCTGCCCACCGCCTGATCCTCCCCATACTCCAGCAGCTGATGCTCTCTTGAAAGTGCTACTCTCTGGCGCTGGGCTAACGCCTGTAATCCCAGCACTTTGGGAGGCTGAGGCAGGCAGATCACGAGGTCAGGAGATCGAGACCATCCTGGCGGTGAAACGCCATCGCTATTAAAAAAAAAAAATACAAAAAATTAGCCGGGCATGGTGGCAGGCGCCTGTAGTCCCAGCTACTCTGGAGGCTGAGGCAGTAGACTGGCGTGAACCTGAGAGGCGGAGCTTGCAGTGAGCCGAGATCACGCCACTGCACTCCAGCCTGGGCAACAGAGTTAGACTCTGTCTCAAAAAAAAAAAAAAAAAAAGTGCTACCCCCTGGCTGGAGGCCAACCAACACAAAACTGGTACAATAAACAAAACTACAACTAAGGACCCTCACAGACTCCAATTCACTGCCCTGCTACCTCCACCAGAGCAGGTGCTGATATCCACGGCTGAGAGACATGAAGATGGATCACATCACAGAACTCTTTGCAGACACCCCCCAGTACCCAGTACCAACCCAGAGCCTGGTAGCTCCACTGGGAGGCTAGATCCAGAAAAGAAATAAGAATCACTGCAGTTTGGCTCTCAGGAATCCCCACCCTAGAGGAAAAAGGAGAGCACCACACCAAGGGAGCACCTCCATGGGACAAAAGAATCTGAACAGTAGCCTTTGAGTGCCAGATCTTCCCTCTGACATAGTCTACCCAAATGAGAAGGAACCAGAAAAAATTCTGGTAATATGACAAGACAAGGTTCTTTAGCACCTCTGTTAGATCACACTAGCTCACCAGCAATGGATCCAAACCAAGACAAAGCCTCTGAATTACCAGAAAAAGAATTCAAAAGGTTGATTATTAAGCCCATCAAGGAGGCACCAGAGAAAGGTGAAGTCCAACTTAAAGAAATTAAAAAAAAAAAGATATAGGATATGAATGGAAAAATCTCCAATAAAATAGCGTAAATAAAAAACAGTCACAACTTCTGAAAATCGAGGATACACTTAGAGGAATGCAAAATGCACTGGAAAGTCTCAGCAACAGAATCAAACAAGTAGAAGAAAGAATTTCAGAGCCTGAAGACAAGGCTTTCAAATTAATCCAATCTGACAGAGAAAAAAGAATTTTAAAAAAGGAATAAAGCCTCCAAAAAGTTTGGGATTATGGTAAATGTCCAAACCTAAGAATAATTGGTGTTCCTGAGGAAAAAGAGAAATCTGAAAGTTTGACAAACATATTCAAGGAAATAATTGAGGAAAAGTTCCCTGGCCTTGCTAGAGACTTAGACATTCAAATACAAGAAGCTCAAAGAACACCTGGAAAATTCATCACAAAAAGATCAACACCTAACTACACAGTCATCAAGTTACTTAAAGTAAAGACAAAGGAAAGAATCTTAAGAGCTGTGAGGCAAAAGCATCAGGTAACCTATACAGAAAAGCCTATCAGATTAAGAGCAGTTTTCTTAGTAGAAACCCTCCAAGCCAGAAGGGATTGGAGTCCTATCTTTGGCCTCCTTAAACAAAACAATTATCAGCCAAGAATTGCGTATCCAGTGAAACTAAGCTTCATAAATGAAGGAAAGATGCAGTCTTTTTCAGACAAACAAATGCTGAGAGAATTCGCCACTACCAAGCCAGCACTACAAGAACTGCTGAAAGGAGTTCTACATCTTGAAACAAACCCTCAAAATACACCAAAGTGGAATCTCCTTAAAGCATAAATCTCACAGGACCTGTAAAACATAACACAATGAAAAAAAAAAGTATTCAGGCAACAAATAGCATGATGAATAGAATAATACCTCATATCTCAATATGAATTTTGAGTGTAAATGGTCTAAATGCTCCACTTAAAAGATACAGAATGGCAGAACTCACCAAGTATCGGCTGTCTTCAAGAGACTAACCTGACACATAAGGACTCACATAAACTTAAGATAAAAGGGTGGAAAAAGATATTCCATGCAAATGGACACCAAAAGCCAGCAGGAGTATATTCTTATATCAAACAAAACAGACTTTAAAGCAACAGCAGTTTAAAAGACAAAGAGGGACATTATACAATTATAAAAGGACTTGTCAAACAGGAAAATATCACAATTCTAAATATATATGCACCTAACACTGGAGCTACCAAATTTGTAAAATAATTACTACTAGATCTAAAAAATGAGATAGAGAGCAACGGAATAGTGGGGGACTTCAGTACTCCACTGACAGCAATAGACAGCTCATCAAGACAGAAAGTTAACAAAGAAAGAATGGACTTAAACTATACCCTACAACAAATGTACTTACCAAATATTTACAGAACATTCTACCCAATAACTGCAGAGTATACATTCTCTTCATCAGCACGTGGAACATTCTCCAAGGTAGACCATATGATAGGCCACAAAAAAAGTCTCAACACATTTAAGAAAATCAAAATTATAGCAAGTACTCTCTCAGACCACAGTGGAATAAAATTGGAAATCGACTCCAAAAGGAATCCCCAAAACCACGCACATAGAAATTAAATAACCTGCTCCTGGGTAATCACTGAGTCAACAATGAAATGAAGATGGAAATTAAAAAAGTATTTGAACTGAAAGATAATAGTGACATAACCTATCAAAACCTCTGGGATACAGCAAAAGCGATGTTAAAAGGAAAATTTATAGCATTAAATGCCTATATCAAAAAGTCTGGCTGGGCACGGTGGCTCACGCCTGTAATCCCAGCACTTTGGGAGGCCAAGACGGGCAGATCACGAGGTCGGGAGATGGAGACCAGCCTGACTAACACAGTGAAACCCCGTCTCTACTAAAAATACAAAAAAATGAGCCAGGCATGGTGGCGGGCACCTGTAGTCCCAGCTACTCTGGAGGCTGAGGCAGGAGAATGACTTGAACCCAGGAGGAGGAGCTTGCAGTGAGCCGAGATCGCACTGGCGACTGAGCAAGACTCCATCTCAAAAAAAAAAAAAAAAAAAATTTCTGAAAGAGCACGTATAGACAATCTAAGGTCACAATTCAAGGAACTAGAGAAACAAGAACAAACCAAACCCAAACACAGCATAAGAATAGAAACAACCAAGATCAGAGCAGAACTAAATTAATTTGAAACAAAAAAAATACAAAAGATAAATGAAACAAAAAACTGGTTCTTTGAAATGATAAATAAAACTGATAATCCATTAGAGAGATTAACCAAGAAGAGAAGAGAGAGGATCCAAATAAGCTCAATTAGAAACAGAATGGGAGATATTACAATCAATACCACAGAAAAACAAAAGATCATTCAGGGCTACTATGAACAGCTTTACGTGCATATACTAGAAAACCTAGAGGATACAGATAAATTCTTGGAAATATGCAGCCATCCTAGATTCAACCAGGAAGAAATAGAGACTTTAAATAGACCAATAACAAGCAGTGAGATTGAAATGGTAATTTAATAATTGCCACCAAAAGAAGTCCAGGACCAGATGGATTCACAGCTGAATTCTATCAGACATTCAAAGAAGAACTGATACCAATCATATTGACACTATTCCAAAAGAGAGAGAAAGAAGGAATCCTCCTTAAATCATTCTATGAAGGCAATATCGCCCTAATACCAAAACCAGGAAAGGACATAACAAAAAAAGAAAACTACAGACCAATATCCCTGATGAACATAGATGCAAAAATCCTCAACAAAATCCTAGCTAACAGAATTCAACAGCATATCAAAAACATAATTCACCATGATCAAGTGTATTTCAGTCCAGGGATGCAGGGATGGTTTAACATTCACAAGTCAATAAATGTGATACATCATATGTATAGTGTTAAAAACAAAAATGACATGATTATCTCAATAGATGCAGAAAAAAACATATGACAAAATCCAGCACCCCTTTATGATTAAAACGCTTAGCAAAATGAGCAGAGAAGGCATATACCTTAAGTTAATAAAAGCCATCAGCCAACATTATACTGAATGGGAACAAGATATACTGGCACAAGACAAGGATGCCCACTTTCACCACTTCTATTCAACATAGTACTGGAAGTCCTAGCCAGAACAATCAGACAAGAGAAAGAAATAAAGGGCATCCAAATCAGTAAAGAGGAGGTCAAACTGCTACTGTTTGCTGATGACATGATTGTATACCCAGAAATCCCTGAAGACTCAAAAAATTCCTAGAACTGGTAAATGAATTCAACAATGTTTCAGGATACAAAATTAATGTACACACATCAGTAGCCCTGCTATACACCAACAGTGAACAAGCTGAGAATCAAATCAGGAACTCAGCCCCTGTTACAATAGCTGCAAAAAAGCAAACAAACAACAACAACAAAAAACTTAGGAATATACTTAAACAAAGTGAAGGACCACTACAAGAAAAACTACAAACCACTGCTGAAAGAATTTGTAGATGACACAAACAAATGGAAACACATCCCATGTTCATGGATGAGTAGAATCAATTTTGTGAAAATGATCATATTGCCAAAAGCAATCTACAAATTCAATACAATTTCCATCAAAATACCACCATCATTCTTCATAGAACTAGAAAAAATCCTAGAATTCATATAGAACCAAAAAAGAGCCTGCATAGTCACAGCAAGACTAAGCAAAAAGAACAAATTTGGAGTCATTATGTTACCTGACATCAAACTATACTATAAGGCCACAGTCACCAAAACAGCATGGTACTGGTATAAAAATAGGCATACAGACCAAAGGAACAGAATAGAGAACCCAGAAGTAAAGTCAAATACTTACAGTCAACTGACTTTGACAAAGCAAACAAAAACATAAAGTAGGGAAAAGACACCCTATTTAACAAATGGTGCCAGGATAATTGGCAGCCACATGGAGAATGAAGCTAGATCCTCGTCTCTCACCCTACACAAAAATCAACTCAAGGTGGGAGACTTAAGTCTAGTACCCAAAACCATAGAAATTCTAGGAGATAACATCAGAAAAAACCCTTCTAGACATTGGCTTAGGCAAAAATTTCATAACCATGAAATTTCATGTCTTAAATATTGCTTTTGGCAATATGATCATTTCATGACTTAATTAAACTAATTAATTTCATGACTTAATTAAACTAAAAAGCTTCTGCATGGCAAAAGAAATAATCAACAGAGGAAACAGACAACCCACAGAGTGGGAGGAAATCATTGCAATCTAAACATCTGACAAAGGACTAATATCCAGAATATACAAGAAACTCAAAACAGCATGAAAAAACAATCCTATCAAAAAGCAAGCTATGGACATGGATAGACAATTCTCAAAAAAAGATATACAAATAGCCAACAAACATATGAAAAAATGCTTGACATCACTAATTATCAGGGAAATGCAAATCAAAACTACAATGTGATACCTCCTCACTCCTGCAAGAATGGCCGTGATTTGGTTTGGCCATGTCCCCACCCAAATCTTATCTTGAATTGTAACTCCCACAATTCCCACATTTCATGGGAAGAACCCAGTGGGAGGTAATTGAATCATGGGGGAGGATCTTTCCCCTGCTGTTCTCCTGATATTGAAGAAGCCTCACAAGATCTGACGGTTTTAAAAACAGGAATTTCCCTGCACAAGCTCTCTTCTCTTGTCTGCCACCATGTGAGATGTGCCTTTCACCTTCCACCATGATTGTCAGGCCTCCCTAGCCACGTGGAGCTGTAAGCCCATAAAACCTCTTTCTTTTGTAAATTGCCTAGTCTTGGGTATGTCTTTATCAGCAGTGTGAAAACAGACTAATACAGGCCATAATTTAAACATAAAAAAATAATAAATGTTGGTGTGGATGTGGTGAAAAGGGAATTTTTACATTGCTGGAGGGAATGTAAACTACTACAACCACTATGAAAATCAGTGTCAAGATTCCTTAAAGAACTGAAAGTAGATCTACCATTTGATCCAGCAATCCCACTCCTGGTTATCTACCCAAAGGAAAGAAATCATTATATGAAAAAGATATTTGCACACGCATGTTTATAGCAGCACAATTCACAATTGCAAAAATATCCATCAATGAGTGGATAAAGAAAATGTGGCATACACACACATATGTGTGTATGTGTATATATACATACATACACACATTCCATGGAATACTAGACAGCCATAAAAAGGAAAGAAGTAATGGTATTCACAGCAACCTGGATGGAACTGGAGACCTTTATTCTAAGTGGAGTAACTCAGGAATAGAAAACTGAACATCCTATGTTCTCACTCATAAGTGGGAGCTAAGCTATGAGGATGCAAAGGCATAAGAATGACACAATGAACTTTGGGGACTGGGGGCAAAAGGTGAGAGGGTGGTGATGGATAAAAGACTACACAGTGGGTACAGTGTGCATTGTTCGAGTGATGGATACACCACAATCTCAGAAATCACCACTAAAGAACTTATTCATGTAACCAAACACCACCTGTTCCCCAAAAACCTATTGAAATAAGAAAACTAAAAGAGGAAAAATTATTGAAAGAAAGAGTGTTGAATGTGCATGTAATTCAATGGACACTGTTGGCAACTGAAAAACTGTATGCAGTCTCATATAAAGGATAAAAAAATGAAGATAGTTGTTTTGGATTCTGAAAGGTTGTGCAAGAGATGTTTAATAAAAGAAACTCACAGGACCTAGGTTTTGTAATAGAGAGGTAGAGGAGATGGTGGACTGAAGTATTAGAAGAGAAATAACCAATAGAGCCATTAAATAACATAATCCGTAGGTGAAACAGAGCACCCACTCTATGGAAACGAATCTGGTACCCATAAAGTAGTTGATGGAGCTCCTCAGAAAGAAAGGAGATTTTATTTGCATTAGATATGTATTATAAAACTAGGACCTTGTTTTTAGGGATGACAATGTAATTGTGAGAATATTTCACAAAAGAAGAAATATAAATCCAACTTCTACAGCATTGATAAGAATATACATTTATTTCCCAAGGATTTCATGGTGAGAAGAAACACAGGAGGCACATCAAACATTAAATCAAAACATCCCTGGTTACATCCCTGGCCTTTTCTCCTCATTACAAATATCCTCACCCTTTTAGAATGACTTTAAATCTCTCGATTCTGTCTTCCACATAAACACGTTTTAGCTTCTGCGACTGTCACTCTAATCCCATTATCCTCTTACTCAACTTCAAATTTTTACTGTTAGGCCTAATGTTTTTCTTTTTTTTTTTTTAGATGGATAAATCCAGCCTTATTTTGCTACTCCAATGTCATCTGCACCTATCACCTCAGAATTCATTCTTTTTTTTAAAAAAAAAAAAAGGCCTGAGGAAAGGAAAGAATGGTAAGTAGCTAGTAAAATAATTTAAATGCTTTACACCACATGAGAAATCTACATATATTATAGAAAGTGTGCTAAAGGGAATCAATACGCTCACCTTGAAATCTCTAGATGCCGAAGTTCCATTGCTGGAGAATAAGGCACAATGAATTCTGCATGAGGGCCCCAAAATATTTGAGAAGAATTTATAAAAAGGACTTTTAGAATGGTGGTACATACTTAAGGGATGAAGCTAAGATCTTAAAAGAAAAAACAAAACAATAGGAAAAAGCAAAATCAAAAAGAAACAAAGGAGCTAATAGATGTCCCCGCTTATTTTGGCATAAAAAGATGATTTAGATTGGACCGTTGTGGCTTGTTGTAACTAGTTAGTTATTGAAGAGATAAAGAGTTCTGATTGTGACACTGAGGAGACTCAAATGAGGTGAAAAAAGAACAGAAATAGCCACAAATTCTTGAGTAAGTAGTTTAAATTACTGGAATGACCATGACGCTGTTTAAGATGTTAATAAATAGTTGTATTCAATGCTGAGGGGACCCCATCCCCTGGAATTAATGAGAGAAAGGAACACAGTTGCAGAGCTGGATACAAGGGTAGCTCAGTGACAGCACATGTCAAAGTCACCACTGCACCAAGCACCCAAGTCTGGCCAAGTGTGACAGCCCGTCATTTCCATGACCTTTGCACATCTTCCTTAATCTTGATAAGCATTCTCAAAGTCAATCTAATTTCTCACTCAGTGAGAGGCCTTCACTTTTCAAAAATTCTTCATCTTTGGGATAGTTAAGAATATGATATTTAGGATAGAGGAAAGCTTTCTAAATTGTCCAAACTTATTACACAACATGTACATTGTTATTCAGAGCCATTATATTAACATCATTTTTATACAATGCTGAATTATTAGTGATATTGAGGAATTCATACTAAGTGAATCCAAACATTGATTTTTCTAAACATCTATGATTTTTCCAAACATTTGTGACTTTTCAGATCTTGTGACTGCCTTTTTAAAATTTTTCTGACCTGCTAATCAGGTCACTGTCATTTTTTGTTTTGTCAGTCTCTCTCTCTCCCGCCCTCTCTATCTCTGTGTCTCTCTCCATATATAAATGGAAATATATATATATCTGTTATGGTCTGAATGTGTACCCCAAAATTCATGTGTTGGAAATTTCGTTTTCCATGCCACAGTGTTGGGAGATGGAGTTTAATGGGAGGTGATTCAGTCATGAGACACTGCCCTCATGAATGGATTCATTCCACTAAAAAAAGAACTATTCTGCTCCTCTGCCATGTGGGGACACAGCATTCATCCCCTTGTTGTCCATTTGCCTTTCATCATGTAAGAATTCAGCAAGAAAGTCCTCACCAGATGCTGGTGCCTGGATCTTGGACTTTTCAGCCTCCAGAACCATGATAAATACATTTCTATTCTTTGTAATTACCAAGTCTGTGCTATTCTATGACAATGCACAAACAAACTAAGACATGATCTATGTCTGTCTATCTATCTATCTATCTATCTATCTATCTATCTATCTAT
Source organism: Pan paniscus (assembly GCF_029289425.2). NCBI lineage: Eukaryota > Metazoa > Chordata > Mammalia > Primates > Hominidae > Pan > Pan paniscus. Next base: position 186,474,560 of record NC_073252.2, on the reverse strand, counting down.
CTATCTATCATCTATCTATCATTTATCTATTTGTCCTGCTGTTTTTCTTCTGAAATGGGCTTTTAAATGTGAACATTTTACTATGTTTGAAATAATTTTAAAAGAATACGATCCAAATGAAAGAAAAATGAGCTGTTTAATAAGTAAAGTGTTTATATTTCAATGCAAGCAATTTTTGAACTGAATTTTGCCTAAAAATTATCTTTCTCGCTCTGTCACACACACACACATACATATTTATAATGCCATCATCCTAGCGGACCATTCAGTGAAATAAACATTATGGACAACCTATTATCTCTTTGTTAAAAATATTACTCTAGTTAAATGCACCCAATGTATATTAAGCTTATGACTTTTGTCAGTATATTACTTTTTTTGAACTTAACAAACCAGAATTTGGGGTACATTTATTTTCATTTTTTATTTAGTTAAAATAACATTGATTTGTGTATTTGAGTTTAATTTAAAATTCATAAAAGACACATTTTTTTCTTCCTCAAAATTGGGCATAATTAATTGAAGTCACTATGTTTACTTGCTATAATTATACTTTGGGTAGATGAATAAAGAAGAATTATGTAGTTTGAACACATAGTTAAAAGTTCTTTAAAACTACATTTGTGTTTTTAGAAAGAAATTGTATATAATCCTATTAGCTCATTTATTTGGACTTTTACCATTACTCTAGAGAGAGATAAATGGTAAATTTCATTTTGTTCTTTACAATTTCAGGAATTTACGTTAATGGTATTTAAAAAGAATGTAGAGCCTAAGGGAAAGCAGAAAGATTTTTTAGGTTAATCTTATTAATAATGTTTTGCTATAAAATAATGTTTTCCAAAATTATTATTCTTCAGTCATCATAATAGATGACTTTACTTTTTGAACTATGGTCTTGGTATAATTTCTGAGTTTATATTAATTACATATGTACATATAAAATCATCTGTTCATAGAGATTTGAATCTTATTTTTCAGCTATGCAAATGCTTCGGCTATATTTAAGGACAAAATTACTTGTGTGAATAATTCATTTTTAATATTTGTTAAGCTAAAATTTCTTTACAGAGTATTTCACATTTCATAAATATTTACATTTCAAGGAAAAACAGGCAATTAAAATTTTATCCATTACAGTAATGAAAGAGTAAGCAGAATTTCTTTCTGTATGTTACTGCCATTTTTACATTAGTCTCAATGACAGTAAAATAAATGTCCCCTATGACTTCTCCTCACTAAGTCTCGTTCTATAATGGTTATGTGTTTTTCAAAATTCACTGCCATATACTTTAAAATGTAACTTCATAATTATAGTGATGTATCAAGGCAAATAGATGTCTGTCATACAAAATTACTTTATACTTACCAAATAAACTCAGAAAGTTGCATGAACTCCTTTGCTGTACATCTAATTTAGATGATGAATGAGTAACTTGCTATTTTTTTTTTTTTTTTTTTTTTTTTTGAGACAGAGTCTCGCTGTCGCCCAGGCTGGAGTGCGGTGGCGCGATCTCGGCTCACTGCAGGCTCCGCCCCCTGGGGTTCATGCCTTTCTCTTGCCTCAGTCTCCCGAGTAGCTGGGACTACAGGCGCCCGACACCTCGCCCGGCTAATTTTTTGTATTTTTAGTAGAGACGAGGTTTCACCGTGTTAGCCAGGATGGTCTCGATCTCCTGACCTCGTGATCCGCCCGCCTCGGCCTCCCAAAGTGCTGGGATTACAGGCGTGAGCCACCGCGCCCGGCCGTAACTTGCTATTTTTATAAAATATTTTTTCATTCAGTTGCTATAATATTTGGAGAAGCTGACAGAGCATTGTCAGTTGCGGGACATGTTTCTCATGGCTTTTCTTTTCCATCCTGAATTGCAGCCCTACTCAATAAACTTGACCAAATGAATTCTACACGAGGTTGCCATTTCAAAGACCATCAATCCAATCCTGCTTAGTGTCTAAGTAGTAGTAATTTAGACGTATAGTGGGAGCAAATAATATTTTAGTTGCATAAGGGAAGCAAATAATATTTTAGTTGTATAAGGGCAGCAAATAATATTTGACTACTACTAAGTAGTAGTAATTTAGATGTATAGGGGGAGCAAATAATATTACTTCCAAGGAATGAGGGATGAACAAGTAACGGCAGTGTGACATGATGTATAACAAATAATCCATCCTCCATTTTATAAAATAAATTTATATTCTTAAAAAAAGGAACAGTTCCTGAAATAGCAACATTTATTTTCTGCATTCCTGGAACTAAGTTAGGTGATTCTCTTTTTATTTTTGTAACATCTTATCTGAATCTCATTTGTTACTGTGTATTCTAGGTCTCCCTCACACAGATAGGCCAGAATACTCGCATGGTATAAGGATGCGCAAGTTTAGCACTTGGACACTACACATTGATGTCTGAAGTCCGGTGATTCTAAGGCCATGAAGACGGCTTCTGAATTGCCACCCTCACTGAGTCTTTAATTTGACGGACGATTTGGCATGTTTTCAAAGCCCAGAGGAACGTCATTGCCAAGACACCACTCTCCTGACTCCACACAGCTGATCTCAGCTTCGCATCATTTCATTTGATCTTCATACTTCCTCAAGTTACCGAGAGACAAACTGTTTTTAGAAGAATTAATTTACATTAAGGGGTTAAATCCTGGGTATATTCTCAGGAATGATTACTGGGTCATACAGTCGTTCTGTTTTTAGTTTTTGAGGAACTTCCAGACTATTTTCCGTAATAGACATACTAATTTACATTCTCACCAATGGTGTAAAAGAGTTCTGTTTTTTCAGCTTCTTCTTCATCACTGTTGTATTTCATCTTTTTCATAAAAGCTACTTTAACAGGTGTGAAGTGATATCTCACTGTGGTTTTAATTTGCATTTCCCTACTGAGTAGTGTGCTAAGCATTTTTTCATGTACCTTTTGGCCATTTGTATGTCTTCTTTTGAGAAGTGTCTGTTTCGGTCCTTGGCCCCTTTTTTAATCTGTTTATTTTTTTCTTGCTATTGAGTTGTGTGTATATATATATACATATGTGTGTGTGTATAAATATGTGTATATATATATGTGTGTGCATATACATATGTGTATGTGTGTATACATATGTGTATGTATGTGCATATACATGTGTATATATGTGTATACATATGTGTATATATGTGTGCATATACATGTGTATATATGTGTGTATACATGTGTATATGTGTGTATACATATGTGTATGTGTATACATATGCGTATATGTGTGTATACATGTGTGTATATATGTATACATGTGTGTGTATGTATACATATGTGTGTATGTATACATATGTATATGTGTGTATGTGTATGTACATGTGTGTATACATGTGTATATACTTGTGTGTACATGTGTATATGTGTGTACATATGTATATATACGTGTGTATACATGTGTATATATACGTGTGTACACATATGTGTATGTATGTGTGTATGTGTGTATACATATGTGTGTGTGTATACACAGTGCTATTCACAACAGGAGAAATAGGAACACTTTTACACGGTTGGAGGGTAAATTAGTTCAACCATTATGGAAGACAGTGTGAAAATTCCTCAAGGATCTAGAACCAGAAATACCACTTGACCCAGCGATCCCATTGCTGGGTATATACCCAAAGGATTGTAAATCATTCTACTCTAAAGACTCATGCACACTTATGTTTATTGTGGCACTGTTCACAATAACAAAGACTTGGAACCAACCCAAATGACCATCAATGATAGACTGGATAAAGAAAATGTGGCACATATACACCATGGAATACTATGCAGCCATAAAAAAGGATGAGTTCATGTCCTTTGCAGAGACATGGATGAAGCTGGAAACCATCATTCTCAGCAAACTAACACAAGAACAGAAAACCAAACACCACATATTCTCACTCATAATTGGGAATTGAACAATAAGAACACATGGACACAGGAAGGGGAACACCACACACCAGGGCCTGTCAAGGGGTGAGGGGCTAGGGGAGGGATAGCATTAGGAGCAATACCTAATGTAGATGACGGATTGATGGGTGCAGCAAACCACCATGGCACGTGTATACCTATGTAACAAACCTGAACGTTCTGCACATGTACCCCAGAACTTAAAGTATAAAAAAATACAGAAACTACCTAAGTGTCCATCAATGGATGAATGGATATAGAAAATGTGGTATATGTACACAAAGCAATATTATTCAGCCTTGAAAATTGCGGAACGTCCCATTGTTTGCAACAAAATTGATGAATTTGAACAACATTGTACTAAATGAAATAAGCTAGGCACAGAAAGACAAATACTAGATGATCTTACTTATATGTGGACTCTAATAAAGTTGAACTCATAGAACCAGGGACTAGAATGATGGTTATGGTTACTAGATGCCAGCCATGGAAAGAGAGGAGATGGAGTGTTGCTTATCAAAAGGTACAAAGTTATAGGTAGACAAGAGTAACAGATTTTGAGATTTATTGCACAGCAAGGTTACTATAGTAAATAATAATGTATTAAATATTTCAAAATAACTAAAGGAAAATTTCAAATGTCTCATCATAAAATTTCAAATGTCTCCCCATGATAGGTTAGTGAAGTTATGAATGATAATTAGCTCAATTTAATCATGCCACATTGCTTGTGTGTGTATATATCATATATATGTGTATATGTTTCACATTGTGCCCCATAAATGTATACAATTGTAACTTGCCAATAAAAATAAGTAAATAAGTAAAATAGAAAACAACAGAAGAGTAAACTTTTCAGTTATGCATACCTAATTATTTTTGTTTTTACAAATAACCATATTTTCATGAAAATAAGGATATTGACTTCTCAGATATCTAGGACACCTTACAATTTACTAAGCAATGTGTTTCTAAAATCTTTATTAATTATGCTAAGATACTTAAATATTAGAATTGGCTATTATAGTATTAATAACAGTTTGTCCATTAGATATCTCAATGAAAACTATGTTTGTTTGTTTTCCTTGCTTTCAAATCATGTTATAGAGAAGCAAAAAGCTGATATATTTGTTCATTCTTCTGAAAAGCAAATACCAAGCAGAGTGAGACTGGTGAGAAGTTTATGGGGAGAAGATTGTGAAAGACAAAGAGGGAAGGAGCAGGAGTAGGCAGAGAGAACCTCACAGCCAAGAAGGAGGGCTGGCACCTGTGAAAGGACAGTGGGAGCGAATGATTAGTGAGGAAGAGGCTTAGACAGAGTATCTCTAAAACAGTCTTACCCAGGTCAACTGGGGTTTCCCAAACAAAAGTGGCCCACTGGAAAGCAGCTCCAGACTGGTGCATAGTAGCACCCTTGGCTATTTCAGTTGCTGACTGGGAACTGCTGGGGAAGTGTCTGGGCTTTGTGCAAATGCAGTGATGGGGCCAGAGAGGAAGCACCAGGGCTCCAGTAAACTGTGCTTCTTCCAGCAGGTTGTCTTGAAGGTGAAAGATCTCTACATTGAGTATTACAAAACACTGCTGAAGGAAATCAGAGATGACATTAAAAAATGAAAAATCATTCCATGCTGATGAATACAAAAATTCAATATCGTTAAAATGGCCATACATCCCAAAGCAATTTACAAATTCATTGTTGTTTATTCCTATCAAACTACCAATGACATTTTTTTCACAGAATTAGAAAAAAAAAACTATTCTAAAATTCATTTGTAACCAAAAAGCCTGAATATACTACAAGGATATAGTAACTAAAATAACATAGTACTGGTACAAAAGCTGTCACATAGACCAATTGAACAGGTTAGAGAACCCAGAAATAAAGTCACACACTTACTATCATCTGATCTTTGACAAAGTCAACAAAAACAAGCAATGGGGAAAGGACTCCTTATTAAACAAATGGTGCAAGGATAACTGATCAGTCATATGCAGAAGATTGAAACTGGGTCCGTACTTTTCACCATATACAAAACTCAACTCAAGGTGCTTTAAAGACTTAAATGTAAAATCTAATACTATAAAAACCCTAAAAGAAAACCTAAGAAATACTATTCTGTACAATGGTCCTGGCAGACTTCATAATGAAGACTCCAAAAGCAATTCCAATGACAAAAAATGGACACGTGAGACCTAATTAAAGAGCTTCAGCACAGCAAAAGAAACTATCAATAGAGTAAATAGACAAACTACAGAATGGAAGAAAATATTCGGAAACTATGCATATGACAAAGGTCTTATATCCAGAATCTATAAGGAACTTAAATCAACAAGCAAAAAAAAAAAAAAAACAAAACCTGTTAGAAAGTGGGCAAAGGACATGGACAGACAATTCTCAAAAGAGGACATACATACAGCCAACAAGCATATGAAAAAATGCTAAATATTACTAATCATTAGGGAAATGCACATCAAAACCACAATGAGATACCATCTCACACCAGTCAGAATGGCTATTATCAAAAAGTCAAAAAATAACAGATGCTGGCAAGGTTGTGGAGTAACGAGAAAACATATACACTGCTGATGGGAGTATAAATTAGTTCAGACACTGAGGAAAGCATTGGGAGATTTCTCAAAGAACTGAAAACAACTACCATTTGACCCAGCAATCCCATTACTGGGTATGTACCCAAAGGAATATAAATTGTTCTACTATAAAGACACATGCATCCCTACATTCCCTGCAGCAGCGTTCACAGTAGCAAAGACTCAACCTGGACAGCCATCAACATTGCACTGGAAAAGGAGAATGTGGTATATATACACCATGGAATACTCTAGAGCCATAAAAAAGAACAGGATTGTGTCCTTTATGGCAACATGGATGGAACTGGAGGCCATTATCCTAAGCAAACTAATACAGGAGCAGAAAAACAAACACTGCATGTTTTCACTTATAAGTGGGAGCTAAACACTGAGTACACATGGACACAGAAAAAGGAGCAATAAACACCACAGCATCATTGAGGGCTGGAAGTGGGGAGGAAGGTGAGGATTGAAAAGCTACCTATTGGGTACTATGTTGATTACCTGAGTGACAGGTACCCCAAACCTCTGTGACATGCAACTTACCCATGTAACAAATCTGCACATGTACCCTTGAAACTAAAATAAAAGTTAAAGAAAATAAATAAATAAATAAGCAAACCATTGAAATCAGAAAAAGAAAGAGAAAATGTGGTATGGGTACAATGGAATACTATTCAGCCTTAAAAAGATGAGGAACCCTATTATTGACAACACCATGGATCAACCTGGAAGACATTACATTAAGTGAAATACGCCAGGCACATAAAGACAAATGCTGTGTGATCTCACTTACATGTGGAATAAAAACGTTGAACTTACAGAAGCAGAGAGAATGGTGGTCACCAGAGGCTGGGGAAAGGGGATACTGGGGAGATGTTTGTCAAAGGACACAAAATTCAGTTAGATAACAGTAATATGATTTTTATTACTCTTACTTACTGCACATCCCAATGACTATAGTTCATAACAATGCACTGTATACTTTAAAATTGCTTAGCAGATTGTATGTATTCGCAGCACAAAAAGAAGTATGTGAGGTAATGCATATATTATCTTTATTTTTAGCCACTTTACAATGTATACATATATCAAACCATCATGTTGTATACATAAATATATGCAATTTTGTCAATGTCAAAAAATTAAATAATTTAAAATGAAATTTAACAACTTAAAAGCCTCCTAAGGAGCTACATAAGAAAATGTATTATTAAAACAATTGGAAAAAAAGAGTTTTACAAATGTGTGAAAAAGAAGAAATATAATGAGAGGAATTTTTAAAAGATTTGAACTGTGAGTTGTTTATGAAAAAATAGCTGAAGTTTACATGTCAAGGCTCTCACATTTGTTAAATTTTGTGATATATGTTTCATATTTTTCTCCACTTTTCTATTTAAAATATTTCATTTAAAAATCTTACTAACAATACAAATTTCATTCTGACCCTCAACATTATTATTTCAAAGTATTTTATGCACAGTATCTTAATTATAATCTTTGGGTTATATTAAAATATTTCTCCACATGGATAAAATAATTGGCCAATTTCAGTATCAGCCCCTGAGGACTAAAGATCACTTTCTTTTGTAGAAAAAAAATTTACTTTAACTTCCTATCAACAGACTTTAGACAATATGAAAGCAGCCTCTATTCCTTGTAGAAGACTTGACAGTCTATGACTGGGTTGGATAAATATTACCTTGAAGCCAAATTCCTAGCAAAATTGTTGAGAAAACACCTCCAAGGAAACTCTTACAGTCAGCTAAAGACTTAATAAAGTAATACAGAATGAGTTCATAAAACAAAGCACAACTGTGATTATGATTACAATAAACCTCACTGGGGAACTGGTATTATCAAAGATTTTAATTTTTGCCAGAATTTTACTTTCAAAATATCCTACTACAACTGATATTCCCTTGAAAACTAAAGAAAATATTTCACTCAAGAATGAAGCTCTAAAAAGACTACTCTGACCTATTAGGATTCTGGGTCATTTCCATAAGATTTAATGATTTCACTACTTCGAGGCTATCCGATCTCTTGTAACTGAATTTCTGTATCTCATTGGGGATTATCATACTTTACGCTCAGTTATAAAATATATGTGTAATCTTTGCGAGGTGGGGAGATTTCTTAACTAATTGACTCAATATTCCCTAAGAAGAGTTTCTTTGAGAAGTTAAAATGTGATATATTTTTTAAAGAAAAATACTCTCTTAAGATCAAAATAAATTTTTCACAGCATTTACTTTCCATTTTCAATTATTTAAATATAGAAATTTAGATTGTAGGTACAGTTCCTATTAGTACTCCAAACCTGTGTTATAATGCTCCTATGAAAATCCAAGTTGACCAAAGTTCTAACAGATCTTCTTTTAAATGATATATTACACCTAAAATAAAAATTTTTTGGCTCCTCTTTTCAAAAAAAAAAAACCTATATAAAACAAGTTAGGACAGCTATTAATCAGTATATCAGATTAACCAAATATATCAGATATACAAATATATCAGTATATCAATATAGCAGAGGTATCAATATATCGATATACGAAACCAGAAAAAATTATCTTTGTTGATGTCATTAATGGTGTTTTATTGTTCATAAAGAAGAAGAGAATGAAGAAATCTCTGAAACACGTGATTGATTACTGTCAAAGATACAAAGTATACTCAATTACATTAAAATAAAATCATTGTATTTTGAAAACGCACCCCCTCAGTTATATGTATAACACTAAGTAACTCTATTAGAAATTTTTTATGTTCCACACATCGATGCTACATTATACTGTGAAAATTATATCTGCGCTGCAAATCTAGCTTGCCATTAACTATGTACCTCTCATCAAGCTACCTCCCATTATAAGCCTCGGTTTCCTCGTCTGTAAAGTGTTAGCAGTAAAGGCATGTTGGTCTTAAGTGATTGTGATGACAGAATGAGATGACGTATAGAAAGAATTTTCTAAGTGGGAGATCTTCAGTAAATAGTCTCTATTTTTATTCAATTCGCAGCTGACACTTGATGGAAAATCCATTAAAAAAATTGACAGAGGTCATGCATTTCTTTTTTGACTAAATTTTTAAAAATTTGACTAGATATGTCAATTTTAGGCTAAAGGGCAATTTTCTCAAGGATTTCAAGCAAAAATTTCCCTCAATTGCTTGATAATTTTGTTTTTTGGTTTTTTTGTTTGAGACGGAGTCTTACTCTGTTGCCCAGGCTGGAGTGCAGTGGTGCAATCTTGGCTCACTGAAACCTCTGCCTCCCAGGTTCAAGCAATTCTCCTGCCTCAGCCTCCCGAGTAGCTGGAATTACAGGCACCTGCCACTATGCCTGGCTAATTTTTTTGTATTTTTAGTAGAGACAAGGTTTCATCATGTTGGCCAGGCTGGTCTCGAACTCCTGACCTCAAGTTATCTGCCAGCCTCAGCCTCCCCAAGTGTTGGGATTACAGGCGTAAGCCACCATGCCCAGCTGACGTTTTTATATTTTCTTTGAAGGCTTAATTTTGATCTGCTTTGTGGCCAATTCTAGAAATAAATAGACTGATCCAGAAAATTCCACAATTTTAGGTCTTAAATTTTCACAACATGATGAGAAATTATGCTAAAGACCATTTGAAATCAATGATATGTGAGAATCTGTCAAATAAACAATTCATTTAAGCTTGTCTTTAGACTCTCTGAGGTCTGATCTTGTATTGTCATCGCAAAACAAAATACACCACATAATCTTAGATGCTGAAAAGAAAAAGAGGCTACTCTGAATTAAGATTTAAAGTAATACCACACAAATATTAGTGAGAGGTGCTATGAGAAATGTTGATTTTAACCATTTTAGTCTATAACTTGTTAAAATTATTTATTTTTCCCAATACCTCAAATGTAAGTCCTTGCTTTTCAAAACTTTCCTCTTTAAATTCAATGGCAGTATCAAAATTTTGTTTGTAAAAATTGATAGATTCCTCTTCTTCCTTCTCTTACTCCTCATTCTCATCCTTCTTGTCCTCCTCCTTCTATCTCAACTTGTCTTCCCTTGTGTTGTAGGTTCTAGGAAAACAGTGCTAACAACAGCACCTGAAATAATCAACCCAATGCATGGTTTCTGGTAACAGTAGTTCCTCTTCTCCTTTCCTCTTTTTATTTCCTGATTATCCTCTTTACAGTATATCCATGTGTATAAGTTGTCCGCACATTTTTAAGAAAACATATGCCAGGCACAGTAGCTCACGTCTGTAATCCCAGCACTTTGTGAGGCCGAGGTGGACGGATCACAAAGAGAGGAAATCAAGACCACCCTGGCTAACACGGTGAAACCCTGTCTCTACTACATATACAAAAAATTAGCCAGGCATGGTGGCAAATGCCTGTAGTCCCAGCTACTAGGGAGGCTAACGCAACAAAATGGCATGAAACCAGGAGGCAGAACTTGCAGGGAACCAAGATCGCACCAGTGCACTCCAGCCTGGACGACGGAGCAAGACTCAAAAAAAAAAAAAAAAAAAGGAAAATATATAGTGTGCCATTATGGTCACCTCTCCCCCACCCGCTGCCATCTCCCCCTCCCCTCTCCCTGCCACCAGGTTCATATGTTGAAGTCCTCATGTGTTCAGAATTGGTGGGTTCTTGGTCTCACTGACTTCAAGAATGAAGCCGGGGACCCTCGCGGCTGCTGTTACAGTTCTCACAGATGGTGCGTCCCGAGTTTGTGCCTTCCAGTGTTTGGACATCTTCAAAGTTTCTTCATTCTGGGGGATTCATGGTCTCGCAGGCTTCAGGAGTGAAGCTGCAGACCTTGGCGGTGACTGTTACAGCTCTTAGGGGGTGCGTGTGGAGTTGTTCGTTCCTCCCCTCTGGACTTGTTCATTTCTCCTGGTAGGTTTGTGGTCTCACTGGCCTCAATAATGAAGCTGCAGACCTTCACCATGAGCGTTACAGCTCATAAAAGCAGTGCAGACCCAAAGAGTAAGCAACATCAAGAGTTACTGCAAACAACAAAAGAACAAATCCTCCACAGTGTGCAAAAGTACCCCATAAGGTTGTAGCCGCTGGCTGAGGCAGCCTGCTTTTATTCCCTTATCTGACCCCACCCACATCCTGCTGATTGGCCCATTTTACAGACAGCTGATTGGTCCATTTTACAGATAGCTGATTGGTCTGTTTTACAGAGAGCTGACTGGTCCGTTTTGACAGGGTGCTGATTGGTGAATTTATAATCCCTGAGCTAGACACAGAGTGCTGATTGGTGTATTTACAATCCTCTAGCTAGACATAAAAGTTCTCCAAGTCCCCGCTAGATTAGCTAGACACGGAGCACTGATTGGTGCATTTACAAACCTTGAGCTAGACACAGGGTGCTGATTGGTGCGTTTACAAACCTTGAGCTAGATACAGAGTGCTGATTGGTGTATTTACAATTCTTTAGCTAGACATAAAAGTTCTCCAAGTCCCCACCAGATTAGCTAGATACAGAGTGCTGATGGTGCATCCATGAACCCGGAGCTAGATAGACACAGAGTGCTGATTGGTGCATATACAATCCTCTGGCTAGACATAAAAGTTCTCCAAGTACCCACCTGACTCAGGAGCCCAGCTGGCTTTGCCTAGTGGATCCCGTGCCAGGGCTGTGGGTGGAGCTGTCCGCCAGTCCTGTGCTGCATGCCTGCACTCCTCAGCCCTTGGGTGGTTGATGGGACCAGGTGCCGTGGAGGAGGGGGTGGCACACATCGGGGAGGCTTGGGCCACATGGGAGCCCATTGTGGGGGGGGGCTCAGGCATGGCGGGCTGCAGGTCCTGAGCCCTGCCCTGTGGGGAGGCGGCTGAGGCCTGGTGAGAATTCGAGCATGGCGTGGGCAGGCTGACAGTGCTGGGGACCTGGCGCCCCCTCCACAGCTGCTGGCTGGGGTGCTAAGCCCTTCACTGCCCAGTGCTGGCAGCACCAGCCGGCCACTCCAAGTGTGGGGCCTGCTGAGCCCGCAGCCACCCAGAACTCACGCTGGCCCGTGAGCGCCACGTGCAGCCCCAGTTCCCGCCAGCGCCTCTCCCTTCCACACCTCCCCAGAAGCAGAAGGAGAGGGCTCCAGCGTCAGCCATCCCAGAAAGGGGCTCTCACAGTGCAGCGGCCGGTTGAAGCGCTCCTCAAGCGCGGCCAGAGGGGGCGACAGGGCTGAGGAGGTGCTGAGAGCGAGTGAGGGCTGCTAGCACATTGTCACCTCTCACTAACTTCCAGTGGGATGATATTTGAAGATAGGGCTTTGGGAGGTAATTATCAGTTGAGATTATGAGAGTGGGAGCCTGGTGAGATAAGATGAGTGCCCTTATAAGAAGGGACATTATAGAGCTCTCTTGCTGTCATTCTGTGAAAGCACAGAGGAAAGGCCAGGATGCAGCAAGAAGACAGCATCTGCAAGCAAGAAAGAGAGCCCTCACTAGGAACCAAAGCAGCCAGAACCTTGATCTTCGACTTCCCAGCCCCCAGAACGGAGAAACAAATTTCTGTTGTTTTAGACACCTAGTCAATGGTATTCTGTCATGTAAGCCCACGAAGACTAAGACATGTACCATTCACTAAAAGTAATTGTAAATTAATATTATTCCTAAATGACATTGTTCCAGAAATTTTTCATTTCCTTCCTTTTCTGTAACTTCTATGTAGGTAGCCCAAGGCAAATTTCTCTGCAATGTCTCTGCATTATACATTTGCCTCACTACAATCTGAAATACTTTCCTCTACTTCATGCATAATTTTACCTTGTCATTTGAAAAGATATTTTCCCCACTGATTTAAATTTTTCCCATTTCTTATTATATAACTATGATTTTTTTTTTTGAGATTGGTTTTATCAACTTAAGCCCCTACCAGTGATGTATGACTCCCTATTGGTCCAAATACTTGCCAATACTTAGTATTACCAGGCTGACTCTTCTTGCATTCTGATTGTGGCTGGTCACATCTCCATTTTGAGTTTAATTTGCATATCTTTGATTACTGATACTGTTGTGTAGCTTTTCATGTCTTTACTGGCTTTAGAGAGTATTCTTTTTTTTTTTTTTTTTTTTTTTTTTTTGAGACAGAGTCTTGCTCTGTCACCCAGGCTGGAGTTCAGTGGCACGATCTTGGCTCACTGCAAGCTCCACCTCCCAGGTTCACACCATTCTCCTGCCTCAGCCTCCCGAGTAACTGGGACTACAGGCACCTGCCACCATGCCCTGCTAATTTTTTTCTTTGTATTTTTAGAAGAGACGGGGTTTCACCGTGTTAGCCAGGATGATCTCGATCTCCTGAACTCACGATCTGCCCACCTCAGCCTCCCTAAGTGCTGGGATTACAGGCATGAGCCACTGAGCCCAGCCAATATGCCTATGATTTTTAAGGTTTTATAAATAATTTCCCTCAGTTGATAACCTTGCCGTATGCTTCCCTGAGAAATGGGAGCAATCTGAATAATAGTTTCTCATCTTTATACACAAAACAACAGATATACCTACGTTTGGCATCAGATCTGCCTTTCCTTTTACTTAACCAAAGATTACTAATATCAGAAACCAGTTGCTCCACTGCTGTTTCAACCCCTTTGTCTTCTATAAGACCCCATGACCATGGTTGTCACCAAGCATCCTATCATTAGTTTCTTTGCTGTATAAATTGTATTTTCCCATGATTTATTCAACAAATATGTTTTGATAACTTCCTGTTTTCCAGATATTCTTCGAAGTGCTGGGAATACAATAGAGAGTACAATATAGAAAAATTCCTTCTCCATGTTAAAACTCCCATTCTTGTTGAGAGAGGCAAATAACAAGGAAAAATTACAGCAAATTTACAAACAGAATTATATGTCTTCTGTTGAGTGACAATGCACATGAGAGAAAACTATAGCAGAGAATACGCATAGTACATGTCAGAAGTGGGAAAATTTAAATAGTGTGATCAAAGAAAGTCCTTCGCTTACCAAGTATTATTTGTGCAAGACCTAAAAGATGAGGGGAAAGCACATACCAAGTAGAAGAAACAACAGGTACCAAGACTTGCTGTCTGGGTTTAAAAACAATTCTGATTTGACTGGAGCAAGATCAGTTAGAGAGAGGATAGTCGGCTACAGAAATGTGGTGAGGCCAGAATGAGCAGGGCCATGAAAGACAATGTAATGACTTTGACTCCTACTCTAAGTAAGATGAAACAACTTAGATGAGTTTCAGAGACGTGATGCGATTCAAATTACCTTTTAACAAAACCTTTCTGGTTGTTCCAAGTATAAATTAATATGGATAAAGGATAGAAGTAGGAAGCCTTTTCAGGGAAGTTGTCCCCATAATCCAAGTGAGATGGTGGTGCCTTTGGTTATGGTGGTACTAATTCAAAAGTAAAGATGTTGTCAGATAATTGATTTGTTGATGTATTGGATGGTAGATGAGAGAGAAAGAACAGCTGTTTAAGATTTTAGATGGAGGAACTGGAAAGTTCATCACCTGAAGTGCATAAGTTTGTGGGAGAAGGAAATTTGGGAAGGAAGTAGATGTCAAGTGCATGTCAAGTTTTGAATGCCTATAAGGCCTGCTAAAATGCAAGAGGAGATATTTGGTTGGATCTTGGAAGTTTAAGCCTGGAGTTTGAAGGAGTGAGAGAAATATAGGATAGAGGCGTAAATCCAGAGTAATTACCATGCAGATGGTTATTTAAAACTGAAATATTGAGATCATTAAGAAATTAGTGTATACGTAGAAAAAAATAACCTAGAATCAATTAAAGAATTGGTCTCTAGAAAGAGAAAGTCATTAACTAAGTTGATTGCTGTTGTCAAGAGTCCAGCTGGGTTGGGATGATAAATGGTCATTGAATTTTGCAAACTGGAAGTCACAGATGACTGTGACCAAGCAGTTTCAGTGGGTGGCAGAAGAGAAAAATCTAAATTGAGCAGATGCCAGAAATACGTGGAGCAGAGAAATTGTAGCAGGTGGATCTTCCTGCTTCAAATGTTGTATCCTACAGTCTACTTTTTCATACAACATTCAGAGTAGCCTTTGTAAAATATAAATAAGATACTGTCAGACCGGATGGATTCACAGCCTAATTCTACCAGATGTACAAAGAGGAGCTGGTACCAATTTCTACTGAAACTATTCCTAAAAATTAAGGAGGAGGACCTTCTCCCCAACTCATACAATGAGGCCAGCAACATCTTGATACCAAAACCTGGCAGAGACACAACAAAAAAAGAAAACTTCAGGCCGATATCTTTGATGAACATTGGTGCAAAAATCGTCAACAAAATACTGGCAAACCAAATCCAGCAGCACATCAAAAGGATTATCAATCATGATCAAGTCAACTTTTTCCCCAGGATGCAAGGTTGGTTCGATGTACAAAAATCAATAAATGTGATTCATTGCATCAACAGAACTAAAGACCAAAACCACATGACTATCTTAAAAGATGCAGAAAAGGCTTTTGATAAAATTCAACATCCCTTCTTGTTAAAAACTCTCAATAAACTAGGTATTGAAGGAACATACCACAAAATAATAACAGCAATCTGTGACAAACCCACAGCCAGTATTATACTGAATGGACAAAAGCTGGAAGAATTCCCCTTGAAAACCAACATAAGACAAGGATGCCTTCTCTCACCACTCCTGCTCATCATAGTATTGGAAGTCCTACCCAGAGCAGTCAGGCAAAAGAAAGAAATAAAGCCAATCCAAATAGTAATAGAGGAACTCAAACTATCTCTGTATGCAGATGACATAATTCTACATATAGAAAACCCCATAGTCTTTGCCCAAAAGCTCCTTCAGCTGATAAACAACTTCAGCAAAGTTGCAGGATACAAAATCAGTGCACAAAAATGACTAGCATTCTTATACACCAACAACAAGCAAACTGAGAGCCAAATTAGAAAGGCAATCCCATTCACAATTGCCACAAAAAATAAAATACCTAGAAATACAGCATCCAGGAAGGTGAAAGACCCCTACAATGAGGATTACAAAACACTGCTCAAAGAAATCACAGAAAGGCTGAGCATGGTGGTTCACCCCTATAATCCCAGCACTTCGAGAGGTTGAAGTGGGCAGATCACGAGGTCAGGAAATTGAGATCATCCTGGCCAACGTGGTGAAACCAAGTCTCTACTAAAAATAAAAAATTAGCTGGACATCGTGGCATGTGCCTGTACTCCCAGCTACTTGGGAGGCTGAGGCAGGAGAACCGCTTGAACCTGGGAGGTGGAGGTTGCAGCAAGCTAAGATCATGCCACTGCACTCCAATCTGGCAACAGAGCAAGACTCTGTCACAAAAAAAAAGAAAAGAAAAAGAAAAAAGAATAAAGAAATCACAGAAGACACAAAAGAATAGAAAAACATCCCATACTCATGGATAGGAAGAATCAATACTATTAAAATGGCTGTACTGCCCAAATAAATTTGAAGATTTAATGCTATTCCTATCAAACTATAAATGACATTCTTCACAGAACTAGAAAAAATTATTTTAAAATGTATACGAAATGAAAAAAGAGCCCAAGTAGCCAAGGCAATTCAAAGAACACAGCATAAGAAATCACATTTCCCAACTTCAAACTATACTACAAGGCTACAGTGACCAACACAGCATGATACTGCTACAAAAACAGGCACATAGTCCAGTGGAACAGAGTAGAGAGGCCAGAAATAAGGCCACACATCTATTACCATGTGATCTTTAAAAAAGCTGACAAAAACGAGCAGTAGGGAAAAGACTCCCTAATAAATACATGGTGCTGGGATAACTGGCTAACCATATGAAGAAGGTTGAAGCTGGACCCCTTCCTTACACTGTATACAAAAATTAACTTAAGATGGATTAAATACTTAAATATAAAACCAAAAACTATAAAAACCCTGGAAGGCAATACCATCCTGGACTTAGGAATGGGCAAAGATTTCATGACAAAGGTACCAAAGGCAATCACAACAAAAGCAAAAATTGACAATTAAACTTAACAGCCTCTGCACAGCAAAAGAAACTATCAACAGAGTGGGCAGACAACGTACAGAATTGGAGAAAATTATTGCAACTATGCATCTGATAAAAGTCTAATATCCAGCATCTATAAGGAACTCAAACAAATTTACAAGAAAAAACAAATAACCCCATTAAAAAGTGGGCAAAGGGCATGAACAGACACTTCTCAAAAGAAAACATATGTGTGGTCACTAGGCATATAAAAAATTCAATATTACTGAGCATTAGAGAAATGCAAATCAAAACCACAATGAGATACCATCTCACACCAGCCAGAATGGCTATTATTAAAACATCAAAAAATAACAGATTCTGGCAAAGTTGTGGAGAAAAGGGAACCCTTATACATTGTTTGTGGGAGTGTAAATCAGTTCAACCATTGTGGAAAGCAGTATGGCGCTTCCTCAAAGATCTAAAAGTATAACTACTGTTCAACCTAGCAATCTCATTTCTGGATATATACCCAGAGGAATATAAGTCATTCTACCATAAAGACATGTGCACTCAAATGTTTATTGCAGCACTTTTCACAATAGCAAAGACATGGAATCAAAAAAATGCCCATCAAAGATAGACTAAATAAAGGAAATGTGATACATATACACCATGGAATATTATGCAACCATATAAAACAGCGAGATTACGTCTTTTGTGAGAACAGATGGAGCTGGAGGCGATCATCCTTAGCAAACTAACACAAGAACAGGAAACCAAATACTGCATGTTCTCACTTATAAGTGGGAGCTAAGTGATAAGAACTTATGAACACAAAGAAGGAAACAACAGACACGGGTCTACTTGAGGGGGGAAGGTGAGAGGAGGGAAAAGAGCAGAAAAGATATATTGGGTACTGGGCTTAATACCTGGGTGATGTAATAATACGTACAACAAATCCCCATGACACATGTTTATCTATGTAACAAACCTTCATATGTACCCCCAAACCTAAAATAAAACATTTTTTAAAATACAAAATAAAAAGCATAAAAAGAGATATTGTCATTTCTTTGAACATAACTTTCAAATGATTTTCCACTGCATTCAAAATAAAAGCCGAACTTTCACCATGACTTGAAAGGTCTGGTATGGGCATTCCCCCGCCACCCACCTAGTATCATCTCACACCATGCTATTCTAGCTTTCTCCCTTGCAGTTACACTGAGTTTTTTTTTTTTTCTTTCCTCAATGTGCTCACCATTTTTCTGCTCCTTGGACTGTCCACTATTCTTTCTACTTTCTCCAAGCCATGTACACAGAGGACCATCATTTAGTTCCAGCTCAAATAGTATCATTGTTCTACTGTTTATTGTCAGACCACTTAGCTAATTTATAAATTCCATGAGCAAGGGGCTCTCTTTTGTTTTTCACTGTATTCCCAGTACTGAAAGTGCAGGCATGAAATAATTATTTGTGGATATATGGAAAACAAATGAATAGATGGGTCTCTTGTGAGATACACTGGCAGGATAACTACTGTCATCAATGAACAAAGAGTACATTTTAATTAAAATGACATTGTTGAGTTATAGATTTCATTATATAAGCAATGATTGTGAGCATTAACCAGCATATCCAAATGAGTTATTAAATTTTTCAAAATATGCAGCAACATGGATGGAACTGGAGGCCATTCTCTTCAGTGAAACAACTCAAAAACAGACAGTCAAATGCTGCATATTCTCACTTATAAACAGGAGGTAAACAATGCATGCACATGGATATAGAGACTGGAATAATAGACATTGGACACACAAAAGATGGGAGGGACAGAGGAGGGCAAAGGTTGAGAAATTACCTATTGGGTACAATGTTAATAATTTGGGTGATGGGCACACTAAAAGCCCAGACTTCACTGCTAAGCAATATGTGTATGTAAGGAACCTGCACGTGTACCCCCTAAATACATTTAAATAAAATCTGCAAAATAATACACTATATTTATTTACATTAATCTTTAATGCTAGTTGTTTTCATTCCCAACACTAGTTTTCCCATCATGTATTTCAAATTTGGAGTTGTTATTAACTAGAAAAACTGTGGCAAAGCTTTAGGTAGCGTAAACAAGATAGGAAAATCTAGAAACTAAAATATACTAAAATTCTTAATGAATATTTATAAAAGGAAAAAACAGTGAGGAACCAACTTAATTCATTTATTTTATTGCTGTATAATATTTTGTTATATGAATATATCACTGTTTATCCAGTACACATTTAATGATATTTGATTTATTTATGATTTTGGACTATTATAAATAATGCTGCAACTAACTTTCTTATACATGTCTTTGATGCATATCTGTAGGCATTTCTGTTACATATACACATGGGAGAAAAGCCTTTGGATCAAAGCCTTTATGTTTGTTTTGGTACATATGTTTAGTTTTGGTATACATGTTTAGTTTTGGTACACACTGACAGTTTTCCCATGTGTCACACTGATTTTATCAACTTAAGCCACTACCAGTGATGGATGACTCCCTATTGGTCCAAATACTTGCCAATACTTGTTAGTATTACGAGGCTGATTCTTCTTGCATTTTGATTGCGGCTGGTCATGTCTCCATTTTGAATTTAATTTGCATATCCTTGATTACTGACATTGTTGTGTAGCTTTTCATGTTTTTACTGGCTTTAGATAATATTCTTTTTTTAAATTTTTTCTGAGACAGAGTCTCGCTCTGTCACCAAGGCTGGAGTGCAGTGGCGCAAGCTCGGCTCACTGCAAGGTCTGCCTCCTGGGTTCATGGGACTCTTCTGCGTCAGCCTCCCAAGTAGCTGGGACTACAGACACGTGCCACCACTCCCAGCTAATTTTTGTATTTTTTTTTTTAGTAGAGATGGGGTTTCACCATATTGACCAGGCTGGTCTCGAACTCCTGACTTCGTGATCCACCCGCCTCAGCCTCCCAAAGTACTGGGGAAAATATTCTTTTGTGAAGCACCCATTTAAGTCTTGTTGTCATTCTTCTAATGGATTATCTTCTTTTGAAGTCAATGCATGAGTTCTTTATAGATGGCGCATATGAATTCTTTGTTAGAAATATGAACTACAAACATCTTTCCCACTCTGTGGATTGCTTTCCATCCTCTTATGGTATCTTATGGTAAAAAGATGTTCGTAGCTTTAACAAAAATCAATGTTTCAATCTTTTGTGTTTGCACATTTAGTGAGATGTTTATATAATTTTGCTATCTCAAGGTCATACAATTATTATTCTATGTTATCTTCTAGAAGTTTTATTATTTTAACTTTAAAATAGGTCCAGATGGTCTACAATCCATCTGGAACTGATATCTGTGTACGGTATGAAGTAAGAGTTGACATTTGTTTTCTCCCTATCGGAATATCCAGTGATCCATTGCTACTGTTTTGAAAGATTATTTGTCCTCTCTGCATTATACTGGTCTGGTCCCTTTTCATCAATCACATCACCATGTGTATGTGGGGTCTTTTTCTCTAGAGCTTCTACATAAGCATTGACTTCAGCATCTCTTCCACCCGTTGTAAGCCCTACATACTCCTCTCTCATGCTCTGTCTTCTATTTGCCTGGTGTGATTATGCTGTGGCCGCTGTGAAACTCCCTCCTGCCACTTTCAAATATTCCTACCCACACAGAACTTAACAGACCCACTCTTTGGGAGCATACTTAAAATTGCTAGTCCAATTATACAATAGTTTACTCAAGACAACGTGCTAATACATAGCCAAATTTCAACAAAGAAGACATTTTATGTATTTTGAATTAAAAATGTTTAATACACAGTAATAGGAATGTACACAACTGTTGGATATGCAGCTCATTCTTTTACTGTTTTATAATATTTCATTGCATGAGTATGTCACCGTTTATCCATTATGCACTTAATGATTTTGATTATTATTTTGAACTATTATAAATAACTCTGTAACTAACATTTTTGTACTTGTCTTTGAGGCATATCTGTATGCATTTCTGTTGAATATATACATGGGAGAAAAGCTTGCAAAGGCTGGAAAAGGGAAAACATGCAAAGACTGTTTTAGAAAATTCCAAATTGCTAGGACTACAGCATGAAATGGGTAATTCCATGAGGCTGCTTGATGGTCATAGACAAAACCCCGTATCTGCCATAGGATGTCAGGCATGGACAGGTACTGGTGACCTCTTTCGTCTTCATATCCTTATCCTAACTCACATTGCTGTATTCCACTGGAACCACTGTTGGCTCAGCACTGTTGAGAAACTTTTTGCTCCAAAGCTTCACTGTTGGATAGCAAAGGAGAGCTTAGAGGGTGGAGGTGTAACTAAGCCTCAGCAAGTGTATCCCACATAGTGGGTAAAACAAACTTAGGTAATGCCTCTTAAATACTATTTTCATTTTGAAAGCATTATTTATTATTTTAGCCCATGGAGATTTTGTAATGTAGGTATGTAAGCTGAAATGAATTTGTTATTATATGGTTTTTTTTAGTGATTCAAATTGATTATTAACTAAGTTTTAATGTCCCAATCAATACATCTATAGGACTTGATGTTACTAGGCACTTCATTTTTATTTTTTGTTTCAAAATTTTGATGGGCAGGCCTAACTGCAATTTAAATTTAGAATAATGGAAAATAATATTCAAAATGTTAAATGTCATCTTTTCTGAGAAATATTCATTAGCAAAATGGATTCGACTTGAAAACACAAAATTGTATTCTAAGAAGAACTTCAGATTTAGTGATTACTGGGGTGCAATTAAAGACATGGCATGTATGGATGAACCTATAAAGTTGTGTTAGTTGGGGAGACGAACACATTAATGGCAAACATTATTAGGGGCTCCAAATCATGGCATACACCATCTAATTAGTGGATATCCGCAAGCTCAGCAGTTGGCCACAGTGTCCAGGTGAGTGATTCAGATCCTGGAGGTTTGTCAGCAGGTACGACAGGTATTTTTGTCATATTGCAGAAGACTGGGGTTCAGGAGAGGAAGTGACATGCCCCCAAGGCAGGCACAGTAGGCACAATGAGAGATATACTCCATGGCATGACAAACAGGACAAGAGTGCGGGGTTACTAAATTCAAAAAAGAAACCTGAAATTTGTGAAAATTAGAGCACAGAATCTTATATCTGAGGAAATTAGTTATCAGAAAACTAAGGGGGAGGGTGGTTGTGTAAATGTGTGACCAGGTTGCTGAGAAACCTCCAAAGTCAGAACAAGCAATAGGAAAGTCACCTGTGCTTGTGCCTGAAAAACTGAGCTCCTCAAGTCAGCCTCTCCTGGAGGCTGAGCTCTTCTCAAAATTAGTTGGGAGGTACACAAAGCTCTTGCTAAAAGGGCAATGATGGTGGGAGGGTGAGAGGCAATTACTAGCTGTAGAATGTAGGATACACACAAACGAGCTTGTTATACATAATTCATACATTGGAAGACAAGTAAGATATTCATTGTATAATGACAAAAGGCATGAATGTGGGGACCAGATAGACCTGAATTCACAACTGGCTTGCCGTAACCAAGTTATTCAACCTTTCTGAGCATCAGGATTATAATGTTACTTCACAGAATTTTTCTAAATATAGAAAAAGCGTTATATATGTAAAATGTTTGCCATAGTGCCTGGCACATAGATGACACAATAATTGTTAGCTATTACCAGTAATAACCTAACAATTTTACTAAAATATCTATTGAATAATTGAAACTATCAGTCAGGATAAAAGTTCAGCTGTTACTATCTGTTATATTTCCTTCAAGCAGAGGAGTATTAATTAAAGGATATTCAAATGTTTTAGTTAGGGTAAGCAATGCTAGCTGCTGCTACAACAGACAATCCTCCCAAATCTAAAAGCAATAACCAGTTAGTTTTTGCTCACATTGATTTAACAGGGCCAAGTGACTACCCTATACCTGTAGCTATGCCATCTGGAGTATGTGGCCTCTAAGATTCCCCAAGAAGGGGCAAGAGCACCATGCCCAGTGCTCTGAAGTTCCAGGCCTGAGTCTGGTCTATATCAATTCCACCTAAATTTTGCTAGAATTTGCCCACTACCCAACTACAATAGAGGCTGGCAAATCTTGTCTTCTGTGTCTAGGATGAGAGAATGGTATATTTTAAAGATACATTGTCTCTGCCATAGAATTGTGTGAGGGCCAGAGAATGATAGTCACACTTAGGCAATCTCTCATGGAGCGCTTCCACAATGCCAGTACAGCTGTGGCTACCGAGAACCTTTATTCCCATGTGCCATCATTCCTCTATAGTCTCCTATAATCTGGAACGATTCTTCGGCCTTACTGTGTGCTTCACGACAATGTCATTTTGAAGAGTACAGACCAGGTATTTTGTAGAATGTCTCTCAATTTGGGTTTGTCTGATATCTCTTCACAATATATGACCCAGAATTTAGACGATGCCTTATTTTCTCAGAATTATTCACTATGATATTATGTTCTTCTCAGTGCATCTTATCAAGAGACACTAAGTATTGATTCGTCTCATTACTCGTGATGTTAACTTAGATCACTTCATGAAGATGGTGGACCCCTGCCAGGTCTGCTCATTGCAAAGTCACCAGTTAGTTCTTTCTTATTAGTAAGCATATTATGAGGAGACACTCTGAGATGATGTAAATATCCTGTTAGTCCTCAAACTTTCACCAGCTAAGTCATCTTTTGATGATTTTTCAACATCTTTTGATGATTTTTGCTGGAATCAGTTTGCATTATGATGACTGGCAAGTGGTAATTTTCTAATAATATCAATCCAAAATATGAAACACTTCAAAAATGTGTATGTCAGTCTTGTGCGTGTTAATCTTGTTAAACACTGGAACAATGTTTCTGTGTCTTTCCAGTTTTAGGACAAAAGCCAACAAAGCACATTCACTAAGATATATACTTTTAAAAGAGAGGGGGTGGAATTGATAATTTCACAATACTCATACAACTCTTTGTTTTGCTATATGTTCTTCTAGTCTTTATGTACATAAATGCATAACTTAAACTATGAATAAAATATATACAATTTTAATTTAAGGCTATGTTATATTTTTAATACTATTTGCAGTATAATTTCTCTATTATATTCTTAAGGTCTAGTAGCACTCTGTCCTCACTCTGTATTTCAGCAAACTGGTCTTTCAGATTCTTCAAAGATCATGATCTCCTGATCCTCTCTCACGGGATGGTCCTTGATCATGAAATGAACCTTACACCTAATCGTTTAGTCTATATTTCAGTGCAAGTGGTACTTCTTTAATGAAGCTTAGGCTAAGTGATGTTCTTTTGTTGTCTTTCTGTACATCAGGTAATTATCAGAGTTTGTAAGTATGTATTTCCTTGACTGATCAAAGAAGGTATCTGTCTCTCTGACTAGCCTGTAGGTTCCCTGAGGCCAAGAACCCTGGTACCCAGGTCAATGACCAGCACCCACCTAGATCCCGGTGAATACATATGGGATGACTGGGTGCCTTGTTGCTGAGCACTTTGATTATTGCTATTTTGTATCATATGAACTGATAGACATACATGTGCATTTAACTCTTTTCAGTAATAACAACATTAAAAACTGTAATTGAATTTACTTTAATGGGTCAGAAGTACATTATTGAAATTTTTTTGGGTTCCATTCTGAGTTTGTGATTCACTTTAATAGTCACCCATGATGGGGTCCTCATTAGCACTGATTTTGATAAACCTCATTTGTATCTCGGATGCAAGCCCTTCTGATAGGCTGATAGACATAAACTCTCCTTTCATGTAGCTAATTGAAGATGCTCCCTTCCTAATTTCTTTCTAATCTTAATTGCCTTTTTCTTTTTTAATCAGAAATAACACTCAGTCATCCGCTTCTTACCAAACTCTCCTTTCACTCTAGCTTCTGCAACCCTGTTATTTTACATACTTTCCCATTGAAAGGGACCTCAAGATATCTGCTTGGAAAATCTCTATTCAGTTAAATATCTTCACGGCTATTTACATTTTACAGATGAGGCCATTGTCACCCAGAAAAGCAACCCTGGGAAATCTAACAAGAACACTTCCTTCTTATGCTTTATTTCTCTGTGGAGGCCCCATAACTTAACTTTAAAAATTATTTCTCATTGAAATTGGCTTTCAGTGTTTAATGGATAGTACTTTTACTTCACATGTATTTTTTTTTCTTCGCAAATCTTTGCAGTAAATATAGTTTCTCTCAAGGGCTCCTCCTAAAACGACATATCATAAACTAGCATTCTTAAAGCCAGAAGCTTTAAAGATCAAAGCCCCTAGGTTTGATTTACATCTGAGCCTCATAACTGGGGATTTTTCTACAAGTCTTCTCTGTTATTGTTTTTTCCACTCCACTTCATTTGTAATAAAGTGTACATATGTAAGCAGCTACATATGTAGCTTCTCCTAGGACGCCTCATGCATAAACAATAAAGAGTATATTCTTTCAAGCCTTACACAGACTTTTTTTTTCCAATGCTGTTTACAGTAATCAAAATATAGGCTTCATTTTTTAGGATGACCACAACCTATGTCTTTGACTTATTATGGCCATAGCAACTATGCTAGATGAAGGAACGATACTTTGAAGAGAAGCCATCTTCTACCCAGCTCTGTGTGGCTAAGGGGAAGAAATACAAATGTGAGTTTTTCTTACTTGGTGAACCAAAATTTACTTAAATTATAATTAAGTGATTTGAATATCTTTAAAATCTTTTTCCAAACATTCTACCATCTCTATAATATGGCTCCTGAAAGCCTGGAGTACTATGTTCACTGATAATGAAAACATTCTATGAAGATTTTATGTTAATTTGATTGTATTATTTAGTCCCATTGATTAGGGTTTCTTCAATTTATGTTTTTTTCAAATCAGTATCACTGACAAGTGAAATCTGATTTCAACGACACCCAACCACATGCCATACATCATTTTTATTATATCAGTGAGCTATCATGAATGTATAACTGATCTTAATTTGTATGATTGCCCAAGCTAGCAATATTTACAGGATTGCTTTATATGATTAATTTTGCATTTTATATCTGTTTCAAGCTGAGAAGACAGTTTAATATTTATTTTCACAATTACTTATTTATTTTTAAATTATTTTAAATATTCTAGTGTGGGCTAAGGACTGGTTCCAAATCTGAAAATAAATGAATCTCAACACAACTGATTCAACATTGTCTCTGAGTAGTCCACGAGTGTACTGAGTGTCTACTGCATGTTCACGTAAAGTGAATTCTACAAGAAAGTTGTATAAGTCCTTCTTATTTGGATTTTTTTTTTGTAAGAGGCAAGGAAGATCTTTCTGTATCAACAAGACTGGTCTCAAACTCTTGGGTTCAAGTGATCCTCTGACCTCGGCTTCTCAAGTAGCTGAGACTACAGGAGCGCACCACCATGCCTGGCTTAAAGGCAAAACTATCTAGGTTTTATTTTAAAGTTTATTTAAGTTTAGGTCTCTTAAAACTTTTAAGGGAAAAATTTTGGGTAACAGAAAAAGAATAGTTCCAACGAAGACATTCAGTAACAACAGAAATCATTTCACTAATTAGAAATTCTATGCCATTTGAAGATTTTAAGTTTTAAATATTTATTTCATATTTATTAATGCCATAAAAATGATTTAATGAAGCATAAAGCTGGCAATTACTTAAGCAGTATAGTTTTCTTTAGGATTTGAATGCTTTTATAAACCAAACAAATGCAAAATAAAACCTAAAACAGCAATTAATATTACTTCAATAATGACAACATTCATTGCTATGTTTCACAAATAATTATATATATAATATATATCACAAATATTACAAATAATTACAATGAATAAGCCCTTGGGTGTCATAAAAGCCAACTTCAGACTCCATATGTGAAAGTCTAACTTTTTGGTGTGTGATTGTTTTTGTTTGTTTGGTTGGTTTTTTACCAAGGCTTTGCGTTTTATTTTTGTAGTTTAAGGAATAAGACAGTTGTATCATTCAATTTCTTTATTTGTTTTCAGGGGAATATTAGTTTATGTTTAGGGGAAATTCACTGAATATATGTAGTATAAGAATTTCTCTTTTATAGCATAAACATTAAGCATAACTATGCATGTTTTAACTTCTAATTTTTATCTTTTTTTCATATTTAAAGAAGACTTCCTAAGACATGAAAGCCTAAAACCACTTTTATTGGAAGATTTTAGAAGCTTTTCAGGAATACCATTGTGGTGGTGCAATCCTGTAGCCTCTGGCTATTTGGGAGGCTGAGGTAGGAGGCTCTCTTGAGCCCTGGAGTTCGAGTTCCACCTGAAGAAGAAAGAAAAGGAAGGAAGGAAGGAAGGAAGGGAGGGAGGGGGAGGGAGGGAGGGGAAGAAAGAGAGAGAGGGAGGTGACAACGTGCTAGCAGCCCTCGCTTACTCTCCGCACCTCCTCGGCCTCGGTGTCCGCTCCGGCCATGCTTGAGGAGCCCTTCAGCCTGCCACTGCACTGTGGGGGCCCCTCTCTGGGGCTGGCCGAGGCTGGAGCCAAGCCGGCTCCCTCTGCTCACAGGGAGGTGTGGAGGGAGAGGCGCGGGCAAGAGGCGCTCCTGGGCCTGCGCAGGTTGCGGGTGGGCAAGGGCTCAGCAGGCCCCGCGCTTGTCGTGGCCAGCCATTGCCTGCTGGGCTTGATCGGGGGCGAGCTCCCTCTGGGCTGCCAGAGTGCCCAGGCTAGATACCACAAAGTCCCACAGCAAGTGCCATTGAGAGGTGAAGCCAGCTGGGCTTCTGGGTTGGGTGGGAACTTGGAGAACTTTTCTGTCTAGGTAAAGGATTGAAAATGAACCAATCAGCACTCTGTGTCTAGCTAGAGGTTTGTAAATGCACCAATCTGCACTTTGTGTCTAGCTCAAGGTTTGTAAGTGCACCAATAGGCACTCTGTGTCTAACTCCAGGTTTGTAAGAGCACCAATCAGTGCTTTGTGTCTAGCTAATCTAGTGGGGACTTGGAGAACTTTTGTGTCTAGCTAAAGGATTGTAAATGCACCAATCAGTACTCTGTGTCTAGCTAGAGGTTTGTAAATGCACCAATGAGCACTCTGTGTCTAGCTCCAGGTTTGTGAAAGCACCAATCAGTGCTCTGTGTCTAGCTAATCTAGTGGGGACTTGAACTTTTGTGTCTAGCTAAAGGATTGTAAATGCACCAATCAGCACTCTGTGTCTAGCTCAAGGTTCATAAACGCACCAATTAGCACCCTGTCAAAACGGACCAATCAGGTCTCTGTAAAATGGGCCAATCAGCTCTCTGTAAAATGGGCCAATCAGCTCTCTCTAAAATGGACCAATCAGCAGGATGTGAGTGGGGTCAGATAAGGGAATAAAAGCAGGCCACCCGAGCCAGCAGCAGCAGCCCTCTCTGGTTCTCTTTCACAGTGTGGAAGCTTTGTTTTTTTGCTCTTGGTACTAAATGTTGTTGGTGCTTACTGTTTGGGTCTGCGCAGCTATAACACTCACCATGAAGGTCTGCAGCTTCATTCCTGAGGCCAGCGAGACCGTGAACCCACCGGGAGAGATGGACAACTCCAGACGTGCCACCTTTAAGAGCTGTAACCTTCATTGAGAAGGTCTGCCGCTTCACTCCTGAGGCCAGCAAGACCATGAACCCACCAGAAGGAATGAACAATTCCAGACACACGGCCTTTATGAGCTGTAACACTCATGGCGAAGGTCTGCAGCTTTACTCCTGAAGTCAGCGAGACCACGAACCCACCAGAAGGAAGAAACTCCAGGCACATTTGAAGATCTGAAGGAAAATACTCTGGACACACCATCCTTAGGAACTGTAACACTCACCGCGAGGGTCCGCGGCTTCATTCTTGAAGTTAGCGAGACCAAGAACCCACCAATTCTGGACACGGAAGGAAGAAAACTTAACTGAAACAACATTTTGTGAGGAACGTGTACGTGGGTTTTTATCAATATTCGTGATTCACTTGATGGTCATAGGTTCCTAAGGATTATTTTATCTAAACCAGACCACACCGTTAATCTCCCTGAGCATCCTGATGACTGTGTTTGAAAGGCCCCTGAATGAGAGCCAATGTAAAATGGGGTTGAAGGTGGTAATATGGCAGCATGAGATAGAAGGTATTATCCCAGGAATTTCTAACAGCTGTGTAAACATCAGCGCAGAGTAAGTGTGTGCTGGGTAAAGTTGGGCCAATATACAATTTTATCTGTAATGAGTGAAATGCAGCAATGGTGAAGGCGACTGTGTTGATGCGTAAAATACCACACACGTGGAGAGGTGGTGAACTTTTCAGAGGCTTTGTTATTCCAGCTGCACGCCAAGAACACGGCATCTGCCCTACCTGTATCCATTTACCCCGCCGAGCCTGAGATTTCCAGGCTGCAAATAAATGCTCTTTGGTAATTCAGAAACTTGGAGAGATCAATGTTCAGAATCACCTGGATAATCCAGTGCCAGTCTTAAACTGTATTAGGATTTCTAAAGTTTTTGTTGACTAAGCCAGTGAACATGGCATGAAGTTGTCTGAGTCACCATTGCCAAGCTAAGACGAAGTGGGAGAGAGTTAGATCCTGTAAGGCACCAAACTCAGCCCAAATGGATAAAATAGAAATTCTGAAAATGTGTGCATCAACTTACTCTCTAAATGTAAGATCCCTTTTAAACACATTCTTTCAGTGAATCTCATAGGAAATCAAGAGATCTACTTTCTGTCCAGACACACTGACTCACGCCTGTAATCCCTGAACTTTGGGAGGCTAAGGTGGGCAGATCACCTGAGGTCAGGAGTTCAAGACCATCCTGGCCAACATGGTGAAACCCTGTCTCAACTAAAAATACAAAAATTAGCTGGGCATGGAGGCGCTACTGGGGAAGCAGAGGCAGGAGAATCACTTGAACCCGCGAGGTGGAAGTTGCAGTGAGCTTAGATCACACCACTGCACTCCACCTTGGGTGACAGAGCAAGACTCTGTCTAATTAAAAAAAGAGAGAGACCTATTTTCTTCTTGGATAAATAAATCCCACAAATCTGAAGTTTGATAGTCTTTGATTTGCCATACTAAATTTAGTACAAACTCAGAATTCCTAATCCAAGGGCCTTGAGGCCAAAACCTTTTAGATTTTGGAGGTTTTCATATTTTAGGAAGGTAATGGTGTGCATATATCATGTATTATGTCTGAATCAGCACCCCACATTCAAATACATTAATATTGATACAGTGAAATGTATGAATATTCAAACTAGGTGTGATAAATAAAAAGCAGGTGTAACTTAACGTCAGATCAGAATAGGTTTTGCTGCCATAATTTGCCACAAATCTATTACGATATTTATGATTTAAAGAGCTTTTCGGTATTGAAATTACAGACCTAATGCCTCCAGGCAATCACTTAAGGGTGCAAAGTTTAGCTATGTTCTATTTCTAAAGCAAAGCTGCGAGAAAGTAATATGATTATGTGAACAATGGGAGACTTCATGTAAAAGAAAACAGCCTCGTGTCACTGAGAGTAGAGATGGCTTAAAAAGCAATCATCTTTGAGAAAGCTGTAAATTCCTTCCATAGTATAATTAACTAATACAAGATTATTTTGTGGGAATGTTTTGATAATGGGGTCAGAGGACAAGTAAAGGTAAATGTTCTTTAAAGTTTGGAATCCCGTAAGTTCATTAACTCCTTGTCTAAACTAATTCTAATATTTCTTACTTCATTTTTGGCTTTATAAAGTCACATCAAGAAATTTGAATTTTATCCCACTCATAATGGAAACTCATGGAAAACTTAGGCAGAAAATTGGTAAAATCAGGTTCACATTTTATGAAACCCTTGGCATCATTGTAGAGAAAGAAGAAGACAAAGATTGGAAGCACAAGGGCTAATTAAAAGATTGTTGCAAAATATAGGTAAGATTTGATGATCTGGAATTGATAAATATAATTCAAAAAGTATTTATAAGGTAAAACTGAAAACGTAATGCTTGTTTGGGGAATCACACAGGAGTCACCAATGTTCCAATTTTTCAAATGGACTCTATTTTCACTGAAATAGAATACAAGAGGGAGAGCAATTGTGTGGTGCATGTGACAGACAGAGGCAGCAGCAGAGTTGAGCTAATGAGTTCAGTGTTGAACATATTGAATTTGAAGTTCCCATGTGACGTCCAGATGGAGATATCCACCAGCAGTCAGCTATGACACCTAAAGGTGTTGGGGAGACAGATGAACTCATGACGTAAATGTTCTGTCAAGAAATATAGATCTTAAAGATGGTGCACAGAGAACGCAGAGTGGGAAGTGAAGCTTAAGGGCACCATTAACGACAGTTTGGTTGAGGAAGGGGCCCCCACCAAGCAGGCTGGGAAAAGGGGACACATTATTAGGAGAAAAACCAAAACTGCACTGTGGCTTGGATGACAAAGTATGTTTAAGAAAGGTGAGATTGTTAGATGAAGAAATTAGAGTTATTAGTAAAAAAGAAAATGGAACTTGTTTACTGTTTTTAATGTCAAGGAGGGCACTAAGGGCCACAGTACAGCAGCTTTGTGAAGTCGTGGACAGAAGTCAGACTGCCTAGGATTGCAGAAGAGAGAGTAAAAGACAGTTCAGTGTGAGAATGAGGGGACAGGTAGGATAGAAGCTATTTCACAAAAGAAAAATTTACACAGAGCAACTCGAGCTTGTTTAAGAAAAGAATTCATGTGCAGAGAAAGATGGAAAATATAGGACTGACAAGAGAGTACAGCAGTACAATGTCACCAGGGAGGAAAGAAAGAATCAGGAACTGGTTTAGGAAATTGGCCTAAAATAGAGGAGAGCACCCCTCTTCCATTGTAACAGGAGAGAGCAGAAGATGCAATGAGCGTGGATTTAGGAAGGTTTATAGAGTTGGTTATAAATTTCTTAGTTTGGCCAGGCCCCGTGGCTCATGCCTGTAATCCCAGCACTTTGGGAGGCTGAGGCAGGTGGATCACCTGAGGTCGGCAGTTCGAGATGAGCCTGACCAACATGGAGAAACTCTGTCTCTACTAAAAATACAAAATTAGCCAGGTGTGGTGGCGGGTGCCTGTAATCCCAGCTACTTGGGAGGCTGAGGCAGAAGAATAGCTTGAACCCGGGAGGTGGAGGTTACGGTGAGCCAAGATCGCACCATTGCACTCCAATCTAGACAACAAGAGCAAAACTCCATCTCAAAAAATAATAATAATAATAATAAAATAAAATAAATAAAAAAACTTAATAGTTTATGGCTTCCACTATCCCCATGAAAGAGCTGGGAGAGACAAAGGTGTTGGGTATGTGAGGTTAAAAGTGAAAAGAGAACTTCTGAAACCACAACTGTAGAGAATGCGTGAACCAACTAGCACACATTGGAGTTCTCAACGGAAGTCGCAGGCTGAGTTATGCTGATACGGCAGCATCCAGCTGCACAATTAGTAACTTTCAGTTAGCAGTCTCACAAAGAAAGAATGATGGTGGTCGATATATGTGGGAGGTTACAAGACATGCCCCAATACTCAAACCAAGAACATGTCAACATAACATTTATATTGCTTTTTATTTAAAAATATTAGAAAATGTTATCAAGCGGAGAACTTGAGAAAGTGAAGACGGAAATGAGCATGACCTGACCTTGAGTGGGAACGTATCGTATTGAACCAGCCTCCTCCTCCTTTAGCGGCATTAGCAATCTGGTATACAAGAGATTGTATCTATTGTATTGACAAATACAGTGCATTCTCTAGAAATAATGTACGTTGAAGTTGAGGAGGCATTTATGTGCTAACGTTGCTAGACCATAAACTTCTCAAGTTATTAGTCTGTTTTTCACATTGATGCAAAAAACAACTATGAAAGTTTTTCACAGAGAGTACATCCAAAATAAATATTTATGGAATGAATTAAAGAATGATCAAAGATACACACTGAATGTGGGATAAATGTCAATCTGGAGCAGAACCTCCAGGTTTGTACCCTTTTCGGTCTTGACTATTATAACTTGGATGAGAAAAAGACAGCATAGTTATAAAATTTGTATTTGATATACAAACAAGAAGAACTTGAATTAGAATAAGTTGATAACCCTGTATTTTTATTTAAATTTAACTAGGCAGGTATAGGATGGGGGAGGTTAACAAAAGATAAGCTCATTGTGATGCCAAAAGCATATCTATTTTAAAAACACAATTATGATTCTATGCCACAAAAAAACGAAATTATATTTAGGGTGGTAATACTGTCCTGCACACAATGCGAACACATTGGAAATACTGAATTGAGTTTTCTGTGCTGTTATTAAATCCAACTCATAGTCTCATGGACAGTTTTTTATATAAACATAGAAATTGACCCTCCTTATCTCAAAGCTTGAACCTTATACTTCTTTTATCTGAGTTCCTTCCTCAGGAAATGGCTTTCAGTCCCCTCAGAAAGGTTTCAAAGAACTGAAACTCACCAGATCACCACATCCAGACAATGAGATGCTGGACCCCTCTTTCATCATGATGGCTTCCTTGCCCCTTCCTATTTCCTGTTTCCTTATACATTGTTACATTTCTTCCCTGCTATGTAAACTCCTAGTTTTAGTGAATCAGGGAGATGGATTTGAGACCTGAGCTCCCATCTTCTCGGCTGCAGCACAGGATTAAAGCTTCTTCCTTGGCAATGCTCATCATCTCAGTCATTGTCTTTCTGTGCGGCGAGCAACAGGACCTAGATTGAGCTCCTCGTGTTTTGGAAACATTATGGGTAATTAGGTAGAGATTACCTGGACAAATGGTAACTAAGATCTCCAAACCTCTGAAAAAAATGAGGACAGGGATATGGAAAATGAGCAGCTCAGGGAGAAAATTATACCATTGTCAAATATAACAAAAGAAAACTGATCATTGTCTAGTAGACTGTAGGACTTCCCATTTTATGGAGGAAGTTATACTCATTGACCTTCAAGATACTGTCATACTCTCAGATTCCCTATGTTTCCTGTTCTAAAGGAAACCTAGAGGGTTTTAAAGAACGGAAAAGCCACTTAAATATTTTAATTCTTGCTCACCAATAGTAGTATCAGGAAACCAATCAGTTCCCCTTCAATGGAATCTTTGCAATAAGACATTTTAATTTCTTAACCTTGTTAAGCCAGACGTATTTTTTACTTACAAATGTTTGTCTTACTTGCAAGTAAAGGGGAATTACTTTAACAGATCCAAATTTACTATGTGTAATTTTGTCTTGAAGATAAATGTGCTTTCAACCAAAATATTTGCTGAGTCACTGGACTCCAGATTTTTCAGATTTGATTTTCAGACCTTCTAAATGAAAATGTGAGTTTTATTTTTATCTGAGTTAATTTTAAATGGTCACTAGTTAATGAGTTATCTATAGCAGTTCAACTTACAAAAGCACTTCATATATTTAGGTGAAAATAAATAGTGTTAAAATTTTAAAACACAACTATTGTGTTTCTTCTAATTACTTTTTGCCGATATTCTTTTATTTAAGTATATAACGTGAAAATGGAATTAAGCCAGAGTTCTGGCCAATATTTCTTTTTGATACATAAAATTTCACTAATATTTATATTAAGTAAAATCTCTATTAAATACTTTGTTTTTAATGGCTTTCCAAGCTAGTTATATAGTTTATACCTTTAAAAAGAAGATTCAGTTAACTAGAATCAATATTAGGGAAGAATTCTATATACATTTACACATACGTAATAACATTTAGAACTTTTTATGATTTATAGGTTTATAGGGAGATTCTGTTGAACTGATTCTAGACATGTTTTTGTATCTTAAACTATTTAATCTATTTGTACTCTGTTAAGACTAGCTGTAAATACAAAGTATGTCTAACCACCACTATCCACATACCTAAACTTTGATGTCTTAGAAACAATATAAAGCAAAAATCCAGACTTAAATGTACTCATTTCAGAAATGCCTTAATATTTACACAACACTCTAAATAATGTGGTTTAGGTCACTAAAATTAAATAAATTCCTATTTTAAAATACCTCAAGTTAAATTGGTTATATATGCAGAAGTACAATATATTTAGAGTTTTTTTTACACTTTCTGTTCTTGACTAGGCAAGATTTTTTTATCTTTTCTTTTTTAGACCAGACAAAAAATTTCACATGAGGAACATTTGAAATTATTAATGAGAGGAAAAAATGGCCTTGTCTTTTATAGTAGCGTTTTCTTTTAATAGTTCTCTCTGAAAAATTGTGAACCAAAATGAAAAGTAAGTTGGAATGAACTTAGAACAGATTTTAGAAGGCAAAACATAAACCATCGCTTGGAAAATGGTTCTTAAGCATTAATTTTACACATATTATTTGTTAACTCTTATATCATTCAATTTGTTTCTTACTTTTACATTTGTTTCTTATTTTTACATTTGTTTTTCAATTTTTAATTTCTCTTAAATGTATAATTACACAAATGCAGTAGCCAGTGAAATTAAAACATCATACAGAGAACTCCAATATTTTTCTCTAACTGTAGCTTCAAAATTATCTAAGTGAGCACTGGCTGTTGTTAGAAGGAATGCACTATTGTGGAAATAAGTCTTAAGCTAAAAGAGTTGAATTCTATTCCTGTGTTCTTTATTTTCTAGCAATAGCGTCATGAATTAGTCACTTTAAGACTCAGATTCTTCCATCTCTGCAATGAACAATTGTATATTCTTAGTTTATCTTTCAGGATTGTTATAATAAACTGGAACATAAACCAATTAATTACAAATAAGCCATTATAAAAATGAATTATATTATGCTCAAATTCATCTCTCTGCATGGGTGCATATGTATTTTTCTCCAATCTGTATTCTAGTAGAGAGTGTTTCTGAAAAGACTTTGTGTCTGATTCCCTGTCTATGTCAAAAGCAGTTCTTATCCCATGTGCATAGCATATTTCTAAAGTAATACAAAAATAAAAAGAAATTAAAGCCTTTATAGGTCATTTCTCTTGTATAGCAACTTAACTATTGATTCTGGGGTGTTTTTTCAGATTAAAATCTGGTGCTTGTGGAAAGACATTTTGTCTTTTCACTGCTTTGTTTATTGTTAATAAATGACTGTCACTATTTGTGGAACTACCTGTTCCAAGGATAGCTGAATTTGGATGTAGTATTTTCCCTAGCAACTTTTAGAAATACCACAGGCTTGTGTCCTGGTGTTTGAGGAAGAAACATCAATGATCGTCACGGTGTGTGGTCTCCTAATGAGCTATTCCAGTCTTGGATGCTGTATTTCAGCCCTCTTGCTAAGTGTTTTAACTTCTAGACACAATTCATATGTTCTGTAGCTTTATGGAATTATGTACAAAATGTTTAAGTCAAAAACAACTTTCTTGTCAATAAAAGTTGGAGTAGATGGTGTGAATTATTATGTCACTGAAATTCACTTAAATCAACATTTGTTCTCCAATGCACAGAATGGTAGCATGGAAACAGCAAAGAGTTTCTGAGTCTAAAACTTGAGAATAAGTTCTGAGTATTTAACTGATCTATTTTTAACAAGCACATCTGTTCTGCAACTCAATTTTTTAATCTTAATAAGGGTGTAGAACTATATATTTTATAAGTTCTGTTTTAAACTGTTGATTCTATGAACTCCAATACTCTAGACAGGTTTTGTTTTGAAAAAACAAACATCTTCTTGAAGTCTGTGTAAGCCATTTTTATAACCCAATTTCAGCATATATGATAGAGGGTCTGGAATGGGCCTTGGTCACTCTTGGAAAATACTGTTTTTTAGGTAGCTTGCTAAATTGAAATACAACTCTTTTATTATAATGTGTCGTGGCAAAGACTCTATGTTCTATGATTATAGCAGCTGTTTTATAAGCATTTTAGAAGAAAACACAGCATATAAATATATGTATTTGATTTTCATGGAAAAAGTAATTCACAATTTGGCTTAGATACTTAGTCATCATGCTCAGCATGTAGCTTAGAAATTTTCTATCTGGATCAATAAATGCTCTTAAGTTGTGTAAAATGAATTTAATATACTGCTTTCTCAGTGTTTTGGAATGAATACAAGTGTGTGTATATACATATATATACACACACACACACTGTTTAAAAAATCAATTGTTCAAAATATGCATATTCCCAAATTATTATTCTTCCATAAAGTAAGAGCAACAGAGATAGCATTATTTGATTGACAATTTGGCAATGATACTATTTCTTACACCAAGTATACATCTTTGCGGGTCTTTCAATATGCTCAATTATCTGGACCTGTTTAATCTGCCCAGGCTCCTCCCTGTTGCTCATCCACCTTGATCTGCTATCCGAGTGGTTCTCGCCTTCACCTTTTCTCATCCATTCCTTTCCTAATTCCCATCTCTATGTTGTTGTCAAGAATGGTGTTTCCATCTGCTGAAAACTCCCTACTTTCATATGAATCATGTTTATTTCTTAAAAAGTGTGACCATGCCAGTGATTCCAGTGCTTTAGAAGGCAGAGGCAGGATAATCACTTGAAGCCAGGAATTTGAGACCAGCTTGGGCAACATAGGCAATTCCTTCTCCACAAAAACTTATTTTACAGTTAACCAGGTGGGGTGGGATGTGCCTGTGGTCCTGGCTACTCAGGAGGCTGAGGCAAGATGATCTCTTGAGGTGAGGAGTTCAAGGCTGCAGTGAGCCATGGCTGTGCCACCACACTCCATGGCTGGGCAAGTGAGTGAGACCCTGTCTCAAAACAAACAAATAAATAAATGAAAAGCATACTATGACCTAAGTCCACCCTGACCTCTCTCTCCTTTGAACTCTCATTGCATTATGACAATGCCCAAATGTTTACAATTTTACCTGCTCTAATTTTTGTATTTTCATTTGCAGTTGAAACCACATGAGATTTTAGGTCTTTTGGAGATAGGGACTTGTGCTATATTTCTTTGAGTTACCCTCCATCTGCTTTATTTATGACTGACAGTCATTAAGAAACTCGCATTTCTTGCACCCCTTCCCTTTTAGTAACAGTCATTTGGGCCCCTAATAGCCTGATCTGTTGATCAATAACTGATTCCAGAATGGGCATGTGAACCAGATGGTCCAATCAGAGTAAGACAGAGGATTTTTCTTTGATGGTTAAGGGAAAGGAAACTTTCTGTTCTAAATTCTGCGGTGTGCAAGGGTGGTATGGTTTGGCTCTGTGTCCTCAACCAAATCCCTTCTCAAGTTAAAATCCCCACATGCAGAGGGAGAGACCTGGTGGGAGGTGATTGGATCATGGGGGCAGTTTCCCCATGTTGTTCTCATGATAGTGAGTGAGTTGTCATGAGATCTGATGGTTTAAAAGTGTTTGTCAGCTCCCCCCTCGCTCTCTCTTTCTCTCTCTCTCCCCTGCTGCCTTGTGAAGACGTGCCTTGCTTCCCCTTCGCCTTCACCTTCCATGATGACTGTAACTTCCCTGAGGCCTCCCCAGCCGTGCCGAACTGTGAGTTAATTAAACCTTTTTGTTTATAAATTACTCAGCCTCAGGGAGTACTTTTATAGCAGTGTGAAAATGGACTAATATAGGGGATAAGGCTTGAAACCCCTGCAGCCTTTTATCACCACTAGGGAAAGCATCCTGAAAAGATGCCGTTGGAACAAAGTGCATCAGACAAGAAAATAGCAGAGAAACTCAGTTGCTGGAGACCAAGTTGATCCATACACAAAGCTACCTGCTACCTCTAGTGTTGTCTTGTTTCCTGAGGCAACACATTCTCTGTATTGTTTAAGCTATGTTATGTGAGGTCTTTATGGTACTTGAAAATGATTCTGTTCTAATTGATACTTAGATACCACGAGCAACAATTTTGCACTAGATAATTCCTAGGAGATATAATACAGAAGGACACATACCATAGTTTTATGTTTGCTTAAGAGTAAGTTTTGAGGCTTACACTAAGAAAACACTAAAGAACTTATTCTAGTGTCTCATTCTTACATTTGTGAGTCTGTGTGTGTGAGAGTGAGCGAGAAAGAAGAAACACTGTGGTGAGCTGCAATTTATTATCATAAAGATTATGTTCTCTGAGAAGCAATTAACCTTATTCCAAGGAATAAAACAGTGGAGGCTAGTTACTCAAATGATGCTCTTAAAATGACTTTTGAAAAATTCATATAATTAGATAACTGGATATTTAAATGAAATTTTTGAACTATAATACCTATTTTTATTATTTTGTAAACACTTTGGTTTAAGAAATTTTTTACCTACTTACACATTTCTGTTATCTGAAAGAGAACAATGGTTTTTATAAATAGTAATCGTGGCTGATAGGCAGTCTTTTTCTTTGACTTTCTTTCCCCTGGAATGTGGACATGCAACTCTAGGCCAAACACTAGATTTTTATGCATTATGACACTGTTTTATAAAGGAAGCTGACAGAGTTGTTTTGAGGGAGGAAAATAAAAAAGAGAAGAAAAGATGCATTCCAAATGTAGTTAACTGCTTTATAGTTGGCTACTAAACATTGTTAGTATACGGCCCATAAATCCAAGCTTTTGATGTCTTAAAATATAAAATGTCATTAGAAAATTAGGACATATTCTTAGGGCTTTTAATGGTAGACATAGAACCTGGTTTGAATTTGGATCCTCAAAGCTTTTTGAGTGTGCACAGATCTCTCAATGATTCTGGAACTGTTTTAAAAGTGAGGGGAAGGTAATCAGAGCCCAGGAATTTTGTTGCTTAGAATTACTACCAAACCACTTCTAACAAGAGCAGCTGGATGCCGGCTGGATGGCACTATCTTGGATAAGAAACATAGCTCAGTAATCCTTTAAAAAATAAGATGTGTTTCAACAAAAAGGAATGTTAGTTAAAGGGAAAATTTGAATTTAGAAACCCTACACTGAGTGAATTCATTGACCCTAGTTCTTGGTATTTATGTTG
Organism: Pan paniscus; assembly: GCF_029289425.2. NCBI lineage: Eukaryota > Metazoa > Chordata > Mammalia > Primates > Hominidae > Pan > Pan paniscus. The sequence continues at coordinate 186,434,173 of NC_073252.2, read as the reverse complement.
AGGTACCTTATATTATCATTGACTTATTCATTAATAATTATTTAACGAGGACCTATGTGTGCCAGGTATTCCTCCAGAGACTGAAGATAAAAATCACTGTCATCGAGATTGTGGCCCAGTAGGTGAGTCAGACAATAAAAAATATATGTATATATAAAAGGTAATGTATATTAGCAACCACTGAAAGAAAAATATAAGAAGGGGATTTAAAGTGCTGGTGTGAGTACAGGATGCCTGTTACTTTTAGAAAAGATGACAAAGAAGCACTTCATTAAGAAAAGCTTCTGAGTAAAGATTGGAAAGTGCAAGGAAAGCAGCAGCCAGATGTTTTGGCAAAAACAGCAGTTGAGGCAGAGTGAAGGGCATGTGCAAAGGCCCTGAGGCAAGAGCTACTTAGCAAACTGTAAAAAATAGATTATGAGATCAGAGAGGTAATAAGGGAGAAAATCTTCATTAAAGACATAGTGCATATACACGTATGTTTATTGCGGCATTATTCACAATAGCAAAGACTTGGAACTAACCCAAATGTCCATCAATGATAGACTGGATAAAGCAAATGTGGCACATATACAGCATGTAATACTATGCAGCCATGAAAAAGGATGAGCTCATATCCTTTGCAGGGACATGGATGAAGCTGGAAACCATCATTCTCAGCAAACTATCACAAAGACAGAAAACCAAACACTGCATGTTCTCACTCAAAGGTGGGAACTGAACAATGAAAACACATGGACACAGGGAGAGGAACATCACACACTGGGGCCTGTTAGGGGGTGGGGGGCTAGGGGAGGGAGAGCATTAGGAGAAATACCTAATGTAAATGATGAGTTGATGGGTGCAGCAAACCAATATGGCACATGTATACCTATGTGTCAAACTTGCATGTTGTGCGCATGTACCCTAGAACTTAAGTATAATAAAAAAATAAAATAAATAAAATAAAATAGTACAAATACTCTGAAAAAAAAGGCATAGCACATATCTTGACATTTACCCTGAGTGAATTGGTAAGCCACTAAATGTTTTCATAATCAATTCTGTTATTTCGCTATGTGCAATAGTTCTTTTATTATTTTTAACTTTCCTTTTTTTTTCTCCCCTGTGGTGCCTTCTATTTTTAACTGGCAAGTCAAACAATCACTGTTATATCTCAGATGTTCTTATGTTTCTCTTGATGTTTCTTTTTATAGCTTGTGGAATTCACAGCAGGTAATTTCTGAACCTTTCTCCTTCTTCCTTCCCCTCCCCTCCCCCTCCTTCTCCCTTCTCCCTTCCCCCTCTTCCTATTCTCCCCTTCTCATTCTTTCCTTGTCCTCCTTTACCCCCACTTCCTCTTCTTCTTTTACTTCTTCTCCTAGTAAATATATTCTAGATATAGTCATTTTTCTAAATCTTAAAGATAATACTGAAACCAACTCAGTAGTCCCATAGATAAGTTCTTCTGGATAAACATAGAAATTGACCCTCTGGTCTTAAAGCTCGAAACTTATATTTGTTTTATCTGAGTTCCTTCCTCAGGCAACCAGCTTCAGGCTTCTCAAAAAATATCAAAGAACTGAAACTCACCAGATCACTACATCCAGACAATGAGATGCTAGGCCTCTCATTCCTCATGATTGCTTCCTTGCGCCTCCCCAGTTGCTGTTTTCTTATACATTTCTTACACATCTTCCCTGCTATATAAGCCTGCAGTTTTACTTGGTCTTGGAGATGGATTTGAGGCTGAGCTCCCACCTTCTCGGCTGCAGCGTCCGATTAAAGCCTTCTTCCTTGCCAGTACTCATTACCTCAGTCACTGGCTTTCTGTGAAGCGAGCAGCAGGCCCTAGACTGAATCCCTCGTGTTTCGGTAACAATACTACTCTTGTTTTTCTGTAATAGATGGCAAAGTCTGACAAGTCCATTTATTTTCCTCTGCACTCATTCCTGGAAAAGGACTGAGTTACTCAGAATTGGCATTAGCCTGTGTCCTGTGCTGCACACATGGTTCACATAAGTCCTGCTAGACATAGTACCTCCTATCACAACCTCAAGTTTAGAGCACTACATCTGTCTATACTTCATTTTTGGTGTCCACCAGGATTTGTCCAGGTTAATTCTGCAGGACTAAGGATGTCCTGCTATGAATGCAGAATTGTCAGATATAGGCTGATTTTGAATTCTCTATTTCAGATGGAAAATTGTGTTTAATTCAGAATATTTATTTATTTATTTATTGAGACGGAATCATGCTCTGTTGCTCAGACTGGAGTGCAGTGGCACAATCTCAGCTCACTGCAACCTCTGCCTCCTGGGTTCAAGCAATTCTCCTGCCTGGACTACAGGTGCATGTCACCACACCCAGCTAATTTTTGTATTTTTAGTAGATTCAGAGTTTCACCATATTGGCCAGGTTGATCTTGAACTCCTGACCTCAAGTGATCTGCCTACCTTGGCCTCCCAAAGTGCTGGGGTTATAGGCGTGAGCCACCGTGCTTGGCCTTAATTCAGAATTATTTTACAATTCAGGGCTATCAAGGACACTTCATTGAAACATCCTTAAAATCAGGTTATGATTGTTTCTATTTCATTTTTATTTTATTACCTTTTGTGTGTGTGTTCTGAAATGTCTTCTTGAAATTTATTCTTCATGTATATTTTTTAATTGTTTTGCATTTGAAATATTTATAAAGCATTTATTACATATTCTGAAGTACATGTATAAATTTATAAACAAATGGGATATAATACAGGTTGATAACATGCTACCAGCTGGCCATTATGTTAAGCCATGTTAACTCAGAAAGCTGCTCTCATAATTTCCAATCAAAAAAGTAACCTGTAGACACACTATTTCACACTCACTAGTATGGATGAAAAAAGTCTAAAATCCAAAAAGGTTTTGTGAATACAGAGCAAAAGGAACTCTCTGCCCCTGCTGGTGGAATTGCAGTTTAGCATAATGACTGTAGAAAACTGGCAGTTGCTTCTAAAGTTAAACATATATTGACCTTATGACCTTGAAATTCCATTTCTAGGTACTAATCTTAAAAAACAACAACAAAAACAAAACAAAACAAAACAAAAATAAAACAAGGCCAGGCGCGGTGGCTCACACCTGTAATCCCAGCACTTTGGGAGGCTGAGACAGGTGCATCATGAGGTCAGGAGATTGAGACCAGCCTGGCCGACACGGTGAAACTCTGTCTTTACTAACAGTACCACCAAAAGACTTGTTTGAGACTGTTCATAACAGCTATATTTATAAACTTTTTAAAAAATTAGGTTGACCCAAAATATCTAAATAGGACAGTATCTAGAAATAATAGCATTTCAGACAGTGGAACACTACGCAGGAATCCTGATAAATGCACCAACAGGAATGACTTTCAAAGCATTGTCTTAAGTTGGTGATGCTAATGGAAAGAAGGTAAGAATAAGCGAAACAAATGCATCATGATAGAAATAAGCTGTGGTTGCCTTTGGGCCACGGGAGTTGACCAGCAGAGGCACGAAGACGCTTTCTAGGACCTTGAAAACACCTTAGATCTTGATTGAGATGCTAATTACATGAGTTTATATATTTATCAAAATGTACCAAAATCAACACTCAAGATCTGTGCAGATGAGATATGTAAATTTTACCTCAATAAGAAACAATTTTTTAAATTATAAATTTTATATTACCTCTTTTCTAAAATGGATATGAATTGGTAATACTAAAACAGTAGCAAAATTTGGAAATAGAATGTTCATTTTTTTATTCATATTTGTTCATTTTAGCATAATCTTACAAATTAAAATAACACCATTAAATATCAATATGCCATTTTATTGTATTGCTATTGGATTTTACTTTTTTTGTCAAAAGTGGTATTTTCAAGCGTATCAGAATAAATTCCTTTTAAGCAAAGGCTTTTTGTTAATATTATTGTAAATATAAAAATCATACATTATTATTAAACTATTATAAATATATCTCATAAATGTCATACTGAACACATCCCATTGATTTTTTACTTCAATTGTAATATTAACATTATTCAAGAATAGCACATATTATTATATATATTTCTCTGTGATTTTAAAATATGAAAGATAGCACAATGCATCAATACATCCCCTTCAAGTAGTGGTATTATTATATTTTTAATTCCATTTAAAATTCTCCATACTCACAATTTGGTCCTCATTGTAATTTTGACCAACATTTTAAGTTTCATGGCAGGTGACTGGGACCCAAAATGCTGTCTTACAAACTTATGAAACAAATTATTATGAGTAGAAAGTAAAAGAATGATTTCACTTTACCAAGAGCCGTTCTCATCTATATTCTTTCATTGCCCACAAGTGCAGTATGATTGATCAGAACATTTGTGGTGGAACATAAATTAGCCTTTAAGAAAAAGAAAGGCTAAGCTTACAAGACTTTATTTTCCATTAAAAACACATAATCCTTATATCAATGGTTTATATTCAAGGGAGGAACAAGTTTTTTCTTGGAGAACTAATGATAATACAATTATGATACCTATTGTGATTGAAATTATTTTATATATCACCATAATTGTAACTGCCCAGGTGATTTTTAAATGCACATTTCTTAATTCTCAGTAAAATTCAAATCATCTGTAAAAAAATGAGTTAATAAAAATGTAAAAAGGAGAAGCGATATAGAAAGAAGCAAGACATGATAAATAAGATTTTTTTTCCAAATTCAGATGATATTACAATATATATGTGATTACCAAATTGTTAGGAGTAAACAGAATAACCCCTTAAAGCAGACCATTCTTCAAAATGGCAGTCACATTCTTCGATACTCAACAGAGGTCCTCTGCCCCAGAATATTATTATGATTATTCCCAATTTCTTATTCCTGAGAGGACATATCATAAATTCTGTTATAATTTCAAATAAATTAATTGCCACACCCACAAAAGCAAGCCTTTAAACTTGAAGCAGTGAATTTTGTCACTGTTAAAACTCTCTATAGCTTTAACACTGATGTTACTACTCAGTTTCCTGTGCTACGGGCATTCAAAATTAATGGACTGTAGAAAGCCCAAAGTCCAGTTGTTGGATGTTTTCAGCATTGCCAAATCTAGCATGTTTTCTTTAAACTGAGTGACAAGTTTTTTTAATAAGGTCTGTATTCATGGACAGGACCAAAGTATGTGCCCTATTTACATTTAAATTGCATATACATTTGATTTCCTACAGTTCCAGCGACAACTATCATCTTTAATAGAGTATTTCCATCTTGTTAGTGACTGATATTTGGAGTGAATAATTTTATCTGAGAATTTTTAGTTTCTCACACTTTACCATTAAATAGTCCCAATTTATGAAATAACACTTTGACTTTTTGAGAATATTATGCACTGTTTATTGCAAATATCTTCCCACTTTAACTTCACATCAAGTAATATAGGCAGGAAAGACAACTGAAAGTAAAGCATTGGGCATGAATGTCACATTTCTTGGCAGATTTTTAATTTAGCTTCTTAACCTTAATGTGAGATAAATGATACAATCCTCATTGCAGGGCTTACAGTACCATTTAAATATGTGACAACACTGGCGACAACATTGATCAGAAGCTGTGTGGGTTGTGGGGGGGGGTCTTTAATGGACATAGATTGTCCAGATCTCAATCACAAATCTCACTCAAAAGACAGCCTTTCTGGTGGCTAGTGACCCCTCCAGGGAACTCAGAGCTTCCATTTCAGCGTTTCTAAACATGCGATTTAGGTTGGTGGCTTTCCTGACCTTGTGATACTGTGCCACACCAAAAAAAAAAAAGGAAAGAAAAGAAAGGGAATTTCCATCTTGTTTGTTCCTCAAGCCTATCTTGGAAAATTAAAGAGACTGTGTCATATTAGTGAACATATGAACTTAACATCATTCACTTTTTAAAAAGAATTTTAGTGTAAAATACAACATTGTATTTTCAGTAATTTGGGGGAAATTATGATTGTTTGACAGTTCAATTGAATTGTAGTCAGTAGTATTACTGTAGATGAATCGTCTAAAGATTGGTAAGTAATTTTAATAGCAATGGAAAACGATGTTATGTAAATACAATGCTCAATAGGTAACAACTATTATTCAACAACAGATGAAGACAGAAAACTGTTCACATACATTATGATATAAAGAGAAATGGAAAAATTGGTTAAGAACACGAACTTTAGAGTGCTACAGCTCTTTTAAAATTTGTCTAGCAAGTTTCCCAGTTTTCACTGGAACCTCCGCTCCTATCAAAAAAAAAAAAAAAACCCACAAAAGACTTGAACTCTAGAATCAAGTTGGCTGATTTTCTATTCTAGGTTAGCACTTCTCAAGTGGGTAACTTTCATCAAGCACCCTGTCCTCTCTGGGCCTCAGTATGTTCATCTATAAAATGGTGGTAACTGATGTCAGGAGTTCAAGACCAGCCTGGCCAACATGGTGAAATCCCGCCTCTACTAAAAATACAAAAATTAGGCCGGGCACGGTGGCTCACGCCTGTAATCCCAGCCTCTGGGAGGGTGAGGCGGGTGGATCACGAGTCAAGAGATCGAGACCATCCTGGCTAACACGGTGAAACCCCGTCTCTACTAAAAATCCGAAACAATTAGCCGGATGTGGTGGCAGGTGCCTGTAATCCCAGCTACTCGAGAGGCTGAGGCAGGAGAATCTCTTGAACTCAGGAGGTGGAGGTTGCAGTGAGCTGAGATCGCACCACTGCACTCCAGCCTGGGCGACAGAGCAAGACTTCGTCTCAAAAAAAAAAAAAAAAAATGGTAGTAACACTTCTAGGCCATTCTTAGGGCTGTTATTAAGATCAAATTAAGTGATACACATATAGCACATTACCTGATGGCCATCAGTAATTATTACATAAATTATGTATGTTTCTGTATTACTTAATACCTTAAAAGAATACATTTTATATCCACTTATCATGATAGTTTCTAGACAGATTTATAGATTGGTTTAACTCAGGTCATAATCTCAGTAATTTATGTTTTTAAATTATGTTGCAGGAGTGCTGTTAGAAAACATATATTCTTCCAACACTTTTAGAAATATCTGTTACTTTAAAAGGGCAGGGATAAATCCACCTTCTTTTCCCTAATTTCCACTTCCCCAGCACTGTTAAATTTTCTGCATGTTTGTTTACATAAATACTGAAAAAGCACAATGTGACTAGCATTTTCTATGTATATGAAGTATTGAAAATGCCCAATAGCTTTAAGACACAGTGAATGTATTACATATGGTTCAATTGACATTAATGAATTTGCAAAAAATTGTTTCCTTAAAATATTTTTACTAACTGGAAGATTGGCCGTTATCCATGGTGGATGCAGAGAAGTGTTTCTAGAAGGAGCTCTGTCCCCTGAGAAGCTGCTAGATGTCCTACCTGACGTATCCCCTGAATTGGAAACTGCTGATAATTAATGATTTGAGGATCTTTACTGGGTCATTCTTCCAATGTTCAAATTCATCCTCCCTGAAGTCTGAATTTTGTCCAGCCAGTTGATAATTTAATGCACTTGACAAACATCTTTCACTTATTCTCATCATTGATCTTCCCTTGGGGTTTTTGACTGTCTCCTGTGGTGTTCATACTGAATGTGTAAGATTCAATTAAGGTCTTAGAAGGCATCTCAGTCTCCGTGCCTTTCATCCTTAGTAGCTGTACTTCTGTCTCCTCAACTAACTGCTCAGTGTATTCCTTACTCAGCCATCGTCAATGGTGATTATAATTCTTGCTTCATTTCCTATGCTTTGGTTCACCACAGACACCTTACGGATACCACGGGCATTAGCATCAAAGGTGATTTCAATCTGAAGAATGCTATGATACTCATGAGAAATGCCTCAAATGTCAAACTTTCCAACTAAGATTTTCCCTTCACCATTGCTTCCTCATCTTTGTAAATTCAAACAGTTGTCAGAATGTAAGGTCTGTGTCTCCTTGGTGGAAATGGGGCATTATGTTTGATCACAACAATTATGTCTTCATTATCCATTTTAATACCAAGGGAAACATGAGTGATGTCCAGATACAGAAAAGCCTAACATTTTTTCACTTATAATGAAAAACTATAAACATAAGCCTCTTTGCCAATATCATTTTTATAATGAGGAAACCAGAACGAAGCTACTCTAGGAATTTTCCATTAATGTATTGTAGAGCACTGATCTCAACTGTCTGCACCGACAACTAGATTTCCTGTTCAACTGCTCCATCGAAAACAGATGTATTGTGGCTCATACTCTGGTTTAATTACTTACTATTGCACGAATCTTGCAAAGATTTCTGGAACTTGGGAATACACATACTGCCTTGACTCTATGACTTGCCAGGTATAAAGCTTTCTTTATGGGGTTTGGGGTGCTTGTCTTTACATCAGTTTTCAATCCTTCAAAATGTAGACTTCTTTATAGAAGAAATGTTTCTCAATATTGGTCTGAATGTTGATAGAGTACTTTAACATGTTTGTGAACTATGCAGAGTCAAGAAGCAGCATTTTGTCTCAGTTTTGTCGTTTTGGGATTGTATTTCATCTTGGTGATGAAATGGTTAAGCATTGGATTGTCCACCCAAGTGGGTGTACCTAGTTATAGACTTGGTTTTAAATATTTTGTCCTCAATAGTAAGGGTGAACATATCAAGGTGCCACGTTTAAGGTCACAAACCAACGCCAACACACTTTTTAAAAATCAACACACTTTTGGGCCTCAATATTTTGTCCAAATTATGATCAATAACAGTGACAGTTGGCTGATTGGGGATTTTAGTCACAATAAATGCAGCAATTAAGCAAGTGTCTTCATAACACTGGAAAGTTACTAACGTCGGTGATTCTGTGACAACAACTATGATAGGCTTCTGAAGTTTTCTGTATCTTTGTCAAAATCATAGAAATTACCTCTTCTGGGGAGATGCTTTTGTTCTCTCCCTTGCTCTCCACCTGGACCTGGGCACATTACATATCATTCACTATCATGGATAGCCATTGCTTCTTACCTGAATGGGCTGTTACATAACCAAATCTACATCCAGTCATCTGCTTGGCACCAGAAGCTGTTGGTGGGCTTCATTGAAACATGATTCTTTCCAGCAACAGTGATCAATCATTCTGTCAATGTAGCAATATGACTTAGAATTGTCTTATTTTCCTGTTCATTGCCAATGATCACACTTTTCCGTGTTGGAAAACACCTAGCCAGATATAGACGGTTTCAAGATCGTTGTCAACTGGCAGCACCTTTGATGTATTAGGAAGACAGATCTGTCTCACAGGAGGAAGATGTAGAGAAGATAGTGGTGCCTATGTCACATTCAATCTGTCGAAGTCACTTTTAATGTAAAATGATAAAGACATTCAAGAACAACCTTTTCAAAACCCTATCAGATTCTTAAACCACAATAAACCCCATTCCAGTGAAAATGCTAAGTGGAGAGAGCTCTTGTTTCTAGCAGGCTAGGAGAAAGAGATGGAGATGGGAGTGCCTCCTACAGTAGCAGCGGTGCAAAGGACCTAAAGGCAAATCAGAAAGTCATTCTGCAATGTACTAAAGGTCAAACTAAGAGAAAAATAATGTGAATATGGCTTAAGCAAAATGAAGCGAGCCAAGAGGTAACACTTGGTTATACTGAAATCAAAAAGGCATAGAATTAAAAAACAGGTCAAAAGTGATAAAGTGGAGGAACAGTACGGCCAACTTCTGTAAATGTAAAGCCAGCATCTTTATGTGATCTTATAAATGCCTCTGATATACGTGGGTCCATGGTTTGGGGCCAAAGACATAGCTGTCATTCAATTGATAGCTAAAAACTTCCTGTCACTGGAAATCAATTCCCTTCTGAGGATCTTTTTCCATATTTATCAAGTTTCTGAAATGGTGTGGATTAAATGTCCTCATCAGCCATTTGATTTTCTATAAACTTAAGCCTCTTTGCCAATATCATTTTTATAATGAAGAAACCAGAACAAGGCTACTCTAGGAATTTTCCATTAATGTATTGTAGAGCATTGATCTCAACCGTCTTCTAATGGATTTATAGTTATAATGAAGTGCAACAAATGTCAGGTGTTTTGACAGCTATTTCACTACCTGGTACTCGTGTTGAATTTACTACCAATTCAGTTGTTTATCTTTTTTCACTTCTGCTAAGCTATATACATTTCCTAAATTTGTTGTTATGATCATGATATTCTGGATAAGGTCATTCTTGCATTGCTATAAAGAAATACCCAACACTGGATAATGTATTTTTTAAAAAAGATGTTTAATTGACTTGCAGCTCTGTAGGCTTTACAGGAAGCATGGTTCTGGCATTTGCTTGGTTTCTGGGGAGGCCTCGGGAAGTTTACAATTGTGGGAGAAGGTGAAGAGGGAGCAGGCACATCACATGGCAAAAGCAGAAGCAAAGGAGCAAGTGAGTGGTGGGGTAAGTGCCACACATATTTAAAAGACGGGATCTCATGAGAACTCATGCACTATCGCAAAGACAGCACGAAGCCATGAGGAATCCGCACCCGTGGCACAAACACCTCCCATCAGACCCTGTCTCCAGCATCGAAGATTACAGTTCAACATGAGATTTAGGTAAAGACAGATATCCAAACTATGTCATATTCCATCTTTTTAAGTTCCATTCAGTTTTCAAGTTTACAAAGCCTATCTTGCATGCTTATTCTCTAGGAAGGGAATAATTTCACAAAAGAGGAACCAAAATTTAGCCTCATGGTCAGAAAAATATAAAGTGTAAAACTATTTTTTACTTTAAATGTAACAGATTTTTTACCTGTTAACTCTTCAAAAGCTGAGAGTGATATTTCTATATGTATTGAACATGGAAATTTGTATTCACAATGTGTCCAGCTGGACAGGTATTTGCAGAGAAAATTATGCTCTATTTAATCAAATATATCTTGAATTTGGATTCTATCATTCAACATCTTTAGAATTCATTCCAAGTTTGTATGCAGTTAGAACTCCTTCTGAATTGACGGCAAGTCTTGTGAAACTTTTTACTAACCTACCTAATTTTATTAGAATTGATCTCATGTCTTTTCCACAGAGTAATCATTAGAAACACTATCAAATATCTTTTGTAGGTCCCGGGAATGAGCCAAGTATTCCTGTCAAAGAAAGAAATACCATATTTGACAAAATTATTCTCATATTTCTTCCAGCAGGTAGAAGCTAACTTTAGATATTTGTTACTAATTATATTTATTTGCATCTCATCTTTTTATAAAAATTGCTTGAAATTGTAGCTAGCTTTAACATTGAGTATTTAACTAATTTATCTGATAATCTTTGAGGATGGTGTGTGGTGGTTTAAACAACAACAAAAATCCACAACCTTTTGAAACTCTCTCCCTTGAGAGCTGGAGGTCCACCCCCCATCCTTGAATCTAAGTGGGCTGGTGCTTGCTTCAACCAATAAAATGCCGCAGAAGTCACATAAGTTCCCTGAGGGTGTTTAAAGGGCCATGTAACTTCCTCCTAGTTCTCTTGGCACACTCACTATGAGGGGAGTCAGGGATCATGGAACAAGCCCAGCTACTCTGGGATTGACAAGTTTTGGGTGGTCTGGTGGAGAATCCCCCTCGAAGCCAAACATCTTGGCCATCCCTACCAAGGTGTCTGACACGTGAGTGGAGCGACTGTGGGCCTTCCAGTTCATCCCACCCACCAGCTAAGTACGGCTGAATGGCCCAGTTGAGGCATAAGCAGAAGACTCACCCCAGTCCCTGCAGCACACAATCCATGTGATATTATAAACATGCATATTGCTTGAAGCTACCTAAGTCTTCTTCTTTTTTTTTTTTTTTGTGACACAGAGTCTCTCTCTGTCACCCAGGCTGGAGTGCAATGGTGCGATCTTGGCTCACTGCAACCTCCACCTCCCAGGTTCAAGCCATTCTCCTGCTTCAGCCTCCCGAGTAGGTGGGATTACAGGTGCCTGCCACCATGCCCAGCTAAATTTTTGTTTTTTTTAGTAGAGACGGGGTTTCACTATGTTGGACAGGTTGGTCTCAAACTCCTGATCTCGTGATCTGCCTGCCTCGGCCTCCCAAAAGTGCTAGGATTACAGGCGTGAGCCACCGTGCCCGTCCTTAAGCTACTAAGTCTTGCAGGTAATTTGGTTTACAGCAATAGTAACTGGAAAAGGGAGAATGCCTTTTTTTCTGGTTTTAAAATAATAAATGCAGCACTGAACAATTTGGAGGCAGAAGGCAAGTACTATTAATTGATAAATGGTTTTCTTCCATCTAAATAATTTTTTATATGATGTCACTCTAACAATTCTTCATTTTTATTTTCATATATGTTTTGAGAACTGAAAATTATACTCAAAAGAACTTTGAAATTGTATTTATCTTACAAAGCATTATCTCAAAAGCAGAATTCTTTCAATTTTATGGATTTAATAACTCAAATATAAATAATTTCTGACTTGGAAATCCTGTGTGAAATGAATAAATATTAACTGTGAAGTTACACTTATGAATACTTTAATTGGTAAGATTTATCAATCTCATAGAGTTGATCAAATTGAGATTTCAGAGACTGTTTGCCAAGAAATTGGAATTTTCTGTATTCCTATATTAGGTGAGTCATCTTAAAAGGAAATTGAGTCACCTAATCAAATTCTCAGCGTTATCGCCTGGCAACTGAGATACTTCCAACAGATAAATAAAATGTGACAGGCTGTTTTTTAATGCCTACTGATAAACTTCGTAGACCATTGAGATAACAGAGCAGTCTGTGTACCTGCTAACAGTTTAATTTAAACCAAATAAAGTTAGAGAAACAATAATTTATAATTCACCAAAAGCTTATTATTCCTTCCTTCTATGAGCCAGTTTAGTTACTGGTTAGAATAAAACATCTGCATGCTAGAGTTTGGAACCCAGAGTGTTCACCATGACTCTATCATACTGAGTCAACCTTCTCAGTTATCTATGAGACCATCAATTCTCAACTGCTCAAAATATTTGCTCCAGCAATCGCTCCTTCTCCTGAAATTTAATATTTTCCCTCTTTCCTGGATTATTCTCATCAGCATACAATACCTGAAAAATTTCTATTATGAAAACAAACATTGTGCCTTTTTTTGCCATGTCTCCATTTGTCTACTTTCCACTTTCCACTTGTCTATTCCCTCTTAAAGCCATACTCTCTGTCTCCAGCTTCTCTCCTCCTGTTCTCTTTGAGGACACTGCAATCAGCTGAATATGCTTTCCACTCCACTGAAACCATCGTCAGGGGCACCAGTGACCTTCATGTGGCTAAAATCAGTGATCAATTCTCAGCCCTCAAATTACAAATTACTCTTTCATATCAGCAGCATCTGATGCAGTTAATTGATCTCTTCTATTAAATCATTTTCAAACTTGCCTTTCTGGAATCCACGACCCCGTGGTTTTCCTCTTACCTTATTGGCTACCTAGCGTTCTCATCTTACTTGCTTGTTTATCTTTTTCCCCTAACTCCTAAATGTACTATTTGTGTCCTCCGACATCTTCCCTCCTGCATTGTTACTTCCTGGATGATCTCTTCCAACCTCATCCCTTCTAATATGACTTCTATATTTATGAATCCCAAAATGTGCACCTGCAAACTGAATCTTATCCATGAGCTCCACAGTCGCATATCCAGTTTCTTACCTTGATTTTTCCTTGATGTTACAAAAAAGTCTCCATCTTTAAATGGACAAAACATAAACTTTGACCCTCTTCCCTTTCTTCTTCTCAATCATGTACAATAATAACTTGCATTTTATTGAAAATCATTTATTTATACACAGAAGTGGGAACCTGCAAAGACCTAATGACTTTTACCTTCTAAATCCCAGTGATTCATTCTACCAACAATTATAATTTTACCTGTAATCCCCAGTTTTCCTCTGTTTATATAAAAAATAATTTTTTCCAGTCTAAACAATATTGCATCCATATATTATTCAATAAATTGTAAAAGGCTTTTACATAGATGATTTTATTTGGTCAATATTTTAAAAAGTGAAAAAGACTTTAAAAGAATATTTTTATTTTTCAATAACCCCTGGCAGAACTAAGGAGTTATACAGGGTCCCTCACCTGAAGTATCAATAGAAAGACTAGAAGCCATTTTCTAGGAATTCTTTCTTTTTTTTTTTTTTGAGAGGGAGTCTCACTCTGTCGCCCAGGCTGGAGTGCAGTGGCGCGATCTCGGCTCACTGCAAGCTCCCCCTCCCGGGTTCCCGCCATTCTCCTGCCTCAGCCTCCCGAGTAGCTAGGACTACAGATGCCCGCCACCACGCCTAGCTAATTTTTTGTATTTTTAGTAGAGACGGGGTTTCACTGTTTTAGCCAGGATGGTCTCGATCTCCTGACTTCATGATCCACCCACCTCGGCCTCCCAGTTGGAATTCTGTTTCTATGCTCATCTGATAAATAGATCATCTATTTGGCTTCTGAACTCCTACTACTGAACAGGAGTTTCAGCAGCTTCAGGAAATCCTCACCCACCTTTACATACCAAATTCTAATGGATACTGTATCTGTGGCTCTATTTTAAATTCTATTGTTTTGATATGTCTGCGTGTTCCTGCACCTACCGACTGCTTCAATTATTGAAGTACGATTTAATAACCTTTAGGCTTATCATTCACTGAACTACATTAAAAATTATTGGTTCTTGGCCGGGTGCGGTGGCTCACGCTGTAATCTCAGTACCTTGGGAGACAGAGGTGGGCGGATCACGAGGTCAGAAGTTTGCAACCAGCCTGGCCAACATGGTGAAACCCCTTCTCTACTAAAAATAAAAAAATTACTAAAATGAGGAATTTGTGGTAAACGTACTAGATTGGTCTCACATATCACTTTGGAGCCACCAAAGAAACCTCACTGAAATTATAGCAAAGATGTGAAAAAATAGCCTTACAAAGACAGAAAAAATGAAAAGAGAGGTTGAAAAAATGAAAAGGACAGTGGTTAGAAATAGCAAGTGACCTGCAGGTGAGAAAAAGTTAAAGGCTAACATCCTACCAGTGGGAGAAGGGTAAGGGGAGACGGAAACCAGGACACTGGTCAATGTCCATGGCAGATTCCAAGCAGGTCTCAGAAAACGGAGGAAGCCTGCGTTAGACACAGAGTGCTTGGGAGTGGGAAAAGTTGAACACATCCAAAAATTTTGAAAGAAGTCAGACCTCTTGATCTCTACCCTCCAACCCAGAAAACTAGCAGTTAATCACTGGCTCCAAAGGTTGAAGATTTTTCTGAACAGTTTACATCAGAGAAAATTTTGATTTCTGGAAGATTTAGTTAAATTATTCCTGTGGTCAGTGAGTATCAGAAGCCAGACTGATAGGCCCATCCTGAAGGTAAAGGATTTCTCTGGTAAGTTAACTAGGATAAGAGACAGTCCAGAGAGATGCTGCTAGATGTGATTATCCAAAAGAAAAAGTCTAAATTTTACCCACGCTATCTATAGAGAAGCCCATTATTCATAAGCCCATCATTCTTCCCTAGGCCCGGAAGTTTAAAAATTTTATTTTATTTTATTTTGAGACAAGGTCTCACTCTGTCTTCCAAGCTGGAATGCAGTGATGCAATCTTGGCTCACTGCCTCCACCTCTCCATGTCACTATCTCATTCTGAAATATAAACTGAGGGACAAGACGTACCGGATTTTGAGGAGAGTTTCAAATAAGAAAAACAGAGGCCAAACCCCAATAAATTAACAAACAAAAAGTACTTAGTGGAAACTGTGATATTTCCAGAAAAGAAAGTAGCCTAGAAATAAGTAACTGATGCACTCGGAAATATTGGAAGAAAGAAAATATTGTACCATGAAATTAAAACAAGATGTTATATTTTTTAAAAATTCAAAAGATCATATAATTAGTTATGCACACACACACAATGGTAGCAGAAAAATCAGTAGGAGATTTAGATGTTTAATTTGAGAAAATCTCAGTGGAGTTGAAGAGAAAGAAAACAAACTGTAAAAGTGGATGAAGAAGTAAGTAAATGGGAAGATCCATCTAAAGCATCAATATTCCTAAAACAAATTTTCTCAAAAAAGAGGAGGAAAAGGCAAAAATATTCAAGAAACAAAGAAAAAATTTCAGAACATACTCAGACATGACTTTCCAAGTGGAAACTCCACTGAGGGCCTGTCATAGTAAATTAAAAAATGGCAACGCCAAAGCATGGAATCACTAAGACTGGGAAAAATCTTCAGGAAGAAAAAAAGTTACGCATAGCAAATCAGGAGTGAGAATGACAGAATGGAACCTAATACTACATGCCGAGAAGCTGATATCAAGAAGCCAGAACATGGCCGGGCACGGTGGCTCACGCCTGTAATCCCAGCACTTTGGGAGGCCGAGGCGGGCGGATCACAAGGTCAGGAGATCACGACCATCCTGGCTAACACGGTGAAACCTCATCTCTACTAAAAATAGAAAAAATGAGCCGGGCGTGGTGGCGGACGCCTGTAGTCCCAGCTACTCCGGAGGCTGAGGCAGGAGAATGGCGGGAACCCGGGAGGCGGAGCTTGCAGTGAACCGAGATGGCGCCACCGCACTCCAGCCTGGGCGACAGAGCGAGACTCCGTCTCAAAAAAAAAAAAAGAAGTTAGAACATGATGTGAAGCCTTCATATTTCTGACAAAATAATTTTTGATTCATAATCCTATACACAATCAACTGCCAATCAAATGTGGGAGTTGAATGAAGACATTTTTCAGAACACAAGGGCTATATGTATTAGCCTTCAGTGCACTCTTACTCAGGGAGCTACTAAAGAGTGCACCTTACGAACATGAGAGGTAAAATTAAGAAATGTCTTTTGGAAGCCTGGAGAGGTGACTTACACCTGTAATCCCAGCACTTTGGGAGGCCAAGGTGGGAGTATGACTTGAGCCTAGGAGTTTGAGATCACCCTGGGCAACAAAGTGAGACCTGTCTCCACACACACATACACACAAAGGTAAAAATTAGCTGAGTGTGGTGGTGCATGCCTGTACACTGAGGCAGGAGGATCCCTTGAGTGCAGGAGGTTGAAGTTGCCTGGGTGACACAGAGAGACTGTGTCCCAAAATATAAAAAGTAAAATATAAAGAAAATCTTTTGTGGCCTGCGAAAGAGGGGAGACGGCCTAGGAGAAAAAGAATTAAATCATGTGACAAGATTGACAGAGAAAGATTAGTGAGACACTGTTCAAGATACAAGTGACAGATGGAGGACTCTGGAAATTAGGTCTCCATAATAAAGAAAATTTAAAAAGAACAAGTAAATAATCTTATAAATAATTAGATATTCTGCCATATTTAAAATATTATACATATTTTAGAGTAATGTATCAGAGGACAAATTTCTGATATGTGCATATGAAATTTAAGAATAAAAATGCAATATTCACCTATAAGTACAAAATGTTACACAAGAACAAAATTATGTACATTGTACAAAAAATGATTCAGTAACAAGTAATTTTTAAATAGCCCAAAAAATGTAAATATTTCAATACTGATTAGACAAGAAATCATTGGGATATATATACTCCCTATACATAGCTGGTATGTGTGTGTGTGTGTGTGTGTGTGTGTGTGTGTGTATCACATATATAACTGGGATGTGTATGTATATCTAAATATATATATCCACATTTATATACACACACTATATGTGTATGTATGTCTATGTATGTTTGTGTATATATAATATATATTTCATGAGAAAAAGCAAAATGATGTATTTGTGTGTATGATTAGATGGATAATAAATTTAAATGCTGTTTCTTTAGAAGGATGGTGATAGATAATATCTAAAAGTCACAAATATGAAAACACATTTAATTATTTGTATTCAATTTCTTAAACTATGGCTATGTATTGCTTTGCTAGAAATAAAACTAAAGTTACATAAATTAAATGAAAGAATAGCTAAACAATCCTGAGAAACAAGGAAGAAATTGGAAAATTCACACATACCCATTTCAAAAGTCACTGCAAGCTATGGTAATCCAGGCAGAGTGATTCTGGCATAAGGATGGACAAACCAACAGAGTAGAATGGAAACTCTAGAAGTATATCCTAACATTTATGGTTAATTGATCTTTGACAAAGAGGCAAAGACACATCAATGAGAAAATAATTGTTTTTTCAACATGTGCTACAAACCAAACTAACAAAAAGATACCACTTCACATCCACGAGAATGGTGTCACCAAAAAGATAACAAACACAAGTGCTGGAGAGAATGAGGAGAAATTGAAACCCTCGTTCACTGCTGGTGCAAATGTTTTAGGTTGGTGCAAAGGTAATTGCGGTTTTGTCAGTACTTCTAAATGGCAAAAACCGCAACTACTTTTGCACCAACCTAATAAAACAGTACAGTCACATTGGAATATAGTCTAGAGGTTTCTTTAATGATTAAACATAAAGTTCCCATATGATCCAAGTATTTTGCTCCTGGATATATACCCAACAGAAATGAAAACGTGTCCACACAGAAACTCATACATGGGTGTTTGTAGCAAAATTATTTATAATAAACAGTGAAAACAACCCAAAGTCTGTCAACTAAGAAACAGACACACTAAATGTGGAATATTTTGCCATAAAAATGAGGAACTACCGGTACATGCTACAACATAGATAGACCTTGAAAATGTTATGCCGGGCAAAAGAAGCCAGTCACCACAGGCCACATATGATGTGACCCTATTTGAAATGCCCAGATTACTCACATCCATAGAGACACAAAGCAGATTCAGGATTGTCTAATTTGGGAGCTGAAGGAGAAGAACATGGGAGGAGCTGGGTTTGCAGAGCAACTGCTGATGGGCATGAGATTTCTTTCTGGGGTGAGGAAACTGTTCGGATATCATATCATGGTGGTAATTTCGCACTCTGTATGCTAAAAATCCATTGAGTTGCACCCACAAGTAGATTTACGGTAAGTAAATTGTATCTCAATAAAGCTGTATGTATTTTTTAAAGAGGTTCAGAAAACAAATAAATTCAGCTCTTGTTCCATAGCTCGTAAATTACTTCCCCATTGTGGCATGTCTTAGCTGGCTGTGGCCACCAAGTTCTGTCAGCTCTGACCACGGCTATAGAAAGAGCCACTCCTCCTAATACAATTTTAATACCTTTTAAACAACATACGGTAGAATAATTCATTCTTCCATCAGTATCCTGCATTAGGCATAGTGGAGCCTTCCCCAGAATGGATTTTTCTGCATTGAATGGTTCACGGAATGGTTACGGAATCAAAAGACTATCTTCAATTTAACATGCAGGCTTTCCTGTCAAATCCACTTTCAGATATTTACAAGCTGTGAAATGTTTTTCACATTATCATATTCTCCTTCATTGGGTGCATTTGGGAAAATGCAACAAGGCATGCTGGATCCACAGGTCGTGACGCATTGTCCTGTGCGAGAATTCCTGCTGTTTCCCTGGCGATTGAAAGACACTGAATGGAATGCAATGAAGAAAATCCACCATTGAATAAATACAGCTATTTCTTTCCCACACGTAAAGCACCGTTTGAGGAAGGGTAAACTGTTGATGTATAATACATCATAATGCTGATTTGAAAAGCTGTATTCTCACTATTGATTTGAGAACTCTTTGACGATCTCATAAATATTCACAGCACATCTTTATTGAGTGCTTATAATATGCCAGACACTATTCCGTCCTTTAGTAGGTCTCTTTAGAGAGTCTGACACCTTCAGTAAGAGACATTCACATCTATTTTCTTTCTTTTTTTTTAAGACGTAGTCTTGCTCTGTTGCCCAGGCTGGAGTGCAGTGGCATGATATTGGCTCACTGCAACCTCTGCCTCCTAGGCTCAAGTGATTCTCCTGCCTCAACCACCTGAGCAGCTGGGACTACAGGTGCCTGCCACCACACCCGGCTAATTTTTGTATTTTTAGTAGAGATGGGGTTTCACCATGTTGGCCAGGCTGCTCTCGAACTCCTGACCTCCACCCACCTTGGCCTACCAAAGTGCTGGGATTACAGGTGTGAGCCACCGCACCCGGCCTCACATCTATTCTCTCTGAAGCCTGCGACCTGGAGGCTGCCTCTCTATGACAAGAGCCTTGGCTTCATAACCCCCTTTACCTTAACTCAAGCTGACTTCAACTTTGCAGGCAGAGCTTATCCCTTTCAACCAATTGCCAATCAGGAAATCCGTGAGTCCACCTAGACCTATAAGCCCCACCCCCAGCTTTGCATTGTTCTGCCATTCAGGACCAAACGAATGTAAACCTGACATACTCATTGATGTCTTATGTCTCCCTAAAACATACAAAGCCAAGCTGTCACCCAACCACCTTGGCACATGTTCTCAGGACCTCCTGAGGCTGTGTCATGGGTCCTTGTCCTTAAACTTAACAAAATAAACTTCTAACTTGATTGAGACATGTCTCAGATACTTTTGGTTTACAAACCTGTTGAATGAAATTCAGCCTAAAGCTGCCTCCTTACATATTTTAAGTTTGGCCTAAAGGTTTTGTAGCACATAGTGAACTATAACCTAAAGGAGGTGTAAACAGACTGTAATCAGACTGTAATCTACTCTTGTGCCAATCGCCGAGTTTTGGCCAATCCAAGAAGCACAACTGTTCAAACTGTGTTCACATAAAGCCAGCATGGAGCTGTCTCCAATATTTCTGTTCCTGCACTTCCTCTTTCTGTCTTCTGCCCATAGCCCTTTCCCACCACACGGCTGTGCCGGAGCCTCTGAAGCTACTCTGGGTTGTGAGGCTGCCCAATTTGAGAATTGTTCTTTGCTTAGTTAAACTCTGTTCAATTTAATTTGGCAAAGGCTTTTCTTTTAACCAACCAGATCCCCTTTCCCCAAATCCAGCCATAAAACCTACAAGTATTACTCGAACTTTCCCTTTGCCTTTTTGTGTAAAAGCCGGCCAGAAAATTGAGAAATTTTTTGACTGTAGCACATAAAATCCCCATTCCAGGGAGGTCTTGTCCCACCCCAGAAGGAAGGACGCTGCTCAGAGAGGCCAGAAAGAGTCTAGAGAGACAAGCCTTGCTGGGTGACCCTGCTCCGTCTATTAACAGTAGATCACACCCTTTGTGTCCCTCCATATTTCTACCTGGCTGTCCATACACTGTTAAATCTAAGCATAAAATGACAGTTTCCCCTGTGCGAGTCTTCATTCTGAAGGCTCCTGTGTAGACACATTAAATGAATTTGTATGTGTTTCTCCAATTAATCTGCCTTGTTGATTTTTAGTGAACTTTCAGAGGGTGAAGGAAACCCTTCCCCATACATATTCTTCTATTGAACCTCTACGTATGTTCAAATTAATAGCTTTAGGTAAATAAACTTAGATTTTTCAAATGTAAAGATTCATTTTAAACCAATACTTACATTTCTGTCAGCATGTAAATGTGTCTTTGGGGTCTTGCAAGCTACTCCGTTATTTGGGCTAATTTCTATTACGGTACTATAAACTAAAGTACTATTTAAAAATGAAAATCAGGCTGCATCTGAGTTGAAACTGTGAACAAATAATTAGTTTTGAAAGCTAGTATTGCTCTTCCTAAGCCGGCGCTCGGCAAGTTCTCCCAGGAGAAAGCCATGTTCAGTTCGAGCGCCAAGATTGTGAAGCCCAATGGCGAGAAGCCGGACGAGTTCGAGTCCGGCATCTCCCAGGCTCTTCTGGAGCTGGAGATGAACTCGGACCTCAAGGCTCAGCTCAGGGAGCTGAATATTACGGCAGCTAAGGAAATTGAAGTTGGTGGTGGTCGGAAAGCTATCATAATCTTTGTTCCCGTTCCTCAACTGAAATCTTTCCAGAAAATCCAAGTCCGGCTAGTACGCGAATTGGAGAAAAAGTTCAGTGGGAAACATGTCGTCTTTATCGCTCAGAGGAGAATTCTGCCTAAGCCAACTCGAAAAAGCCGTACAAAAAATAAGCAAAAGCGTCCCAGGAGCCGTACTGTGACAGCTGTGCACGATGCCATCCTTGAGGACTTGGTCTTCCCAAGCGAAATTGTGGGCAAGAGAATCCGCGTCAAACTAGATGGCAGCCGGCTCATAAAGGTTCATTTGGACAAAGCACAGCAGAACAATGTGGAACACAAGGTTGAAACTTTTTCTGGTGTCTATAAGAAGCTCACGGGCAAGGATGTTAATTTTGAATTCCCAGAGTTTCAATTGTAAACAAAAATGACTAAATAAAAAGTATATATTCACAGTAAAAAAAAAAAAAAAAAAAAAAAGAAAGCTAGTATTTATTTATGTTAACATTAAGAGGGGCCAATTTGTAACACCATCGTCCCTCAGAAGTAATAGGAAACAACTTCAAATAGCACATCAAACGTTAATTTGCCCTTTGTTATATTTACAAGATTTGTAATGTAGTATTTTTACAGATAACAATAGTGATGTGGTTTGGATGTGTGTCCCCACCCAGATCGCACATTGAATTGTAATTCCCAATGTTGGAAGTGGGGCCCAGTGGGAGGTGATTGGATCGTGGAGTGAATTTCTCAAAAAATGGTTTAGTACCATCCCGTGATAGTGATAGTGAGTTCTCACAAGATCTGGTTATTTAAAAGTAGGTGGCACCTTCCCCCCCATCTCTCGTGTTCATGTAAGATGCTTACTTCCCCTTTGCCTTCTGCCAGGATTGGAAGCTTCCTGAAGCCTCCCCAAAAGCAGAAGCTGCTATGCTTCCCACACAGCCTGCAGGGCCATGGGCCAATGTAACCTCTTTTCTTTAGAAATTATCCAGTCTCGGGTACTTCTTCATACCAATGCGAGAATAGTCTCACACAAATAGATTCTCCTGTTTAAACCTAAAGAAATTTTTATCACAAAAAGTACTTCTTTATAAAGAAAACTAATAAAATTATTTACTTAACTGACATTTTAACATAGAATACTCTCATAATCATAAATAATGCCATATTGGTAATTTGAATGGTAAAGAAATAGTTTTCAAAACTGCATATGAACTTTAATATTTTTCTGTTTTCCTAAATTAATCTTTATGTTTTTATTTAACACATAAGACAGAGATACACTTTTGCAAGTTTATGTGTATTTCAATAAAATCTGACACCTACATATTCTTAATACCAAAACAATGCTTTATTCTGTAGGATCAGCTATGGAAAAGATAAAAGAAAATAACAGGTTTTGGATGACCACAGTCTTGAGCACTTATAAAGGAAGAATTAGGGCAACTCAAAGAAATTGCTAGTATGTAAGAAACGCTTTATTGGCGGTTGTCAAGAGCAAGCAAAATTTTCCCTCCTTATCTCTGTGAGATTCTTTTCACTAGCAGCAGTTTTCAAGGCCAAGCGCTAGAGTTCTATTTTTACTGAAAGAAACAAGTAGAACGAAGAAAGTAGGAACTTCAAATATACAAGATAAAAAGAATATAAGATGACTGAAATAATGGAAACCAAAATATTTTACCCCAAAATACCCTTCTTTGATATATTTTAAGATGGATGTTCAGAGGGCCTGCGACCATGGGCAGCCCTGCAAAGGTCTTCTGTCGGGGAGACTTGCACCTGCAGGGAAAATCCACATCCACGCAGCCTGGCTTTCTCTGAGACCCTCCCTTGTCCAGATCTAGAAAAGATTGGCAGAGAGTGACGCCTTTAAAGGTCCAAAGGAGACATTTCCCATCTATTCCCCCTGAGCCCTGCTGCCTGGGAGGTTTCATCTACGTAATGAGACCACCTTTGCAGGCCAGGCCAGGCCTCCTCTTCTCTGCCTCCCATACCCTGTCCTGTCTAAAGCTGATTTACTACCATAACCTGTTTTCCCAAGGTCCAAGCTTATATACTTTCTGTAACCTCCAGATGGTATAAAAGCATCAACTATCTGGACATTTTTTGGTGCTCTTGTATTTTGTATGCCTCCTGCGTGTGTTAATAAATTTGTATGCCTTTTCTCCTATTACATTGTCTTTTGTCAATTGATTTTCATTAAATCTTCAGAAGGCAAAAGAGAAGTTTTCCCTTGGCCCCCACAATAACAAACGAAGTTTGAAGGTTAATGTTTTGTCCAAAAAAATTCCAGTTTTCTCAAGTCCATATATGTTTTTTCAAGGCAAACCACCAATTCTGAAGCTTGATTATTATTATTGATACATTATGTATTATATTTACATTAACTGATAGGTTGGTTAGTGGGAATTTGTAGGAACAAAGCATTTTTTTAAAAAAATGAGTAGGACATATAATTTTTTAAGGTCATTCTACTAGTATGACTCATACTAGTACAAAATTCTTTCACCTTTCTGAAATGCTATAGATAAAAGATACATTTCTAAATCACAAGCCCTTCCCAGATTCAAGTACCTGAACATGATGATTTGTTCTAAGAGGGCTCACCTTATTCAAATGTACCCTCACCGAGTACCTCTGAAATTATGCTGACTTACAACCAAGGTTAGAAAATTTAAACAATATACCCTGTGTGATGTCAAATACATGACTTGGATTAAAAGTAGATTCTAGAAAGTATTTTTATACTTCATTCCTTCATGCTGTTAATTATATACCTCACAAAAGTATATAGCTAAGATTATATTTTATCTGTAGTTAGATTAAATACAGTGATTATTCTAATGAGTAACTACTGATAAATCTGAATTTCTTATAGCTGCAACTGTAAACACACTCTATAGCCTCCAATTCTTACAGTTCCTTGTGTTAAAAGTTAAAGGGGAAACAATTCAATACTTTCATACTTATTTTTAAAGGGATAATAATAATTTCCCAAAGTTTTTAAAAACATGAAATTGTAACAATTTTAACCTATAAACTCAGTATCTACTGATTCTATAATAGAATTATTTGAATGTGACAATAAATAAATCTAATTAGCTTATAGGAAATGGGGATTTACTGGTAAAATAATAACTTTCAGAAATAACAAAGTATATGAAGAGTGTCCAGTGTTTTGTACCAGTCTCTAGTGTATTTTAAAACCATAAAACCTAGCTAGGTGCAGTGGCTTACATCTGTAATCCCAGCACTTTGGAAGGCCAAGGCAGGTGGATCATGAGGTCAGGAGTTCAATAACAGTCTGGCCAACATGGTGAAACCCTGTCTCTACTAAAAGTACAAAAATTAGCTGGGCATGGTGGCACGCACCTGTAATCCCAGCTACTCAGGAGGCTAAGGCACAGAATTGCTTGAACCCAGGAGGCAGAGGTTGCAGTGAGCCAAGATCGAGCCACTGCACTCCAGTCTGGGCATCAGAGCAAAACTCTGTCTCAAAAAAAAATCCATAAAATCTAATAACATTCATGAACTATGGGTACTGATATTTCTGCTGTATACAGAAAGTTCTCAAAAGAAACTGACAAGAATGAAGCTGGAGCTCCGCATTCCAGTTGTTCTTGATGTCTTCACAGAGATGGCTACACTTCTTACAATTATTACTAGACTTGTTAATAAATGGGTTGATCTGTGGCCTTGACAAGAAAATGGTGAGTAAGAAACCAAATTAATAAAGTGATGTAAAGTGGAAAGATCGTCGATTGCACCAAACCCTAATGGGGAATGCATTTATTTTATTTAGAGAACGAAAGGTAAGAGGAGAAAAGATATATGCAGTTGGACTGTTGAGCAGCTATTTTTGGGGGATTGAGGAGAAACAGGTGTGTTCCAGGATGTTGGATAAAATATTGGAAAGTGCAAATGGAATAAGAAGAAGCTATACAACCTCATTAATTATAGCATAAAACCAAAGTAAAAATATGAGAGACAATTATTCACCTGTCAGATTAACAAATACAGAAAAGTTTGTTAGTACTTTGCCTTCAAGCAAATGGAGAACAGCACTTTGTTACCTTATTGATAGGTATATAAGTTAGTACAACCTCTAAAGAGGGCAATCTGGCAATATCTATAAAAGTTGGAATGTACATGAATTTGGCTTAGTAATTCCACAGCTTGAAACGTATTTTCTCCTGTGTTAATATATCTACATGAAAATGACTATGCCTGTGTCACCACTCCTTATAATGTACCTTTATTTGTTGTAGATTAATAGCAACTTACAGACCAATCAGAATTAAAGTAGTTCTATCAGTCTTGCCGAATACATGTGATGCAATACTTGTGTAACATTAGAAACATGGCATTTTTTCCCAAGATACATTGTCAGTGGGGAAAAATGTACAGAACACTAATGCAAAATAAGCTGCAATTCAGGTGTAAAGAAATTAGGATGTCTAAATGTAGCTCTCCATCCAGGTGTGAGATAGCCATGGGAGGATAAAAAAGAACTGGAAAGACTTTTTGTCCCTGGAGGAAAAAAATTGAAGAATGGAGGATTAGGGATAAAACCTCATTTTCTCTTGTAAAACCCTTGAATTGTTTTTGTCATGTGAACATACAGTCTATTTAAATAAAATGAAAGAAGGAAGTGAAGAAATGAACAAGGCAAAGTCTGAATAGATTATTGGCCATCTAAGGGATCCTCCCACCTCAGCCTTCCAAGAAGATGGGACAACAGGTGCACAACACCGCACCTGGCTAAGTTTTAAATGTTTTGGTTGAAAACGGGGATCTCGCTTGCATTGTCCAGACGGGTCAAACTCTCAGCCTCAAGCAATCCTCCCTCTTCGGCGCTGGGAATACAGGTGTGTGCCACTATACCGGCTCGGTCACCTTTGAAGTGTGGCATGTCCCAATGAGGATGAGCAGCCTGGCTTGACTGCGGATGCTGCAGTCATTTTGGCCTTGTAGACGTGGTCAAAGCTTAATGATTTACTTCCTACATAGGTGCTATTTGGTGTGGAAAGAGTCAGCACAAGGCTGAATTACTTTTCTTAGTGTATTTTGGCTAACTTTCGTTCACTTTCCAAAAGGTCAAGAGTGATGGAAGACCCAGGTCAAGTCCTCTTCCTATAAAAGGACCTTCCAAATTTCTTAGAAATCATAACTGCTGCCCATTAAATGGCAATAAACACTACTCCTATTACCTATGTGGGTATTTCGTCTTTAATATCATTCTTGGATTTGAACCTAGAATTGTTTTTATTTGACTTATTTTTAAGACATTTTTAGTGCCTAGGTAGGAAATATTCTCTTATTCGAGTTTCAGAAATCATATTTTATGTTGTGAATATGCTTAAAACAAAACGCATCCTTAGCCGCACTAAATTATTTCAAAATTCAGTAAGACAGCTTAAATTTAATGTGTATTAAAATGTATGTGTGACTAAGAATGTGTTGTTTAAAATACACTTGCAACATAAAACCTGATCTCTCCATATCACGTACTATGACTTAAAATAGAGACATATAGTTTAAAAATAGAAATGTACTGCTTAAAGCATTTTCTGAAAATACTGAGACTTTTATTTAACACCATCATGCCAAAAAGTAAAACCAACAAAAATGTTTAAGCTGTTTACCTTTACTTGTCCACTTATCATTAGTTCTCTGTGGAAATATTTCCTAACATAATGCATTTTGAGTCTATTTTAGCAAATCTATTGAGGTGTTTATATTTTAAATTAGAGTTTGTCACTTCTCTTTAACATTTTCTTGAGCAAATAATTCTAAAATGTGTAAACAAAATCAGGTAGATAGGTAGATAGAAAGACAGAAAAATATGTACCTGCAGCTCTCAGATTAAAATCATTACATCTGACTGAAGTGCCGTATAAAAGCAAACGTGTCATTTCATAAGAAAACAATTTTTCCTCTTTGCCAAGGCAATTTCATTTTTTTATTATAAAGTGTTTAGTCGGAAATTAGTTCATGATATGTGTTTTTCAAAAGTCCTAGAGAGGAAATTTATTAAACATACTTTGTTTTTATATCATCTTAGAAATCACTTTAAACCCTCATATTTTAAATCTTCATAGACTATAAGTTAGTGTGAATGAATAAAGTGCAAACTGTATCATGTAATATGGCAATTTTTGCACAGAGCTCTTGTGTTGCCTTTCTGCAAGTGAGCAGGGCTCCAAGCATAACTGATTTGATGTAATTTTGGTTGTTTCAGTCACAAAGCTCTCTTTATGAATTGGGCTCTACGGAAATCTTACTTAGGAAATGGGAAGTTAAGTAGATGAATTCAAACCACCTTCCACCTTGGCTCATGGAGACTTTCTTTGGTCAGTTTCACGTGCCTCTGGGAGGCATCCTGAGCTGCCAGTCGTGCAATAAAACCTAGCTATAAATTGCTTGAAATTGACTGCCTTTGAGTCTTCAAGGACTAGATGAATAGGAAAGATTACGGTTTATAACTAGATTATAAGATTCCTATGGGAAATTGAAGATGTAGAAATAACAACCAATAGATGTGGTTTTTTACAACGACTTCTGTAGCTTTCCAAAAATGGCTAAGATACAAAAACTAAACCTAAAATAACCAAGCTGTGTCCCTGAAATTGCACTCCATGGCAGGTTTTGAATATTGCATTCTTAAATATGATTGATTTTGAAAATATTAGCATCACAAAATTTATAACACTTATTTTATTAATTTAGTATTGTTCTGCTGCTGATTTACTTTTAAAAAATAACAAATTGTCTCATTGTTTTTACAAGGGTCTTACTAAGATATGCTGAGGTCTATGATACTTTTAATAAGAAATCCTATGAAAATTTTTTATAAGTGTTTCAATATGAAAATTAAAAATACACAATATACAAAGTGGCAGTTTAAGAAGAGATTAATCATGTAAATACTCTTTACATATAAGAAAATATTTCTACGTCCTCAGTATCTAAGACATACCATGCAACCAAAAATATTAATTGAATACATATATATGTATATATATATATTTTTTTTTTTTTGAGATGGAGTCTCGCTCTGTCACCCAGGCTGGAGTGCAGTGGCGTGATCTTGGCTGACTGCAAGCTCCACCTCCCGGGTTCACAGCATTCTGCCTCAGCCTCCCGAGTAGCTGGGACTACAGGCGCCCGCCACCACGCCCGGCTAATTTTTTTGTATTTTTAGTAGAGACGAGGTTTCACCGTGTTAGCCAGGATGGTCTCAATCTCCTGACCTCGTGATCCGCCCTCCTCAGCCTCCCAAAGTGCTGGGATTATAGGCGTGAGCCACCGCACCCAGCCAATTGAATAAATATTTTAAAATTAGGGGAATTATGCAACTTTATAAGAATGTGAAATCTGGGATATTCGACTGTAAAAACTGGCCTATAATATGAGGAAAATACAAATAAATGAAAAGGATATGCTAAATATAGCTGATGTAATATCTAAAATGTATTAGTTAAGAAAAAAATCCAGAGACTAAAGGATCACGCATTTCCAGTTGTGTGACATGAAGACAGGTGCTATGAACTAAGAAAATCCAAAATAGCAAAAAATGCTGGGCTGAAAAGTGGTAGTCATTTTTCAAATGGTTTCGGTGAGGCTACAAGGCCTGGCACAGCTTTCATCTCCCAGCATCCTGTTCTATACACAATTTGGTGTTTAATGTCTAATACCTAAGAAATGAATTTGGTTGGCCCTTTTTAACTCATTTAATAAAATGATGTGACAGTCTGCTTATTCGTTCAATAAATATTTATTGAGAACCTACTAGGCTCTAAATACTGTTACAACATTAAATCATTAAATAAGGTGTTTCTGCAGAAAAACGTAACATTTGTCCAAAGCAGAAACAGCTGTAGGAACGCTGAAACAGTGGCGAGATGCTGGAAGAGTAAAGCTGCCTTCAAAGGGGAACTGACTTTCTTTCTCTTTTCCCCAAGTGGATTCCAGGGGCATCTCTTCCCATAAATATTTACTACCCTAACCAGTTGTGAATCCGGGATCATAAATTAGAAAATTGTGATAAATAACTGCTACTTTTTAAAAAAGAGTGTATTTCTTCAGAAATGTCTAGATATCGTGGAATTATTCAGATGTCTTTATACAGCCTCGTACCACTGAACTTTAATCTCTTTAAAGAATCGAGCTTTGAGAAGGAGAAGGAGAGCTGAAGCACACCTTGGAATAAAAACGATTTCTGACATGCATGGTTTCCCCACATCCCTGCTATGAAATGTTCTCAATAACTATCTTTATACAAGCCAGTGGCTCCACAAGTACGACATGGACGATGTTTAAAGGGTAAAATTCTCCCAGCTGACTGTGGCCTCCTCACTGACGTTTGGCAGTAATGTCAGCTGCAAGTAATCTGATTTTCCCCTTCAGTGTACCAGGGCACATTCTTTATCTCCAAGAATTCAGTCAAGCAACAAGCTTCAGCTTGTTGAGAGAAGAAAAAAAAAAAAAAAAGTTAGGTTTTCTTTTTTAAAAAATCATGAAAAATGTTTCCAGACTTGCAATTTGGGAAAAAAATATTTAATCCTTGTTGTAGTTATGAATATAGGAGGACAAACCATTCAGAAACTTGTACTCCTATTCCAGTTCTAGGTCTCATTTTTGGACAATCCAAATTCATTTCCACAATGTCTTGAATTGTGGTTTCCATAAGGTCATTCACATTACTGATAACATGCCATTCATAAGGTTTTCCAATTGCTCACTGATGAAATTCAATTTCCAAGAACAATGCAGGATTTTCAGATTTAAAAATGACAATTTTTAAATCCTAGCGAATGCTTTCATTGAATGTATCAATTTTACATTCTGAAATATAGAATATACAGGAGTAAAATATTTTTCTCAAAATATTTCATATTAAAATGGAGGGCAATCTTACAAAATGTAACTCAAAGCCAGAATTCTATAAGTAAATGACAATAAGAATTGACAAAATAGAAAATTCCAATTGTCGTAAAGTTAGAAAGGATACTCAAGTATAGTCATTATTATTATCTTCACTTGTTTGATTAGCCAACATTAAATAGAAATATATCATCTACTTTTATTGAAAAGGCATTGTTTTTTCTGAGGCGTGTACATTGTACCAGCTATTTTGCAATGTAATTAGGCAATGTCTATTATAGTTTACAGAACATACATCTTTTTGATGGAGTCTAGCTCTGTTGCCCAGCTGCAGTACAATCGTTCGATCTTGGCTCACTGCAACCTCCGCCTCCCAGGTTCAAGCACTTCTCCTGCCTCAGCCTCCTGAGTAGCTGGGATTACAGGCGCCCATCACTATGCCCGGCTAATTTTTGTATTTTTAATAGAGACGGGATTTCACCGTGTTAGGCTGGTCTCGAACTCCTGACCTCAGGTGATCCACCAGCCTCAGCCTCCGAAAGTCCTGGGGTTGCAGGTGTGAGCCACCGCGCCCAGCCAGGACATACATCATTGACTTAACATCTTCACTTCTTGGGATGAATGACATAGAAATTAAGTCTTATGTTTTAAAGATTTTTATACAATAGTGTTTAATGCAGCATTATTTATAGTGTTAAAACAATCAGAAACAATGGAAACCCCCTTTAGTGGGGAAATAGTTGAGATTTATACACATCATGAAATATTATATACACAGTCACTAAAAAAGAATGTTAGAATTTCACTCGCTGACAAAGAAGCCTCCCTGATGCACTGGCAAGTGAGAAGAGCAAAAGCCGAGGAGTCAGCATAAAACGTATGATCCCTTCTAATGAAAGGTCAGCATAAAATGTATGAACCCTTCTAAAAGGCAAACGGCAACAGGAAATGTGTATGTGTGTCTCAATTTTGTATATAACTGTACTGGAATGGAGAAAGCTGTAGTGAATCATACTAAGTTGGTAATCCTGGCTACCTGGTAAATTCAGTGCCTGAAGGGAGAAAGTTAAAAGACAGTAAATGTAAAGAACATATATATATATATATGTATATATATATGTATGTGTATATATATATATACATACATATATATATATATTCTTGAAGAGTCCCAAAGAGAATACAAATCCTAACCATTCCAAGTTTCTTCTTTATTCAGTTTTGCCTTTCAGCGAGCTATTTATTTATTTGTTTAAAATAAAGCTGCTTGCAGGAGGGACTTGCTGAAAACTCTCTGAGGGCGTTGTGGTATGTAGAGCTGGTTCTGTACCTGATCTGACTGTATGAGAGTCACGCAGCCCCAGGGTCCCAGAGTCAATAGAAAGAACCTAGCTTTAGATTAAGATTGCTCTAAATATGTGATCTGGTTCTACCCCTTCCTGGATGTGTGAATTTGAACAAGGAAAAAAAGAATGAAGCTGTTTACAATGATAAATGTACATGGAGCAAATTATGTATATGTTATTCATCTAAAAGTTATTTTTGTGAATATTTTTTCAGAAATCAAATTAAAAAACAGATTCATAGAAAAGAATGACCATCAAAAGTGTTATCATTGACTATAGGTAATTTTTATCTTTTCTTACCAAAAAAATTAATAATGTTTTTTCACAATTATACTTGTATAATTACACATTTACATTGTTTCCAGTTTTTAACACTATGAATAACACTGCATTAAACATTTTTGTACATAAATTATCATGTCTTATGTTTAAGAGATGAGATGAATTAAAATTGTTTTATAAATAATAGAAAAATAAGTTTGAACCCCATTGTTTTAACTTCAGTGATTTGAAGATATCATAAAATTCCCAAAGTAAATTTAATTTTAATATATATAATGAAATTTGAATGTGTATGCTATTTTTAATGTACTAGAGGTATTAAAATATTAAGCTACAGTAAGGCAGATGTTTGATTCACTACCTTAAATTTCTAGTCACATAAGATCCTTCTGAAAAACACTGAGTCTCTGCGAGATGGATGAAAGTGTAGAGCCACTAAGGGCTAAATCATGTGTACGTTTCTAAAGTTGCAGGTATGTTACGAGAGTTTATTCATCCACTTTTTGTTTTAATATTCAAGACTTTGTTCAGATATAACAAATAGGATATGTGTATCTGTGAGGAGAACAGGTATCCATGCATCTTCGTGGATGAAATAAGAATCTCTTTTTTTGTATTAATTTGTCTACTATCTTGATGAACATATATATATGAAGGAATGATCTTTTTCTTGAGACGGAGTCTGGCTCTGTCACCCAGGCTGGAGTACAGTGGCGACATCTCTGCTCGCTGCAACCTCCATCTCCCAGGTTCAAGCAATTCTCCTGCCTCAGCCTCCCGAGTAGCTGGAAGTACAGGAGCACGCCACCACGCGCAGCTAATTTTTGTATTTTTATGAAAGATTGGGTTTCACCATATTGCCCAGGATGGTTTCGAACTCCTGACCCCTTGATCCACCTGCCTCTGCCTCCCAAAGTGCTGGGATTACAGGCATGAGCTACGGTGCCCGGCCACGGAATTACCTTTTTAAATTACATCCAACAAAATAGGAGTGCCACCTGATTTTTATGAAACCATCATCGAACAGGAAGACTCTCCCTTTTAGTATAAATGTTGTGTTGTGCATTCTGGAATTAGGATGCAAGCATTTTCCTTGGACAGCACGAGAACTTCTCTGGACAGTTCAATGTCTGGGCCACAACTACCAGGCATGACAACTTCTGAAACAGCCAGAAAATGCCTGTCAAAAGGAGAGCCTGACGGAGTTGAGAAAAGTGACTGCCTTTCTCATCTACGCTCATTTATTTTGTTTGCTGTCCCACATCATACTTCACTGAAAGGCAAAACTGAATAAAGAAGTAATGTGGAATGGTTGGGAATTTTATTGCCTTTTACTCTTCAGGAATATTTTTTCTGAATACATGGAGTTGAAGGGAGTGTTGGATGGTGAGGGGTTTGGAAAACGGGAATGACAAAGACTGTTCTACAGTTGTATAAAGAAGAAGAGAACGTAGAGTAGAGAATTTCATGATACAAATAATTGAGCAAGCTACAAATTAGCACATTTGTAAACAGACTTAAAAATTTAGAGAGACTTAGAAAAATCAGTCTCACATCTAGACAGTATTCCTTCTTCCTGTATTTTGTGTGTCTGCTTTTGAGTGATTTTTTTTTTAATCTAGGGGCTGAGGTTGTTGAGTTTCTAATAGAGACCGTGTTTGCTTGGCTCCTTCATAATCTATGGAAAACGTGGGCTGTTGTAAACTTTAATTCCACCCAACAGGGCCCCAAGTCTCCAGTCAGCCCTTAAAATATTGACCAGGAATAAAATACAAATAAAAAGATCAATTGTTTTGGCTGTGTTAACAAAGCCATTTATTCTCAAAAAAGAAAGTAAAATGTTGTTTTTCTGTGCTCCAGCCATGCTGTGTGATTGGTTTTTATCTCACTATCACACGCACTGCACGAGGAGCAAATTGGTACCCACATGTTTAAAGAAATTCTGTTTAGCTACTAAAACAGTTTACCTTGAAAACTAGTACAATAAATCTGTGTGAAAAGATATCTGTCATGGCATCAGAATGTTCCCTTCCCGCTACTTTCCCCAAATGTTGCATTGCTAGTAGGGCTGAGGGTGCAGACTCCCCTCTCCACTCCCCAATCCATACCCCACACACACACATCATCACTCTCTAGTGGGAATAGTTCATGGCTAGTAGCACTTTCTTCCAGATGGAGCAGACAAAGCTGTTTACAATTAGTGTAATTACCCCCAGAAATTTAGACAGACTTAGAAGGAGTCTCTGTAGAGTTATAAGAGAAAACCAAACTATTTTTTCTATTCTTACGCTCAACCTGCAACACTGAACACTTCATGTCTGGTCACCAAAAGGAATGTATGAATTTTTCCCCATTAACAACCAATCAGTTAATTCTCCAGCAGACATCGGCAGGGTGTCCTACAATGTAACTCAATGCTGACACTATTTACCTGAAAGTAGCCTCAGATCCCACAGGTGGAGGGCTCAGTCCCCAAGACTGTCTCCCACTTCAAATGACAGTTGTAAGCGCCTGGTTGTGATCTGTGCTTCTGACTGAGTGGCTGTAAATTGGGGTCTCCACAATCCCCTCTTTGGTTCGATTAATTTGCTAGGACAGCTCACAGAATTCGGGGAAACACATTACTGATGTTTACCAGTTTATTGCAAAGGATATTACAAAGTCTGCAGAACAGTGTGATGGGAAAATGCATAGGCAAGGTACTCGGGAGGAGGGGTGGAGCTTCTGTGTTCTCTCTGAGTACAGCGCCCTTCAGACGCTTCCCTGCGTGCAGCTGTTCAGAAGCTCTCTGAACTCAGTCCTCTGGGGTTTTATGGAGACTTCATTACATAGGCATGATTGATTGTATCATTGCCCACTGGTGACCAAGTCAACTTTCAGCCCTCTTTCTCACCTGGAGATTGGGGGCGGGGCTGAAAATCCCGACCACTAATCAGTCCTTGGTCTTTCTGGTGACTGTGCCCCATCTTGATGTTAGTTAGGGATCCTTAACCACCAGTCATCTCGTTAGCATACAAAGGACACTGTTGTGTCTCTGGAGATTCCAAGGGTTTTAAGAGCCATGTGCCAGGAACCAGGGGCAGAGACCAGATATATACTTATTATCACGATAACCACAGTCTCATCCTTCAATTAATGACATCAGGTTATGCTTTCTCTAGTATAGGACTAAGACATGTTAACAAGGCGAATGAATGGACTCTTCTTACATGAGATTAAACTGTTTTGTCTTCGAGAAAAATATATTCGACATTTGCTGGTTGCATTGACAGCATCTTTAGACATTCCTGTCTAGGTGGTACTAACAGTGACCCCCCTCAGTGCACGGCAAAAAGTGTCTATTTGTCACCTTCATCACTAATCGTTGGCCTAACTGTACAGCACGCGTGACAGACATGCTCCACAGCCACTGAGCCGATAGCCCCAGCGGAAGCCTGCGGAGTGGGCAGGCTTGCCTCATCTGCAGCAAAGGGTGGCAGAGGGCAGGAGGCTGGCATTCCACCCTGGGGGGTCCTGACTCGTGACACGCAATAATGACGTGACCAGCCATTTGTCACTAATACTATTTAAAGTGCTAAAATTTGCAAACACTTTATTTTTTAATTATTAATTACAGACATGCAAAGGTATGAAAATGACTATGAAGTAATTCACAGTCACTAGCATTACAACATTTTGGGTGGTGGGGGGAGGGTAGAGGAAGAGGAAAGGGAAGAGTCTGAGGAAGCAGCGAGAGGATCATGCCCAAACCTAGGAAATTCGGAAGAGTTTCGCCCCTGCGCTAAGGCCATCTTTTGTGTATGTTGAGGTTATGATGAGGTTAAGAAAACAGGTGTGAGGATTGCTGATGCAGAGGAAAATGGACAACAGAGCTTTGAAAACGGAATTCTATGCAAAGTCGAAGCTGGGTTCTTTCCTTTGTTATATGTTCTGTGCAAAAAACAAATCCCCTAAGAGGGCAGGGAAGGGCAGTGAGGATCGTCTCTGCGCTTGGGAACTATCGATGTACCTCAGAGACGTGGGAGGCCATAGCAGTGTTGAGGGCTTGGCTCCCTGCCTGTCCTGCTGATCAATCCAACCAGGAACGCAAACAGAGCAGAGACCTTCGTTTATGTGAATAAAATTCGCATAAAAGTCCAGGAATGAAATTCTCAGCAGAGGGGCCGACATACGAAAAAGCACAAAAGTGGAATTCAACATCATATATTTTGAGAACTCCAAGCAGTGGATATTTCAGTTCTGAGAGAATGAATGCCACATGTAAGTTTTATATGGAGAAAGGAAGTAAGGGTGCATTACAAGATGCATAAGACTAGGCAGGTGTGAGGCATTGCTACTCCCACTGTCTCTAAGAGCTGCTGTGAAGGCCGCAGGAAAGAACGCATGTAGAGTTACTTTGTAAACTTAAAACGCAGCTTACAAATAATAATCAACAGAAGATATTTTGCACAAGGTACATTGTTTCAAACTAGAGAAGAATATAAAAATATAATCATGCGGGCCAGGCGTGGTGGCTGACACCTGTAATCCCAGCACTTTGGGAGGCCGAGGTGGGTGGATCATGTGGTCAGGAGTTAGAGACCAACCTGACCAACATGGTGGAACCCTGTCTTTACTAAAAATACAAAAATTAGCTGGAGGTGGTGGTGCGCACCTGTAATACCAGCTACTCAGGAGGCTAAGTCAGGATAATAGCTTGAACTCAGGAGGTGGAGGTTGCAGTGAGCTGAGGTCACACCACTGCACTCCAGCCTGGGTGACAGAGCAAGACTCCATCTCAAAAAAAAAAATATATATATATATATATATATGTGTGTGTGTGTGTGTTTAAAACCATGTGACACTTTTTTTAATCTATATTATTGGAACTCTTTCTTTTAAATGGAGAATTATAAATGGGTTTCTTTATTACTTAGGGTATAATACATTTTAATATCTATTAAAAAGATTGTCTATTTGTTCGTTGGACATGGCCAATTAGACCATTGGTTTCCAGCTTGGCTATACAAAGAATTATCTGGGACACTTTTGAAAATACAGATTTCATCCCAAACCCAGGCTAGCGAATGAGAATATCTGTGTTTAGAACCTTCATTCTCTGAGATTTTTGCAAAGTGCTCAGCTGGGCTAGAGGTAGTCCTCTCTGCCGTGGCCTATGATCTGCACTGGGTCACCACTGAATCCACAAAGCCATAGCCAGGGTATATTAGACAGCCATTTGGAACCTGCCTGCTTTTTTTCTAAAACATGCCTTTTGATATCCTAAGATATCTTCCTAGTTCTTGCCGTCATCACATCACATCTCACTACTTCTGAAATATTGCCATTATCCCTGATTCGATTTTTTAAATTCAGATTATTTTTTCCTAGATATTCAAGGTACTAAGCTCTTTTCATAATTGTAACACATATTAAAAGACCTGAGTCATATAAGCAAGGTCATAAGGCAGTAACAGAGTAGAAAATAATGATGATGACAATTGGAAAAAAGGAAGTAAAGTTAATATTATTTGAAGACAATATTGTTGTTTACTTTGAAAAACCAAGAGAATTAATGGAAACTTGTGCATACCGGGGAGGATATATTTTCTGTATTGTCATTGTAGCCACCAAATTGGGTTCTGGCATGATTTTATTTTTTAATTTTATTTATTACTGTTATTTTTTGAGACGGAGTCACGCTCTGTCGCCCAGGCTGGAGTGCAGTGGCGCGATCTCCACTCACTGCAAGCTCAGACTCCCAGGTTCACGCCATTCTCCTGCATCAGCCTCCCGAGCAGATGGGACTACAGGCACCCGCCACCACGCCTGGCTAATTTTTTGTATTTTTGGTAGAGACGGAGTTTCACCGTGTCAGCCAGGTCTTGATCTCCTGACCTCGTGATCTGCCCGCCTCGGCCTCCCAAAGTGCTGGGACTACAGGCGTGAGCCACCGTGCCAGGCCAAGCACTATTTTATTTTTGAAACATAGGCATGGGATGTTCTAAAATAAGGGAAACATTAAATACAAATGAATCTCATCATTAATTTGGAGCTATGCTAAGGAATTTACACTTGAGGGAATCAAGCCTCAGAGAGGTTAAGCAATTTGCCAAACATCAAAAAGCCAGTGAGCGGCTGAGCCATGATTTGAACCCAAGTCTGACTGACCTCAAGCTCATTCTGAAAGCACAAAGCTGGGGCTTGGTGGAAAATAACTTTCTTCACTTTCCAACTGCTTTATTATTTTTAATATATTTTTTAAAAAATGTGTGCTGTTCAATCCAATAGAATGGCTATTATAAGTTCTAATAAAAATTAATAAAAAACATTTTATAAGACTCAGCAAATTCTTATAATGCAGCTGAAACCCTATTTCTGTCCAAACTTGTTTATAATTTGTTTTTGTTTTTTTTTTTGAGACGGTGTTTCACTCTTGTTGCTCAGGCTGGAGTGCAGTGGCACAATCTCAGCTCACTGCAACTTCCACCTCCCATGTTCAAGCCATTCTCCTGCCTCAGCCTCGGGAGTAGCTGGGATTACAGGTGCCCGC
The DNA here is from genome assembly GCF_029289425.2 of Pan paniscus. NCBI lineage: Eukaryota > Metazoa > Chordata > Mammalia > Primates > Hominidae > Pan > Pan paniscus. The sequence continues at coordinate 186,395,351 of NC_073252.2, read as the reverse complement.
CACCACTGGCTAATTTTTGTATTTTCAGTAGAGATGGGTTTTTCCATGTTGGCCAGGCTGGTCTTGAACTCCTGACCTCAGGTGATCCGACTTCCTCGGCCTCCCAAAGTGATGGGATTACAGGTGTGAGCCACTGCACCTGGCCCTTATGATTTTTAATAATGGACTAATATATTATTATTATTATTATTATTATTAGAGACAGGGTCTCACTCTGTAACCCAGGATGGAGTGCAGTGGAGCTATCTCATCTGACTGCAGCCTCGACTTCCTGGGTTCAAGCCATCTCCAGCCTCAACTTCCAGAGTAGCTGGACTACAGGTGCCCACCACCACACCAGGCTAATTTTTGTATTTTTTGTAGGGATGGTGTTTCTCCATGTTGACCAGGCTAGTCTTCAACTCCTGGGCTCAAGCAATCTGCCTACCTCAGCTTCCCAAAGTGCTGGCGTTACAGGTGTGAGCCACCACATCCAGCCTACTATATTGTTTTTAATCTTATTAAAACTTTGACCCACAATATGCCTCATAGTGAATTCAGGAAATAAAAATAATAACACTTGGACCTAGGAAATAACCCTTCCTACTGTTACTTTCCTTTGCATCATGATGAGATACTTTTTTTTGCTCTTAACGTAATGAATTTTAAACATGCCTATGCATTCTTGCAGTGATTTCTAATAATGCTTGCTGCATCGGTTATTTACTGCTGTGTAACAAACTGCACCAAAACCACCATGTTTTATTTCTGCTAACTCTGTAGGTAAGCAGGGCATTTGTTCTGCTCACCTTCCCTGGGCTGACTGCAGTGGCACAGGCTGCAGGCAGCATGGCTGGAAGTGAAGGTCTGAGTGGGCGGCTCTCATATCTCTGAGCCTAAGTTTCAAGGCTGAAATGACTGAGACAGCTAGGTGTCTCTCTCCATGTGGTCTTCATTCTAGGCTTCTTCACACAGTGTCAGAAACATTCCAAGAAAATAATATTGGAAGCCACAGGCAACCTGAGTCCAGGGCTTAGAAGGCATGCAATATTACAGATTATTTGATTACAGGAAATCACAAGCTCCATCCAAGTTAAGAGATAGGGAAGTATTTTTCACCTCTTAATAGGAGCTGAAATGGAGTTACAGTCACAGTTAAGGAACCACACTTGAAATAGATTATTCACATACTGCAGTGGTGAGACCCATAATAATATGAGAGACAGAGTCATCACACTTGAAATAGTCAGATTATCCACATAGTGCAGGGGTGAGACCCATAATAACATGAGAGACAGAGTCATCACACTTGAAGTAGTCAAATTATCCACATACCGTAGTGGTGAGACCCATAATAACATGAGAGGCAGAGTCATCACACTTGAAATAGATTATCCACATACTGCAGGGGTGAGACCCATAATAACATGAGAGGCAGAGTCATCACACCTGAAATAGATTATCCACATACTGCAGGGGTGAGACCCATAATAACATGAGAGGCAGAGTCGTCACACTTGAAATAGATTATCCACATACTGCAGGGGTGAGACCCGTAATAACATGAGAGGCAGAGTCATCACACTTGAAATAGTCAAATTATCCACATACTGCAGGGGTGACACCCATAATAACATGAGAGGCAGAGTCATGCAGAAAAAAGAGCATAAAACGTGGAGGGCAAACACATGGCATCAAGCCCCAATTTCCCCACTAGATACGCATTTGTAAGCAGTGACTTCAACTGTGTGTGGCTTAAACCTTATTCAACTCAGCTGTACAATAAAGGGGCCATTCCTCCCTCACAGCATAGTCGTGATGATTAGGTTCCATTGCATGCCCAGAAAGAATTGTAGAGGATTAAGTACTGAGTTAATATGACATATTCTATAAATAACAAGGTGAGAATTGTTTATTTCCCTAGACGGCTTCTCAGGACATCTTGGGAAGAGCCCTGTTAAGGTTTGCATGAAACATTTTCATGAGCCACAGGAGGCGAGAGTGAGATTTTATGCAAATATTCAGATATTAAAAAGTGATTGCTAGATCCTGCATATTACTACTAATAAAGAACAAAGTGGTCAGGCAAAATGGTCCATGAAAACGTAGATTTGTGGTAATTCACATAAATTATGACGAGAGCTTTAGGTGCACGCAGGCTGTAAGGAGGGTGCTCCAAGCCGAATTTACCTCTTTTCCAAAGAACAAGGATTTAGCAGCAGATTGCTAGATTACGTCCAAACAAATCAGAGAAAAACTTGCCCAATTGCTTTGTGATTAAATTTCAAACAATTGATTCAGTTAAACAAGAGACTAGAACTTCAATTTCCCTTTTGAGTTAAGTTTATTGTTGCTTTTATTAGAAAACAAATGGTACAAACTTTCTGGACCATAGAAGATCAGCAGTATTTTTTCCTTCCCTGGCAGAACTGAGAATAAAGGTGCAGCTTGGAAAACAGCCCAACTTACTTAACCTTCAGAAGACCAGATGCACGCGTATAACATTAATGCTGCTGAAATTTGCAGTTGTCCCTGTTTCTGAGACAGGTCTCACTCACTGCTGACATTGAGTTACAGAGCAATGAGGCTTGCAAAGAAAGGCAAATACAAGTTTTATTGGTACAAAGACAGCGACATTGCAAACTAATGACTTCTGTCCCTTTACATTATGGCTGGCAGGGATTTGCTACAGGAAGGCAATCTCTTTCCGATAGCCCATCCAGATCCCCTCAACTGCCATAAGCGTCAGCACCCACGTGCCCCCTGCCTGGGCCGTCTCTCTGGGGACAATGTCCATGCCTCTGACTTTGGGCTACGTTTTCACTTGAAACATGACAAGGTTTACAGGGGATTGGTGACTTCTTATCTTTTTACTACATTTGTTTTTAGGGAAAATCTGTGAGCCTTTCTCAAAAACTAATGGAGGATGTAAATTTCTCACTGGTCTCAGACCACAGATTATAAATGGATTTATACTTAGTGCAGCTCTGTCCTCACCCAGCGCCCTCCCCGTTCCAGGCATTTCATTTGTCACACGGACCGTTCACCCACCGAAGCACCCTGATTTCCATTCTTTCACATTTTTACAGTCTTCCCCTAAATTCTTTAATTTCTATATAATTTATCTCCTTCATTGGGCGTTACCTCAGGTTGTAACTCAAATAGAAGATTAAACTATTTTAAAACAATGTTTGAGTGGCTAATGTCGATACATCTTGTTTGTTTGTTTGTTTGTTTTTTAATCAGGGTCCATTCTGCCACCCAGGCTGGAGTGCAGTAGCAGGATCCGGCTCACAGCAGGCTCAACCTCCTAGTCTCACGTGATTCTCCCGCCTCAGCCTCTGAGGTAGCTGGAACTACAGGCCTGTACCGCCATGCCCGATTAATTTTTAAAAAATTATTTTTAGAGATGGGGGTCTCACTAGGTTGCCCAGGCTGGTCTCGAGCTCCTGGGCTCTCTCCTTAGCCTCTAAAGTGCTGAGATTACAGGCGTGCGCCACTACACCCTGCCTGAGGTCAATTTTTTTTTTTTTTTTTTTTGAGATGGAGTCTCGCTCTGTCGCCCAGGCTGGAGTGCAGGGGCGCGATCTCGGCTCACTGCAAGCTCCGCCTCCCGGGTTCTCGCCATTCTCCTGCCTCAGTCTCCAGAGTAGCTGGGACTACAGGCGCCGGACACCACGCCCGGCTAATTTTTTGTATTTTTAATAGAGACGGGGTTTCACCGTGTTAGCCAGGCTGGTCTCGATCTGACCTCGTGATCCGACTGCCTCGGCCTCCCAAAGTGCTGGGATCACAGGCGTGAGCCACCACGCCCGGCCCTGATGTCAATTTTTAAAATAAACTTCCAAACCTTAACCTAGCATTCACAAAACAAACCTTCAAGCATTTCCTCAAATGAAGAAGGAAGTGTGGCAAGCGGCCGCATTCCCATTCATGTCCACATCATGACACTTTCGAGGCCCCCGCTTCCCCGCTTGGGATTTGTACAGCTCCCGGGATTGTGGGCGCACGTGTTCTGGGCAGAAGCCCCGTGTGTCACTCTCTTGCCGGGGCTTTCTCTGCCTGATATCCGCTCCTCATGAAGCTACTCAACACGCACAGGCTCAGTGAGGTTTCTGCAAGGAGTGGCCCTGGTGCGACAGCCACCGTCAGTGCCCAGGGTGCGAGACCCTGGGCCTGTGACACCGCCCCTGCCTGGGCCTGGGTCTTCCTTCATTACCAGGGTGGGCCCAGCTTTACTTACACCAGAGTCCCACAGTCACCTGCACAAACGAGGCTTCACCCTCAGGCCCTCGGCTCCCAATCTCTTACAGGCAACTGAAAAGAAAAATAGACATCTCAAAAATACACAACAGTTTTCAGACCCAGAACAAGCCCAATCCTTATTTATAAGAAAATAAAAGCTCTCTCAAGGGTACAAAATAAAATGCAGCTCAGCATGATACACAGACAACGTTTTCCATTATTATATAGAGCAATATTTTCCTTGGGACCAGAGCATTTCAGAGCGATGTCTTTCTTACTGTGGTCTCTGAGGTGTATTTGCATAACTGAAGATCTGGTCCTGGGCACATCCCTCTAATCCCTCAAAGGCAGAATCTGCAGAACTGTCTTCCAGCCTTTGTTCCTTAGAAGACAGGAATCTGCGTTTTTCTTTATCTTCCATATCAACGTTTCAAAAATCTCAAGGCCAAGTTGCAGCCGGAACTCACTCTCAGTGAACTGGGAGTGAGCTGCTTTTGACTTCAGCAACCTCTGCAAGGAGAAAGTAGGTTACCTGGAAGTGGAAAGGCTTCAGAGAACAGCACACGATACTGTATTGGGAGGCCTCACCGCATGCTTTTACGTCTTCCCAACAACTGTGAATGGCAGCCCCTGGACCACACAGTGTACTGCTGAGTGCTGAGGACAGTCATCTTCACCAGTGTGAAAACAGGGTACAGTTAGAAAGTACGGAATCCGCCCTCTTCCAGTCCAGAAACATCTTTAGCACCTCTCGCTTTTCCAGCTTCTCCAGCTGCTGCGGGGGCTCAGCAGCTCTAACACTTCCCTGCTGCCCACTGGTGCCAGGAAAGTGACTGCAGTATCCATTCAGGGTAACTGGCATAATTAACCACATTCTTTTGCCTCTGTTCTCCCATCCCCATCGTGCCGAATTCAGATATTGAACTCATGTTTTTACTTAAGAAATATGTGATTATCTTTTGTTAAAATACAACCATATTCAGAGTACGAGCGTCTGTGCATTTGTGTGCTAACTCTCAGAGATTCAACTAGGATTCTTAGCTAACTATTCATACACACACAAAAAAATTAAAGAACTTTTTGCTACGTTCTTTCTCTTTGGCCTTAAAATTGTATGATATGAAGCACTTTCACGTGAATACATTAAATTAGTGTGTTCAGAGAAAAGGCTTTGCTTTGTTTTTGCTTCTCTTGGTAGGTCTTTTTGATGATGCTCATTGCACAGGGCAGGGGACTGTGTAGAGCGCTGGAAGTTGACACGGGAGCCGCCAAGATCCTAATGCTGTGTAGTTGTTGAGACATTCAGCTGTTAGTGGACAGAGCATTCAACAGAGTAAGTAGAACTAAGTGCCTTCCTTTTTAATATAATGACTGAAAGAAGAGAAAAAAAGCACAAGATAAAAGACAGAGCAAATCTGCATGTCACCAACCAAAAACAATGGAGTTAGTATATTTCCAAGGAGTTGAAATGCTTCTTTTATATTTTTTCAATTTATAAAGAATAGAAATTTATTATTTATGTTTCTGGAGGCTGGAAGTCCAAGGTGCCAGCAGATTTGGCAATTCTGATTCCAAGATGACACTTTGCACGCTGCATGCTTCAGATGGGGGGAACACTGTTCCTCACATGGCAGAAGAGTAGAAGGGCAAGGAGAGGGTAAGAGAAGGCAAGAGGAGGCCAGACTCTACCATTCCCATCCATGAGGGTGGAGCCATGGCCTAATCACCTCCCAAAGGTCCCACCTCCTAATATCATTACAATGGCAATTCAATTTTTAATAAATATCATATATTTAGCCCATAGAAATGGAAGTACTTGGTGTTATGAAAAAACAGATGCATAGATGGATAACCTCCCTCTCTCCTCTATTTTTCTTCCCCCATTTCTCCTTTATTTATGTATTTATTTATTTATTTATTTGCTTTAAGTTCTGGGATACATGTGCAGAATGTGCAGGTTTGTTACATAGGTATGCATGTGCCATGGTGGTTTGCTGCACCTGTCAACCCGTCATCTAGTTTTAAGCCCCGCATGCTTTAGGTATTTGTCCTAATGCTCTCCCTCCCCTTGCCCCCAGTCCCTGACAGGCCCTGGTGTGTGATGTTCCCCTCCCTGTGTCCATGTGTTCTCATTGTTCAATCCCACTTATGAGTGAGAACACGCAGTGTTTCATTTTCTGTTCCTGCGTTAGTGTGCTGATAATGATGGTTTCCAGCTTCATCCATGTCCCTGCAAAGGACGTGAGCTCATCCTTTTTTATGGCTGCATAGTATTCCGTGATGTATATGTGCCACATTTTCTTTATCCAGTCTATCATTGATGGGCATTTGGGTTGGTTCCAAGTGTTTGCTATTGTAAATGATGCTGCAGTGAACATATGTGTGCATGTGTCTTTATAGTAGGATGATTTATAATCCTTTGGGTATAGTCCCAGTAATGGGGTTGCTGGGTCAAATGGTATTTCTGCTTCTAGATCCTTGAGGAATCACCACACTGTCTTCCATAATGGTTGAACTAATTTACAGTCCCACCAACAGTGTAGAAGCATTCCTATTTCTCCATAGCCTCACCAGCGTCTATTGTTTCAGGACTTTTTAATAATTGCCATTCTGACTGGTGTGAGATGGTGTCTCATTGTGGTTTGATTTGCATTTCTCTAATGATCAGTAATGTTGAGCTTTTTTTCATATGCTTCTTGGCCGCATAAGTGTCTTCTTTTGAGAAGTGTCTGTTCATATCCTTTGCCCACTTGTTGATGGGGTTGTTTTTTTCTTGTAAATTTGTTTCAGTCCTTGTAGATTCTGGATATTAGACTTTTGTCAGATGGGTAGATTGCAAAAATTTTCTCCCATTCTGTAGGTTGCCTTTTCACTCTGATGCTAGTTTCTTTTGCTGCACAGAAGCTCTTTAGTTTAATTAGATCCCATTTGTCAATTTTGGCTTTTGTTGCCATTGCTTTTGGTGTTTTAGTCATAAAGACTTTGCCCATGCCTATGTCCTGAATGGTATTGCCTAGGTTTTCTTCTAGGGTTTTTATGCTTTTACATGTAAATCTTTAATCTATCTTGAGTTAATTTTTATATAAGGTGTAAGGAAGGGGTCTGGTTTCAGTTTTCTGCATATGGCTAGCCAGTTTTCCCAACACCATTTATTATTAAATAGGAAATCCTTTCCCCATTGCTTGTTTTTGTCGGGTTTATTGAAGATCAGATGGTTGTAGATAGATGTGTGGTGTTATTGCTGAGGTCTTTGTTCTGTACCATTGGTCTATATATCTGTTTTGGTACCAGTACCATGCTATTTTGGTTACTGTAGCCTTGTAGTATAGTTTGAAATCAGGTAGCATGATGCTTCCAGCTTCGTTCTTTTTGCTTAAGATTTTCTTGGCTATATGGGCTCTTTTTTTTGGTTCCATATGAGATTTCAAGTAGTTTTTCTAATTCTGTGAAGAAAGTCAATGGTAGCTTGATGGGAATAGCATTGAATCTAAAAATTACTTTGGGCAGTATGGCCATTTTCATCATATTGATCCTTAATCTCCATGAGCATGGAATTTTTCTTCCATTTGTCGGTGTCCTCTCTTATTTCCTTGAGCAGTGGTCTGTAGTTCTCCTTGAAGAGGTCCTTCATGTCCCTTGTAAGTTATATTCCTAGGTATTTTATTTTCTTTGTAGCAATTATGAACGGGAATTCACTCATGACTTGGCTCTCTGTTTGTCTGTGATTGACGTATAGGAATGCTTGTTATTTTTGCAGATTGATTTTGTATCCTAAGACTTTGCTGAAGTTCTTTATCAGCTTAAGGAGGTTTTGGGCTGAGACGATGGGGTTTTCTAAATACACAATTATGTCATCTGCAAACAGAGACAATTTGACTTCCTCTCTTCCTATTTGAATATCTTTTATTTCTTTCTCTTGTCTGACTGCCCTAGCCAGAACTTCCAATACTATGTTGAATAGGAGTGGTGAGAGAGGGCATCCTTGTCTTGTGCCAGTTTTCAAACGGAATGCTTCCAGCTTTTGCACATTCAGTATGATATTGGCTGTGGATTTGTCATAAATAGCTCTTATTATTTTGAGATATGTTCCATCGATGCCTAGTTTATTGAGAGCTTTTAATATGAAGGGATGTTGAATTTTATTGAAGGCCTTTTCTGCATCTATTCAGATAATCATGTAGTTTTTGTCATTGTTTCTGTTTATGTGATGGATTACATTAATTGATTTGCGTATGTTGAACCAGCCTTGCCTCCCAGGGATGAAGCTGACTTGATCTTGATGGGTAAGCTTTTTGATGTGTTTCTGGATTCAATTTGCCAGTATTTTACTGAGGATTTTTCATCGATGTTCATCATGGATATTGGCCTGACGTTTTCTTTCCTTGTTGTGTCTCTGCCAGATTTTGGTAACAGGATGATGCTGGCCTCATAAAATGAGTTAGGGAGGAGTCCCTCTTTTTTTATTATTTGTAATAGTTTCAGAAGGAATGGTACCAGCTCTTCTTTGTACCTCTGGTAGAATTCGGCTGTGAATCTGTCCTGTCCTGGGCTTTTTGTGTTTGGTAGGCTATTATTTACTCCCTCAATTTCAGAACTGATTATTGGTCTCTTCAGGGATTTGACTTCTTCCCGGTTTAGTCTTGGGAGGGTGTACGTGTCCAGGAATTTATCCATTTCTTCTAGATTTTCTAATTTATTTGGGTACAGGTGTTTATAGTATTCTCTAATGGTAGTTTCTATTTCTGTGGCATCAGTGGTGATAGCCTCTTTATCATTTTTTTATTGTGTCTATTTGATTCCTCTCCCTTTTCATCTTCATTAGTCTGGCTGGTGGTCTATCTTTTTCTTTCCCCCCAAAAAAACCAGCTCCTGGATTCACTGATTTTTTGAAGGGCTTTTCATGTCTCTATCTCCTTCAGTTCTGTTCCAATCTTAGTTATTTCTTGTCTTCTGCTAGCTTTTGCATTTGTTGGCTCTTGCTTCTCTAGTTCTTTTAATTGTGATGTTAGGGTGTTAACTTGAGATCTTTCCAGCTTTCTGATATGGGCATTTAGTGCTATAAATTTCTCTCTTAACACTGCTTTAGCTGTGCCCCAGAGATTCTGATATGTTGTCTCTTTGTTATCACTGGTTTCAAAGAACTTATTTTTTCTCCCTTAATTTCATTATTTATACGGTAGTCATTCAGGAGCAGGTTGTTCAATTTCCAAGTAGTTGTGTGGTTTTGAGTGAGTTTCTTAATCCTGAGTTCTAATTTGATTGCACTGTGGTCTGAGAGGCTGTTCGTTATGATTTCCATTCATTTGCGTTTGCCAAGGAGTGTTTTTCTTCCAATTATGTGGTCAATTTTAGAATAAGTGCCATGTGGGACTGAGAAAAATGTATATGCTGTTGATTTGGGATGCAGAGTTCTGTAGGTGTCTATTAGGCCCACTTGATCCAGAGCTGAGTCTAAGTCCTGAGTATCCTTGTTAATTTTCTGTCTTGTTGATCTGTCTAATATTGACAGTGGGGTGTCAAAGTCTCCCACTATTATTGTGTGGGAGTGTAAGTCTCTTTATAGATCTCTAAGAACTTGTGTTATGAATCTGGGTGCTCCTGTTTTGGGAGCATATATATTTAGGATAGTTAGCTCTTCTTGTTGATCTCTAAGATTTGTAGGTATCTTTGTAGATCTCTAAGAACTTGTTTTATAAATCTGAGTGCTCCTGTATTGGGTGCATATATATTTAGGATAGTTAGCTCTTCTTGTTGATCTCTAAGATTTGAAGATATCTTTATAGATCTCTAAGAACTTGTTTTATGAATCTGGGTGCTCCTGTATTGGGTGCATATGTATTTAGGATAGTTAGCTCTTCTTCTTTAATTGATCCCTTTACCATTATGTAATACCCTTCTTTGTCTTTTTTGATCTTTGTTGGTTTAAAGTCTGTTTTATCAGAGACCAGGATTGCAACCCCTGCTTTTTTTTTGCTTTCCATTTGCTTGGTAAATATTCCTCCATCCTTTTATTTTGAGCCAATGTATGTCTTTTCACGTTAGATGGGTCTCCAGAATACAACACACCGATGGGTCTTGACGCTTTATCTAATTTGCCAGTGTCTTAATTGGGGCATTTAGCCCATTTACATTTAAGGCTAATATTGTTATGTGTGAATTTGGGCCTGTAATCATGATGCTAGCTGGTTATTTTGCACATTAGTCGATGCAGTTTCTTTGTAGTGTCATTGTCTTTATATTTTGGTGTGTTTTTGTGGTGTCTGGTACTGGTTTTTCCTTTCCATATTTAGTGCTTCCTTCAGGAGCTCTTGTAAGGCAGGCCTGATGTTGACAAAATCCCTCAGCATTTGCTTGTCTGGAAAGGAATTTATTCCTCCTTCACTTATGAAACTTAGTTTGGCTGGATATGAAATTCTGGGTTGAAAATTCTTTTCTTTAAGAATGTTGAATATTGGCCCCCACTCTCTTCTGGCTTATAGGGTTTCTTCAGAGAGATACACTGTTAGTCTGATGGGCTTTCTTTCATAAGTGACCCAACCTTTCTCTCTGGCTGAGCTTAAAATTTTTTCCTTCATTTCAACCTTGGAGAATCTGATGATTATGTGTCTTGAGGTTGATCTTCTCATAGAGTATCTTAGTCGTGTTGTGTGTATTTCCCGAAATCAAATGTTGGCCTGTCTTGTTAGGCTGGGGACATTCTCCTGGATAATATCCTGAAGTGTGTTTCTCAACTTGGTTCCATTCTCCCCATCACTTTCAGGTAATTCAATCAAACACAGGCTTGGTCTTTTCACCTAGTCCCATATTTCTTGGAGGCTTTGTTTGTTCCTTTTCATTCTTTTTTCTCTAATCTAGTCTGCACGCTTTATTTCAGCAAGGTCATCTTCAATCTCTAATATCCTTTCTTCTGCTTGATTGATTCAGCTGCTGACACTTGTGTATGCTTCATGAAGTTCTCTTGCTGTGCTTTTTAGCTCCATCAGGTCATTTATGTTCCTCTATGAACTGATTACTCTAGTTAGTAGTTCCTGTAACTTTTTATCAAGGTTCTTAGCTTCCTTTCATTGGATTAGAACATGCTCCTTTAGCTCAGAGGAGTTTGTTATTACCCACCTTCTAAAGCCTACTGCTAACAATTCATCAATCTCATTGTCTGTCCAGTTTTGCACCCTTGCTGGAGAACAGTTGTGATCATTTGGAGGAAAAGAGGCGTTTTAGCTTTTGGAATTTTCAGCGTTTTTGCACTGGTTTTTCATCATCTTCATGGATTTATCTACCTTTGATATTTGAGGCTAATGACCATTGGATGGGGTTTTTGTGTGGGTTCTTTTTTGTTGATGTTGTCGTTGTTGTTACTTTCTGTTTGTTAGTTTTTACTTCTAACAGTCAGTCCCCTCTTCCGCAGGTCCACTGGAGTTTGCTGGAGGTCTACTCCCGACCCTGTTCACCTGGGTGTCAACAATGGAGGCTGCTGAACAGCAAAGATTGCTGCCTGCTCCTTCTTCTGGAAGCTTTGTCCCAGAGGGGCACCGGTTTGAGGCCAGTTGGAGCTCTCCTCTATGAGGTGTCTGTTGACCCCTGTTGGGAGGTGTCTCCCAGTTAGGAGGCATGGGGACCAGGAACCCACTTGAGGCAGTCTGTCCCTTAGTAGAGCTGGTGTGCTATGCTTGGAGAATCCCCATTGTCAGGATCAGCTGCTCTCTTCAGAGCCAGCAGGCAGAAAAGATTAAGTCTGCTGAAGCTGTGCCCACCGCTGCCCCTCTCCCCAGGTGCTATGTCCTAGGAAGATGAGAGTTTTATCTGTAAGCCCCTGACTGGGGCTGCTGTATTTCCTTCAGAGATGCCCTTCCCAGTGAGGAGAAATCTAGAGAAGCAGTCTGGCCGCAACTGCTTCGCTGCACTGTGGTGAATTCTGCCCAATCCAAACTTCCCAGTCTCCTTAGCACTGTCAGGGGAAAATCGCCTCCTAAAGTCTCAGTAATGGCAGATGCCCCTCCCCCCACCAAGCTCCATCATCCCAGGTCAACTCCAGACTGCTGTGCTGGCAGTGAGAATTTCAAGCCAGTGGCTCTTAGCTTGCTGGGCTCCATGGGAGTGGGACCTGCTGAGCAAGAACACTTGGCTCCCTGGCTTCAGCCTCCTTTCCAGGAGAGTAAATGGTTCTGTCTTGCTGGGGTTCCAGGCACCACTGGGGTATGAAGAAAACTCCTGCAGCTAGCTTAGTGCTTGCCCAAACAGCTGTCCAGTTTTGTGCTTGAAATCCAGGGCCCTGGTGGTGCAGGCTCACGAGGGAATCTCCTGGTTTGCAGATTGCAAAAAATCCACTGGGAAAGCTGTACCCGGGGTGGGTACAGTCCCTCATCACTTTCCCTGGCTGCGGGAGGGAGGTCCCCCGGCTCCGTGCACTTCCTGGGTGAAATGATGCCCCACCCTGCTTCTGCTCACTCTCCCTGGGCTGCACCCAAAACCAGTCCCAGTGAGATGAACTGGGTACCTCAGTTGGAAATGCAGAAATCACCCACCTTCTGCATTGGTCTCACTGGGAGCTGTAGACTGGACCTGTTTCTATTCCACCATCTTGGCCCCTCCCCTTTTTTATCTTAATGGTACTTTTCTTCCCCTTCTCTTGGCCCACACTGAATGTTAAAATCAGACTTTAAATTGGTTTATGTAGACACAACGTAAATTAGGTAATAACCAATTATTTTTTTTTAAAAAAAGGAGTGTTGGCTTATATTTGCTTTCACAAATTCAAGAGCTGTATTTTTACATAAAAGTTCCACCAAATATTAGTTATGTTCATTTCCTTTATGGATGCAAAGCAGAGATAAAATCCTTTTTGCCTTTTTTCTTTAGTTCTGGTAACAAGTGAGTTTCAGTTCTAATTTTTTCTACTAACAACTTATAGCCACAACTAAATGTTTTCAAATGAATTTTTAAAAATAAATGATGCTTTTAGAATATAAACTTCAACAGAGGTTTCATGATTGATTACTCATTATTGAATATTAGGATCAAAAAATATTCTGAGATTTCCAAATCAGCATATGAGAACAAAGCTCTTCACAAGTGATATAAAGAAGAAAGGTCTTCTCATCCATTAAATATGCAGATATATATGCATTTATCTTTTTAAAAATATACATATGTGTGTGCATGGTGTGTATATGTGTCGGCATGCACACAAATTCAGGTCCAATAATTCACATTGACTTAAGACCTAGCTTTTATTTTGCTGACAATAGACTGTTACATGCCAACTAGAAAATGTGTAGGGAGTGCTAAAACTGAAACCACATTTGCAGAAATTATGACAGTAAGAGAAATATGACATAGAAAAATTATGACAGTGAAAGAAATCCAGCCTAACTGACTCCATCTTGTTTCTAACCTCCAAGCTGTCCTTGTTAATTCTTGGCCATAGGCCAAGCTAATTGTGGAGGAAATTTAGCTTAACTTTAAAACAAAGATGATAACAGCTTCTTCTGGAAAGGAATCTCATCCTGACTCAGGGACCAAAAGCCTCCTTCAGAAAACTAATAAATTTGGCACAAGTTGAGGGTTGTGGCTCAGGAGCCATTCAGCCAAAGACCACAAGATTCGCAACCTCTTCAATTGCTCCTATAGAAAACATCATGACTGTAAAACCTAAGATTGGTGTTCAGGGTATTTTTCAGACCCTGCATGTGATTGGACCAGCTGTTGCACACCTGAACCAATAAATTGGCTCAACTGGTTTTGTGATCCCAGAAACTAAAGACAGTGAGAAGACAGCTTTAGCCTCCATGATTTCATCTTAGACCCAACCAATCAGCATTACCCATTTCCCTAGCCCCCCGCCCAACAAGTTACCCTTAAAAACCTTAGTCTCCAAATTTCCAGAGAGACTGATTTGAGCAATAAATTCTGGTCTTCTACTTCGCTGGCTCTGCGTTTATTACCATCTTTCTCTATTGGAAATCAGCTGTCTTGGTAAATCGATTCTATCTGTGCAGCAGGAAAGAAGAACCTGTCTGGCTTCTAGAAACTAGAAATTGAAACTGGAAACAGAACTAGAAAATCATCATTTTATAACCATCGAAATAAAGATTAGTTCAGGCACAAATCACAAAGATATTAAATCCAGAGCAATATTTTGATGAAAAATAGGATATTTGCATGGTCGTAAAGTGTTTCTCCTGGAACACTTATGAGTAGCATGGGAAAATATAATAATTATATAGTGGAGAAATTGGATGACATCTTAACAGAGGGATCGAAAGTAATGTTGCCATTGAGGAACATGAGGATGTCATGTGGCCCCAGATGTGATATGGTCAGGAATTCATAAATTAAATCTAATTATGAGAAAACACTGGAAAAATCCAAAGGAATATTCTAAGAAGCCAAAATCATAAAAGACAAAGAATCCTGTGGAAGTGTTCTAGCATATTCTAGATTAAAAGAAAATAAAGAGACATAAAAACTAAACATCTGATTTTAGACTAAATCCTGTAATGAAGAGAAAAGTACTATAAAAAAGACTGATAGGTCATTTGGCCGGGCACAGTGGCTCATGCCTGTAATCCCAGCGCTTTGGGAGGCAGGGGTGGATGGATCATTTGAGGTCAGGAGTTTGAGACCAGCCTGGCCAACATGGTGAAACCCTGACTCTACTGAAAATACAACAACAAAAAAAAATTAGCCAGGTGCGGTTGTGCACACCTGTAATCCCATGTACTTGGGAGGCTGAGGCAGGAGAAGCCTTCGAACTAGGGAAGCAGAGGTTGCAGTGATCCAGGATTGCAACACTGCACTCCAGCCTGGGCAATGGAGTGAGACTCTGTCTCAAAAACAAAAACAAAACAATACAAAACCAAAAAGATTGATAGGTCATTTGACAGAATTAGAATACTGATGGTAGATTGGATTAAAAGATTTAATCTCATTTCCTGAAGTTGGTAACTGTAATGCAGTTCTGTCAGAGAATATCCCAATTCTTATGAAATATGCATGGGTATATTTACAGAGAAAGGACAGCCAAATGGAAAATGGAAATGGATAAAAATGTTAAAAATAGATGAATCTTGAGTTCCTCATGAAAAGAACTTGGAAGTCACAACTTTATTCTAACAAGTATAAACTTGAAAAAAAAAGTGAAAAATCAACAAGTATGCCAAGAGCCATAAGAAAAATTAGGTCAAACTGCTGCCTCCAGATTGAAAACAAAAAGGCATATACAGAGAATCACACCATACTGGAGCAAAATTCTCTGCAGGAACCAGTGCCAGGGTAAGGAAATCTGAAATTTAATTGATAAATTGTTGGAGGATCGGTGTGAACAAGTCTGAGAGTTAAAAATTCCATGAAGTTCCAGTTATAGGGAGCCCCCATGCTTTTGTATTCTTATCTCTCAAGGTTGACCAGGTTCACATAGTAAATATTGGAGAAAAATCCCCCAATGCTTCCAGCAAGGGGAGGGGAAAAGAAACCATTTTGAAGTATGCATGGCACTGCATTCTGCCTAATGACGTCTACCCTGAAGAGGAATGAAATAGAGCCTAACTTGACAGGGTTTTAACATAGTCTAACTAACCTGTGAAAGAGAAAATGCACAACTGCAGCCAACTTTAGCTTCCACATGAGAGCAGAGAAATACTCAACTATAGCCCATCTAGCCATCCTGCCCCCACTTAAGAGTGGGAAATCAGAAACATTTGTGAAGGTTACAGTCCAAAGGCATAGGTTCACCAAAAGACTGAGACCTAATTATAGGACTGTAGAACATTTACACTCTCCCAACATTTCACCACTACATTACAAAAGGCCTAATTACAGCAGCTCCTTTTATCCAATACATGTCTGGCTCTCAAAAAAAAAAAAAAAATACAAGGCATACTAAAAGGCAAAAAACAAAAAACAAATACAGATTGAAGAGAAAGAGCAAGCATGAGAACCAAGCATGATAAAAACGGTGGGATTATCAAACAGGGAATTTAAAGCAATTATTATTAATATGCTAAAAACCCTAACGAATAAGGCAGACAGCATGCAAAAACAGGTGAGCAATGTAAACAGAGAAATGAAAATCTTAAGAAAAAAAACAAAAAGAAATGCTAGAGATGAAAAAAAAATTCTGTAAGTTACAAGAAATACTAAAAGAACATGGTTGATGATGGCTCATGTCTATAATCCTAGCACTTTGGGAGGCTGAGGGCAATAGGCTCACTTGAGTCCAGGAATTTGAGACCAGCCTGGGCCAAAAATCCAAGACACCTGTCTCTACAAAGAATAAAAATAAAAATTAGCCAGGCATCGTGGCATGTGCCTGTGGTCCTAGCTCCTTGGGAGGCTGAGGTGGGAGGACTGTTTGAGCCCAGGAGGTTGAAGGTGTAGTGAGCAAGTGCCTGTAGTCCTAGCTCCTTGGGAGGCTGAGGTGAGAGGATTGCTTGAGCCCAGGAGGTTGAGGTGCAATGAGTGTTGATTATGCCACAGCATTCCATCCTGAATGACAAAGCATGATTTTATTTTCAAAAGAAAAGAAATGTTAAAAGAAAATCTTTAGGGAGAGGATGAATAATTTAAGTCAGAAACTGGAGTTTATAGCAAGAAAGGAAGAGCATTGATTAAATAATGAGTGAAGGTAAATTAAAATTCTTTATTTTCCTTATTTTTGATTGGCCTGAGATTACAATTTGTTCAAAATAACAATAGCAATAATGTATTTTATTATATATGCTTATGTATCTATCTTATGTGTGTATATATATGTATGTATGCTTATATGTAAGTGAAATGAGTGACAGCAATGATACAAGAAATGGGAGGGAGGATTTAGGATTGTTATTATAAGCTATTCATACTATTCTGAAGTGGTAAGTGTTGTTTCAAAATGGGTTTATATTATTTGTAAATGTGTATTGCAAACTCTAAGAAATGAGAGGAAATTGAATCCTATAAAATGCTCAATTAAATACACAAAGGCAGAAAAAGAGTGAAATACAAAAATAGAAACAAAGAACCAGGGAGGCCAAGTGTGGTGTCTCACACCTCTAATCCCAGCACTTTGGGAGGCTGAGGCAGGTGGATTACTTGAGCTCAGAAGTTTGAGACCAGCCTGGGCGACATGGCAAAACCTTGTCTCTAAAAAAATACAAAAATTGGCCAGGCATGGTGGCATGTGCCTGTAGTCCCAACTACTTGGGAGGCTGAGGTGGGAGGATCACTTGAGCCCAGGAGGTCGAGACTGTAGTGAGCTGTGATTGCGCCACTGCACTCACCTGGGCAACAAAGAAAAACCCTGTCCCAAAAAAAAAAAAAAAAAAAAAAGGTCAACAAATAGAAAGTATTACAAATACAGTTGATATTAATCCAACTATACCTGTTATTACCTTGAACATCAATGGTCTAAATGTACCTATTAAAAGACAAAGATTATCAGAATGGATCAAAAAATAAGACCCAAGTATATGTTGTCTACAAGAAACTCACTTTAACTATAAAGACATATAGATTAAAAGTAAATAGATGGGCCAGGCGCAGTGACTTACGCCTATAATCCCAGCACTTTGGGAGGCTGAGGTGGGCAGATCATCTAAGGTCAGGAGTTCAAGACCAGCCTAGCCAACATGGTGAAACCACATCTTTACTAAAAGTAGAAAAATTAGCTGGCCGTGGTGGCGGGCGCATGTAATTCCAGCTACTTGGGAGGCTGAGACAGGAGAATCACTTGAACCCGGGAGGTGGAGGTTGCAGTGAGCCAAGATCGCACCACTGCACTCCAGCCTGGGCAACAAAGAGAGAAACTCCGTCTCAAAAAAAAAAAAAGGAAGTAGGTGGAGAAAGATACACTATACTAGCACTAATCAAAAGAAAGCAGGAGTAACTCTGTGAACTTTAGGCAGAGCAGACTTCAGAACAAGGAAAGTTATCAGGAGTAAAGAAGAAGAATATTAAGTGGCGATAAATGGGTCATTTCTCCAAGAAGATGTAACAGTGCCTAACAGGCAGGAGCCTAACAACAGAGCATCAAAACGTGTGAGGCAAAAATGGATAGAAATGCAAGGAATAGGTGAATCCACTGTTACAGTTGCAGACTTCAAAAATAGATGAATATGCATAAAAGATATTTCTATTTTTTCTTATTTTTAAATCTTTCTTTAAGATTGATATTTTCAAAGAAAATATTCCCATTATCTATAAAACACCACATATTGGGGCTTACACATACACACACATACACATATATAGACAAATTTGTATTTTGTTTATTTTTCCTGAATATAGTATCTACATTGTACAGACTACAGTCATTAGAGAGGTGTCTGTTTTGACTTCAGTTGGACAAAGCTCACTTTGGGAAACTGTGAGGCATCCTAGGGCATAACTCACCCGAAGGGCATGAAAACTGTAGAGTCACAGCAAGTTCAAGCAAGTGAAAATGTGGAGAGATCCTGAGTACAGCATGGGGTCTATACAGAGGTCTAATGGGATGATAGAGATCCTGAGTACAGCATGGGGTCTATACAGAGGTCTAATGGGATGTGACAGAATGTGAGAGAAATGCAGGTCCGTCCCCACCCTCCCCTAACATGACAACGCCCTGAAGCTTCAGAGAGTCATAGCTGAATCAGGGGACAGAGGGTTCTGGTGCCCAATGGATGGCAGAAAGGGGAGAAAAAAGGAAATATGGGGCATTGTGTGATAGCTGGTAACACAGTTGGCTGTACTTGCTTGAATCACTCACCAACACTCTGAAAACTATGAGCACAGGGGAATAAAGTCCAGCAGAGACCATGATTACAGCCCCATTTAATACCCACAGGCAGATGACCTCTAGGGAAGCTTAGTGCATAGGTGGATGTGAAGTCTACACCTCTACACTTTCCTATGAAACAGGCAACTGGTGCCCCAGTCAAGAGGCAGGCCCAAAATCACCATGTGAAATACAGGCAGATTTTCTTAATTTTTTCTTTTTACATTTATAAACACAAAGGCTTCAAGCAGAACAGAAAATCAATGTAAAACGAGAAGGTGAATACAAGTCTCCTGCTTTTACAATCAAGTATTCTGCCCGGAGAACACTGCTTTGGGGAAAATAAATAAAAAACAATGAAAGCTATTCATCAAACAGACACCACCCCTCTACTCCTCCCTTTACAAGAACTGCACTGCACGGGAAGCTGCTTTCTCCCATCACTGATCACACCAACACCCACTGAAAAGAAATAAGAAAATCTCCTCAGCTTTTTATCACCTACCTGTGGGAAAGCTTTTAGAAAGACGCTTCCTTAGACTTATATTATTTGGGGAATGAGAATAAGGAAAGCTTGGAGAGAGGGAGATGGTGGTTTAAAAATATCAGGATAGGTAATTAACAAATATTGAAAAGAGTATTTCAACTGAGAAGAAGAAAGAAAAAATAAGAAAAAGGAGAAAAAGAAAATAAGATTATAAAGAAATTAATTTACCATGCCCTGGCCTTCTTTAAATTGATATTCTATTTAGACTGCCCACTGCAAACAAACAAAAAGAGAAAGGAAAAAAAACTAAAGTTTTGGCAAGACAGTACTTTTTAGTGTGCTAGAGGTAATTTTTAAATATCTTGCTTAAAAACTAATGAACTAGTGAGGCAAGAATGTGGGCTTCTTTCTGTTCCCTATGACTCTGCCTGAGTCAGTGGATTTATAAAGAGCAAAGGGTCGCTCCTGAAGTTTCTCCAATGATGAAATAACCACACATACCCATATTTATAAATCAAATGTTATTTCTTTGTGAGTTCAATTTATAAAATTAGTAATTCAACACATATTTACTAAGAAGGCCTGACTTATTTTTTAAAATGTTGCTTTTCCTTGGAAGTTAAGGGTTAGACATATCTACAAGGAAATCTGAAAAGTGATTTTACTAAAACTTTATATATCCATCTCACAACCTACCATGTGGCCATGAAGATACTCTAACACAGATAAGGTTGAATAAACTTGCAGTGTCCCCTTGGGTTGTTCATGTAAAGATGCTGGGCTCACCTAGCAGCTGTCTAACATCCTCCTCTAGTAACCATCTGACACACAGGAGTTATTGACCATTGCTGATGAAAAGCAAACGAGGAGAAAGTCAGCCCACTAAACACACATGGTGTCCTGCCTTTACCTGGGCCCTTACACACCCTCAATTCTATCATCTATACCGAACATGCCACACCATCCTACCATCAATAACTCTCCTTCCCTAGAAAAACTTTCACAAAACTTTAATATTGGCTCCTTTTAAAAATGCCTTCTAAGCCTCTTTTCTTGCAGAAAATAAGCCCATCTCTTTTGGGGGGAAAAATAAGGTCAGGAGGCAAGTCTCTGAGGTTTCTCCTTCTCCATCTCCCTCTATTAAAAAGGGTTCATATTGGTATCTTCTTGGTTGACGTTTCTCTTCAGCCCTGGGACGTTGTCGGTAGCCATGTTCTGTGACACAAAATGGAAAACAGAGAACATTGATTTACAGCTAGAGAGAAGAATGGAGCAGAGGTATATAGATGAGCAGGACTGAGAAGAAAGGTCTTCCCCAATTCCCTTTAACGTTGCTGTCCTCAGTTTCCTTTTGTTCATAATTTCCAACTCAATTCCAGGCGGTTCAAGAATCCTTCTCAAAATATTTCATCTTTGGTTACTTGGTTTTAGATTCATGACACACAATATCTTAACTACCATAGCCACTGTAAAATGTTCTATGTTTAGGAAATGTTACATGTTGAATTTTATTCTCCAAAAGATATGCTGAAGTCCGAATCCCCAGGACCTGTGAAAGTGGTCTTATTTGGGAATAAGGTCTTTGATGATGTAATCAAGTTATGATGAGGTCGGACTGAATTAGGATGGACCCTAATTTAATATCTGGTGTCTGAATAAGATGAGGAAAATTAGGACACAGACACATAGGAGAATGCCAGGTAAAAACAGAAAGAGACTCCCAGAGGAAAGACAGTGGAATGGTGACAGAGGTGGAGATGGGAGCAATGCACCGAAAGCCAGGAACACCAAGGATGGCTGGACATTGCCAGAAACTAGGAGAGTGGGGAGCAAAAGTGACCTCACCTTGATGTCAATCTGCCACGGTGACTTCTGATCAACCCCAGTCTTGTGAATGCCTCCTGATTCCTACTTTACGTACTGTCCCTCGTGTAAATGTCAACCTTGACATTATTGCACAAATCATAGGCTGTGACGTACCTGGCATTCTTGCCCCTTCTGGAGGGCTGCCTTTAGTTATTCATACAGACGATGTACACCTTTTCCCTATGAGCCCTGGGTCTGGGGGTAACAGGTGTAGAGATCTGCCTATCTGCCTGTCTTGCTGCCACCCAAGATTGCGCTTCTGTCTATAAATTCTCCAATAAATCACCCTCTACTGACAAGCTGGATTTGTCTGCCTCGCTCTTTGGTTTCTCAGCTGCTTTGGCATTTGCAGACCACTTTCCATATACAGTCCTTCCAGGGAACAGAGAGAGACATGGAATAGATTCTCCGTCAGAGTCTCCAGGAGGAACCAACCCTGCTGACACCTTGACTCTGAACATCTATCTGCCCGAACTGTGAGAGAAAACATTTCTCTTGTTTCAACCACCAAGTTTGTGGAACTTTTGTTACAGCAGCCGTAAGAAACTAACACAGGAGACATATTAAGAAGGTTTTCTGCTGGGACCCTGAGGCTAAACGTCAAAGTGACAGGCTCAAAGCAAAGTCACAGATCTGGCAAGTAGAAGGCCTAGTCCTGTGATATTTCTCAGATGTCATACAACTATTACATATAAATGACTCCAGCTGAATTTCATATACCTGTAGATTAGTCTTTGATTGACCTCCTGCTTCTAGGTAATACTAGTTTATCTTTATTTTAATCAGTCAAGTTTACAAAGAAATAAAAAAATTATTAAAAACAAATATGTTAAGCAAGAGGGTGTAATGTAGAATGCTATCACTGTCACGTATGACATTCTGTGAAACCTCAAGGCAGTACTTGGTGGTGACGATATTATAGGCACTATTGCCTAAGCGATCACTTTAAAAACAAACCAAGCCTCGCTGAATCTTTAAGGTTGTTTGTCTCGTTTTCTGATGGATTTTGGATTGTATTAAAGTTTTTCTTTTTCATGAGAACACAAGGCACATTAATGTTATGAGGGATACAGGCCAGGCATGGTGGCTCACACCTGCAATCCCAGTACTTTGGGAGGCCGAGGCGGGTGGATCACAAGATCAGGAGTTTGGGACCAGCCTGGCCAACACGGTGAAACCACATCTCTACTGAAAATACAAAAATTAGCCAGGCGTGGTGGCGGGAGCCTGTAACCCCACCTACTGAGGAGGCTAAGGCAGGAGAATGGCTTGAACCCAGGAGGCAGAGGTTGCAGTGAGCAGAGATCGTCTATTGCACTCCAGCCTCGGCGACAAGAGCAAGACTCCGTTTCAAAAAACAAAACAAAAAACAAAACAAAAAAACAAAAAATGTTATGAGGTATACAAATACAAAGAAAGGAGAGGACAACGATTGCTTGTGTGCAGGTTCTATACCAAACATTATGCTAAGCACTTTTATATCCTTATGTCTAATTTATGCAGTACATACTATTATTCCAACTTTATTTTATTATTTATTTATTTTTGAGACTTGAGTCTCGCCTTATTGCCCAGTCTGGAGTGCAGTGGTGCGATCTCAGCTCACTGCAACCTCCGCCTCCCGGGGTCAAGCCATTCTCCTGCCCTAGCCTCCCGAGTAGCTGGGATTACAGGTGCCCGCCACCATGCCCGGCTAATTTTTGTATTTTTAGTAGAGATGGGGTTTCACCATGTTGGCCAGGCTGCTCTTGAACTCCTGACCTCTAGTAATCTGCCCACCTCAGCCTCCCAAAGTACTGGGATTACAGCTATGAGCCACCGCACCAGCTATTCCCACTTTAAAAAGACCCTGGGTCTCACAAAAGGTATGTGATTGACCCTAAGTTGCATAGTAAGTGGTAGACCCGAGTGAAGTGTCTGCCTGAAGCCACAACCCATACCCATTCCATTCTACTGAGCTGACTTGGCATTTGCAATCAAGGCCAGAACTTAATACACAGACTTCCTGCTGAAGAGCAAAATGGAATAAAATAAATGTAGGTTTAAGAAGGAAAGTCATCACAGCACAGAAAAACCAGAAAGGGTGTTATGAATAGACTAGAGTCTTGAAAAGTTCTTGGAAAATAGCAGATGAGATGAGATTGATTTTTAAACAAAAGGTGAAGCCATAGCCCAAGACAGCAGAGAAAAATGTGGGTTTCCTCCCACTCTGGAGTAAATCCATAAAAGGAAAAATATAGGGCTATGACACAGGGTGACCAGGGGATGATTTAATAAAGAGACTTTTTGAGACAGTTGTCTCTCTTCTCTGTATGCAAACAGAATGTCTGGTAGACATTACTTGTGACCTTGGAAACCCCATGACCTGCTCTCTAAGGAAAGGAGGCTGCTTGTCCAAGAAGGCCTCTCCTGAAGACAGTGGGACCCACGGAAGAAGCAGAGCCTAAGAATACGGTTCTCCCCAGTAGAAAAAAAAACAGAAAAACAACAAAAAGAAAAGCAAAGTTTCCACCCCAGACCAAAGCTCTCCTTACTCTGCAAACTGAAAAGTCCCCAAATGGCTGCATGCTCCGATTGCAGATTGAAAGACTGACTCCCTGACTGCTGGGAGAGACATGCAGCTGTCAACTGCAGTTCCCCAGACGTTTGGCGAATTACCTCAGGCTGAAGAAAGCCACTTGCTGAAGTCCGGGCCCCCTCCCTCCGGCATCTGTCTCCCCATGACTAGCATATGCCAGGGTATAAAGACTCTCTCTGTTTGGCCTCCCTGGGCAACTGTGAAGAGCCTGTCCAGTTTCAGACTGCCTTGGGGGTTGGCTGAGGCTTGATGTTGATTGCGTCA
Organism: Pan paniscus; assembly: GCF_029289425.2. Lineage (NCBI taxonomy): Eukaryota > Metazoa > Chordata > Mammalia > Primates > Hominidae > Pan > Pan paniscus. The sequence continues at coordinate 186,371,198 of NC_073252.2, read as the reverse complement.
GTGTCCAACTTCTCTCTCTACCCCACCGTATTTTCTTCCCTTCTCCCACAAAAGTTGATTGCCAGAGAATCTGAATGTGCCTGGGATGCAGGGCCAGCTCTCAGCACCCAAGACATCTAAAGATGAAAACCACAGCAATGGCTGTAGTAGAGCAAGGTGGTACCAGGGTTTCTAGGATAACGATAATTTATTATTCCTTGGGTTTGAAATTTCTTGTGTGTGGGTATTAGTGTCAAATAACTAAAATTTGAATTTCTTTAATGAAAATATAAATTGCTTTTATATGATGAATATAGCTACTCAAAAACACCATATGTTACAGAATTCAAGGATTTTCCTTGCTGACATTTTCTTCGAGGAAAAGCTATCTTTAAATGTATACCATACTTTTAATAAGTGTTTAAAGTTTTATTTAAAATAGCATAACAAAAGGACTTTTTTTTTTTTTTGAGACGGAGTTTTGCTCTTGTTGCCCACCCTGGAGTGCAATGGTGCGATCCTGGCTCATGGCAACCTCCCGGGTTCAAGCAATTCTCTTGCCTCAGCCTCCCGAGTAGTTGGGATTATAGGCATGCACCACTATGCCCGGCTAATTTTATCTTTTTAGTAGAGACGGGGTTTCTTTCTCCTTGTTGATCCGGCTGGTCTCCAACTCCTGACCTCAGGTGATCCACCCACCTCGGCCTCCCAAAGTGCTGGGATTACAGGCGTGAGCCACCACGCCCGGCCAAGGACATTTTTTTGAAAATTCAAGTTGTCATATTTTAATTGAGATTCCATTTAAAATTAATCATATCTAAATTTCTGACCAGAAATGTTTATTTTCTTCTTTTCATCACATACGAATATGATGTAGTTTTAGTTGGCCAAATTTCTCCTCTTTCAATTAAAAGCACTAGACTTAGAATCTGGCCGCTATGGGAAGTTTGTTTGCTGTCATTTTGTTTTAGTTTGTTTTTTCCCCAGAATATTCTGAAAAGACTTGATATTATTGGTCAAAACCTAATTGCTAATGTTCTGGCCAGTAAATTCAAACCAGGTATATGGTGGATCCAGCTTTGTTCTGTTCTTCATGTAACAAAAGTACATTGACCAAAAAAAAAAAAAACAAAACAAAACGGCTAATGTTGGATAATGGTTTTTGCTCAAGGTGTTCCATGTGTTTGGCTGTGGAATCGGCTAGAACTTCAGCAGTCGTCCAGGAAAAGCCTGCAGGGCAAGGACTGTGTGTGCGGACCGCTCAGCGGGCAGTTTGGAGCCGCTTTGCCCTGAGTGTCAGGCCAGAGCTGGCGCGAACCTGCAGGAAGCTCCTGCGCTCCAGCGGGGGTGCGCACTGGGGAGGGAGGCAAGAGCCGTCACCCGCGTCTGCTGTCATGGGGACACGCTGCCTAACTTCCCGATTGAACCATGAGCAATAAACCAGATAAAGCCAGGGTGCTCTGGAACGGACACGCGTAAGGAGCTGGCCACCTGCGCGGCTCCCTTGCGTCCTTCCGGAGTCGCATTGAACTCAGACGGCAGATCGCGCGCCCCCACGCGGCGGGGCGGGAAACCTGCTGTCCCGTGGGAAGGAACCACCCGGGGGCGCCGCGCCTGCCCAGCGCCTGCAGCCCGGAAGAAGTCCCCGTGTCCCGGGTCCTGATGCGGGATCTGAAGCGGAAGCGCGGCCGCAGGGCCCGGGATCCGAAAGGACGAGGAGGAGAGGAAGAGACCCTGGGGCTCAGCCTCAGCTGCCAGCAGTGGCAGCCTCCACCCCAGGGAAACAGAGCGGCCCTGGACGGCAGAAAGCTCAGGTGGAGCACGTTACAGCGATTTCAGCCCATTTGCTCCACTTCTTAATTGACGGCGGTTGGCCGGTTCCTTCCTCATTATACTCAATGAGTTGATATCTCTCACCAAAGCACCCCCGCTTTCTCTCTCGAAATTTCTTCCATTAAGAAACTCAGACTTGTTGCAACCTAGCATTTGTCACATGCCTGCTCTGTGTCTGACAGTGTGCAAGGGAGCGTGAGGATGCAAAATAAGACTGACATGCTTCACCCCTTAGGGAGTCTAGTAATTTTGGAAAGACATGATCCATGAAATCTTTGGAGAAAGATATAAGACAAGATATAATCAAGTGTCACGATGCAGTAGAGGAAGCAAGTGCCACAGCCCGTCAGACTAGGTAGAGATCTGGGCCAGGGACGAAAGAGAAGATGGGGCAGGGAAGGCACCAGGAAGGAGGAATGGGTCTGGATGAGAAAGAAATTACACACAATCCATTTAGGACGTGGGATTTTCATAGAGGGGGGCAATGAGGACCCCGGGATACCCTGTAGACTTCTGTGGGACACAAGGGAGAGGCTGCCTCTGCAAATCTGGTCACTATGAGTGATGGTTGCTACCTTTAAGGCTCGAGGTACATGTATCTGACCACTGAGAAGTCTGCTGGTCACAAAAAAATATCATTAATGAATAATATGGGATGGTCTATCTCACAGGTGAAAAAGCTGAGACAAAGAGATTTTATAAACAGATTGATGCTGCTTACTTTCTTCCCAATTTTATGTACCAAGATTTTTGGTGAGGAATCAGGTATCTTCCCTTAAATTTAGCATGCACTAGTTCTTGGCACATTAGAAACAGAAATAAATAATTAGTTGTGGATAACTGAATGTACACTTTGTAATACACTGAGAGCTATTTACTAAAAAAATTAAATTTTAAGTTCAGGCTTTTATAGAGGCAAGAAGTGTGTAAAAGCAAACATGACACCTCCCACTGCTGTCGTTCCCAGCGTGTCGTCATGTCCGCAGCCAGCACAGGGAAGCCTGTTGTGCTCCCTACGATAAGCAAACAACCAAAGAGTGGTCACTGTCGTTCCAGTCCACAAGCTCAATGGAGGCTTGAGCCACCATTCCTATAAACTGCTGACTCCATAAGAAAATGACTTTATTCCTGATCTTTGCAATAGTGATTATATTATCACTTTCAGATGTGATAATTATATAAGAAATCTATTGTTTTGCTACCGTGACTAAACTAGTGATAGCCTCAGTAAGCTTGTTGATGTTGCTTCTTTTTTTCTTACCTGTTGAGTGTTTTCCACGAAGACAGAAGAAATGAGTGTCACTTCTAGCCTTACAACAACAGCAAAACCCCAAATAAACGGTGAGTTAACAACTTTTCTGGAACCCACCAGAAAGCTGAGCAGGACAACCAACGGTCCTGAAATCTAAGGAGAGAGGAGCCTCCAGGGGGAGATGAAATGCCAGCACTGTTTTACCTGGGCAGATTGAGACCAGTGCGAAGAGCTCAGCACAGGTGACTGGTTGATTGATGGGGACTGAGTGTGCCTTGCTGAGGCAGAGTAAAGCACTAAGGGCCACATATATAGGGGAAGTCCATATCCTCTTGCAGAATTTTTCTACCTGAATCAGATGAAAATTAAAGAATCTTGAGAAAGTTTGTTTTGTAGTATAGACTGGGGAAAGAAAACTTTAACCACTGTAGGAGAAGCAAGGAATTTCACCAGGATCCTTCCCCCATGTCTCTTGTGAAACCAAAGTTTTTATCTGTGTATATGTGGTGAAATGGGGAGTGGTGGTGCAGGATTCACATGGAACCCAGGCCTACAGCAGCTAGAGGAAAAGTAGGGCACTGAGAAGGCTACCCCCCACCGACACCCAGGGGTTCACTGCCTGCCTAGGACTGAGGCCTATCCAGAACAACAGAAGTTACACCCATCCACACATGCACACTGCCAATGAGCAAGTCTCTAGCAATATGTAACTTACAAGAAGGAGACAAGCCAGGCCCAGTGACTCATGCCTGTAATGCCAGTGCTTTGGGAAGCCAAGGGAGGAAGCCCACTTGAGCCCAGGAGTTTGAGACCAGCCTTGGCAGCATAGTGAGACCTCATCTCTAAAAAAAAAAAAATAAAAATTAGCTGAGCATGGTGGCATGTGCCTATGGTCCCAGCTACTCAGGATGCTGAGGTGGGAAGATCATTTGAACCTGGGAGGCAGAAGTTGAGATCATGCCACTGCACACTGCAGCCTGGGCCACAGAGCACAAAGTGAAACCCTGTCTCAAAAAAAAAAAAAAAAAAAAAAAAAAAAAAAAGAAAAAAAGAAAGAAAGAAAAGAAAAAGAAAAGAAAAGAAAAAGACCCTCTCTGAGGCATAGGTGCATAGGTCACAGGGAAGACCAAAAGCAAAAGGAAGAGACATAAAAAAAATCCCCTGGCCCCTGGCAAAGCAGCCACAACCCTAAACCCAATGTATCTCCAGAGGAAGTTTAAACCTGTGGTACCTAAAAGTGACCGTAGCACAGCAAACCTAAGCCCAGTTCAACTCCTAATTAGATTAATAATTCAACTCTCCACACTAAAGACCTACAAGAAGGAAAGGCATGCTCATTTCTAAGCAGGAAAAAAAATTTCATGTTTACAGTTTTAAAGAAGATGCCCAACTTTCCCCACAAAACTTAAGATACACACAAAATAACAAGAAGAAAACAACACTCTCCCAGGGAGCCAAGCAGGCTTAGCTATGCACAAACCTTGGAAATTTATTAACCTTGATTAACATGTTAAAGGCTGTAATGGAAAAAGCAGACAGCATGCAAGACCAGAAAGGTCATTTCAGCAGAGGGATGAAGATTTAAAAAACAATTGGATGGAAATACTAGAAAAGAAAAACCTAATAGAGATGAAGATTGCCCTGAAGTGATTATTAGTAGACTCCAAACAGCTGAAGAAAGAATTAGTAAAGTTGAAAAGTCTGTAAAAATTACCCAAAATGAAATGCAAATAGAAAACATGGAAACAAACAAATAAGCAAACAAAAACAGAGTACCCATGATCTGTGAGACAACACAGTCTAACATATGTATAATCAAAAGCTCAGAAGGAGAAGGGAGCCAGGCACAGTGGCTCACGCCTGTAATCCTAGCACTTTGGGAGGCTGAGGCAGGTGGATCACCTGAGGTCAGGAATTCAAGGCCAGCCTGGCCAATATGGTGAAACCTTGTCTCTACTAAAAATACAACAAAATTAGCCAAGCATGGTGGTGCGGGCCTGTAATCCCAGCTGTTCGGGAGACTGAGGCAGAAGAATTGCTTGAACCTGTGGAGCAGTGAGCCGAGAGCATGCCAGTGCACTCCAGCGTGGGCAACAGAGCAAGACTCCATCTCAAAAAAAAAAAAAAAAAAAAAAGGAGAAAGGAAAACAAGGCAGAAGGAATATTTTAAGAACTAAATACCTTTTTTTAACTTGGAAAGTTAGTTCCTCTAAAGGCTGTATCTCATAAAACTTCACTCCATGTAATCTAATTTATTTTTTTTTTCAATGCTTTTCTCTCTGCATGTTCTCTTGGCAAGTGATAAATAACATAAAATCTAAACTACATTTCTAGTTTTGGTGTTAAATACACACCTCTTGCCACTCAGATCTTTTTACAGTGCTTGACAACTAATAATGATTCCTAAAGGAATTCAGTGGAACCCTAATCCTGGGAGATAATCTACTAGAAGAAAAAGTTATTCAGGACAATAAATTTGAAAAATTCTGATTACAATCTCTGTATGAGATTGAACACAAATCAAATGATGAAATGTTCTAAAAAAGCTTTACAATAAAAAAAAAAGGCTTAATGGTTTTAACCCAGCATTTTCTAAATCTGTTTGACCATACGTATTTCTTTCTTTGGAACATACTACTTATTAAAATTGTGTGAAATTGATGTTAAAATGAATCAATTTTAGGTAATTATAATCAAGGCCTTTGTTCTTTTCTAATTTTCTTTTCCTTTTTTCAGGTTTATTTTGGTCTATACAGACCTTCTATCAACTGGTACCCAGCCATTTCTCAAACCACATCTTGTATTGTTCTCCACTGTACTTGCCATATTTTAGCCGCAGTTTTGTTATCCCTTAAACGTTCCAACCTCATTTCCTCCGTAAGAACTTGGCACTTGCTGTTCTTTCGCCTCGGATGTTTTTCTGTTAGATATTTGTATGGTTTATTCTTTCATCTCATTCAGGTCTCTGGCAAACGTTACCCATTCAGACAAGTCCTCATTAGCCACCCTTTCTAAATTACCATCTCACTCTATCATTCTTTATCCCTTTATTTTCTTTACTTTTCTTCATAACATTTATTACTACCTGACATTGTATTTCACATTCTTTGCTTCTCTCTGACTCCTAGAGAAGAATGTAGATTTCATAAGGTCAGGGAATTTTTTTTTTTTTTTTTTTGAGAGGGAGTGTCGCTCTGTCACCTAGACTGTAGTGCAGTGGCGCGATCCCGGCTCACTGCAAGCTCCGCCTCCCGGGTTCACGCCATTCTCCTGCCTCAGGCTCCCGAGTAGCTGGGACTACAGATGCCCACCACCACGCCCGGCTAATTTTTTGTGTTTTTTAGTAGAGACGGGGTTTCACTGTGTTACCCAGGATGGTCTCGATCTCCTGACCTCATGATCCGCCTGCCTCAGCCTCCCAAAGTGCTGGGATTACAGGCGTGAGCCACCGCACCTGGCCAACGTCAGGGAATTTGTTTCTATCTTAAGGACTACACTCTTGATGCCTAGAATTGTAACTGCTGTCATTCTAGAATGACAGGCACTCAATAAAAATGTTTAAACGAATGAAAGACGAATGGATTAGTCTGAACCACCTCTATTGGATCTGTGTTCTTCTCTAATTTATCCCTAATTGGCCTAGCTAGCCTATGTCGTATCAGACTTGTTCAGCTTTCTAAGAGGTGATACACAAATTGAAAAACATTCTTTCTCTTAGTCTTAATTGTTAAAAGATAAGTCAGTATAAAGTAAAGACTGCCTGACTTCCACACTATAATTCTATCGGCTACTTCTTTTTTTCTGGATTGGTCTTGCACTAATTTATGTAATGTAGGGGCATCTGAAAATGTACTCTGCTAGTAAAAGATCTTAATGCTATGTAGCTTTGCCTAATTTTTAAGGAAAAAATATATCTTTCTCTGGGTGATTATCTCAGTCTCAAACCATCTTTACCAGTACTAAACAATTTTAAGCTACCAGTGCAAAAGAATTTGTGTGCATTTAGAAAATATGAACCTTATGCAAGCAATTCATTATCTTGGAAAGTAATTTTAAAACAACAAAGTGGAAGAACATCGAAATGTATATGACAGAAAAAACTATTTAAAGCTCCATATCAATTATGAGCCTAGGTAAACACACAGAGGACATCTATAATACAATATAAAATAGATCTGGTCTTCATCCCACGGTCCCATGTTTCTGGTACAGAGCTGCAAAAACCCTTGGAATTTCCAGCGTGATGGGAAAATTTCTGTTATGCTAATGAGGCAGCTCCCGGTGGGGATGGAGGGTGCCTAGATGGCTTCAGGATTGGGATTGATACCCAGAAAGGCCAAACTTGTGTTTAGAGAATTGGAACTCTGGACCAGCCTGACCTCTGGGGAAAGCATGGGTGCTGAAGGTTGAATTTAATCACCTGACCAGTGATTTACTCAATCATCCTAGGTGATGAAACCTCAATAAAAGCTCGGGCCATTGAGGCTCAAAGGACCTTCCTGACTGGTGAACCTGTAAGTGAACCAGGATGCTGGCATGCCACGACTTCCCAGGGACGAAAGCTCCTGGGCTCAGGACTCTCCTAGAGCTTGCCCTATTACTTCTTCATGTGGCAGTTTATGTATATTCTTTATAATGAAATGATCATTCTAAACAGCACTTTCCTGAGTACTGTGAGCCATTCGAGCAAATTTTATAATGAAATGATAATTCTAAGTAGCACTTTCCTGAATACTGTGAGCCATTCTAGCAAATTATTCAATCTAAAGAGATTGTGGGAAGCCCTGAATTTGTAGCTGGCTGGGCAGAAGTGTGGTAGCTTAGGGATACCCAAAGCTGTGGCTGGTGTCTGAAGTGGAAACAGTCTTGTGAACGACTTTGCTCTCAATATGTGGGTCTGTGCTAACTCCAGGCAATAACTGTCAGAATTAAACTGGATTACGGGACACCCAGTTAGTGTCAGCAAATTGATGTCAGAACACAGCATACTAACAGAAAACTTACTTATAAGATATAAATGTTTACACAAGCATTTTGCCTTTCATTCATAATAAAAACTTTTGATCATTCTTATAGTATATTAAATTATTTCTTCTAAAAGTAAAGATCAACCTTTTGTGAATTATTTCCTCATTCAAAAGTAAACTAATATGTTGCATAGACCTAAGGTAATGGAGAAAGTAAATTCTTTGAACTTTAATGAATTATTTATCTTTCCTAAAATTTAAGACCATTCAAAAACTAATTTGTTTTAAACATTTGACTCAATTTTTAAAATATTTTCTTTTATTTCAGCAGTTGAAAATTGTGATATTTAGATTTTTCACTTTCTATTGTTGTTTTAGAGTAACATTTTACAGCAAATAATTCCATGTTTCTCTCTAAAATAATATTGAAAAATTTGAAGAATTGATGGCATCAAACATACATTTCTCATTCTGCTGTTCAATATTTTCCTCTTAGTTATTCTTATTTTTATCCTGGCTCCTATACAATAAAGATTCAGTATAGATGGAAAAATAATGCCAAATCCAGAGGTTTAAGGATAAAGGTTTGTTACTCTAGAAGTAAGCAAGGAAAGTTAAAAATTACCATCTCAAATGGAATGACTCAACTAGACATTTGGAAAACAAACAAAAGTTAAAGATAAAAGAAGCTAACTCATTTTTAAAACTAAGCACATGTAAAACCTTGAAATAATGAAAAAGAAAATTCATATTTTTATTTTAAAAATGTATAATTTAAACTATATTTACATAATAAAATCTATATTATATATAACATATATTACACATGTATGCTGTGTAGAAGTGAATGAAAACTGCCCATGAATTTGAGCTGAGGATTTGAGACATTTTGAAATCAACTCTTCCTCAATTACAAAATTCAGCTTTTAGAATAATGAGAGTCAGCATAGTGTGATATTAAAGTGTAAGTTTTGAAATCAAACATTTTGATTTCACATAGATTCAGCTATGTGAATCTGGGCAAGTTACATTTCTCCTCCTTGGCTAAGCCATCTGTAAGAAGGGAGGATGTTATGATAATTGGGGTGCAGATTACTTATCATGCAAAATGGCTAGCTCATCATTGGCACCTGCAAATGTTAGATAATTTGACCTGAATAACCCTAGACTTCGCAGTCTGGGACTATAACTGATGATGTGAGAGAAATGCTTGGAAAAGAAAGCTGGATTTTTAAAATTGTTGTGAACAATGTAATTGATATATTTTAATCTTTCCATCCATGAAACAAAGAGTGAATGTTTTGCCATTAAGCTGTTTTTTCTAAACTCCACGCCTCTCTGAGCCTGAACCGCACACGCCCATGCTTTACCAGGGTCACGCAAGCAGATGCTGGAAATGTGCTTTGCTCCAACATCACTGTCAATCATGGGAATCTCCATTTCTACTTTGCATTTTTTTCTGGGAGAATCATGTCAAAATTTTGTGGGGAAAGTGAGAGGAAATCTCTAATGTCTAATATACCATTTTTCTGTGCATTCTAATCCATACAATTAAAGAACATGGGAAACCATTGAATTGGGTCTGTAATGGAAACATGGGATTGTCTTTATCCATGTCTGTTGTTCAATGGTTCATCATTATTGGTTATTGAACTGAGTCACAAAGGAAGCTGGATGGAGCCTGAGAAGCAGGCATATAACGTTAACCTGAATTTAAATAAGAGTCCCTGAAACAATACCCTCGGACATTTCTTAAAGTGTCAGATAATACAGCAAAGTCAATGAAAATGTCCTTTAAAATAGTCACTACCCACTCATTTCAGGGAAAATGCCTGGAGGAGTTGTTATGGCTACTGGTTTTATTTCTGAAAGTCATTGATTGCTTCTTGAAATGATTATTTTTCAAAGACAAACAAAATGTTTGGCACTTGTTTGTGAAATTAAATTTTTCATAGTCTGTGAAACACCTCAAAATCAAATGAAATATTTCTTAGGCTGAGTAGCTTTTCCCATTTCGGAAAGAATGTTAGGCTGCAAAATCTTATGTGATTTCGTTTTCATGGCATTTGCCAAGTTAAGTGAATCTGAATGTGAAAGTCAGTTGATATTAACGATCCTAAGAAGCAAACTGAACAAATCTGGATTTAGACTTCCTCTTAATTACTTTGCAATTTATCCTCTTGGCTGGGTTCAACTAAAACCCTGTAAGTGTTGTCAGCACAAAAAATGAAGCTCCCTTCTCTGGCTTAATCTTTCTTAAACTGTTCTAACAAATTGGTGTTACAGTTGGGGTTTTTTGAACAATCTTCACAGGCATATAAAATGTATCTTCTAGGCTGGGATCAACAGCTTTGCACCTGCCCGTAACTTTGTAAAGCTTCATAGTCACTTTCTATCTGTAATGAATGGAAAGAGCTATCAGTCTGGCAAGCAACAGCATGAAGGATATTGGCAATCCAAGCTCACGATGCAATCTGAATTTCAAAGTGCACGAGAACTTTTGACGAGGATTTTATTTAATTTTATTTTCCCCAAGTATAGTTTTTAAATCTATGCCGCACCTTCTGCTTTATTTATTTATTTATTTATTTATTTATTTATTTATTTATTTATGTAACAGCACAGTCTATGTTTACCTGAGTAAAATAAAATCTTCTACTTGAAAATTGGAATAAATCAAAGTCCCTTGGATTTCAGCCTCTAACTAAGAGAGATTTTGTTCTGCCTACAAAACAGAAAATAGCAGAAATGTTGAGCTGCATTGACATAAAAATCTTATTATAACTTTCACATACCTGACTGCCTCACTTTTGTTTCCCTTTCTTCAATATTATAATTTTCTCCCCCTCTGTAAACATATTACTCACAACACAACAGAAAGACATAAATCAGGACTACAAAATGAGACATGAGAGGTCGGGGCACATTAATCACGTGTGGGGCAGGTGATTTAGCAGAAAGTGAGGGGGATTGATGAGGTCTCAGTGCTGTGTGGTGTGACTGCAAGGCTTCAGGCGAGTCTTTGTATGCTTTTGTGCTCTCCTCTGGCAACGTGTGGATGAGAATGCAAAGACTGGTTGGTTACTCTGAAGAATCGATATGATTATAACTATGTTGGCTGCAATTTATTAAATTTGTATTGTTTGCCGAGGGACTATTATAAATCTTTACATCAATTAATTTTTAGGACATCCATATAAGGTGGCTACTATTATCCCCATTTAACAGATAAGGCAATTGAAGCACAGGGATTCAGCTCCTGTTCCTAGCCACTGTCAAGATTGCTTCTCAAAAATGCACTGGATCAAATGCCACTGGATCAAAATCCATGTTCAATGTTTGTTTTCTTTATGCTTTCACTCCAGAAAGGCCTTGCTGGATTTCTCCCCTCAGTCTATTAGCATTAGATCTTGTCCTTTTTTTCCAATCACATCTCTACACAATGGTCCATTCTTCATCGAAAGGAAGCATAAAAATAGCTTCCCCTGGGTCTTTAGGTCTTCATTTTTGAAGGCTCCTATCATGTAAAGCTTAGATTAAACAAAGTTGTCATGCTTGTCTCTTGTTAACTCATCTTTTATTATAGAAGTATTGGCCATGACCCTTGTGATGGGTGAGGCGAGGCATCACATCCTTTAGCACCTATAATATTCTGTGTTATTTCAGTCTCTTTAGAGTTATTGAAGCTTGTTTTACAGTCCAACAGATGGTCTGTCCTGGAGAATGTGCGTTGAACTTCCTTGAGAAGAATCGGTATTTTGCTCGTGTTGAGCAAAGTGCTCCATCAATGTCTGTTAGGTCTAGTTAGTTGACCATGTTGTTAACATCTTCTACTTCTTTTTGATCTTCTCCCTAATCACCATACTCATTGCTGAAATGGATATTAAAAACCCGGCTGTTGAAATGTACATTTTCCCTTCAATTCTGTCAGGTTTTGATTCATGTATTTTGGAACTTGTATATGTGTTTATAATTGTTATGTCTTCCTGATGGATTGACTCTTTTATCATCATGAAATTCTCTTCATTATCTTTAGCTACAAATTTTACCTTCTGGACTATTTTGTCTGACTTTAATATAATCACTTCAGGTTTATTTTGGCTACCGTTTGCTTGTCTTTTTCTATCCTTTTACTTCCTATCTCTGAATCCAAAGTGTGTCTCTTTTAGATAGCATACAGTTGTATCATTTGTAAAAATTTATCTGCTAGTGTCTGCCTTTAAATTGTAGTGTTCAATTCATGTACATTAATATAATCACTGATAAGGTAGAATATGTGTCTACTATTTTGTGGTTTGTTTTCTATGCATCTCATGTCTTTCCTTATATATTTGCTGACATCTTATGTCAATCCCATTGTGGCCCATGGGTGAGATTTATTTATGTATCTCATAGAAAATATGAACATGTCCAAAACTGAATCTATATTGATCTCCATTAGGTTCTCTCTTCAGTGTTTTCTCTTTTAGGAAAAAGTAATAGTATTCATTCGCTTATGTATGAAACCTAATTGCCATTGGTTACATTTCCATCTTCTTCACTCACCTCATCTGATGACTCACAAATATCTACACATTCTCCCTATTGAAATCATGCACCTTTCCTGGTCTCTGGCCCACTCACTCAGGTCTGACCACTGTCACAGCATGCCAGTTCTCACTCTACATTCCAGACTCAATTCTACAACTAGATTGATATTTCAAAAATGCAAGTATAATTATGTCAGCATAAAAATCTTGGTGGTTTCCCATTGCTCTAAATTTTGCAATCCTTGGCATGCTTTCAGCTACCCGCCTGATGCATTCCCTCCTTTCTGCCAACTCTCTCACCTTGAACCTTGCCCCTGACCTGCAAAGCTTCTTTCCATTATCTGATCACAGCCTCCTATCACATACAGCTTTTCCCTGAGAAACACTTTTCTTTTCATCTTCTCCTTTATCTAACCAGTTGCCCTCAGTACTTAAGGTTGTTATCTATTAATTATTTTGTACCCCCAAAATAATTTCCTGAAACTTCTATTTGAATTATCTTCTAATATTTACTTTCATAGAATTCTGTGCCCTTTTTATCATACCACTAACATCATTTTTGATAATATTTCTTGTCTCTAGTCCCCAAATAATCTCAAATTTCATGAAAGTATGGACTTTTAAAGTTTTGTTTCTTAATATATTTTAGCATTTTCCAGAACCTAATAGTTACCAAATAAATACTATGAATGGATGAATGAATTAATTAATGCCCTAATTTTCCTGAATATTTCATTTTAAACTTGTCATCCATAAGTTGTTTAACTTTTAAAAAATTCTCTTTAGAATTTCAGTTTGTACTGACTCTTGGAAAAAGAACCAACTCACTCAATTTTTAGATGATGTCTCTAATTGTGATAACATGGATGGAATGCGGTGCACAAACCTGAGTCTACCCTACAACCCCTACAGCTAATTTTTTCTGTTATTATAAAGTCCTATAATGTGTCTTCTCAACTCTCAAACTTTTGAATTTAAGAGTCATCTCAAGATTTGAAAGCCATTTCTAGATGGAATATGAATTGCCAATTCTGCTATTATTCTAGGAGTTAAGTTTCTTTAATTCTATTACAACTTTTTAAAAAGTATGGCTTCCCAGTAATTCATGTGAGAAGACATGAGTTTTATACAAAGTACATAACAAACTAAATTTTCGCTGGAGTAATTGTTCTAGTGACATGAAATAAAGTCTTCAATATACAGTGTGCTGTAATGCCTATCAAGCCCCAAGCCTGGCAGGTTGAAGACTATTATTCATATACAGGGTGGAACATGCTTCTTAAATGTGTGAGTCTACACTTATTCATGGTGAAACACATGGAGCTCAAAGCCAAACCTGCAAACTCCCGGGCTTCATTGACTCGACAGCTCACTTTTGAGATGTAGATTTTAACTATTGATAGTTAGAAAACGTAGAATAAAATTTCAATTCTACAAGCCAATCTTTCTGGAAGATGACTACCTGAAAAATCATTTCGGTGATTCATTTAAAATTCAAGTTTATGGGCTTGTATTAAAATGACAGTAGCATGGGCTACCAATGATCAATGTTTTGTAACATTAACAGAGAGAAAGGCTGTTAGACACTGTAGATCCGATACAACACTACTCTTTACGTGTAACTGTAGGATGTAAGATTTATCTTTGAAATAATTTTATTTATAAAAATTTTGCTATAATTAGTTTACACACAATTTTAACAAATATATCACTTTATTTGAAAAGTAGATGGCTCACGCCTGTAATCCCAACACTTTGGGAGGCCGAGGCAGGCAGATCACAAGGTCAGGAGATCGAGACCATCCTGGCTAACACAGTGAAACCCCGTCTCTACTAAAAAAATACAAAAAATTGGCTGGGCGTGGTGGCGGGCACCTGTAGTCCCAGCTACTCGGGAGGCTGAGGCTGGAGAATGGCATGAACCCAGGAGGCAGAGCTTGCAGTGAGCTAAGATCTCGCCACTGTACTCCAGCCTGGGTGACAGAGCGAGACTCCATCTCAAAAAAAAAAAATTAAAAAAAAGAAAAGTAGAATGGTGTGTAATATACAAAAGTTAAAGATAAAAGAATATAGATACACTGTATTTCAGCAAAGACTTATTGAGTTTCAAAATATCCCCAAATATGGACTCTAGCACTTGAGAAAAACAGCAGAGGTAGGAAGGTCACTGTGACCTCTCCCTGCTTCTTCTGTCCTGAAAACCCTCATGAGACAAGTGTCTTGCTGTTTAGCCAGAGGGAAGGACTGTCACATAGGGACTCTAGCAAGAATCCAAACAAACAGGCCTTCATAAGTTCCCCTAGTTTAGTGCCATTAGACCATACCCGTTTGTCCTCCAGTCACACTTCCGCATGATTGTCCATAAAAACACACAGTTGTCCCTGGGTTTTCAGGTCTTCATTTCTGAAGGTTCCCATGTCATGTAAAACTTATATTAAACAAAGTTGCATGTTTTCTCTTATTAATTTGTATTTTGTTACAAGGGTTTCAGCTATGAACTCTGTGATGGGTGAGGAAAATATATTGCTTTTTCTCTCCTACAGACTAAACATTTGGCCAAAAATTTATTTGAGATAAATTGCTGTCTTATGAGATTTGTTTACTAGAGCGATATTTTTCATTTAGAATACAATTTGCAGAATCCAGTTTGGAGACATGAATGTAAATACCCATTGTCATTTACACATTGAGAGCTAGACATATGTGTAAAAACCCATTGTCATTTATACTCGGAAAGCTTTCTTATTGTGTTTTCCAGAAAAACATCACATCAGACAAATTTGGTTTTACAAAACTGAATACCATATTTAACATACTCTATGTTTTAATGTATGTGGCTTTATTCATAGTATATATGAATTTGTGCAACACAGGCATGTTACAATAATGTTAAATGTTATAAAACAATTTCTTAATGGTGTAATAATGTGCGTTTATAATTCTGTCTATATAGGGCTCCAGCTTTTAGACCTTTTTATTTTAGTTTATTGAATTTTGAAATTTTACTATTTCTGCTATGGACTAGATGGATATAAAGTACATTGGGGAGAAATTGCAAAAAAAAATATTACTCCTTGTAAAATGTAATACTTGTGTGGCCTCTCAGGTGCAGGAAATACAGTTATTCTAGGTTAGCTTTTCCCCACAGGAAGGTGGACTCTGGAAATAGCAGGGGAGAGTTGGAAATAACTGGTAATAACAATGGATGGGTATGGCATTGTTTTGTAGTAGTTGTGAAAAGGGGTTGTCTTCTCATTTTATAATAAGAGGACACATTCTACATAAGGTTAGTTTGCCCTCACAGGTCTTCTCATTTCATTGACTCCTTTCTTCTGTCGAATACTCAAAATAAATAAACCAAGGATGGGAACTGAGTTCTATATGTCTGCTCCCTCTGTTGGAACAGTGCAGATACTAAACCTTTTGCAATGTAGGACCTAAACCTCTAAGTCTCTTAGGAACACCTTGACTTTCTTTCTTATTGTTGCTGAAAATTATTATAACAAATGTTATTTATCAAATGCTTACAACATGTCAAACCTATTTTCTGCATATTATATATAAAATGTCACTTAATCTTCATGAAGAACTTGCAACCTAGGTTCATGTTATTATCTTTAAATGGAGAAGTCAAGACTCAGTGAGGTTGTCACAATCATCCTGCCTTTAAGCTAATGAATTATAACACAAGGAGTTAATTTTGGTCTGTCAGACTCTAATGCCAATGATATTTAAAATTATTACCAAAACTATTTTTTTCAAAATTTTGCAACACTGAATTCTACATCAATGATTTTGTATGTTGGTCAAGATAGAAGAGTGACTAGCAGATAATTTCAAGCATTCTGCAGGTTAAAATGTGTTATAAATACACAGGACTGAAAATTGAACATTATCCAGCTGCCATGTGAAGAGTAGCAGCCTGTGGAACTGAGAAACTGAGATTCTAACTCTGTCACAGTCTTCCTCTGCTTCAAAAGTGCAAAGGATGAGTTCATGGACCCTAAAATTCTATTTAAAACTATTATATTAGAATTTTGGATTATAGAAATATGAAATAAAATTTTGCTAAAAATACCACAAACACACAAGATTTTACATGGCTTTTGATTTTGTCATTGTTTTACAGAATTTTAAATGCTTCTGTAGGAGACAATGGAAAAGTTCCTCTTTGCTCTTTGAAGATTTGCTGAAAAATCAACTCATAGAAGGCAGGCTAATAACAGAAAAGCCATACAAATTTATTAACATGCACAGCATGGAGATTCTTAGGACAATGATTACTCAATAGCCCAATGGGATACAGATGCGTATATGCCCTTCTTTTTATGAGAGGGGAGACAGGAGGAACATGGAAATTTGAGGGCTAGTGATTTTCAGAGGAAAATCAATGGACTTGGAGAACATACAATGGCCCAGGGCACGGTCAGTTTGGCCTAGAAACCAGACAATGGTTTGTGACAAAAATCTGTCCAGCTGTGTTGACAGACTTCAGTCCTTTTTCCTGTGACATGGGAGTTAATGGACCTCAGGGGAGAAACCAGTGGTAACTGCTTTCTTCTTGGGTGGATCTAAGCCTTGGGCAAATGAGGAAACTTCAGAGAACACTCCATCCTCTGCTTTGGGAGAGACAGAGGATTGAGAGTTGGGAAGGTAGCAGGAATTCAGAGAGAACTGAGGCTTCTACTTCAGTTCAACATGTCAAAGCGCTACATTTTGGGGTATCAGTTTCTGACCTCCAATGTTTTACATGTACTGTATATTGATTTATGCTATTTAAACTATTCTGAACATCAGGTAAGTGTTGGCTGAACTATTAATTCCTATGCAAAACAAAACTATCACACCTAACTAGGTTTATCACAAATTTACAAAGAGGAATCAACATAGTCCATTAAATTTATCTAAAATCCAGGCAATTTACTAATTAATACTTTATCTTTCTAAATTTTATTAGCAACCTGATTCTTAAGATGTAGTAGACAATCGAAAACTATTTTATTACAAGACTATGAGAATTTGATAGAAAAGCTGTCTTCCAATTGAAATAACAAAGAAAACTGTTTCTTTTATTAGCAAGTTAATAAAATGCTCCCTTTTGAAAATATACTTTAGGCGGTGAGTGGCAGCAATTGTTGAAGAGTTCTCTTCTTAGCTATTCAAATGTAATCTACAAGTAGGGAACCCATTGCTGGGGGAGGGAGTTTTAACAGGACTCCCTCTTACAGCATGTGCAAAGTTGGTCCCTATGGAAAAAGAAGGGACATTTCTTTGGGGAAAAGGGCCCAAACTAAGAAAGGGATTATGACTGCAACTACTTTTCCTGTTGATATTCAATGGGCTTCTACTTGTAGTCATGCTTGCGGTTTTCCAAAATCTGTGGCTCCACTTTCCATCATTATCCAGGCATCATCAGGGCAGAAAAAAACGTACGAAACTACACAGAACTGGTCTTCGTTAGTGACAACACACAGCTGTTTTAGAAACTTTGCCAATAGCAGACTGACAAGACACTAAAGTTTAGAGACAGTCAGTCCTGACTTCTTTTGGCTAAATAAACCCCGAAGATGTGGTAGCAGATTTTCAAGGAGGGGATACCAGGGTATATCTCTATCTCTGGGGTTCAGGACACACTACCCCAAAATATGGCACCTTGGCATTTGAGAAAACAGCAGAAGCAGGGAGATTACTCGGACCTTCTCCTGCCCTTCTCCAAAGCAGGTTGTATGACTTTCATTCAAAATGTGCCCTTCTATACCTGGAAGAAAAGAGCATCCTTATCTCTGAAGACACAAGGACACAGAGAAGCACATGAACAAATAGGCCTTGCTAAGTTCCCCAAACAGTTGTCCTCCAATCATATTTCTCTACAACTACTCACTCTTCTTCAAACCTAAGCATAACAATGTACAGATTTACCTGTATATTTCAATTTCCATTTATGAAAGCTCCATGTCATATAAAACTTACATCAAATACATTTGTATGTGTTTCTCTTAGTAATCTGTCTTTTGCTACAGGGGTCTTAGCCATGAACCTAAGATGGGGGAAAAATATTTCTTTTCTTCTATAATCTCCACCTCTATCTGTATTTATTTATATCTGAAATCTCTATGTAACATATTTCAAAAGAGGTACAATTGATTAATTAGAAAAATAACATTAAAATTTTACTGGATGATGAGATTACAAGTAATGTTTTCTACTGATTTCATTTTCCAAATTTTCTGCAGTAAAGGGACAAGGGTTTTCTTTTTAGTATTTCATTAAGCAAATGAGAGTGAGAGCAAGATAAAGAGAGAGTAAGGAGACAGTACGCAGAATACTTAAACAACATAATTAGCTGATCAAGTGAACATGGCGCCTAATAGTTGCATAATATACATTCTTTTTAATAACTCATGAATCATTTAAGAAAGTTGGCAAAAGGCATTTCATAAACAAAGTTTGCCAATTGTCAATTGATTTCTATCTCTAGACCAATGACATTGGGTTAAATTTTATAACAGAAAGATAACATACCTCTAAATAATTCACAAAACTTAAAAATTATAATGAAAATTAGAAAGTATTTGAGCTAAGTAATATGTACAATTGACTGTAATTCTAAATATGAAAACGTGATGTGGCTAAAACAATAGAGGAAAATTTATAGCATCAAATGTGTATTATAAAATGTATATTATAAAAGAAGAGATGGCAATAATTATGTATGCAATTTAAGAAATGTGAAAAAGAAACAAAAAGAGGAAAATGATATAACAGGAATCAATTGATCTAGGCATACGAACTGGCTCTGTGAAAAGACTAACAGATTAACAAATGTTTGCTGAAAGCACAAATAATACTAGAAAGTAAAAATAAATAATTATATATGAAGACATCATTGCAATCAACCAACATAATCAATTTTAACTGATACGTTTGAAATTTTGAGGAAATAGATAAAAGTGTGAAAGATTAGAAAGAAAACAAACTTTCTTTGAATATTATATAATTGTCTGTGTAGAAAATCCAAAGGAATCTATAGACAATTTGTAAAGTAATAATAAGGCTTAGAAAGGCTAGTGAAAATATGTCAACGAGTTGGTGGGTGCAGCGCACCAGCATGGCACATGTATACATATGTAACTAACCTGCACAATGTGCACATGTACCCTAAAACTTAAAGTATAATAAAAAAAAAAAGAAAGAAAGAAAAAAGAAAAAAAAAATGTATTCTATAAGTCAACAAATAAATATTTTTTAAGACTTCATTTTTAATAGAATTGAAAATATGGTTGTATTTAAAAACATGATATGTGATACCTATATAAATGTTTAAGTTTATTAAAAGATAGTAGGAAGACCTATTTCTAATAAATGAGAAGATATATCTCGTTCACGGTTTGAAAGAGTTAATGAATAATATTTCAAACTTCTCTAACAGTATCTATAAATTTAATGCACTCAAAATCCAATACGCTTTCAGTGTAAATTTATAAGCTGAATCTGTAATGTATCTCAAAGTATAAACATTCATGACTTATCAAAATCCTCTTGAAGAATGCTAACAAGGTGAGAGGGGCTGCTTTACCAATTATTTGTTATCAATTTATTATAAATAATAAAATTTATGACAGTATGGTAATGAAACATTAACACTCAAATGATAAAAGAGAATAAAGAGCCAAGAAATTACCTCATATAGAAAATTGAGGACTGCCATGGTTGTGCAGATCCATAGAAAAACAATGAGCCTTCCAATAAATCGTGATCATATGATTAGAGATATGACCCAAGAAGAAAAGAAAAGGATGAGAGACAGAGGGATAAAGTGGAAGGACAGGGAGAAGGAGAATGTGGGAGCAAAAAGGAGAGCAAA
The DNA here is from genome assembly GCF_029289425.2 of Pan paniscus. Classification (NCBI taxonomy): domain Eukaryota; kingdom Metazoa; phylum Chordata; class Mammalia; order Primates; family Hominidae; genus Pan; species Pan paniscus. Next base: position 186,350,774 of record NC_073252.2, on the reverse strand, counting down.
AGAGAATGGAGGAAAGGAAGGAAGAAAGAAAGGAAAGAAGGAAGGGACAGATGGAGAAAGGGCAAGAGGGAGGGAAAATTGAAGAGTAAACGAAAGAGCTTAGACTCCTGCCTAGTACTACTCACAAAACTCAATTTCAAGGAGACTAAAGACAAAAAAGTGAAAGTATCCTTTCGATCTTGAAGTAGGAAATTCTTTTAAGCATGATGTAAAAGAAAGAAAATATTGTAAAGTTAATAAATGAAGTTGAGTATATCGAATTAAAAATTATTGTTTATTAAAGAATATCACAAAGAGAATAAAAGAACAAGATGAACTTGGAAACAATGTAATTGCTTTTGACATAATTTACAAAGGAATGATTTCCAGAATATATAAAGAGATCCTCAAATCTATAAGGAAAAGACAGAAAATGTAATTTTAAAATGGGTAAAAGAAAAGAACAAGAATATTACAACTGAGAGATGGAAATTATAAACGAGAGGATGATTTTTTTAAATGCCAACTCTTTAGTGAACTGGAAAATGTAAAATAAAACCCCAATTACAATCAACTCTCACCAGATGCACTGTGATTAGTCTGACAGGATTAGTCTGGCCGTGTGTTTGAAGCACGGAGGAGAGATGTCCTCAAACTCACTGCCAGTCTCCCCTCAAGATGGCTGTCAGATTTTTAGCCACATGAGTAAAATCTCAAGAGCTAAATGAAAAATCCTCCAAAGACAATAATGAATATCCTTCCATCTTTGCTTGGTGGGGTGAGGAGATAGGGAATTGCCAGGCTCTCAATTAAAAAATTCTATGAAAGGCACATTCACAGACTAGAAGCAAACTAGAAATAGACTGAGTGGTGCTGAAATTGCCTCAGCACAGACCTGATTACATCATAGTGATCAGCTTGTCACCCTATCTTCCTCACACAGGAACAAGGAGAACTTCTAGGGAAAATTAAAATAATCTGCCATCTTTTATATATGTCGGAGGTATAAAATTAAAAATAACCAATTACCATACATATAAACAGGCAGAAAAATGTGACCAATAATTCAAAGAAAAAAAAAAGACAAAATCAGTAGGTCCATTGATGACAATAGCATTAGAATTACACCAAGAATTTTAAAATAACTAAAATAATTATTATAAATATGTTAAATAGAGGAGACAAAATAAATGAACAAGGAAGAATTGTGATGTATAAGTGGAATTGTAAGAAAAAAATAGATACACTAGAACCAAAACATATAATAACTGATGTTCATTCAATGCATGAATTAATTGATATAAAGACCCATTGGATAGTTTAACAACAGACTGAACACAACAGAAGACAATATTAATAAACTCTACAGTAGGTCAGTAGAAAATACCAAAGCTTAGTACAGAGAATAAAGAATGAAAAGAAGAAAACAACGCACAACAGACATATAAAATATGTGATCGGAATGTCTCATGTATGTGCACTGAAGTTCTAATGATGAAGGACCAAGAGAGTGAAGCATTAGCAGTATTTGCAGAGATAAAGGCCTTAAAACTGATAAAATACATGTGTTTATGAAGCTCGGCAACTCCCAAGCAAGATAAATACAAATAAAACCACACATAGGCGTGTCGTAGTCAAACTGCTGTAATTCAAAAGTAAAGAGAAAAATTGCGAGGACATTCATGGGAAAGAGGCACATCATCTTTTAAGGAGTATTGTTGCCTTGAACAAACTAAATACACAGAAAAGAATGAAATGGTATCTGTAACGTTCAGGAGAAAAATATCTTGTCAAACTGAAAGTCTAAATCCTGCTAAAATAACCACCAAAAATGAAGGCCAAATGACAACTTTTTTTAAGAAATTACAAATTGAGAAAATTTAAAGTTTACCAACAGATCTGAATTACCAAGAAATACTACAGGAAATATGCCACGCTGATGGAAAATGATTCAAGATGGAGGGGCAGAACCCTAGCAATGAAGGAAGGACAACTGTGTAGGTAACTTTAAAAGAATACTGACTGTAAGTGGAGTTAAAATGTTGTAGGCCACATACACTTTTTAACAATTGCTAAAACCATTATACTAATTTAGAGTACACTCTATCAAGTCGGAGGTGCATGCCGTAAAGAGCAACCACTAGAATTATAATGTAAACAACTAATAGAAGGGATAAAATGGAAGATTGAGAAGTGGATTAATTCAAAAGAAGGCAATAACAGTAGAATAAAGTAACAATTAGATAGTGCAAATAGATAATAAACTGAAACATTCTCTATATAAATCCCACTCTATCAGCAATGGCATAAAGTATAAGGGTTGGGCTACTCTTGGCACACTGCCTATTCGGTATCCCTGCTCTGCAAGGAGCAGTATATATATAAAGGAAAATAAAAAGTATAAGGGGTGAAAACATTCTACTTGAAGACAAAAGCTATGAGACAGGATACAATATAGGATCCAATTATGCACCATTTATAAGAAACATAAATATATGGACACAGATGGATTGAAAGTAAATTACACACACAAAAAAATTATATCTAGACACTAACCAAAAGCATGCACATAACACTTTATTAGCATAAATGCTAGGTTATACCAGTGCATGGATGTATGCAAAAAGTTATTGTAAAGATTTGTAAATATGTTCACAAATTCCTTGACACCTTCTCCTTGAAGAGTTAGAGCCTAAGTCCCTTTCCCTCGAACATCGGTGGGACGTAGTGGCTTGATTCCAATGAATACGTATAAGGAACGGTGGGGTGACCACAGGGACTAAGCCATAAAAAGCTTCCCCTTCACTTGTCCTCTATGGAGAGTTTGCCCACTCTGGGGAAAGCCAGATGCCATTAGTGAGGACACTCAGATAACCTTGTGCAGAGGTTCACACAGTAAGGTAACAGCAACCAAGTGACTTCTTCATTTTATAGCCATGAGAGTTCCAGAAGGGGATGCTCCAGCCTCAGTGGAGCCTTGAGATGACTGTGGCCCATGCCAGCATTCTACTTGCAGACACAAGAGACCCTGAGCTAGCACTAGTAATACCTGGCTGAGCGACTCAAACCCTGTCCCACAGAAACTGGGGGATAACAAGTGCCCGTTGTTTTAAGCCATAAAGTTCTGCATAAATGTTATACAGATATCAATAACTAAGATATGGGCATTGGGCTATGCATTCAATATCTGTGATACACACACACACACACACACACACACACACCCCTTAAATCTTACATAGCACCAAATAACTAAAATCAGCTGAAAACACAATCAGGAAACTGATAAAAGGGGCAACATTTTGGGAAGAAATAAAATTGTTAATATTGTGTTTTTAAAGGCCAGGTACCTAGGTAATGATGACATTGCTAATTCTATTATTCTTCATCATGGATAAATTTTAAATAATTCATAACATTTCTTCAAGCTGCACAGCCTAATGATGTTCACTAAATGTTGTTGATGGAGAGATCCAGCTAGGGTATTAATTGCTCACTAATAGTTTCTTTTCTATTTTTTTTTTTTGAGACAGAGTCTTGCTCTGTTGCCCAGGCTGGAGTGCAGTGGCACAATCTCGGCTCACTGCAAGCTCCACCTCCCGGGTTCACGCCATTCTCCTTCCTCAGCCTCCCCGTAGCTGGGACTACAGGCACCTGCCACCACGCCCAGCTAATTTTTTGTATTTTTAGTAGAGACAGGGTTTCACCGTGTTAGCCAGGATGGTCTCGATCTCCTGACCTCATGATCTGCCCGCCTTGGCCTCCCAAGGTACTGGGATTACAGGTGTGAGCCACCACACCCAGCCAATAGTTTCTTAATAATAGTGAATTATGGGAACATGCCTATTCTATCCAATTAGGGATTTTCTTAAGGGAGACTGTGCCAGAAATTTTTTGAGTACAAATTCATTTTTAGTTTTTAATATATTTGCATTAAAAAGAGACTAGAAATTTAACATATTTTTTGTCAAGTTGTCATGGCTTTTAGAATAAAAAATTATTGGTAATTTTTGGGAAAAAAATTACCATTTTTTGAAAATGCTATTGCCGATCGCAAATCATAAAATTGTTTCTGGCAACAAATGTACAAGCAGAGGAAGTGGTTGAAGGGAATTATATACATAGTATGTCTTTTTTTTCCCTTTTTCCTGTGGTTTAGCAAGTTGTAACAAAACTGCATAAAATTGAATTTAGGAAAGTGTATCTCTATTAAATTGAAATTATATAGAATTATTTTCAGCTGGTCAGGCCATTTTTGGTACACAAAACAACATTTCTAACCGAAAAATAGCAGCAAATGAGCACCTTGCAAATGTTCATAAACACAATCAACAGTTCATTATGATATCAAGTATCACACAGTAAACAGGATCAAAACCAGACACAGTAGATAATTATAGCAGTGAGAATCAGCTTAAGTCCAACCTATCTTCCCTGATGCCGACCTCCTTCCTGTTGCTTTTATCACGAGTAAGTAAAAGATGCCATTCTTTCCCTTTCTTCCTTTCCCTTCTAATTGTCACTAATTCTAATGTCACTGTTTTCTAATTCTAGTGAGTCACAGAATGCTGTCACCTAAAATAGAAAACGGTTATATTTAGGTTCATATTCTTTACATCCCTTCTTTCTCTTGATAAAGACCATGTGTGGGGTGGAAATAATCCTGATTCATTGTGTGAATATAATTCTGTATCGAAATTTACTCATTTTATAAAGTTAGCCTTTTCTGTATTAATTTTGAAGTGCTTGTGCCTACTTGGAGTTTCTCAATTGGTTTTGATGTTTTCTGTTTGCTTTTTGTAAAGGTTAGGGGGAAGAGAAATTTACATTTGTTTGGATATTTTAAAAGTCATTATTCTTGTGGTTTCTTCCTGGATTATCCATATTGAAAAAAATCCTCGTTCTTGTCTTAGCTTGGTCTACCTTTAATGTTATGCCAAAGTCTCTTATTGGTTGTCTTCTGACTTTTGCTAGGCTTAAAGCTCTCATTGCTGGTTTCGCTGAGATAAATAAGATAGCTGCAAGTATGTCTCTGCCTAGGCTGAAAATGAGAAACTTAGTAAGAAATTGTACCCATTTATTTATAAATTTGCAAAATTAAAAAAAAATGGTGAAGAGTATTTTTTATTCTTTTTGCCACATGGGGTTTCATTCCCATAAAAGTAACCAAATAGGAAGAAAGAAAAGAGTAATGTGATTTCTTCAGAGATGACTGAGTGCAAGCATGGTTTTGTGTCCGTGCTTGGTTTTGATATATAGAGGCAACTGTCATTTATTCTTAATTGCACATCTTGTAAAATCTAATCCAACATTTGTTTGTCTGGGTTAAAAAGTGGAGAATTAACCTGAAAATTGTAAATATTTGGCCATATCAGTGCAAACAGAGTTATCTGACTTTTTAAAATCCTGCTACTTTGTAGGCAGTAAAGACATCAGTTTGTAGGAATTCTTGGAAAAATGAACAATAAAAAAAATTCCTCAGATTTGCCTTGCAGAAGAACAGAAAGGGCAGAGTGGTACATTTCAGGTAGATTATCCCCAAAGTCCTCATCATGTGACTATTGAAGCCCTGTTTATAAAATAGCAAGGACATGAAATAAAACTATGTTGAATGTTTTAAAATATATCAAGCTTCATGAAGGGTCTTTGGTTGTTCGTTGTAAAGAATACAGGGCCAGTGAGGTTTATATTATAATACTGAGTCTGCTCTCATTACAAAATGACCTGCTGAGGAACTCTATATGATAATGAGTAACTTTTAACTCTTTAATCTAAGTTTTCTGGGAACCAAAGACCATTCTCTGCTTATAATTTTAGAAATTCTATATACTTAAGAAGAGCTGAGGCACCAGTTAAAAATAATCCATATGAGAAAAGAAAGAAGGAAAGGAAGGATGGAAGGAAAAAAGACACAAAAATAAGAAGTGAAATAAAAATAAGATGTTATGAATCATAATTGAGAATTTAAAAAGACAATATTTCAAATACTTTTCTATTGTTATTTTAAAATAAAAATACAAAAATTTCTTCACCTTTGGAAATATAATTAAGTATAATCTCATAATTACATATGAAATATATCTTCACATACATCATAGGATAATAAACATAAAAAAACTAGAGAAAAAGAAATTACACATTTCTCAGATAGCTGTTCTTAGAATATGTAACTCCATGTAAAATTTTATATGACAAGGTGCCAGTAGTACTGTTTTAAATGAAAGGTAAACTTCATATTCTTATAAAAGAAGAAATATCCCATTATCCTGGTTCTCATTTAAAAAATAAGTAAAAATAAATAAAATAAAGAAGAAATAAAAATAAGCATGTTTGGACCAAGATTTAATTAAGTTCACATAGGCGTGTTCTGAAAGATATCATATATCAGAATTACAAGTTAAATTATAGAAGTAGATTTTCCAGGTAGAACTAAAGAATAATTTTACCAATTGGCACTTTGGAATATAATGGTCCTAAAGGGACACTAGTGCCTCTGCTCATTTCTATACCACTTCTTTCTGTAAAGCATGATGTGTACTGTTTTCCAAAGTGGCCGAATGATTCTGATTCTCTTCACCAATGTCTGAGAATGGTGGTTGTTTTACTTCCTCATCGGTATTTGGGGTTTGTCAACCTTAAAAGGTTTAAGCTTTCTACATGTGTGGTGGTGACTCCTGGTGGTTTTTATGTGCATTTCCCTAATGATTAATGATACCGTACATCTTTTCTTGTGTTTATTTGCCATTTATACATGTTTCTTAGTGAAGTGTCAAACATTTTCCCCATTTCCTCTTTTTTTTTTTTTTTTTTTTTTTGAAACAGAGTCTTGCTCTGTCACCCAGGCTGGAGTGTGGTGGTGTGACCTGGGCTCACTGAAACCTCCCCCTCCTGGGTTCAAGCGATTTCCCTGCTCAGCCTCCTGAGTAGTTGGGACCACAGGCGTGTGCCACCATGCCCGGCTAATATTTTTTATTTTAGTAGACACAGGGTTTCACCATGTTGGCCAGGATGGTCTCTATCTCCTGACCTCGTGATCTGCCTGCCTTGGCCTCTCAAAGTGCTGGGATTACAGGCGTGAGCCACCGCACCTGACCCATTTTCCCTATTTCTTAATTGAGTTGATTATATTCTTCTAATCAAGATATATTATGTTTCTGGATACAGACCTTCATCAGATACCTGCTGTGCAAGTTTCTTTGAACTAGGGGTGGCTTACCTTTCCTTTTCTTAAAAGTCATTTAAAATTTTTTCCCATTTTTACTAATTCAATTTATCAATTTTCTGTTATAATTTGTTCTTTTTGTGTCCTATCTAAGAAATGCTTACCAAATCAAGGTCATGTTTTCTTCTAGGAATTATTGAACTTTAGCTCATAAATTTAATAATCCATGTAAATTTAATTTTTTAAATGGTATAAAATAAGGGTTGAAATGAATTCTTTTTCATATAAATAACCCAATGTCCCTGCATCATTTTTTGAAAAGACTATTCTTTCCTGTTAATTACCTGGCAACATCTTGAAAAATAACTACGTATAAGTCTGTTTCTGACATCTCCATTCTGTTCCTTTATTCTACATTTTATCTTTATAGAAATACCACACTGTTGTAAACGCAGAACTTTCTGGTGAGCCTTGAAGTGTTCTCAGCCCTGTGATTAGCTCTGTCTTTAGTGAGTCTATGCCTCTGGGAAGCCACAATGCTTCTCATCTTCTGCCCTCCTCTTCTTTTTTTTTTTTTTTTTTTTCAAGTCAGAGTCTTGCTATGTCACTCAGGCTGGAGTGCAGTGGCACCATCTCAGCTCACTGCAAACTCCACCTCCCGGGTTCATGCCATTCTCCTGCCTCAGCCTCCTGAGTAGCTGGGATTACAGGTGCCCAGGACCACGCCGAACTAATTTTTGTATTTTTAGTAGAGATGGAATGTCACCATGTTGGCTATGCTGATCTCGAACTCGTGACTTCGTGATCTGCCAGCCTCAGCCTCCCAAAGTGCTGGGATTACAGGAGTGAGCCACAGCGCCCGGCCACCCTCCCCTTCTTCTTAAGTGGAACAGAAAAGCTTGAGCAGCTGGGGTTGGGACTCTCCCCTTGCCCACCTCACTTAGGCTCTAAGAAAATCCTAGCAGGTTTGGCTCTGTTAGTTTCTCTTGAGGGGAAATCTTTTCCAAAACTGAATGTTCTGCCCTGTTTCCTATTTCAACCTGGTTCCTTTTCCCCACCCCCTGCTGGAAGTACAAGGGGATTTTTCCCTAATCTTCAATATCAGGTCCTGGTGAAACTCCTGGAGATACAAGATGTAAATGTACGGCTGCTTCTCTATGACTGGGTCCTCCTGCGGGTTCTAATTCTCACGCTTGTCCACGTCTACCTTACAGAAATTTGTCAATTCCAGTTCAGATTCCACCACTGATTCCCAAAGAGTTCTTGCTCTTGACTTTCTGCTCTGGCACACTGTGATTCCTGTATCGGCCTTTCTGTCTCTCCAATATGGGGGCAGTCCTTTTCCCCATGGCTTCACTTCTCTAATGAATCTGAGAAAAGTTCATTTTTCAGTTTAGCTTTTTAGCAATTGTTAGGACAAAGTGTCCTCTTTTTTAGTGCTTAATACTCTGTTTCTAAACTTATAAAATAAAAATAGAACAGAATAATCTGTAGAGGCAAGAGATAGCAACAGTCGTTGGAAGTGGCCTCTCGGATCCCTACATTTGTCTCTGTGTATCCAAAGAGCTGCAGCGCTGGCATAAGTGGTGTTAACCTGAGCATCATTTAAATCTCTGGAACAGCAAAGGGGTACAGTGGAGATGACTTCGTGTAACTCAGGTTGAATAAAAGATTCATCTTGGGATGAGCAAATTGGCACTTGGGTCCCTCAGGGCAGAAGCCACGAAATAGTCGAGACACATTATTCTGGGGACATGGCGATATTTACACGGAGACCAAACTTGGAGTAGAAGTAGCACTCGGGCATCGCGGTGAGGTCAACTGGTACAGGAACGTGGAGTACAGGTAGCATTCGGGCATTGCGGTGAGGTCAACCGGTGCAGGAACGTGGAGTAGAATTAGCACTCGGGCATCACGGTGAGGTCAACCGGTGTAGTAACGTGGAGTAGAGGCAACATTCGGGCATCGCGGTGAGGTCAACCGGTGCAGGAACGTGGAGTAGAGGCAGCATTCGGGCATCGCAGTGAGGTCAACCGGTGCAGGAATGTGGAGTACAGGTAGCATTCAGGCATCACAGTGAGGTCAACCGGTGTAGGAACGTGGAGTAGAGGTAGCATTCGGGCATCGCGGTGAGGTCAACCGGTGCAGGAATGTGGAGTAGAATTAGCACTCGGGCATCACGGTGGGGTCAACCGGTGTAGGAACGTGGAGTAGAGGTAGCATTCGGGCATCACGGTGAGGTCAACCGGTGCAGGAATGTGGAGTAGAATTAGCACTCGGGCATCACGGGGAGGTCAACTGGTGTAGGAACGTGGAGTAGAGGCAGCATTCGGGCATCGCAGTGAGGTCAACCGGTGCGGGAACGTGGAGTAGAAGTAGCATTCGGGCATCACGGTGAGGTCAACCGGTGTAGGAATGTGGAGTAGAATTAGCACTCGGGCATCACGGTGGGGTCAACCGGTGTGGGAACGTGGAGTAGAAGTAGCATTCGGCCATCGCAGGAGGTCAACCGGTGCAGGAACTTGCAGTGGTCGCCCTTCTTGCACAGCCCCCAGAACCGGTGCTTACACACCACCATCATCTTCCCTTGGTCATGCCAGAAGGGGCAGTTTCCGTTTCTCGTAGAGCCCTTTAGTGAAGAAGTTGCACACAGCTGAGCCCGACTTGTCCTTGCCCTGGAAAGACAGGAGCCCAGTGCCCTTCTGCATCTCATTGTGTGTTTCAAAAGGACACTTTGTCCTAACTTGTTGTCTAAGGTGTTATCTCAGCTCATTGTCTCATGACTGAGAAAATTAAGGAGCATGGGTGAAAATGAAAATGGTGAGGTTGGAGTGAAAGTGTAATGAACAAAAAATGAAAGCTCTCTGCAGGGGAGCGGGGAGCCAAGTGGTTTTCCGTTTTTACAGTTGAATCCCAAAAGTTTATATAAGAAACTCCTCTCAGTTCTGTAGCTATTTGCATAACTTTTCTTCATCTGAAAAGCTGTCTGCTCCACTCCGCCTTGTCTGTGTAGTTGTGGGTATGACTCTAGGCAAGCACAATGCACTGCTTCTCTTGTTTGTAAAACTGCGGGTTTGTTTTAGGGAAGCCCCCTCCTCCCTGTGCAAGTTCTCACCGAGCCCACTGCATACATGTCTGAAAAGAAGGGGAAACTTTTCCTTGGGAGCTGGTTAATCACACGAAGAACAAAAGGCTTCTGTGCCGGACCTTGCGTGCTTGTCTGTGCCGGTGCATCCTGAGTTTTCCCCAGGCTGCTCTATTTTTGCCTGTAGCTGCAATTTTTCAGGCAGGCTGCTTCTCCGAGGACCAGCCTTAACTGTTTACCTAACTGATTTTTCCTTTTCTTCTCCCTCATTACTTTCAAACTTCTTGTACAGAACCAGAAGTCTCAATTTTCTTTTTAAAGAGGCTAAAAATTAAGAACAGGGTCTTTTATATTTACTCACACTTTTCCCATTTTGGTGCTCTTTATTCCTTTGCATAGGTAAAAATGTCAGGCTGGGCTTGGTGGCTCGCGTGTGTAATCCCAGCACTTTGGGAGGCCGAGGCGGGCTGATCACGAGGTCAGGATATCAAGACCATCCTGGCCAACATGGTGAAACGCTGTCTCTACTAAAAATACAAAAAATTAGCTGGGCGTGGTGGCCTGTAGTCCCAGCTACTCGGGTGGCTGAGGCAGGAGAATCGCTTGAACCTCAGAGGCAGAGGTTGCAGTGAGCTGAGACCCCGCCACTGCACTCCAGCCTGGGTGACAAAGAGAGACTTCGTCTCAAAAAAAAAAAAAAAAAAAAAAGTCAACCTGTTATCATTCCTTTTGCAAGAGGAATCAATTCTGACATCATTTGTTGTGCCTATGTTTGATAAAACTCTTTTTGTTGACCAGGAAAAATCTTATTTCACCTTCATTTTTCAAAGATATTTTCACTGAGTATAGAATTCATAGCTAACATTTTTTAGCACATTAAAGAGGCCATGCAATTTACTTCTGGTTGATGTGATTTCTAGTAATAATTTTCCGCCACATTTATTTTTATTACTCTGTATATAATGTGGTTTTTTCCTGGTTTATTTTAAAATTATCTATATTATTGGTTTTCAGATATTTTGTGTTTATGTGCTCAATTAGTTTTTATTTAAACAAATAAATTTGCAAAATTGGGGTTATACATTTTTAAATATTTTTCTCCCTTGAAATTATCTATTAGAACTCCAATTGCAAATGTGTTAGACCACTAAATATTGTCTTAAAACTGAATGAAAGATTGTTCTTTTCTGTTCAACCTGGTTTTCTTTGCATTCTGTGCTTCATTTTGAATAATTTTGATTGGTAGGCTTTCAAGTTTGCTAATCTTTTAGATGCTTTTTCTATAATCGAATGTAATTGTCCTTTTTGACATGTTTTTTATTTCTCGAAGTTCCATTCCAGTCTTTTTATATCTTTTATTTTCTCCATATTATGTTTATCTTCATTTACTTCACTGAGCATAACCATAAGATTTATAATAATCTTTTGAAATCCTTTTTTACTAATTTGATCATCTTTGTTATTTCTGCATATGTTTCTGTGGGTTTATTTTTCTCCCGGTTATGAGCCAAATGTTGTTAGTTTGCATGCCTGGTAATTTTTTACTGGGTGGTAGACATTGTGAATTTTATGTTATTTGTGCTATTTTTTTTTTTACATTTTTTAAAGAGTTTTGGATTTTGTTTAGTCACACAGGTAAGAACCTTATGGGTCAGTTTTATCCTACTTTATCCTATTGAGCTTTGTTAGGTTGGGTCTAGAACATCTGTATTCTTGTGCTAGTTTAGCACAATTAACTAATTTAACCCTTCTACTAAGGGATGTGTCTTTTCTGGATTCTACACTAACCCCATATATTATGAAGTCCCTACATTCTGGCAGATAGGACATGAAGTATTCCTAATGCAGTTGCCGTAGAATTATTTTGCCTACTGCTTTCTTTCCCCAGTCTCATGGAATTTCCTCTCATCTCTATTTTGCAACAAAACAAAACAAACAAGCAAAACTGGAAGAGTCTCTTCTGAAGATCTTGAAAGTTCTCCCGGTATGTATCTTATTCTACCAAAGTACTTTACCTTTCAACTTCTGGATACCTCAGCCTCCTGAAATCCTGAAGCTGTTCAATCCACTGCTCTGGATACCTCAGCCTCCTGAAATCCTGAAGCTGTTCAATCCACTGCTGGGCTTTAGTTCAGGTTCCCTTCACTTTGCTATAGAAAATTCCTCCAGACATAAATCTTATCTCATTTGTTTTCTTCCCCCATCAGGTGTTTTAGTCTTGTGCTGTTTGTCACCTAAAACTGTTGCTTCATATCTTTTTTTCCAGGTTTCTAGTCAATTACTCTCAGAAAGCAATTTCTGTAGCTGTTAATTCTTCATGGGCAGAAGTGGAAGTCTCCACAGTGTGTCCAACTTATTTCAGTATAATCTTATTTAATGCATTTGCTTTGATGTTTTCTGATGTGTTTGATTTGTTTTCCTCTAAATTCTGCTTAAAAGTCTTTTCAGGAGGTGGTAGTGTTGAGCCAAAAATGCAGAGCATACAACTGAGATTCAAAATAGTATTGGGAAACAGCTACCTATGGGTCCACTTCACTTACTTGACAAAATTGTCCTCATTTTTCTAATCTGCAGAATAAGGATATTCATATCCATCTTGTAGGTTTGCTATATGGAATATAAGACATATTTTTAAGTACCTAGGGAACAAATTTAATAAGCTTAATATAGAAAAAAGAGATATTGTGTATCAGAAGATTGTTAGATAAAGTATTATGGTAAGCCACTAATTATTTTCAATATATACTAACTTAAAAAACCTACTTTATATATAAACACAAATTCCAAGAAGCAAAACCCTTATACTCTAGATTAGGCCAATGCAATTGACTGGACATTATAATCTTTTTGCAATTGTATCAGCGAAGAAAGCTGTTTGAACAATCATCATGATGTAACAGCTGATTTTGCTTATAAAACACATTTAGTGTTTCTTTCTCTCTCCCTCTCTCTCCTCTTTACCTATTGAGGGTGAAATGACAAAATTATTGAACGTGCATCAGGGCATTGTTAATATAAGTGGATGTGTTACCAAACCTGATTTGCAGTGTATTTATTATTGTAATGTTATAACTAAGTACTATATAAATTGATGCGAAATGCATGTGAACAGTTGTATTTAAGACTAGATTAAGTGCTTTGTAAAGACTTTAAAGGTGAAACAAACATATCTGTGATCAAATTTTTGTTGGCCAGATTGAAGAATTAGTGGGTAGGAGGTGTCAATAAGGAATCTTAAAAAGTGTGAAGAAATTTGTTCTTCACCCAAATTCCTATGTTTTTAGTTCTCATTAAACAATATTTTGGATAATACATTAGCTATGATTTGTGCCATAAAATAACACAGAACTCTTCTCAGCAGGTCCAGAGTCAGAAGAAAATCCATGACCTTAAAGTAAAAACTAAAAAAAAAAAATTTCAATCATGTTAAAATTTTCATGTTAGTCGTCTTTTTTTTTTTTTTTTTTTTTTGAGACGGAGTCTCGCTCTGTTGCCCAGGCTGGAGTGCAGTGGCGCCATCTCAGCTCACTGCAAGCTCCACCTCCCGGGTTCCTGCCATTCTCCTCCCTCAGCCTCCCGAGTAGCTGGGACTACAGGCGCCTGCCACCACACCCGGCTAATTTTTTGTATTTTTAGTAGAGATGGGGTTTCACCGTGTTAGCCAGGATGGTCTCGATCTCCTGACCTCGTGATCCACCTGCCTCGGCCTCCCAAAGTGCTGGGATTACAGACGTGAGCCACCGTGCCTGGCCAGTTGTCTTTTTTAAACAGAATTTACAGCTTATTCTAATGACATCATACAGATGTTTTATATTATTATATAAATGAAACTTTCAACACATTTCTCTACCCTTACTCTACTTCTCACCCACTTCCTTGTCTTTTTTTCTTGTACAGGTCTACCTCCCTAATCTTCAGTCCCATTTGAGGGGAACAATTCTTTTACTCAGTTTTCAGCTTTCATGGAATTTTACACTTAAAATTATTCCAATAGTGGTAAGTAAATGGTAGCTGCTTTTAAAGCATCAGACTCTTATGGAAAAAAAAATTATGAACTCCCAATGGCCAATCCAAGTACAAGTTCTTGGAGTGAGAGGCGTCACAATGAATAAGCACACAGGGGCTCTCAAATGTTAACGCATATTGCTGCTATTACCAAGCACTCAGGAGGTTATTTACTTCTTCCATATTGACCATTTCTGATGCTCTAAGCGTTGAAATAAATGCTAAAGATACCAAGTGATACATACTCCAGAAAGGATTTAAACAAACATATCAATAATTTTGGTAGTATGAGTTCTGTGATTACCAATTATATAGATTGGTAGGTGAGCTCACTGTAAGGACCCTTGACTCATTTTGATGGGTATTCAAGGAAGATTTCCTAGAAGAATTAACATGTAATATTTTTTGAGGAACAAATTACATAAAGATATGAACCCTTAGGTGCAGAGGTTTGGAAACTGATCCAAGACAAGACAGAGAGGGGACGGGGAGAACACGTGTAACACTCAAGGAGTGAAAAGTAGTTGAGTGAAATTGTGTCATAGACTACCAAACTGGCATGGGAGGTTAGACCATGAATCACATGACCTGGTGTTTTAAAATTACCCTAAAACTAAAAATCTAAAACTTCTGGTAAGAAAATGAGAACATACATTTTTTTGTGTCTGACAAAGATCATTTTATTCATTAACTACTGTCTATGAGATTAAGGTGTGTGAATCCTGAATATCTGAGGCAGGTCTCAGTGAATTTAGAAAGTTTATTTTGCCAATGTTCAGGACAAGCCCATTAACAGAGAGAAAGGCCCAAGGGGGTCAGAGCACATTTTGTTTATACATTTTAGGGAGATCTGAGACATCAGTTAACATGTATAAGATGAGCACTGGTTTGGTCTGGAAGGGCAGGACAACTAGAAGCAAAGGTGGGAGGACTCCAAGTGGGGAGGAGGCTTCTGGGTCATAGGTAGATAAGAGACAAATGGCTGCGTTCTTCTGAGTTTCTGATGCGCCTCCCCAAAGAGGGCAGTCAAGTATGCATTGATCTAGTGAGCAGGGGGGCTGACTTTGAACAGAATGGGAGGCAGGTTGGCCCAGCTTGACTTTGCCTTTAGCTTAGTGGTTCAGGGGCCCTAAGATTTACTTTCCTTCCACAGGTGTTACAATGATGTTATAATACCTCATGCCAGTTTTGATTGTCCTGATTATACTTTTTAAATATTTGTATGTGTATGTGTTTATAAGGAAGGCATGAAAGATACCTCGCACTGTGGCCCTCCTGAAAAGCACCTCCCCTCCACCCAATTTATAGATAATTCAAAGGAAATTCTTTTTTACCATATATATATATGCACATATATATACCATATATATATTTCACATATATACCATATATATATTTCACATATATATACCATATATATTTCACATATATATACCGTATATATATATATTTTACATATATATACGGTATATATATTTTAGATATATATATATACGGTATACATATATATTTTACATATATATGGGAAAAAAGTAGGAACCAAGAAAAAAACATGAATTACTTGTTTAGTTCATGTATTTATCCAACAAATATTATTTATTATTTGAGTGTCTACTATGTGTAGACACTACAACAGGTACTAGGTATTTAGCAATGACCAAAACCAAAAATTCACTTTTACATAGAAAACAATCTATTTATACACAGGAAAAAGATTCAATAGACTTTTCACACATGAAAAATGCAAACTAAAAGTTTTAGTATATCATAGCTTAATATATCACAGAACTTTTACTTCAATTCACATTTCTTAACATCTTGTGAGACCATAACTGCACTTTATTCTGAAAAACCTCTTCCAGGACGTTCATATACCACAGAGCCTTGGAAGATACAGGTCCCATTACCTTACAGAGAGAAGAGCAGGTTTGTTTACAGTCTTGAAAAATAGAGCTCCTCCTTCTGAAGCAGAGCAGGAATGCTGAATGCCCACGATGAGAAGAGGAGATTCCCACAGCTTCATTTGTGCTGTACCACAGTCTGCTTGGCAGGCAAGTGTCACCTGGCTCTCTTCACAATGCCCTGTGTTTAGGCTTCTGGGACCCAGAGTCAAGTGACTGGCTATTGCTTCCAGTAATAAACTGTTCTTTGCCTCTGACCCAAAACCTCCTGCTGTCTTGAAACAGTCATGAAAATGGAACAGGCTAAACTGTTAGCTTGTAAACAGGGTGAACTCTCAGACAGTCACAATTATTGATAACAAGTATCTCTTTATCTGTAGTTCAAAATGAATTTCACCTGGGTGACAAGTCCAAAAGCATCAAAAGGTGATAAAGCAATGATTTTAGGTTCTTGAAATTTATATCAAGAAAATTATAAAACCACATTGAGAGACAGAAATAATATCTGAATAAATGAAAAAACATACTAATAAATAATAATAAAACTATGTTAAAACTATAGTAATAGAGGAAGGTTCAAGATTATAAAAATGTGTTGTGCTCAAATTAACATTTTACCTAATTGCATATCAACTACAATTCTAATAAGCTATTCTATTTTATGGAATTCCTACTGGGAAATCAGAACTTGAGGGAGCAAGGGCGGAATAAGGGTGAACAGTGACACACCAATTTTTACACTTTCTAAATTTAATTTTACATGGAAAATGTTTTTACATATTACATATATTGCTTTATTAATTTTAAAAATAAGTAAAATGATTAGGAGTTGTTTAACACTCTTACAAATAATGAAAATGACTAAGAAACTATAATGTATTATTCTTGGCAATGAAGTTAGAATCCACTATAAATTATACAATAAGGCTTTCTTCTTCACTTTAAAAATGTTAGTAAAAATAGTCTACGTTTTTTTCATGACCATGAACTTTGATAGACAGAAAACACATATAAAGTTCATGTCAATGGTTATGATAACATAAGACATCAAAATGTTAAACTCAGTGACTAGGTTATTTCTTTTGCGATGTCATCAGATAAATTTAGTACATGAGATGGCACATTTTCTGTTTTCTATTTTATGACACATTTTCTACGTTTCTGTATTTTTTGTTTCCTATTTTATGTCATGCATTTTCTATTCATAAGAGAAAAGATGACAGTTTATTCTGCGTCTTACAAAAGAAGAGCAAAATGTTTCTTGTCATCTTTATTCATTTTTTAAAGAAGAGAAAGCATGTGCATTAGGCTTGTCAATGAGCTTTTTGATGCTCTGTTCTCTATTTATGAGTCTCTGACCTTCTGACAACTTTGATTACCATAAAATAAAATCCAGCAGAATACAATGATAAAACCATTTAAGCATTTTAAAGTTCTTGCTAAATTTCCTATATTCAAAGATTTCAAAATTCTAAGATGCCCAGAAGATCTAATTTTTAACTTTTAATTCCATTGTTATATTCAGCTTTAGAAGTCTGAGGTCGTATATTTATGTAGCATTTATATATATATTTATATATTTTATATAATATGTATATGGATATCTATATCTCTATATATTCATATATATACATATTATATATAATTAAATAAATATATATATTCAACTTTGAATTTTGATAAAGTTCACTGAAAATATCAAGGTATCAATTTCTCTTTGGTTTTGTATTTATCTTTTATCATATTCCATTTTATAAACTTTAATTTGCCATTGAAAATACATATGCACTTAAACCCAAAAATAGATATTTGACTTGAGTCAATATAACCTATGCATCTGATTCGAGCCTTAGGTCAGAACATTTGAGGAGCATGATCCGGGCAAGGGCAGCTGTTTTTAGAGATGCAGAGCTCTCACCCAATCTTCTCTTTTAAACTCTGTGCATCATTTTAAGTGCAGAGAAAATGGAGACAACTAGTGACTTCAGAAACCTACTAAAATCATAGATATCTCAAAGAGGAGAGAGCTATATTTATATATATATAAATTGACATATATCATATATGTATATCTAATATAACACATTTGGAGAAAAATCTTAAAGTGATTTAATAATAGCATGCAAATTTCCTGGAATTATCTTTCATCAAATTAGAATTTCATGAAACGTACAATTGAACTAGGACATACCTATGGAATTATTAATCTCAAGTCTTACTTTCTAGTTACTTACTGAGGTTAGACTCTTTCTCATTTTTTTCTTCTTTTCTAGCCTAATCTTATTTTCACCTGTCTTTCTTTTTCTCTTTTAACTATGACTTAATTCATCAAAATTGGTTCTACTCTTTTAGCAATTTACTTCTTCCCTTTCTTTGAACTCTATTTCGCTTTAACCATGCCTCAAAGCTAGTGAATGAAATAATTTAATCAAAACTTTTATTTAGAATGTAATATTTTGACACATTTTTAATCAGTTTAAAAAATAAGCTATAAATACTCTTGGATCCTTTAGTAAATTGCCAAGTCTCTATCTTCATTAGCCTATAATTTCTATTTCTCCTAAACCATAATGGTTATTTTGTACATGAGAGTAAATTTTCATATATTTTCAATCAGGTTACACTTAAGGAATTACCCTACTTTCTGGAATTTGGACCAAGCTTTGTTTTGATTCTGAGTGTTATTTCAGCATAAATCAAATCCAAGCAACTTGACCAAATCATTGTATACATTCAGTTAAAAGGAAAAACAAACTTATAAAATACAACCCAAATCACAGTTTGTCTTAAGTTGACATTATTGACTGAATGTAATTTCTGGATTATTTAACTATTTTGATTTCTTCCTCAGATGTTTTGCACATAGAAAAAAATATGTAGGTGTTAAAAACTGAAATGGATTTTTAAAAATTATCAGGAAGTCTTTTCCTATGTCTCAAATACAGGTGTTCCACAAAAGTTTGTTTCCATGATTAAAGATAAAAGTCATAATGCCTTCCAGAATTAACTTCTTTGAAAATAAATCTCTGGTTATATTTATGTAGAGTGAATTTGTTTATTTAAAAATATATCTTGTCTCCTAAAGTAAAATTAGAATTAGTAAGAAAATTTGTATTAGAAATATTAATTCTGTATATAAATACACCAACAAGTAAACACAGACCGAAATTATACAGTGTAATAGAAATTTTTAATCTGGACTGACCCTATTTATCCCTCAGGTGGTTGATAAGTTGAACATTAAGCTGTAGCTTAATATTTAGTTAAGATTCACCAGAAACTATCACTGCTCTATATTCTTATTTTATTTAATTTCTATAAAATATTTTAATTTTTTGGTTTCATTTCTAAGAAATAAGCTTATAAGTAAATTCTGCTTCAATTAAAAAAAAAAAAAGCTTAAAGCAGTGTGGTTCATACTGCAGATTACATACAGCCTGAAAGTTGCCCATGAACAAACATTGGTAAGTTGGGATCAGCATTAGAATAGAATACAATAGAAGAATAGAATAGAAAGAATAGAATAGAATAGAATAGAATAGAATAGAATAGAATAGAATAGAATAGAATAGAATAGAATAGAATACAAAAGGAAATATCAAAGTATCTGCCAAAGTAGTATTGTCTTGTGACTCTTTTACTGAAAGTATACATTTCTGCACTTACGTTTCAAGATGTAGTTATGTCTCTTTCAGAAGATTGTGGTCAAAAACCTTGAAAGCCACTGCTTGAGAGAGCAAAGTGGCTAAGGCTAAAAAAACAGTGTGATCAGGAAAGCATCTGTTGATGGTAGGCAGAGGTGACAAGCTAAGCCTCTGGCGAGGGACTGTTATTATCTACAAACATTCATAAGAGGTCTTAAGCAGAAGAATCTGTGCAACTCCAATAGGCCAAACCTCAACCATTCTAATACATCTCAGCAGAATTCTGACCTCTCTCTGGTATTTCAACTTCTCAGTTTAAGAAACACAACAATTTGGTTGGTCTGAGAAATGATACTGAGAAACATTTTTATGGGATTCTGTTTCAGTCTTCTCTGTAACATGGATTTCTCTTCTTGCTTTCACTTGTTCAGCAAGAAAATAGTAATTGCTTCAATCACTTGTGATCATGAAAAGTCTAAGGTGGCCCTTCTGAAAAATGAGGCTGGATTTGTTGATGTTTGGATGAGGTGAGGCTCTCGGGCAGTGAGGTGGTAAGAAGTTTTCCCAGTGCTCTCACTGCTGATGGGAAGATGACAGGAAGTTCTTAGCAAAGAAAGTAAGTGGCAACCCCGTCTTCATAATCCCCATGCATGGCCCCACAGGCGGTTCTGTAACCGGGTACCCACATTTTTCTAAGAGATAGTTTTTAAACATTATTTTCTCTTTTTTTCTCCTTTCCACCTTTTCCCTGTTTCTTAGCCCTTTGGAAATGTAAACACAACCTTTCACGGCCACCCGCCGCAGACATTTCCTGCAGAGCAAGTTTAACTGTGTGCTCCAAGAGGGATCTCTCCTAGAGAGTTGACAGTCTATTAATTTGCAGACCAAAGCACGGCCCCTGCAGCCTCAGAACTTTCATCCACCAAGAGGGCATGTGAAAAGCAAGTCCACTTGGCCACTTTGACAACTTATTTCTGCCCAGGAAGGCACCAACTCAATTGCCTGGTACATAAGGCACCAAGCTAGCAAGGGGGACCCTGTTCTTGCTCACCTCCTCCACTACCTTATAAAAGTACCACTTTCTGCTCCAAAGGTGAAGTGGCATATTTAAAGGCAGGACGCTGTGCCCCTTCCTCAGGCTGGCTTCGGAATAAATTCACTTGCTTTGTACCCAAACTTCACTCTTGTTAGTTGGGCTGTGCATGCGGCAAGCAAGTAACCCACATTTCAGTTACAGTTCCCTCAATGCCCTGTGAAAACGTAATATTGAGTCCAGGCCCCATTCTGACTCCTCAAGAGAATAAACCACTGTGAGTAGCTGGTCTGGGTGCCCGACGAGTCTCTTGCCTTATGCCTTTCTGCTTGCATTTTTCTTGGCTCTATTTTTCCCAGCACTGCTTTTTCCAGGTATGATCATCACTGCACAAATCATTTTACTTACATGGATGACAATTTAAATTTTAGCCAACTGCCTTCTCAACCTTTTTCAGCTGCACAGGCCATTCATATCCATGTGTCACCAACATGACAACTTTCTGCTGCTGGGAGCTCAGGAGCCTGAAACTCAGTCCCCTAGTTTGGGGATGCTCAACTCTCTCGGGATAGCTTCTTACCCTGGATCCCTTCATTATAAACCATCCACTATTGTTTACCCTTAAAAACAGGTTCTCAGCTGGGCACGGTGGCTCACGCCTGTAATCCCTGCCCTTTGGGAGGCCACGGTGGGTGAATCAGGGGTAAAGAGATCAAGACCATGCTGGCCAACATGGTGAAACCCCATCTCTACTAAAAATAAAAAATGAGCTGGGCCTGGTGGCACACGCCTGTAGTCCCAGCTACTCGGGAGGCTGAGGCAGGAGAATTGCTTGAACCCAGGAGGCAGAGGTTGCAGTGAGCCGAGATGGGGCCATTGAACTCCAGCCTGGGCAATAGAGGAGACTCCATCTCAAAAAAACAAACCAACAAACAAAAAAACAAAAACAAAAACAAAAAACAGATTCTCAAAGGCAGACATTAGACATTAGTAGTTTATTAGCTCTAAATGTAGTTCTGACTAATTCAAACCTTCCTTTGCATATCCATGAATACACAAATCATTCTAGATTTTAACTTCCTCTCTTGGCCTCTATTTTGTAAATAAAATCGCTCACCTCCATGAAAAGATCAAACAAAGAGCCATAGACATAGAGGTTACGCACTGCACCAGGTTGAATAGAAAAATAATTTAATCAAAATATGTTTGTTCTCTGTTGTCTGCCAGGATCTAATCGTTTGAGACAGCACTCTTCCAGGTGAGAGGGGCCACTGTCTTTATTTCAAAAATAAGACAAGTCTGATATTTCACACACATCTTTCATTTTGAGAATCCAATATCACTCTGTCAAAACCACTAATGGAATGTCATAATAATCTTTTTAAAGTAAAAAATTCAGGCAGAAAAAAAGAATTGAATGATTTCAGAATGCCTCTTCATTTCCACACAAATATGGCATGTGTGAGTCATAAAATAATATTGAACCTAAAGTATGTTATTTTTTAAATATCTCATAATATTTTTAAAAATACACTTTCCTTTTAATCCTATACTCTAGGTAACCTCTTCAGCCAAAATGAATGTAGCCAGTTCTAAAGTCAATGCAGCTTTCAAAGTCACATTCCAGAACATGGCTACATGGCCCCAGTGTCCTAGTCATTTTAGGGATATCTGCTAATTGAATATCAATTAGCTGAGAATCAAATAGTTTAATTAGAAATGCATTTAGGAATTTGGGTCTTATTTCTGCTGACAAATACAGAGCATTAAAGTTTGCAGCTTTGCTGCAGAAACCACTGAGTGCATGCTAAGCCTGAGGAGGAGCAGGGAGAGCACATCTTTTTAGATCCTTCAGCATAATTGGCGACACACAAACAGAAGCTTGAGCAGCTGTGAGGACTGTGATAATTCAACCAACCCCTTGCCTCTTGGGATCGTCCCAGGTCACGTCATCACCACAAGTTAGCGTCCCAAGTCATCTTATAGGAAGATGTACTTAACTATTGACAGGTCATGGTACTATACATCTATCATTATTCATGATATTCATTAAAATCCTGTCCTTAGTACACTGTCATCTCAGGCACCACTCTCCCTGGCCTCCCCTCCACTGTAGGGTCTTCACATCACTTGGGAACTGATGACTCCAAATTTTTCTTTTCTATCCTGGCTGCTTCTCTGAGCTTTAAAGGGACATCTCTGTGGGACAAATCTGTGGGATCTGCCAGCACATCCCACAGGCATGACAAGCTCCACATATTCAAAACAGAATTCAGCACCTTCTTTCTACATCAACTCCTTCTCCAGTTTCTCTTTCTCCATTAGGGAAATAATAACCCACTAGTCACCCATGCTGGAAAATGGAGCAATTCTTGGCTCTTTCTCTTAGCCTCCATATCCAATAATTCACCATGTCTCAATGTTTCTTAAATTGGACCTTCCATTGACCGGGCGCAGTGGCTCACGCCTGTAATCCCAGCACTTTGGGAGGCTGAGGCGGGCAGATCACGAGGTCAGGAGATCGAGACCATCCTGGCTAACAAGGTGAAACCCCGTCTCTACTAAAAATACAAAAATTAGCCAGGCATGGTGGCGGGCGCCTATAGTCCCAGCTACTTGGGAGGCTGAGGCAGGAGAATGGCATGAACTCCGGGAGGTGGAGCTTGCAGTGAGCGGAGATTGTGCCACTGCACTCCAGCCTGGGTGACAGAGCAAGACTCCGTCTCAAAAAAAACAAAAAAACAAAAAAAAAACTGGACCTTCCATCTTCATCTTCTTCATTTATTAAGTTCATGTTTACCGAATGCCTAATATGTGCTAGCACTCCTAAAGCTGAGTTTTGAGTTTGATTTGGCCAAGAAAACAAAGCAAAATCCTGCCTTTCTCAAGCTTAATTCTAGTTGGGGAAGACAGAAAATAAACAATGATTATAATACATTGGCTATCAGAAGCTGGTACCCAGGATAGAGTAAGATAAATGGAACAGGGTAAGGAGTATTAGGAATGTAGAGGAGATTAAAACTTTAAATGGAGTCTGGGCATGATGGTGGGCACCTGTAGCCCCAGGCAATTGGGAGGCTAAGACAGGAGAATCACTTGTGCTCAGAAGTTTGAAACTGGCATAAGCCTTGATCACACCACTACACTTCAGCCTGGGTGAAGGGGAGAAATCCTGTCTCAAAACAAACAACAAAAAGCAAAAAACAAAAAAAAATCCCAAGCTTTAAATGGGCTTGTCAGTGTAGGCCTCATTGATGAAGTCATAACTGAGTAAAGACTTAAAGAATGTATGAGCTAGCCATGAACAAATGGGAAAAGAGTGTCCCAGAAAGAGGAGGACCAAGTCAGGGTGGGTGTGTGGTTGGAGGAACAACAAGGAGACCAGTGAGGCTGGAGATCATGGCCTTAGGGGTGACCATCCTTCTTACTTAACTTCCAAATAGCCTCCCTCTCTACATTCTTACCAGCCATCAGGGTTATCTCTCTCCAACTACGATTATCATGATTCTCCCCTTTTTAGACCTCTCAATGGCTACCCATAGACCACAAGAAGCAGTCAAACTCTTAACTGGTGTATAAAGGTTTCCATCATCTGCTTTATGTTTTCTATAGGTCAGTCTCATTCTTCCTCCCATCTACTTTATGTCCAACAATACCAAACTCTTTGTAGTTTCATAAATACTAGTTTTTTGCCCCTATAGCTTGATGTTGTGCCTTCTATGCAGAATACCTATCCCTCTTCCATTTGGCTAAATATAATTACTATACTTCATCATTAACAATCCCTAATACAGATTAAATTCACTGAACCCCCTTTTTCTACCTATGCATATCTTCAACATTGCTCTTATTAACTGTTGTAACTACTGAGAGGCGAAGCTGGCCGGGCTTCTGGGTCAGGTGGGGACTTGGAGAAATTTTCTGTCTAGCTAAAGGATTGTAAACGCACCAATCAGTACTCTGTGTCTAGCTAAAGGTTTGTAAATGCACCAATCAGCACTCTGTAAAAATGGACCAATCAGCACTCTGTAAAATGGATCAATCAGCACTCTGTAAAATGGACCAATCAGCAGGATGTGGGCAGGGCCAAATAAGGGAATAAAAGCTGGCCACCCAGCCAACCCGCTGGTGTCCCTTTCCATGCTGTGGAGGCTTTCTTCTTTGGCTCTTCACAGTAAATCTTGGTGCTGCTTGCTCTTTGGGTCTGCACTACCTTTATGAGCTATAACACTCATTGTGAAGGTCTGTGGCTTCATTCCTGAAGTCAAGCGAGATCACAAACCCACCAGAAGGAAGAAACTCTGGACACATCTGAAGGAACAAACTCCGGACGCACCATCTTTAACAACTGTTAACACTCACCTCGAGGGTTCATGGCTTCATTCTTGAAGTGAGTGAGACCAAGAACCCACTGGAAGAAACCAATTCTGGACACACCATGTTATAAATGTATGCCATAGGTATATGTCATAAACATATGTCTGTATGAAAGTCTTTTATCAGGACCTGTCTAAGCTTCTGAATTACAAAAATTGTGTACCTTGGCTATAGTAGATGCCCAGTAAATATTGTAGATGAATGATTATTATCATGTCTAACTGCCTGTAAAACAAAATAGTGATATCTTAGGTGGACTTTAAGATGAACTTTTTTCCTATTGTTGCAAGATAAAATTACAGTTGTTTTCTGGCTGCCATAGGACTCAACCTTTTAGTCTCATTTAGCTGTCAAAATGTATGTGCATGTAAAACCACCTGTTTAACCATGTTTTACTAAAATTCTAAGCATAAGGCGTGCATTCCTTTTTAAGGGCACATGTGGTTTAACTTCTTTTTTTAACTTTTAAGTTTAGTAAAAGCGCAGGTTTGTTACATAGGTAAACTTGTTTTGTGGGGGTTTGGTGTACAGATTACTTCATCACCCAAGTTTTAAGCCTAGTACTCATTAGTAGTTGTTCTTGATCCTCTCCCTCCTCCGACTCTCCACCCTCCAAAAGGCCCCAGTGTGTGTTGCTCCCCTCTACGTGTCCATGTGTTCTCATCATTAGCTCCCACTTATAAGTGAGTACATGCGGTGTTTGGTTTTCTGTTCTTGTGTTAGTTTGCTAAGGATAATGGTCTGCAGCTCCATCCATATTCCTACAAAGCACGGGATCTTTTTCTATGACTGCATAGTATTCCATGGTGTGTATGTACCACAGTTTGTTTATCCAGTCTACCATTGATGAGCATTTAGGTTGATTCCATGTCTTTGCAGTTGTGAACAGTGCTGCAATGAACATATGTATGCATGTGTCTCTATAATAGAATGATTTATCTTCCTTCGTATATATCCCCAGTAATGGGATTGCTGGGTCAAATGGTATTACTGTATTTAGGTCTTTGAGGAATCACCACACTGTCTTCTACAATGGCTGAACTAATTTACACTCCCACTCCCAGTGTATAAACATTCTTTTTTCTCTACAATCTTGCCAGCTCTGTTATTTTTTAACTTTTTAGTAATAGCCATTCTGACTGGTGTGAGGTAGTGTCTCATTGTGGTTTTGAGTTGCATTTCTGTAATGATCAGTGATGTTGACCTTTTTTTCGTGGGATTGTTGGTTGCATGTGTGTCTTCTTTTGAAAAGTGTCTGTTCATGTCCTTAGCCTACTTTTTTATGGGTTTTGTTTCTTGTAAATTTAAGTTCCTTATGATGCTGGATATTCAACCTTTGTCAGAAAGCACACATTCTTTACATTTAAAGAGGTCACTGCTTAATAAAAATACATTGTATTTAAATATATGGTGTATATACTTCCCATTTATCAATAACCTCTTTTACATTTGTGAAACCCTTTCCAACATACCTTCCAGAAGCTGACTGATAATCCTGTCTTCCTTGTTTCCACAAACACACGGTGCTGGTTCCAGCCCCTGCACCACTGTGCTAATGCTCTCCTCTTCTCTTTCTTGGTGCATCAGCTTCTTTTTTCTCTATCTTAAGATTTATCTCTAAATGTTATCCCTCTTATAAACATAACGGAAGCTCTGCTGCTTCACTGAACCCCCTTTGCTACTCACATCCTAATGAGGTCTCTCTCTCCACCTTTGTGTTTCTATTCTTCTTTCACAAAACAGACTTTTGGGGTCACTGTTTGGATTTCCTATTTATCTTGTGTTTTGGCTTCATCTTCTGATTGTAAGATACAAGAAGGCAGAAATTATGTGTTATTTTCCATGTGGTCATCAGAGTGAATATTTGCTGAAGAACTTGGAGTGCCTAATACTAGAATGAGATAAAGAGTTTTGCTAGTTATTTGCATTTGGAGATGGTTAATTAAAGCATAAACAGTCATTGTCCCAAGCCAATCTGGAATTCACCTCTGTATAAGAAGAGTAATGGGCAAAATAATTCATTGAAGACAAGTCCAGTTTCAAGATTCTTACGTCAAGCTTCAAAAGGAAAGTAAATGAATATATCTTAATGAGAGCAAAAATCAATGGAAGAAAATGGCCATGTGATTTTGTCTATCGTACGAAGACAGCTTTATTTCCTTTCTATTTTTTTCTTTTTGTTTAGCAACTCTAAGTTCCAGTTAATCTCTTCTAATTGCAGTTGCTTAGTAGTGATTAATGATGATGCCAACCAAGGGGCAAAGTCAGGATTTCACCTCAATTTGAAGGGTTTATACTTCAGTTCTCTCTTTTCTTTCTCTCCTGACCTTTTCTGTGGAAGGTAGAATATTCTATGTACCCAGATGTGCCATAATTTCTTTGTTGAATACCAGAGTCCTTGCATTAACAATATGTAGAAATACAATAAATCAGAGGGATATTGCAGCATATTTTCCCCAAGAGGAACATTATTATGTGCAATAAACATGTAGAGAAGGACCCGCAGAGCTGGAACCCAATGAGCTGGTTTTCAACTGCCTGGGTGTGAAGAGCTAGTTCCTCTTTTAACTATCGTATTAGAAAAAGCTATGAAGAGAACAGTGTTTAAACACTGTTCTACCAAGTGGACATTGCTGACAATTACTTCATTTTGCAGGAGAAAAGCCCTACAACCTGATTTTCTCAGATAGTAAGTTTGTATTTTATGCCCCTTTATCATTTTCTAATCTTTGTAAAGTGAATTGATCTTAATGGCTATATGTGCTTATGAGTTGATTAATTTATCTTGAAGTGACTTTAAGACATCATGTTGTCTGTCTTTCATTGGTTTTAAGTCGACTACAACAAACCCCTCTCAATAAGTCAGCTCTATTCACTTAATCTGTTATAGATCTGAATGTCACCCATAGAATTAGTGTTAGCATTAAGCGGTCTCCCACACACTGTGTTTTGTAGCCTGGTCATTCCTCTGCACAATATGATTGCCTTCACACAAATACTAAATGCTTGAAAATTTACCAAGGGAAGTGGTGTGGTCCCGAGATCGAGGATACACGCTCTGGCACGAGCGCTTGGGTTACGTTCCTAGTTTCATTGTTGTTCACTTTCTCTTTGCCTTGCTTTTCCCACCTGTGAAGGGCAATAAGCATACTTATTCCTGAGGGTTAAACACTAAATAAAACAATATATGTACCTACTTATCTCTATACCACTATACCTGGTCAATAATAAATGCTTTAAAATTTGCTACTGTTACTATGATAAAATATTCATCGTTTAAAAAATTTAAGTTGTTTTAGAGGCGGGATCTCACTGTGTTGCCAAGCTGGAGGGCAGCGCCATGATCCTAGCACATTGCCTTCCTTCCAGGCCTGCGCTCAGCCAATCCTCCCTCCTCGGTCTCCCATGTAGCTGGGACCACAGGTGCCGACCACCACCCATGGCTCTCGAATATTCACCAGCTTCACTTACTGTATCTGTACCCTGTACTTAGTGACCATGTAGCTGGGACCACAGGTGCTGACCACCACCCATGGCTCTCAAATATTCACCAGCTTCACTTACTGTATCTATACCCTGTACTTAGTGGGAATAAAGCCTCAGACTTATTCACACCATGTTATTTTCCTATTCCATGAAATCGCATTGAATTACTTTTGTAAACTGTAAAGTGCTCTGTGAAAAAAACTTTAAATGTAATTAGCATTTGAAAGGGTAATATGAGGACAGAAATGGTTTTGACACAAGGAAACCGTAGAAAAAGATGGAAGGCAAATTCAACTCCAGCATCCTTTTTCCAGTTCCCTCCTTTATAATGTAGATTATATTTAGAGAATATAATCTAAGTTCATCTCTTTGTGGTTATTCAGTGAGAAAAGGTCCATGAGAGATTTCTCACCAAACAGGCTGAACTGAACAAATCCGGGCCAGTCAGCCCTTCACAGAGGGCAAAGGACACTGCTGCCCTGGGCACAGGCTTGGCCAAGTATGTGCACATCCTGACCAGCATGCGAAGTGTGCCTAAGGGAACATGCACGGCCCTGACCCTATGCCACACATGCCAGACCTGATGTTCACAACAGTTCTAGGTGCCCAGCTCCACTGTAAACAAATCCCAGCAGCTGTAGAGTGATTTGCAGAGGGCATAATCTAGGGTGGGAAAAAGCTTGAGGGACTTGGATCTATTTAAATTTTAAGTCTTAATGTACATATTACCTCATTTGTGTCTTTAGTGTGGAAAAATTTAGTTACTGATGTTTAGTTTTGTTTCTGGTTTTGCCCCAGTATCTCTTTTTTGTAGAATATTGTGAACCGCTGGAGAAAAATAATGCCATAATCATTTCTTTTTTCTCAATACCTTGCCCACATCCTGGCACAAAATAGCTGCTCAATCATTTTTCAGTTACAAATAAATACAAGAAATTTTGCAAAAGATTGTCTTTGGCATTTCTTCCAAAGGTATATATGGAGTGACTTCAAAATGTGGTCAAAGCTCAGATTTCACCGAGAGAAATCCTTAGCAACTTTCTGCTGTACCATGGTAAGGATGAAGAGGGGGACTGACAAAACAGCATGCTCATTGTGAACCCTCTAGCATTTCTGTCTCATTCTGAGTGATTCTGAGAAGATTCAAGAGGTTATCTTAAGACACCATTATTATCTTCCTTTCCAATCAGAAGACCTTTAGACTTTACCAATATTATAAACCCAGAGAAAGGTAATTATTCTATGAAGCACTATTCAAATATTTTTTTATTCATGATAAAACATTTAATATCATGCTATTTTCTAGGGACTTCATTTTGTTATTTGTCTGTGAGTGCCACATATTAAATACTCTAAGCTAACATAGTTTTAAACTGTATAACAACATACATATAATAAAATTATATTGATTCAAAAATTTTAATGTGTAGCCTGAACACTCTTATAGTTAGGCACAATAATAGATTTAACTGTATTTTTAGTTCATTAAACAAAATGAATCATAACGATTTCATATTTATGCACAAAAATTGCATTCTGTGCAGGTTATATGTATATGGACAAATGATCTCTTATTGAGACTGAGTCATCTCAAGAGGAAAATTCACTGTAAATTTGGTATGAGTGGCACTATGCAAACTGTATTCTGATATATTATTCATTGATAATAAAGCTGAATAAAACTTCCTTTTGTGATGTAGAAATGCTCCCTAAGTATATTTTGCTGTATGCAAACACAAAGAGACAGGTGTCCAGCTGATTATTGCATATGGCTGTCATTCTAAGAGCTGCTCATATAAGCTATTTACGCTTTTGGGTGTGGATCATATCTGCCTTGGAACATATGTCATCCTTAGAGTCTGTTCAGCATCTCTACAAATGGAAATTATTCTTTAATTTAAATTATTTGAATTATAATTGTATCAAAAGATATCATGACCAAATATGAGTACATATGTATCTCAGGAAGCCTTTAATTAAAAAAGAGAAGACAGCAGGTTGAGAGCCAGGCAAGAAATAATTACAAAAGAGACAGATATTTGATATTTGGTTTCCTAGTTCACCTCAAACTCAAAAATTTCTTAATGTTTTAGGAGATTTATAAAAATCAAATGTTCCTTATTTCCCTACTACAAAAACTTTACTTTTCTGACAGTAGATGAAAAGAAAAAAAAATTGGCCTGGGATCCAGTTTATATTTTACTATGGATTTGAGTCTTATTTAATTTATTTTCTACTCTGCCCAATTTATCCCTGAAATTTGGTACATGCATTCAACGAGTATTAAATACCCCTCTTCCATCTGAGCTCAGCTTTTCCTTCCCTCCTTCCTTTTTTTCTCGCTCTCTCTCTTCCTTTCTTCATGTTTTCTTCTCCTTACGTTCATTTCTTTCTTCCTTCTCCCACCCCTTCAATCCTTTCCTTTCTTTTTCTATATCTTCTTGCGTTTTTTTTTTTATGCCTTATATTCTTTGCAGTCCATCAACTGTTTTCAACCCTCGAGCTAGGAACCACAGCTTAATCACAACTTAAAGCTATCACTTTGTACCCCTCATTCAACAACTTCCCATGCCCTCCCTCCCTCCCCCTGCTGCACGACAGAACAACTCTAGTCAGTACTATACTGTATATTTCAAGATGACTAAAAGAGTACATTTCAAATGTCTCGCCATAAAAAATGATCGGTAAACGAGATGATGGATATGTTAATTAGCTCAATTTAATCATTTCACATTGTTATATATCAAAATATCACATTGTACCCCATAAACATATAAAATTATGATTTGTCAATAAAAATAATACTAATTTAAAAAACGCAAAACACAAAAGCTCTCACTTGACACATTCCTAGCCCCAGTGCAAAGACTTTTGCTGAGGCGGAAGTTCTGTTATTCATCTGCCAAGGCAATATTGTCAAAATTTCCAGATCGTAAAAATGACCTCGGGATCTAGCTGACACACAGATAGCCAGAACCAAGGGAAAATGTATTTTAACAAACTCCCTAGATGATTCTTACGAGGAAAGTGCTAGAAAAGGCTAATCTAGATCCACCCCTCAGTCGATGCAGGATTTTTCTTCTTGCCATTCTGACCTGCCGTCATACAATACCAGCTTCAGCACACCTATAAATATTTCTTTTAGGAGAAAGCCTATTCCATTGTTAGACCGCTCTAATTATACGGGAAACAAAAGTCTTCTTATGTTGTTCTTAACTCCATTTCCTATCTTGCAGATTACAGTTTTATCATGGGCACATACCGCTATCATTAAAAAACTAGACTAATTGTAGAGGAAATCAAAAGCACTGTAATACACATGATTTGACAGGAACAGGGCTTTGCTAGCAGGGAAGAAATGAAAATGGGATCAAGTCTTCCCAGCAAAGGAAATTAACCAACAGGAGTCTGACAATTACAGGCTTATTTTTAGAGACAGGTGATATGTTTTGAAAGTTATTAAGATGTAACCTCTTATTCATCTAGAAACCTAAATTTTTCTCCTTGAGAAAAAATCTTTAGGAAAGCTACAAAATGTTGTTACCTCTGACAGGTGAGTTCCCAGAGAATAATGCTATTATCACATGATTTTAATCAGAAAACTTCAGTTTAAATTTCGATTAAGACACAGTAATCCTGCCACCTTGAGTAATTGATGGAACTTCTCTTAGAATTAGTTTTTCATGTGTGATATATAATAAGGCAATTCTGACATACTTAGTTGTAATAAGGATAGAAGGTGCTATGAGGATGAAAAATTATAAACTTCGTTCAGTAAGTATGTGAGCGTTGTCAAGCAATGTCACTAAACTGGCTATAAGATGTGTCTCTGGTAGAATTCTAGTACTGATTAATTGAAGAGAAAAAAGAGCATAACAATCCATTGGCATGCAGCACGCATGTGTCTAAACTTACCTATCTCTAGAAGTCACACCTCATGTTTTTAAAATATCGTTCTACTCTCAACAGAATTTTTTTATCCTTATTAGGTTTCACGTATTTATTGGTGTGGGAGAATAGAAACAAGAAAACCAGGCAGAGAAAAGACTGAGACTTCAAACCGAAATCAGTCATCACTTCTCTATATTGGCCAAGCAAGACCATGGAACAATAGATTAAGGTGTTATGAATGTAAAAGACAATATAGGAAGCTGCATGAATTATTGAGGCTCCTGAAGTCATCCTACATCTGTCTGCCCAAAGAAAATGCATTCGGGAGAATTGCCTTATTGCACTTTGTGTGTGTCATTATACTAAAAAAGTCAATTTTTAAAGGAGACAAATTACATGTTCATTTTTCTCTTTATACACAATATATCAATGTACGTATTCAGGAGGATACATCAGTGTTGGATTTTTTAATAGGAAAAAACAGAGCCTCCCCCACCCCTGCCCCGGCCAACAAATTAAACCCTGGTTCTGACATTAGCTAGCTGTTTATTCTTGATAAAGACACAGATAAAGTCAATGATCACTGAAAGATGCATCTAGCTTCAACCTTGATTTGTACACGCATTTTTATTTAAAGAAAATGTTTTAAAATAGAGATAAACAACTTGAGCACTGAAGTAAAACTGAGGAAGGACACAAAAATAAACATGGAGTCGTATTTTGAGTTCATTATGTCAAGTATTCCTTTCAGAGAACAATGGCAGGTAAAAAACAGATTAGATAAGATTTCCGATATAACATTAGGACAAGTGATGTCAAAATTTTAAAAAAATTATTTACTTACTGTTGTTCCTGATAAAATATTTTTATAGTAAACCTAATATTAGCATTTCTCATTTAGTAAAACAAAGGCAAATTTGATTGCGGTTTGAATCTCTTTTAGTTTTTAAAATACTTCTAATATGTGTAAAAAAGAAGTTTAACCCTAAATTATGTATCTCATTTTAAACACGTTATTTAACATTGCTGAGGGCTGCAAAATATGAAGAGATTAGAATCAATTTTCTGAGCACCTTCCGTATCCAGGGTACCAGAGAAGAAAGAAGAGGTCTTCAAAGTTCAATGTATTGCTTATTGAACAAATACTGAATGAATTCCTCACACATGCCAGGGAAGGCTGATCTGTAGCAGCATTGTTATATAAGTGCTGTAAAGGAGATAAACATGTACTATGGAAAAAAATCAGATTAATTCCAGCTATGAATCTCTGTAAAGGTTTAGGTAGGATGCAACCGAAGAAAGCATTCATGAACTAAATCTGAACAACTCTACAAAATCATATAAATGAGCATATAAATGACGCTGAGCATATAAATGATGAAAATTAATGATTTCAGGGGAATATACAGCCATGTTTCCCATAACAATGTTTCAGTGATGAACCTCATATGTAATAGAGGTTTCATAAAATTATAATAGATATGTTTAGATACACAAATATTTACACTGTGTTAAATTGCCTGCAGTATTCAGCACAGTAACCTGCTGTCAGTGACATTCTGTACAGGCTCATTGCCTAAGCAGTAGGCTATGCCATACAGCCCAGATGTGTAGTAGGCTATACCATCTAGGTTTGGGTAAGGGTACCCTATTGTGTTCCCACAGAGAAAAAACCTCCTAACAGTGCATAAACTGTACGTACATTGGAGATGTTTTTCTGTATTTAATTTCAGAATCTATATGAATGACATGATTGAAAATTTCCAAATAAACTAGTTTACTAGACAGTCATCGCACCAATATTTTGTATGTTTCAAAACAATTTCAGCTGTTTGCTTAGGATGTTTAATGTAAGTAAAATTTTTCTGGGGAAAAACATTTTTCTGAATAAGAGGCAAACTTCTTATTTATAAAATTAATATTTTTATATTATTGACTGGGTTGGCTTTTCTTTCTTTGTAAAAAATTTCCATGAATATTTTTATAAACTTATAAATATCAGATTTTACTGATATGTTTTTCTGAACAAGCAAAATGGTATAATTAACATTTGAGCAATGATTTTGATTCCATTCCTCAATTGTGAAGTCAGTGCACAACACATGTGTCTCTAAATTTTGTGAGAATCATCTGGATCGAAAAATGTTGGAAGATTTGTATTCATAATTAACTTGTTATTCAAAAATTTAATTTCATGAAGTGACCTAATAATATCTTTATTTTTATTCACCTTTTGTTCATAATAATAATACAGTCATTATCATATACAAATCATTGACAGAGATAAAACTTCATTTTTAGTTTTTTGTCACTAGACAGATATGTTTTCATTTCTGAGCTCTCTTGAGTATATTCTAGTACTACCAATCCATAAAAATTTCATAATTTTGCTGATTCAATAGTATACCTCTGGTATAAAAATTAGATGGGATACTTCTCATTTGTATTTTAATATCTCATCTCTCGAGTTGTTTGTATCAATTTCTTTTCTTGAATTTCCGAAGCAGTCTCCTGTAACATTTTACTGCTTAAAACTTAAAACCCCCATTTCTTTGTTCTTGACTTCAAGCTTTGTATAACTCAAGTGTGACAACTCTAGATCCCAAAACTTATCTCTGAAAGGATTTATATGTTAGCAATTTTAAATTTTAATTTCTTCATGAACATTTATTGAGCACTTACTATATGCAGTGTACTTTTAACATCTTTCATCTCATTGTACTTCTCAGAAAATGATAGTCACACATCTTCTTAAATGTTTAAATTATTGTTGCTCAAATGACACGTCATAAAGAATTAATGGAAAGTACAATGAGATGAAAAGCATAATGAGTACAAAGAGAAAAGTAATGTTTGATGCTTGCCATTTTGAAATTCGCTAGAGGCAGTCTGTCACTGTGCT
Source organism: Pan paniscus (assembly GCF_029289425.2). Classification (NCBI taxonomy): domain Eukaryota; kingdom Metazoa; phylum Chordata; class Mammalia; order Primates; family Hominidae; genus Pan; species Pan paniscus. The sequence goes on along the minus strand of NC_073252.2, from coordinate 186,315,309 downwards.
CATCATTTTCCCTTCTAAAGTGTCTCTTGAATTTACCCTTTCTTCTCGAGTCTGGCTACTGAGGCTGAAGCTCAGACTTTCACCCTTCATGCCTGGAATGTTACAGCAGCTCTTTAACTGATAAATCTGTCTCTACCCATTCCTTCTGGAATCCATCTTTCATGTGATAAGCTTTCTAAATCACTAATATTGTCATGCCACCCTTCTACATACCACACCCTATTTTCTTCTGCATAAAGATCAAACTCTCTCATCCAGCCTTAATGGTCACTTATAATTTTGTGCCGTTCTACTGGTGAAGCTTCATTTTCTAATTTTTCTCAGTCTGCATACACTACCTCTGTCAGATTTGACAACTCACTTCATTCCCAACTGTATTAGTCAAGGTTCTCCAGAGAATCAATCAATCAATCTGTCTGTCTATCTATCTATGTATCTATCTATCTATCTATCTATCTATCCATCTATCTGTCTATCATCTATCATCTGTCTGTCTAATCTATCGGTATGTGCATATACATATGCGCACACTAATTAACATGGGCATTGGCTCACATGCTCATGGAAGCTGAGAAGACCCACCATCTGCCCTCTGTGAGCTGGAGACCCAAGAAAGCCTGTGGTGTAATTCTGCCTGAGTCCAAAAGTAGGAGGGCTGATCATGTAAATCCCAGTCTGAGCCAGAGCCTGGGTGGGGAAGTGGGGGATGTGCTGGTGTACATCCTGGAGGTGGAAGACCCGAGAACCAAGAGCTCTGATCTCCAAAGGCAGAAGATGGAAGTCCCAGCTGAAGGGAAGACAGAATTCATCCTGTCTCTGCCTTTTTGGTCTATTTGGACCCTTAATGGATGGGATGATGCCTGCCCACATTGGTGAGGGCAAATCTTTACTTGATCTGCTGATTCAAAGGCTATCCTCTTCCAGAATCACCCCAGCAAACTCACCCAGAAACGATGCTTTATCTGCTCTCTGTGTATCACTTAACCCAGTTAAGACACAGAATTAACCACCATAGCAAGACACACTGTCTCTCGCCAAGCTCCTGCTTTGTAATTTGCTTCTTTGGAATGCTTCCCCTTCCCTGTAGCTATCCAACCACTAACCCATCCTGTAAAGCCAACACTGAACCTCACTTACTCTAACGGTTCCAGCACATCCCAATGTTCTTTCCCTTTCTGAATTCCAGTAACATTTATCATCAGAATCTCATGGCTTGTGACTCAATTGCTCCTGAAAAAGGCACTGGAATCAAACACAGGCACACTGGGTTCACAGTTCAAAGACACACATTGTTCACGGTTGAGCCTTCAGACTGTTGCTGCCTCCCTTGTCCTCTGGTATGGCAGTCACCACAGCCTCCCAGTGACGGATGATGTTTCCTTCTTCTCCCTTACTCTGGAAGCCCATGGGAGGCACCCTACTGGTGTTAGCTTCCCATGCCCAGTGCCCCCGAATCACTGCTGACACATAGCAGTCTCTCGATACATGTTTGAAGATTGAATGTCTGCCATGAATTCTAATCTAGGGCTGCCTTATCTGTAAAACAGAATGAAGCCCTGCCCTGCTTAGTTCACAAGATCATTTTGAGTAGGAAGAAAAGGAGGGGAAGAGCTTTGTAGTTGTAAGCACTATAGAAATATTATATACTATATGATATTGTGTATATAACGATGCTTTCCTAACTACTCTCTTTGAGGCTAGAAACTGTCTTATTTTGACACCAATGTGCACACTTGACTACTAATATTCTGTTGGCTGATGTCATACTTTTAGTAAAATTTATGCAAATTTGTTAATTAATTATAATTAATGTAATATTAAAATCATTCCTTTCTATACTGTTAGTATATGTAAGTGTCTCCTATACGTCACAGTGCTTAAAACAACAAAATCACTGACATTCCAACTCTGAACAACCTGAGTGTTTCCATGAATTATATTTGTATATGTTATATCCTCTGCACATAAAAATGAAAAAAGATACAATTTAAAACAAAATCATTAAGATAATCACCTCCTAGGATAGAAAACAGAGCCAGGGAACTCTTGTTTGGCATTAGGAGGAATCTCTACTTTGAATAGAAAGAGTTAGAAGAACTGGATTTTGATCTCGGTTCTACAGACATACTGGCTAGATGGTGGTGAGCAAATTACTCATGTTCACAGAACTTCACTTTCTTTCCGGGAAAAACATAAATTTCAATATAATTCTTGCTCTCATGTTGATATCACAGATTAATGTAAATAAAAGGAGAAAATATATGTTGATATGTTACTTTATGAATGCAAGTTTTTAAAAAATTTAAGTATCCGAATCTCACACTATATACTAATATATCAACAACACTATTAAATAAAATATTTTTATAATGGTGACTATACAAAAATACTGACTACATGAAAAACTTTGGGATGGAATACACATATGTTTGGGGTTATGTTTCTGAGTACTTTTGGTGAAATGCGTTGATTTGAGTAAATGACACATACAAACCATTTTTACAAATCAGAATGCCTTGGACACAAGGATGTTTTCCTTTTTCTTGATTATCTTTCTAAGTGGATTTAGCAGATTAGCTAATAGCAATTTATTTCTGCCTTGTGTGAAAAGTAGGTGTTAGGTGTGAAGAAGCCAATGAAAAGTAACTGTCAGCTTTTTTTTTTTTTAGACAGAGTTTTGCTCTTTGTTGCCCAGGTTGGAGTGCAATGGCGTGATCTTGGCTCACAGCAACCTCTGCCTCCCGGGTTCAAGCGATTCTCCTGCCTCAGCCTCCCGAGTAGCTGGGATTACAGGCATGCACCACCACGCCTGGCTAATTTTGTATTTTTAGTGGAGACAGGGTTTCTCCATGTTGGTCAGGCTGGTCTCGATCTCCCAATCTCAGGTGATCTGCCCGCCTCAGCCTCTCAAAGTGCTGGGATTACAGGCGTTGAGCCACCGCACCTGGCCAGTAATTGTCAACTTTTGATGGAACAACTTTAACAGAAAGTCATGACTCTAAAGCAAGTCCTGCTATAAAGAATGATAGAGAAAGTGAGTAAAACATGACAAAACCCCAAAACAACAAAAAAGTATATGTCCACAGTGTAGACATGAAGTGGAGGTGCTGAAATTAGCACATCAAACCTTATCATTAACTTTTGTCAAAACAAAAGACTTTAATTTTGGAGGTGAGGTGGGGTAGGCAATTCCTTCAAGTTGTGGTCCAGCAGGAGCAACATCATGTCTTTAGCATTGCATCCAATGTGGGGAAGGACACGGGTGTTCTGAGTCACTGTAATAAAGGAGGAGTAGTTGATATCACATTTTTCTTAACACAGCTGAATATTATGCTTCTTTTGTTTTTATAAGTTTCTAATGTTAAGTGCCTAATTGAATTACACAATACAGGTTGATAAACATGGATTAGGATAGACTAGATTTAATTCCTCTGGATTGCTGAGAAGGAATCTATCATCATCATCATCATGGCCAGGCACGGTGGCTCGCATCTGCAATCTCAGCACTTTGGGAGGCTGAGGTGGGTAGATCACGAGGTCAGGAGTTTGAAACCAGCCTGGCCAACATGGTGAAACCCCGTCTCTACTAAAAATACAAAAGTTAGCCGGGCGTGGTGGCGGGCGCCTGTAATCCCAGCTACTCGGGAGGCTGAGGCAGGAGAACAGCTTGAAACCAGAAGGCAGAGGTTGCAGTGAGCCGAGATTGTGCCACTGCACTCCAGCCTGGGCAAAAGAGCGAAACTCTGTCACAAAAAATAAATAAGTAAATAAACAAATAAAAATAATCATGCTATGAGGGCCCTTCTGAATCATTAAAAATAGAATGTATTTATCCAGTAGGGTCTGAATTCCATGTATTATTTACTTTGCAAAATTTGGCAACCCATGCCATATTTCACTTTGGGTACCAAAGACATAAAGTAGAAAATAACATGGTGTATATTTGGGAAAAAAGGGAAAAGACCGATCCTGAACTTTGCATTTAGCTGGATTTTCATTCATATCTAGTTTAGACCTTTCCATGGCAAGAAATCTTATTGCCATTGATTATCCTACTGTCTCTTTTTCATTTTCCTCCAATTAATGTGGGCATCCAAGACCCTTCTACCCATTAGTTTTTCAACAACCTACTTGGGCCCATTTTGCTTTGCATTCATTTATATGGTGCTACGATGTGAATGTGCCTCCTCCAAAGTTTATCAGTTGGAAACATAATTGCCATTACGACAGTATTAAGAGGTGAGGTGATTAGGATGTGCATACCTCGTTTTATTGCATTTTGCTTTATTAAGCTTTTGAGATAATTCATTTTTTAGAAATTGAAAGTGGTGGCACCCCTGCATCGGGTAAATATAGCAGTACTGCTTTTCCAACAGCATGTGCTTAATCTGTCTCTGCGTCACATGTTGCTAATTCTTGCAATATTTCAAACTTTTTATTTTATATCTGTTGTGATCTGTGATGAGTGATCTTTGATGTTACTATTGCAATTGTTCTGGGGCACCATGAATTGTGCTCATATAAGACACTGAACTTATTAAGTGTTGTATGTGTACTGACGGCTTCATCAAACAACTATTTAACTATTTCCCCGTCTCTGTCCTTCTCCTCAGGCCTTCCTACTACCTAAGACACAACAATATTGAAATTAGACCAATTAATAACCCTACAATGGCCTCTAAGTTTTCAAGTGACTAAGTGTTTTTAGTCTAGAAATGATTAAGCTTAGTGAGGAAGGCATGATGAGAGCTGAGATAGGCTGAAAGCTAGGCCTCTTATGTCAAGCAGTTAGCTAAATTGTGACTAAACAAAAAGCTTCTGATGGAAATCTTTTCCAATGAGTACACAAATGATAAGAAAGCAAAACAGCCTTATTGCTGATATGGAGAAAGTTTGAGTGGTCATGAAAGAAAACCAAACCAGCCACAATATTCCCTTAAGCCAAATCCTAATTCAGCACAAGGCACTACTCTTTTCAATTCTGCGAAGGCTGAGAGAGGTGAAGAAGCTGAAGAAGAAAGGTTGAAAGCTAGCAGAGGATGGTTCATGCAGTTTAAGGAAAGACACCGTCTCCATAACATAAAAGTGCAAAGTGCAGTAGCAGTGTTGGTGGAGAAGCTGCAACAAGATATCCAGAAGGTCTAACTAAGATAATTAATGAAGGTGGCTACACTAAACAACAGATTTTCACTGGAGAAAAAGCAGCCTTCTATTGGAAGAAAATGCCATCTAGAACTTTCACAGCAAGAGCAGTCAATGCCTGGTTTCAAAGCTTCAAAGGACAAGTTGACTCGCTTGTTAAGAGCCAATACAACTAATGACTATAAGTTGAAGCCAGTGCTCGTTTAGCATTCTGAAAACCTTAGGTCCCTTAAAAAGTACATTAAATCTACCTTACCTGTGCTCTAGGAATACAGTAACAAACCCTGCAAGATGGCACATCTGTTTATAGAATAGTTTACTGAATATTTTAAGCCCACCATTTAGACCTACCGCTTAAAAAAAAAAAAAAAGTGCTTCAAAATATTGCTGCTCATCAACAATGTACCTAGTTACCCAGGAGCTCTGAGGGAGATCTACAAGGATATAAATGTGGTTTTCATGCCTGCTAATACAACATCCATTCTGCAGCCATTCTTGTTCCATTCTGCAGTGCATGGATCAAGGAGTAGTTTTAAATTTCAAGTCTTATTAAGAAATGCATTTTGTAGGGCGATAGCTCCCATAGATAGTGATGGATCATTCCTCTGATGGATCTGGGCAAAGTAAATTGAAAATCTCAGAAGGATTTACCATTCTAGATACAATTAAGAACATTCATGATTCATGGGAGGAAGTCAAAATATCAACATTAACAAGAGTTTGGAAGAAGTTCATTCCAACTGTCATGAATGGTTTTGAAGAGTTTAAGACTTCGGTGGAGAAAAATCACTGCAGATGTAGTGAGAATAGCAAGAGAACTAGAATTAGAACTGGAATCTGAAGATATGATTGAATTTCTGCAATCTCATAATAACACTTTAATAGATAAAGAACTACTACTTATGGATGAGCAAAGAGAGTGGTTTGTTGAGATGAAATCTGCTCCTGGTGAAGATGCTATAAACATGGTTGAAATGACAACAAGTAAATTAGAAAATTACATAAACTTAGTTGATAAAGCAGTGACAGGGTTTCAGAGGATTGACTCCAATTTTGAAAGACGTTCTTCTGTGAGTAAAATGCTATCAAATAGCATCATAGACTACGGTGCAGTCTTTTGTGAAAGAAGAATCAGTTGATGTGGTGGCTTCATTGTTGTCTTATTTTAAGAACTACTACAGCCACGTTAACCTTCAGCAACCATCAGACTGATCAGTCAGCAGCTGTTAATATCAAGGCAAGATCCTCCACCAGCAAAATGAAAATGACTTGCTGAAGGTTCAAATGACTGTTAACACTTTTTGCCAATAAAATATTTTTAAATTTAAGTATCTATTTTTGTTGTTGTTATTGTTCTTTTTCTTCATTTTGCTCTCCTGTGAGGAGCCAGTTAAAAGCCTACTTTGATAGTCTGAGGAAAGCACGCTGTTGGCTTAGACCATGACGGTACTGATAGACATAAAGAAAAGTGGGTAGATTGGAAGATATTCTGGAGATAAAGCTAACAGGATTTTTTAAAAGTATCTAATTTTTTAATGTAATGATACTGAATATTTAATAGACTACAGTATAGTGTATACATAACTTTTATATGTACTGGGAAACCAAAAATTTTGTGTAATTCACTTTATTGCAATATTCACTTTATTGAGGTAGTGTGGAACCAGACCACAAATATCTCTGAGGTATGCCTGTGTTGACGCTGTTATCTCAGAACTGGGCTATCATGGGAGTTGGTTCCTGAAAATAAGGTGAAGTTCTGCCTCCTCCTGTTCTCTTACTCTCACTCTCTCTCTTGCTCTTCTGCCATGTGTGAGGTAGTAAGAACACCTTAATCAAATGGTAAGCAGATACTAGTGCCATCCTCTTGGACTTCTCAGCCCCCAGAAACATAAGCCAAATAAATTTCTTTTCTTTATAAATTATCCAGTTTGTAGTATTCTGTATAGTAGTAGAAAATGGATGAGGACATATGGTTTATACAACTGAGTGAATACAGAAGTAATTCACCCCTCTCTCTTTCAAACTTCTAGCACCTAGCATACCTGTTAGGGAAGATGGTAGTGTGTGAGAGGAGATTTTATTTGATTTGATTTATTTTGAGATGGTGTCTCTCTCTGTCACCCAGGCTGGAGTGCAGTGGCCTGATCTCAGCTTATTGCAACCTCCGCCTCCCGGGTTCTTGTGCCTCAGCCTCCTGAGTAGCTGGGATTACAGGCACACACCATCACACCTGACTAATTTTTGTATTTTTAGTAGCACAGAGTTTCACCATGTTGGCCAGGCTGGTCTCGAACTCCTGACCTCAAGTGATCCACCTGCCTTGGCCTCCCACAAAGTGCTAGGATTACAGGTGTGAGCCACCGTGCCCAGCCGAAGAAGAGAATTTAATATGCTAAGGTCTGTGCAGTTTACCCAGAATACTTTATGTATAAAGATACAGATTAAAAATATACCTATATAGGGAGATAAATATTTGATACAGAAAGATAGATATAAGAATAGATGTAACTATATATAATAACAGAAAGATGTAACTTTCTGTTACTTTCATTAATATTGAATTGGGATAGGAGATTTCCAACATTTCAGATATTCCCATGACTGTTGCTAATAAACATAACAGTTGACCTGGCAAAATATCATGTACTTAATTAGCTATAGGAGTGATTACATCAATATTATGTATAATATTATATATATTTATATACATATTATATATGAAACACTAATTCTAAGTTAACATTCTTAACTCATCAGATATCTCAATTCTTAGTCATTCTGAATCAATAAAAGCTTACCCTTTTGCTCTCAATGGGCGCTTGATCAGTATTACTGATTTTGAATTTTACGATTTTCTTTTTTAATAGATCTTACTTTCCACCTTTTCTGTGCCTTTATTAGCAACTAACTTGAGCTTTGTTCTCACTGTGAGGTCTACTCCCTTGAACTGGCCTTATAGTTCTGATTTATCAACCTCTGTCTGGCTTCACTTTTCTCCTTAACTTAGATTGTGAGATCCATATTAAGTTTATTTAATTGTCTTCTCACTGATGCTCTCAAATCTCTTACCTGTTGGACTTTCCATCCCTGTACTCTAATTAACCCCAACTCTGTGATCATTATGGTGTTTCTTCACTGCTAGCAGCCTATTTTAGCACTGCTGGAGAAAAGTGGATAAGAAAAATCATACTAATTCACTACAGATCCCTACTGTCCAGTCCTATTTCTGTAGCTCTACTACCATGTGTCTCCTGATTCGATATGACTTCATCGTCTAAAAGACTTTCCTCCTTCTCCTTATATCCTAATCTATTTTCTCCTTCTCAGGTTTGAAATCTCCACTTTTTCATTTGACCATGTATATCAACACCATCCGAGATAATCTGTATTAATCTTCTCTATACACAGGCATCCCGTATATCCAGCCTCTTATTCTTTTTTACTGTCTCAAAGAAAAGATAAAAACAGACATATTGCCTTCCTATTTTAGTGCTTAACTCACTATCTGGACTTCAATATTAACCCTTTTTTTCTGTTCTTTAAAACTTATTTCATTAATTAATCATTGTCCATATTTCTGCCTTTCTTCTTACATTTGCTCTGCCCACAAACGTGCCTTCATTTCTCTGTCTCCTGACAAAGCCTTTCCTCAGGCTGGCAGTCTCCCAAGGTTCAATTTGTCTTGTCTTCTTGCTACTAAACCTTGTGAAACAGTAGTTATGATTCTTTCCCAAAATCCTGTCATTCTTTCACTTCTTGCATAGTGACTTTCACTACAAATACTTGATAATAACCAGTCTGGAACCCTTTGCTCAGCCTTCACTTCGATCGACTTCAATATCTGACCAGGGTAAACATCCCTTGTTTCTTGAACCTAATTCACCCTTGATTCTGCATGATAGTTTTAACTTTGACCATTCCACTATTTCTGTAAGAAGAATGGACATTATCATTTATGAAGTTCTTGCATCAGTTTATATATATATATATTTTTCTGTTATTTCAGACAGTGTTGTAATTTTTTTTAAAGGGCAGGTAAATTTTTCTTTTTTTTCTTTTTTTTATTATTATACTTTAAGTTCTAGGGTACACGTGCACAATGTGCAGGTTAGTTACATATGTATACATGTGCCATGCTGGTTATATATTTTAAAAATGTGCTCTAACAACTATCATCCTCACTTAGTTCCCAATAGCAACCAACATCTTACATTCTCTATTGTTGGTGCTGCCAGTTTGTGAATAGATCTCATTTCTTTTTCATAATCTCAGGACCTCTCTCTCTTTCTTTCCCCCCGCCTTTTTTTTTTTTAATCTTTTTTTTGTGGAGACAGAGTCTTGCTCGGTGGTCCAGGCTGGAGTGCAGTGGCACAATGTCTGCTCACTACAACTTCCACCTCCCGGGTTCAAGCAATTCTCCTGCCTCAGCCTCCCGAGTAGCTGGGACTACAGGCACCCACCACCACGCCTGGCTATCAGGACCTATCTCTCAACCTCCAAACTCATATCTCTACCTACTTGCTCATTACTGTTACTTAAATATTTTGATATGAGCAGCATAACCAAAACAAACCTTATCATTTCTATGGCCCTTATCTCTAAATTAATTTTTTCTCCTTGCTTTGAAAATATTTATTCACAGACAGTACTTCTTAAAGGAATTGCAACTTGAAACCTAAAAGCAATTCTTGATGCCACTGTCTATTTTTTCTCCTTTAGAACATCTAGTTTTATTCTGTTTCTCTTTTTCGATGCCTTCCTTTTAACCTTTCTCCTTTTCCACTTAACTGCCACTTTCTTAGATTTAGTTCTCTTTTTTCTTTACTTGGATGGTGACCAAACTTTTTTTTTTTTTTTTTTGGAGACACGGTCTCTGTTGCCCAGGCTGGAGTGCAATGGCACAATCTCAGTTCACTGCAACCTCCACCTCCCGAGTTTAACTGATTCTCCTGCCTCATCCTTCGAAATAGCTGGGATTACAGGTGCCCATCACCACACTCAGCTACTATCTGTATTTTTAGTAGAGATGCGGTTTCACTGTGTTGGCCAGGCTGGTCTCAAACTCCTGAACTCGTGATCTGCCCACCTCGGCCTCCCAAAGTGCTGGAATTACAAGCGTGAGCCACCAGGCCTGGCTGGTGACCAAACTTTTTATACCTTATGTTGTGTGGCTTTATCAAGAATCATCACAAATGTTCTATTCCTCCATCCCACTATATTTTTCAATTCATGCATAATTTTATCATTTTATTTGCTTCAATAAATCTTTTCCAAAAAGAGAAATATTTGTAGGACTACAAGACTTCTGAAATTTCTTTTATTCAGTTATATTGTTTATGTGTCCTAAGGCCCCCCATGCTATTTGTTTCTGAAATATGGAGTGCCTTCTGGGTGAGTTTTCATGAAAAATTCAGGAAGCTACATTTGTGTTTTCTTCTTTGTAATGTAACTATCTTTTAGGTATTTTCCTTTTCTTCATGAGAAACTCTGTAGTGTAACTCTTAATTTACATAAAAATAATAAATATATGCAGGAAAGGATGAAAAACATTATTATTTTCCTACTGGGGAAAAAAATACAAATGTGAATAATTAAAGATGAATCCCTGTTAGTAACAGAGCAATAGCCCTTCGTACTTAGCTTGTGGATGGAGGGAGTCCACATGCCCTCACCACGTGATGTCCCCCGAATGAGCACTAATTGCCTTTTGTCTGGCGCTAACAGGCGTCTTCTCTTAAAACCATTTTCCTGAGGCTCAAGCCCAGGGATGAGCGTTGATCTGTCTCTTTTGTCTTGTTTCTTATTTAAAGGCGTGTACTGGCGAAAAGACGGAGCACCAGAGGGTTTTGTTTTTAGCTGCATGGCTCCTGGGATCTGTGACAGAAACTGACCTTCTAGTACACCAGACCCTTAAAGAAATATCTGCCTTCCTTCCATGTCAAGGATTGACTTAAAAGGTTTTCTGGGCTAATAGATTAAATTACTCTTTAAGGCCAAAGGGCTGAGGTATGGAATTATACCTGATGTAAGAAAGAAAGAAATTAATAAGAGGATATGAAGGTAATAAATCTTCCTTTATGCGTAACACATGAAGTGTGATTTTATTGCTGAGACTGAAATATTCACACCAGGTTTTTTGGAGGTGTGCACCTGACTCAGAGCTCTCCACATAATGCTGAAAACATGACAGCTAATGTTCATTGGCCTAATACTGGTGAAATATTCCTGACGGTGCCACCTCTTCTGATACACTATTTTTTATTAGGTACTTAAAAACTTCAATGGGCATAAGAAATATAATTGAGTGTACTCAAGAGCTGTAAAGGCTATTCTTTAAAGTAAGTGCACAACATCATAAAATCTGCACCATCATAAAATTGCCTTTATATAGAGCTTGGCTTGATAGAGAAAAAAATAAAGAAACACAAGTCTGTGAGATGGTCAAGAGCAAAACTTGTTGATTTTTGCTTGTTGATTCCAGCCCCTTGCCTAGAGTATAGTAGATATGCCAATGAAACTAGAAAAATTATTTCACAATCATCTTTCAAATATCAAAACTTAAGATATACTAGATATTACTGCATTGTCTCCTAATTTGCATGTCAAAGCTCAGCTTAAACCTTCATTAAAAGACCCTGATTTGTGTTCCTCTGATTAAGTTGCATAAGGAGCTCTTTGCATTTCTACTTTTCCAGTAAATCACAAGAGGTATGACTTACTAAAAGCATAAAGAACCAGTTTATTTTATAGTTGAGCATGCTGACACCACAATTTCTGAAATGGAAACACTCAACTCGGGCCCAATTAGGCTCAGAGAGGCTCTAAGAACAGAAAAGATGATACTGTCTCTTATCCAAATTTTGAATCTAGATTAATAACTCTGTAGAACAAATGTAATGCCGTCAGTTCCGTATTACTGATCTTACTCATGATGGGTGCCTTAGTGACATCAAGCATCAAATTATTCCCTGTATAGGGACGAGAGTGACTTCATTTTAGATGCTAATCCACCACGTGCCTCCTGATGAATCTCGAGCCCCAGAATGCCTCCAAGATATTTAGTTGATGTAAACTCTTTTTGTAGAAGGACCTATTTACTGTAAGTTTCGCCTTTCCTCCAAAACCAGCCTTGGTGTTGCTGTGTCCCTCATAGACTGTGGTGCCCACAGCATTCGCTCAGCCACCTACACATTCTTCCAGAACACACATACTTTTCCGCACGATGTAAGTTCTGGGTCTTGGGGATTTTAGTGCACAGATCTAGCTGTCTTGTGGTTGCCCAAGACCACACTTCTGTCTTTAACTTCTCTAATAAATAAACAGAATAAATCCTTTATGGGCAAACTGGATTTGTCCGCCTCTTTCTTCGGTTCCTTGCATTTGAGGGGACCACTTTGCATTTATGGCCCTTTCATGGAACACCTTATATCTGCATCTACATCATTTATATCTGCACCTAGACAGAGGTAGCTATCTCTCTCCATCTCTATCATCTCTATCTCTATTGCTCTGATGGAGCCCTCAGCATGTACTTCGTCAAATAATCCAGCTCTGAAAAGCCGCAAGCACAAGAGAAAATAGCTGATTACAGTTTGGATGTGTACATTGTGTTCTTCCCAGAAAAGCATTTTGGTAGTACCTAGAAGAAAAAGGAGTAAGTCTTTTTTCTTTTAGTTAAAAAGGCAAATAATTTAATAATCACAGAAACAAAAAATTAAATATGAAAGCAGTCTTTTAGGGTTTCTAAACAATAAATATTGATTATGAAATTCTAAATCATGTATTGGAAGCAGATCTTGCAAGAGCTTTGAAGAAAAATATATTCCTACTCACTTGAGAAACTATAATGATTCAGAAGCTATTAACTTTTGTTTGTTTGTTTGTTTGTTTGTTTGTTTTTGTTTTTGACATGGAGTCTCCCTCTGTCACCCAGGCTGGATTGCAGTGGCATGATCTCAGCTCACTGCAACCTCCACCTCCTGGGTTCACGCCATTCTCCTGCCTCAGCCTCCCAAGTAGATGGGACTACAGGTACCTGCCACCACACCCGGCTAATTTTTTATATTTTTAGTAGAGATGGGGTTTCACCATGTTAGCCAGGATGTCTTGATCTCCTGATCTTGTGATCTGCCCACCTTGGCCTCCCAAAGTGCTGGGATTACAGGCATGAGCCACCACACCCAGCCTTAGAAGCTATTAACATTTTTAAATCTCTATATTCATTTACAATTTGAAGATATTATATACTATAAAAATATTTGACATAAAATAGGGGTACATTTTCTTTCTCTTACTCATTATAAAATAAACTCACCCATGAAACCAATTATAATAATCATTTAAAAATCTGTGTTAAATGAAATCTAGAGTAAATAACAGTATAGATGATAATTAAGTGTAAGTTCAAACTATTCTGAGTAAGAATTGGTTTTTATTTCTTTTCTGATGAAATAAGGTCATCTAAAGGTAAGGTGAAAGTTAGTTTGAAAAGTACATTAACATTCATTCTCATAGGTAAGAATTTCATATTCTAGGGAAAAATTGACTTATACAATCTAAGAGCCCTTCAAATATAATGTCTTCATGTTTTAATTTATGAATTTCATTTTCTTTATTATTTTCTAATTTCTCTCCTCATGTTAGTTCTGTCTTTAAAGCAGTGGACACGAAGGTAAGGAAAGTTAGAAATCACATTATTATCCTACCATTTAAAAAACAAAAGAACAATATTAAATTATCAATACTTTCATATTATGATAATTTTTGTTTATTTTTTGAGACAAGTTCTCACTCTGTTGCCCAGGCTGGAGTGCAGTAGTGTGACCACAGCTCACTGCAATCTCGATCTCCTGGGCTCAAGTGATCCTCCCACCTCAGCCTTCCAAGTAGCTGGGCCTACAGGTGTGCACCACCACGCCAGGCTAATTTATCAATTTTTGTAGAGATGGGTTTCACTATGCTGTCTAGGCTGGTCTCATACACCTGGGCTCAAGAAATCCTCTAACCTCAGCCTCCCAGCGTGCCGGAATTATAGACATGAACCACCACACTCAGCCATAAAAAAATTTTTAATGCAATTTTCTGAAGAAAGTATTTAATTACAATTACAAAATACTATAAACTATATGTCTACATTTATTCCAGTTGTGCTGTTTTTTAAAATTGCAGATTTTTATATATATATACATACATATATACAAATATGTGTATATGTGTGTATATCTTTAATAAGTGGATGAAAAATGCATTTATTTAATAAATATATATACACACACATTTATATGTGTGTGTATATGTATATATTTACACATTTATATATGTATATGTGTATATGTATATATGTTTGTAGACATATACATGTATGCAAATGTGTGTGTGTGTGTGTGTGTATATATATTTATTAAATAAGTGCATGAAAAATGTTTAAAGCTCTTTAGGCTAGATTTGACATACCACTTGGATTGGCTGGGCACGGTGGCTCACACCTGTAATCTCAGCACTTTGGAGGCTGAGGTGGGTGAATCATGAGGTCAGGAGATCGAGACCATCCTGGCTAACATGGTGAAACCCTGTCTCTACTAAAAATACAAAAATTAGCCAGGCATGGTGGCAGGCACCTGTAGTCCCAGCTACTCAGGAGGCTGAAGCAGGAGAATGGCTTGAACCCGGGAGGTGGAGGTTGCCGTGAGCCGAATTCGAGCCACTGCACTCCAGCCTGGCAACAGTGTGAGACGTCATCTCAAAAAATTTAAAAAAATAAAATAAAATACCACCTGGATTAAGGTCTGTTGTAGAATATCCATAAACTCTCCATCAAGCTACCTTCTTTTCTGTGAGACTATCATAGGATGAGATCTAAAGCCTATCTTCAGGAGAGTTTCATTCTCGGTAAATTTCAGAAAGAAGCTCTGAAGTCTAGACAATATTCTCATGGATCAGAATACTCTAGATGTTACTAAATATGTACGGAAGAATCAGTAATTCCCACGTGACAATCTAAGGACCAGTTACTTCTAAATTACCTGAGAAGCTTTGAAAACATTAGCTTATGGGTCACAGCCCTGGACCTTCTAAAAGTGATCACTCAAAGATATGTACTTTTTTTTCTTTTATTTTTTCCTTTGAGATGGAGTCTTGCTCTGCCGCCAGGCTGGAGTGCAGTGGTGCGATCTCCACTCACTGCAACCTCCACCTCCCGGGTTCAAGCAATTCTCCTGCCTCAGCCTCCCGAGTAGCTGGAACTACAGGCGCCTGTCACCACGCCCAGCTAATTTTTTGTATTTTTAGTAAAGACGGGGTTTCACCATGTTAGCCAGGATGGTCTTGATCTCCTGACCTCATGATCCGCCCACCTCGGCCTCCCGAAGTGCTGGGATTACAGGCGTGAGCCACCGCGCCCGGCCAGATCTGTACTTTTAAAGGCTTTACAGGATGATTCCTGTGCACTGCTAGGGTTTGAAATCCGTTTCACATTTTGCGGTCCCACAAGAATCAGTTGCAATAAATGTAGGGATGTTAAAAATAAATTTTAAAATAACTGCTATTCACCATTCTCTCATTCAGTCATCCTCACTTGCTTTTGGCAATCACGTCTCAGGTGGCCTTCTCAAAAGTATCTAAGTATCTGCCATTATCATCCCTCATTGTACAACAGAAGCTGAGGCCTGGACTCCAGATGAGCTCCAGGAAAATGCACCTAGGAAGTGTACATGAAGGAGTCTGATTCCGTAAAAATGCATCTAGGAGGTGTACACGAAGGAACGAAGGAGTCTGATTCCATAAAGCAATTCCCGAGAGCCTTCACACTGTGCAGTTTCCAGCAAGGAGACATCTCACCCTCTTGTGTTCCATCTGTACAATTTAGTCATGGATTGAGAGTTGCTCCTGAAGGAGATAAGTTAATAACGAGTGCATTTCATTAGTCAGAGTCTGGAGCTGACCAGCCTGGTTGACAGAATTCGAGCTCTGTCAGACACGAGAGTTCTGGGGAAGAGAGCTTGGGGTAAATTAGAATGTTTAGAGGGAGGGAGGCGGAAACAGAAAAAAAAAAAAAGAAAAGAAAAGAAACAGGAGCCTATAGTGAGGTGAGGCCAGACCAGGTTCAGGACATGCCACCCCAAAACATGGTGCCTGGGCGTTTGAGAAAACAACAGAAGCAGGAAGCCCTTGCTCACCTTCCCCTCGCCCTTTCTCCCTGCGGCAGCCATGAAACCTGGGAAGGTGACTCTCTGACCTTCTCCCTCCCTTCTCTCCTGAAGAGCCTCCTGGGAGAGCATCCTGGCTTGTCCTATATCTGGGAGGAAAGCACGTGACATGAGGACACCAAGAGGAATGTGAACAGCCTCCCCTGTCTATTTCCATTAGACCATTCCCTTTGTCCTCCAGTCCGATTTTGCACAACCGTCCAAAAAATACACAGACTCCCTGTTTATTTGCATCATTTCTGAAGGCTCGTGTGTCATGTAAAATTTATATTAAATAAATTTCTATGTTTTTCTCTTGTTAATCTGTCTTCTATTGTTGGGGTCTCAGCCATCGATCTTGTGCTGCGCGAGGGAAATCTGTTACTTATTCTTCCCTGTAGACCGAAGGTCCGTATTGGCTCTGATGGAATTTTGCTCTTCATCGTTTCTATAAGAATCTATTTTCTCTATAATTACAAATAAAGAGGCTTACAATACAATATTAATTTGAAAATTCAACTGAACAATAATTTGAATAGATAGGCAGAGTAGAAAGGCAAGCACATAGACAAGTAATTAAAATACAAAGAAGGGTGTAATTTTCAAGGCTGCAATTCTGCTGCGTGCGATTGAAGACTATGTAGGAGGAAGCATTTGAGCTGAATGGGTGAAATGTTGACAGCTTGAATTTAGGAGAAGGGCGAAAAGCAGAGAAGTGGAAAAGTGGAGTATACTTTAAGTCAACGCCAGGATGTTTTGTATGCCAAAAATGAATTGTGGCTTAGTAAGATCATGATGTGAAAAATAAGACAAAAAAGACAGAATCATAGATCAAGTTAAAAAGTTTGCATTTCATCCTGTAGACAATGTTGAACCATGTGAAGTGTTCAGTAAGAATATAACATGATCAGAACTGTGCTTTAGGAAAGCCTGAGAAAGAACGGGGGTAAGAAAACCATGTTAAAGTCAAATGCAGCAGTCTGCATAAAAGGCCTTACAACTTACAACTAGAAACCAACCAAAACCACATATTATTATTTCTGTGTAACCACAGACACTCTTCGACTTACAACGGGGTTACATCCTGATAAATCCATCACATAACTTGAAAATATCACTAAGTTCAAAATTCATTTCATACACTAACCTACCACATCATACCTTAGCCTAGCCTGCCTTAAACATGCTCAGAACACTCACATTAGCCTACCGCTGGACAAAATCAGGTAACACAAAGCCTATGTTATGATGAAGTGCTGAATATCTCCTGTAATTTATTTAACATTGCACTGAAAGTGAAAAACAGAAAGGTTGTGTGGGTACTGGAAGTACCGTTTCTACTTAAAATGTACCACCTTCTCATTATCACAAGGTCAAAAAATCATACTTTGAAACATCATAACTCGGGGACCATCTGTATTGGACCAAAACTGGATGAGGGTTCAAACTATGACACAGACATAATGGATGAAAAGAATGGACAAGATTTAAAAGTCATTGCAGAGATAAAGAGAACAGCATAATTTGTAAATACCTTACCCTTGCTTGCTTCAGAAAAAAAAAAGAAGTCCTTATCATCTTTCTGTTTAAAACAGCTTTATTGAGATGAACTTTACATATCATAAAGCACAACAACTAGCTTAAAGTGGGAAACAAGAGTTTTTAGTACACAGAGTTGTGCATCCATTACCTAATTTTAGAACATTTTCATATTTGCCAAAAGTAATATCATACCCAGACTGGTTGCAGTGACTCACACCTGTAATCCCAGCACTTTGGGAGGCCAAGGTGGGAAGATCGCTTGATCCCAGGAGTTCAAGACCAGCCTGGGCAACATAGTGAGACTATCTCTACAAAAAAAAAAAATCAGTAAATAATTAGCTGGGCATAGTGGTGTGCACTGCAGTCCCAGCTACTTGAAAGGCCTGATGGGAAGATCACTTGATCCCAATAGGTGGAGGCTGCACTGAGTCATGGTCGCACCACACACTTCAACCTGCATGACAGAGCAAGATCCTGTTTCAAAAAGAAAAGACAGGAAAGAAAAAAAAAATCTCATACCCATTGGGAGTCACACTCTATCCCTCCTCCCTCTTCTAGCCATAAGCAACCACGAATGTACTCATCATTTCTTGCTTGTATTTTCTATTGAGCTCTAAGCTATTATGAAAGACTTAGTCTTTTAATTAATACACAATACTTAATGCTAAACATTTGTTTGTGGGCTGGGAGCGGTGGCTCAAGCCTGTAATCCCAGCACTTTGGGAGGCCAAGGTGGACGGATCACCTGAGGTCAGGAGTTCGAGACCATCCTGGCCAACATGGTGAAACCCCGTCTCTACTAAAAATACAAAACTTAGCTGGGTTTGGTGGTGCACGCCTGTAGTCCCAGCTACTCAGAAGGCTGAGGCAGGAGAATCGCTTGAACCCAGGAGGCGGAGGTTACAGTGAGCCAAGATCGCGCCACTGCACTCCAGCCTGGGTGACAGAGCAAGACTCCATCTCAAAAAAAAAAAAAAACAAAAAAAACAGCAACATTTGTTTGCGTAAAACATGATATTCAAGCTCATGTCCCTTCACTCAATGTCCATCTTACACACACACACCCCACAGGTATTTCCAGTGCAAGAGAAGAAGTTCTGCTTCTCTTGCTCTTGAGAAGAGCAGAAAGGCCCTGAGGTGGCTGCAGAGACCCGCAGAAGCCACCAGCTTATGCTGTAGGAACATAGAACGCCAGAGCTTAAAGGTCCCATTACTTTTTTCCATTTCTCACCTTGGGGTTTGCAATCTTGAGCTCTGTAAGGAAACAATGGAATATTACCAAATTGTGGACGGGGCTGGCTCTGGAGGCCTGGAGGCCCTCGGCCCACACAGACCATGAGACACACTAGAGTTGGCTAGAGTCGGGTCCAGATGAACCAGTTCAGACTAAGCCATGCTTGGTATATAGCGAAAGCCTCTCTTCAAGATTGTGATGGACCTTCCATAATGCTGCCAAAATTCCCAGCAGAATCTGAGCATCCAGAGGCTTCATGCTAAAGCCTCTCCTTTCCTCTCCTCTCCGTTCTCTCTTCCTCCCGTCCCCTCCCCTCCCTTCCCCTCCCCTCTCCTCTCCTCTCCTCTCTTCTTTCCCTTCCTCCCCTCCCCTCCCCTCTCCTCTTCTTAAGAAGGTGCAAGCTCAGGAGCTTTCTGACCTCTCCAAGCTACTGCTTGATCCTAGGGTTTTACAGAGCTTGATAAATTTAGATACATTGCTACATATTTTATCATCTTACTGGTTGATTTTATGATCTTAGCTTAAAAGGACAAGTATTATAGACACTGTCTTTAACTTTGAGGAAATTCATTAAGCAAGACGCAGCACATTGACAATAATGTTTTACCATCTTCCATATGAATTTACCAAGTCACTTAAATTTCTTTCAACTCTCAAGGATTTTCTTTTCAAGATTGTTTTGAAGATTGAAAACAAGACAATGAATGAGAACATAATCTGTAAGTGATAAGTGATACTCGGTATAAATGTGCTATTTCTGCATGAAATAGTCTAGGTTTCCTTGGACTTACTGACAGGAGGATTCATGTTTAGTTCTTTGAATTTTTCTGGAGTCTATGAAGCTTTCTAATACACAGCACACTACATTTCTTACTGGGAAAGTGGGTGTTTATTAGCGCTGCAGATTCCTTCTGAACCATACCACTAGCTCACCGTACACACTCACCATTTACACTCCTCTAAAAAAAATAGTCATTTGACAGTTGGGTCCAAATTCTCTCGGCCGCAGAAGGCAACACAACTCCAAAGTCACTCACTGTCTTTTTTATCTTTGTATGCAACGAGCTGTCATTCTATTGGTCCCTACATGTCAGCAGTCCTCTTATCTGTGTTTCAGAGTCGAAGGATTTGAAGAACATGATTTCATATTTCCTTGCAATTGTTCCTTCTGATTTCTCACAGGAATCAGAAAAAAAAGACAGTATTCACACATTATTTATAATTATTAGCTGGTTACAACACCTCTCTTGATGTTTAGCTTGCTTGCAACATGATATAGAATTATGGCAACTCCTGAATTCAGCAATGTAAGGCCCTTTCAAAAATGTGCATCCAATAATTGAATTGTTTTCACTTCTTCCCAGTGCTTTGAACCTGAGTGGCAAAGAAAGCTCAATCATATTCTCGAAAGAACAAACTATTTGGAGAACTCCAGGTTCTAAAAAATGTTATATTTTATTTTCTAAAATAACTTATTTTCCAAAATTACTTTTTTGTTGTCTTGAAAAATAAGCTGGAAACAATGCCAACTCTGGACTTTTCTTTTAGAGATGGCAAAGTTAAGTAATTTCTTTTATGATCGCAGAAGCCAGTATACACAAAGCAAATCATAATTAAAGATTTTATGTAAGAATTTTTTAAAGTATCAACTGTACTTAAATATAAATGCTTAATTTTATTCCTACTTAAGGTTTTCAACAATATTAGATGTTGAACAGTTGACTTACGTTAATTAGGGTTTCCATAAAGGTTTCAGAAGGAAAAAAAATTACTATAGCACTGTAGGATTAGAGTAGAAGAGAAAATGCCATATTTTTATGTTTATATTTGAATACTCATTTAATTTTTTACCATTATCAAATAATCCTTATTATATGAACTTGTACATGTATATTTTATAAACCCTGTCTACAGGGTTTAATGTAGAATTCAGCTGCACAGAGCCAACAATTAGAGCTTTTTCATAAATATTAAAGTTATAGCTTGATCTAATGCAGTTTCTATTTTTCCAAATAGATCTGTAGTCTCCCCAGCACAGAAACTACAAAAGCTGTAGGACTTGGCTATGGTTTCCACTCGGTCTCATTGAGCCTACAGAAGCATTTTCCCTTAAGAATTAGAGATAAACAAAGGCAACCCTGAAAACACAAAATGAGCAGGGCTTTCCATAGCTTGATTGCCTCTGCGAAAGCAGCTCTGGGCTGGGTTACGGCCACTCAAAGGAGAAAGCGGCCCATCCCAGGGAGACAGTAGATTGCTTCAAATGCAGAGATCTTCCAAGGTTGACCCCCAGCAACATGCCCTAAAGTCTCTGGGTGGAAGGTGAGGAGGGTGAACTGGAACTAAGTTTGCTGATAGCGTAAGAGGCACCCACTAGTTACAAAGCATTATGGACACTGTATCTTACTTGGAAATTGTCTTTTCTTTGGGAAAAAGAATGTTTTCTCTCAATCTGCAATGCTTTACTGCCCAAAGTCTATATTTTAGAAAACAATTTCTATTTCTTTGAAGCCATGTCTATTGATAATATTTCTTACTAGTTCTGTATTTTGGGAGTATACTGTCACATAATAATGCTGCTATTGTGTTTTGTGTGATTTTAAAATATTCTTAAATTGACAAATAATAATTATGAGTATTTATGGGGTACATAGTGATGTTTCAATACATACAATGTATGGTGATTAGATCAGGGTCATTAGCATATCCAGCAACTCAGACATTCATCATTTCTTTGTGTTGGGAACATTCAATAAGCCTTTTATTTCCTTTTACTGTTGAATACTTACTTTGTCTTAAAAACATTCCTTCTTAACTAATTTTGCTTCCTGCTCTCCTTCTCAAAATGGTTTCTTTACAAGGCAATTCATACCCTTATGGTTTTTTCCTATAGTTTTAATCACCTATTTTTTTGATACCCGAAATTGTCCTTTCTGTCCCTTTGCTAGTACAAATACTCTGCTCTCCTTCAGATCCACATCCCTGTCGAGTTAACCATACACCAAGTTCAAAATGCTGCCTTTGCTCTGGACCTTTCTGTAATAAATCAGGATTTTTTTTTTTTCGAGACAGAGTTTTGCTCTGTTGCCCAGGATGGAGTAGAGTGGGGCGATCTCGGCTCACCGTTACCTCCACCTCCTGGGTTCAAGCGATTCTCCTGCCCCAGTCTCCCGAGTAGCTAGGACTACAGGCATGCGCCACCACACCCGGCTAATTTTGTATTTTTAGTAGAGATGGGGTTTCTCCATATTGCTCAGGCTGGTCTCGAACTCCCGACCTCAGGTGATCCCCCACCTCGGCCTCCCAAAGTGCTGGGATTACAGGCGTGAGCCACTGTGCCTGACCACAAATCAGGATTTTTAGATATGATATCAAGAGATTTGAATGTGACTTTCTGTCATCAACCGGAACAGAGCTGGAATCACGTGTCCCAAAACTTAAGGGAGGTAAAACAACTCAGTTTTGTATTCCTAAAGTTGACTAAAGGGAAACATTAAAAGAAATAATAGTTCATGTTTTTCAGTATTCATAAATCTTTACATTTTTAGATAATTTCCCTTCAAGAACTAACCAATGCAAATTACTATGAATTAGCAAGAGATAAAATATTCATTTTGATAATAAGTACACATTTATTCCAAATCTTATCTTCAGTCCCAGTTTATTCACAAAATGGAAAGGAGAGAGCTCAGTAGCATGAGTATAGGGGTAAAGCAATCATGAAGAAAATGCCCAAAGGAAAGAAAGACCTTTCCTGTAGTGTCCTCAGGTTAAAGGGACACTTTTGCTGTCTGTTTCTAATCCCAGATGGTCTGACCAACCTTCGTTTCTGGGAAAAGATTAGACTAGTACCTGAAATAGAAGGAAGAAAGAAACACACCAATGCATACATTGACTCCCTATTAAATTCTCAAAACTTGGTAATGATGACTTCACAGGGACTGAGAATTTCCTTGCCAATAAAATCAGATATTACCTACATGACAACTTTCTGGAAATTCATATTTTATACTCATTCAACAACAATTCCCTAGCAACACAGCATCTGCTCACTTACCTCAAAATGCAATTATATGCTTGTTATTTTATTGATCATGCATCTCTAACTTTTTGTTGGAAAAAGGAAAAAGCAACACTATCATGAGGTTCCTTCCAGGCCTGAGTTCCTGCCTCCCTCTGCCCCACGCACATAGGGCAAAACAAGGTCATTATCCTCCAAAGGTTTACAGCTGAATTAACACATCTATAGTAATGTGAGTATGTGTTCCGCTTTGACTCATTTTTCTCAAAGCCTATAGATAATTGCTAGTTATGTAAGAAAACCACAATAATTTTTTTAAATAAATTATTTTAAAAATACATTAATAATGCTTTTCTCAGGTATAATTTTTTCTTATGTCAACATTTGGGAAAGTTATTTAGTATTAATTTTCTTAGATTCTTGGGCTTACTGAGTCTTTTTTTTTTTTTTTACAGAATATCAAATATATTGTAACTTATACACAATCCATCTTTCAAAATTATTGATCAAATAATCAGTGTCAACCTGGACAGGAGATGCCCAGCAGGTCTGTCCTCAATCATTTCTGGTTGCATGTCTTTATTAATGGCTAAGGGACTGGTAGTAATGGCAGGCTTGGGACATTTTTAGTTGATACAGATATGGACATACCCAGAAATAGAAAATAGAAGAGAATCAGTATTCAAAAAATTCTTAAATTTAACAACCTGTCAGCTCTGACTAGAAAGAAAATGTGACAAAGATAAAATATTTGGCACTGTTTTGGGTCTAAAATTCAAGAATTTTAAGATTCTTAAATTCAAGAATTTAGAATTCAGCATAAAAGAGTCTAGCTGTGTCTATGAATTCAGCATAAAAGAGTCCAGCTGAGTCTATGTGTGTTCAAGAATTCAGCATAAAAGCGTCTAGACACAGCTAAAAACCCAACTCTATAAAGGGTTTTGGTTGCACGTGAGCTCAATACAAGTGACGGCTGTGATGCAGCTTCCCCAGAACCATCTGTGGGTGAGGAAAGAGAGGTGGAGACACTCCCTGGCACGGCCACTCCAAACACTACACTTTAAAGGTGGCATCGAGAAACAAGAAACTTTTTTTTTTTTTTTGAGACAGAGTCTAGCTCTGTCGCCCAGGCTGGAGTGCAGTGGCACAATCTCTGCTCACTGCAACCTCTGCCTCCCGGGTTCAAGTGATCCTCCTGCCTCAGCCTCCTGAGTAGCTGGGATTACAGGCATGTGCCATCATGCCCAGCTAATTTTTGTATTTTTAGTGGAGACGGGGTTTCATGATGTTGGCCAGGCTGGTCTGGAACACCTGACCTCAAGTGATCCACCCACCTTGGCCTCCCAAAGTGCTGGGATTACAGGCGTGAGCCACTGCGCCTGGCCATGAAACTTAAAACATTTATGTGTAGCATTAAAGATGGAAAGAGAACTTGACATATATTCATGTTCAGAATTTATAATATTAACATTGAAGAGAAAAAACTAAGGACAGAAACTAATATTGTCTTTAAAATATTTATAGATCTCTCAGGTAGAACAGTAGTGATTCCATGTGGAATTCTAGCTCAAAAAGGAGAAGTCCCAAGAATACAGATTTTTGATCTGAGGCGTGAGGTGGAGGAGAGAGATAGTGAGACAGGGAGAGAAATCCTAGCTGTAGGGTTATGAAATGGGCAACTGACAACCTTGAGAAATATTTCACAGAACCTGGAGGGATTCGTGCAGAAGTCAATGTCCTCTGAGAAAGAAAGAGTGATTAGAAAAACTTCAAGCATTAGATGGCTGGCTGAACTAGACACAACGGAAAATCCAATCTAACACTGAAATGTTATGATGTAACAAATCTAACTCATGGCTAGGTGATTTGTCTTTTTCTCTTTGAAATTTCTCTTTTTTTTTTTTTTGAGATGGAGTCTCACTCTGTCACCCAGGCTGGAGTGCAGTGGCACAATCTCGGCTCACTACAAGCTCCGCCTCCCAGGTTCAAGTGATTCTTGTCTCAGCCTCCTGAGTAGCTGGGACTACACGTGCCTGCAACCACACCCGGCTAATTTTTTGTATTTTAGTAGAGATAGGGTTTCACCATGTTGGCCAGGCTGGTCTCGAACTCCTGACCTTGTGATCCGCCTGCCTCAGCCTCCCAAAGTGCTGGGATCACAGGGATAAGCCACCAAGCCTGGTCTGTCTTTGAAATTTCTATCAGGAGAGTTGAATTTTTATCCATTGGAACAGGAAAGCAAAATGCCTGTAATGGTTAAACATGTAAATTACTCAACAGAAAATTACATTATATCTATATTATTAATAAATGTGTTCCCAAATACCAGAGAGAGAAACAAAAGTGGCTGTCTTTGAGCAATGGGACTTGGGGTGGCGTTGTAGTGAGGGGGTATTAAATAAGTATTCAATAATGGTACCACTGATTTCACTTTATTCTCACATTATTATGGTTTCTTTATTAAGAGCAAAAAATAAAAATGACTTAAGGAAATATCAATTGAGAAAAATAAATATTTTAGATTTTCCTGAGCATTTCTTCTTATTTCAAAGGGACTTTGAATGTTATCTAGTACGTCTTAGCTTTATTGATTTTTGTTAATACTCAAACTGTAACCTCAAACAAGTCTATAGTATTTCATATGGATACAAAACTAGGCCATACAAAATACATTATCTTTGCCTTTGCCTATTGGTAGAACTTGCAGTATTTGGTCAGAGAAGAAGGAAATGCATAAAACTAAACAGCTGACCTTCAGGTTGCTTTTGAAAATCCGACTTGTTTGAGCTTTAACCAAATTTCTAACAGACACTGGCCAAATCCTACGAAGTGAAAAAGCAGGTAGAAAACTGGCTTCTGTGTAGTGAAAATAATAGGATCATAAAGAAAGAAGAAGTACTGGCTAAATTTCCTCTAGTCCACTGCATTTTCTGCACAGTAATACTCTAGAAGTTTTTCTCGGTCTGTGATGTGACTTCAACCCCGCTTTTTCTCATTATTTTATTCAGTAAAATATGATAATGTCTCTTCTCTGGCATTACCATCAGATCTATTTAGAATGGGTGGTAAATGGATAGATAATAAATAGAGAAGTGAGGTAGACAAGGACAGACACAGAGCCATATAGACACACATGTACTCCCCTTTGACAGCACCCACCTACTAAAGGGGGGTAAACTCTACCATTAGAAATGCATACTGTGAGTTGAACACGTTTCCATATTTGGGAACAACCTCTCATAATATAAATGCTTTGGGGGACTCCTAACACTTTACATTATCACAAATTAAAACCCCACAAAAGATTATAGAATCAACAACATCAGTGAACCTCAGGAAAAAGAGAAAGCTTTGATTGCAAGAAGAGTGTGGGCTTCCACTTACGGTCCCTTGTGTAGAAAGCCTAAGGAGGCGGAGTATGGGCATAAGATGGAAGAAACACCTGCTGCCTGTAGCCAGGGCTGAGGGAGACGCGGCTGCTTTAACAGTGGCCCCACTAAGGATGCGCGCCTCTTATGAAGGGCAGAAAAGCCCCAGTAAAAATGCAAAGTGCAAAGAGGAAAGAGAATTCAGAAAATCCTGGCCATAGCTAATAATGGGGATATTTTCCTTGGAAAAAAAACTGGCCGTTAACATGGGCCTGGTTTAAAATAAAACCCCAATCTGATCAGGAAAAAACGAGACCTGGGTTCATGTCTGTTAGGTTGGAAGAGGGTATATTAAAAATAAAATGGAAGGCGTCAAACCAAATGTGTCTTACTTTAGTCCAGAACTTGCTGATGTAGTTTGGATGTTTGTCCCCTGCAAATCTCATGTTGAAATGTGATCCCTGACGTTGGAGGTGGGGCCTGGTGGGAGGGGTTTGGGTCATGGGGGCAGACCCCTCATGAATGGCTTTGTGCCCTCCCTGCAGTTATGAGTTCTTACTTCCCGAGACCTGGTTGTTTAGAAGAGCCTGGCACCTCCCCCCTCTCTTGCTCCCTGTCTCACCATGTGATGCACCTGCTCCCCCTCTGCCCTCTGGCATGATTGTAAGCTTCCTGAGGCTTTCACAGAAGCAGACACTGGCACTATGCTTCCTGGATAGTCTGCAGAACCATGAGCCAAGACAAAAAATAAACTACCAGCCTTAGATATTCCTTTATAGCAATGTAAAACAGACTAATGTCCTGGCCTTCTGTTATCTACCTATAATAATAACTGCAATCATCTAGCGTGTTATGACCCTGTATGAAATTAACTGTTCTCAGTGATAGGCAAATTTCTTTTCTTTCTTCTTCTTTTTTTATTTTTTATTTTTGAGATGGAGTGTCTCTCTGTCGCCGAGGCTGGAGTGCAGTGGCATGGATCTCGGCTCACTGCAACCTCCGCCTGCTGAGTTCAAATGATTCTCCTGCCTCAGCCTCCTGAGTCGCTGGGATTGCAGGTACCCACCACGACGGCCAGCTAATTTTTTGTATTTTTTTGTAGAGATGGGGTTTCACCATGTTTGCCAGGCTGGTCTTGAACTCCTGACCTCAGGTGATCCACATGCTTTGGCCTCAAAAAGTGCTGGAATTACAGGAGTGAGCTACCCCGCCCAGCCAGGCAAATTTCAATGATGGTGTTAAAGTCATAATAACGTAATAGCAAAGGCTAAATATCCATTCAAAGAAATGGCTCAAAACCAAGAACACTGTGGATTTTTATTTTCTTTATTTTGTTTTATTATCTTCATCATTTTGCATTATTTTGCCAATGGGCATATTTTCTGTAGGCATATGGGAAAATAATACCTTCAAAAAGGAAAATGTAGTAAGATTTTAAAATAGAGGAATGATAAAAAAAAGTATTAAAGGTGTCATTGACATAAGAAAGAGTTTGTTTCCTTTACCATATTAACTGTATAATGGAGTTATTCATGTACAGAAATATAACTTTAAAATGGAGGAAGAAAACATTCGGAGAGAAACTATAGAAGAAGTACAGATTAGTAGATGAAGAAATTGGCATTTTGGCCGCTTGCTGCCATTTGAATTCAAATCCGTGGGGTTGTTGTCACGTAATTAGGACACAGCAATAATACCACTGGGGGAAGAGAAGCTTAAAGTGGTATATGATGGGCTGTGGTTTTGCTTGGATGCTAATCAGTACGTTAGGAGAGCACATGTGAGACCTTGGGTACAAGGAGAGTGACTTCCATGCCTAATTAACAAAATGTGATGTGCAGCTTGAACAAAGGCCGTTCTCTATACCTTTGAGTAGAATCCTCCAGTGAACTGGATCCCTAAGGGTCTTAAAATTTTAGATCATCTGGAATTAGTAGACTTGGCGTGGGTGTTGACATTCTCATAATGAGCAGTATCTTAGCTCTAATTCCTCAGACAGCAGAGCTAAGGCAAAGGCTTAAGGGCAAGTATTTTATCGAGGAGTGGAATCCAGGAAGCAGGGGAACAAAACAGGGGAGAAGGGAGGCTGAATATAAAGATACATTTTTAAGTTAGCCACAACTATTGACAACTGGTTTCTTCATTTTGTTGATCTCCTACGGAAGTCTATGGACTATGTCTCAAGACTTTCTGGAGAAGTTATAGGAAAATGTGTATCCATTTTCTCCCAAGTTCCTTTGGTCAAAAGATTTCTCTAAAGATTTAACTTCCCAAACCTCCAGGTAGCACATTCTTGAGCGCACAGCAGCTCACCATGACATTACTCTCAATGTGCCAACAGAAAAGTCTGGAACAGGAAGTCAGAGACGAACAGTGTAAGGTTAACGAGAGCAGTTCCGGTGTCACTCACAGGAAGAATGACAGATCTCTTTGTTTGGTCTGGGTTGCTGGTCTGTTGCGTTGACTCAAACCATCACCCCTAAAGAGTCGAACCCATACTTTCTTCCTCTTACTGGACCATGACTGCTATAAGTGCCCGTTCATTGTTCTTACTGAACAGATAAGTAACAGGAGATGGCCATATTAGTCTTTTTGGATTCTACATTTGTCACTGTCTCTCATAATAACCTGGACTAATTACCTCCTTAGCTGAGTATCTTCTTTCTTTACCTCTGAGTACGTTAGTATGAGAAACCCAAAGTAATCAGACAGCAGTTCTAACTTGAAGTAACTTTATATTATGTGGAATTCTTTCTATATTCCCTATAGAAGCAGTTCCTTCTTGGGAACCATTATCCCTAATCCAGGAGAGCCTAATGTTGTGAGACTGGAAAACACAGTGATTCTTCAAGTGGATACTCCCGTGTGATGGTGAGGGGGCAACTCTTTCACCCTGTGGTCCTGAGACCTGTGTTTTCTAGACATGTCAGTCTCAGCACCATGTATTGACTGCTGGCTTAGTAAATATTCTGTTTTCTGGAGGAGAGAGTCTCGAACATACAGAGCAGTGTCCCAAGTTCCACATGAGCTGAACCTATTACAGCTATTTGACCTTTCTAGCAGTTGCTTCTTAGCCCTGTGCATCTGACGGCCATGCACACACGTTGCCACACCTCCTTTATTCTAAAATGCACTCTTTGCCCTGAGCCGACATGCAAAATACCACAAATTTTTTCTTCCTCCATAGGTTGATCATAAGATGTCTCTCTTGACACCTTCCTTAGCTGAGGAGAAGACATTGGTGCTACAGAGGTATATGATATTGCACCTGGGCTACTCATGGCTACAACTTACTTGTGTCTTCTGGATCTTTTCAGGCCTAACTCTGTAGCAGGCAGACTCTAAGATGCCCCCATGATCTCCACCTCTTGGTGCTGAATGCCTTGTGCCTCATTCCATCCCCTGGAATGTCAATGGGACCTTGACTCGCTTCTAATCAGTAGAATTTGGTGAATGTGATGGGATGTCACTCACATGATAGTTACAGTATATTACCCTGTTTTGCAGGCTGGCTTGTCACAGAGGTTCTCCTTATTGGCTTGATGAAGTATAAGTGGCCGTTGGCAGGAATTGCCGGTGGCTTCTCAGAACTACTGGCAGCCTCCAGAAGCTGAAGGTGGCTCCCAGCCCCAGCTGGCAAGAAGCTGGAGACCTTAACCCTGTGACTGCAAGGAAATGAATTTTTCCAACTTGGAAGTGGATTTTCTCCAGTAAACTCTAGATGAGAAAACAGTCTAGTCAACACCTTGATTTCTCAGCCATTGAAACCCTAAGCAGAAGACCCAGTTAATCTGTGCCCACACTCTTCATCCATAGAATCTGTGAAATAATACATGTGTGTTGTTTAAGATGCTAAATTTATGGTGATTTGTTATACAACTATAAACATCAGTACAATACTTTTTCCATCAAATATTGTATAATATATTGATGTTGCAAACCCTCAGTGTCATAAACTGACAGATCTGAACATATCCAACTCATGAGGAAAGAATGATTGGAAAATCACTTGATATCCCGCATTACGGTGCTCAGTCTGCTGGGGTCCAGTTGCACGCTAAGGAAGGCATGGCTTTTATCTAAAACCCTATGGGTCTGTTCTGCAACCCTTATATTTGGGCTTGTCAGAGACTCCATGTAGCTTCATTATCTATTACAGATACATCTAGCATCTCTGGATTTACTGAGTCATGTGGCTTAAGAGGCATAACAGATTGTGCTACAGAGCCCTCTGTTTCTCTGGATTCCACTTAAAACTGATAGTTTCCAAGTTCCCAATGTATTACTCTGTTTTCATGCTGCTGTTAAAGACATACTGGAGACTGGGTAATTTATAAAGAAAAAGAGGTTTAATGAACTCACAGTTCCACGTGGCTGGGGAGGCCTCATAATCATGGTGGAAGGTGAAAGGCACATCTTACATGGCAGCAGGTAGGAGAGAATGAGAGCCAAGAGAAAGGGAAAACCCCTTATAAAACCCTCAGATCTCATGAGACTTATTCACTACGGCGAGAACAGTTTGGGGGAAAACTGCTCCTGTGATTCAATTACCTCCCATAGGCCCCTCCAACAACACGTGGGAATTATGGAAGCTACAATTCAACATGAGATTTGGGTGGGGACACAGCCAAACCATATCACCCAATAAATAATGCTACCTCCAAAATCCATGAAGATCTGGGCTTCTGCCTTAGTAACTGGAGGTGCAACATGCAACCATTTCTTCCCTACCTGTGGCATACCTCAATCCTCTAAGAACATCAATTTGTCAAGCCCCTGATTCTCCATGAAGTTTACCTACCATCTTCCATGATGCATGTATATTTCCAGGACATTTTGGATTATTTGTACTTTATTTTATCAAGGCTCATAAAGATGATGTCATCATTTAGTGAATCAGCATGATGCCTGCCTAATATCCAGATTAATGAAGTTCTCTATAGATTGCATTTTGATAAGGAACAAGATTGTTAACACAGACCAATGAATTTGTACTTCTGTCCTTACCAGGTACAGACAATTTGTTTTCGAACCTCCTTATTGATGTACGTTGCTCCTTCCTGGGAACTACCCTCTGGACTCACTAATCAGTAGCTCCTCCCACTTGGAAACCTTCCCCATCATCGTGCCCCAGGCTTCTGTTTCACGCCTGATAAACTTCCTTCACTTCTTTATATTTATGTCATTCTACCTCTAACTCATCCTCATCCCAAAATACATCATCTATTTTAATTTCATAGTGTACGTTTAAAATTTATTAAATCCAGGACTGAAATCATTAATAAAACAAAACTTGTTTTGCTCTATCCTCTTTCCTAGAGGGAAAGGAACATTAATCTTAAAACGCTGCAAGGAGTTTTTCTAATACAGCAAGAAAAATAAAGAAAAAAGAGACAAGTTTCCATATTATACATATTGAACATTCATAGTCTGTCACTGTTGTTTTAAATATTTTCTCTGAAGAAGAAATAGTTTTACAGAGTAGAAATGGTCTAGGCTTTGGACTCAGACAGCCTTGGATTTGGTTTGCAGCTATTTTACAGATTTCACAACAGCAAGTTATGTTACATAATATCCCTGTTGAGTGGTTGCAAGAATAAATGAACTATATATGAAAATCATATATCACATGGTAGCATTTCATCAAACTTTCCATCTACCTATGCATGTGTTCCCAATGCATATTAAAATTAATTATCAAAGTTAGACTGCTTTGTGTTTTTAGAAGAAAAGATATCATTTCTTAGGGAAAATATGAGTTCATTCTCAAATCCCATGAAAGCTGTATGGTTCAGTATTTTCAATCTAAAACAGATACATAATCCACAATGCTTAGAAATGACCCTGAAAAAGTAGATCCAGAAACGTGACTCCTAGGATATCATTATACAGCGCATATATATCGCAATTTTGTCAAAAAGCAAAAACACAAAAACAAAACAGAAACCACCTACTGCATTTGAAATAAGGACAATTTAATTTTTATTTTTACAGATTTAGAAGGTACAAGTGCAGTTTTGTTACATGGATATATTATGTGCTGGTGAAGCCTGAGCTTTTAGTGTAATCATCACCCAAATAGAGCACATTGTACTCGAGAGGTAATTGCTCATCCTTCACCCCACCCCCACCCTCCCACCTTTCCGAGCCTCCAATGTCCATTATTCCACTATGTTCATGTGTACACATTGTTTAGCTCCCACTTATAAGTGAGAATATGCCGTATTTGACTTTCGTTTCTGAGTTACTTTACTTAAGATAAAGGCCTCCAGTCCCACTTATGTTTCTGAAAAAGACATAATTTCATTCTTTTTTATAGCTGAGTATTTTTTCATGGTATATATATATATACACCATGGTGTGTATATATATATATATATACCATGGTGAATATATATATATATATATCACGAAAATGTGTTTTTATATATGTGTATATATATATATATAATAAAACATTTTCTTTATCCAATCATCCTTTGATGGACACTCAGGTTGATTCCATATCTTTGCTGCTTTGAGTAGTACACATATGAGTGCAGGTATATTTTGGTGTAATGATTACTTTTCTTTTGCGTAGATACCCAGTACTGGGATGACTGGGTCAAATGGTACATCTATTTTTAGTTCTTTGAAAAATCTCCATACTGTTTTCCATAGAGGTTGCACTAATTTACACTCCCACCAACAGTGTACAAAGCATTCCCTTGTCTCCACATCCTCACCAACATATTTTTTAATGCTGTAAGATATTATCTTATTATGGCTTTAATTTGATTTTTCTCTGATTAGTGATATTTAGCAGTTTTTCATATGCTTGTTGACTATTTGCATGTCTTCTTTTGAAAAACATGTGTTCATATCATTTGCCCACTATTCAATGGGGCTATTTGTGTTTTTTCTTGTTGAGTTGTTTGAGTTCCCTGAACAACAATAATTTCGAGTTGGGGATTGGCTGCAAGGGTAATGGAAGGGCTGAGACACCAGTGAAATCACTGAGAGAAAACCCAGATATCAGGAATCCCAGTAAGGAATTATTTCTCCGAGGCTAGAGTAGCAAAGAAAAGAGGCATTTACCAGAGCTCAGGCGCAGGGATTATTTGGTTAAAACTGAAGTAACAGTGGACCTTTCTGGACGGAGCCATGGAAAAATGTAGCCACTGTCTAAAGCCCTCAGACAGTGGGGAAGAGGATAGGGTCAGGGTGGATGGGTGGGAAGGTGTAGGGAATATTTACCTCTTCCCACTCTCCCCCGTGCTTCACAATATGAAACCAGATTGAAGTAAACAATATGAAACCAGATTGAACTCTGGGCAATGCAGCCTGCAAAGAATGCATAAGAATAAACACATTCCTGACCCAACCAGGAAATTCCCGTTAAGTGGCAATCGTATAGAGAGTAGGTAAGTAGTTTTAATTCCAGATGATGGGTTTAGAAATGTGCCATTGTGGACAAAGATGTGGACCTAAAATCAATTAACAGATAGTTGATATTAAAGTTGGAGACCTGAATGTAGTTGATGTTTTGATTTGTTTATGTTCTGATTTGTCAACACAGAAATAAATGCTGACATTCTTGACACTTCACCTGGGCTTAAATTTTAAAGACAATTAAATTATCCATCTTTATATTTGGAAATTAGTATCTAGACCATAAAAAAAGGTTATTAGCTAATTTAAAAAATTATTTTAAATTGTGGTAAGAACCCTTAACATAAGATCTATCTTCTTAACAAAATTTTCAATGTACAGTACAATATGTTTGCCTATAGGTGGAATGCTATACAGAAGATGTCTAGAATTTATTCATCTTGCTTAACAGAAAATTTTCACCCATTGGCTAATAACTCCACATGATATGGAGAACAAGGCAAGGTAATTGTCTGGAACCATTGTGCTGTGTTGTTAGAATGAACACTGGACACGGTGGTATCGGTAAGCTTTGATCATTATTGATCAACATATCTTTTATTGATTGATCAACATGTTTTTGATATTGGCTATATAGTATTGATGATTTCATACTTTAGATTAAATCTATAATCATGGTACTCACATATAGGGCACTATGTTGCCATCAGAGCATCATTTTTAGGAATTTTATGGCACGAAAAAATTAGTGCTTTTCCTTCTCCAGATAATAAAAGATTTCAGCAACAGCTTTACATGTGTGCAAAGTTTTTGCAGATGCTGACTGATGCCTATTAAAATGGTAAAACTCTCAACAGGATTTGGTGCAACCAAAAGGACTCTACAGTATGCAGCAAGTGTACACTTTGTGATTCTGCAGTTTCAAACTTTAAAGGTGGCTTATTAGAGAGAAAACTTCACAAAGGCAATGTAGGAAAAGAAGTTATTAAGAATAAATCCAAATACCAGAAAGTTTAGTTTTATCACAAACATTTAGAGTTTTGAAACAAATTCTAAAGTATATTAATTAATTATTAAATTTTCTTAGTGGCCAAGTAAATGTTTGCACTAATGCTTACAATTTGAGAATCTTATTTTTCTTTCAACAAATGCTTCTTGAATTCATACTAATAGCCAGGTAAAATGCTTAGAAATTCAAAAATATAGACCATATTTCCATTCTAGACTGTTGTATATTGGAGAAAGTATAACAAAAGAGTGAAATGCAAAGATTAAAATAATAATGAATGGTAAGCCAGCATTTTGGGACATCTATTATATTTCAGAAAATTTTAATTGATACTTTGCATTAAAATATTTTAGCTAACATCCACAATAATACTATGGATTGTCTTTATACTCCCTAGTTTACTGATGAGAAGCTGACAGGCAAGAATTTAGTTAACTTGTGCAAGGACACATAGCTGGTAAGCAGAAGAGCCCGGAAGCAACCCACACACATTCTGTTGTATTTCAACATGTATGTGACTGACCTCTACATTTCACAGCAAGACTTCTTAACACCATGAATTGGGTACAGATAAATTCAGTGAGAGTTTATGTGAGAGATAACTGAGGTCTCAAAAGTATCAGGTGTTTTTCTATGTAAAAATAACACCGTATTACAAAATAGAAAAATTTTTAATCACCATAGAAATTCTTCAAAATATGCTTTACTATCCACAATGCTTCATTTTAATAGTAAAAATTGAGAATATCAATAATAACCAAAAAGATTTAAAAACTATTAAAACCTAAACTAGAAAGTAGAAAACAGATAGATAGAAAACCCATTGGCTTAGAGGTAAAGGGCAGTGCCGGGAAAAAAAAGTACTTGTCAAATAACAAGCTGATAAAACTTGAAGTTTAGTTTTAATTTTCTAGTTTGATATAAAAATAATAATTGATTTTGAGGAACCAACAACTTCTTGTTCATTCTGTTCAATAAAAAACAAATTCAAGCTACAAAAAAGCAGAAAGAAGTAGAATTCAAAAATAGAAGCAAAGGGCAACAAATAGAAAAGAATAAAAAATATTATAGACAGTAATCCAACTATATCAGTAATCGCTTGGAATATCAATGGTCTAAATGCACCAATTAAAAGTCAGAAATTGGCAGAGTGGATCAAAAAACAAGACTCAACTATATATTGTTTGCAAGAAATCCAATTTAAATATAAAGATACCTATAGATCAAAAGTAAATAAATAGAGAAAAATACACCATGCTAACATTAGTCAAGAGAAAGCAGGAGTAGTTATGTGAATTCAGAGCAGACATTAGAGCTATGAGACAAAAACACTGATAGAACCGCAAAGAGAAACAAACAAATTCACTATTATAGTTGAACACTTTAATGTCCCTCTACCACAAACGGACGGAACCTGCAGGCATGTTCTCACTCACAGGTGGGAACTGAACAATGAGAACACATGGACACAGGAAGGGGAACATCACACACCAGGGCCTGTTGTGGGGTCGGGGGAGGGGGAGGGATAGCATTAGGAGATATGCCTAATGTAAATGACGAGTTAATGGGTGCAGCACACCAACATGGCACATGTATACATATGTAACAAACCTGCACGTTGTGCACATGTACCCTAAAACTTAAAGTATAATAATAATAATAATAAGACATTTTCAGTCTAACAAGTGATATTTACAAAAACATACAGCTAACATTACATTTAATGGTGAGAAAGTGGAAGCTTTTGTGCTAAGATGAAAAACAAGGCAAGGATATTACCTCTCACCACCTCTTTTCAACAGCACACTGGAAGCCCTAACTAATGCAACGAGAAAATAAATAAATAATAAATAAATAAATAAAAAATAAATAAAACACACCGATAGAGTAAAAAAGCTGTCTTTGTTTGCAGTTGACATGATAATTTATGTAGAAAATCGAAAATAATCAACAACAATAACTTAATAACACCAACAAAACCTCCTGAAACTAACTTATCACAAGGTGGCAAAACATAAAGTTAATATACGAAACCCTATTGCTTTCCTATATACCAGCAATGAACAAGTACAATTTTAAATTATAAGCATAATACCATTTACATGAGCACACCCAAAATGAAATACTGAAGATATAAATCTAAGAAAATATGTACAAGATTTATAGGAGGAAAATGACAAAACTCTGATAAAAAAATCAAAGAACTAAATAAATAGAGACATCTCATGTTCATGGATAGACAGGCTAAATACTGGCAGTTCTTCCCATCTGAATCTATACATTAAATGCAACCCCAATCAAAATTCCAGCAAGTTATTTTAGTGTATATTGACAAACTGATTCTATGGAAAGGCAAAAGACTCACAATAACCATCACAATATTGAAGGAGAATAACAAAGCTGGAGGACAGATATTACCAGATTTCAAGACTTACTATAAAGCTACAGTAATCAAGACAGTGTGGTATTGGTAAAACAACAGACAAACATGTCAAAGAAACAGAATGAGGAGCCCAGAAGTAGACCTACATAAATACAGCCAACTGATCTTTGACAAAGGAGCAAAGGCAAGACGATGGAGCAAAAACAGTCTTTTCTACAAATAGTACTATAACAACTGAACATCCACATGCAAAAATAAATAAACCTAGACACAGACCTTATACTCTTCACAAAAATTAACTCAAAGTGGATTCTAAAACTCAAAATTATAAAACTCCTAGAAGATAACATAGGAGAAAAATCTAGATTAGCATGAGTTTGGCAATGACTTTTTAGATATACCAAAAGCGTAATCTCTGAGAAATAATTGATAAACTGAACTTCATTACAATTAAAAAGTTCTGCTCCATGAGAGGCACTGTCAGAAGAATTACATTCTCATGTGGGAGGCCATATCTGATAAGGGACTGCTATTCAAAATATAGAAAGAATCCCTTAAATCTAAACGATAAAAAAAAAACTTAATTAAAAACTGGTCCAAAGACCTAAACAGACACCCAACCAAAGAAAATATACAGATGGCAAATAAGCACGTGAAAGATGCTCCATACCATACGTCCTCAGGGAAATGCAAATTAAAACAATGAGATATTACTACTCACTTATTGTAATGGCCAAGCTCCAGATCCGTAACACCAAATGCTAGTGAGGTTAAAGAACAATGAATTCTCTTTTGTTGCTGGTGGGAATGCAAAATGGCAGAGTCACTTTGGAAGAGAGTTTGGCCGTTTCTTACCAAACTAAACATTATTTTATTATATGATACTATAATCACTCTCCTTGGTATTTACCCAAAGAAGATGAAAACATGTCTACATAAAAACTTGCACTTAGAGCATTTCTATTCATAATTGCTAAAACTTAGAAGAAATTTAGATAGCCTAGAATAGGTGAAGGAATAAGCCGTTGTACATCCAGACAATGGAAATTTTTTCAGCGTTAAAAAGAAATAAGGTTTCAAGCCATAAAATCATGTGGAAGAAACTTAAATGCATCTTACCAAGTGAAAAAAGCCAAATTGAAAAGGCTACATAATACACGATTCCAACTATATGACTTTTTTTTTTTTTTTTTTTTTTTTTTTTTTTTTTTTTTTTCCCCGAGACAGAGTCTTGCTCTCCCGCCAGGCTGGAGTGCAGTGGCGCGATCTCGGCTCACTGCAACGTCGACTCCCTGGTTCAAGCGATTCTCCTGCCTCAGCCCTCTGAGTAGCTGGGATTACAGGCAAGCATCACCACACCCAGCTAATTTTTGTATTTTTGTTAGAGACAGGGTTTCACCGTGTTGGCCAGGATGGTCTCGAACTCCTGACCTCGTTGATCTGCCTGCCTCGGCCTCCCAAAGTGCTGGAATTACAGGCGTGAGCCACCATATGACATTTTTTTAAAGGCAAACTATGGAGACAGTAAAAATAATCAATGGTTGCCCAGGCTTAAGAGAGAGGGAGACTGAATAGGTGGAGCACAGAGAACGTTTAGGACAAGAAACCTACCCTGTGTAATGCCGTAATTGTGTGTACACATCATTATACATTTTTCCAAGCCCACAGAATGTCTAACACCTAAGGTAAATTTGGGGTGAGAATGATGTGTCAATGGAGGTTAATCAGTTGTAACACCTTTACCACTCTTGTGGGGGCTTTTGATAATGGGGGAGGCTATGCCTGTATGGGGGCAGTGGATATATAGGAAATCTCTATACCTCTGCTTAATTTTGCTGTGATCCTAAAACTGGTCTGAAAAATAAAGTCTGTTCAAAATAAAAAGCAAAGGCATTCAAGAGATAATGTTGAATTTCACAAATCATAGTTTTCTCCCCTTTGGCAATCTGTTTGTGTGGGGTTTCACTCCACGTTCTGGGAAACATCAATAACCACAACCCTGAGGCTTTGATGAAATATGCAGGATCTTCTGCAGTCAGAAGCCGCACAGATTTGCGCTGTGAGTTTGCACATCACGGATATTTTCTTTATTTCTACAGAAATGGATTCAGTGAGAGCATTTTTTGATGAATTTAGCAAAGGTCACTAAAAATTAGTAGCACGATGTGTCATTTGAAAGTTCATGGCATGCCTGGTGGTAGGTTTTGGGGAGTTTTTTTTTAAAGTTTCCTACCAGTTTCTTTCTTTCTTTTTTTTTTTTTTGAGACGGAGTCTCGCTCTGTCGCCCAGGCTGGACTGCAGTGGCGCTATCTCGGCTCACTGCAAGCTCCGCCTCCCGGGTTCACGCCATTCTCCTGCCTCAGCCTCCCGAGTAGCTGGGACTACAGGCGCCCGCTACCACGCCCGGCTAATTTTTTGTATTTTTAGTAGAGACGGGGTTTCACCGTGTTAGCCAGGATGGTCTCGATCTCCTGACCTCGTGATCCGCCCGCCTCGGCCTCCCAAAGTGCTGGGATTACAGGCGTGAGCCACCGCGCCAGGCCAGTTTCCTACCAGTTTCTTAGAAATATCAGCACTTTTCATCAGTCAGGGAAAGATCAGAAATATCTACCAAATGCCTTTTTACTGGGTTGAGCAAGTGTTAACCTCCAATCTTATAATTTTGTCTTCTTAAGAGAACACTATCGTTGCCTCTCTTGCATGACTGTGTAAATTCTTCACATTCATCCATCGAAAAAAACAGGAATAAGGTAGATTGCATGCTCACTTTACTGAGTACTAAACTGTTTTTCCCGTGCTCTAAAGAATAGCTGATAATTAACTGTCTTTAAATTTAACACTTGAGAAGAGCTTAGTGTGAGGAAAAAAGGCAAATTTAGGTTTTACAAAAAATAATTCTTTAACTGTATGTTCTTATTTTGTCAGAGAACAGGCCAGGACAATTTACATTCTCGAAAGCCCTGGGCCTTCATTGTAAATAGCAAAGGTTAGACAGAAGGTTGTGACCCTTTCTGCTTGTTTTAGCACAATCTGCCCATGTGATAGAATTATAGCCTTACAAAAAAATCTACAATGGAAATAGCTCCAATGTGGAGCAAATGCTCTGAAGGACAGAGTAAAATTGCTTTTTAATATGTGCCATTATTATAAAAATAACTTTATTAATATCAAGTTGAGAAAATAATAATTGCAATAAACTAATTTTGCTTTTTCTAACTCTATGCAATTTTATAATTTAATTTAAATAAACATATCAATACAAATTCTTATGCTTTTTTCTATACGTCAAGTACATATTAGAATTACGATTCATATCTGATTATGGTCATTGATATATTTTACTTTACACAAAGATTATTTTTCTCTGATTTTGAGTTTTAGAGAATAGTCTACATGCACATAGGCTCACATGCATGAATATATACATACACACATACATGTATCTAAACACACATATGGAAATATATACATTTGATCCTTGAACAACATGGGGGTTACTGGCACACAGTTGAAACTTTTGACTCCTCAAAAACTTAACTACTAATAGTCTACTGTTGACCTGTAGCCTTACTGATAACATAGTTGACTAATGCATATTTTGCATGTTATATGTATTATATACTATACTCACTATACTTTTACAAAAAACCTGAGACTAGAGAAAAGAAAATGTTATTTTAAAACATCACAAGGAAGCCAGGCATGATGTCCTGTGACCTGCTTCAACATCCCAGCTACTTGGGAGGCTGAGGCAGGAGGATCGTTTGAGGCCAGCCTCGGCAAAATAGAGAGACCCCCCACAACTAAAAAAAAAAAGAGAGAGAGAGAGACAGAGGAAATATATTGACTATTAAGTGGAAGTGGATCATCACAAGGGTCTTAATTCTCATCCTCTTCACACTGAGCAGAAGAGGAGGAAGAAGAGGGCTTGGTCTTGCTGTCTCAGGGGTGGCAGAGACGGAAAAAATCTGCTTATGAGTGGACCATGCAGTTCAAACCCATGTTGTTTAAGGGTTAACTGTTTATAAATATACATATATATATATATATATAAATGTGTATCTGTTGATGATTTCTGATAAACAACCATGTTCTCATACCATGGGCATTTATTGACATTCAGCCAAGTAATGGTTAACAAAAGTAGGATTTTCTACTTGGACAAATTCCAGTCTTTTAGATGCTGCCATTTAAAAAAAGGGCAGCAAGAACTCAAATGTAATTTATAAATGTATATTTACATATATAATATTTTGTAAATGTACATTTTATAGTTTATGGTTATATCATATATATAATGATATGATATATATATATATATATATTTTTTTTTTTTTTTGAGATAGAGTCTTGCCCTGTCACCCAGCCTGGAATGCAGTTGTATGATCACAGCTCACTGCAGCCTTGAACTCCTGGGCTTAAGCAAAACTCCTGCCTCAGCCTCCAGAGTAGCTGGGATCACAGGCATGCCACCATGCCTGGCTATTATATTTTTATTTATATTTTATAGGTATTTTGTGTGTTCTGGATTTTTGTCATTGTTTTAAATTATTTTTTATTGTACATGCTTATGGGATACAACATGATGTTTTGACATATGTGTACATTCTGAAATAATTAAATCAAGCTAATTAACATATCACACATAACTTATTTTTGTGTTGTGGGAACATT
Source organism: Pan paniscus (assembly GCF_029289425.2). Classification (NCBI taxonomy): domain Eukaryota; kingdom Metazoa; phylum Chordata; class Mammalia; order Primates; family Hominidae; genus Pan; species Pan paniscus. The sequence continues at coordinate 186,273,379 of NC_073252.2, read as the reverse complement.
TAAAACCTACTTTCAGCAATTTTCAAGGGTAGAGTACATTATTGTTACTACATCCGCCAAATAGATCTCCAGAATGTAGTTCTCCTAACTGAAACTTTGTAACTTCGACCGACACATTCTCATACCATTCTACTTTCTGCTTCTACGGGTTCGACTTGTTTACATTCCACATGTAAGTGGGATCATACAGTATTGTGTTTCTATGCCTGGCGTGTTTATCTTAGAATAATGTCCTCCAGGATCATCTATGGTTTTGTGACTGACAGGACTTTCTCCTTTTTTCAGCTGAATTGTATTCCACTGTGACAAAGGGGCAAGGCCAAGACAGAATGTCCTGGGGGACCTGTCACCGGACGCATGCAAGGAATGGAAAAGAAATACATTTTGAAATGTACATAATTAAAAATTGAATGAATAAAGTATGAATTGAAAATTTTCTCTCAAGTAATGGAAATTCTCTCTTTTCAAAAATATATGATATAATAAAGCATATACAAAAATCAGTACATTAACTTTGGTGGAAAATTTCATAAAATAGAATTTATCAGAATTACTGCATGTGTAGGGCACAAATCTGAAGCAACTCCAAAAACAGCAAGCATGTAAGTAACAAACCCTGTGTGAAAAATGAGATCAGCCGGGCATGGGGACTCACGCCTGTAATCCCAGCACTTTGGGAGGCTGAGGAGGAGGGATCACCTGAGGTCAGGAGTTCAAGACCAGCCTGGACAACATGGTGAAACGCGTTTCTACTAAAAATACAAAAATTAGCCGGACCTAGTGGGGCGGGCACCTATAGTCCCAGCAGGAGAATCGCTTGAACCCCAGAGGCAGAGGTTGCAGTGAGCCAAGATCGCACCACTGCACTCCAACCTGGGTGACAAAGCAAGACTCCGTCTTGAAAACAACAGCAACAAAAAAAGAAAAAACAAGATTTTCCTAAATTTGAAAACAATCCTTGAAATTTTTATGTTTCATTAACAAGTTATAATGCTAAAAATACTTTTCTAAACACTGTTTAAAATAAATCAACCATACTAGTAGAAAAATAGAATTATCTTTCCTTTTTATAGAAAGTGACATTACAAAAGCGCTGCCATTGGAAGAGGAAATTAAATACTATTCAGCCAAAAACAGAGGAAAAGAAGGATTATGGAACAATATCCGGCAAAACAACATAAAAACACGTTATTTTCTAGACTTTGTGAAGATCAGATATTTGTTAGTTTTTCAAAAGCTAGAATTTATTTTTATTTCTCTTCTCATTCTAAATAAATATGCATTTCTCTATGTAATTTGGCATTTATGATTATGTATGTCGCAAATTGTACAAATACATCCTATTAGAACCAAATCTAATGTATTCTAATTCAATGTCTCATTAGCTGTGTCCCCAATACACTTTTTCATATCAACTAACATGAGATGAGTGGAAGAGGGGAAGTCAGAGTGAAAAAACCAGTTGCGGTTAAAATATCTTATTTTGTAGCAATATTTGACTACGTGAAGGCGCTTGAACAATGGAAGCAAGTCCATGCGCTCCTCCGTCCGTCCTGCTCTGCTGCACCTGCGCATCCGCCGGCTCTCTCCACAGTTCCACGGGCAGGTGCACAGGTACTCAACCGTCAGCGCGGTTAGTGCACATCAGGCACTGTGCTAGGTGCGGGGTCGCAACGGCAAGCGAAACCAATTCTCTGTTCTCACAGAGCTTTTCCGTCAAGTAGAGAGCAAGCAAATACGAAAATAACCATGATCACCGTAAATAGATAGTTGTATAAGCTTTGCGGAAAATAAAACACGGCGTGACAGAAATGACCAGGGCCATGCAGCTTCGGATGGTCTCCGAAGGGGACTCTGCCAAGATGATCTTCGGAGACTCCATAAACAGGCTGAACACACATAAACCAGCCCTGAGGATGTTTGAGGAGACATTGTTGCCAGTGGAGCAAACGGCAAGTGCAAAACTCAGGGGCGGGCTAGTTTTAGGGGATCGGGGGTGCAGGAACGGTGGAGTGGCCCCGGGCAGGATGAAGGGGCGCGGCAGGAGATGAGGGCTGAGCAGCAGCAGTGGGCTTTCAGGGCCAGGCTAGTAAGGCTTATGGATGTTATTCTAAACGCAATGGGCTAGTCCTTCTGAATGCCCCAAAGGCACTTCAAATTCAATCTATCCAAAACCAAATTCATCATCTTTCTACCACAGGTATATTTATGCTTCCATGTGGCTGGTATCTGTTAAGAAAATCATCTCCCCTCACTTGGACAACCTAAAAAAGTTCCTATTCTTCCCTGATGATTGATGCTAGTCTATTACCAAATGCTATCGATTGGTTCTTCCTCCTAAATGTCCTTCACTAGGAACTCTTTTACATGCCACTGCCCAAGCTCCAGCTTACCCGTCTCTTACCCCTCCCTCTCTCACCTGGATCTCACCTCAGTTTGCTCTCAAAAGGCCCACTGCTCCTAGTTTTACTGCCTTGAGTTCCGCCTTCCACAGCAGCTGCCACGAGCTTTTGAAACCAGCATCTGTCATCTCTCTCTGAGTATAGACTGCAGTCTGTACCCTCAGGCCTGGAATCCAGAGCCTTTAGGTCGGCCTCTTACCTACAGCTCCAGTCTCCAACCTGTCAACCTGTCAAACACATTCATTCTCCAACAAAACCTAAGTGCTTCCAATTTTCTTTATGCCCCACTGTTTCTAAACTCGATGCTTTTGTGCATGCTGTTTCTGACATTTGGAATCACCCACCCCCTGGCTGTGCCCCTGCAGAATTCATCCTTAAAAACTGAGTTTCAGTGTCACGTTTTACAAATTCTTCCCCTGAACAGTCACACTTTCTCTCCATCTCTCTCTCTTTCTCTCTCTCTCACACAAACGCACACACACCCCACCACCTCCACGTGCCTCCTCTCTGCCTCTGTGCCACCTCTGCTGTATTTTGCGTCCCGCATGACTTTAGCATTACAATCTCTCAGTGCTGATATCCTTATAATGATTCTATACCCCTGCCTCAGGCTGTATGTGATGAGGACCCTCAGAGCTTGTGCCTCAGCAGTACTACTATCAATCAGCATAATAAAATGTTAAACTTACAGGGAATGTAAAGACCATTAAGGCGATTCCTTCGTATTACAAATGAGGAAACTGAAAACCAGAAAGTTTAAGCAGCTAAGGTCGCCACGGTGTTTTTAGAACCTAGAATGGCCTCAAATTCCCTAACTGCTGAGCTTTCAGGCACCACTTTCTTGTCTCTCATCTTCACTCCCATGGATGACACCTTAAATGAAGGGCTGATGGACAGCTATGGATCCAGGTATTTTATTTATACCAAGAACTTGATCAATATTTGTAGAATGAATGAATGAAACAACAGGATTTGCTTGTAATAATCTAGTTGATTCCGTCAACAACTGAGGGTTGCTATGAACTCACTTAACTGCTTCACTCATTAATTGTTTTGTGAAATGCTTGTTCACCACTTTTAACATGTTTATATGCCAAATACCATACTTTGTGTAGAAAAGGAAAATCCAACAGGGAACATGGTCTTTGCACTCCAGAAAACCACAGAGAAATAGACACATAATCCAAACTTTAAAGCAGAGTTAAAAGGGTTGTAATAGAAGTGTGAATAAACCAAGTACGTATTTTTAGAAAAGATCGACAGTTTTTTAGAGAAGATAATATTTGAGCTACCCATTTATTATTGCCAAGCACTAAGCTTGTTAACAAAAATAAAAGAGGGAAACAAAAGCATAAATAACAAAATGATCAACCTGTGTTAGTCAGCTTGAATTAATCTCATCACTTATAACACTAACTTATCATTCTATAAAATTAAAGATGAGTCAGTGATATTCACATGCCCATGACATTTAGAATTACTTAATTTTCCACTTTATGTATTATTAGTCTAGTTTAGTCTTGAGCACTTCAGCTTTGAAGTTTAATTTTAATTTTCTTTCTGAACCCCTTGAAATTGGAATATGTCCAGAATCTGTTTCTGATTCCCCCTCTACTGATAGGAACAACATGCTGACTTTACTTGCCACAAGAATGTTGCTATGATGAGGTTCTACAAAAATTGGTTTGGCAAATTGAAATAAAATACAAATTTTCTTCTGCTCTTAAAATAAGACTGTATCCTGTTTCACCGTTTAACAAAGCCTAACATTTTTCACTTGGTTTTTTATATTTGTTTGCTTGATCTGTGTCCAAAGGTAATATGCACATGAGCTAAACCATTCTTGGTCATGAATTTCTGGAAATCTAAAAAAGAAATGATTTTTGGACATCACTAGCTTGATTTCCCAACATAAAAGTTTATAGTGTGTGCATTAACAACCCAGAACTCTAGCCATATATTTGAGTTTGGCTTGTTTATTGTACAGAGAGCGTCTCATCATTCTTCAACAGTCATTTTAAAACAATTAATTCTCTCACTTGTTCCTACTACTGAAGAGAAAGACGTCGTGGCATTTTTCTTCCTTTAATGTGAGAACCATTTCATAAAATGAAGAAATATTGTTGGTTCTAGTAATTGAACTTTTCAAAAGAACACATAAAAATATATTTAACGTAGAAATAGAAGAGTATAATCATCATTAGATATGCAGCTAAGTTATATCTATATACATATATAATGCATATGTATATAATGTAAGCATTTATAATAATGTTTAAAATAATGTATCATAAATCTGCATTATTTTTTAAAGTACTATGAAATGCATGCCTCAATATACCCTCACAATTCAGTTATTTATGTGAAAACATTGAAACTAAATGACTTACCCAAGGTCACGCAGCTAAGTTATTCACTAAACCGGGCTGTATTAAGACAATGTTTAGACCATGTTGAAGATTATTCTTATATATACAGATTCACTCCTTACGCACAATCTTTTGTTTTGTGATTAAATTTCCAAACGGCATTTTTGACTTTTACGTTGGCTTAGTTCTAGTGGAAATTAATTTCCTCTTGACAAGCATTATGAGTTTTTAAATATTCCCTGTGCACACATTTGCCGAAAACATCATTTGGATTACATATGTTCATGGCAGAGATATCTAAGCTATATTTTTTTTTATTGAGATGGAGTCTTGTTCTGTTGCCAGGCTGGAGTGCAGTGGCGCAATCTCGGCTCACTGCAAGCTCCGACTCCATGGTTCAAGCAATTCTCCTGCCCCAGCCTCCCGAGTAGCTGGGATTACAGACACGTGCAACCACGTCCAGCTGATTTGTATTTTTAGTAGAGATGGGGTTTCACCATGTTGGCCAGGATGGTCTCCATCTGTTGACCTCATGATCTGCCCGCCTTGGCCTCCCAAAGTGCTGGGATTACAGGCATGAGCCACCGCACCCGGGCCTAAGCTTTGATCATGGATACATATCTTTATATAACTAGCACTATTTGAAGTTAATGAGATCAGTATTCTATCGTGACTTTTGGAAACGAGTTTACAACTTTGTGGTTTTGCTATGTTTTACATCTTACTTAAATATTATTTTGGTCTTATATTTTTAATCTTGTACATTTGATAGCTGTGTGAGACAATTTTATATAAATAGCCATATCAAAAAAATCTCAAAACACAACCAAATGGTACTAATTCATGTAACTAAAAGTAGCTATTCGAGTCTGTTGTTGTGATCAGTATTTTAACACCCAAGCCCAAGTGCATGATTGACAGAGCTCCTCTGGACACAGCGCATGTGAGGACACAGCTGTGGAAAGCCGTCAGCACATGGCAACAGCACTTCTGTGGAGTAAGTTTCTTCATTCCTCAACTGTGGAACAAACCAAAATGCTGAAGCGTCTGGCAGGATGTGTGGCAGCTGGAAAGTCCCCTAACCACACATTATAAAGCCCTCAAGAAGCTTGTGGTTTAACACATAGATATCATTATTCTAACATCCACGAAAATAAAATTCAATTACACGTTACTGAATATTGACTTTATTCCATATCGGGATGATTTTGTTTGTCAAAATATCCTCAAATAATGTCCCAGAACTTCCTGGCATGCAAAGCAGAAAACCTGGAGAATAATTTACCTTGTTTTCTAGTTCAGTAAAGATTTAAATAAACTAAAAAACTTAAACAAAAGGCAAAATTCCCAAAAACTGATTATTCTTCTCATTTTAGCCTGAATTCTTCTTTTGTTAAAAACAATTTACTATTCAAAGAGTGTTTTATCTTTGCTCATAAAATGTAGTCTTCCTTTCCAGTGCAGCTTTGTTTTTAGGAAGAGAAAAGATTTCAACGAAATAAGTTAAATATGCAAATATATGTACATGTGTGAACATGCACATTCAGTAAGCTATTTTGTTGCTCATTTTTTGATGAGGAAGAGAAAGTGAGTGTGTATATGAGTATGTTTTAATCTTTTCAGCAGCTCCACAAAAACGGTTGTTTTTCACTTAAGAAGTCATATCCATCCTTCACCCACCCAGATAAGGATATTTCCATTTAAAAAAAAGAAAAAGAGGAAGACTCGGTATGTCCAGCGTGATGCCTTGTTTCACACGAGTGTTAAAGAAATAATCTGCTCAGATGTGTGCAGCTGTTTTCCTTCAGTGCGCGTGGTTCTCAGCAGGGGCTTCCTGCAGTTTCCTTGCTGATGACTTCCGAGCCCATAAATCACTCAGAGAGATGACGGTGCCGTGAGTGAGCACTGCACACTGGGATGTCACCGCAAAGCTGAGGTGGGCGAGACGACGGCTTTGGAGATGAACTCTTAAGACTCAAGGCAGCCCTAACCAATCTGACCCTTACACCTTGTTACTCAGCCTTGGTGGCATGTTTATGCTGGTTGGGTCATTTTAAATTTTATTTTACGTTCAGTGCTTTTAGTATAACATGAAACAGTAGTTAAGCACTGTTAATTCTATAAAATAGTTTCTTATTCCATTTCCCTTCTAGTGGTTATATAATGGTTATTATAGTCTGTTTCTAAGATGCCTTGCTTTCTTCTTCATTTTTATTGGAATAACTAGGGTGATAAACCCGAGTTTTTTCAACAAAAGAAATTCTTAAAACTTTAGGTGGTCTTATAAAGTTCAAAATAAGTAACTAAATAAAGGGTAGTATAAGAAAATAGAAAAGTAAAGAGATATTGATAGAAAAATGTGTGCATACACACACATGCATAAATATGCAGCCTCAGTGTTACTAAAAGTCATCTTCTAGTCTGGGGTAGCTTTTCAAAAGAAAATAGAAACATATGCTACTAATTTTATGGCATTTTTCCTTTTTTTAATATTGGCCAAAAAACAGGGTTTTTATAGAGTTTTCTTAAAAGAAATACTTAAAACCAGTATCAAGACATCTTCCTTTATAAGAGGAACTGCAATCTTCATACTTGAATTGTCTGTAGCCAAATCATTCTATTTTCCATTTGTGTATTGAATCAATACAACAGTTAACTCAGTGCTATTTTATCGCATAGGAAGCATGGGAGAGTCATTTTCTTTCCCTTAGACCAAATGAGTCTGGTTGAGAGTAAGAAGAGTTTTGTTTTAGTTGTATTATTAAGCAATTGAGAGAATTCCCTGTGTTCTCTGTATCTCAGGAATAAAACATATCTTCTCAGAAGACGATGATTCCCCAAAAGTGACAGGTGGCTACAAAGTTGTTCCAAAGCACAGGAACCATATTTCTGTTCTTCGTAACTCCTAGATGCCCAGTTCAGCCTCTAACAGACAGAGTGCAATTCAAAGCATCGCAACGATACTACACTTGCTGAACTTTCCATGCGATTTCAACAACAATTGGACTCTTTATGTCCTCGGGAAGCCCTGTTAAAAAGTCTTTTGCCATTAGAGATGGACCTTCCAAGGTGGAGCTCCCCAGCCATCTGGAAAATAATCATGACCACCTCTCTGTTACTGTTGATGACTATCCCACATGTCTCTCCTCTGCAACATCATTTCATTCATTTTGTTTACAGATTATCTAACATTTCAGACCCAGTTCTCAACTCTGAAAATAACAAAGATGAATGAGACACATTCCCTGAGTTTAAGGCATTCATGGACCGTGGGACAGTCAGACCGAAACACATGACCAAAACCCAGTATTGTAAGTAAGATGGCAAGCATCAATCAAAAGACATGAGACAAACAAAGACGCAGAATACAAACCAAGATCTGAACTAGTGAGGTGACTATTTCTGTGTTAAAGGATGAAGAGTGATTATCCAATTAAGGCAGGAGAATGAGATGAGACATTCGAAATTAAGGAGAGAGCATTAGAATAAACAACACAAACAGGACCCTGTGAACCTGAAGTACAGAAACAGTATTGAGTATAGAAAATCACAAATGTAACTGGCATATTGAACCAGCCACACTTGGGATGAAAGTATCACACAGCCTCTTCACTGCTCATGAGTCCTTACATTTACCTGGTGGGCCTAGTTCTTCCTCGGGGGATAACTGAAACTCAGATAGACCTCCTGATTTTCCCAGTCAGTTCTTTAAGTTAATTATTCAAATGACATAACATAATCAAAATTTCCTGCTTGATTTAAAGTTAAAACTTCTTCCCGTCCCCACCTTTGCTTGCAGATAAGGAGAGGGGTGTGCCAGTTTCTTCTCTCACACACAAGGTAAGGAAGATTGGAAGTTAATTTTGAAGAAAATCTAGAGCCATTGAAAAAAAACACTTCAGAGTCATATCATGGACTGAATTGATACATAAGACTTCTTTGGAAAACGGATTTGGAGAAAATAAGACTAGAGGCAGAATGCTAGATTTAGTGAGGGCCTGTATTAGCAAAGCAGCAGTAATGATGGAAAGAAAGAAAAGTTAAGAAAAACTAAGGAGGTAAAATCTGTGTACACTGGGTTAGTGTTTGGATGAGGGGAAACAGGTATAATTTGAGATCAAAGGTAAATCTCAGGTTCCAAGTTTGGATGAATGGATGGAATCTGTTGCCATCCACCTCTGGGGAAGCATAGCCAGAGGCAGAGTGAGCTCAATTTTAAACATGTTGAATTTGAGAGTACATGGAACAGAAGTAATGAAAGCCACTGGGCACTTGTATGTATTAGAATAAACTACATGGTGGAAAATGCAGGCTGACAGTACTATATCAGCAAAACTGTAGATACAGACACATGTTTAAGGAGTAGCCAGAGATTGAGTGGTCTGAAAAAAAAAGAAAACATGAGAATAATTAAAGGTTATGTTATCATACAAACCACACAATTATCTCTTAGAAATTTATTGATTTTTAAAATATCTTTAGCGTCTCAATTCTATCAAGATTATTTATTCATTTTCATTTCACTATAAATATCCTACATATGTGATAAAACATTTTTTGTAAACAGATTCATCATTCCATAAATTTAAAAAATATATTGCAGTGTAAATAATGCAAGGAAAAATAACCTTGCTTTTTAAGAAACTTCCATAACTGCCTGATAAATATAAATTACCACCTTTTTTGGAGGGTGAGGGGAGTGTTAGTAACTGTTTTGTGATCAGCACCTTTCCATTCTCTGCTCTTTACCATACGTGAATTAAGCCATTTGAGAAGCTGGGTTTTGTTGTTGTTGTCGTTGTTGTTTTCAGTTATAGGAAATCCGATTTTCTTTCAGGTGTTCTCTTGCACATCCTCATTCCATGGTTATATGTAAAGACCTTGGATTTATTTCCCTCCCTGGAACTCTGTATCATTAGGAACATAGGCTGCCTTGAAATCCTCACTAGAAAGTATTATATTGGTGGTACTTGTTTGCTTTGTTTTGTTTTGTTTTTTGAGACAGAGTCTTGCTCTGTCGCCCAGGCTGGAGTCAGTGGTGTGATTTCAGCTCACTGCAACCTCTGACTCCTGGGTTCAAGCAATTCTCCTGCCTCAGCCTCCCAAGTAGCTGGGACTACAGGTGTGTGCCACCATGCCTGGCTAATTTCTGTATTTTTAGTAGAGATGGGGTTTCACCATATTGGCCAGGCTGGTCTCAAACTCCTGACCTTGTGATCAACCTGCCTCAGCCTCCCAAAGGACTGGGATTACAGGAGTGAGCCACTGTGCCCGGCCACTTGTTTGTTTTAAATAGTCTGTAGTGTTTTCTTTTATACAAGAAAATCGAAAGCCTCTTTATCTGAGTAATTATATGAGGTACAAGTTGCTGGTTATGAGAAGAGACATTTAAACTCTACAAATAAAAGCCTTTCTGCGATGAGTCAATTATTTTTCGGGTTGAATAAGTGCTGTAGGCTTTATTGCTATTAATGAGAATGTTATCAGCTTAGCACTTGAATTTTGATTCTAACTGTGTTTGCAAAAGAAACTCTTATCTTTTTCTTTATAATTTATTTGAATGAATTAATCATTGTGAATAGAAACTGAAACATTTATTTTATAATAGAACCTAAAAGGTTTATTTATCTAATGAGCTATAATAATGAGTCTCTACTATTTATATAAAACCTACTATTATTTTGTTCAGAGTATTCAAGGAATAACATACCAAATTTAACAATAAATCCAGAAATGTTGAAGTACATTTCTATCTATATTATGGTATATTATGGTACATTTCTATCTATATTTTGGTATGGGATTATGGTACATGGTATATGGTATCTATCTATATTATGGTATAGAATGCCTGGAATGGATGAATGGATAGAGAGACCAACAGAGAGATGGATACAGATTAACCAATATCAATCATCAGGTGGGAGGACAAGTCCACTTCTGAAGCTGGTGAATAACCTGTCCAGAGTTTCGCACAGTCATAGCTGCCTGACTACTGGTTTTATAAACAGAGTAAACCTTTATCACTGTCCTCAAGGACATTTCACTCAATAGAGAGAGAAAGCTAACACATAAAATGAAAAACAATTTCTAAGAGGAAAAAAAAATCACTCTTCTCTTTTCCAACAGTAATATCATTATCTTAACCCAAAACTAGTGCATCAGGAAAGCCTCACAAGATAACAGAACTATCTAGTTTTACCAACTTGGACATTTTTAGGAAACTAGGTCAAGATATGGATCCGAAGCACATAATCCTGCTGTGTGGTTTCAGAGTCAGATTTCTAATACATTTTTAACCAAGTGTGGATATCTTTCATTTTTCCTTGCAGAAAACAAAATTGTGATCCCCATAAAAACAGACTACTTTATGCACCTTATACTACTCAGACATTCTCATATTGTGCCGAGACAGTAGAAGACATGACATTTATTAAATATGTCTGGAGTAAGAGTGTCATTACTGTCTAACTAAATCATTCTGCTGACCAAATTATTCTGCGTTAAGGGACTTCAAACCAAGCAGGAATTGGAGACAATCATAAAATACTATTGGAGAGAAATATAGGCCTGCCTCACATTTCTAAACTTGGGGTTATCTTTGTCTCCCAAACATACGTATGTAATATATTGTTTTTTATCTTCTTATTTTCAAACTGTCATCTTCACAAACATAGTGAAAATATACAGATCTTGGTAGTTTAACAAACATTGCAAAGTGTAAATAACTTTTTAGAGCAAAGTAGGTCTGAAGACATCTCAGATCATACCACATGGTGATCTCCTGAAAATACTGGTAGTCAACCTCAGCGAACACTCAAGATTTACATCATTTTAAATTCAACACTGACTATACACATGTTAATAGCAAATAAAGGAGACCAAAGTTTACACACCTCTAATACAGGTCTCTCCAAACCAGATTTTAATGCTGATTATTATAATCTTCATACTTCAGATGTTACAAAATCAAATTTAAAAAAATAATAATTCATTTACTTAACATGTATGTTTGAACATTAACTATGAGATAAGCCTTAATCTGAATGCTAGAGATACCACAGAGAACAAGGCGGACCAAATCCCCTATTTCCTTAAGGCTTGTATTTTTGTGTAATATCTATATCTGTCATAGCTTCCCTGCAAGACAAACTAATGTTCATTTTTATTGAGTTATATTATAAATATTCATCATAGGCTCTTTAAGAAAACATCTTACCAAATAAACTATAATGAAAGAAAATGGCTTGTCACAATAAATATTTGGCCAATTAATAAATCAATTATTTTCCCAAATATACATATTATTAAAAATAGTTCCCCTTACATTTTAGGATTTGGGTGTGAGTCAAAATTAATTTTTATGCTGGATTTTACTGAAACCAAATAACAGCATAATTTTCTTTGTATATATAATGTCATTTAAATATTCATAACTTTGACCACAAGTCTTATTACATTTCTTACATCAAATATGTCCTTGTGCTGGCTTTAAATTCTGCTATAAGAGCAAAAACCATTCACAATATATGGTCAGAGAGCATCACAAGCTCTATATTATATAATTACCATAAAAATACAGGGGAGAAGATTTTAGGCAGTCTTACCTAATATCATGTTTATATATCTGTGGCAACTAATGAAACATGAAATGATAACTTTCTACTAAAGGGCATTTTCTAAAATATTATGGCAAATTAAGTGACAGTGGAGTATTACCTGTTTTGTCAGCTAATAATCAGATTTCAGTTGGACTACTAACTTTACCCAAAATAGGGTGTCACTTACTTGTTTTATCAGCTGTATTCTAGTTTTTCTCTCCATAATTGCAGCTAAGCTTATTGTAATGTAATTTTATTCATCTTTTATTTTCTTCTCACTTCAAACTTTTCCTTCCTTTCAGTAGTTTTGTTATATCTTGGTAGTCAAGTGAGTGATGATATAAATAACAACAGGTTTTCTCAGCTGCAATCCAAAAGACTTACAGTAAGACTGATAGTTGAATTCTCCACAGAAATGGAAGAAATGGCAATGACTTCTTTAAACATAATTACCCATAGAAAATTCTGTGTTCAGTGAAACCCTTTCAAAGGTTAAATAAAGATACTCCTAAAAAATTAAAATAAAGAGTATTCACCACCACTAGATCTGCATTAAAATAAATACTAAAGGAGGGAGTCCTTTAAGTAGAAGTAAAATAATCCTAGACATAAACATAGAAAACCGTTAAAGTGCTAAAAATTAAAGATGAGAAAAATTTTGTTTAAGCACTATCCAAAAGAATTTTTGTGCATTATGACAAGACCAAACAAGACAGATTTTAAGGCAAGAAGAATCATCAGAGCTAGAAAGAGACATTTCCTACTGAAAGAGTCAATTCTCCAGAAAGAAAAATTCTAAACTTGCATACACCTAACAACAAAACTTTCAACTACAGTGGTGTTTGGCTTAACAGTGGGAACATATTCTATGAGGTGCATCATCAGGCACATGTATTGTTGTGCAAACATCACAGAGTGCACTGACACAAACCTAGATGGCATAACCTACTACACACCTGGGCTAAATGGTACAGCCTACTATTCCTAGGCAACAACCCTAGAAAGCATGCTACTCCACTGACTACCCTAGGCCAAGCTTGTCCAACCCGTGACCCAGCCTAAGATGACTTTGAATGCAGCCCAACACAAATTCATAAACTTTCTTATAATGTTATTAGAATTTTTTGCAATTTTTTTTTAGCTCATCAGCTATTGTTAGTGCTGGCGTATCTTATGTGTGGCCCAAGACAATTCTTCTTCCAATGTGTCCCAGGGAAGCCAAATGATGGTACACCCCTGCTCTAGGCAACTGTAACGCAACAGTAAGTATTTGTGTATCTGATCATAGCTAAACATAGAAAAGGTAAAATGCACTGCACTCTGACATTATGAAGGCTCAGACAGCAATAGGCTATAGGAGTTGTTCAGCTCCACTGTAACCTTCGGAGGCCACCGTTGAATATGCAGTCTGTTGTTGAAAGAAATGTTATTTGGAGCATGACTGTATATACAAAACAGAATGACAAAAGTAAAAGGAGAAATGAATGTATGTATAATAATAGATTTTAAAACACATTTTTCATAATTAGTAGACCAAATAGAAAAAATTCTGTAATCATATAGACCAGTAAGCATACAGAAGATCCATTAGGTTGAGGAGAAACCTGACCTGAAGGATGCCTGGGAAGTACTATAGTACAGCAGAGAAACACACTCAGATTCTATTGAAATTTACACGGAGCATTTTCCAAAATGTATTTTAAACTAAGCTATAAAGCAAGTCTCAACAAGTTTGAAATACTACAATAATTTGGAATCTGTTCTCCTGACCATGGTGTAGTTACATTGGAAAGCAATAATGAAAAAGTGATTGGAATATGTCAATATGTTTGAAAATTAAGCAATGTATTTAAAAATAACGCACTAGTAAAGAAAGACAACTCAATGAAAAATCAGAAAATATTTTAAACTGAATTTAATAAAAATACATCTCAAAATTTTAGAGAGGCAGGTAAAACTGCTTAGAGAAATGTATATCTATATGGGGGCCCGGGCACGGTGGCTCACGCCTGTAATCCCAGCACTTTGGGAGGCCAAGGTGGGTGGATCACAAGGTCAGGGGATCAAGACCATCCTGGCTAACGGGGTGAAACCCCCGTCTCTACTAAAAATACAAAAAATATTATCCGGGCGTGGTGGCGGGTGCCTGTAGTCCAAGCTACTCAGGAGGCTGAGACAGGAGAATGGCGTGAACCCGGGAGGCGGAGCTTGCAGTGAGCTGAGATCCCGCCACTGCACTCCAGCCTGGGTGACAGAGCCAGACTCCATCTCAAAAAAAAGAAAGAAAGAAAGAAACAAATGTATATCTACATATTAGCAAAGAGGAAAAGCTAAAGAATGTTCTAAAGTAGTTGGAAAAATAAGAACAAACTAATCCTAACAAAAATGGGAAGAAGGAAATGTAGGTTAATCCAAAAAAATTAAATTTAAATTTGATGAAGTAACAAACATATAGTAGAAAAATTAAAAAGTAAAAATTTATTTCCCTAAAAAGACTAATAATTTTTATAAACTCCCTATAACAATTGCTAGGATCAGGCCAGAAAAGAGAAATGAATAATATATGAAATTTTTAAAAAGGTATATCACAACAGACATTACATATATTAAAAAGATAAAGACATACAATTTTTTGACCTATATACCAATATATTTCAAAATTTAGATTGTCAAATTCCTAGAAAAATATAGCTTACCAAGACTCATTGAAAAAAATCTATGTGGAATATATTGTATCTATTAAAGAAATTAAATCTGTCATTAGGAAACTTGCCACAAAGAAAACTCTAAGCCTGTATGGCTTCACCAATATGTGAATTTTTCAAATGATTCCTTAAAAGAATGGTAAAGTAAGAACTATAACTGTCAATATTCACAGACAATGTAAACCATCAAGGAGGGAACTACAGAGCAACCGAACTGAATAGAAAGTTGAAAACCAGACCGACTCGATACTCAGTCACTTGGGTCACGACGTAGGTACCACCTGAGAGTGGCTGGAAAGAGTAGTCTTTTCATTAAGTGGTGCTGGATCAATTACATATTTATATGTAAAAAAAGAAAAATAAACTTTGACCTTCACATCACACACACACACACACACACAATTCTAGCTGGCATATAGATCTAAATTTGAAAGATAAAATAATTAAAAATTCTGGAGTAAAACATAGGAAAATATCTTCATAGTAATGGGCTTGAAATTATACTCTGTGTGATTTGTATCAATGAATATACACTTTCTTTAAATAAAGTTTTATTCAAGTTAAAAGCCATCAGGGATCAGCTACAGAATTTTTTTAAAAAGAAGGAAAGAAAGAAAAAGAAAAGAAAATATTTCGGCTGGGTGCAGTGGCTCACACCTGTAATCCCAGCACTTTGGGAGGCTGAGGCAGATGGATCATGAGGTCAGGTGTTCGAGACCAGCCTGGCCAACATAGTGAAACCCCATCTCTACTAAAAATACAAAAAATTAGCCGGGCATGGTGGCGGGCACCTGTAATCCCAGTTACTCAAGAGGCTGAGGCAGGAGAATCGCTTGAACCTGGGAGGTGGAGGTTTCAGTGAGCCGAGATTGCGCCACTGCACTCCCGCCTGGGCAACAGTGTGAGACTCCGTCAAAAAAAAAAAAATTCAAATTAAGGTCTACTTCAAGAAAACCACAAAGGTGAGAGATTTATTCAGAATTCAGCAGTCTAAGATTGGAAAGGAAACAGTAATAGTATTTAAGAAAAAGTAAATGCACAAGAAATTGATTTCCAACATTTTCCATTTTTTAAAATACTCACAGAAAGGCAGAATACTTCCACCATACTGCCCTCTATGCCTATCAAAGAAAAATAATGAGCCAGAAAAGATTAATAGAAATAGGGATATCTTTAGGGAGAAAAAAACCCTTTCTTTAATAATAAAATAGAGTGTAAATCCAGCAATGCAGGCATCTCTAGTGTTGTCAACGAACTTACTTCATTTTGGAGATTAGAGGAAGAAGCAGGCTGACAGTGGCTAAGCATGAGTATTTACTGAGGCTCAGCCCTCAAGAGGGTATATTTTAAACTATAAAGCACCAATATACAGATACCAATATGGTTGTAGGCATGGGTTTCAGAAGGCGTGTGTGTGTCAGTATGGATGGAGATACAGTTGTGCTCCACACAGTGACATTTCGGTCCACAATGGACTCTGCATATACAATGCTGGTCCCATAAGATTGTAACAGAATGGGCTTAAGCAGGTCTTCCGTTTTTTAATCTTTTATATCGAATTTGTACTGTACCTTTTCTACGTTTAAATACACAAATACTTATCATTGTATTACAATTGCCTGCGGTATTCAGTGCAGTAACCTGCTGTACATGTTTGCAGCCCAGGAGCAATCGTCTATACCATATTGCCAAGGTGACTGATGGGCTATACCAGCTAGGTTTGGGTAAGTACACTCTGTGATGTTCACCAACAGAATTGCCTAATAATGCATTTCTCAGAACATATCCTCATCATTAACGAATGCATGACTGTATAGAGATGTAATGTGCTAACTCTGATAGCCTAGAGTGGTGAGGTTGGATGAGGTTCCTGAAAGGGGCTGAATGATAGAATGAAGATGTTTCTCTCCTTTCACACTACTTATAATTTAAAAATCTTAATTATAAAAGTTTGATATTATTTTTAAGTCAAAACATTCCCTATTCAAAATAATCTATATCAAAACAGGGTTACTAGAAAAGTGCAAAGTTCCCAAGGTAGTCAAAACAACTTTGCAAAACAACAAAGTTGAGGATCTTGCACGCATAGCAATCAATAATCATTATAAAGCCACAATAATCAAGACAATGTGATATTTGCCTCAAGACCAACAAATACATCAATAAAATAGAAGAGAAAGTTTAGAAACAGATCTACACATATATGATCAATTCATCTTTTATAAATGTACAAAGGCAGCTTAATAAAGAAAAATAGTATTTTTAACTAGTACTAGAACAACTGGATACCAATATACAAAAGCAAAAGCAAACAAACCAAAAAGACTTTATACCTTACATAACATGTGAAAGTTAATTCAGAAAGGACTATAGACCCAAGGTAAAGCCTAAAACTATCAAACTTCTAGAATAAGATGTATAACAGAAACTTTATTACTTTGGGTTCGAAAGGTTGCTTCATAGAAAAACACAATCCATAGAGAAAATAGTGATAAAAGAAATTTCGTAAAAATAAGAACACCTGCTCTTCAAGAATATCGTTAAGAGAAAGAAAAGATAAACCACAGACCATGAAAAATAGGAATCATATATCTAATAAATTCATTGTATCCAGAATAATCTTCAAAAATTGATAAGATCAAACACGTAAAAATTAGACAATAGACAAAAGATCTGAACAGATGGTATGCCAGAGGCATGCCACGACAAATAAGCCTATGAAAGACATTTAGTATTATTAGTCATTAGGGAAATGTAAATAAAAAACCACAATGAGATACCACTACATACCTATTAGAAAGGAAAAAATTTAAAAGCCTAATCATACTAACTGTTGATGAAGATGTGGAGGAACTGGAACTCCTATATTCTGCTACTGAGATTGTACATAGTATGTTTACTTTAGAAAGTGGTTTGGCAGTTTCTTTAAAAGTTAAACATATGCCTGTTACAGGACTCGGCTGTTCCACAATTAGGTGTCTACCAAGAGAAACAAAAGTGTATCTCTGTTCAAATAGTTGTACATGTATATGTGCACATACAGCAGATGCATTCGCGACAGCCAAAAGTTGGAAACAATTAAAATGTCCATAAACAGGTGAATGGATAAACAAATTGTGATATATCAAGGGAGTACTACTTAGCTAAACAAAGGAGCAAAAAAATGAATGTTCAAAAGAATGATGAATAAACGCCAAATAATTATGCTGAAAGCAGCCAGTATATACCGCATGTATACAGTAAATACATTTTCTATAATTTGGGGATTTATATAAATTTATGTAAAATTTATATTAATTCTACAAAATACGGTCTATAGTGACAAAAGAGTTCAGTGGTTTCCTGAGGAAGGAGGTGGGACTTGGGATGGTGTGATGGGAAGGCCTTCAGGAAACTTGTTGAGGTGAGGGATATGTTTGCTATTTTTATTTTCAGATGGTTTCATGATTGTAGATTGGATCCGTTTCCTGGGGCTATTTCACCACAAACTGGTTGGCTTAAAACAACATAAATTTATTGCCTTACAATTCTGGAGGCTGGAAGCCCACCATCAGTGTTGTTGGCAAGGCGATGCCAGTCCGAGGCCTCCACGAGAGAATCCTTCCTTGCCTCTTCTAACTCTGGTGGCCACAGGTGCTTCTTGACGTGTGGCAGCATCACTCCACCCCCTGCCTCCTTGTCATGTGGCCTTCTTCCCTCTGTGTCTGTATCTGTTTGCCAGTGTCTTTCTTATGATGACACCCCTCATTTAGGATTAAGGGCCCACTCCACTCCACTACAACCTCATCTTAGCTAATTACACCTGCAATGACCCCATTTCCAAATAAAGGCCCTATTCGCAAATGAGAAACAGGGTTTAGGACTTTAACATATCTCGTGAGGGACATAATTCAACCCGTTATATGTGCTTATGTCGAAGTCCATCAAACTGTACACTGTACCATGTGTGGTTTATTTTAGGTCAGTTAGACCTAAATAAGTCTGTTAGGAATTTTTGAAAAAACACAAGGTTTTTATAAGCAAAATATATAATAGTAGGACAAACTCTAAATCAGATTTTTTAAAAACGCTACCCTGCAGTGTAAGAGCATCACGTGCATCACACAGAAGAAACTGAAAAAAAAAAAAAAAACCATACAGGGCACAAAAAAAGAGTGACGTCATTAGAGAATTCCCCAGGAGAGAAGGGAAATCTGTCAGGAAGACAGAGTCTTATGATTTTGTCCATGGGTGTCCCAGTACATGTGCGATGCAGGACAGGCTTACTGCTTGAAAAATATTCAGCTAAAAGAGGGTCCTACACAACACAAAGTTTTGAAAGCACATAACAATACTCTATGTGTTCAAATTTCAAAGCGTTCTCTCAGGGCATAGAATGTATTTCAAACTTCTACATAGAGGAAAGAAATTGGCATATTTAAGTATCTTTAAACATTAGCACCTGTAAAATAAGAAGGAAAATTTATATACAGAAGTTGGGCCCACAGTAACCATTAAAATAGTTGTATATAAATTTATGAATACATTTTAGAATTTGGAAGAGTTAACTCTAAAATAATTGAGAGAGTTTTTAGTTGATCCAAAAATTTTAAATTTTTTTAGATAAAGTATATTTAGAAAATGACTCATATCAGTAAATGTGCCTTAATTAGACACCACCTGGAAAGATTATTTTACACCAAACAATACAGAAATCACAAGAAAAACAAATTAAATATAGGTAGTTTAAAGCATATTCCAAGCATTATCTAGATTCCATTTCTAAGAAATATTTTACATCATAAATGATTGCCCACTTCCAAACTGGATTTGTTTTTTCTTCTTGATCATTATTAGCAATATCTTTCCAGGTATAATTTCCAAGCCTTTTTTCTTCCCAAGAGCTCCTCTGTTCTAGTTTATGATGTTACCTCTAAAATGTTTGCACATCTGCTGACTTAGCTCCTGACTGGTAGTTAATTTATTATCTTATCACAGTCAGTCTGGCTTGGCTCAGTCATTACCAAGTCTGCAACTGTACTCTGAGCGAAGGAAAGCCTGGTTTATCTCGGTATCCTTACATTCAGCGCAATGTGAGGCCGGGAGACACACTTTCTTCTGAATGAGGTGGAGCCGGGCTGAGAAGCGTTGGCTCTCGCCTGATGGGAGGCCTAGTGTAGAGCCAGCCAGGCTGGTCTGGGGTAGCCTGTGTGGGACTACACAGGGGTGTAGTCTTCAGCACTAATCTCTGGATTTATCTTTATGAAATGTCATTCCATGTTCCACGTGCCACTTTCACTGGGCAAAAATCTTGTAAGGGTTGTCTAAGAGTAAATGAAAAAAATATATATGTTATCTTCATCAGTCTTAGGAGATGAATTTTTGATTTATCATTCTTTTCTCTGCTCCTAGTTCTCCCAACGAAGCTTCAGTGATCATGAAAGTCAATTTATTCCAATTCTTATGCGTTTACCAATGGCTAACAGTCCTGGGGGCTCCTTTAAGATGACATTAACTGTAATTATCTGGTCTCAAGTGAGTAAGACTTTAATTACTTTTGAAATAAGGTGCCTGAATTATATACATTGAACATACATCCAATTTATTTTACTCACAAAACAACTAAGGTAAACATTCAGTGACAGAAATACAATGTATAGTCTAATTTGGTATGCAACAAATATTTTCAACCAAGCTAATCCAGTCTCCTAGAGAAAAGACTCATCTTGCCACCAGCACAACTGGTCAATAACCATATTTACATTTCTCATATGGCCCCTGCTATGCTCGCCAAGAATAAAATCACCAGTAGATATTAAATACTTAGGCATAATGAGGTTTAAAAATATAATATTCTATTTATCTATTTCTTAAAGCAAGCATGTAAGCTATTTCTGTGTTTTTTCACTAATTAAAAAAAATTAGGCACAGAGAGCTCAGGAATTCATCTAAACACAACATAAATTACAGCCGGTACTAAAACTAAGAGTTGTGGCAAGTCCTTGTATGAAGCCTGCAGTTTAGTGTGGAACTATAGCTTGATACATAGGAAAGCAATTTTGTCTTTTTTTTTTTTTGTCATCTTCATTGGGTTTCTAGTCCTTGTCTGATAAAAAGTTTGAAATTGAAAGATTAAATTTCATGTTTTTCTGTTGTATTTTTGCCTCCTTTTCTTTTTGTTTTCTCTTTCTGACTGCCTGATTGAATCCAATAGTTGGCTATCATACATGTGTATGTCTGTGTGATAGCAAATGAGTGACTTTTCATTCCTATGGGTAGTAACTATTTTTCCATTTGTTTTGTAGAAATGGGTCTCATGATGTTGCCCAGGTTGATCTCGATCTCCTGTCTTCAAGTAATCCTCCTGACTCGGTCCCCAAAGTGCTGGGATTACAGGCGTGAGCACTGCGCCCGGCCAGTATTAACCTTAATGTGTTTCATTTTAGATTTCTGTTCTCCCTTGGGCCATGTTTTATGTACATACTCTGACTCAGTCACTTTGAAGTCTGCAAATTGTCTCACAAAACTGCATGTGGCTCCTTACAGATTGAATCTTTCTTCCCCACGTCTCCCAGGGATAATTTCAAAACATTGATCAGAAGTCACAAGCTGGCGGCCCATGAGCCAAATCCATTCATCAGATGTATTTCTATTGTGTGGTTACTGTACATTGTATAGTTTTTTTCTATAGTATGTTTGAATCATTTCATATTTAAAAATTAGGAAATTTCCTGTAGTAGCCACATTTCCTGGCTTTTTCTGGAAATGTGTGAGATTCAGCAATACAGATTTTACTTCCTATAAGGCAGGAATCTTCTGCAGGTGAGTAGTGACTGACCCAGGGCAAGTACACATCAACTTATCACATACACCAACAATCGCTATTTTTCTGACCTTGACCCACTTCATTCACACATGACGTGCCTGTTCAAGCAGCCAGTGGAAAGTGCACCGTGTGGTTAATATGCACCAGAAAGCAGGTGTGTGGCTAATTCTAAAAGTTTTCTCTCCTCACTCTGAGTTTCACGCTGGGGAACTCATTTCCAAGTAAACGTGCCTTTACTCAGCCTCTCTTCTTTCTACTGAGATGGGGTTATTGTTAAGTTCAGGGCTGGTTTCTGGCAAAATTCTGAAGCTGTTTAAGTTTACTTTATATTATCCCCCTTCTAATTTCTATACCCATTGCAAACTATTTTAGTGTATGTGTATACGTATGACATAGATGTATGTATTTTATGTGTATTCAAACCCACATTCTATTTTTGTTTCTGTGCCCTAATATTTGAATTATAAAATAATGTTGGACCAGGAAAATACCTAACAAAAAGAGATAAATCACTAATAAACCTGAAGAAATATGGCAAGAGACCAAATGGTAGAGAGAGAACAACAGGTCTTCAGGAGTCTGTAAATGGTACATAATAGATGTGTGCTGTTGACCAGCTTGCTCTGAGTTTAAATCTTTCTGTTGTTGAAATATGTGGTTAAATAGGGTTAAATGAACCCAAAGGAAACATCATAGCAACGTTGATGACCCCTATGTTGACATAAATGGTGCCCAAGTTGTTTCCTGAGGTCAAGGTCCCTGATACCCATTCAAAAATTGTATTTAATGAAATGGAGTCTAGGGCCCTCCGAGGCCTTGAGTTTGTCATAGTTCCCCAGAAATGTCAACATAGGAGGAGCTTTACAATGAAATGATCTTCGATTTGATTCGGAGGGTTATCCTCCTGGCATTGGTGAAGTCAGGAAATTCAGAAATGTCACAGAAATGATTGAAAGGTTCTGAAATCAACTGAGGTTGAGATGTGCTGGGGTGGAACTCAGGCTCAACTGTGTTCTGGAGAGTGCAGATAGTAAAGAACGCTGCCTCAGATGACTGTCCACTTGTGTCTACAGCAAAAGAGCTCAGAAATCACCAAGAGGGCTGGGCAGCAGAGTGTGGAGGTCCACCGGATTGGATTTAGAGGATGGGGATGGGGTCATGTGGCCATGAAAGATAAGTCAAAGGGAACATGGAGGACAATCAGTAGTGATGAGAGGAAATAGCTCCTATGTCACGGGATCATGAGATGGGGTTTGTGTAGATGAGCCACTTAACCAGAAGCTTAAGGGACTTAAAGCCATATGCAAATTTCCTCCTCTTCCTAATCCTCCTCCTATTCCCCGCCCCGCCCCCCCATTCCTATTCCTCCTAATTCTCATCCTCCTCCTATTCCTTCTTCTCCTCCTCCTATTCCTTTTCCTCCCCACCCCTCTTTCTTCCTTTCCTGTTTCTTCTTCCATATTGAGAGCTCAGCATTTATACAAATACTACATGAAAAGGCCTCAGTTCCTTAATGAATTAGAATCCCAAACCTGAAGTGTAATGGGATTTGGATAAAGGAACTACAGGGTGTCTATGGCATCCTAGCACCCAGAAGAGCAGGTACTGGGCTAATTCTGTGAGACTGAGGAACTGTACATCCTAGAGGGAATTACATGAATGTTAAATTTAAGTCTTTAGATGAATCCTACAAAATACTGGAGGACTGTGCTTGGACTCATGGATACAATTTTACTTGGTTTCCATTAAATGATGTACCTGCCTGATGAACAATGAAAATCAGCACTCTGAGAAAACCTCCTTTGAATAAAATTTGAAAGCTTTTATCTATATAAAACTAGCTGTTTATTAATTAGAAAGGTAAATATGGATTAAACATATCTATATTTGCATTACAAGACAAAATGACATCAAAGTAAGACAGGGGAAAGGAAAGTTCATAAAGCTCAGTTTAGTTTTCCTCACGTGACTGAAATTTGTTTTTGTTACTGAATGATGAAGCCTCTTTGACTTTCCCATACACTATGGCTGTGACTAGCAGAAGCCAGAGTCAGCCCTCTCCCATCTGAAGTTCTGCTCTTGGCCATGAGTAACACTGCATCACGGCAAGGTGCAGCAGCATCAGTTTCACCTGGGAACCTCAGAGCCAGAGACCAAACCATCCCAGAATCTGGAGGGACTGAGAGTGTCTCTTTTTTCCAAATCTGCATTAGATCTGCCTGCCAGGGTGAAGGCTGACCTGCTGAAGGTGGCCTGCCATCCCGGCCGGCCGGCCGGCCTCCTGCTGG
Source organism: Pan paniscus (assembly GCF_029289425.2). Taxonomy (NCBI): domain Eukaryota; kingdom Metazoa; phylum Chordata; class Mammalia; order Primates; family Hominidae; genus Pan; species Pan paniscus. The sequence goes on along the minus strand of NC_073252.2, from coordinate 186,249,209 downwards.
CCCCCTCAGGCTGCCTCCTTTTAGCTTTTCCCAGTGCTCATTTCTCTTTACTCTGAATGCTCAGGTGCACACCTAAACCCTCCCGACCTCATATCTCCCTTGGTCCTGCATTCTAAGCAGCAAAGCGTCAGCGCTCAGCTGCTCTCAAGAGTGTTTTTAATGGGATCCTCTTTGATGCCTTTGATGAGATTTGAACAGTGTATAACAGTTTTTAAATTTTCTATATCATCTTCTTACAGCATTTATCTCCTCTTCTTTCCATTGCCCTAAGGAACATGCGGTCCTGGCTGCAGTCTATACTGGCTCCAGATCTACCTTCTTGTTTCCTAACGCACTTCCTCCTGTCTACAATGGCTCTTATTACTACTTCTCTGGGATTTGACTGTAGATGATTTTGTAGAGCACTTGTGTACGCAATTTGAGAAGAAATGAATGGAAGGAGATGATGTCTGAGGTGCAGGCAAAGGAAACGCCACAGAAGTTAGTCACAAGTGATGGCTATTCAAACTTTAATTAACTGCTGAAAAAAAGGGCCATCAGCTAAGAGAAGCAAAGAAGAGAAGAATATTGATTATAATCCTTTATTCAAATTATAAAATACTAGGTACAAATAAAATTTTATTTTCATCAGGACAAAGTATACATAGAAATAACACATAATCTCTGACATCTTACAGGCTGGGGAAGCAAAATGTACCTGCTTTCAAAGCATTTCACTTCCGTGTGTCTTTTTAATACATTTCATCTAGAATGTACATGTCTTGAAATAGAGATTTCAGGAAGTGACCAAGAAGAATGATTAATTAGCTCAGATTATTAAGGGGTGGACTTCAGGCAACTTGGTTAATATTGTTTGAAGATTACTTTTATTTAAACATAGATTTACAATAGCAAGGTGAACTGGAATAAGAGGAGAACTTAATTTAGCATATTTAAAAAATCTAACATATCTATCCTTTACATAAAAGACTTTTTCCAGTATTGCAAATTAAATTTTTATTTGTGGGGTGTAGTGAAACAGACTAGAGCACAATAGCTAAAACTTCAGAGGCTTTGCCAACTCAAATTCCCAGGATTTTATTTTTTTATTTTTTCTTTTCATAGTTTTTATTTTAGGTTTGGGGGTACATATGAAGGTTTGTTACATAGATAAACATGTGACATGGGGGTTTGTTGTACATATTATTACATCACCCAGGTATTAAGCTCAGTACCCAACAGTTATCTTTTCTGCTCTTCTCCCTCCTCTCACCCTCCCCCCTCAAGCAGACCCCAGTATCTGTTGTTTCCTTCTTTGTGTTCATAAGTTCTTATCACGTAGCTCCCACTTATAAGTGAGAACATGTGGTATTTGGTTTTCTAATTTTTTTTTTTTCTGAGACGGAATCTTGCTCTGTCACCCCTGCTGGAGTGCAGTGGTGCAATCTCAGCTCACTACAACCTCTGCCTCCTGGATTCAAGCAATTCTCCTGCCTCAGCCTCCCGAGTAGCTGGGACTACAGGCATGCGCCACCACGCCTGGCTAATTTTTTTGTTGTTGTTGTATTTTTAGTAGAGATGGGGTTTCACCATGTTGGCCAGGCTGGTCTCAAACTCCTGACCTCAAGTGATCTGCCCGCCTCGTCCTCCCAAAGTTCTGGGATTACAAGCGTGAGCCACCGCACCTGGACTTCATTTTCTATTCATGTATTAGTTTGCTAAGGATGATAGCCTCCAGCTCCATAACGTTCTCACAAAAGAAATGGCCTCATTCTTTTTCTGGCTGCATAGTATTCCATAGTGTATATGTACCACATTTTCTCGATCCAGTCTGTCATTGGTGGGCATTGAGGTTGATTCCTTGTCTTTGCTATTGTGAATAGTGCTGCAATGAGCATTCACGTGCATGTGAATTTTAGGTAGAATGCTTTACACTCCTCTGGGTACACACCCAGTAATGGGATTGCTGGGTCTAATGGTATTTCTGACTTCGGGTCTTCGAGGAATTGCCACACTGTCTTCTACAATGGCTGAACTAATTTACACTTCCACCAACAGTGTTTAAGTGTTCCCTTTCCTTCACAACCTCACCAGCTGCTATTTTTTGACTTTCTAATAACAGCCATTCAGACTGGTGCGAGATGGTATCTCATTGGGGTTTTGTTTTGCATTTCTTTAATGGTCAGTGATACTGAGCTTTTTTTCACATGCTTGTTGGCTGCATGTATGTCTGTTCCTGTCCTTTGCCCTCTGTTGAATCAGGTCGTTTGATTTTTCTCCTGTAAATGTGTTTAAGTTACTTATAGATAGTGGATATCAGACCTTTGTCAGATGCATAATTTACAAATATTTTCTCCCATTCTGTAAGTTGTCTGTTTACACTGTTGATCATTTATTTTGCTGTGCAGAAACTCTTACGTTTAATTAGATCCCGTTAGTCAATTTTTACTTTTGTTGTGATTGCTTTTGGTGTCTTTGTTATGAAATCTTTGCCCGTTCCTATGTCCAGGATGGTATTACCTAGGTTGTTTCCCAGGGTTTTTATAGTTTTAGATCTTTAATCCATCTTGAGCTGATTTTTGTAAAGAAAGGGTCCAGCTTCAATTTTCTGCATATGGCTAGTAAGTTATCCCAGCACCATTTATTGAAAAGGGAGTCTTTTCCCTATTGCTTATTTTTGTCAGCTTTGTCAAAGGTCAGATGGTCATAGGTGTGTGGCTGTATTTCTGGGGTTTCTATTCGGTTCCATTGGTCTATGTGCCTGTTTTTGCACTAGTACCATTCTGCTTTGGCCACTGCAGCCTTGTAGTATAGTTTGAAGTCAGGTAACATGATTTCTCCAGCTTTATTCTTTTTGCTTAGAATTGCCTTGGCTCTTTGGGCTCTTTTTTGGTTCCATATAAATTTTTAAATAATTTTTTCTAGTTCTGTGAAGTATGTCGCTGATAGTTTGATAGGAATAGCATTGAATCTGTAAATTGCTTTGTCCAGCATAGCTATTTTAGTTATATTGAATCTTCCTATCCATGAGCATGGAATGTTTCTCCATTTGTTTGTGTCTTCTCTAACTTCTTTGAGCAGTGTTTCGTAATTCTCATTGTAGACATCTTTCCCCTCCTTGGTTAGCTGTATTCCCAGGTCTTTTTTATTTTATTTTATTTTATTTTATTTTATTTTACTTTTTCTGTGTGGTGGCAAATTATCTTTCTGATGTGGCTCTCAGTTTGGTTGTTGGTGGTGTACAGGAATGCTAGTGATTTTTATAAACTAATTATTAATTATGAAAATATCTTTCTGGTTTCCATTCAAACATCCCTACTACCACATTTAATTACCAAAGTGCATGCTCTTGGAAACACATAAAACAGACCATGATTTTAAAAAAGGTAAATATCCCTAAATCACCCAGAAAAACAATCTTTTATTGGACAGATTTGCAGTTTTTAAAAAACTATGCCCAAATATTCATATTCAAAGTATAATTAAAGTTTTAGGGATATTTACTACTTTTATGTTTTCTTTCTTTTCTTTTTTTTTTTTTTTTTTTCTGACGGAGTCTCGCTCTGTCTCCCAGGCCGGAGTGCAGTGGTACAATCTTGGCTCACTGCAAGCTCCACCTCCCGGGTTCACGCCATTCTCCTGCCTCAGCCTCCCGAGTAGCTGGGACTACAGGCGCCCGCCACCACGCCTGGCTATTTTTTTTGTATTTTTAGTAGAGACAGGTTTCACCACGTTAGCCAGGATGGTCTCGATCTCCTGACCTCGTGATCCGCCTGCCTCGGCCTCCCAAAGTGCTGGGATTACAGGTGTGAGCCACTGTGCCAGGACTCTAGTTGATATTTTTACTGATTTCCAATAGCTTACTTATTTTATCTCAAAGATCAGATCTAACTGGACGTCAAATAGAGCCTGTGGACTCGCTTGGCAGCAAGCGGGGGCTACTAGCTGCACCTTTGGAGAAAGGTCAGAGGCCTTGTGCTTACAGAAGCAAGTGACCAAGAAGCAGGGGAAAGATGCTTCATATCATGGCTAAGAAAATCCTACCTAGTAGGCCGGGTGCCGTGGCTTACACCTCTAATCCCAGCACTTTGGGAGGCCAAGGCGGGTGGGTCACAAGGTCAGGAGTTTGAGACCAGCCTGGCCAACATGCCGAAACCCTGTCTGTACTAAAAATACAAAAATTACATGGGCATGGTGGTGCACACTGGTAATCCCAGCTACTAGGGAGGGTGAGGCAGGAGAATCGCTTGAACCTGGGAGGCTGAGGTTGCAGTGAGCCGAGATTGCACCATTGCACTCTAGCCTGGGCAACAAGAAGGAAACTTTTTCTAAAAAAAAGAAAGAAAGAAAGAAAAGAAAGAAAGAAAGAAAAGAAAGAAAGAAAGAAAGAAAGAAAGAAAGAAAGAAAGAAAGAAAGAAAGAAAGAAAGAAAATCCTACCTAGTAAAGTTCCTCTGTACTAGTACCTAACCATCTTGATGTGGATCTGAGGCAGACAACTTTAAATCAGTGTTGCACCACAGCATGTGACCTTAGAGAGAAGCTGCCCCGTGCCCGCTGCTCCTGCTCTCTCCACCTCACATTGAAAGCCCTAGGGAAGAATTCTCATTAATAAGACATGCCACTGGCAGTTACTCTTCAGTAGTCTATATTTTTCTAAATTTTTAAATTTTACCCCTTTTGTTGTTTTAAATCTTACCTCTATTTGTAATACATAAAAATAGGAACAAAAATAAACATTATCTTGAATATCCATTTATATATCTCTGACATATGGAATTTGCTTCTTTGAAAGCAATTAATTACATAAAAGGGCATTCGAAATCTTTTATTTGGTTTTTCCTATATTGCTCCATGTGGACTAAATGTTCTAGTTTTCCATTTATTTTCCACATCATTTCAAGGGCATCAGGTGAAATTGAAATATTGATTAAAAGTACATCATTTAAGTCAATTATAGAGACTAGCTACCTTTGCGGGTAGAATTACTCATTTTAAGTAGCTGAATACAATCAGTACAGGAGACCATTTAGATGACTAAATTAAAATTTTAAAAATCTGAATCTTATATTCACATACAAATCTCACTCCTCTCTTTTACTCTATGTCAAGACTTATTTATATGCTTCAACTTATCCTAAAGATTTACATTTATTTGATAGATTTTAAATAATTATTTCATTTTACCAATATCTCCCAAGAGGCCTAGCACTGCAAGAATATTTGGGGGTCTGTCCTATAAAAGTCCTCTAAACTATGTGTTCTTTCTCTATAAAAGTCCTCTAAACTATGTGTTCTTTCTCTATAAAAGTCCCCTAAACTATGTGTTCTTTCTCTATAAAAGTCCTCTAAACTATGTGTTCTTTCTCTATAAAAGTCCTCTAAACTATGTGTTCTTTCTCTGTAAAAGTCCTCTAAACTATGTGTTCTTTCTCTCATTTAACTGCACAGATAGAGTTCTTTCTTTCTCTTTTCTTTCCTTTCTTTTCTTTTCTTTCCCTTTCCTTTCTTTCTTTCTCTCTCTCTCTCACTTTCTTTCTTTCTTTTGGTTTTTTTTTTGTTTGTTTGTTTTCAAAGTCTCACCCTGTAGCCAGGCTGAAGTGCAGTGGCACAATCTTGGCTGACTGCACCATCCACCTCCCAGGTTCAAGTGATTCTCCTGCCTCCGCCTCCCGAGTAGCTGGGACTACAGGCGCCTGCCACCATGCCCAGCTCATTTTTGTATTTTTAGTAGAAGCAGTGTTTCACCATGTTGGCCAGCATGGTCTCGATCTCTTGACCTTATGATCCGCCCACCTCGGGCTCCCAAAGTGCTGGGATTACAGGCATGAGCCACCGCACCCGGCCTATAGAGTTCTCTCAGAGGGGAATGTGAGTATAGTTTTTTATTTTAAAAGGTGAAAACCTATTGTCACAGAATAACAAACTCATGAGTCTATAGAATATTCCCTCAAAATATCACTATTGGCTAACTGTCATAATAATGTTTAAATTAAATCTCTATATTAATAATTTATAAAGGAACATACAGATCTCTGTGCAGATATCTCCTTATAAATCACTTACATAGATTTTTCATGTCACCAGGAAAATAAGGAAAATCCTTCCTAACATATATAATATAATTATGAGGCTTTGAGTCCACGAATAGAAATCATCTATCAAAAAACTATACTATCTCAGTAAGATACAATACCACAAAAGCTTTTACACAGTAAGCGTCATAATATGGCAGCCAGAATAAGCATATGTAAAATATTTTGACAAATAAAATTCCAATTCTCAATCATGTTCAAAATAATGTACTTACATTTTTTATGTCTTAAGTTTAGTTCAGTGCTTTAGGATAACTATTGGGTAACTGGGATGCATGCCACTTTCTACTGAAAATGAGAACCAAGTATCCTTCATGCCAAAGATGGCTTTATCACTTAAAACCAGAAAAAACCTCAGACACAATAGACCCTTTTTCTAATGCCTGTGCATTGAATATCAACCACAAAAAAAGCTGAATTTTTCTGAAATTTAAATAGGAAACACTAAGTTTTCCAACAGGACAGTTTTTATTTACCTGCATGATAATATATTTTGTTCGTGTCGTATCATTAACTGACTTAAGAAGACAAAGATCAACTGATAATGAAATGCTTCAGAAAAGTCGTATTGGCCAGTAAAAGAAAGCTATTGGCAAACTTCAGAAAGAGTTGTTAGACAAAATTTTTTTCTTTCATATTCTGGTAATCAAATTAAATATTTGTTTAAGAAAATTCAGTTAATCTTTGAGAAAGTACCCGAAGACCGGTCTATAGCCCACTCTGCAGAAATCAAATTACTCTGACTGAGAAAGAATCTGTCACAGTTTTCACATTTTTAATCATCCACAAACATTACGGATTCTTTGAACTTTACCAGTATTTCATATTTGACAGGTGCATTTTTTTTAATTTTGGGAAGAGTCTAAAAGATATATAATCTTCTTTCCAGTAAGTGACATACCAACATGATGCTACGATGTTGCCTGAAGACATTTTACTGATGCTTCTGTGTTACTTTCTCAACTTATATAAAGAAGAAACATTTGAAATGTCCATTTGAAGATACGTTTGTTTGTTCGTTTGTTTGTCTGTTTGTTTGTTTGTTTTTGAGACAGAGTCTCACTCTCTCGCCCAGGCTGGAATGCAGTGGCACGATCTCAGCTCACTGCAAGCTCTGCCTCCCGGGTTCACGCCATTCTCCTGCCTCAGCCTCCTGAGTAGCTGGGACTACAGGCGCCCGCCACCACGCCTGGCTAATTTTTTGTGTTTTTAATAGAGATGGGCTTTCCCTGTGTTAGTCAGGATGGCCTTGATCTCCTGACCTCGTGATCCATCCGCCTCGACCTCCCAAAGTGCTGGGATTACAGGTGTGAGCCACCATGCCTGGCCTGAAGATACTTCTAAACATTTAATTTTTTGGAAAAGCTAACTTATTTATGCTATTCATCACCACTTGCATAGGCCCAGCATCCTACTTAGAATTAACTGCTAGGAAATGAACTTTCTTTATCACTATATGTCAACATGTTTTGTCTTTACATTCGTTATTAGAAAACTTGGAGTGAAATAAGGTATTAACTACAATAAATGAATCTAAAATAATAAACTTGTTTATTTGCTTTTTGAAAAAGAATTTTCTTGTTTTTACTCAAAAGGCATATATAGTTTCATATATACTTTAGCTTTTTAATTTATCTTAAACTTTGTGATGTGGACAGGAACAATGTAATTTATTTTGGTATATATTGATCCCCAAATCTTACGTAGTACATACATCATAAATAAGTGCAAACATGCATATGTAAATAAATAGGACTATATTTCTGTAATGGGTATTTTTAGAGAACAGTTCAAAATATTAGACTGACAATAACTAGAAAGAACAATAGAGCAATATACCAATAGGAATTATGATGTAGTTTTGATAAGCAGTAAAATATTGCTAATGTGCAGAAATTTATTATACAATAAAAGTGGCATTTCAAATCAGTAGAGGAGGTGGTTTATTTTATAAGATAGATTGTAATAAATAAATCACCATCTGGAAAAGAAATAAAGTGAGATACATACCTCACACTTTACCCTAAAATAAATTACAGATGTTAAATACAGGATACAAGGCTAAAATAAATTGGGAAAAAAGAATTTTAAAGTTTGGAATTGGAGAAGGATTTTGTAATATGACAAAATGCTCCAATATATAAAATAAACATGTTTAATTGCATAAAAATTAAAATCTATATATAAAATAATTCCATAAACAATACAAAAAAAAAACTTGGAAAAAATTACAACCATTTTAATAGCTAAGGGGTTCATATTCTTAATATGTCCAGCTTTCATGAATCATCTGGGAAAAGACTAATAGTCTGGTGAACACACGGGAAGACCATACGAAAGTGGGGGAAACCTCAACCTCACTTATAAAGGAAAAGTTACAAATTAAAATTTAATTATATAACATATTTTATCTCTCAGGTTAATACAGTTCACAAATGTTGATGACACAGTGTGTGGGTGGCACTGTGAGGAAAACATGCAGTAATGCATTACTAGTGGAAATATAGATTTATATACTATCCACTGAAGCAATTTAGGAATATTTCTTAAAATTAAAAATGCATGATTTCTTTTGCCTAATAATTTTGCTTCTAGGAATTTATCCTATGGACATACTACACACATTCTAAATGATGTCTGCACAGCAAGATTCACTTGCAAATACTTTAAATGTTCAACCGGTCAAATCAATTATGATATATTTTTATGGCCATTAAAAAGACGATGGTAACTCTTTCTGTGCTGCTGTGGAATAAAGAGAGAGAAGAAAAAAGTGTGTGTGCATGCACATGTGCTTATCTTTGTGTGAATAGATAAGTGATAAAAGAAAGGCTGAAACCAACCTGTAGGATGAAATCATTTGTGTTAAAAAAAGAAAAGGAAAACGGAAAGAAATCATGCTCAATATCTTCTCTAGGGGTGTCACTGTTTGGCTGGACTGTTCACCTGGCTACCACACACAAGTGGAAAACAAACTTTTTTTTGAGACGGAGTCTCGCTCTGTCACCCAGCCTGGAGTGCAGCTCACTGCAAGCTCCGCCTCCTGGGTTCACGCCATTCTCCTGCTTCAGCCTCCCAAGTAGCTGGGACTACAGGCGCCCACTACCACGCCCGGCTAATTTTTTGTATTTTTAGTTTCACCGTGTTAGCCAGGATGGTCTTGATCTCCTGACCTTGTGATCCACCCGCCTCGGCCTCCCAAAGTGCTGGGATTACAGGCATGAGTCACTGCGCCCAGCCCCAGAAAACATACTTTTCAATTATGTGCTTTTATATCTTTGAAAATGTGTGCCGTGTGTGAGTGTAGGCAGGTGTGTGTATTAACTTTAGTAGTATTTCTGATCCTTCCTTTTAGATATTTACTAAATGTTGTTTATAGGAATTTGAATTACATTATACTTACTTTACTAAATTTATTTTGTTGTATACTGAAAGAAAATTTGATGCATACCCATACTAATAAGTCTTATATATCAAAAGGTATCAAAATACTTTCATAGAATCATGAAACAGATTTTTTTTCTTATACAGGATACCTACATAACTCAGGAAAACATAGCATAGAATACATGACCCAGTTATTCAGCTTATTATGTATGTTAACTACAACAGGTCGCTGAAGCTCCATTTCCTTATTGTTAAATAGCTAAAACTTGCTCTAACACTTAATATTGTAGAGTTCAATGATAAAATGTCTGTAAAATGTCTTCGTCATCCAAAAAGAAATACAAATGAAAACTATTGTTATAAAAAATGTAAATTTTGTAGAAGGAAAATGTAATAAAGTGTATTACTCTGTTTTCACACTGCTGATAAAGACATACCCAAAACTGGGAAGAAAAAGAGGTTTATTGGACTCACAGTTCCACATGGCTGGTGAGGCCTCACACTCACGGTGAAGGCAAGGAGGAGCAGGTCACATCTTACATGGATGGTGGCAGGCAAAGAGAGAGCTTGTGCAGGGAAACTCCCCCTTTTAAAACCATCAGATCTCGAGAGACTCATTCACTATCATGAGAACAGCACAGGTAAGACCTGCCTCCATGATCCAGTCACCTCCCACCAGGTCCCTGCCACAACATGGGGGAATTCAAAATGAGATTTAGGTGGAGACACAGCCAAACCATATCATTCTGCCTCTGGCCCCTCCCAAATCTCATGTCCTCACATTTCAAAACCAATCATGCCTTCCCAACAGTCCCCCAAAGTTGTAACTCATTTCAGCATTAATTCAAAAGTCCACAGTCCAAAGTCTCATTCAAGACAAGGCAAGTCCCTTCCATCTATGAGCCTGTAAAATCAAAAGCAAGTTAGTTACTTCCTAGATACAAGGGGGTTCAGGCATTGGGTAAATACAGCCTTTCCAAACGGGAGAAATTAGCCAAAAGAAAGGGGCTACAGGCCCCATGCAAGTCCAAAATCCAGCAGGGCACTCAGATCTTTAAGCTCCAAAATGACCTCCTTTGACTCTATGGCTCACAACCAGGTCACGGTAATGTAAGAGGTAGGTTCCCATGGCCTTGGGCAGCTCCACCCTGTGGCTCTGCAGGATACAGCCTCCCTCCTGGCTCCTTTCATGGGCTGGTGTTGAGTGTCTGTGGTTTTTCCAGGTGCACAGTGCAAGCTGTCAGTGGATCTACCATTCTGAGGTCTGGAGGACGGTGGCCCTCTTTTCACAGCTCCTCTAGGCAGTGCCCCAGTAGGGACTCTGTGTGGGGGCTCCGACCCCACATTGCCCTTTCACATTGCCCTAGCAGAGGTTCTTCATGAGATCCCCACCCCTGCAGCCAACTTCTGCCTGGACAACCAGGTATTTCCATACATGCTTTGAAATCTAGGTAGAAGTTCCCAAACCTCAATGCTTGACTTCTGTGAACCCGCAGGCTCAACACCACATGGAAGCTGCCAGGGCTTGGGGCTTTCACCATCTGAAGCAATAGCCCAAGCTGTACCTTGGCCCCTTTCAGTCACAGCTGGAGCATCTGGGAAGCAGGGCACCAAGTCCCTAGACTGCACACAACACAGGGATCCTGGGTCTGGTCCACAAAACCACTTTTTCCTCCTAGGCCTCCTGGCCAGTGATGAGAGGGGCTGCCATGAAGACCTCTGATATGCCCTGGAGACATTTTCCCCATTGTCTTGGGGATTAACATTTGGCTCCTCGTTACTTATGAAAATTTCTGCAGCCAGCTTGAATTTCTCCTCAGAAAATGGGAATTTTTTTTTTTTTTTGAGACCTAGTCTCACACTGTTGCCCGGGCTGGAGTGCAGTGGTGCGATCTCGGCTCACTGCAACTTCTGCCTCCTGTGTTCAAGCAATTCTCCTGCCTCAGCCTCCTGAGTAGCTGGGATTACAGGCACCTGCCACCACACCTGGCTAATTTTTTGCATTTTTAGTAGAGACGGGGTTTCATTATGTTGGCCAGGCTGGTCTCAAATGCCTGACCTCGTGATCCATCCACCTCGGCCTTCCAAAGTGCTGGGATTACAGGTGTGAGCCACCGTGCCCAACCAGGGTTTTCTTTTCTATTGTTTTGTCAGGCTACAAATTTTCTGAACTTTTATGCTCTGCTTCCCTTTTAAAACTGAATGCCTCGACAGTACCTAAGTCACCTCTTGAATGCTTTGCTGCTTAGAAATTTCTTCTGCCAGATACCCTAAATCATCTCTCTCAAGTTCAAAGTTAAACAAATCTCTAGGGAAGGGGCAAAATGTCACCAGTGTCTTTGCTAAAACATAACAAGAGTCACCTTTGCTCCAGTTCCTACAAGTTCCTCATTTCATCTGGGGCCACTTCAACCTGGACTTCATTGTCTATATCGCTATCAGCATTTGGGGCAAAGCCATTCAACAAATCTCTAGGGAGTTCCAAACTTTCCCACACTTTCCTGTCTTCTTCTGAGCCCTCCAAATTTTTCCAACCTCTGCCTGTTACCCAGTTCCAAAGTCGCTTCCACATTTTTGGGTATTTCAGCAGCACCCTACTCTACTGGTACCAATTTACTGTATTAGTCCATTTTCACACTGCTGATAAAGACATACCTGAGACTGGGAAGAAAAAGAGGTTTAATAGACTCACAGTTCCACATGGCTGGGGAGGCCTCACAATCATGGCAGAAGGCAAGGAAGAGCAAGTCACATCTTACATGGATGGCGGCAGGCAAAGAGAGAGCTTGTGCGGGGAAACTCCCCCTTTTAAAACCATCAGATCTCGAGAGACTCATTCACTATCATGAGAACAGCACAGGTAAGACCTGCCCCCATGATCCAATCACCTCCCACCAGGTCCCTCCCACAACATGTGGGAATTCAAGAAGACATTTGGGTGGGGACACAGCCAACCCATAACATAAAGCATGTGTTCAGGCTAGATCATCAGCAAAATTAATACAGATGTTCCTATTTCCCAGTTCCCTGGTTCTGCCTCTAGGCACGTGTCCTCACACTAGCTATGCATCAGATGGAAGCTTTACTGCACTACCCCTCTCTCTGTCTCTGTCTTAGGAGATCCTGAAGAACTTGGCTAATAAATTAATTGTACCTCTGTGTTTCTTTCAAATCTCTCCAGACTACCTCCTCTATGTTAGGAAAAATATAACAGGTTAATTCTATACTCAAGAAAAATGCATATTGTATTAGTCTGTTTTCACATTGCTGATAAAGACATAACCGAGACTGGGCAATTTTCAAAAGAAAGAAGCTTATTGGCCTTACAGTTCCACATGGCTGGGGAGGCCTCACAATCACAGCGGAAGGCAAGGAGGAGCAAGTCACATCTTACATGGATGGCAGCAGGCAAAGAGAGAGCTTGTGCAGGGGAACTCCCCCTTTTAAAACCATCAGAAACCCATTCACTATCACAAGAACAGCATAGGAAAGACCCACCCCATGATTCAATCATCTCCCACCAGGTCCTGCCCACAACACGTGGAGTTATGGGAGCTACAAGATGAGATTTGGGAGGGGACACAGAGCCAAACCATATCACATATTTACTTATTAATAACAATGAGATTAAACTTCTTAATAAGACATAGTATCCTTTGTTCTATAATTGTGTCAGACTTTCAGGGGAGCTATTTCAGGGCAGGGGAGTCTTAAAGAATCAAGGAAGATGCATGATTACCTTAGCTGACTTAACAGAAACTACTTGCATGAAAGTAGTTAAGTTCTAAAATTGAAGCACATGTGGATAATTTTTGATACAAAAAGGTTCCATATGAATATCAAATTTTCTAAATGGAAATGACCTAATGTGATGAAAGATTGAAACAATATCACTATTAAAGTGTAACATGATTTTTAATGTCTTCCATGAAAATCTTATCTTACTAGTAATGGCCCTGGGGTTATGAGAAAGCCATACACAGTCTTTAAAGTAAAATAATGTCTAAGTAATCTTATAATGTCTATTAGGACAAGTTTTAACATAGGCTATACTATTTTAGAAAATCTGCAGTATAGGCTAGGCACAGTGGCTCACGCTTGTAATCCCAGCACTTTGGGAGGCCAAGGTGGGTGGATCACAAGGTCGGGAGTTCAAGATCAGCCTGGCCAATGTGGTGAAACCCCATCTCTACTAAAAAAAAAAAAAAAATACAAAAGTTAGCTGGGCATGCTGGCGTGTGCCTATAATCCCAGCTACTCAGGTGGCTGAGGCAGGAGAATTGCTTGAACCTGGCAGGTGGAGGTTGCAATGAGCCAAGATGGTGCCACTGCACTCCAGCCTGGGTGACAGAGCAAGACTCCGTCAAAAGAAAAAGAAAGAGAAGAGAAGAAGAGAAGAGAAGAGAAGTGAAGAGAAGAGAAAAATGTGCAGTATATTACCAAGCTCTTAGAATAGCAGTACTCTGTGAGTATGAGCAGGATTACCATTGAATGGCTGCAATAGAGCTTCCTTTTGGTAGACAGAACACATCACAGAGCTGAGAACAGAATAAATGTGATTACATTGATCAGGTACATTCAAATTCAGTTTTAAGGTTTTAAATGTTCACTTTTCAGGATTGGCAGCATTTATCTGATGTGTGCAAGTTTTGTTTGGGAACAAGGGTCCTTGGAAATTGGTGACGATGTCCAAATGCAGGATGACAGGGATGCACTCTGGGCAGTCCAGACTCCCTTGCAGAAACACTGAGGTTAGCGCTCCACCCACTTCACGTACTGTTATGATATACGTTGTGTCCCAATGACAGCCTCCATTTCCCTCATTCTTATATGCACAACCAACTGCTTTTTATAACACCAGACCAGAAAGTTCAGAAGAGCAATATTTAATGTGATTTAATGGTAGCAATTTAGATATTTAGCTAGTTTTCTGTGAAGGGAATGGGAATTGGGGGTCAAAGACGTTTAGCCTTTCTTTTTCACTTATATGAGGGTACACCAGAGGTAAAACCCTGCCCCAGAGGATATCGACTGTTTCCTATAATAGTTACTGATCTCTGTAATTTAGATTATTGATTTCTGAATCACGTAAGACTTGGTTACGAAGACTACTGTGCTTATATTGTTATTTTCATCTTATCTAGTATCTCAGATCTGTTTCTAAACAATCTCTGGCATTCCATTTTCTAGGTGATCCTTAAAACCACCAGCCAGCCCAACATTGCTACTTATTTAATGTTCCTCTCTCAACCACGTGGGAAAATGAACAATTGAGTTGGTGTTAAACAGAAACAGAAAATAGAGAGTTCAGTTGGTGTTATCTTCATTTTGCTACTGTATGGTAAGCGTTTGCTATTCATGAAAGATGTGTCTTGAATTTGTAAATACCATTATTTTAGAGACCTACAATGAGTCATTAAGAGCTTAGCATGATTCACCGATGTAGTGGGTCCCACCTACAGACCAGCCCATGGGTCACATATACTTGGGGCATTCACATACATTATCACAAGAAACTTATTAAAAAAACCCTTGAGGCAAATGGTTTTAATACTATCCCAATTTACTTTGCAACGTAGATCTCAGTGCTGCCTGTGAGAAGTAGAAAAGGAATTTTACATCCTAAAATCAAAGAATGTATAACAGACTCAATATTCATTTTTTTTTTTAATTTATTTATTTTATTGATCATTCTTGGGTGTTTCTCACAGAGGGGGATTTGGCAGGGTCATAGGACAATAGTGGAGGGAGGGTCAGCAGATAAACAAGTGAACAAAGGTCTCTGGTTTTCCTATGCAGAGGACCCTGCGGCCTTCCATAGTGTTTGTGTCCCTGGGTACTTGAGATTAGGGAGTGGTGATGACTCTTAACGAGCATGCTGCCTTCAAGCATCTGTTTAACAAAGCACAACTTGCACCACCCTTAATCCATTTAACCCTGAGTGGACACAGCACATGTTTCAGAGAGCACAGAGTTGGGGGTAAGGTCACCGATCAACAGGATCACAAGGCAGAAGAATTTTTCCTAGTACAGAACAAAATGAAAAGTCTCCCGTGTCTACCTCCCTCTACACAGACATGGCAACCATCCGATCTCTCAATCCCTTCCCCGCCTTTCCCCCGCTTCTATTCCACAAAACCGCCATTGTCATCATGGCCCATTCCCAATGAGCTGCGGGGTACACCTCCCAGACGGGGCGGTGGCCGGGCAGAGGGGCTCCTCACTTCCCAGTAGGGGCGACCGGGCAGAGGCGCCTCTCATCTCCCGGACCGGGCAGCTGGCTGGGCGGGGGGCTGACCCCCCACCTCCCTCCCAGACGGGGCGGCTGGCCAGGCAGAGGGGCTCCTCACTTCCCAGTAGGGGCGGCCGGGCAGAGGCGCCCCTCACCTCCCGGACGGGGCGGCCGGCCGGGCGGGGGGCTGACCCCCCCACCTCCCTCCCGGACAGGGCGGCGGGCCAGGCGGGGGGCTGACCCCCCCACCTCCCTCCCGGATGGGGTGGCTGGCCGGGCGGGGGGCTGACCCCCCCCACCTCCTTCCCGGATGGGGCGGCTGGCCGGGCAGAGGGGCTCCTCACTTCCCAGTAGGGGCGGCCGGGCAGAGGCGCCCCTCACCTCCCGGACGGGGCGGCCGGCCGGGCGGGGGGCTGACCCCCCCACCTCCCTCCCGGACAGGGCGGCGGGCCAGGCGGGGGGCTGACCCCCCCACCTCCCTCCCGGATGGGGTGGCTGGCCGGGCGGGGGGCTGACCCCCCCCCACCTCCTTCCCGGATGGGGCGGCTGGCCGGGCAGAGGGGCTCCTCACTTCCCAGTAGGGGCGGCCGGGCAGAGGCACCCCTCACCTCCCGGACGGGGCGGCTGGCCGGGCGGGGGGCTGACCCCCCCACCTCCCTCCCGGACGGGGCGACTGGCCGGGCGGGGGGCTGACTCCCCCACCTCCCTCCCGGATGGGGCGGCTGGCCAGGCGGGGGGCTGACCCCCCCACCTCCCTCCCGGACGGGGTGGCTGGCCGGGCGGGGGGCTGACCCCCCCCCACCTCCTTCCCGGACGGGGCGGCTGGCTCGGCAGAGGGGCTCCTCACTTCCCAGTAGGGGCAGCCAGGCAGAGGCGCCCCTCACCTCCCAGACGGGGCGGCTGGCCGGGCAGGGGGCTGACCCCCCCCACCTCCCTCCCAGACGGGGCGGCTGGCCGGGCGGGGGGCTGACCCCCCCACCTCCCTCCCGGACGGGGCGGCTGGCCGGGCGGGGGGCTGACCCCCCCACCTCCCTCCCGGACGGGGCGGCTGGCCGGGCGGGGGGCTGACCCCCCCACCTCCCTCCCAGACCGGGCGGCTGGCCTGGTGGGGGCTGACCCCAACCTCCCTCCTGGATGGGGTGGCTGCCGGGCAGAGATGCTCCTCACTTCCCAGACGGGGTGGCTGCCGGGCGGAGGGGCTCCTCACTTCTCATATGGGGTGGTTGCCAGGCGGAGGGTCTCCTCACTTCTCAGACGGGGCGGCTGGGCAGAGACGCTCCTCACCTCCCAGACGGGGTCGCGGCCAGGTAGAGGCGCTCCTCACTTCCCAGACGGGGCGGCGGGGCAGAGGCGCTCCCCACATCTCAGACGATGGGCGGCTGGGCAGAGACGCTCCTCACTTCCTAGATGTGATGGTGGCCGGGAAGAGGCGCTCCTCACTTCCTAGATGGCATGGCGGCCGGGCAGAGACGCTCCTCACTTTCCAGACTGGGTAGCCAGGCAGAGGGGCTCCTCACGTCCCAGATGATGGGCGGCCAGGCAGAGACGCTCCTCACTTCCCAGATGGGGTGGCAGCCGGGCAGAGGCTGCAATCTCGGCACTTTGGGAGGCCAAGGCAGGCGGCATGCTTCGCCGGGTGGTCAGAGCTATTCGCCCATAGTCCGTAGCCCAGAGCCGGGGCTGCTCGGCTCTCCATCCCGGGGGGCCGGGGCCGGGCTGGAGGTGTGCGAGCCTCTCATCGCCGCCTCCCAGCACAGCCACCCGAGCCGCCGCCGCCGCCTCCCTCCATGGCTGCGGCGCCAAAAAGCTCATTTTTTATTTTCAGAGTAACGCGGTTATTTAGCTTCTTCTAGTGATGAACACTTTGAGAATCTGATGAACTAAAGTTATCAGACGGTCTGATGCTCAGAGCCCATTACCTCTAAATTATAAAGATCAATAAATATCCCCAAATCTTAGCGGTTGACATTTGTATAACATTTTCTACTCTTGAAGGGCCCTAGGTCTTTGTTCTTCCACTAAATATCAGTGTGACCTCCAGCAAATCATTGAGCTTTTATTTGTCTCCTATTTCTTATCAAGAAAAGTATGTGTTAAATCCTTTTGGCTCTAGCATTCTATGGTGTTATCTGCACTATCTTATTTGATCCAACATCCTTCTACTCCTCACCACTGTAGCTATTTCTATAGATCCTGCTGACAATAACTCTTCCCTATCTACCTCTGGTTCACTCTGTATAACTGAGAAATGACAGTCCAGTAGCAAGTACTCACACCCACGCAGCCTCACACAGTGTTCCCTGGCCTTCATTTAATAAATACATTTTTCATTACTTGGCCTTATTTTATTAATAAGCACATTTTTTTTTACCTTTTGTCAGCAACTCTAAAGTTTTGCAGAATATTTCTCATTGAAATCTCAAATCCTGCTAGACTTCCGTGAGATAGTCACCCAGCTAACAAGTAAGCCTGGCTATCAGCTCAGTATTCATTCCTTCACTAGCTAATGTTTGTATATTCAGTATTTGAATAGTACAAAGAGACTTTTTAAAAAAAGTAAAATTTTGTTTCATTAGGAAAAAATATTAATCAGTTGATAAATAAAGCTTAATACTTAAAAAATTTTAATGAACTACCATGTGAAAAATAACTTTTTTTTTTTTTGAGACGGGGTCTCTCTCTGTCTCTGGGCCTGGAGTGCAGTGTCTTGATCTCGGCTCACTGCAACCTCCATCTCTAGGGCTCAAGCAATTCTCCTGCCTCAGCCTCCCAAGTAACTGGAATTACAGGCACACGCCACCACACCTGGCTAATTTTTGTACTTTTAGTAGAGACGGGGTTTCACCATGTTGGCCAGGCTGGTCTCAAACTCCTGACCTCAAGTGATCCACCCACCTCGTCCTCCGAAAGTGCTGGGATTACAGGTGTGAGCCACTGTGCCTGGCAAAAGTAACCTCTTTTTTTTTTTTTTGAGACAGAGTTTCACTCTTGTTGCCCATGCTGGAATGCAATGATGCAATCTCGGCTCACTGCAACACTGCAACCTCCGCCTCCCAGGTTCAAGCAATTCTCTTGCCTCAGCCTCCTGAGTCGCTAGATTACAGGCACGCACCACCATGCCTGGCTAGTTTTTTGTATTTTTAGTAGAGACGGGGTTTCACCATGTTGGTCAGGCTGGTCTCGAACTCCTGACCTCCAGTGATCCACCCACCTCGGCCTCCCAAAGTGCTGGGATTACAGGCATAAGTCACTGTGCCCCGCCAAAATAACCTTTTTTATTCACCATTTCTAATCCTTGTCCACCTGAGACAAGTAACAGCATGTCATGAATCCTCTAGAATTGTTTTAGGGATAATGAGAAATACGTAATATTGTTTTTTGTGAAATGCATATAAAAGAATGTTTTGCACACATGGCATCAAATCATCAGATTTTGCACCTTGATTTTTATAATTGTTATGACTTCATGTCAGTACATATAGATCCTTCCCATCTTTCTAAATACTACATAGTCTTCCATAACGTGCTTAACTAAAATGTATGCGGTCCTCCCACACAGGGTCATGCACAACACTGTGTACCTGGCCACTGGAAGATGTGCCGCACTTTTCTCTGACACTCATGTTCACAGATGGAACCGAGTCATAGAGTGTATACATATTTCATTCTTCTAAATCTAATCCATTTTTTAAGAGGTTTTATCAATTCTCTTTTTATCTGCAGTTTAGGAGTACACATTTCTCCCTGCCCACTTGCCCTTGACATGATCAAACAACGATATTTGGTCATCAAAGAAATTCCATTTCCATTTTAACATGTAGTTCCTCAGATTATTAGTGAGATTAAGCGTATTTTTATAATTTTAAAAATAATTTTGTGTCTCATTGCACAGGTCTTTCTGAATTTGCTCTTGGTATATTTACTCATTTTCCCATATTTAGTGTCCTGTCATTTCCTTCGTAACTTACCATGTTATACTCAAAACAAACAATATTTTCTCCAGTCTGTTATTTGTCTTTAGTTTTGTTTATGGTATCTTTTGCCACGTAGAAAATTGTAAAGAATGTTGAAAAGGCATTTAATGTAGTTGGAGGATATGCAGTGAAAACAATTCTTGATCACAATGCGAGATAAACCCAAGAGCTTATCAAAACATATGGTTATCCGCAATATTGGTGATGTTCAAAGGTTTCAGAAGGTAACTCCCATAAATATAAAAGAATACATACATACATGTATTCCTCTTTCTAAATTTGTAATATTGACAACCAACCTCTTCATATTAACATTATCCTCAGGTGAAGGAAAAAAAAAAATGGGGCCCAAAAATTGTTGAGTCACTGATTCCTTCATATTTTTCACTAAATCATCATTGCCGTAGTAACTTCCTGTTATTTTCAACTTTGAAAATCCAGAGTGTGATTGAACAGGTCTTCATGAATACACGTATTTCAAGGGTCAACATGAAGAAAAGATTTAAGTCTGGGGACAGACAAAGAGGGTGAGTGAAAGCTTAAGGCTGCAGGTTGGTGACCATAAGGAAAGTCCACGGCCACGCCGCAAACGGCCTTGGTGGGCCCACAGTGGCATCTGAGGCATGAGAAAGGACAGCTTTGTCCACACGGAAAGTTTGTGTAAGTCCACGGCCACGCCGCCAATGGCCTTGGTGTGCCCTCAGTGGCGTCTGAGGCATGAGAAGGGACAGCTTTGTCCACATGGAAAGTTTGTTTTAGAGGATGGAGACAGACGGTATGGAAGTTGGCAAGTGGGCCAGGTGAGAGGTGTTGATGACTTGAACTCAGATTAAAGGAGTAGATATAACGAGGAGAGAATCCTTTCAGGACACATTTATGTGACAAGAAGAATCTCCCTCCTGTTTCCCCAGAGAGGAACTGGAAGAGAGATGAGCCTTGAGTAAGATAAAAGGAGAAAGCAGGTGAGGTGGGGGAAATTTCAGCCAGAGTTCTTCGCAACTAGAGTACTGCAGCCTTTGGTGCTATGTTCATGCCTCAGCAGTGGATTATTTTCCTATTCTCAGTTTGTGTTTGCGTTTGGACCAGAGTGAGGGGGTCACAGGGGGTACATGACCGAAAGCAGCTGGATGAAGGAGAAGAAACACTCTTCCACCAGCACTAACTCAGGTGTGGAAAGAACGTAGCAAAGTAGAGAGCAGTCAGGCAAATGGTCCCCTTCCTTTTCATGTGTTTAGACAAAAGGTCACAAACTCCTTACCCATTGACTAAATCCTCCTCACAGAAATTATTTGTTTGATCTGCACAATATTTAACCTTTTGAGTCAACATACAAGCAATTCCAATGAGGATTGCAGGCTTCTATTTAAGAACTGGAAGTTTTGGAACACTGGCCCTCCCTCCCACATAGCAGCAAGCAGTGAAGCTGAAGGGGCTACTCTCATTCCTCCCAGAGTTCTACACAGTTCCTCACACCTGGCCACACAGCTTCCTGCTTACACTTCACTACCTCAGTGAGTTTCTGTTTGCTGGTTTGCTGTTGTTGATTTTTTTTTGTTTCATCTGCCTGACTTCAGTAAGCATTTGAGTCTAGAGAATCCGTAAGATAAGGATCAATGTTCATCTTTGGGATATGTCTGTGTGTATAAAAATATATATTTAATAGTTACTAATAAATACAACATAAAGAGAAAGGTCTTCTGCTGACCATCATTCTCAAAGAGAAACAGGCTTTAAGTGTCTCTGGCTAACCTAGATGCTTCTGTGAAGCCGCCGCCCCACATGACAAGTGGTCTTCAGAGTGACACACAGGACCAGAATTAACTGCAGATGACCTGTAGAAGCTTTCCCCACCACTATCACCAGGGGCACCTTCTAGAATAAATAACTCGGCCCTGGGAACTCCTGCTGAAGAAGGGAGGAATCTGTGTCTGAGGCAAGTCTAGTCTTGACAGTAGGGAGCAGAGAGTCCTGATAGCAGGTGGTGAGTGTGAGGGAGAAGACAGAAACAGGCCTTCCGGAGGGCAGGGGATCAAGGATAGGAACCGAGTGTGCTCACTCAAAGACTCTGGAATGTATCAACTCTTGAGATGTTTTTACCCTGGAATATTGGCAAAAATCATATGTTCTGTATAGTTTTGTGTGTTTGGCGTTTTTGTGTACTTGCTTGTTGTGTTTTTTTTTTTCCCCCGAGAAGGAGTCTTGCTCTGTTGCCCAGGCTGGAGTGTGCAATAGTGCCATCTCAGCGTACTATAACCTCTGCCTCCCAGGTTCAAGAGGTTCTCCTGCCTCAGCCTCCCAAGTAGCTAGAACTACAGGCACGCCCAGCTAATTTCTGTATTTTTAGCAGACACGGGATTTCACCATGTTGGCCAAGATGTTCTCCATCCCCTGACCCTGTGATCTGCCCATCTCAGCCTCCCAAAGTGCTGGGATTACAGGCGTGAGCCACCGTGTCTGGCCTTGTTTTTTATAGGCACTGGGATTACAGGCGTGAGCCACCGCGCCCGGCCTTGATTTTTATAGGCACTGGGATTACAGGCGTGAGCCACCGCGCCCGGCCTTGTTTTCTACAGGCACTGGGATTACAGGCATGAGCCACCGCGCCCGGCCTTGTTTTCTACAGGCATGGCAGCATTGTGCACATCTGCATTTTAGTTACCTACAGATATATCTTGGCTGCTTTCTATATCCTTACACAGACAGGGGCCTTAACAATGTTTCCACCCCTTTTTATATTCCAAGTAGTAAATGAATATGCTGTAATTTACGTAACCAGTTTTTTTTTTTTTCTTAACAATGTGGGAACGGAAGAGGGCAGAAGGCCTCTTTGGTGCTATGATGTTCCTAGATAATCAGTATGTTTGTAGGAGACGCTAGACATCCCCTGCTAGACGGCAAGCTGGTATTGTGAAAGACAAAGCATCAAACTATAAAAAGACATGTGGTCCACTCTGACAGCCACCTCTCTTCTTGTAACATATCTGTACCCCTTCCTGGTGCAAAGAGTGTGCTGGTATGATTCTCTGGGAATATTCTGGTAACTATTAATTGAGGTGGGTAATTGGAAAGATGTGGAAGCAAGAAAGAAAAGTGTTCTAGAACCACCTCTAGGTTCTAGGCTTGGAGGATGTTGCACATTTGACGTGCCACTAAAACTCCTGCCCTAAATGGAGAAGATTCAGGATTCTTCCAGCTCCTCAGCCGAGGGACACACGCGATTTTGGCTCTACATGGAAGGAGTGTTGTTGTTTCTTCTAGACTGGGCACACACTCCTGGAGTCACTTTCTCTGCACGGGGTACAGTGGGATTGACTCTGGGCAGCATTCAGAGGATGAAATCGTTATTTTACTCCTCTACTCTTTCATGCATTTGTTAGCTACTACTTTCTTCCTAGACTTGCCATTTACATTCTTCCCAGTGCCTATGCATTCATGTTGCCAATTGCCTATGAAAATTGACCCGGGCTCATTCTCTGGAAGTGCCCCACTGCTCCAAATTCACATCTGCTTTCCACTGAAAACTCCACTTCTTTCCTCTTGACAAATCGCAGCTGAGAAGGAAGGTTTCTTGGAATGACTACCATATCTTGCTTCACCTTCTGAGAAATGCTCGCCCTTAATAGCCTACATGAATGTCATCATGGGTGCATCTCTGGCTGTGAGACAGAGGGAGGAGTTGTAGCAAGGGCAGAGACACACGGCCGGGCTCTAGAAAGCGTCCCAACTTCTTGAAATTGGCCCAAACTGAGGACATGTTTCTGGTCCTGCTGGCTCCCACCAGACTCTGCTGGTCAGTGCTGACCCAGCAGTGAGAACACCAATACTGATGTTACCCGTTGTACGCTCACCCGATTCACACGCTTTCAAGGATACATTTTCCAGTTTCTCCACTGTGCGGACACTTTGTTTATCACCCCCAGTTCTAAGTTCTTATTATTTCACTGTGAATTAACATCTTGGCAACAGGTTAAACAGGAAATAGAGCACAACATTGTAAACCCTGCTTCTGACACCAGCTCAAGGAAACATTCAGTAGCAGGAGGGTATGGTCACAAAAAAATTACTTTTGAGTATTTGCATATTTAAACTATAGAAGTTCTCTGAGTTCCCCATTTGGATAAGCAATCCAGAATTATTTACATTTGGCTCTTTGAATACTAAATCTAATCTTTTCTGGCATAAATGGTCTCAACATGTGTATGAGGTGTCATAGCAGTGATATAATAAATTCAGATGATTTGTATATTCAAAAAGGCTTGAATTACTATGTGAGAATTACAATATAATTGCAAGAATGTGGTATCAATGTGTGAGACTAAATTTTACTGACAGACCTGGAAAATAGTTACAATAACAATGTAAATGTATATAATGAAAACATTGACCTTGTTTGAAAAACAGGGAACATGTGTGACACGTAAGTGTACCAAGAATGTGGAAAATATGAAGAAAGTTATTCTGGCTACAAATGTTTAGAATACATAACTTTACAGATTCATGTATTCTACAGAAGTTTCATGGGTTCAGGTATTGTATTCATATATAATTAGATTTTTTTGTATTCTTAAAAGGCTAACATTTCAGTAACACTTTTTCATTTAGTTGGAATAAATTTTATTTCCTTTGCCTCTTGTTGACTCCTAAAAAACAGTCATTCCTTAGAGTGACTCAATCCCTTGTATTTTTTTTCAAAGCCATTTTCAATACCATTATCTCATTTTAGACATTTACATATGATATACATAGTAGGGCGTGTGTTTTCATTTTACAGATATAGAAATTGATGCCCAAAAAGTTATGTGTCTTGCCTGAGGCACTAAAATCAGTATTAGAACCTTATTTTCTCCTTTTTCCGACTGAATAAATTTTCCACGGGATTATATTGCATTTTGGAATAGCATTTCATTATATATAGAGAGAGAGAATTAAAATAGTATATGTATAAAGACCTCACATGTCTATCAAATATTATAGTTAAAATCTACTATTTGAGCTGTTGCAATAATTAAAAGAGTTTAATTTATTCACTTCTCTTTCTCTCTTCTTGTATTTCTCATGAATGCCCTTTATACCTACATTTCTCTTAAAAAATCCATTTTTCAGATAACATCTGTGTTTCACTGTATACAATTTTATTTTCTTGGTCTCTTTCTCTCTCCTTCTGCTTTATCGTTTTTAAAAGAAAAATCAAATATCCCATCCTGTGACTTATCTTTCGGCACAAAAAAAAAACTAAACATTTGCACAACTATGGAATATTATGTCACTTTGATTGGGGATAGTATTTAGTCATATTTTAGAAGACAAATATAAATGCTTTATCCGATCAAGCAACCCAGGAAGTTGAGATAATGTGCAGAGAAGTGTGCTTGAGATAAATACAATATATATTGTTACTAATGATACAACTAGACCCATAAGTAAATGCCTCCTCAGAATCACAAAGTGTTTTAAAAATAACATCTGTAATCTCCATTAGAAAGAAATACCCGTAATAGGATAAGCAGAGCTATAAGTGAATTATATGTACTTTTTCTCTTCAGTCACCTCCAAAATCTAGAACAACATCATTTTTTACCTGAACTGGTTTCCCTAATTCCATTATTACTTGTCTCTAAAATACTTTTATACTGGCCCTATGATGATCTTTGTAAATTGAAAGGTGATCCTCTCACTCTTCTTCAGTTATACATCTCAACATCAGGCCTAACTCCATTATCAGTTTTCCATCGTAATGACTAAATGTATGTTGCAGCTAACCTGAACCAATGGCTCCTTCTGACTGGAACACACACTCTCTTCCAGGACCTTATGCTATTAGCTCCTATTTGGACATCAGGTAATCTACAACATCTCTGTCTTCCAGGACCTTATGCTATTACCTCCCAGTTGCACATCACGTAATCTACAACACCTGTATCTTCCCGGAGCTTATAGTATTACCTCCTATTAAGAAATCAGGTAATCTACAACGCTCTCTCTTCCATGGCCTTATGCTATTTCCTCCTATTTGGACATCAGGTAATCTACAACACCTTTGTCTTCCAGGACCTTATGCTATTACCTCCTCTTTGGACATCATGTAATCTACAACCCTCTCTCTTTCAGGACCTTATGCTATTACCTCCTATTTGGACATCGGGTAATCTAAAGCCCTCTCTCTTCCAGCACCTTACGATATTACCTCCTATATGGACATGAGGTAATCTACAGCCCTCTCTTCCAGGACCTTATTCTATTACCTCCTATTTGGACATCCGGTAACCTACAACAACTTTGTCATCCAGGACCTTATGCTATTACCTCCTATTTGGACATCAGGTAATCTACAACACCTTTGACTTCCAGGACCTTATGCTATTACCTCCTATTTGGACATCAGGTAATCTACAACACCTTTGTTTTCGAGGACCTTATGCTATTACCTCCTGTTTGGACTTCAGGTAATCTACAACACCTTTGTCTTCCAGGACCTTACACTATTACCTCCCATTTGGACATCAGGTCATCTACAACCCTCTCTCTTCCAGGACCTTATGCGATTACCTCCTACTTGGACATCAGATAATCTACAACCCTTTCTCTTCCCGGGCCTTATGCTCTTACCTCCTATTTGGACATGCGGTAATATAAAACCCTCTCTCTTCCAGGACCTTATGTGATTACCTCCTATTTGGACATCAGGTAATCTACAGCCCTCTCTCTTCAATGACCTTATCCTATTACCTCCTATTTGGACACCAGGTAATCTACAGCCCTCTCTTCCAGGACATTATGCTATTACCTGCTATTTGGACATCAGGTAATCTACTGCCCTCTCTCTTCCGTGACCTTATGCTATTTCCTCCTATCTGGATATCAGGTAATCTACAACACCTTTGTATCCGAGGACCTTATGCTATTACCTAATATTTGGACATCAGATGATCTACAACCCTCTCTCTTGCAGGATCTTATGCTATTACCTCCTATTGGAAATCGGGTAATCTACAACCCTCTCTCTTCCAGGACCTTATGCTCTTACGTCCTATTTGGACATCAAGTAATCTACAGCCCTCTCTCTACCAGCACCTTATGCTATTACCTCCTATTTGGACATCACGTAATCTACAACCCTCTCTTCCAGGACCTTATGCTATTACCTCCTATTTGGATATCAGGTAATCTACAGCCGTCTCTCTTCCAGCACCTTATCTATGACCTCCTATTTGGACATCAGGTAATCTACAACACCTTTGTCTTCCAGGACCTTATGCTATTACCTCCTATTTGGACATCAGGTAATCTACAACACCTTTGTCGTCGAGGACCTTATGCTATTACCTCCTAATTGGACATCACGTAATCTACAACCCTCTCTTCCAGGACCTTATGGTATTACCTCCTTTTTGGATATCAGGTAATCTACAGCCCTCTCTCTTCCAGCACCTTATGCTATTACCTCCTATTTGGACATCAGGTAATCTACAACACCTTTGTCTTCC
Organism: Pan paniscus; assembly: GCF_029289425.2. NCBI lineage: Eukaryota > Metazoa > Chordata > Mammalia > Primates > Hominidae > Pan > Pan paniscus. The sequence continues at coordinate 186,222,059 of NC_073252.2, read as the reverse complement.
AGGACCTTATGCTATTACCTCCTATTTGGACATCAGGTAGTCTACAACACCTTTGTCTTCGAGGACCTTATGCTATTACCTCCTATTTGGATATCAGGTAATGTAACAAAACCTATATCTTCCAGGACCTTATGCTATTCCCTCCTATTTGGACATCAGGTAATCTACAACAACTTGGTCTTTGAGGATCTTATGCTATTACCTCCTATTTGGACATCAGGTAATCTACAACACCTGTGTCTTCCAGGACCTTACGGTATTACCTCCTATTTGGACATCAGGTAATCGACAACCCTCTCTCTTCCATGACTTTATGCTATTTCCTCCTATTTGGACATCAGGTAATCTACAATACCTTTGCCTTCCAGGACCTTATGCTGTTACCTTCTATTAGAACATCATGATATCTACAAACCTCTCTCTTCCAAGACCTTATGCTATTACCTCCTACTTGGACATCAGGTTATCTAAATCCCTCTCTCTTCCAGCACCTTATGATATTACCTCCTATTTGGACATCAGGTAATTTACAGCCCTCTCTTCCAGGACCTTATTCTATTACCTCCTATTTGGATATCAGGTAATCTACAACACCTTTGTCTTCCAGGACCTTACGCTATTACGTCCTATTTGGACATCATGTAATCTACAACACCTTTGTCTCCCAGGACCTTATGCTATTACTTCCTATTTAGACATCAGGTAATCTACAACACCTTTGTCTTCCAGGACCTTATGCTATTACCTCCTATTTGGACATCAAGTAATCTACAATACCTTTGTCTTCCAGGACCTTATGCTATTACCTTCTATTTGGACATCAGGTAAACTACAACACCTTTGTCTTCCAGGACCTTATGCTATTTCCTGCTATTTGGACATCAGGTAATCTCCAACACCTTTGTTTTCGAGGACCTTATGCTATTACTTCCTATTTGGACTTCAGGTAATCTACAACACCTTTGTCTTCCAGGACCTTATGCTATCACCTCCCATTTGGACATCAGGTCATCTGCAACCCTCTCTCTTCCAGGACCTTATGCGATTACCGCCTACTTGGACATCGGGTAATCTACAACCCTCTCTCTTCCCGGACCTTATGCTCTTACTTCCTATTTGGACATCAGGTAGTATACAACCCTCTCTGTTCCAGAACCTTATGCGATTACCTCCTATTTGGACATCAGGTAGTCTACAAGACCTTTCTCTTCCAGGACCTTATGCTATTACTTCCTATTTGGACATCCGGTAATCTACTACCCTCTTTCTTCCAGGACCTTATGCTATTTCCTCCTATTTGGACATCAGGTAATCTGCAACACCTTTGTCTTCCAGGATGTTATGCTATTACCCCCTATTTAGAAATCATGTAATCTACAACCCTCTCTCTTCCAAGGACCTTATGCTATTACCTCCTATTTGGACATCAGGTAATCTACTGCCCTCTCTTCCAGGACCTTATGCTATTAACTCCTATTTGGAACTCAGGTAATCTACAACACCTTTGTCTTCCAGCCAGGACCGTATGCTATTACCTCCTCTTTGGACATCAGGTAATCTACTGCCCTCTCTCTTTCATGATCTTATGCCATTTCCTCCTATTTGGACATCAGGTATTCTACAACACCCTGTATCACAGGACCTTATGCTATCACCTCCTATTTGGATATCAGGTAATCTACAACACCTTTGTCTTTGAGGACCTTATGCTATTATCTCCTACTTGGACATCAGGTAATCTAACAACACCTTTGTCTTCCAGGACCTTATACTATTACCTCCTATTTGGACATCAGGTAATTTACAACACCTTTGTCTTCCAGGACCTTACGCTATTACGTCCTATTTGGACATCATGTAATCTACAACACCTTTGTCTCCCAGGACCTTATGCTATTACTTCCTATTTAGACATCAGGTAATCTACAACACCTTTGTTTTCCATGACCTTATGCTATTTCCTCCTATTTGGACATCAGGTAATCTACAACACCTTTGTTTTCCATGACCTTATGCTATTTCCTCCTATTTGGACATCAGGTAATCTACAACACATTTCTATTCCAGGACCTTATGCTATTACCTCCTAGTTGGACATCAGATAATCTACAACACCTTTGTATCCCAGGACCTTATGCTATTGCCGAATATTTGGACATCAGATGATCCACAACCCTCTCTCTTGCAGGACCTTATGCTACTACCTCCTGTTGGACATCGGGTAATCTACAACCCTCTCTTCCAGCACCTTATGCTATTACCTCCTATTTGGACATCAGGTAATCTACAACACCTTTGTCTTCGAGGACCTTATGCTATTACCTCCTATTTGGATATCAGGTAATCTAACAAAACCTTTATCTTCCAGGATCTTATGCTATTCCCTCCTATTTGGACATCCGGTAATCTACAACAACTTTGTCTTTGAGGACCTTATGCTATTGCCTCCTATTTGGACATCAGGTAATCTACAACACCTTTGTCTTCCAGGACCTTATGCTATTACCTCCTATTTGGACATCAGGTAATCTACAACACCTTTGTGTTCAAGGACTTTATGCTATTACCTCCTATTTGGACATCAGGTAATCTACAACCCTCTCTCTTCCATGACTTTATGCTATTTCCTCCTATTTGGACATCAGGTAATCTACAATACCTTTGCCTTCCAGGACCTTATGCTGTTACCTTCTATTAGAACATCATGTAATCTACAACCCTCTCTCTTTCAGGACCTTATGCTATTACCTCCTACTTGGACATCAGGTTATCTTAAGCCCTCTCTCTTCCAGCACCTTATGATATTACCTCCTATTTGGACATCAGGTAATCTACAGCCCTCTCCTCCAGGACCTTATTCTATTACCTCCTATTTGGACATCAGGTAATTTACAGCCCTCTCTTCCAGGACCTTATTCTTTTACCTCCTATTTGGACATCAGGTAATCTACAACACCTTTGTCTTCCAGGACCTTATGCTATTACATCCTATTTGGACATCATGTAATCTACAACACCTTTGTCCTCCAGGATCTTATGCTATTTCCTCCTATTTGGACATCAGGTAATCTAAAGCCCTCTCTCTTCCAGCACATTATGATATTATCTACTATTTGGACATCAGGTAATCTACAGCCCTCTCTCTTCCATGACCTTATGCTATTACCTCCTATTTGGACATCAGGTAATCTACAGCCCTCTCTTCCAGGACAGTATGCTATTACCTGCTATTTTGACATCAGGGTATCTACTGCCCTCTCTCTTCCATGACCTTATGCTATTTCCTCCTATTTGGACATCAGTTAATCTACAACACCTTTGTCTACCAGGACCTTATGCTATTACCTCCTATTTGGATATCAGATAATGTACAACGCTCTCTCTTGCAGGACTTTATGCTATTACCTCCTATCTGGACATCGGGTAATCTACAACCCTCTCTCTTCCAAGGACCTTATGCTATTACCTCCTATTTGGACATCATGTAATCTACTGCCCTCTCTTCCAGGACCTTATGCTATTAACTCCTATTTGGAACTCAGGTAATCTACAACACCTTTGTCTTCCAGGACCGTATGCTATTACCTCCTCTTTGGACATCACGTAATCTACTGCCCTCTCTCTTTCATGATCTTATGCCATTTCCTCCTATTTGGACATCAGGTAATCTACAACATCCTGTATCACAGGACCTTATGCTATCACCTCCTATTTGGATATCAGGTAATCTACAACACCTTTGTCTTTGAGGACCTTATGCTATTATCTCCTATTTGGACATCAGGTAATCTAACAACACCTTTGTCTTCCAGGACTTTATGCTATTACCTCCTATTTGGACATCAGGTAATCCAGAACATCTTTTTCTTCAAGGACCTTATGCTATTATCTCCTATTTAGTCATCAGGTAATCTATAACACCTTTGTCTTCCAGGGCCTTATGCTATTACCTTCTATTTGGACATCAGGTAATCTACAACACCTGTGTCTTACAGGACCTTACGGTATTACCTTCTATTTGGACATCAGGTAATCTACAACCCTCTCTCTTCCATGACTTTATGCTATTTCCTCCTATTTGGAGATCAGGTAATCTACAACAACTTTGTCTTTGAGGACCTTATGCTGTTACCTTCTATTTGAACATCATGTAATCTACAACCCTCTCTCTTCCAGGACCTTATGCTATTACCTCCTACTTGGACATCAGGTAATGTAATGCCCTCTCTCTTCCAGCACCTTATGATATTACCTCCTATTTGGACATCACGTCATCTACAGCCCTCTCTCTTCCATGATCATATGCTATTAAATCCTATTTGGACATCAGGTAATCTACAGCCCTCCCTTCCAGGACTGTATGCTATTACCTGCTATTTGGACATCAGGTAATCTACTGCCCTCTCTCTTCTAAGACCTTACGCTATTTCCTCCTATTTGGACATCACGTAATCTACAACACCTTTGTCTCCCAGGACCTTATGCTATTGCCTCCTATTTTGACATCAGATAACCTACAACCCTCTCTCTTGCAGGACCTTATGCTATTACCTCCTATTGGATATCAGGTAATCTACAACCCTCTCTCTCCCAGGACTTTACGCTATTAACTCCTGTTTGGACATCAGGTAATCTACTGCTCTCTCTCTTCCATGACCTTATGCTATTTCCTCCTATTTCGACATCAGGTAATGTACAACACCTTTGTCTCTCAGGACCTTATGCTATTACCTCCTATTTGGACATCAGGTAATCTACAACCCTCTCTCTTGCAGGACCTTATGCTATTACCTCTTATTTGGACATCAGGTAAACTACAACACCTTTGTATTCCAGGACCTTATGCTGTTACCTTCTATTTGGACATCAGCTAATCTACAACACCTTTGTCTTCCAGTGCCTTATGCTATTACCTTCTATTTGGACATCAGGTAATCTACAACACCTTTGTCTTCCAGAACCTTATACTATTTCCTATTTGGACATCAGGTAATCTACAACACCTTTGTTTTCGAGGACCTTATGCCATTACCTCCTGTTTGGACTTCAGGTAATCTACAACACCTTTGTCTTCCAGGATCTTATGCTATTACCTCCCATTTGGACATCAGGTCATCTACAACCCTCTCTCTTCCAGGACCTTATGCAATTACCACCTACTTGGACATCAGGTAATCTACAACCCTCTCTCTTCCCGGACCTTATGCTCTTACCTGCTATTTGGACATCAGGTAATATGCAACCCTCTCTGTTCCAGAACCTTATGCGATTACATCCTATTTGGACATCAGGTAGTCTACAAGACCTTTGTCTTCCAGGACCTTATTCTATTACCTCCTATTTGGACATCCGGTAATCTACTACCCTCTTTCTTCCAGGACCTTATGCTATTTTGTCCTATTTGGACATCAGGTAATCCGCAACGCCTTTGTCTTCCAGGACGTTATGCTATTACCCCCTATTTAGAAATCATGTAATCTACAACCCTCTCTCTTCCAGGACTTTATGCTATTACCTCCTGTTTGAACATCAGGTAATCTACCGCCCTCTCTTCCAGGACCTTAGGCTATTAACTCCTATTTGGACCTCAGGTAATCTACAACACCTTTGTCTTCCAGGAACTTATGCTATTACCTCCTATTTGGACATCAGGTAATCTAGTGCCCTCTCTCTTTCATGCCCTTAGGCCATTTCCTCCTATTTGGACATCAGGTAATCTACAACACCTTTGTCTCCCAGGACCTTATGCTATTACCTCCTATTTGGACATCACATAAGCTACAACACCTTTGTCTTCGAGGACCTTATGCTATTACCTCGTATTTGGACATCAGGTAATCTAACAACACCTTTTTCTTCCAGGACCTTATGCTATTACCTCCTAATTGGACATCAGGTAATCTACAACACCTTTGTCTTTGAGGACCTTATGCTATTATCTCCTATTTAGACATCAGGTAATCTACAACACCTTTGTCTTCCAGGACCTTATGCTATTTCCTCCTATTTGGACAGCAGGTTATCTACAACACATTTGTCTTCCAGGACCTTATGCTATTACCTCCTATTTGGACATCAAGTAATCTACAGCCCTCTCTTCCAGGACCTTATTCTATTACCTCCTATTTGGACATCAGGTAATCGAAAACACCTTTGTCTTCCAGGACCTTATGCTATTACCTCCTATTTGGACATCGGGTAATCTACAACACCTTTGTCTTCGAGGACCTTATGCTCTTACCTCCTATTTGGACATCAGGTAATCTACACACTATCGTCTTCCAGGACCTTATGCTATTACCTCCTATTTGGACATCAGGTAATCTACAACACCTGTATCTTCCAGGACCTTATGGTATTACCTCCTATATGGACATCAGGTAATCTACAACACTCTCTCTTCCATGACCTTATGCTATTTCCTCCTATTTGGACATCAGGCAATCTACAACACCTTTGTTGTTCCAGGTCTTCATGCTATTACCTCCTCTTTGGACATCATGTCATCTACAACCCTCTCTCTTACAGGACCTTATGATTTTATTACCTCCTATTTGACATCGGGTAATGAAAAGCCCTCTCTCTTGCAGCACCTTATGCTATTACCTCCTATTTGGACATCAGGTAATCTACAACACCTTTGTCTTCCAGGACCTTATGCTATTTCCTCCTATTTGGACACCAGGCAATCTACAACACCTTTGTCTTCCAGGACCTTATGCTATTTCCTCCTATTTGGACACCAGGCAATCTACAACACCTTTGTCTTCAAGGACCTTATGCTGTTACCTCCTATTTGGACTTCAGGTAATCTACAACACCTTTGTCTTCCAGGACCTTATGCTATTACCTCCCATTTGCACATCAGGTCATCTACAACCGTCTATCTTCCAGGACCTTATGGGATTACCTCCTACTTGGACATCAGATAATCTACAACCCTCTCTCTTGCAGGACCTTACGCTATTACCTCCTATTGGAGATCGGGTTATCTATAACCCTCTCTCTTCCAGGACCATAGGCTATTACTTCCTATTTGGACATCAGGTAATCTACAGCCTTCTCTCTACCAGCACCTTATGCTATTACCTCCTATTTGGACATCACATAATCTATAACCCTCTCTTCCAGGATCTTATGCTATTACCTCCTATTTGGACATCAGGTAATATAACAACACCTTTGTCTTCCAGGACTTTATGCTATTCCCTCCTCTTTGGACATCAGGCAATCTACAACACCTTTGTCTTCCAAGACCTTATACTATTACCTCCTATTTGGACATCGGGTAATTTACAACACCTTTGTCTTCCAGGACCTTATGCTATTACCTCCTATTTGGACATCAGGTAATCTACAACACCTTTGTGTTCGAGGACCTTATGCTATTACCTCCTATCTGGACATCAGGTAATCTACAACACCTTTGTCTTCCAGGACCTTATGGTATTACCTCCTATTTGGACATCAGGTAATCTACAATGCTCTCTCTTCCATGACCTTATGTTATTTCCTCCTATTTGGACATCAGGTAATCTACAACACCTTTGTCTTCCAGGACTTTATGCTGTTACCTCCTATTTGGACATCATGTAATCTACAACCCTCTCTCTTCCAGGACCTTATGCTACTACCTCCTATTTGGACATCGGGTAATCTAAAGCCCTCTCTCTTCCAGCACCTTATGATATTACCTACTATTTGGACATCAGGTAATCTATAGCCCTCTCTCTTCCTTGACCTTATGCTATTTCCTCCTATTTGGACATCAGGTAATCTACAACACCTTTGTCTCCCAGGACCTTATGCTATTACCTCCTATTTGGACATCAGGTAATCTACAACCCTCTCTCTTCCATGACCTTATGCTATTTCCTCCTATTTGGATATCAGGTAATCTACAACACCTTTGTCTCCCAGCACCTTATGCTAATACCTCCTATTTAGATATCAGGTAATGTACAACACCTTTCCCTGAAAAATACACCGTGGGTAGAATGTGCCGGTAACACACGGAATGATTCCCTATCTTGCAGTTTATCTCACTAATTGGGATGATTTCCTTATCTTTTTACCCACTTGGCTAGAAGCTCTTCATGATTACACAATGACTTGTTCATCATTGTATCACGGAATCTAACAAATACACGTTCAATAAATATTAGATTAATCAATGAATGTCCATAGCTACATTTTATTTCACTGTTATGAACTGTGAAAACCTTAGCAAATACAGTTGCTATCTTCATCGTGGACACTGCATGTAGAGAATGTAGGTCACCTCTGGCCAGTTAAATTTGTGCATATTTATGTGATGGGGCATGGAGAGAAAATGAGGGAGGAGTAAAATTAAAATAATGTATGTATAGATACCTTGTTTGATATGTATACCAAGTATTATAGTTAAACTCTACTATTTGAGCTATTGCAATAGATAAAATAGTTGTAGTTTTATTCTCACTCTGAACTTTAGATGTGTGCTATATACATTACATTTCCCAAATTATTTCAGTTTTAATTATAACACAGAAGACAATAAAACCAAAGGAAATATTACATGAATTAATAATATAATACAATGAAATAGCATAAGACAACATATTTTAAAACAGGTATTTGTGGCTTAATAATAGTATTCCCAATCAGGTTTCTGTCAGAGCTAAACTGAAACTAGTAAAATAATATGTCTGCTTTATGGAAGAGTATTGATAAAACATTTTCATGACTGATGATAAATTTGAGCTAGCTTCCTAAAAAACAAATTATTCAGCTACACAGTGATGTTCCCATAGAACACGTTTGCATGATCCTCAAGTTCACTGCTAGAGAGACTCGAAATAATAATCAGGTCATAAAGCCAGAGAAAGGCATTTTAGATTGCCATATATTAATAATTTGCACTGAGAAGTTTAAGAATTACAATAGAGGCTGAGCTTTAGTAATCCTTCTTGGCTAAGAATGGCAATAATTAGGAAGGCTTCAAACAGTCTGTCTCTGTAAAGTTCAGCATCGTAAATGAGAGAGAGCAAGAACATCGGAAGTTGTTCAATGGCTTCAGTGAACAGATCTAGTCAAGCAAGTTTCACCCTCTGACACAAACTGGGTTTTCCTGATGAAAATTGAAGCTCCTTTTGCAAAGAGCATTTTGATTCTTGCATACTTTTCACCTGCTTGAACAAATCGTATTGCTAAGTAGTGATGTACCTGCCTTAAATCACTTGGCCTTTCAAATTTGTTATTCATTTAGAAGCAAACTGGAAATCTTTTCAAAGTGAGCCAAAAGACAGTATTTCAAATGTTTATATTAATTTTATAACTTTTCCATAAATTATATATGGAAATAATAATAATATAATATATATTATATATAATTCAAGGCAGAATCTTGATTATATTTGAAAAACTAAGTCATTCAATTGTCAGAGGAGCCTTGAACCTTGAAACTGAATTTCTGAAATCTTGAATCTGAATTTCTGAAACATATCACTATCGCTTCCACTGAATTATGTATGTCTTTAAGATATTTTCAACTAAACATGTTTACAGAAGTTTCATTTTATTACAGTAAATGAAACCCCTTATCTGGAGTTTTGCTTTTTGAGGTTTCAGTTACTAGAAGTCAGCATGGGCCGAAAATAGGTGAGTACAGTACTACAGTATACTTGGAGAGAAGGAGACCACATTCACATAATTTTATTACAGTTTTTTTATAATCGTCCAATTTATTAGATACTGTGAGTCTCCTACTGTGCCTAATTTATAAATTAAACTTTATTAAAGACATGTATGCATAAGAAAAAACATAGTATATATAGGGTTCAATACTGTCCGGGACTTCAGACAATTACTGAGGGTCTTGAAATGTATCCCCATGGATAAGAGGGGGCTACTGTATTCTACTCCAAAATAATCCTTATCAGCATTAGGAAGAACAAAATCAATTCGAGTTAATGTAGGAAACCACTCACTTCACAATTTGGATATCTGCTTTTTCACACTCTTGGCAACTTCAGAAGTGTGCTCCTGGCTTGTGAGCAAGACAGCAATAAATCAATTCCAACTAGTACTTGACATAACTCAGACCCAACCTGGAAATCTTATGACGAGCATCCAGTCACCCTGAGCAAGGCCAGCTGCTAAGGGACCTTTTCTGAGCACTAGAGTTACCCTCACGTCTACTGAAGCCGGATTCCGAAAGGTGTCTGCTACCATGCATGATTCACTCAGCACACTCACTCAGGAGCCCAGATCCATGAAGAAGGAAGCATTTTAAAAAGTCTTGGCCGGGCGCAGTGGCTCATGCCTGTAATCCCAGCACTTTGGGACGTGGAGGCGGGAGGATCACGAGGTCAGGAGATCGAGACCATCCTGGCTAACACGGTGAAACCCCATCTCTACTAAAAATACAAAAAATTAGCCAGGCATGGTGGTGGGTGCCTGTGGTCCCAGCTACTCCAGAGGCTGAGGCAGGAGAATGGCATGAACCCGGGAAGTGGAGCTTGCAGTGAGCCGAGATCGCACCACTGCACTCCAGCCTGGGCAACAGAGCGAGACTCCGTCTCAAAAAAAAAAAAAAAAATGTCTTAAAAGGACTATTCATTCAAACTAACCAATGCTAGCGATTTGACTATTACACTTTAAGCTCTCTAATAAGTTTGGATGATGTGAAGAATGTTCAGCTTTATTACATATATCTAAAAGTTGTAGAAAGGCTTTCCACATGTCCTCAAAAATAGGACAAGGCAATTTTGTAGCACCACTTCAGTAATTTTCACCAAGGCACTTATTGAAAATATTCAGGTTGAGAATTTTTCCTGTGCTTTTCTAATAAAGAGTAGTCTCTAGTACATAAGCATATCCTCCTTTTCTTCTTTCTTCTGAAAAATACAGGTAGGAAGATAAATACTTGACCCTTAACAAACTCTGTGTGTGTGTGTGCGTGTGTGTGTGTGTGTGTGTGTGCATACATTTTAGAAACACCTAACGGTTTTAGTTTCCAGGAGTAAACTAACACTGTTGAAATCAATAAGTGATACAGTGGCATTCCCGTCTGACATGGGATGTCAATTGAAAGCTTCTTGGATTAAGCAACGATTCAAGGAAACACAAACACACATGCAAAACACACTAAGGGAAAGAAGTAAAGAAGAAAAGAAGTAAAAGCAGAAATTGCTTTCTGTCATATTTCCCATATAAATTAATGAGTTATTGTAAAGTTCCTAATGGTTCTTTGGATGGTAGGTCTTATAATCCCAATAAAATATTTATTTCATTACGAGATTTGTTATTGTTTTCCGAATTTACCAAGATTTTGCAGTGGTGCTTTCTCTTAGTACTTCTTGGATGTGACTTATGGCCTCTCTATTAAATTTCATATATTTCAAACACGTAGATAATTAACAATAAACTGATACTTGACCAAAATCTCAGAGTATGATTGTCTATAGGAATAAGAATAGTACTTATTCTAGATCAATTATGTTTCACAATATGGGACCCATTAAATCTTTGTTATTGCATTTCTTCCAAAATTATGAATAAAATGCCTGGAGATTTCCTGTTAGTCCAATTTGAAGAGCTGTCAATGTTTTATAAGCTACTTATTCTCCACCTTTCTGATGCTACTAAATAGCTTCAGAGCACACACAAGAATATTATCCTTCTTGTACTTCTGAGTTAGGATTGCTTGAACAAAGAGCTACACAGAGGAGTTTCAGCAGTACTAAAGTCCTCTCTTTTTTTTTTTTTTTTTTTTTTTTTGACAGAGTCTCGCTCTGTCAACCAGGCTGGAGTGCAGTGGCATAATCTCAGATCACTGCAACCTCCACCTCCCGGGTTCAAGTGATTCTCCTGCCTCAGTCTCCTGAGTAGCTGGGATTACAGGTGTACACGACCAAGCCCGGCTAATTTTTGTATCTTTAGTAGAGATGGGGTTTCACTATGTTGGCCAGGCTGGTCTCGAACTCCTGACCTCATGATCCTCCCACCTCAGCCTCACAAAGTGCTGGGATTACAGGCCTGAGCCACTGTCCCTGGCCTAAAACGCTCCTTGAGGCTAAAAATACTTCCCCCGTGCCACCCGTGTTATTTTGAAGCTAAAATAAAGTTCCTTAGAAGACCATTGGTATGAGTCTTTCGAGAAAACAGGACACAGTGTCTCTAGAGTGTTATCTAAGTAGAATAAATAGTGTATATGGGGATATCTGTATAAACTCTTCACCCAGATAGCCCACTCTAGCCAGGGGCAAGTCTAGGAATTAGAAAGCTTTTTGGTATTTTGAATATAAATCCTCACATTTTCTTTCACATCCTCCATGTCTTTCTGTCTCACTTCACTCTTCTTTTCCTTCTGTCTCCTAAAATGTTCAGCACTGTCCAATCCCTTCATTCCATCACCATGTCCTGACGCGTTGTTCTCTAGGCAGAGACCTTTCACATTCCCCAGTATTCTTCCTCCCCAAATCTGGCCATTTCCCCACCTATCTCCTAGGACCATCTTCCAAGCCAGACAGTGCTCCCCCGCTCAAAGGATTTTCTTCATCTTCCACTTTCTCCAAGTCTTCCGGCTAGTCACCCTCCCCTTCTGAAACAGGACTCCCTCATGCTCTCTGGACTCTGGGCTTTCTTGCTTTGTCTCATTCGTCTCTGTCTTCTTACTGGTAAACCTTTGACCTGCTGATCCTTACTCATGGGAATCTTACAGGGTCTGCCCTGGGCCAAGCACTCTGTTTTCCCTATTAACATATCCACTTTCTTTACTCAAATGACTTTTCTACTAATATCATTTTTTGCCCTACCCTCACATCTGGGCCCCTTCACAATATTTCTTTTTCTGTTGAATATGACCTTGATATTTCAAGCTCAGCACATCCTGAACAATTCATTTTTTCCATCCCATATCCATCTTTCGAATGTCTCTCTTTTTTTTTTTTTGGTACTTCTATATTTGTCACAAGTTCCCTGGCCAAAAGACTCAGATTCACTATATATTATTGTGATTATCTTCCTTCATCACTTACTTTCCATTTGTTACTGGGTCCTGTTGTTTCTTCCTTTAAAGTTCTTTTAGGGATCAGGCCCTTTTATTTCATCTCCATTGCTACAACCTGGTGTCATACGCCAGTTCTGCCCAGTCAGTCACTATCATTCTGCACATTTGCCCAAATAGTCTAATTCAAAAGGCCACTTTCTGTATATCCTCCTCAGGATTCAGACCCCTTTTCTCAGATATTAAGACCTTATCCTTACTCAGCACAGACAATTTTGAACCTACATCTTCACTCCTAACAACAAAGGCACATTTGCTATTTGCTTTCCTTTCCTTATTATTATGTCTACATTTAATAAGGAATGTCTACATTTAATAAGGAATGTCTACATTCCTTATTATTATTATTTACATTTTACATCAAGTTTTTGGGGTGTGTGTGTGTGCATGTGTGTGTGTGTGTGTGTAAAACAGATGAGTCTGGCACCAAAGGGTGAACATTGGTCACAGGTTGGGGAAGAGAAACTATAAGGATTTGGTACATTGGTATATTTCTTTTCACACAGGAGTATGTTTTTTCTCGTTTGACTCTTTGTAGGAAATACAGCTTTCAAATCAAGGTTTGTAATAATGAGGTGTAAGGGAGGGAAGTCAGTGATTCTGATTTAAAACTCGTACTCAGGCTTTAAAATGTTTTAAACGTAATGATGTTTAAACATTCTTTAAAAAAAAAAAAAAAAACTTTCCAAACTAGCAACAGAATTAACTAAGAGCAATGTCAGATATAAAGATTATTTGCAATTTTGGTATTATTACTGTTTCCACATGAGACTGTATTCAAGTTCAAGAATAAATTCAGCAGAAAAATGGGTAGGTTTTGTGAGTATAACTCAGTCAAGATATGAGAAAGACTTTTAAAAAAATTCATATGTGTAAATGAAAGAGGAGAAATTAATGGTAAGTCCTTTTAGTTTCTATGTGAAAGTTGCATGACATCGTAGGAAGATCAGAGGGCTAAGAGTGACTTACGGCAAGGCATTTCATCTCAGCTTGGTGGCTTGAAAGGGTGATTATAACTCTTTCACGTTCCTCTCCAACCCTAAAATTCTATAACTTTTAAAATTTGGTCCTATTACTCACATTCACTTTTCAAATTTTTACCACTTGGTTTATTGGAACAACTGAAAAAAGATCCAGTGTGAAAGGCAGATGATAGAAATCGCAAGGGCGGGCTGGGCATGGTGGCTCACACCTGTAATCCCAGCACTTTGGGAGGCCGAGGCAGATGGATCACCTAAGGTCAGGAGTTCGAGACCAGCCTGGCCAACGTGGCAAAACCCCATCTCTACTAAAACTACAAAAAAAAAAAAAAGTTAGCTGGGCATGGTGGCAGGTGCCTGTAATCCCAGTTACTCGGGAGGCTGAGGCAGGAGAACCTCTTGAACTCGGGAGGCTGAGGTTGCAGTGAGCCAGGATTGCGCCATTGCACTCCAGCTTGGGAGACAAAGCAAAACTCTGTCTCAAAAAAAAAAAAGAAAAAGAAAAAAAGAAATGATAAGGGCAATGTATGGATTAAACTGAGTACTTAGGGATCCAGTGCCAGGAAGAAATGCAGGGAACAGAGGTTGGAGGGCTCTGAAAACTGGGTGGTAGTTGACGCATTGAGGAAGAAGACAAGATTTTGAAGTACTACCAAAGTGGAGGAAAGCGCCCTATTTGTCTGCAGAATTCTCCGGCTTGGATTGAAGGCAACTTGGAGACAGCAGCCTCTCTTTTAGCTCTGGCCCCCAAAGCTCAGAGCTGGGAGGGCCATCCACTATCCCAAGCTTGCCCCTCTCCTCTCTCAAGCCGCGCTCTGCAGGGTGAGGACTGTGAAGGCAGCAGGTGCGGGGAGCCTGAGCTTCAAGGCAGGGACCTCTCTTTCTAAGGTGGTGAGGAAAAGACTGGCTTCTTTTTCTCTGTATCTCCTGCTTGGAGCAGCCGCAGTTGCAGGATGTGCACAGCAGAGCTGAGTAACTAAAAGCCCAGCTTTCTGGCTAGATGATCAAAACGAGGAAAGGAGAAGCTGTGGCCGGGGAGATCCTGGAAAGGGAGGAGCTTGGGAAGACAGCCTCACAGTGTGGCTTGGGCAGAGGAACGGATCAATGGCACAGGATAAAGGAACTGGACATAGACCTGCATAGGTGCAGTCAACTTAATTTTTTAAAATGAAAATGCAAAGCAATCCCATAGAGGAAGATTAGAATTTGCAACAAAAGATGTTGGGAAAATTAAACACTGTAGGCCAAAAAAGAAAACACACAAACAAAAAGCTAGACCTAAACTTCACACTTTCTATAAAAATTAACTCAAAATAGATCATAGATCTAAATGTAAAGTGTGAAACTACAACATTTCTAGAAGAAAACACAGGAAAAAAACTTCCTGTGCAAGAGTTAGACAAAAAGTTGTCATGTCTAAGAAAGAAAAAAATTGGTAATATGGACTTCATCAAACTTTCAAACTTCAGTTCTAAGTAGGGCTTGTTAGGAGGATAAAAAGTTAGCTATTGCCTGGAAGAAATATTTACAAATCACATACCTAAGAAAGAACTTTTATCCAGACCATATAAAGAATGCTGCAACCTCAACAACAGGAAAACAGGCAAAACATTTGTTGACACCTCATCAAGGAAGGTATAGAGATAGCAAATAAGCACATAAAAAGATGTTCACCATCATTAGCCATTAGGGAAATGCAAATTAAAGCTACAATGAGACATCAATGCACACCTAATAAGTGGCTAAAATAAAAATACTGACAATACCGTGTGCTGACAAGCATGCAGAGCAGCAGGCTTTCTTTCTCATGCACTGCTGATGGAAATGGAAAACAGCATAACCATTGTGGAAGGTGGTATGGCTGTTTCCTACAAAGTTAAAAACATATTTGCAATGCAAATACCCAGGCCTCCTGGGTATTTATGCTACAGAAGTGAAACACACAGTCACACAGGAATGTGAACACAGATGTTCATTGCTGCTTCATGTGTAGCAGCCCACAACTTGAAACCACTCAAACATCCTTCAACCTGTGAATAAATAGACAAACTGTGACACAAAACAAAGAAACAAACTATCAATGCAGGCAACAGCTTAGGTGGATTTGTAGGGCTTTATGCTGAATGAAAAAAAAGCAATCTCAAAATGGTGCCACCTACATTATTCTACTTATGTACCATTCTTTTTTTTTTTGTTTTTGAGACAGAGTGTCACTCTGTCACCCAGGCTGGAGTGCAGTGGTGCGATCTCAGCTCACTGCAAGCTCCACCTCCTAGGTTCAAGCCATTCTCCTGCCTCAGCCTCCCAAGTAGCTGGGACTACAGGCGCCCACCACCATGCCTGGCTAATTTTTTGTACTTTTTTTAGTAGAGACGGGGTTTCACCGTGTTAGCCAGGATGGTCTCGATCTCCTGACCTCGTGATCCGCCCACCTTGGCCTCCCAAAGTGCTGGGATTACAGGTGTGAGCCACTGCACCCTGCCCTTACATACCATTCTTAAAGTGTAAAATTAGAGTGTAAAGACCTAACAGCTGGTGCCAAAGGTCAGAGTCAGGGAGAAAGCGTGACTGAAAGGACAAAGGAGCATCTTTGCACTGCTCCTTTCAGTCACACCTTCTCATGAGACTGATGAAGCAGTTCTGTACCCTGATTCTAACTGGGACTGGGTGGTGATGGCTGAACACATCTACAGAAATCTGTGGAAACATCTTTATCCAGAAAGATTTTCAAAGGAAGACAGAAAAAGAACTATACACACAAAACAAAAGACAGAAAGAAAAAACTGAACTTAAATGCTGTTGAAATCTGTATGTACATGTGTTAATAGTATTGTACCTCTTAACAGCTTCCTCATTTGGACCATGCACTGAGGTCCTGGAAGATATTTTCATTAGGGGACACTGGCCTAAGAATACGCCAGAATTAAGTCTGGGCACAGTGGCTCATGCCTGAATCCCAGCGCTTTGGGAAACCAAAGCAGGAGGATCCCTTGAGGCCAGGAGTTCTAAATCAGCCTGGGCAACACAGCGGACCTCATCTCTACAAAAAATTTAAAAATTAGCTGGGCATGGTGAGGGGTGATTGTAGTTCTAGCTACTCAGGAGGTTGAGGCAAGAGGATCGCTTGTTCCTGGGAGGTCGAGGCAACAGTGAGCCATGATCACACCACTGCCCTCCAGCCTGAGAGACAGAACAAGTCCATCTCTCCAAAAAAAAAAAAAAAAAAAAGAATACACCAGAACTCACTATACCATTTTGCAATGTCTGGGAGGCAACGCATATTTCAAAAGAAAAGCTACAATAAAAAAAAAAAAAGAAAGGGAAAATGAATACTTAGGGACAATTAAGAGTCTACCAAATTCGATAAAATTACTTTACTGGACAACAAGGTCACACTTTCAATTTTCGTATTTCCCTAACACTTAGTAGAGCAGCTTAAATGAAATTGCATTTAATAATATGTGAATATCAGAGAAAACCAGGTAATTTAAAATTAAATTGCCAACTAAATATCTTAGTAGGATGCCAAATAGTAATTATCCTATTATCACCTTTTTATTACTTCTTAAGTTTAAAGTTTTACTACTTAAAATTATTAGCATAGGTTCCTTAAAATCAGTATGTTACTACATGCTTCTCCGTTTCTGAAAGAATTCTTAAGAAAAAAAATTAGTTGAAAAATGTAATATGTCTGTATTAACTAATCAGATAAGATATCAAATTTTGTGAGGGATATTTTACTCCTAAGATTCTAATGCACCATGTTAAGCTTTATCCACAAAGATTTTCAAAGGAAGACAGAAAAAAAATCTATTTCATATTCAACATTCTGTCAAGGACTCCATATAAACTTCTCTGAAATGAAACATTTTCATTTTCAGACCATGTGAATAACTGGTTGAATTTGGACACTCAACCCTGACCTCGGGTCCTTAGGTATATTTCACATGTTTCAGACGTGACTGATTGCCTGTTGAGTTCAATTATTCCTCCAACGCCTGAAGGATTCTGAAGAACCCTAACATTTGCAGGAAGTGACCTTGCTCCCACTCCATCATGCAACAGCTGTCAGAGATGTTTCTGTGGCCCACTCTGTCAGACGAGAAGACGATTTATCAGGTAAAACCTCTGTTGTTGGACAGTGAAATTGCAGGGCTTCATTCTTTTAAGACTCTTATTTTGGCATAAAAGAGTCCAGGTGACAATAACAAAGATAAGTGTTAGTCGTTACAATGTGAGATTTATAGATGGTGTCTGTGTCCTGCAGTAGTGGAGATAGTTGGAAGATATATAAATCCTACAAATCCTACATTTTTGCTGTATTAATAAATATTTGGATGGAAACCAGGAAACATTTTCATTGTCAATTACTTGACATTAGACTGAAAATTCCTCATGGACAAAACTTCTTATGAATCCAATTGCCCCAGCCTTGTGCACACAAGATGGCACTAGCTTGGGGGCCTGAATGGGGTTGCACTGGTGAGCAAATTAATGACAGGAAACCTACGGGAAAGGGGGTTATCAGTTGCTTTTTCTTCCCAGCACACGAAATGTACGTTTAGGTCATACTATTCAGTTTCAACTTGGGTAAGGAAGAATAGCCTAGGTGAATATATACATTTCCATTAAAAAGTAATCTTAATGCTTCTCTTTCATACCCCTGGTTTTCCTCAAGCATTTGGTGTTTTCTGCCTACCTGTCACATTGATAACTAAGCGATTACAATGTATGGCATATGTAACTGGCATAGGTTTCCTTGACAACTATGTAGGTCTCCTTCCTCATAGTCCATTCCCAGAATGAGGGTCCCGGCAGCAGCTCTCTGAAAATGAGAGTGGGGAATGCAGGGGGTGTCACCTGTAGGGTGACTGACTGAAGAGCAGGCAGGTTGGAGGCTGGGAGTCCATAGAGTTTCCAGTTTCAGGAGCACTTTTCTCTGTGGCCCAAGGGCTTGAGTGCATTTCCTCTTCTAAGAGAGTTGCTCTTCACATGTTTTATTTTTGCCTCCTTGCCTTTTGAGGAAGTTCTGCATTACCCAAGGCTGTGCTCAGCCTTCTCTCAGAGTCCAACATCTGCACCAGGAGCTTTCTACACGTAGAGCACCTGCTTTACTTCGAGGACAATTCTCCAGGCTTAATTCTGGGGACAAAGGCCCGTCGTAGCCAGGCACCATTTTGAATCAGTACCAGTCTTTGTCCTGTAATTTCTTTCTACAAATTTGAGTTATACTGCTTTACAAATTATGTCTGTATCCCCATGCCATTGACTTTATTTTCTAAAAGGCATTTCTAATA
Organism: Pan paniscus; assembly: GCF_029289425.2. Lineage (NCBI taxonomy): Eukaryota > Metazoa > Chordata > Mammalia > Primates > Hominidae > Pan > Pan paniscus. The sequence continues at coordinate 186,202,734 of NC_073252.2, read as the reverse complement.
GATGCAAGGTATTCTATTTACTGTCACTACCAAAGTTTATTTAGTCATGCTCCTATTAGTGACCACTTGAGTATCCCCAATTTTATCATATTTAACATTGTAATGAAAAGCTTTATATAGAAATAGTTGCCATCTATAATTATTTCCTAGAAATAGAACTGTTGTTACAAAGTGAATGAACAATTTGATTGTAACACAGATTGACAAATTGTATTCTAATAGTTTATACAAAGTTACCCTCCCACTAGCAGTCTAAAAGGCTCCCTTTTTCCCCATTTTCTTCTGTTCACTTTATTTTGGTTTTTCTCCCCATCAATTGTATCAGTAGAAAATAATATCACTTTATTTAGACTTTTTTATTACTTATGCAATTAAGGTTTTTGCATTTATAGGCCACTTTTATACAATTTGTAATATCACTTTATTTAGACTTTTTTATTACCTATGCAATTGAGGTTTTTGCATTCATAGGCCACTTATATACAATTTGTGAATTGGCAATGCTATCTCCTTTTTTAAATAGAGAAATTATAATTCTTTACACTGATTTGTAAGAGTACCTTATGGAAAAGAATAATGACACTCATTCTTGTTTATAATAATGTTTGTTTAGTCAAGTCTATCTATTTTTTTTTTTTTTTGCTTTTCTTTTTTAAAAATACATATTTCACCAACAGCATCCAGGCTGAGAGTGAAATCAAGAACACAGTCCCACTTACAATAGCCACAAAGAAAATAAAATACCTATAGGCATACAGCTAACCAAGGAGATGAACGATCTCTACTAGAAGCACAAAACACTGCTGAAAGAAATAAGAGATGAGACGACACAAATAAATGGAAAAATATCCCATGCTCAAGGATTGGAAAAACTAAAGCTGACCCAATTGTCCCATAGACAGTTTTATTCTGGTGTTTGTTTTTTTTTTTGTTTTTTTTGGTTTTTGGTTTTTGTTTTTGAGATGGAGTATCGCTCTGTCACCAGGCTGGAGTGCAGTGGTGCAATCTCAGTTCACTGCACCCTCCGCCTCCCAGGTTCAAGCAATTCTCCTGCCTCAGCCTCCCAAGTAGCTGGGATTACAGGCGTGTGCCACCATGCCTGGCTAATTTTTGTATTTTTAGTAGACATGATGCTTCACCATGTTGGCCAGGATGGTCTCGATCTCTTGACCTCGTGATCTGCCCGCCTCAGCCTCCCAAAGTGCTGGGATTACAGGCATGAGCCACCACGCCCAGTCTAACAGTTTTTTTCTTTTTAATAAACATAGAAATTGACCCTTCTGGTCTTAAAGCTTGAAACTTATATTTGTTTTATCTGAGTTCCTTCCTGAGGAAATGACCTTCAGGCCTCTCACAAAAAGTGTCAAAGAACTGAAACTCAGTAGATCATCACATCCAGACAATGAGATGTTGGACCCCTCATTCATCGCGATTGCTTCCTGACACCTCCCTAGTTCCTGTTTTCTTACACAATGTTACATTCCTTCCTTGTTATATAAATCCCTGGTTTTAGTAGGTCAGAGAGATGGATTTGAGACTGAGTTCCCACCTCCTCTGCTGCAGCACCGGATTAAAGCTTCTTCCTTGGCAATACTTGCTGTCTCAGTCATTGGCTTTCTGTGCAGCAAGCAGCAGGACCTAGACTGAGCACCTGGTGTTTCAGTACCAAAACCACTATTGTAAAAATGGCCGTATTGCTCAAAGCACTTTACAGATTCAATGCTATACCTATCAAATTACCAACGTCATTCTTCACAGAATTAGAACATTTACTTTAGAAAATTTACTAAAATTAGAAAACTACTCTAAAATTTGTATTGAACCAAAAAGAGCCTGAACAGCCAAAGAAAGCCTAAGCAAAAAGAACAATGCCAGAGGCATCACTCTTTCCAACCTCATACTATACTATAAAGCCACAGTAACCAAAACAGCATGGTGCTGTTACAGAAACAGACACATAGACCAATGCAAAAGAATAGAAAACAAACAAATAAAGCTACATACCAACAACCATCTGATCTTTGACAAGGCCAACAAAAACAAGCAATGGGAAAGAACTCCCTATTCAATAAACACAGCTGGGATAACTGGCTAGCCATATGTAGCAGAATGAAACTGGACCCCTCCGTTTCACCTCATACAAAAATTAACTGAAAATACATTAAAGATTTAAATGTAAGACCTCAAACTATAAAAATTCTGGAAGGCAACCTAGGAAACATTCTTCTGGACATCAGCCTTGGCAAATAATTTTTAGCTAAGTCCCCAAAAGCACTTGCAACAAAAACAAAAATGGGACAAGTGGGACCTAATTAAACTCCAGAACTTTTACATAGCAAAATAAACAGAGAGTAAAAATCAGCACAGTAAACAGACAGTCTAGGGAATGGGAGGAGATATTCGCAAAGTATGCACCTGACAAAGGCCTAATATCCAGAATCTATAGGGAACTTAAACAGTTGAACAAACAAAACCCAATTAACCCCATTAAAAGATGGGCAAAGACATGAACAGACATTTCTCAAAGAAGACATACATCAAATATGTGAAAAAATGCTCAGCATCGCTAATCATCAGAGAAATCCAAATCAAAACCACAATGAGATACCATCTCATACCAGTCAGAATGGCTATTATAAAAAGTCAAAAAAACAGATGCTGGCAACATTGCAGAGAAAAGGGAAAGCTTATACGCTGTTAGTGGGAATGTAAATTAGACCAATCCACTGAGGAAGCAGTCTGGAGATTTCTCAAAACTTAAAACAAAGCTACCATTTGACCCAGCAATTCCATTACTGGGTATACACTCAAAAGAAAATAAATCATTCTGCCAAAAACACATTTACACTCAGATGTCCACTGCATCACTATTCACAATAGCAAAGACATGGAATCCACACAGGCGACCATCAGTAGGAAATTGGACAAAGAAAATGTGGTACATATACACCATGAAATACTATATGCCATAAAAAAGAATAAAATCATATTCTTTGCAGGAATATAGATGGAGCTGGGGCGATCTAAGCAAATGAATGCAGAAACAGAAAACCAAATACCACATATTCTCACTTATAAATGGAAGCTAAGCATTGAGCACGTATGGACATAAATATGAGACACAATAGACACTGTGGACTACTAGACGGTGGAGGGAGGGAGGGACGGAGGTTAGGTTAAAAAAGACTACCTATCAGGAACTATGCTCACTACCAGGGTGATGGGAACCGTACTTCAAACCACAGCATCATGCAATAGTCCATTGTAACAAATCTGCCCATGTACCTCCTACATCTAAATTGCAAGCTGAAATTTTTTAAAAAAGAAAAAACCCTATACAATAAAAATACATATTTGGTTTGAGATAAGTCAAATATTTTCCAGTATGTTAGTTAATTTAGAAAAATATTTCACTGATTAAGCCATTCAAATATTATTTTAGTTTTGCATGTGACATAAAAAAGGGAATCTGATGTGTGTGTGTATCGGAAATAGTTATCCAATTTCCTCTCATGGTTTATTAAATTTTTCATCATTCTCCACGTGTTTAAAATGCCAGCTGCACACTATACATATGGCATACATATTAATATTTTTCTAAAATGTATCTCAGGTTCCATTGACCTATCTATTCTCCTTCTAATGTCATAATCTGGCAGGGCCAGATTATGTACTTAGCTCAAATCTTACTCTGATAGCAGTGGGAGGGTGTGTATCAAAAGGCTAAGACCAGGTAGGAAAGCAGGAAGCAAAGTTGTAAACATCAGCAGACATTTGGGAGCTGGTCGGAGGGTGTGCGTGTCTGAACTCAGTGTCCGCCCTCCCTTGCAGGCTGCAACAGTCTCAAAACAGTGCTGGTGGGTTCTCCAGAGCTACGGGTAAATGTGGTTTTGCCTACACTCAAAACCCACTTGATATGTCTCTCTCTTTCTGTTATCTCCTGTGTCATTTCTGTATCTCCGCTCAGACCTTTGAGTAGCTGTTTGGCTGCACTGGGTTCTCCATTTTGCCTTTGCTCCATAGATGTCCCCTTTGAATAAACTGTAGGTCTATGTGACCTCCATCTGGTACCCTCTTACCCAATATCCCATTTCAGGAGGAAAACCATATAGGTAATAGCATATAAAAAATGTTAAACAACAGAAAATCATTTCTTAAAAAGATACTAATGATTGGGGTATTGGGAGGTTGGTAAATGAGAGATGGTAATTTTTATAGGGAGGGTAGAGAAAGCAGTCACCTCCTGCAATTCTGCCAGGACAACAGGACAAGAGATGGTATCACTCACTGATTTAGAAAATGCATAAGAAAGAACTGGCCTCATACTTAAGGATCATAAGTTCAGTTTTGCGTATATTAAGATGGAATTGCCTTTTGGTGATTCCCTGAAAGGCAGTTAAATATGTGAAGCTGTAGAAAGAGAGCTGGGAGTAAAGAACATATTAGCGGTAGTTGAACCCATAGCAATGGATGAAATCACTTAGATAAATCTCATGGAATAAGAAGACGGGAAAGGCATATGTGGAAATCTAACTTTGCAAGTATGGGCAAAGGAAAGGGAGCATAATAAAGTGTCTGACAAGCAGTGCTCAGAAACTCAGCAGTAGGATAGCAATTACTATCATAAAAGCCCACCAAGAAGAAAGTACTCAGAAGGAGGGAGTGATAAACAGCTTCAAATGCAAATAGCATGTAAACTGCCACATGTTCATCAGAATAGGCCACTGCAAAGTTCCATCTGTGACACGGGATAAAGGGCTTTCTGCAAAATTACTCAGCCAGAAAGCTGGATTAAATGGGAAATGATGAAAGGAGGCATTGCAGGCTATTCTTTAGATTAGATTGCCTGCATTAGTAGGTTAAAAGATTGAGGGGGAGAATGTTTATCATTAAAAAATAAAAGATGTTGTTTCTATATTGAGTAGCATAATCTATCAATGAAGCAGAGATTGAAGATGTGGAAGAAAGTGAGTATCATGAGAGAGGCTATTCTCCCAGGAAGTCCAGAAGAGACACACAGAGAACAGAGGTTGGAAGTGACCCAAAGACGAAGTGAAGGATGGCAGCTCCTCTCAGGCCCGAGGAATGATTTGGCGTTGATGAATGGAACAATGGTAGCATCTTAAAGAAGAAGGATTTGATCTTTAGCAATATGGGGTGAGAGAAAAAATGTTTTATCAGTCCTAAACCAAAAATAAGTTACAGTGATGAGAAGTATGTCGTTAACAGACTTATTCATTTATTCAAGTCACATTGATTATCTACCACGTACCAGACACTACTATTTAGACATAACAATTAAAATCTAGCCTATAAAATTAATAAGAAATTAATTATGAAAAATAACATTTTAAAATAATAAGTCTTTGGTGTGATGAGTGTTACCAAAAAAGTAGTATGAGAAATCAGGTTCGATGACTTTTTTAATAATTTTTTATTGAAAAATAAAAGTTGTATATATTTATCATGTACCACATGATGTTTTAAAATATATACACATTTTATAATGCCTACATTGAACTAAAATAATTCCGATACTACCTCTTTCTTTCATATTGTTAACCAGAAGGAAGAGAGTTGGACCTGAATGCTTGCTATTTGCACTTTACTCTGTGCGTCCAGTCCTCAAGTACAACATAGAGTCATAGGCAGAGTGAGACATCTGAAACTGTAGAAATGTCTGAAATAGTTGCTGGCCCAAAACTACTTTGATGAGAGAACAGATGGGTGACAGCCTGGAGTTTCTATAAGCAGTTAGGAAAAATAGTCAATGTTAGCAAACAACATCCATAGTAACAAGCCTGAAATCGCCAAGAGAATATTTTTCATTACTGATGTGTAAACATTTGCCAAAGTTATGACGAGCAGAAGCTGCTTCTCCTAACCTCGTGGTGCCCACTCCGCTGAGTGTCTTTCCAAAAGCATTTCACTGAGCTCATGGTACCTGTAGAACATCTCGTCCAGGGAGCCTTACCTTATCAAAGAGTATGCGACACTTTACCTCATGGGTGTGCTTCTAAGACATGTGTCCCCAGTCGTATAGGCTTCTTCCTTTCGGGTTCCTGAGGGAGACAACAGAAAAAACAAAATATCAGTGGATTCATAAGAATTAGTACAAAAGCCCCGAAAAACAAAAATTCATTTTGTTTACAAGGTAGGATTTGAGAACAAAAGAATAATAAGTAATTATTTCTGTGTGTAATGATATTTACGTGAATTCCCCTTCTACTGGTTTTCTACTGATACTGGAACAAAGTACTACAGACCTTGTGACACAAACCACCAGGAATGGATTATCTTCCAGTATGTAAGTCGGAAGCCCAACAGGGATCTCCTGGGCTAAAATAAATGAATTAGTTGGACTGTGTTCCCTTCTAGGGGCTTTAGGGAGACTTGATTTTCTTGCATTTTCCAGTTTCTGAAGGCCAACAACAATCCTTGGCTCAAGGCCCCTTTCCTCCATCTTCAAAGACAGGAAGGTTGTATCTCTCTGACCATTCTCACATCAGCACGTCTCCTTCTGACTCTGTCCTCTGACTCCTTCTTATACCTTTAAGGACCCTTGTGATTCCACTGGGCAGGACCCTCTCCCTAACTCAACGTCATTACGTTTAATTACATCTGAAAGTCCTTCTGTCATGTAGGGTAACATATTCACAAGTTCTAGGGAATACCCTGCCTACCATGGCCCCATTGCTTAATTAAAAAGTTGATAACAGGTAAAATGGAAAAAATACAAAAATAATTTAGTCAGGCTCGATTATTTTAACATGTATGTTAAAAGTAGATTTTTATCAGTGGGATGAAACCAAGCTGTATATTCTACGTGGCCTTTCAGTACTCTTCTACTCAAGTAACAACTACGGAAGCTAGAGAGCATACAAAAAGATGGTGTAGGAAATGGTCAGTGCACAAGACCAGAAACTACACACCTGTGTAGTGGTATTGGCTTTTTTATGTGCTGTGAAAACTAGGAAAAGTCATAATTTTAAAGGTCTTTTAAATATGTAAAGTGGGGGATATTAGGCATCGTTATTGGCATATACACAAATACTTTATAAATATAATTTCTCACTCTGCCCACTCAAAACATAAAAATCACATGAGAAATCTGCATGTGAAAGTTCTTTGTAAATTGTAAAACACCATGTAATTATGAGGGATTTTTACAAGTTTTTGAAAGCTTTTCACATGGATTAATTATCATTGATTCAAAGAGAGTTATGATGTATGTAGGACAACTGTTATCATTCTCTTTTCAATTATACAGCAATTGAGACTGACAGGATGTTTGTTGTCCCAAGCCAAAACGGTAACAGATTTGAGATTCCAAAGACTCATCGGGAGTCTTTGCCCTCACCTCCTGGGTATGCACTCCTACATCCGCTTGTAAATTAAGGGATTAAACACTCAGGCAAAAAGCACACAATATAATTTCAGTCCGTGATTGAAAGCTTGGCCTCTAACAAAATGACGACTTGAAGAATCATGAGAAAGAAAGAGACTGCCAATGTGAGCAGAGGAACCTCGTCAACAGTGACTTGACAGGAAAGAAAAATTTTAGATGTAATTAATTTCAAAGATTTATAATCAGCCTATGGGTGGGCAGAGGAGTAGACCAGTAATCCTGACAATTGGAAGTCAGATTTAGTGTTTGTTTTTGTGTAGTGTTAGAAAAAATTGTGTAGAGTGTAGAACTACGCCACTATAGTGGATACCTGTTGTACAATGAAGAAAAATTCCCACATCATCACAGAAGTATAAGATGCTCAATAATAATTAGTGACTAATTATCAGAGAAATGCAAATCAAAACCAATTGCAATGCAATGATATATCACCTTACTCCCATTCAGATGAATACTACCAAAATAAATAAGTAAAATCACAAGTATTGACAAGAATGTCGAGAAATCGGGACTCTTGTGCACTGCGGGGATTGTAAAATGGTGCAACAGCTATGGAAAGTGAAGTATTAAGGATTTACCTAAAAAGACTCAGTTATTCCAAAGTAATCATTTAAAATCGAATGGGGGGTGTATTTTAAATAGATTCCATATTTAAACTGAAGGGAGACAGTTGAAACTGGAAGAAACTGTAATATTGTTCACTGTAAATTCTAACTTATTCAGCCATCTGTTGAAACATTGGCTCAAAAGCTATAGTGGTTTTTCAAAAAATTGAATATATGATCTAGCAATCTCACTTCTGAGTATATACCCAAAAGAATTAAAAACAGCATCTTGAGGTCTTTCACACCTACGTTCATAGCTGTACTATTCACAACAGCCAAAAGGTGGAAGCAACCTAAACGTTCATCAGCAGATGAGTGGATAAACAAAATGTGGTATAGGCACACAGTGTGTTATTATTCTACCTTAAAAACAAAGGAAATTATTTCACATGCTATAACATAAATGAACCTCGAAGACTCTGGGCTAAATGAAATAAGTCACTTACAAAAAGGCAAATACTGTATGATTCCACTTATACAAGGTATTTAAAGTAGCAAAATTTATTGAAACACAAGATAGAATAGTGGTTACCAGGGTTGGGGAGAGTTGAAAAGTGGGAATTGTTGTTCAATGATTATAAAGTTTTACTTTGGCAAGATTATTCAGGTGACTATGCTTAACATTACTTAACTACACAATTTAAAAAGAGCCCAAATAGCCAAGGCAATCCTAAGCAAAAGTAACAAAGCTGGAGGCATCATATTACTGGACTTCAAACTATACTACAAGGCTACAGTAACTAAAACAGCATGATACTGGTACAAAAACAGACACATAGACCAACAGAACCAAATAGATAATCCAGAAATAAGACCAGACATCTAAATCATCTGACCTTTGACAAATATGACAGAAACAAGCAATGGAGAAAAGACTTCTTATTTCAATAAATCGTGCTAGGATAACTGGCTAGCCATATGTAGAAGACTGAAACTGGATTCCTTCTTTACAGCATACACAAAAATCAACTCAAAATGGATTAATGCCTTAAACATAAAACCCAAAACTATAAAAACCCTGGAAAATAACCTAGGAAATACCACTCTGGACATAGGAAGTGGCAAAGATTTCATAACAAAAACACAAAAAGCAATTGCAACAAAGCACAAATTAACAAATGGGATCTAATTGAACTAAAGAGCTTCTTCACAGTATAAGAAACTATCGGCCAGGCACAGTGGCTCACGCCTGTAATCCCAACACTTTGGGAGGCCGAGGCAGGCAGATCACGAGGTCAAGAGATCAAGACCATCCTGGCCAACATAGTGAAACCCCGTCTCTACTAAAAATACAAAAATTAGCTGGGTGTGGTGGCACATGCCTGTAGTCCCAGCTTCTCGGGAGGCTGAGGCAGGAGAGTGTCCAGAGTGACACTCCAGGCTGCTGTGTGGATGCAAGGACCCACTCTCCTCCTGCAGACATAGAAAGGGTACTCCTCATAGACACAGCCACCAACCTGGAGAAGTAAAGGAGAGTGAGGCTGGGTGCAGTGGCTTACACCTGTAATTTCAGCACTTTGGGAGGCCAAGGTGGGCTGTATCTCTACAAAAACTACCAAAAAAAATTAGCCAAGTGTGGTGACACATGCCTGTAATCCCAGCTACTCCAGAGATTGAGGCACGAGAATCACTTAAACCCAAGAAGCGGAGGTTGCAGTGAGCCAAGGTCACGCCATTGCACTCCAGCCTGGGTGACAGAGTGAGACTCTGTCTCAAACAAACAAACAAACAAACAAAAAAGAGTGAGAGAAGTGAGAGAAAAGTAGAGTATTAAAGATTTATCTGAAAGGACTCAGTTGTTCCAAAACAATCCTTTAATATCTAATAGGGAGTTGTATTAATTTTAAATACACCCCATATTAAACTGAAGGGAGACAGTTGAAACTGAAATATTATTAACTAGAAATTCTAAACTATGCAGCTATCTGCTGAAACATTGGCAAGAGCAGGCCCACGATAGAGAATAACAAAACTATACGTTCTGTGGATACCTAAGTTGGAGTGCCTGTTAAATGGGTATTCTCTGTCTCTGTTTTGACTGAGGCCCAAAGATAGTAACTGTCAATGCTACTCATATTGCAGAACAATCTGTGAATCCATCAAAGCAGACCTTGCCAAGGAGGCGGCTGGGAATAATTTGGGGACTCTCGGAAGACCACTTGCCTCCATTCTTTTAGAAATATTGGACAGGAAATTAGAAAGGTTTTTTGTGGGAAAGATATTGGTATGCTGCTGTTCCACTACTTGGCCTCCAGGACTTCTCTGAGGGACAAAGATGCCTGCTAGGGATTCACTTTATATCTGTGTCAGGAGATGATGGGTCTGTGTTAGTCTGTTTTATGCTGCTGTAACAGAGTACCACAGACTGGGTAATTTATGATGAATAGAAGTTTATGTGGTTCATGGTTCTGGAGGCTGGAAGTCCAAGAGCATGATGCCGACATCTGACAAGGGCCTTCATGCTGCATTATGTCATGACAGAAAGTGGAATGGCAAAAGAGGTCAAGAGCAAGAGCAAGAGGAGGCTGAACTTGCTTTTATAACAAGCCTACTCTCTTAATAATGAACCCACTTCCACAATAATGGTGTTAGTCCACTTATGAGGGCTCTGCCCTCTTAAAGGTTTCATGTCTCAAAACTGTTGCACTGGCAAATAAGTTTCCAACACATTCAGACCAAAGAAGAGTCCTCAGATCCACCCAGAGTCCAGAGGTGCCCACTGTGGAGTGGGCAGATTGGTCTCATTTAACCCTTTGTTGTGACTTGCTGGCACCTGTTCCTAGAGCCCATGGCTCTGACCATTTGACATGCATTTGAAGTCCTTACCAGCAGTGTCCTCTTTATTGTGATTCCAGATGTGGCAGACAGAAAGAGATAGAAAGTGTGCCAGTTTGGGGTTGATCTCAGATGCTACCCAGGAAGACTACCCAGAAGGACTTGTCAAGAAAAGGGTGAGTCAGCAGCTTCCTAGGAGCTGAGGGAGGAGACAGAAATGGTTGAGGTAAAGAGATACAATGCATTTCTAGCACCACGGCCAGAATGGAAGCAATACTTGATTTCCTGAATGTCCAAGGGCATATGCTCTATGTGACACCAGGGGTAAAAAGAGAGGGTGCAGCTGTTGAAATTCAGCAGTCACTGGAGTTGAGCATCGTGGCTTACTCAGTTCCTGGGGAGGAGAGGTGTGCTTGCCTGCCAGGCTTGCATTGCAACAACTAGCATTTCCTGTTCTCTCTGCCCACTAAGAAAGAGCTAGAAGAAGAAGGGAAAACTGCTGCATTCAGAAAGTGGAAACATTTATGGAAGCAGAGATTTTACTATGTCCCCCAAAGAAAAAATTGGTAGACTGAAAATAGCTGCCAATGTCCACCATGTGAATTAGCATGAACCACCCCAATTAAATAGAGAAATATTTCAATAGTGATTCTAAACATACACATCACATCGAATGTGTTCATATGAATTTTAAGTAGTCTGCTCTCCAGAAAGCACTAAGGGCTGCTTTGTACAGCACAAGAAATGGCCCTGAATGCCAAAAAGTTCCTTCAAAAACCACAAAACTACTTGATATACAGTTTATCTGAAAAAGATTCCCACAATGTATAAACTGAATTCCTTAAACACACTGCCAATAGATGAAGAAAATAGTGGTTTAATAAATACTGCATTCCTTTCTATAAAAGTATATCCAAAAGGAAAAAGTTGAAATTAAAGATGTTATATTAAAATATGCCATTGTAAGTTGAAACATTTTTGCATAAAATTTTAAAATTCTCATTCAGAGAAAGAAGTATGTGAGAAATTATCCATAAAGTGGCTGATATGGCATTCTGAATTTTAAAATTGGGTATAAAGAAAACAAGTTATTTTAACTTCAAAATGACTATTTGTAAAATTAAGCCCACCTTATACACAGAAGACTTGGAAATTTAGGGCCCATCAACAAAAAGGGAAAAGTAGATTTACTCAATCAGTCCATTGGTTGCATCTGATTATTTTACAAAAATTTAAAAATCATTAAGAATTGAGGTTGTCTCTTTAAAAAAAACATTCCTGAAATGTGTATAGAATTGTGATGCTATCATGCGACCTAACTTCAAACTATACTACAAGGCTACAGTAACCAAAACAACATGGTACTGGTACCAAAACAAATATATAGACCAATGGAACAGAACAGAGGCCTCAGAAATAACACCACACATCTACAACCATCTGATCTTTGACAAACCTGACAAAAACAAGGAATGGGGAAAGGATTCCCTATTTAATAAATGGTGCTGGGAAAACTGGGTAACCATGAAAGCTGAAACTGGATCCCTTCCTTACACTTATACAAAAATTAATTCAAGATGGATTAAAGACTTAAATGTAAGACCTAAAACTATAAAATCCCTAGAAGAAAACCTAGGCAATACCATTGAGGACACAGGCATGGGCAAAGACTAAAACACCAAAAGCAATGGCAACAAAAGCCAAAATTGACAAATGGGATCTAATTAATCTAAAGGGCTTCTGCACAGCAAAAGAAACTACCATCAGAGTGAACAGGCAACCTACAGAATGGGAGAAAAGTTTTGCAATCTACCCATCTGACAAAGGGCTAATATTCAGAATCTATAAAGAACTTAAACTAATTTACAAGAAGAAATGAAACAACCCCATTAAAAAGTGGGCAAAGGATATGAACAGACACTTCTCAAAAGAAGACATTTATGCAGCCAACAGACACATGAAAAAATGCTCATCATCACTGGTCATCAGAGAAATGCAAATCAAAACCGCAATGAGATACCATCTCACACCAGTTAGAATGGCTATCATTAAAAAGTCAGGAAACAACAGGTGCTGGAGAGGATGTAGAGAAATAGGAACGCTTTTACACTGTTAGTGGGAGTGTAAATTAGTTCAACCATTGTGGAAGACAGTGTGGCAATTCCTCAAGGATCTAGAACTAGAAATACCATTTGACCCAGCCATCCCATTACTGGGTATATACCCAAAGGATTATAAATCACGCTACTATAAAGACACATGCACATGTATTTTATTCTAGCACTATTCACAATAGCAAAGACTTGGAACGAACCCAGATGTCCATCAATGATAGACTGGATCAAGAAAATGTGGCACATATACACCATGGAATACTATGCAGCCATAAAAAATGATGAGTTCATGTCCTTTGCAGGGACATGGATGAAGCTGGAAGCCATCATTCTGAGCAAACTATCACAAGGACAGAAAACCAAACACTGCATGTTCTCAATCATTGGTGGGAATTGAACAATGAGAACACCTGGACACAGGGCGGGGAACATCACACACCGAGGCCTGTTGTGGGGTGGGGGGAGGGGGGAGGGATAGCATTAGGAGATACACGTAATGTAAATGATGAGTTGATGGGTGCAGCACACCAACATGGCACACGTATACATATGTAACAAACCTGCATGTTGTGCACATGTACCCTAGAACTTAAAGTATAATAAAACAAAATAAAATACAATACAATATAATAAAGTAAAAAAGAACTGTGTGTTCTTTTAGTAAAAAGAACTTCCAGGTGTAGTTCTGGACTTACTCTTCCATGCATGCCGGCACCACATAACAGAGTTTCCATCTAGTGCAGATTTGTTTACAACAATGCTTTCTTGGGGACTGCATATGTGTTTGTCTTTTATGGACTTCCGGAATGCCAATGTGGACAGGCTCCTTCCAGGACTGTGAATGTGCAGGAGTCCACTGTCACGGGGATATCATTCAGATAACTGTCTTGAGACTTGAAAGAATCATACCAGAGTCTCAGCAAATACTTAGCAGACACTGCCTTGGTCATTTTGATGTCCCAAGGGTAACCTGAAATACAATTCAACACTCACATCCTCTCCTGTCTCCAAAAATAAGGATAAAATTCTTGGCATGCAAAAGCAACAAATATTTAGAGGCCCTAAAGCAAGTCTGTAGTGAGCATGAGTTCTGGAAAGTTAATATACAAAGCCCAAGACCAGTAGGATACTGTGGAGCAGACCAGCTGAGAGATTCCAGAGTGATTTCACAGCAAACCTTCAATACATATAGAAATACACCAAAGACCAAATTCTCCTGTATGAAGAGTTTTATCATTTATTACCTAGAAAGCAAGCTATGCATTTACATAATAACACAGTCCTCTCAGAGTGGGATCACTGTGGAAGCATGTTGGATGATATTCAAATTCTCTGAACTGGGTATGCATTGAAAGCTGTGGGGCATTTCATTTAAAATTTAAAAAGTATAAAAGTACAATTTTCTAAGAATCGTGGATTGGAAGAGTTACTTTCCTTCCACAGTAACTTATCTTGGCCAAAGGAAAACCTTCAGCTTGGCAGGACCCACGGTATCATAGATCCATACCCTTTGGCATAAATATCTAAAATGTTTTGACTACCTTTGGAAACAAAAAAAGCTGTGAAGGCAAGATGGAGTGGAGAAGAGGAAAGAATTGAGGAGAGATTCTGCTATTATTATTTTTAAAATCTTTGTTGATTGCTTTCTTTGATTTTGTTTTGTTTTAAAGTAACTTTGCAATAAGTAATAGAAGAAAAAGTATATAACTTAGGACAAAAGAAATAAAAATGATATTTAAAGTAAAATTTTGATCAGAAGCAGATTTCCCCTCTTAGTACCAACCTATATTGCATATTTTTCATATTTTAAACATGGAAAATAAGTATACTTTATCTAATAATTATACTTACTAACAACTGTCTTCTGTCAAACGGAAAAAGATGTAAGTAAACTGCATTCTTCAGTGTTACTGTGAATAGATAGAGAAAAATATTTTTAATAGAACAATGTTTCCTAGTTTCATAATTTAAAAAAAATTGGCCAGGCACGGTGGCTCACGCCTGTAATCCCAGCACTCTGGGAGGCCGAGGCGGGCAGATCACGAGTTCAGGAGATCAAGACCATCCTGGCTAACACAGTGAAACCCTGTCTCTACTAAAATACAAAAAAATTAGCCGGGCGTGGTGGCGGGCGCCTGTAGTTGCAGCTACTTGGGAGGCTGAGGCAGGAGAATGGCGTGAACCCAGGAGGCTGAGCTTGCAGTGAGCCGAGATCGCGCCACTGCACTCCAGCCTGGGTGACAGAGCGAGAATCTGTCTAAAATTCTTATTTAGTCTTGAGCACTAAATAAATGTGACTGATAATATTTTGGAGAATAAACATAACTTAAGTAACTTTACTAAAAATTAAAAATTCATACAAAAGTTATCTCGTTCACATAATTTTTCATTCAAAAAACTGATGAGTAAAACATAACTTTGCTCTTGAACTGCAATTTTTCAAAATATTTAACCAACAAAAATCAAGACTTTCATTTTATAAACTTAGAAACAAAATCAGCACACCTCAAATTAGTGATGAAACAACTTCTGTTATTTATTGCATAAGATTATACTCAGATATCAAGACACATGTAAAGCTCCACCTTAATGAACATAATGGATTAGGAGACACAGCATTCTTATGGCATAATGCACTAAATTTCATAATGTGAACCCAAATTATATTTCAGATTCTGTCTCTAATAAGTCACATGGGATAAGCACTTCACCACTCTTACTTACTTTAAAGAATTTATTATCTCTTCTTCAGCAACCCAATCCCAGAGTCATACTTTGGGTAATTTCATCACCTACTTTGCCTTGCCTCTTATCACTCTCCTTCTAACTTCCGTATTTCTATTTGTTCTCCATGAATCCACTAAGTCCTCCAACCTCTTGCCTCCCTCCATTTTCTCCTAAGCTTTCAAGCCCTGCTGTTTTCACTTGTTTCTGCACTCAGCCAGGACCAACAATCTATGTATTATTTCATCCAAGAAGCCTCGATATCCTTAGTCCTTCCCTATACTACCCCTGAAAATTTCCAGTCCTGGAGCCAGTAAAGTGTAGTTAAAAATGGAGAGTTTTTTGTTTCACTTAGGCCAGATTTATATCTGCCTCACCATTCAGCAGAGTACTTTCCTGCCACAATTCTCATTGATTCCCCATAGAGTGGTGACAATAATGTATAGATTGCAAGAGCTGTTGCAGAAATGAACCATGTGAGCTTGGGCCACATTCTCCAGTGTCTGATATGACAGCGGCTTAATCAAGAATAGCACTTTTCTACTTCTTTTTAAAATTCTCAGGCTGGGCACAGTGGCTGACACCTGTAATCCCAGCACTTTGGGAGACCAAGGAGGGTGGATCACGAGGTCATGAATTCAAGACCAGCCTGGCCAAGATGGCGAAACCCCAACTCTACTAAAAATACAAAAAAATTAGGCAGGCATGGTGGTGGGCACCTGTAGTCCCAGCTCCTCAGGAGGCTGAGGCGGAGAATTGCTTGAACCCGGGAGGTGGAGGTTGCAGTGAGCCGAGATTGCGCCACTGCACTCTAGCCTGGGCGACAGAGCGAGACTCTGTCTCAAACAAACGAACAAAAATTCTCCAAATGCTAAGCACAAGAGGAGGAAGGCACACACCCTACAGCTAACAGTGCTATGACAAAGGCATTGTTTCCAGAGCTGCATTCCTGACATTGTGCACGCAAGAGGATGTTTATTTGATTAGTTACCATCTTTTCTGATTATCTTCAGCTATCTTATCAAAGCTTTTCCTTCTCTAGTCTCTTACCCTCTGTCAGTGCTCTGTAGCCTCAGCAGGTGTGGTTGACATATATTTTACAAAGATGACCAGGACAACCTTCAAAGCATCATAATATCTCCTGCAACCAGCCCTAGCCATCGATGAATACTATAACCTTCCACTGCTGGTGTCTTCGGAAGCTGCAGGAAAGTGTCCATGTCAAGGAATCTGTGTTTATTGAGAAATACATTTTCTTTCTCTTATAAATGATTGTCATGCTTCTTATTTTTTCCATCAAAATAGTTGAATGTTTGTAATATTAGGAGTTAAGAATTTTACATCTGAAGTTTAGATGTTGTTTGGATAGTTCTACAGTATTTACAGGGTCCGTGGTAGGAATGAATACAGCCCAGCAGTGAGGCCTACACTTACGTGCATAAGGTTTATTTTTGTGTATTGAAAACACAGAACACTGTGTACATTTCTGGTCCTTAAAATACCATTTTCAAAGACATAAGTACATTGAAACTCAAGGTATAATTTTGATTATAGCCAAAACATTTGAGTGTTTGGTTCTCTTCTGTGCGTGCATCATTACATACCAACTGGACACATTATGCAGAACGGGGACTGCAAATACAGCCTGGGGGCTGCCCATGGTCTTCTGACATGCTATCTTCTGTTATTCTACTCATTTCATGACTCTAGACGCTAATGACTCTCTAAATGCCCTTTTGAGGAATGATTGATCAAAATGAAAATGGCAGCCCCCATTCCCGGCTGCATGGGATGATAGAAGGATGTACGGCCAAAGTAACAGGACTAGGAGGAAAAGTTCTGTGCTGCCTTCTGGAATTTGACCTTATTTGAACTTTATGCATGTTTTACATACCAGGGGCTTCTCCACCATTGAAAAAGAAGAAAAGAATGCTAAATGATGACTTCATGTGGAAAACAGAAAAGGAGACACTTCTTGGGTCTGGATTGTGACCTGGCACCTGATTTCTTCTTTGATTATTGAGAAGCTCAGCATGTACCAGTCCACAAGCAGCAGATAAGCTGTAATAATGCATGAAACGAGTAGAGCCAATTAACCAGCACATACTGTGTGTTTCTGCTACTGTGGCCACATGCTGGGCTATTATCTAATCACAAAAAGATCAAGGCCACCATCATTAAGTAAGTACATCTCTAAGGTCATTTTGGAAGCCAATTCAAATATCTATTTATGAAGATAAATATCATAAATGATGTGATTATATTTCTGCTTAGAGTCTGTACAAATTGTAATAATCTAAATGTATTTATAGCTTCCTGAAAGAATAAAATATTACTATTTATATCCTGTCTCTGATATCCCCTATGTAGAAAAAAAGGGTAAAAACAGGTGAGAGAACTGATTTTAAAATACTGTAGGAATCACTGTGAAAAATACCTGACAAATACAAGAACATCTGGGCCAAACTGAAGAAGTACAAAAAGCACAAAAACCTTACCTTTTAGACCCTGAATATGGTATCAATGTCCCTGAGACCTCCAGGGACCTGAGAACCCAGAGAAGAATGTCCTAATCAGAAGAGAGACTTAGGGGTGCGATAATGCCGTGGGAGAAGTGGAGAACATTGCTCTGGAGTACTCCATTCTGAGAGAGAAAGAGAAAGAGGGGGTATCCAGATTTAAGGGTGACTCCGCAGGTTATTACAATTCTTTACTTCAACACAAATCCTAATTTAGGGGTCAAGCACAGAGAAGAAAAATTACAAACATTGAATAGAGAAGAAAAACTGCAGTCAGCTTTGCACCGACCAGAAACAACCGAGCTGAAAACAAAAAGGCTGTGGATTAAAGAGCTTCATTGAGAGACATGCTGACATTTCGTCTGAGGGTGATCTGCGCAAACCGAAGGAGGCTGTAACCATCTGCAGAGAGACGTGTCCCTAGAAAACAGGCCCAAGTGGCTGTGCCCATCAATGATAGACAGGATAAAGAAAATGTGGCACATATACACCAGGGAATACTATGCAGCCATACAAAAGGATGAGTTCATGTCCTTTGCAGGGACATGGATGAAGCTGGACCCCATCATTCTCAGCAAACTAACACAGGAACAGAAAACCAAACCACATATTCACTCATAAGTGGGAGCTGAACAATGAGAACACATGGACACAGGGAGGGGAACATCACACACTGGGGCCTGTCAGAAGCTGGGGGACTAGGGGACGGAGAGCATTAGGAGAAATACCTAATGTAGATGACGGGTTGATGAGTGCAGCATACCACCATGGCACATGTATACCTATTTGTAACAAACCTGCACGTCTTGCACATGTATCCCAGAACTTAAAGTATAATAAAAGAATGAAAAAATAGACCCAAATTGAAGTGCCCTAAATCATTCCTATGTCCCACTAAAGTATCTATATATTAAAAAATAAAACTTCTTTTTTTGTTTTTTTTTGAGACAGGGTCTTGCTCTGTCACCCAGGCTGGAGTGCAGTGGTGAGGTCTCAGCTCACTGCAACCTCCACCTCCCGGGTTCAAACGATTGTTCTGCCTCAGCCACCCGAGTAGCTGGGATTACAGGCGCGCACCATTACACCCGGCTAATTTTTGTTTTTAGCAGAGATGGGGTTTCACCATGTTGGCCAGGCTGGTCTTGAACTCCTGACCTCAGGTGATCCCAAATTGCTGGGATTACAGGCATGACCCACCATGTCTGGCCAAAAAACAAAACATTTTAAAAGAGATAAATTAGAGTAAATATGTACAACATATATTAACAACAGAACTAATTTCCTGATAAATTAAAATTTCATGAAAGTCAGTAAGAAAACAAACCAGTTATTTAATTATAAATCTGGTTAGAAGAAAAAACCAGGCAAGACATATAAAAGTAGTAAAAGGGGGCCGGGCGCACTGGCTCACACCTATAATCCCAGCACTTTGGGAAGCCGAGGCGGGCAGATCATTTGAGGTCAGGTGTTCAAAACTATCCTGGCCAACATGGTGAAACCCCGTCTCTACTATAAAAAAACACAAAAATTAGCCAGGCGTGGTGGTGCACGCCCATAATCCAGGCTACTCGGGAGGCTAGGCAGGAGAATCGCTTGAGCCCGGGAGGTGGAGGTTGCAGTCAGAAGAGATTGCACCACTGCACTCCAGCCTGGGTAACAGAGCAAGACTCCGTCTCAAAAAAAAAAAAAAAAAAAAAAAGTAGTATAAGGGTGGGCACAGTGGCTCATGCCTGATTCCCAGCACTTTGGGAAGCTGAGGCAGGAGGATCACTTGAGCCCAAGAGTTCGAGACCAGCCTGGTGTTCTCTAAAACAAACAAACAAACAAACACACGATTAGCTGGGCATGGTGGTTCACACCTGTAGTCCTAGCTACTCAGGAGGCTGAGGTGGGAGGGTAGCTTGAGCCCAGGAGTTCAAGGCTGCAGTGGGCTATGATCATGCCATTGCACTCTAGCCTGGGCAACAGAGTGAGACCCTGTTTCAAAAAAAAAAAAGTGGTAGTATATGAGAAGATGATGCCCATTCAGAAAGTGAGATACATTCAGTAGTCGTGTATGAGAAGATGATAATCCTCATTCATAAATTGAGATCCATTCATTTAAACATTCGTTAAGCTTATTGAAGTGAGCCATTTGGCAAAGTCAGAATCCAGCTGCGTGACCATGTTAAACAGGTTGTGGGACAATGGGCAATTATTCTATTGATATTACCATGTGGGAATGGAAATTGAAACAGTTTTGGAGAATCAGCTTTGGAGACAAGTTATATTTTATCCAGGGATTTCACTCCTAATAGAAGCTGGAGCTACACTTGCAAAGAGACTTGCTATTAAAAATTACGGTACATTCATATAATAATACAATATATTGTCACCAAAAACTAATTAGGCAAGTATGTATGTAATATATATGTAATACTTGTGAGAGTATAGATATGTGAGATACTCGAGATATTGTTTAACTTAAAAAGTAACTGTCAGAGTGTGTAGAGACTAGTTCATTCATGATAAATTTTATATTGTTATATATAATATACTTTCTATGTATAGAAAATAACTGGAAGTCCGTGCAAGAAACTGTTTCCTCTGAGAACTGGAATAAGAGTAAAAAGGGACATTTATTTTTCACTTAATCCTTGTCTATTCTGTTCCCAAAATATTTCTTACCAGCATACGAAACTCTCAGAGGAAAAACATTTTTTGGAAATATTTGATGTACTTAAGATAATTTTAGGAAGGCATCCTTAAATATTACTATCTTCCAGTTTTATAATTTTTGTCTCAAGTCCAACTCTGAGAAAATAAAACACAGTAATGTTGAAGTTGGTTTTCTCTACTGAGACATACAGATGCATATGAACTGGTTAACTTACATAAGTGATGAAAGTAATAAATTTGATAATATTTAGATAAAAACTTTTTTCTCTTAAAGAAAAATATATTTTGCTATGACAAAATATTTAACAATAAACTTTTATTTCTAATAATCTTCTGTGAATCTGCAGCCATTGCAAGCCTGTTTTTGTTTTTATGGTAATAATATCCAAACAAACCAACCAAAAAATATAGAGCAGGGCCAGGATTTGAAACTTAGCACACTAATGATGAATGTCTGTTAAGCTATAAAATCCCAGTAGAAAAATGATACTATATTAAAAATGGCATTATATAAATAAAAATGTGTATTTATTATTTAAATTATTATTTTACTTTAAAAGGGAAAACATGTTAAACCAATTGATTTGATAGAGGTACCAGACTCTTGCTTTCTTCTGTTCCAGATAGGTAATTTTAGAAACCCCTTTTACAAGTGACATTATTTCTTCGTTACTTTAGAAATCTTGGCAAGAAGAGTTTTTGTTTTGTTTTTCTTTTATTTCTTCTACTTTTTTGCCAATCACCTTCATTGTGTCTAGGTGTGACAGGAATCAAAGAGGAGCCGTGCTGAATAAAACTCCTGGCATGGGCCTCTGGTTTTGCAAAAACCGCAATAAATAATAATCCTACTTCTCTCTGGTAGCACTTGCCATATGATGAGATATACTACATTACTACAAACAGCAGAAACTCTAAGTTTCTGCATTTGCTGAATAATGAAATTGACAAAAGAGAAATTTATTAAGAAATATAAAACAATTGATGACATTTAAAACATATTTTTATTTAATTCACATATATTTATTATAACCCTCACCAGTTTTTGTTTTTGTTTTTCTGAGATGGAGTCTCTCTCTGTCCGCTGGGGCTGGAGTGCAGGGGCGCGATCTCGGCTTACTGCAAGCTCCGCCTCCCGGGTTCCCGCCATTCTCCTGCCTCAGCCTCCCGAGTAGCTGGGACTACAGGCGCCCGCCACCACGCCCGGCTAATTTTTTGTATTTTTAGTAGAGACGGGGTTTCACGGTGTTAGCCAGGATGGTCTCGATCTCTTGACCTCATGATCCACCCGCCTCGGCCTCCCAAAGTGCTGGGATTACAGGTGTGAGCCACCGAGCTTGGCCCTCACCAGTCTTAATAATTATTATTATTCCCCAAAATGAGTAAGTTGAGGCTTTGAGCGTGTCTGATGTTACACAACTAACAAACAGCAGGACTGAGTCTGTCTGACCCCAAGCCATCTTAATCATGGGGCCACATTCATGGAGATGAAGCCTTGGTCTACAAACCTGTAAAACTCTACCTTAGTTAATAGGAAAACAAGAACTCCAAAATGCTCATATATATTCTGATTATATGCCAATTAAATTTACTTTTTTTTCTGAAAGAGCTTTTCCCTTTATCTATTGGGTGATCAATTTTTATCTCCCATGTCCCATATTGGTATGTTATTTACTATGTCTTATACTTTTTTCAGAATAAATGATGCTTAAATGTCCAAATTTTGGTACGTTTTGCAAATAATAATGCAAATTTAAGTATAAATTAGAGAAAAATGGGCCAGGCGCGGTAGCTCACGCCTGTAATCCCAGCACTTTGGGAGGCTGAGGTGGGCGGATCACGAGGTCAGGAGATGGAGACCATCTTGGCTAACACCGTGAAACCCCGTCTCTACTAAAAATACAAAAAATTAGCCGGGCGCGGTGGGGGGTGCCAGTAGTCCCAGCTACTCGGGAGGCGGAGGCAGGAGCATGGAGTGAACCCGGGAGGCGGAGCTTGCAGTGAGCTGATATAGCGCCACTGCACTCCAGCCTGGGCGACAGAGCGAGACTCCATCTCAAAAAAAAAAAAAAAAAAAATTAGAGAAAAATGCTTTAATCATATTTATAACTAAACCAAACTTTTAATTAATTACATTTAAGTTTCCAGTAAATTTTATTACTTAAAAAGTCCATATAATTCTGGACTAATTATGTTAGCTGATTACCAAAACCCACACTGCTATTAACATGCCTGTGTCAATGATATTTTTTTAACAGTTCATTAGCATGGACTATTACATAATGTTCTTCTTGAAATAATCCATTGTTGCTTCTTCCTTTAAGGAAATTGGATAAATTCATTGCAACAAAATATTTCTATATAATCTGAGTAACAGTTGATACCAAACTGTGTCAAATATGTACAGAAGTGAAAGGGGTATTTAAGTGTGATTTTCCTAAAAAGTAGATATCTAAGTCTGTATAAATAAAATGAATATTTCAAAGATTTACTTATTTGCTTCCAGGCATCAGAATTAATTACCACAGTCCATTTTAAGAAGAGTAAGAGTTAACACCTTTCTCGATGTATAAAAGCAATTCAGTGTGAATAAAGTACCCAGTGTATCCAGAACATTGACACTTGAGCTAGACAGAAGTGACCAGCATGATTTCCAAATGATCATTTTTATTAGATAACTGAAGTATTATTAAAGAGAATGTTCCAGTCTTTGAAGTGTAAGTGTCTGCCAAACCAGAAGCCCTGCCCCTTTAATCTGCATTTAATTATATTTTCTTCATGGCCCCTTGGTCTGCTCTTTCTCATACTTAAATAATTTTATTAGCTGTAATGCATCATGAATCTAAGCGTACATCTGGATGTGAAAGTATCACTAAGAGATATCTCAGCTTAATTCTTTTCCGGGTCGACTCAACATAATTTTAGCAGTTGGGTTTGTTTTCAAAATACGTCCCGAATACATTCTCATAACTCCTGGAGTTGCATATTTGTCTTTATTTTCTATTCCTACTTTACTAAGCACAACTTCAGATAAAAAATCATGGCCATTTTTTCTTTAGCATCCTCACAGTCACCCCATATTCCATTACAGGGGGCCTCTCTATTGCTGTCTAATGAGTATAACTTATCACACTCGCTATTTGGTTTTGACTTTGGAAATTTCTGCACGGTGAAAGTTCTTGAATTTGGGTTTGCTTATTTGAAATCACCAAATATTCACTTAAAATAATAAAAATCAAAGTATGTTTTATGAGTATTCAGAATGATGGAATATACTTGATAATTTGGACTAATCTTATGGAGTAAATTTGTCTTTGGCATAATGATCTCAAGATTTTCCTTTACACTTGGTGCTGTCTTAAAAAAAACACTTGATAGCAAGACAATTTGAGATTAATCAAAATTAATATTAATTGGCCTAAACTTATTAAACTGAACATTTTACTGTTAAGCAAATTACACCTCAATGTTAAATTCATCCATTTATCCACCCATCCATCCACCCATCCCAAGTCTTCTTCACTGGAGACCAGTCTTTGATCACAAGCTATCTGGGAATTCCACTCAAACCTGCCTCTGCGTGTTGGACACAGTGTACGCTACTGGTGGCAAGTTACTAGCATCTGAGGAGTCTGCTGTTGGCTCTGTAAGTTTTATTCTACTCAAGGGAAACCCCTCTTTCCTCTCGGCCACACACGTCCCCAAGTAAAGGCAACCTGCATCTGAAGTCAGGTTGGGTGTAGTTCAAGGAAGGGGAGGATCTTTTATTGGCTGCATTTTCATAGACTTTGTTCTCTTCTTCAAAGGCCTCTATGAAAATTCATATGTGAGAATTGCGCCTTAAAATCTGGGACTGAGTAACAACACCTTATAAACCAGTTGGCCTCAATGGTATGTTTCTTGTTTTCTGTCTTTCCTAGTTAAAATTGTTCTTTTTTATAGAAACAATATACCTTCTTAATTTCTAGCTTCATGCTAGATTTCTCCATTTACCTGTCTTACTGAGCATGGGGTACTTAAGAGCATTTAATGATCAAAAATATAAGTTAAATAAAAGATAATGCAATTTTTCAGATGAGAAAACTAAAAGTCAAGTACTTGAAGTGCATATACATAACTAGAGTAGCATTTAGAGAGAAAAAATATTAATTGACCTGATATTATAAATATATTTTTATACTTTTCAAAGTGCGCACACACACTTATGCACATAAAATTTAACCAACATTTGCATATGTGCCAAATACTGTTTTACACGCTTCATAAATATTAACTCGTTTAATCCTCATGATAAACTAGAACACAGATACTATTATTAGGCAGCTTTACAGATGGAAGTGTGAAGAGGTTTGCCTATGGTTATGAAAACAGTAAGTGATTTGAACCTCTATGTCATACTGAGTATCATGGTCTAGAAAAAGGAAGCTTACAACGTAGGCCAGATAAATATTATCATCTCCATTGGGGAAATGCAGAAATCCAGGCAGGGAGCATTTAAATGTTTGGCTCAAGGGTACTTGAATAGATTGGAGCTATTCCAGGAACCCATAATGAAGGTTAGTTCTGATTCCTGTCCAATTTTTTTCCCATTATGTTATATTGCCAAAGTTTCTGCAGTCTTGATAATCACACCAAGCAAATATGAGTTTGTTAAATTATTTCTCCAAGATATAATTTATTGATATTAAATTTTGGCATTAGAATAAATGTTTACGAAAACACAATCAGGATGCAAAATAAAAAAAAACTGAATTTAGTACATAAATGATATGAACAAAATGCATGAAGTACCAAGCTTCAAATGCAGTATTTCAGATCAATAGTTTATACCATTTTAATTCAACAAATGTCTATTGAATGCTTAATATATTCATGGGCTATAGAATAAAACTAAGAAACAGAGGAGATCTAATCCCTGACTTCAAGTTACGAATCATCAGACAAGCACATAGGATTCTATCATTTTTTTTTAATCTTAGGAAGGAAAATAAAATGATTTTGAAGACACTCAGCAACAGATATGGTTTAATATAGGGCTTGGATTACTTCTTCCTTTCCTAATTGTACCATATAAATAACGATGAAATTGAATTAAGAAAATATGGTGTTGAATCACAGCAATATATGATCTTAATCAAATCCTGTAATCTCTTTTATATTCAGATCATCCATTGTTAAAATATGATTCGTAATGCTTACCTCAAAAGTTAGGAAAATAAAATACTATATAAAGGATTGTGTAAACCATAGCATGCTGTAAAAACTGAATTAGATCATCTAAGTGAAATTAATATTTACATTTAAAGCATAGAGACCTATTTGTAGTCAATTACACCTTACTATTACCTGAGGAAAATGGAAAGGAAGATTCATTGCAGTGTACCTGTGGAGAGCCACAGGCTGTGCCAGAGGCTGTAAATAACATAATCTCAATTACTCTTCATCATGCCTCTATAAGTGGTCATCGCATAATATGAGGAAGCTGAGTGTCAACGTGACTCTATGACATCTCTGAGGTCATAGCATTAGAACGTAGCAGAACTTAGGTCTCATTTCAAACTTAGGTCTTTCTAGCTTGAAAAGCTCTTTCCATACCTCCATGCTGTCTCAGCAATTTGGGTTGGCTGAATTTCTTAAGATGTGTTAATATTTTTAAGTGTGATAAAATATACCTATATAAAAGTTACATAAGTTATCTGAGGTCAGGAGTTTGAGAACAGCCTGGGCAAAATGATGAAACCTCGCCTTTACTAAAAATACAAAAATTAGCCAGATGTGGTGGCAGGTGCCTGTAGTCCCAGCTACTTGGGAGGCTGAGGCAGGAGAATCACTTGCACCCGGGATGCAGAGGTTGTAGTGAGCTGAGATCGCACCACCACACTCCAGTCTAGGCGACAGAGTGAGACTCTGTCTCAAAAAAAAAAAAAATGTTATAAGCCAAGTGCAGTGCCTCATGCCTGTAATCCGAGCACTTTGGAGGCCAAGGCGGGTGGATCATGAGGTCAGGAGTTCAAGATCAGCCTGGCCAACATGGTGAAACCCCATCTCGAACTAAAAATACAAAAATTACCCAGGCGTGGTGGCCCGTAATCACACAGGTGGTAGCCTGTAATCCTAGCTACTTGGGAAGCTGAGGCAGGAGAATCTCTTGACCCAGGAGGTGGGGGTTGCAGTGAGCCAAGATGGCACCACTTCACTCCAGCCTGGGTGACAGAGACTCCATCTCAAAAAAAAAAAAAAAAGTTATATAAATTATCATCCTAACCATTTCTAAAAGTACACTTCAGTGAACATCATTACATTGTTGTGCAACTGTCATCAATATCCATATCCAGAACCCTTTCAATCTTGTAAAACTGAAACTCTAACCATTAAACAAGAACTCACCATTGCCTCTCCACCAGCTGCTGACAACCCCCATTCTATTTTCTGTCTCTGTGAATGTGACTACTCTAAGTACACTGTGTAAGTGGGATGATTAGTGAAACACCAGGAGTTCAGTCTAGGTTCTTCTACTGGCTGCACAGAAAGCCAAGAACTGAGACAATGAGTATTGCCAAGGAAGAAGGCTTTAATCGGGTGCTGCAGCCGAGGAAACAGGAACTCAGTCTCAAATCCATCTCTCTGACCAACTACAACTAGGAGTTTATATAGCAGAGAAGGAATGTAGCAATGTGTAAGGAAACAGGAATTAGTGAGGGGCAAGGAAGCGATCATGATGAATGAGGGGTCTGGCATCTCATTGTCTGGATGTGGTAACTGGGTGAGTTTCAGTTCTTTAATACTTTTTTTTGAGAGGCCTGAAGGTCATTTCCTGAAGAAGGAACTCAGAAAAAACAAATATATATTTCAAACTTTAATACCAAAGGGGTCAATTTCTATGTTCATCAAAAAATTTTTTAAAAAATGGGACTCTTCAGTCTGTTTCAGAATCATGCAGTATTTATCCTTTTATGACTGACTTATTTCACTCAACATAATGACCTACAGTGGTAGCATGCGTCAGAATTTCCTTCCATTTTAAGGCTGAAAAATATTTTATTGTAAGTAAATGTCATATTTTGTTTATTCCACCAGCAATGAACACTTGGCTTACTTCCACCTTTTGACTATTGTTAGTAATGCTGCTTATGAACATAAGTGCAAAAATATCTGTACAAGTGCTTCATTTTAATTATTTTTGATATATACCCAGAAGCGAAATCACTGCATCATATGGTAATTCTATTTTTAATTTTTTGAGTAACCACCATACTGTTTTCCATAGTGGCTGTACCATTTTATCTCCCACCAAAAATGCAAAAGTTTTCCAGTTTATCCACATCCTTGCCAATGCTTGTTATTTTCTGATTTTTTTTAATAGTAGCAATCCTAATGGGTATCAAGTGGTGTCTCAGTGTTTTGCCAGTCCGGGTTTTGACTTCCATTTCTCTAACAATTAGTGATATCAAGCATCTCTTCATGTGCTTATTAGCTATGTGTTTATCTTTTTTGTAGAGATGTCTATTCAAGGTTTTTGTCAATGGTTTAATTGGGTTTCGTGTGTGTGTGTGTGTGTGTGTGTGTGTGTGTGTGTGTCTTGTAAGAGTTCTTTATATATTCTGAATAATAACTCTAATCAGCTATATTATTTGCAAATGTTTCCCATTTTATGGGTTGCCTTTTCACTCTGTTGATTATAGCCTGTTTTGCACAGAAGTTTTTAACTTTGGTGTAGTCCAATTTACTTATTTTTCTTCATTATCTGTGCTTTTATTGTCATATCCAAATAATCAATGCCAAATCCAGTGTCATGAAGCTTTCCCCTTATATTTTTGTTTAAGACTTTTATAGTTTTAACTCTTATGGGTTAGGTCTTTGATCCATTTTTAGTAACTTTTTGTATATAGTCTATGGTAATGGTTCAACTTAACTCTTTCGCATGTGGTTATCTTGTTTTCTCAGGACGACTGGTTGAAAAGACTGCACTTTCCCTATTGAATGTTCTTGGCACCCTTGTTGAAATCATTTGACCATGTATGTGAAGGTTTATTTCTAGGCTCTCTATTCCATTTTGTTGGTCTATACTCTTGTCTTTATGACAATAACCACTGTTTTGATTACTGTAGCTTTGCAGTGAGTTTTTAAATCATGAAGTACGAGACCTCTAACCTTGTTTTTCTATTTCAAGGTTATTTTGGCTATCATAGATTCCTTTAATTTCTATTTGAATTTAACAATGAATTTTTCCATGTCTGCAAAAAAGGTCGAGATTTTGATAGGGATTGAATTGAATCTGTAGATCATTTTGGGGAACACTAATATCTTAACAATATAAGTCTTCTAATCCATGAATATCGATGTCTTTCCACTTATGTATATATTTCTTTCATAGTTTTCAGTGTACAAGTCTTTTGCCTCAGTGGTTAAGTTTGTTCTTAAGTGTTTTATTCTTTTTAATGCTATTGTAAATTGAATTGTTTTCTTAATTTCCTTTGGGTTGCTCATCATTAATACATAGAAATGCAATTGATTTTTGTGTGTTGATTTTGAATTCTGCAACTTTGCTGAATTCATTTTTATGTAATAGTTATGGTTTTCTATACATAAGATTATGTGATCTGTGAACAGAGATAAATTTACTTCTTCCTTTCTCATGTGGATGCCTTTTATTGCTTTTTCTTACCTAATTACGCCAGGTAGGACTTCTAATACCAAGTAGAACAGAAACAGTGAAAGAGGGCATCCTTGTCTTGCTCCTCTTGATCTTAGAGGGAGACCGTTCAGTCTTTAACCATTGAGTACGATGTTAGTTCTGGGTGTTTATATTTGGCCTTTACTGTGTTGACAAAGTTTCCTTCCATTACTAGTTGTTGAGTGTTTTGTAATAGAGCATCTTGTCAAATGTTTTCTTTCTGCATCAGTTGAGATCATCACATGGTTTTTGTCCTTCATTCTGTGAATGTAGGGCATTACTTTGATTTTCATATATTGAACCATTCTTGCATTCCAGGACTAAAGCCCACTTTGTCATGATGTAAAATCCTTTTAATGTCTTGTGAATTCTGATTGCTAGTATTTTCTTGAGGATTTCTGCATCAGTATTAATCAGGGATATTGGTCTGTACTTTGTTTTCTTGTAGTGTAGTTGTCTGATTTTGGTATCAGGGTAAATCTGGTCTCGTAGATTGAGTTTGGCAGTACTCCCTCCACTTTGCTTTTTATTAAGAGTTTGAGAAGGATTTGTTTTAATTGTTCTTCAAATGTTTGCTACAATTATCCAGTGATGTCATCTAGCCCTTAGCTTTTCTTTGCTGGGAGGTTATTACAGAGTTAATCTCCTTACTGTAAGTCTGTTGAGATATTCTGATTCTTCGTGATTCAATCCTGGCCATTTGTGTGTTTCTAGGAATTTGTCCATCTCACCTAAGATGCTCGGTTTGTTGGTATACAATTGTTCACAGTACTCTTTTACAATCCTTTTTATTTCTGCAAAATTGGTAGTAATGTCTCTTCTTTCACTTCTGATTTTCAGTTTTTTGAGTCTTCTTTCTTCCTTAATCATTCTAGCAAAGATTTCTCAATTTTGCTAACCTTTTTAAAGAACCAATTCTTTGTGTAAAAAGTTTAATATTTATATTAACTTTACTATTTTGTTTTTATTCAAATTTATTAGCTTGATAATACATTTGTGTATTAAAATTAAAAGATACGGCTGGGTGCAGTGGCCTATGGCTGTAATCCCAGCACTTTGGGAGGCTGAGGCGGGCAGATCGTCTGAGGTCAGGAGTTCGAGACCAGCCTGGCTAATGTGGCAAAACCCTGTCTCTACTAAAAATCCAAAAAAAAAAAAAAAGCTGGATATGGTGGCTCATGCCTGCAGCCCCAGCTACTCGGGAAGCTGAGGCAGGAGAATCGCTTGAACCTGGGAGGCGGAGGTTGCAGTGAGCCAAGATTGCACCACAGCACTCCAGCCTGGGTGCCAGAGCGAGAGACTGTCTCAAAAAATACGTGTGTGTGTATATATAATACAACTAATCACACACTTAGTAAATGGCACACCCAGGATTAAACACAAGCTTTCCTGACATAAGTGCCATGATCTGCTCACCCAACATATTGTATTGTGTCTGGAATTTATTCCTTCGGGTGGGTTCTTGGTCTCCTGACTTCAAGAATGAAGCCACCTACTCTTGCCACGAACGTTACAGCTCATAACGGTAGTGCAGACCCAAAGAGTGAGAAGCAGCCACGATTTATTGTGAAAAGTGAAAAAAAGCTTTCACAGGGAAAGGTACCTAAACCGGTTGCTACTGTTGGCTCTGGTGGCCAGCTTTTATTCCCTTATTTGGTCCCCACCCACGTCCTGCTGATTGGCCCATTTTACAGAGCGCTGATTGGTCCATTTTACAGAGCACTGATTGGTCCATTTTACAGAGGGCTGATTGGTCCGTTTTTACAGAGTGCTGATTGGTGCATTTACAAACCTCTAGCTAGACACAGAGTGCTGATTGGTGCGTTTATAATCCTCTAGCTAGACAGAAAAGTTCTTCAAGTCCCCACATGACTCAGAAGCCTGGCTGGCTTCACCTCTCAGTATGTAGCTTTCTAACTCCACTTTTAAAACCTTAAATGTCATATTTAATAAAACTGATGGTATGGTAAAAGATGAGGTTGTTTAAAAAGTAAAATCATCACTCAGTGAACATGCTTACTTTTAACACGTAACTGAGACAACAGAGAATTATGAAACTACCCTGATATGTAGATCCCAGGGAAGAGGAGGGACCAACGACTTAGAAAGCAAGTCAGTAAAAATGTTGTTCCTAAAGACAGACTAAGTCTATACTAATGTATACATAGGGGGATGGGAGAGGTTGATAGGGCTGTGTTTGCCTCTGCCATTTTGGGGCTCCATCCCCAGTACCATTTTTCTTAGCAATAGTGGACCTATTCCTGTGAAATGTCAATTTGTTCTACAGAGCAATTTCTCTCCAAAACTTTATAGACAACATTTTCCAGGATAAAATGAATAGTTACAGAATAAGTATTATAAGGCCAAATCTGTAAAACGCCTCTTAAAAATCAGGCAAGCCTCCATCTATATGTGTATGTGCCAGACCTGTCATTTCTTTCAGTATTTGTCAAAGGATTTCCAGACTATTAGCATAGTTGGCATTTGTTTAATTAACACTGGAGGTTGTAAATCAAAGTGAAGACTTAAATGTATCCTGTGAGACTCATGTTTCTCACTGCTAAGAATAATTGCACTTTCTAAAGAACTGAAAATTGGCAACTAAGAGTACAAATTTGGATAACCTCACAATAGTTGTTATGCCTATTATCTTCTTCTAAAAAATACATAAAATATTTTATTATCTACAATTAGTTGACACAAATTTTTTAGAATTGGGAATATTGATCTTTGTATCTTAAATTTTACGTATTTGGTTTATATTCATATTACCCAGCAATTATATTTAAAAGCAGAACTTAATCCTCACTCATCAAATCATATAATCATTTAGTTAGGAGGAAGATTAGGGGTTTTCTTATTCTGCTTGGAGAGATCTACTCACTGTTTTAATATAGTCTTATTTAAAAGGCTCTTCAGTAACCAAAAATTTGCAGCCTCTTTTTTTTTTTTCTTTCCAGTGCTAAGTCATTTTAAGGTCAGTTTTGTACCTTTATCAGATGGGCATTCTTTCTTTCTATTATTTAATAACATGTTCTCAAGTATTTTTGTGTTTTTTTTTTTTTTTTTTGGAGACGGAGTCTCGCTGTGTCGCCTAGGATGGAGTGCAGTGGAGCGATCTCTGGTCACTGCAAGCTCCACCTCCGGGCTTCAAGCGATTCTCCTGCCTCAGCCTCCCAAGTAGCTGGGACTACAGGAACCTGCCACCACGCCCAGCTAATTTTTTGTATTTTTAGTAGAGATGGGGTTTCACTATGTTGGCCAGGCTGGTCTCAATCTCATGACCTCGTGATCCACCCGCCTCGGCTTCCCAAAGTGCTGGGATTACAGGCGTGAGCCACCACACCCAGCCCGTGTTCTCTAGTTTGTGGAGATTTCATAAATTTATCAGCGTATCCAGTTTCGAAGTCTTTGTGCTGCTCTGTGCCAGCAGGGGGCGCCAGTGAACCTGATCCAGGGGTATCATTCAATCCCAGAGCCTGGCGTGAAACAGCGCTGGAACGTGTGAGGGAAACGAGCTTGCTCAAAGATCACCATCCCTTAGATCTGTTCTTTCTTTGGCTTCAGTGGGGCAAGTCACGGGACCACCATTCTCCCAATCATCAAGCTTGGGTTCAGCGTCCTCTTTTCTCCTTTGGACTCATATGTCATCGGCTCTAATTTACCGGATATTGCCTTCCTCCTAGCTGTTCACATTGCCATTGTCTTCACCCGCCCCTGCTTGGCACATGGCAGTAAACACTGAACACATCTCCTTTCTTTGGCTTATGTCTCTAATCAAGTCTTCACGCTTCTTAGTGTGGATTCTTCCTTACTCTCTATTTTTGCCTTTATTGGTTGATTGATCTTATTGTTCTTTGCGAGCCACAATATGTTTACATTTGAAAATTAATTACCAACTTGAACATTATGAGTTTTGCATGAAATTCTAGATTTTTAGGTTCTTAAAATGTAACCAAGTACCCCATTTTTCTTTTTCTTTTTTCTTTTGTTTTTTAAGATGGAGTTTTGCTCTTGTTGCCCAGGCTGGAGCACAGTGGCACGATCTCAGCTCACTGCAACCTCCACCTCCCGGGTTCAAGCGATTCTCCTGCCTCAGCCTCCCGAGTAGTTGGGATTACAGGCGCCTGCTGCCACACCCAGCTAATTTTTGTATTTTTAGTAGAGACAGGGTTTCACCATGTTGGCCAGCCTGCTCTCGAACTCCTGACCTCAGTATCCGTTGGCCTTGGCCTCCCAAAGTGCTGGGATTACAGGCGTGAGCCACCGCCCCTGGCCCCAAAAGTTGTCCCTATTTTTCTACGGGTGGTTTAATTATATTTTTCCCTCTCACTCTATTTTCTCCTTTCCCTGGCTCTCTGTTTTCTGCTTAGCTCTGCTGAAATGCAAATATAATCTCTCACCTCTCCCTCACAGGACATTGCCTACACAGCAAGTTCCTCTAACTTCGTGCTCCAAGACAGGTCTCTCCTCCAGAGCTGATGGTGGATTTACAGACCAAAGCATGTCCCCATGGAACTCTCACCTCCAGGGGCGTGCCTCGGAACTGCCATCCTCCAGGGGTGACCTAGGAACTCACACGCACCAGGACAGCACGTCGAAAGCATGACCACTTGGCTACTTTTACAACTGAACTCTGCACAGGAAGGTGCCAACTCAACTGCCTGGTAGGTAACTGACCAGAAGCAGTGGGACCCCTGCCCTTGCTCATTTCCTCCCTTACCCTATGAAAATGCCCACTTTTTGCAACAGAGCAGAAGCAGCACATTTAAAGGCGGGATGCTTTGTGCCCCTTCCCCCAAGCTAACTTCGGAATAAATTCACTTATTTTGGATCAGATTTCCCTCTCGTTAACTGAACTGTACGTGCAGTGAGCAAGTAACCTGCATTTCAGTTACAAATTACAGAAGACCTGGTCACTCAGAGTAGACAGCGTCATCTACTTTCAGATCAGAGAGAGCAATGAAAGTTTCTGCTTTTTTAAAAAACAAACAAAAAAAACCTGGCTTGTCTTGAAACTAAGAGAATCAGGTATTCTACCCCTTTTTGGCATGACTTTAACTTACTACCAGTGTAAAGCCTTAACTCGTTCTCAGATACAAACAAGCTCTTAAGAGCAAAGGCTGCCTGAGCAGCTTATTGCACGGAGGAAGCAGGAGAAGAGAAAAGATTATGTGAATATCATGCAAGTAGTAATGAAGAATAAAAACAGGAAAGTATTAATCGAAGATGTGATTTTCCCTATGTAATCAAGAATTTTGGCATGCTTACTCCATGAGGCAGGCAAGTACGGAGGAAGGTAACAGTGACCAGAAGATTCCCTTTAGTAAACATCTCCTCAGGGATCTGTGAAGTCAGGAATCTCAGCTCCTGTTACAAATAGAAGGCCATTAATTACCATGGTGTCTGAAGTTGTCAATAGCCCACCCCTTTAATTCCCACATAATCACTTCAATTATTGTGCTCATTGTATGTAGTTATTGCTTGTCTCCTCCCACAGAATGTAAGACCCATGACAGAAGAGACCATATCCATCTTTTTAGAAAAGTCCTTGACCTATAATACTCATTCAAAAATGGTTATGGAATTGATGAATTCTACAACCTGAAAAAAAAGTTAATACTCTGTCTTCTGAAAAACAAAAACAATACAAAACAAGTGCATTATCTTCAATGGCCTGCAGTATAATAATATTAAAAACTGTAGCCTTATTTTCAAGGTCTTGAGGACCTGAATGATCTGTTCCAAATCTAGTATCCTGTTTCTTTCCAAATCCTTCTGTCTAGACATCCTGTGCTCCAGCCACAGAAAGTACTTTCATTCCCTCGGCTTATTCTTTTTTTTTTTCTTTTGAGAGGGAGTCAGTCTCTGTCACCCAGGCTGGAGTGCAGTGGCGCGATCTCGGCTCACTGCAACCTCCAGCTCCCAGGTTCAAGTGATTCTCCTGCCTCAGCCTCCCAAGTAGCTGGGACTACAAGCACGCGCCACCACGCCCGGCTAATTTTTTGTATTTTTAGTAGAGACGGGGTTTCACCGTGTTAGCCAGGATGGTCTCGAACTCCTGACCTCGGGATCCACCCGCCTTGGCTTCCCAAAATGCTGGGATTACAGGCGTGAGCCACCGTGCCTGGCCCAGGTTATTCTTTTAAACTGTTCAGACCATCTCACATTGCATCCTTTGCTCATGCACTGTTTTGCTCAATCTTTACCTTTTCTCTTCCACATCATCTTACAAGAACCACCCAGGTGGTATGTTCTCACTGACGTTTCCACCATTCCCCTTAGAATGAACCTCTCTCCTCTGATTTCCTATGGTATATCACAACATGCATTTTAATCTTTTCCACACTTACTGTGTTGTATTACTCTCTCCTCCATCTAACTGGAAACTCATTGCGAAGAGAGAGATTTGGATATCCACCTTCCTGTTGACTTGCCCAGATGTCTATCACGGTGCCTTCCGTATCCCAGGGGGACGTTGAACATTGGCAGGCATGCCTAGCTGAAAGCTGATGCAGTGAGAACATTGGCAGGCATGCCTAGCTGAAAGCCGATGCACCGAGGCCTGCTCCATGCTAAGGCTGTAATTCTTCACCCCAAGAATCTTCATTCTGTTCTTCAAGTATTCAAGGTAAACAGTCAGTTGTAGGCAATAATGTTATGTGACTTCTTCTGTAATTCCTTCTTCTTTTGTATCTACTTTTGCCTGGGTGGGAGTGGGAGAAAGGGGTGTGAGAAACTCAGGTCCTGATGTCATGGTTTGCTCTTCCTTTTCAACATTCATAGACCCCAGGTCCCAGTGCCCAAAGAGTCTCTTTCTTTTATCTACTAATTATTAACTGGGGATGCAAAGCAGAATCTCCAGCTTGAGGCACCCAGACAGGTGTCTCCTGTCAGAGCTCCATTTCAATAGTACATGTTATGGTTTGAATGTGTCTCCAAAAGTTTATGTGTTGAACACAGGAGTAAATTCATTATGGGGTGAGTGGGTTTGTTATAAAAGTGAGTTCAGCCTCCTCTTGCTGTGTGTCTTATGTGCTTTCTTGCACTGCCACCTGGCACCGTGGAAGAATGCAGTGAGAAGCCCCTCACCAGATGCTGGCCCCTAAATCCTGACCTTCTCAGCCTTCAGAACTGTGAGGAAGCAAATTTCTGTTTATTATAAATTACCCAGTCTGTGGCATTCTGATATACCAGCGCGAAACAAAGACAGCACTCCTCTGTCTGAGCGTCCACACTCTCCTCCCTGAATCCTGATGAGCATATTGTCTGTCCTCCCTCAGGCACAAGTGAAGCAGCCTACTCTGCGACACAATGGCTCCTGGCCCTTTGGCATTAGGGAGGGAAACACGGAGCAGGGAACCCCTGAGTGTGCTGCTTCACAATGCACAATCCCCAGGTGCTGGGAAGGGCTGACAAGTAAGATCAGAGGGACAAATGAGAACATGGGGACAAGTTGTGAGATGAGGGACCTGTGGCTCTGGAATTTTATTTCTGGGAAACTGCAAGGAAGCTGTGTGTGTGTGTGTGTGTGTCTGTGTGTCTGTGTGTGTCTGTGTGTGTGCAAGTATTTGAAAGAAAATAAAAATAGAGAAATTCAATCATACTAGTATCTCCAACTGCTTCTGAGTCTGTGACTAGACCAATGATAATAAATGATAAAGAACTACCATGCATTTATTTATTCAAGAAACATTTATTGAATACCTGCCCTCGTTCAAGTAAAAGACTTAATGGTAGGAAAGTCATATGTTAAATAAATTCAATTTTTGTTACAAAGAAATACAAGACTGCCATTAGAGAATACACAGGGGACCTGATATGTCTGCTCTGTGGGGGAAGGTTCTCCCTAAATGTAAAGTTTAAGATGAAACCCGAGGGATAAGTAGCTGTTATGAGAGGGAGGATTAGAGGAACATTACAGTGTAGGGGAAATCTTTGTATCAAGACACATTTTGAGGCCGGGCAAGGTGGCACATGCCTATAATCCCAGCACTTTGGGAGGCTGAGGCGGGTGGATCACCTAAGGTCAGGAGTTCGTAACCAGCCTGACTAACATGGTGAAACCCCATCTCCACTAAATACAAAAAAATTAGCTGGGCATGGTGGTGCATGCCTGTAATCTGAGCTACTTGGGAGGCTGAGACAGGAGAATCCCTTGTACCTAGCAGGCAGAGGTTGCAGTGAGCTGAGATGGCGCCATTGCACTCCAGCCTGGGCAACAAGAGCAAAACTCCCTCTCAAAAAAAAAAAAAAAGAGAAAGAAACATTTTGATCAACCACTAGAATTGTATTGTGGTTGGAGCAGAAAGTAAGAAGAGTGATAGGGCTACTGCGGTGGGTAGGACTGGAGCATGGAAGCTGTTCTGCAATGGACTTGGTCTGCATCCTCGAGGACATGGGGGCCAATAGAGATGCTTAGCAGGGAAATGACAGGGGCAGGCTTGCATTTTTAAAGCTAAATCACTATAGCAAGGCAAGGGAGGCAAGAGGACAAAACTAAAATTATGTTTCAGAAGTTGAATAGCAACACCATGGCAAAGTGTGTGAACTGCAATGCCATTCAAGCCTATTTGCTTTACCATATTGTAAGTTATGTGTGTCCTTATATATATCAGATTAACAGTATGCTTGCTTGCTTGGCTGCAGTGCTAACCTCTGAAAACGTGTACTCAGCCTGCATCCATAATATGGTAGTGGCAAGGTATTAACACAACTAGGTGTAGGTGAAATGTCTTCTGAATTTTCCTCTTGTTTCCTCTCAAGATTGTGATCCAGCTTCCCTCATCTAATTTATTTGCTCCACTCATTCATATGGATGAGAAATCTTTATTTATTTTTTAAGCCTATACATGACTGATTATTTGTAGACTTAAGGAAACTGTCCCAGAAACTCTTCTGCTCAGTGTAAGGGTCAGATAACAGCTATGAAAACATTACTGACTGCAAAAAAAGTACATGTTTCCTGCCCAAGAGAAAGAGCATAGTGGCCCCAATTCAATCTCCTAATACAGCTATTAGAAAAAGAAGAATGAGTTTTCTGCTCAGAAAATATTCTTTCTTCTCAATAGCTCACTCCATGGCTAACTGTCCACTTTGTACAGCAAAAGTTAGTTCTGTCCAAGTATTTCAATTTGGCAGAACAGACTTTAAGGCCAAAATAATTTAGTAAAAAATTCACTAATCTTCCATTTCATGGCAGGGAATATTGAAGATCAATTGATAAAAAGAAACATTATAAATGTTAGGTAACAACTATCAGGAATTGAACTGTGTGATTTGTTAAGGGAATTCACATATGCCTTATTTCTTCTTATAAACTGAAATTCAACCACATCTCAGACTTAGAAAAATAGAATTTTAAAGATTATAAGATTTATAATAAATAGAAATTTCAGAATAGGAAATACAGAATCTTGAGATTGAAACAAATGAGCACTAGTCCAACACCATCTGATACTTCAATCTTCTCACAGGCATTCTAATCAATTGGTAGTTTTTCCTGTGTTTAAGGATTTGAAGTGTCAGAGGTCTCAATCGTTTCAGAAAAGGACTTCTAGAGAGAGCTGCTATCTCTTCAGTTACCCCCGAGATCAAGCGAATCGAGTGTACTTCCTCTGGACCTAACAGTCTCGTGGCACACCTCCAGCTCTCCACCTGGGCCACACTGGACACGGTAGTTACTTCTCGTTTCATCCTAGCTGTGCTCCTGCACATGAAAACTTCATCTGCTCCCTGCAGCTTCCTTGATTTTGCCAGGCCTGACTTTTAACGCTTACTGTATAAGCAATTAACAGGATTTGAAAGGTCAAGGGGAAACAGATCTTCAAGAGCATTCTCTGAATACCAGCACCCCGTGAAGCGGTTTTAAAATGTGCAGCATCGCCCTAGAGACACTCTGACCCCAGTCAATTATTAGGGGGATTATGAGAGTCCAAACAGCATTTATCAAACTGACAGAAAAAAACAAAATCCCAAACTAGTACATACCTTTTATAGCAAG
Source organism: Pan paniscus (assembly GCF_029289425.2). Taxonomy (NCBI): domain Eukaryota; kingdom Metazoa; phylum Chordata; class Mammalia; order Primates; family Hominidae; genus Pan; species Pan paniscus. Next base: position 186,163,257 of record NC_073252.2, on the reverse strand, counting down.
TTATTTTAGTAGAAGAAGTTTTGCTTTTGAAAATATGGATGAAACTACAGGTTCATTTCTCTGCTTAGTCAGAATATGGAATAATAATGAAGGGGCCACTTTTTACAGCTTTCCAATAGCCTCACTTCCTACTGCTCCTCCTTTTCACCCCGAGTCCTAAACTAACTCCAAAGATAAATTCCCAGCCCTGGGCAAGTAGTCTCCCAGAGGGTAGCACCGTTACAAGAAGATAGAACATATCATAGGTGCTTCCTCATAGCGTGGCCCTCGGGGACACCTGATGTGTGCCCATAGTGTTGATTAAAAATTCCCCTTCCATCCTATAGCACCCTTAGCCTTGGGTTATTTCAAATTAGACCTGCTCTTTTCCCAATTGAAAATGGAGTACCACCTGTAGACGCTTTTTTCTCTTGTTAGCATGGTATAATGATTTAATGAGAATCGCTGGGTTACAAATGCACAGATGACTTTCCTTTTATTCCTTTTTTCTATTTGATAAAATTATCTCAACAGAACGACACTAACACTTTTATTTCCTTTGGGGGGAAAAGCGTGTCCTTCTACTGATCAGAATAGCTAACTTCAACTTTCCTTTGTCATCGTCCTGGTATCTCTTTAAGCTATGACAATCCAGTACATACCTGATAGCCTCAGTAATTGTGGTAAGTTGAATAGAAACGGTGCCTTCATCTCAAAAACTGTTTAACATTTTACCGTTCAATGTATTCTACTACTCATGGGAGTACCAAGAAATAAGATTTTAGAAATCATTATCAGAAGAAAGATACTCATCAAATATATAATCATTCTTAAGGAGAAATAGTGGATTGATTTTTTTCTCATTTGAAGCATTGACTCTAGACTCATTTATAGCAAAATGATTTATTTATCATTGCTGAGCAGAGGAAATTGCTTTTTAAAAAATCAGCACTCCTTTATTTTCTAAAATAATCATGGTAGCACACAAGACACTAAGAATTTGCACTGTCACCTGAATTCTCTCCAGCCTCCAAACCTGCCATTTCCCTGGGAGCCTTAAGATCAGCTTGAATTGACTTTCCCAAGAGTTGTTTTTCTGTCTTTTCCCTAATTTCCTGAGGTTTCTGTATGTATGCCTAAAAGCCAATAATTGTCTTGAACAGACCGACATAAAAATAAATGAGATGTCTAAAATTCATTTTTATCTCATAAATGTTACACCTTGTCAATTAAAACAAATATCCCTTTTCTGTGCCAAGAAAACATTTTCTGTTACATTCACAATCTGCTTCAACTGCCATCGGGTACAAGAAAAACCTCTAACAGATGGGAATTGGTAAATGGCAATTGCAGCTAGAGCTGACGATATGAATAACAAATGGAAGATGTATTCTGTGAGTTACCTTGGAAGGCAAATATGCTTATGAGGGCTTTGTACGATGTTGTGACATCGGTTCTGAGAATAAGATTGAGGCCTGCAAATTGAATCAAAGGAAATGTTATATATATGTAAATAGATGTAATATATATATACACACACACACATACACATCCTGTGTGTATATATGGTGTGTATGTATGTACATACACCATATATGTATAGATATATGCACACATATATATGTATATATGTGTATATATACGTATATGTGTGTGTGTATGTGATGTGTATATATATCGCCCTTTATCTCACATTCCATAAAGTCATCAAGGTTGTCAAGACCTTTCTGTTGTTTTTAGAAATATTTTGGATAAGTAAAAAAGGTATGACAACGTTCAAAGCTAGAAGGATTATACAGTCATCCTAAATTTATGGGCTGCAATGTTCTTACATTAACCTTTAACCTCACTTTTCATGAGAAATGGATAGAAATATTTAGTTGGGTAAATGCAGTGATTATTCTCTTTCTAGGAGCATAAACTGCTGTAAACTTGGGGCCTAGAGAAAGGCTTAGATCACAGTCATTCTCTTGGCTTTGATTCCGGATGTTTGTACAGACTCAGTAAAGTGAAGTCTCTGTCCTCTTTCGGGACAAAACCATAGGATTGTCCATCTCTGCTTTTCATTCCTCCCCAAACCCGCTGCCTGCTGCTCCTCTGACACTTTTCTTTCGAGTCTTCCCAGCACTTGCTTAAGAATGCCAGTGGCAAGAGGCGTGCAGCCCATGAAGAACAGTCCTGGGTGAAAGCTGGGCTGGCCGGGGGAAGAAAGCGCAGGTGGATTTCCTCCATGGCTTTTGCTTTTCCCCATTCACCTGTGCTTATGTAATCACAGCCTGGAGTTTTCAGGAATAAAGCAACTAGTTATCACTGCTGGTTACATGGGCTGGTCCCAACCTGAATTCTGTACTACCCTTTCAATGAGAGACGCAGGTATGGGAGAAGGGACTTGACAGGAGACGCAGGTTTACTTTTCTCCTAGGACCTTTTGTTTGTTTTCAGAAATTAAAAAAAAAAAACACAATAACCACAATCATATAAGATGTTTAAATTCAATATATGAGCATGCCATTATTTTCATTGATCTTTGAAACGGATTCAGTACATTCCTATGAAGCAATGGAACACAATTTGGGATGAAAATTTCTCCAAGTGAGATTCACATTATCATTATGGCTGTCAAGGATTTAGAAATTAGGTTGTTTGCTGATTACTCTTCAATCATTCAATCAACAAAAAGATATGCTGGGAATATAATGAGTTTTCTTAACCTCAAATTGATGATGAACATCAGTTTGTTTTTTATTTTTTTTGGTTTCGTACAACATCATAATTGAAGAGATCATCACAATCAAAGTATGTTTGCATTCAAAATCATCATCATCATCACCACTTAAAAATACTTTTTCAAACTTTATCATGCTTTTCTATCCATGCAGTACCCATGTATGCTGAGTCACACAGATAACTAAACAGAGACCCTGATTTTCCCTATCGTCTCCCCATGCTGAATCACACAGATTAACTACACAGAGACCCTGATTTTCCCTATCATCTCCCTTGTGTTTTGTTTTTCAGTTTCTTCCCTTGAACAAGTCTCCTTCTATTCCCAGGGGCCCCCTGTCCTCATGCTGTTTCCTGACTCCCCAGATGCCCTCTGTGTGCCTTGTCCCATCTCTCTGTGCCCCTCACGGGGTATTGCCCAATGGCTCAGCAGATAATGCTAAACCAACCTGTGCTTTGTAGAGCTTCATAAATGTGCAACCTTGCTCAATTGTATGGTGCTTATGGCCCAAGTGAACATTTTTAGGAAACTCCTTACATTGGTATGGTATGTTTCTACCACCCCATCTGGGAATGATCTGTAAGACAGAGTAGGTAATATTCTTTATCTAGCATCCTCCCCCATGTACAGCATAGGTGCACCTGCTCACACACCTCGCAAGAACACTTAACTACAGGCCATAGGAAAACTTTAACTCGTAGAAATATAGATACGTATTATAAAGATTCCATGTGTTGATTACATGTAGACAATAACATGCCCATAAATCACGTCTCCATTTTGAAGTGACCTAGCAGCACTGCTCAAGATCATCAACCGACAGAGTCTTCCTTGTCCTTGGTACCTTATCCACAGGCCTCTGATCTGCTCCGTGACTTACGCATCCTACTCTTCACAACTTCTGAAAATGTTTTGCTGATGGTCCCCTGGAGCTCATGCTCAATTGTCCTTTGTCTGTGAATGTTGTTTCCTCACTTCCTAAAGTTAGGCAGGAGCAAAAAGCACTTTAATCTTAGGCTAGAAAATAACTAAATGCCTACTACCTCATTTTTTCTTCTCTTTGCATCCCAAAACCAGACAGACAAAAACCCAGCCTACAGATTATGTGTTCTTTTCTTTGTTTCTTTTCTTTTAAGTTTGTTGTTCAAACCCAGTGTCACTGCTCCCACTTGCAATCTGCCCAGCACTATTTTACCAGAAAATTCCTTACATGTAGATTGATAAAGACATTGTGGCCAGGCGCGGTGGCTCACGCCTGTAATCCCAGCACTTTGGGAGGCCGAGGCAGGCGGATCACCTGAGATTGGGAGTTCGAGACCAGCCTGACCAACATGGAGAAACCCCGTCTCTACTAAAAATACAAAATTAGCCGGGGTTGGTGACACATGCCTGTAATCCCAGCTACTCGGGAGGCTGAGGCAGGAGAATCACTTGAACCCGGGAGGCAGAGGTTGCAGTGAGCCAAGATCACGCCATTGCACTGGAGCCTGGGCGACAGAGTGAAACTCTGTCTCAAAAAAAGAAGACATTGTGCTATTCTCCCCAATAAATTCCTGTTCTTCTAACAAGGGCTTTCTTGAAATACATACCTTGAAACATGGAGGAGTGTCACTAATGGTGGAAGTTAGCTATCACTTCCAGATAATGGGGGGATGTTAGCTATCAGTTCCAGATAATGGGGGGATGTTAGCTATCACTTCCAGATAATGGGGGGGATGTTAGATATCACTTCCAGATAATGGGTGGATGTTAGATATCACTTCCAGATAATGGGGTGATGTTAGATAACACTTCCAGATAATGGGGGGATGTTAGATATTCACTTCCAGATAATGGGGGGATGTTAGCTATCACTTCCAGATAATGGGGGGATGTTAGCTATCACTTCCAGATAATGGGGGGATGTTAGCTATCACTTCCAGATAATGGGAGGATGTTAGATATCACTCCAGATAATGGGGGGGATGTTAGATAACACTTCCAGATAATGGGGAGATGTTAGATATTCACTTCCGGATAATGGGGGATGTCAGATAACACTTCCGGATAATGGGGATGTTAGATATCACTTCCGGATAATGGGGGATGTAGATAACACTTCCGGATAATGGGGGATGTTAGATATTCACTTCCGGATAATGGGGGATGTTAGATCTCACTTCCGGATAATGGGGGATGTTAGATATCACTTCCAGATAATGGGGGGATGTTAGATATCACTTCCAGATAATGGGGGGATGTTAGCTATCACTTCCAGATAATGGGGGGAAGTTAGATATTCACTTCCAGATAATGGGGGGATGTTAGATATCACTTCCAGATAATGGGGGAAGTTAGATATTCACTTCCAGATAATGGGTGGATGTTAGATATCACTTTCAGATAATGGTGGGGATTTTAGATATCACTTCCAGATAATGGAGGGATGTTAGATATCACTTTCAGAACACGACCCCTCCAGTGAGGCTGCATCTAACCCTCCCCTGCCCAGCATCTAGCCATGGCTCCCTCTGAACCTTCACCTACAGAATTCTCCTGAATGGAAAATTTCTTGACACCTATTATAAAGATTCCACATGTTGATTACATGTAGACAAGAACATTCCCATAAATCACATCTCCATTTTTAAGTGACCTAGCAGCATTCTCTCTCTTTCTCTTATGTCCATAATATTTATTAAAGATAGCAACCATAGGCCGGGCGGGGTGGCTCACGCCTGTAATCCCAGCACTTTGGGAGGCCAAGGTGGGCAGATCACGAGGTCAGGAGATCGAGACCATCCTGGCTAACATGGTGAAACCCCATCTCTACTAAAAATATAAAAAATTAGCCAGGCGTGCTGGCGGGCACCTGTAGTCCCAGCTACTTGGGAGGATGAGGCAGGAGAATGGCGTGAACCCAGGAGGCGGAGCTTGCAGTGAGCCGAGATCGCGCCATTGCACTCTAACCTGGGCAACAGAGCGAGACTCTGTCTCAAAAAAAAAAAAAAAAAAAAGATGGCAACCATATTCCTCTGTAACATCACATAATCATTTTGGTTGCTGTTGTGGTTTAAAATCCACTTTTATAACAATCCTTTAAACTAATATATAAATATTACCAATATATAAATATATAATATAAATAATATGATATAATATAACAATATCAAAGAGAGAGAGAGACATCCCTCTGTATCCATGTGGAATTGGTTCCAGGACCTCCTGCTAATATCAAAATCCGTGGATGCTCAAGACCCTGATATAAAATGGCATAGTATTTGCATATAACCTATGCACATCCCCTTGTATATTTTAAATCATCCTTAGATTACTTATAATACCTAATACAATGTGAATGCTACGTAAATAGTTCTTATACTGCGTTGTTTAGGGAATACGGACCAAAAAGGTCTATAGATATTCAGTAAGGATGAATTCTTTTTTTACAAACTGACATTATTAGCAAAGAAAATAAACTTTTTACACCAAAAAAGAGTATTTTTCACCACACAAACAAAAGATGGTATATATATGTGTGTGTATATATGGTGTGTATATGTATATATACACACACACACCATATATATACCAAATATATGCACCATAGATATACCAAATACATATATACACACACTATATATATGCACCATATATATTTATATTTATATTTTTATATATATACATATATATGGTGAGGATACACAAATCCTTCCATATAAGGCTAGTCAGTAAATCTCAACAATTAAAAAGGTCATTTTCAATGGCCGATTAATCACAGAACAATTTAAAAACTATATAAAATTAAACCTACACACATATTAGAAATACAGTCCAATTCACTTATATACCCAACACACTTTAAAGTGGACACAGAAAAATGTTATTTACTGGCTTTAAAAAATATGTATTAAACTCATGTACTGTTGTTTAAAGAGTACCCACAAAATTCTCACCTCAATGTTTCTTTGTAAAAGAAGTGGAAATCTATAATCCAAAGACCCTTTTCAAAAATGAGCTACTGATAAACGCAATGGATTTATAACTTCTGTAACATTTCATTCATGTTGTGAATTTTCTTGAGCATTATATTACAATTAACTTGCAGATGCAATTTTTAAAAAATATTTTTATCCTTGGTTGGTTGAATCCATGGATGCAGAACCCGTGGATATGGAGGGCCGACTGTATTTTTTTCACTACAGAATATGAACCTGTTAAATTTAATCGCTATTTGAGGCAGATAGATACCTTCACACCTTCAAATCACACTGTGCAGGTGGCCACCTGACTTACCTATATGCTCAAGCACTACACAGAAAGTGCTTCTACTGAGAAGGCAACATAATGAATTCTAATGTGAAAATGCACAGCCACTTAATTATAATAGTCATATTTATATTCGCCATATACCCTAAGAAAACTGACACAATAGAAATATAAACTGACATATTCCAGGGCCCCACACACGCTGGTCTTTGTATATTGTCAGTTTCACGGAAACAGCAGAAATGGATGAATAATGTAAAACTTTGCCGTATTTTTTAAGAGCATGACGTAGAAGGATCGCGTAGTGCTTGTGTCTCTCGTGTCCAGTTAGGAAAACAAAACCAATTCTAAGCATTTCAAACACATTGGATTTGAACATTGGTTTTAAACGTCACAAAAAGCCAGGCAGGAACAAGAAGGGGATGAGGCTCCCCAGAGACTGGTACCTGAGGAACTGCTGTTCGTAACTGCTGTTCGTAACTGCAGGATGCCACAACCACCCCATGAGCCAAAAACAACCCCAAAGAGCAATGATGTAGCCCCAAGTCCACGCGGCTGTGGGCTGAGGAGGCTGGAGTCCTACTTTAGCCACTGCCGGGTGCAGTGAGCACTGCCGCTGCCACTGCGCAGGAAGCCAGGAGCTCACACTCCTGATACAGCAAGAGCCAGGGCCCAGGAGTACTGGTGCTTACAAAGCTGTCAGAGCAGCCGCTGCTGCTGCTGCCATTAGATCTGTGCCACCTTAGAGGGAACCCGGGCTTGCATCCACTTGTCACTGTGGTTACTGCTGCCAAGGGCACCACCAGGAAAAACAATGACTAAAAATATGGATTTGCCCTTTCTCCCACCTTCCCATTTCTTGCCAGTGCCTCCCATTATCAAAATCTTATTAAATATCAGTCAGAAGGGAGTGTGGAAAATGTAGCTTGCAGATATCCAGTCCCCTGTGATACAGAACAGAGTACAGAAGGGGGGTGCGCACCGACAGACAAATCACTGACCTGGCCCTGTGGGTGTGGAGCTCTGTAAGTAGACATCTCTGTAAGAAGCCTGCCTGGACACAGGTCCCTCTCCCCAGATTCCAACTCATCTCACTACCAGATGCTTTCTCTATTTCTGTGCTCCTTACTCTTCCCTCTCTCTCCTCTCTCTCTCTTTTTGCTACCATTCTCTATCCCTGAATCCACCTAGATTTCCACTCTTTTTTTTTTTTTGAGACAGAGTCACTCTGTCGCCCAGGCTGGAGTGCAGTGGCACTATCTCGGCTCATTGCAAGCTCTGCCTCCCGGGTTCAAGCAATTCTCCTGCCTCAGCCTCCCGAGTGTAACTGGGATTACAGGTGCCCACCACCACTCCCGGCTAATTTTTTGTGTTTTCAGTAGAGATGGTGTTTCACCGTGTTAGCCAGGATGGTCTCAATCTCCTGACCTCATGATCCGGCCGCCTCAGCCTCCCAAAGTGCTGGGATTACAGGTGTGAGCCACCACGCCAGGCTGGATTTCCACTCTTGTTCAGGAACTATGTCAACCACTCTAAGACACCTGGAGGGCCCAATGGCCACTTGCCACATTTTCTCTTACTCCGTTGTCAGGAAAATATGTGGATGCTCATAGAAACCGTAGTTTTTTTACTTTATCCGGTTGGTTCCCTCACAAGAAATCCACCTTATTATAGTAAGAAAACTGGAATTGGAGATCAAAGACTGGCTCTAGTATCATATCCACTGATCATGTGTAATATTAACTTGGGAAAATCTTTTCACATTTTGAGCATCAGTTTCTTTATGTGTAAGATCAAGGAGTTGACTGTGAGATCTATATTTTTTTCCCACTCAGTGTTATGAGGGTTTGTAAAATTCAGTTGTTTAAAATACCTGATTACTGTCTCATTAATTTTAAAAACTTTACACAACTAAGTCTATAACAAGGTATTGCTCCTCACACTTGAGGGCATTAGCTGCGGGGGTCTGCCCATAGACCCTGACCCAAACGACAGGTGAATAAAACGTACACTGACACAGATATTCTGCTTTGCCAGTCCTGCTGAGTGTCCGACCGCCTGCACACCAAGAGTGGTTTGTCACTGTGGCTGGCCCTGAGCAGCTGGCACTCCAGGCATTTATTTGGTATACAATTAACAACAGAAGCTCTGAGTCAACACACTTGTGGATAATTAACATTGTTAAGAGAGTAGTTCTAGGAATGAGTAAAGCTCAGGTACCGAGGTCTAAGGTAAATACCATTAGGGGGCAAGATCCCTAGTCAGCCTCCCCACAAAAGGGCCATCTGGCTCAAAGGTTAGTTAATGGAGGTAGGGTAAACAGACTTAAGTGGGGAAGCCTCTGTTGTCCCTAGTATTTACCCTAAGACCTAATGCTCTAAGGTAAGAACCGGCTGCCTCAGCCTGTTCAATTATTACAAGCTATGTAACCTTTCAGCCTTCCAAAAGGTTTGTGACTATTCCCTATAACTTTCCCTAGTATTTCCCTTTAATATTTCTGCCACCATCTGAGTGAATCCCAACACTACAACATATAAGAAGAAAAAAAAACAGAGACCGAGACCAAGAATAAAAGCTATAAACCCATCATATGATCAAATACATGCTTAGAGTCCAAACCATGGTGCAAAATATCCCGCGTTTCCTCATGTTCTCTCTCGCTCCACTGAAAGTCTACTGTTACGGCCACAGAGGACCCGTCTCTCTGGGCTCCCACGTTCTTTCCTCCCTACCTTACAGTTCCTAAGTCTCTTTGGCCTTGTACCCTTACCATAAGATTTCACGTTTTTCTTTTTCTGCCCATCTCAGCAGGCTTGTCCTTCAGTTTTGCCTGGGCTTCCCCTAGGAAGGCCTAGTGAATGGTCTCAGGTGATTGTGTCCAGAGGATAAGGGGAATATGACAGCCACCTGCCCTTTCTTTTAGGGCTTATAGGAACACATCTACCAAGCAAGGGACTTCTTGCCAATGTGGAACATACCTTATAGCACAACCTCAGGGCATTATTATTTCTCTGGCTCTTTCCTCATCTTTTCAAAAACTTTATGTATTAGCTTACATTTCTATGACTCATGATGCAAAAGAACAGGTCATGTTAGAAGAGGAAAAGGGTGAGAAGAAATTCTGACCTACCTCAGTACACAGGGTGAATAGGATTAACTACATCATAAACTGTAAAAGTCAGAACAACAGATGTCGAAAGTTTTCTTTCTAAATGCATAGCACAAGTAAGCGGGGGGGAGAACAAATTTGTTTCCTTAACTCTTTGGCCTGGAAGCCGTACATTTCAGCACACATGGTTATGTCATTTTTTTCTCTTGATGGTAAATGAATGCTTCAATAAAATATATAACTCAAGGGAGTTGAGAAAAGGCAATTAAGACTGTTAGAAAAGGACATTAATATTTACTGGTAACACTGAAATCAGAATTATATATTAAAATGAAGTTTCTAAACTAATTTCCATATTTGACTAGAACAAAAACAGCTTCTTTGCAAGACAATACCACAGATTTCCAGAGCTCGTCCAGGATTCGTAACAGCTGCATGTTTTGTTGTTTAGAATCAGTATTTTGGTCACTGCGTAAATCAATACTTTTAAAAATTGTTTCTATTAAGCAACATAATAAAACAAATGCTCATTTTTTTTGCATATCCAAAGGCCTTGAGGAATTTTAAGCAAAAATAGAAGGAAGGAAAATTATAATAAACAATGGCAATATGTTCATTTCACATATTTTGAGGTCCACCTGTTTAAATGTTTCCAAAGCCATTAAACACATCTGTTTTTTTTTCCCTTAGATAAACAAATTATATGAAAAAGTAAATATACGGTTTCTAAAGCCAGTTCAGATGGGATTTTTGGGCACTTTACCTCCCTGTGTGCTTCATTTTCATCCTCTATAAGAATAGGTTTCTCTTATTTACCTCTCTGAGTCCTGTGAAGTGTTCTTGGTCCATGTAATGCAAGGACAAGGCACAGAGCCATCCCTCAGTTGATAATGGGCGTGATCATTAGAGCGGGAGCAGCAGGTGGGGGTGGTTCTCCATGCGGGCATTCATGCAGATTTCCTCTTTTCATATCTTCAGTCTTGTGGAGTCTCAACAGGCTGCAGCTTCTCTCACTAGAATATTCAAAAGAGCATTTAAAATTAGGAGATGGTCTCTAACGTGCCTTGTAGCTCTAATATTCTGGGAATCTTTGAGGCTGTATCCTATACATTGTTATTTTTGTTTTATTTCTATATAACTATTACCTGCCTTCTACCTGTAAAGATATTCCACAATCAGGAACACATCGTTTTTTTAGGTATAAAGCAAGACTCCTGAATGGCATTCTTGCATTAGCATTTATAAGCGTCACCTTGATACTAATCGCGTTAAACTTCTGTGGGGAACGTTCTATTTAATATCACTGTATCATCTACGTGGGACTCTGTTCTATGGGCAGCTTCTCTTCTGAAGAAGACATTGCAGAGCAGTTCTCATTATTTCACTTTGTCCCTCCCCTCAAGAAAGAAGACCTGGCCCGGCATGGTGGCTCACGCCTATAATCCTAGCATTTTGGGAGGCCACGGCAGGTGGATTTCTTGAGGCCAGGAGTTCAAAACCAGCCTGGCCAACATGATGAAACCCCACTCTGCTAAAAATACAAAAGAAATTAGCCGGGCATGGCGGCGGGCACCTGTAATCCCAGCTACTTAGGAGGCCGAGGCAGGAGAATCACTTGAACCCAGGAGGCGGAAGTTGCAGTGAGCCGAGATGGCGCCACTGCACTCCAGCCTGGGCAACAGAGGGAGACTATGTCTCAAAAAAAAAAAAAAAAAAAAAAAAAAAAGACCTACTCTAACCAGCATTAGTGAGAAATGGGTATTTTACTGAATATATCTTAAAGAAACATGAATGACAGTGAATGATAGAAGGGTACAACACTAATAACACAGCAATTCACCTCCCTTCAAAAATAAAACTACCCATTAGATATTATATCGGTCTGGACCCTTTGAGAAGCTGATATCAGCACAGGATTAAACATGCAAGGATGTTATTAAGAAAACTACTGTAAAAGGAAACGGTGAAGGAGCCAGAGGGGTCTGCGAGAAAACATCTTAGGCTGCTTTCCAGTCTATGGAAGGTTCAGCAAAGCTACTGGAAGTCCATGAGTCAACCTCAGCCATCAGAGGAGCTCATGGCTCCCAGGACAGGCATCCCTGCTTCCAATTCAGTCATTGGCTGGAGAGCAGCCCATGGGAATGTGGTTACAGCACAAGTGCACGATGGATTTCAGCTCAGTGGCCAGGCTCTTGGTCAGTAACTCCTGTCAGTGGAGATCTGCAGGGTGTAGTCTCTTGGCCAAATCTCTCTTCCCAAACTCTGTTCTGGTATCCACCGCAAATTCCACCCACTGTCCCACTGAACTGCCCTTTAGTATTTCAAACATCACACACTCAAGAATTCTCCCTTCAGAGCTTTTCTGTTTTCTTTTCTTTCTTTCTTTCTTTTTTTTTTTTCTTTTTTTGATAGAGTCTCACTCTGTCACCCAGGCTGGAGTGCAGTGGCACCATCTCAGCTCACGGCAACTTCTGCCTCCCGGGTTCAAGTGATTCTCCTGCCTCAGCCTCCCGAGTAGCTGGGATTGCAGGTGCCCGCCACCACGCCCAGCTAATTTTTGTATTTTTAGTAGAGATGGGGTTTCACCATGTTGGTCAGTCTGGTCTCGAACTCCTGACCTCACTATCTGCCCGCCTCCACCTCCCAAAGTGCTGGGATTACATGCATGAGCCACTGCGCCCAGACCCCTTCAGAGCTTTTCTATACCTGTTCCTTTCTCTTGTCTCTTCTACAGGCTTATCCAAAGTTGCATCATCCATCATTATTCTCGGGCATATTAAAGCCGTGACTTTGCTTGCCCTCAGGAAATTAAACATCTGTCAGTCACCAGAAGTCACAATCCACAGAAGACAGTGAGTAGGAGGATGCCACAGAACCCATCGTGTTTCCTGCCGTATCAAAGCAGGGCTGTGCTGTCATCAACCCGCGATGTGCCATTTATTATGCAGCACCCCATCATCTGGCTTCTGTCTCAACCAACATACTGAAACTGCTTCATAAAGTCATCAGTGTATTTTTAATTGCCAAGTTGATTGGACATTTCACAGCCATTATTCCTGACATTTATAAGCATTTGACATGACTGATCATTCATTTCTTGAAATTCTGTTTTTCCCAGACGGCCGTGATAAACACTCTGAACATTGTTCTTGCGCTTTCACGGCTATCCCATTTCTTTTTTTTCTAATGCCTTTTGTTCCTCCCCATTCCTTGAGTATGGGTGTTCCCCAGACCTGTTGCTTCAGTCGTGTGGTCTAAATACATACTTTCCCTAGGAACTGTATTCCCTAATGTAGAAGAATAATGTTCCTTTACTTACATATGTTGTATTGATCAAGCTTTTAGTATGACAACATGTACTATATTAAGTTCTGAGGATAATATCACAGGGAAAAATCTCTGGCTTTAAGGAATATACTGTCCAATGGGAGAAACATAAAAGCAAGCAAGCAATTACAAGGCAATGAACTACTGTGATGATGGGGATGTACAGGGTTCAGGGCACACACAGGATAGCTAACTTACACTTGGGAAATTAGAGAAGATTCTCATAGGGAAAAAATCACCAATGTGTCATCATAATAATAACAGAAGCAGTAGGGCATTCCAAGCCAAGACAGCACCGTGCTTGAGGAGCTGTAATTCAGCTACATAGTTCAGTAGATCAGCTATTGAATCAAGGACAATAGGAGAGGTTGGGTCACACAGATGCTGAACAATCAAGCTACTGGGATGAAGGACATTGTGTGCACCACTGCAGCCTTTGGTTCTCACGCTGACAGCCGTGAGGATTCACAGACAGACTTCAAAGAAGAGCATGACTTAATGTTTCAGAAGGTTTTTGGAAGCTCACTCCATACAAAAGAAGGATTAGAAGTAGGATATACAGTTAGCAATCAGCACCCATGGGCTCTGCATCCATGGGTTCAACCACGTGCAGATTGAAAAGGCAGTTAGGCCTGTGATCATTGCATCTCTACTGAAAAATGTACAGACTTGATGTTATTCCCCAAACAATACAGTAAAACAACTGTTTCCATAGCATTTACACCACGTTAGGTATTATAGGCAGTCTAGAGATGGTTTAAGTACACGGAGTATGTGTGTCGGTGACATGCAAACAAGACACTGTTTTGTATAAGGGACTTGAGCATCTGTGGATTTTGGTAAAAAAATTCATGGGGTTCCTGGAAGCAATCCCTAGCAGATACCAAGGGATGACTGAATTTGAGGTAAGAACAATATCTAAGAACTCTCCAGCTCAGTTTGATAAAATATTACTTAAGCCTACTATGTACCAAGCACTTTAAAGTGCTGAGTGTTAAAGGCTTGCTTAAGAGTAATATGTATAGTAAAATCCCATTAAATCAAAGCCAAACATCAAATAAAAACAAAAAAGAACTCTAATGTTCTTTTAAGTATGTATGTAACCTATGTTTATACATGTAGTATTATTCTGGAGTAAACTACTGTAACTGGGCTGGGTGCGGTGGCTCGGGCCCGTAATCCCGGCACATTGGGAGGCCAGGGTGGGTGGATCACGAGGTCAAGAGATCGAGACCATCCTGGCCAACATGGTGAAACCTGGTCTCTACTAAAAACACAAAAATTATCTGTGTGTGGTGGTGCACGCCTGTAGTCCCCGCTACTCGGGAGGCTGAGGCAGGAGAATCGCTTGAACCTGGGAGGTGAAGGTTGCAGTGAGCTGAGATCGTGCTGTTGCACTCCAGCCTGGGTGACAGAGTGAGACTCCATCTCAAAAAAAAGAACTGCTGTAACTCAGTTACCCAAACCAAAAATGCTTCACTCTTTAGTTTCCTCTACCTCGTATCCAGTTATCCCATCTGTTCCAATTCTAAAGGAGCCCTTGTATACTCTTATTTTTCTATCTGCATTGCCACCGTCCCAATCTACACCACCACCACCTCTTGCCTAACCTCTGCCATTAGTGTCTTAACTTGCTCTTGGGTTTCTATGCTTCTTCCCCTATGATCTCTTCTCCACCTGGCAGACAGAATAATCTTCATGTGAGTGAGTCCAACTGTATCATTCCGCACCTGAAATCCTCCAATGACTTCTCACTGCATTTAAGATGAAGTGAAACTCTGTCCCACGCCCTATAAGGCCTCATGTAATCTGACCCCGCACACTTCTTTACTCTCTTCTTATGCTGTTCTGCTCCACCCACTTCCCCAACTATATTCACTCAATGATTCAGCAGTTTTTAGAATAGGCTGTGATATTCTCACATATTTCTATCTATAAGATACATACTTTTCACCGCCTCCACCGTTACCACCCTGATCCATAACACCACCATTTCGTGACTGGCTACTCAATTTCTTATCTGGGCTTCCTGCTTCTGTTTTTCCGTACAGCAGCCAAAGTAACTCTGTCAAAATATAAATCAAATTATGTTGCTCTCCTGCTAAAATCCTTCAATAGCATCTCATCACATTTAAAATAAAATTCAATACCCTGACACTAATTAACCAAACCTCACATACCTAACAGGCTCCTCCCTAGCCTCCGCTTCCTCCTGTGGCCCCCATTCCACCTCGCCGCAGCCACCTGGACTCCCCACTGTTCTTCCAACATAGCAATGCACCTAAGATCCCCACTGCTCCCCTGCCAGGAGCACTCTGTCCCGAGACATCTTCAGGGCTCTTGCCTTCATGTCAATTTTCTAGTCAAATAGCATCTCCTTAAAAAGACCTTCCCTGGCCATCCCCACATCCTTACACTTCCCCTAGTCACTTCCTTTTTTTAAAAAAAAGACCTTTATTGAGGCTGGGCGTGGTGGCTCTAGCCTGTAATCTCAGCACTTTGGGAGGCTGTGGCGGGCAGATTACTTGAGGACAGGAGATCAAGACCAGCTTGGCCAACATGGTAAAATCCCATCTCTACTAAAAATACAAAAATTAGCCAAGCGCAGTGACGCACACCTGTAGTCCCAGCTACTTGGGAGGCGGAGGCAGGAGAAGTGCTTGAACCCGGGAGGCAGAGGTTGCAGTGAGCCGAGATCGTGCCACTGCACTCCAGCCTGGGCAACAGAGCAAGACGCTGTCTCAAAAAGAAATAAAATAAAATAAAATAAAAAGACCTTTATTGAGATATAATTTACATATCATAAAATTCATCTAATTTTCATGTATGATTCAATGATTTTAGTAAACTTGCTTAGTCTGCAACCATCACCATAATCCAGTTTTAGAACATTTCCATCTTTCCAGTAAGTTCCCTCAGGCCAGTCAGCAGTGAATCCCCATTCCCTCTCTCAGCCCTGGGTAAATGAAACTGACCCAGTGGTCTCATAGATATTTTTTGATAAATATAGGAATTGACCCTTCTAATCTTAAAGCTTGAAACTTATATTTGTTTAAGCTGAGTTCCTCCCTCAGAAAATGACCATCAGGTCTCTCAAAAAAAAAGGATCAAACAACTGAAACTCACAGATCATCACATCCGGGCAATGAGATGCCAGACCCCTCATTAACCATGATGGCTTCCTTGCGTCTCCCTAGTTCCTGTTTTCTTACACACAGTTGCATTTTTTTCCCTGTTATATAAACTCCTGGTTTTAGTGGGTCAGGGAGATGGATTAGAGAGTGAGTTTCCATCTCCTCAGCTGCAGCACCTGATTAAAGATTCTTCCTTGGCAATACTCGCCATCTCAATCATTGGCTTTCTGTGCAGGGAGTAGCAGGACCTTGACTGAACCCCTGGTGTTTCAGTAACATAAACACTAATCTACCTTCTTTTTCCATAGATTTGCCTTTTCTAAACATGCCGTATAAACAGAATGGTTAAAATATGTGGTCTTTGGAACCTGTCTTCTTGGTATATTATACTTAATGCGTTCAACTAATTCTATTGAACTTTCACTCTATGCCATATATATAGTAATATATATATATATATAAAAGATTACATATATATAATCCCATGCTCTAGTGAGGAGAATAGAGTCAGCAAATCATCATACAAACAATGCCAAATTTCATGGAAGTTTCATGATGCTCTGGGAGCATGGCTGGGAGTGGAGAAGGCTTGCCTGTGGAGCAGTATTTGACTGTGACTGAAGAATAGCAGTTAGCTAGGCAAAGGGCAAGTGTTTCAGACAGAGGGGTCAGGACATGCCTAATAACAGAAGGGAGTGTGTTTAACACGACTGCTGGAGAAAGCACTTGGCTGGAGCTCTGAGAGGGAAAGAAGGACGGTGGAGACAAGGCTTTCCCATCACTTTCTATCCCTGTATGTATGTTATTTCACTATTCTCTCAAAAGTTATCACTAGCTGACATTGCAGTGTGTATATACTGTTTGCATCCTTCATTACAACATAAACTCCTTGAGGGTATAAACTTTGATTTGTTTTATTACTATTATTCCAATATTTAGAAGCATAATAAGCATTCAATAAATACTTGTTGAATGAAAAAATTGAATAAGAGATTGGGGAGCCCTAATAATTAACATATTAAGAAGGCAGACATTTGTTAATTAGAATAAATTAAATAACTTCTGAGAGCCGTCTGACACAACATCTTAATACAGCTAAGCTATGTTCAGATGAGAGGAATTCAGTGAAATAATGAATTTGGGGGGAAATACTAGCAGATTTACTTTTTAACTAATAATAGACTGGAAATATTTAAAGTATAATGAACTACTTAACATTGTTATATGTTAATAACTTCTTTAAATTGATCAATGATTTTTGTTAGTGATATCTTTTGAATACTATACTTATTTCATTCTTTTTTGACCTCATAGATTTCATAAATGCAATCAGCTGAATGTAACTTAATAAAGATGTGGCTTCCAACATTTAAATGTTGTCAGGAAGAAAAACAATGACTTTCTCAGTTATTTTCATAAAACAAGATGACTTTCTGTGGTGTAATTCTCATAAGAGAATAAGTACAGGGTGAATAAAATATGCTAGAAACATGTATCTATTTCAAAAGTATATTTAAATAGGATTTTTTAAATAATAGACCACATTTTAGGTCCATGGATTTCAATACACTTTTTCTTTAGAAAAAAATCAAATTTTTATGACTTCATTTAGTTTTAATAAAAATATTTTATTTAATAAAATTATATTGTATAAGGTCATTCATACTATATTGATGATTGCTCCAATTATGAAGCCTAGCCAAATTTAGACAGGTTTCAAATAAATCAGTGCTTTTAAAAAAGTAAGCCCCAATTGTACATTGTGTTATAAACTGAAAGTCTTATGTTATGAAACAAAGATGTTACTTCCCAAAAACAATGTAATTATCATTTCAAGGTGGCAAGTCAATCTAGAAATCAGATTCCATTGAGATGCTGTAAAAGTTCTGCTTATCACAAAATAAGTCAACAGATTCAAAATCGTCTCTAAACAACAAATCGATAAAAATGCCTAAAAATATCATTTAATTTATTCCAAAGTATTTCCTGAGGACGTTCTTTTCAGGAAAGTCTGCTTGCTTTAGGATTCCAAACAAACGAAGCCCAGAAGCTTCCCGGAAAGCCCTGAAGGTGCTCCTGGAAGAATGTGCTCTCCGCAGCTGTGTAAACAATGATGTTGACGCAGAATTGGAAATGCCCATTTTTGAAAGGGACCTGCAACCAACCATTTGAAACCAGCACGTTCCCTGATATTCCCACTAAATGTCTAGTCAGTAAATGTTAGTAAGAAAAATACTTTCCTCCAAAGGACAAGTTAGAGCTTTGTATAGTGTCAGTAGTTAAAAGTTTTTCTGTATAACCGCAAATCATATCGTCCCCAACTATCAAATCTATTTTTACCCCTTAGGGTCATTCAGGAAGAAAAATAAGCTCACCTTGGGGACGGACTAGTCACTGGAGGTAAAGAAGAGAATGGAATCTAGGGTGGCTCTTAGACTTACAGCTTGTATTTATATGAGACTGTGCATGGTAAATACGGTTTTATTTAAGTGGCATGTGTTATAGTTGTCAAATTTGTAGAAACATACAGATTGATGCATTATAATTATTCTGCCTTTAAACAAAGTGCTTAATACCACATTTAAATTGCAAATGTTGACTTCAATCGAATCTCCTGATGTTAATAAAATATTAGAAACTCTATCAAATATAATTCTTATGATTATGATAATACAGTTTTTCAGAGGCCAAATTTTCTTCAGTTCCAAGAATCCTACAGCACGTGTATGAGGAATATTTCTATCTTAATAGATACCTTTGTATCCAGCAGTAGAAAAGCATCCACATGCCACTTTGCAGTAAGTATAAAATAAAAATATAAAGATGCAAACACTTCACACAATGCAATGTCCTTCCTTGATTTTTTGTGAAGAAAACTATACATGTGTTTGTGGACTAGCTGTGTATATAATCAGGTCCTTAAATTAACAGAAAACAAAAGAACTGCGGTGCAAACAGGGAAAAGGGAAAACAGACAATGCAAGAAAAAGCTGAGGATGACAGACAGCAGGGAAGGCTGTCCAAAGTGACACAAAAGTGATAGCATGGCTCAGTGAGAATGCTGAGAACCACAGACTTTAAAAACAGAAAGCCTCTTCTGAAAGTATACAACTTGAGTATCTCTGAGAGTGTGTGGGTGAATGTGTTTGTGTGTCATGATAGTGAATGGGGAGAGTTCACACACAAAAATTTAAAATTAATTGTCCCTAAAGTATGTATTAGCCTGCTATTGCTGCCATAATAAATTAACACAACACCTATTTATTATCTCATAGGTTCCATGAGTTGGAAGTCTGAGTACAGCATGGCTTGACTGGGTTCTCTATATAGGGGCACACATGGTGCAAGTCAAGCTGTCAGCTGGCCTGGGCTCTTCTTTGGAGCCTCTGAGGGAGAACCTGCTTCCAGGCTCATTTAGATTGTTGACAGAATTCAGCTCCATGTTGCTACAGGAGTGAGTGTCCTCATGATTTTGCCAGCTATTGGCTCAGCTTTTGAAGCCACCCATATTCCATGGCTTTTGGCCCCCTTTATCTTAAATGCCAGTAATGACATCTCCAACCTTTTCAATTATAATCTCTGATTTTCTCTTCTACCTTCCTCTTCCGATGTTTAAAGAGCTCATGAGATTAGATCCAGCTCACCTGCATAATCTAAGTTAATCTCCCTATCTTAAAGTCAACTGAGGAGTAACATTAATTACATCTGCAAAACCTCTTTGCCATGTAACATAACAGGATGTAACGCTAGGTGGCTGAGATCACGAGGACCAAAGTTCTGCCTACCACAGGGTAGCAATACAATATGTTAAAGATAAATCAGCATGTTGGTCAAAGGATGCAAAATGCCACCTAGACAGTAGGGACAGGTCTAAGAGATCTATTGTACCCCATGGTGATATACTTGAAAATTGCTGAAAGAGTAGGCTTTAAGCAGTCTCACCACAGACCAAAAAAAAGTATGTGTTTAGCTAGATTTATCCATTTCACAATATATATGTATTTCAAAACCTCATGTTAGGCCAGGTGCAGGGGTTCACATCTGTAATCCCAGGGCTTTTGGGAGGCCAAGGCAGGAGGATTGCTGAGCCCAGGAGTTTGAGACCAGCCTGGGAAATATAGGGAGACTTCTATAAGAGGGCTCTACAAATAAATAAATAAATAAATAAATAAATAAATAAATAATCCAGGCACAGTGGTGCATGCCTGGATGGCCCCAGCTACTTGGAAGGTTGAGACAGGAGAATCACTTAAGCCCAGCAAGCAGAGGCTGCAGTGAGTGGAGATCATGCCACTGCACTCCAGCCTCATTGACAGAGCAAGACTCTGTCTCAAAATAAAAAAAAAAAAAGAAAAAGGAAAAACCACACACTGTGTTGAATGCCATAAATGATACAATTATTTGTCAATTGCAGTAAATAAAGCACATGTGTATTAAAAAAAGACAAATCAACAGTGCAACAGAAGTGACTAAGAAGGGACACAAACATAGAGGCAAGGTAGGACAGTGAATAAGAAAGGGAAAAAGCAAGACTGACCTGGACTCAAGTGCTGCCTGGGCCACTTATTATCCATGGGACTCTGAGCAAGTTATGCAACTTCTGTGAGACAATTTTCTCATGTATAAATACAGAATAATGAGAAGTATCTCACAGGACTATTGAACACCGAGCAATAAAAGCTCAAGAAATAATAAATATTATATCGCTAGGTATGCCTTCTGGTTGCCTGACTGCTCTTCACTGGAGGCACAAAGCTATCTTTTACACTTTTGCTTATAATATCCAGAGAACTGAAGCATACTTTTATTTGACTTGGATTATCTGGATAAATTGTCTTAGATAGCTATTTGGTTTGAAATGTATAGAAAGAATCATTTTCTTACTTGTGGTTTTATTGTTTCCTAGTCTCCTAAGATCATGGTATGGTAAAAGATCAAGTATAGATATGGGCAGCATGAAGTAGCAAATAAAAATTGACTTGGATAGATTTAGATTTCAGTTCTAGCATACAATTTTTTTCCTAGTATGTTTGAAAAACTGACTTATTTTCTGAGCCTCACACTTCATATCTTTAAGATGGAAATAACCAAGCCTCAGTGAGTGTAAAATCTGTTAATATATATAAAAGCATTTATAGTCTTAAAAGTGCTATAAAACACTGTTGTTATGATGTTGATAATGGTGGTGGCGATGGTACACCTTATCCATGTATCAATAGTTGGGACTAAAGAATACAATTTTTTTTCGGCAGCGGACGGAATTTTGCTCTTATTGCCCAGGCTGGAGTGCAATGGCTCGATTGTGGCTCACTGCAACCTCTGCCTCCTGGGTTCGAGTGATTCTCCTGCTTCAGCCTCCCGAGTAGCTGGGATTACAGGCATGTGCCACCACTCATTTTGTATTTTCAGTAGAGACAGGGTTTCTCCATGTTGGTCAGGCTGGTCTCTAACTCCCGATCTCAGGTGATCCGCCCTCCTCGCCCTCCCAAAGTGCTGGGATTACAGGCATGAGCCACCGCACCTGGCCCAGAATACAATATTTAAATTGAAAAATTCACTGGATTTAAGAGCATACTCAAAACTGTGAAAGGAAAGATCGACATACTTGAAAATATTGCAACAGAAACTATCCAAACTGAAGCAAGGTGAGAAAAAAAGACTAAAAATAAGATACAAAATCAGTGAACAGTAGAAAAACAGCCAGCAATCTAACATACATGCAAGTAGAGTCCGAGAGAAAGCAAGAGTAGGATGGGGAGGAAGGAGGTAGGAAAATACTTAAAAGAAAATAGCTAAACATTTTACTGGTTTAATGAAAGCTATACACTCACCAATCAGCTGACTAAAATCAGGACAAACCACAAAGAGAAGCACCACAAGCTATATAAAAATGAAACTACTGTAAACTAGTGGTGAAGAAAAAACTTTAAAACAACTGGAGAAAAAATACATACTACACACAGGGGAACAAAAATGAGAATGACTGAAGTTTATCAGAAATGAAGCAAAAACAAGGTGTTAGAATTTTACTTTAAAAATTTAAAAACTGTCAACCTAGAACTGTAAATTCAGCAAACAGCAAAACCATCATTCAAAAATAAGGATAAACTTTTTAGAAAAAAAAAGCTGGGGTAATTTGTCAACAGCAGACTTACACTACAATAAATGCAGAAATAAATTATTTATAATAAAAGAAAATAATATCAAATAGATACTTGGATTTAAAATATGCAAAAAAGATAGAACACAAGAATGCTACCTTGGGGGTAAATTCAATTTTTTTCCTCATTTAAAAAAATTATTTAGAATAAAATTAACAGTTTAAAGCAAGAAGAAAATGTAATGTGAAATTTATAAAATATGCAGAAATGAAATGCATGGTAATTCTCCAAAAAAGAGAAAAATGGACGCATACTGTTGTTAAGTTTCTTATATTATTTTCAAAATGGATAATATTATTTGAAGGTACATTGTGATAAATTAAAAATGGACAGGAGACAGAAAGTACACTGTTTCACGGTCTTATATGCAAAGTGGTAAAATATTATTTGAAAGTATATTGTGATGAGTTAAAGATTGTAAACCCAAAAACAACATGTATAAAATAAAATAAAGAGCTGTAGCTAATAAGGCCATAGTGTGCAAAAATTAAATAATATTCAATTAACATGGAAAAAGGTGGAAACCCAAAAGAAGTAAGAAAAATATGGAACAAATAGAAAACGAATAGCAAGATGGTAGATTTAAACCCTACTATGCCCATAATTACATTAAAGGTAAATAGTCTAAATACTAAATTTTAAAACAAAGACTTTTTTCATAGACACAACAACATTCTATCTAAAAGAAATTCACTTTAAAAGTAGCAGGAAGAACAAAAATGTACTACATAAGTTCTAATAATAAGAAATCTACTGTGGGCATATTAAATCAGGAAAAAGAGGGATGCCAGGGTACAAAAAGCCATTTTATAATGGTGTTAATGCATCAAGAGGACACAAGAATCCTAAATGCAAGCATCACATAACAGCTTCAAAATATATGAAACGACATTTGATATAAATGAAAATAAAAATAGACAAATCCAAAATTAGAGCTAGAGAGGGAAGAGAAGGCAGAAAAAAAAAAAGTTTAAAAGAATTAATTTTTTTTATGCTTTCCAGCTTCCTTCTGGCATAAGTTTTCAAGATTTTGTAGTTCCATTGACGTACATGGTATCTCTTCTCAGAGCAGATCTTCAAGCCAAGAGCAACTTAGGCAGAGGTGATTCTGGTTACAAAGAGCTTTCAGGAGATTGGTGGGCTAGAATTTCTTAACTTTATCTCGGTTTGCCATACTAAATCTTAGGGTCCTTTTCCTTTACAATCAGTTGCTCAGCCATTGCCAAACTGAATCAATGGAATTATGCATTTAACAGGTACTGAAACTACACAATCAATGCAATTAGTTTTGATGTTTTCTCCCTTGTGTAGCTGACTTCAGATACACAAGATATATTTTAACATCACCACAGTGGCTTTCTAATTTTCCACCTGCATCTTGAGTGGAGATTTCAAAACCTAAAGCCTATCTTTTGGTTTTCCTTTCTGTATGTTTTCCAGCACAGCCAAAAGCAAGCCTTCTACCATATCATACAGTAGAAAGTAAAGCGAAATTAGACAATGTCTTCTCTGCTCCATTGCTCCTTTGCCATTGTTTCTCTGTGGACAGCTGCATTCCTCTGCAAATTCAGCTACTCCTGGATAGACTCTCACAATTCCGGCCTTATGGAACTTCAGTAATTCTATTTCCACATGCTGTCAATGCAGCTCTGAGTAGCTCAACATCCCCTGTGTCTTTCCTCAACCCTGCTTCACTTCTGTAAGTAGTCCCTCTATTACGTTCTGTTTATTTGAACTATTTGAGTGAATCCAGTCTCCTGTTGTAGCCATGACTGACAATCAGTTGGCATCAGGAGTTGGTATTCTCAAGATGGAATTTGCATCTGAGTCACTCATATATTACATAAGTAAATAAATAACTTCCTTGTTGAGGAAGTCAGCACTGACAATTTGTGGCATGCAGTGACTTCTTTACTAGTCAAATTATTGGTGGAAGCAAGGAATGGGATGCGGATAGAGGGCGAGTCTTTGATGATGAAGGGGCTGTTGAGTTTGATAACTGGCCAGGCCAACAAAGGTGATTTAACAGCAGAATCTAGATAGGATGCTTTTGGAAGGATCATCCCTATGGTGTAGAGCAGAATAGAGAATTACAAGATATACAATGTGAAAGGGCTGGGCAAGGTGGCTCACGCCTGTAATCCCAGCACTTTGGGAGGCCTAGGCAGGCAGATCGTGAGGTAAGGAGATCGAGACCATCTTGGCCACCGTGGTGAAACCCCATCTCCACAAAAAACACAAAAATTAGCTGGGCATGGTGGTGTGTGCCTATAATCCCAGCTACTTTGGAGGCTGAGGCAGGAGAATGGCGTGAACCCGGGAGGCGGAGGTTGCAATGAGCTGAGATCGGGCCACTGCACTCCAGCCTGGGCGACAGAGCGAGACTCTGTCTCAAAAAAAAAAAAAATGTGAAAGGCTTTAGTATTTTTGCTATATTGTTAATTGAAACAATTCAATAGCCTTTTTCAGCATCAGCTATATATATATATAGTCAATGGCCCTTTGATATTTAGCTACACGTTAGATAAAAAGGATAAGAATATATTTACAAGAACATGTGAAAACAATATATTTTTTCTCACAGTCTATGTGACGTTTTATCTTTTTCACATTTTTCACATGAAAATAGTCTTTAATCCAAATTTTGCTAGTAGATAATCACATTTATATAATTTTGCATTGTCATTTTGCCTCATAGATGTAAAAGGAATGAATAAAAAATAATTTTTAGGTCTCTTTTAATACCAAATAATTATGAACTATAATTTTTTTCACCATATAATTGGTACAGTAACTCCCAAGTTAGAAGTTAGAGATATAATTTCTAGGACTAGCCAAACTTGCTTATTTGTTAAGACATTTTCCTCAAACTTAATAAATTCAAATGGATGAAAAAATGTGTGGGGGATTTCGATTTCCACAAACATGACTAACTACGGATCTTGCATCTCTCTTGATTTTTATTCATATAACAAATCAAAATGCTAAGTTGGGACACACAAATGGGCATGCATAACGTGTAAAGCATGGATGAGCCTGCATGAAGGTGAAGGAAGTCCATGTGGGCAGGACCTAGGCAGGAGCACAGCATGAGGAGGAAAGCTAGCATTGAAGCCACCAGACTCCCTGGGACCACACCCAGTGTCCTGTGGCCTAGAGTTCAAACCTGAGACCATCTGCATAAAGCCAGACCCCTGAGAATGGAAAAACAATCTACCTAACTCCTGTCTCAATTTTCATAAAGATGGAGAAAAAGTAAAAACTTCACCCCTGTTAATGTGGTACCCACTGGGCTGCCATGGTTGGGAACCTAAGCCCATACTGTTTATGCGAACCTCAATACACAAGCCAAAATTGTACTATGAAGAGGACCTGCGTCTACAGTGCTCAAAGGGATCTAGAAGAAACAAGCGCACATCCTACGAAGGAACAGTCAGACTGACAGCTAGCTGAGCCACAAAAACAATGAGCAAAGCAAGAACACAGTGAAACGCCCTCAATGTGTTCAGAGAAAATAAAGGGCAATGGAGAATAGTTTATACGGCTAAAGTATCTTTCGAGAATGAGGACAAAATAAAGACAAATGAGCAGATTTTGAAAGAGTTTACTTCTAAATAAGCCTCATAAAACAGCTTCTAAAGGTTGGGCTTCAAAAATAAACAAAGAATAAGGTCCCATAAGGAAGGTCTGAAATGTATCAAGGAAGAGAGGCAAGGAACACAGAGGAGATCTGACTCTTGCTTTTGTTCAATATCAAACAATGTCTAATTTGTGGGTTATAAAAGCAAGGCAGAAATTTAAAAAATACAACAACTGCAAATGTGATTTGAAAGGAATGATGAGAAATAAATCATTCTTAGGTCCTTGAATCTGAGGGTGAAGAAAGTAAAGACATTGATTAACTTTAGGACTTACGTTTTATACATACATTCAAATTTTAAGGGTGACTATTAAAATAGTATAACAAAGGACATAGCTTCCAAACAGTAATGGAGATGTAAATTAAATACTATCTTCAAAAGGAGCCATGAGGAAGGGGAATGAGGTGACAAGAAATACAGGAAAAGCAAGGCACATAGAAGTTTCAGTAATACTCATAACCAAGACTCATATATATAGTGCTCTGAATATATAGTGCTCTGAATTTTCCAGACAATGTTTGACATGTGTTAAATAAACCAATTCATTTAATGCTCACAGTGAACTTGTGAGGTGGGTACTATGCCCAGTTTTCTAGAGAATTTGTCTTACTGGATTGGAAAATAAAAACCTGTCCACTTAGAAGAGATTTACCTAAAATAACATGAGATCTATGTTGTTGATTCATTTTCCCATGTCTGTGATGTGATGGACATTTGGGTTGCCTCTCTTTTGGGGCTATGGTGAATCAAGCTGCTGTGACCATTTCTAGGCAGGTATTTTTGTGAACCATGTTTCAATTCTTTGGGACAAATATCTAAGCCTGAGAAACTGCCAAACAATTCTCCTAAGTGGTTGCACCGTTTTATAAACCTGTTCAGCAGTATATGAGAAGTTTTGTTGCCCCATATTTTTGCCAAATCTTATTACTATTGGGTTTTAAATTGTAATCATTTTAGTGTGTGAATGGATAAATTGCTGTGCTTTTAATTTGCATTTTCCTGATAACTGATGGTGTTGAGCAGCTTTTAATCTGCTTGTGGGTCATGTATCTTCTATTTTCAAATGTATCTCAATCTTTTCCATATTTGCAATTTTTCTTTATATTGTTATTATTTAATTGCAAAAATTATTTATACCTTTTGGATACAAGTTCTTTGTCAGACATATATTTTACAAATAATGTCTCCCAGTTGGTGGTTTGAATTTTCTTATGAATGTGAACTTTAAATATTTATATAAGAACATAAAGAATATGTCATATTTAGAGATAAATTTAAGAAAATAGGTGGAAAATGTCCACACTGAAAACTAAAACATTGCTGAGAAAATTAAATTTCTAATAAATGGTAAGGTATACTTTGTGATTGGATTGGAAAACTCACTATTTTTAAATATTAATTTTCCCCAAATTAATGTAATAGATTCAATGCAATTCCAATCAAAATATCAGCAGGATTTTTGTGTGGAACTTGGCAAGGTGATTCTAATATTTAAATGGAAACACAAACAATGATAGAATAGCTAGAATCTTATTTTTTAAGTAACACATTTCCATCTTTATTAATTTTATTTATAAAAATTCCATTCAGTGTATTAACTATATTCTTGGAACAATATTCTTTGATTAAATTAATTAAAAACTATTTTATGGGAGCTCTATGGAGGTATGCGTTCTTTAACAGATAGAGCTAAAGAGCATAAAAGTTCAAGCAGCCGATAACTGGGAATTGAATAACTTACGGATGTTTTGTTGAAGCTAATGTACAGTGAATTACACCTTTGTGTAAATGTAAAATTATTTTTATGAATATAATATTATACTATTTTGTCTTTTTTTTTTGAGATGGAGTTTTGCTTTTATTGACCAGGCTGAAGTGCAATGGTGCAGTCTAGGCTCACTGCAACCTCAGCCTCCTGGGTTCAAGTGATTCTCCTGCCTCAGCCTCCCAAGTAGCCAGGATTACAGGTGCCTGCCACCATGCCCGAATAACTTTTGTATTTTTTAGTAGAGATGGGGTCTCACCATATTGGTCAGGCTGGTCTCAAACTCCTGACCTCAAGTGATCCACCCATCTCGGCCTCCCAAAGTGCTGGGATTACAGGCGTAAGCCAACACACCCGGCCTATTTTGTCATTTTTAACTTTAGCTTTTATTTAATATTCTTATTGAAACAATGTGATTTAATTATCAAATATTTATGTAGCTATACAAAACCAAATCAGACCTGGCCCCACAGCTCCTCTTCATACTGCTGATGATCGCCATGTACAATTCTGGGAGGAGGGAAAAGAGATTAGAGACAATGAATGCTTTTCCTTTTGCTCAATATCGTTGATCAAATAATTTGTCTGTGCCCATATAACAGGCCTGAGAAAATGGTGTAGTTTTATTAGAGGTAACTTTCCAGAATCAATAACTTTGCTAATGAATATAAAAGCCTGGGTGCCTTGCAGCCCAAATTCATGCAATTGGATGGCTTGTTGTAATCAAGCACTGGCATTAGCGTTCTGTTGTGATGAAATAAGTGCTCCGTAATTTAGTCCTCAAGTGCTTCTGGCATTTCAACTCTTTGTTGGCATATAAAGCATACGTTTCTCCTGTAGTAAAAAGTAATTTATTGACTTTAAAAAAAACTTTATCACCTGTGATGAACAGACTATTGGCCTCATAAGCCTTTCTATTCAAACATTACTGGGCAGAAGTTGGCTTGCTCAAATCTTAGCAAATTGAAATTCAATCCAGATCAATAAGGTTTTTTTAATTCAGTTTGGTCCTGGAATGGAAATAATCATCACATTTTATAGTAAGTGTGTCTAATTTCAATTTTCATACTCTGTATTTATTCTGTATAATCAAGCATAACTGCTGGCCTTGTTCCTTTGAGCTGACAAATTCGTGGGATAGATGTGCGCCTAGCAGGTAACTCTTTATTTGGGAGGTAGTAGGGAAGACTGTGCTTAGACATAATAATGAAAATTTGATAAATGTCAACCTACAATTTATAAGTGTCCCTAGGAATTTAAAACAATTCTATTTTCTCATTGTCTACATAGGTAACAAAAACGTATGCATAATGGTGCATTATTTTACTTAAATAGCAACTAGTTTGTCTCTATGAAATGCTTCCAACAGAAAAAAATATAAAGGACTATAAATTAGATGAAGTAGTTCTCAGCTAAAATATTCTGTGATGGGCTATCAGAATTGAAGTAGTTAAATGCACTGTGTCAGTTAGCTTTTGCTGTGTAACAAACCACTTAACCTTACTGGATTAACATGACGACCATTTATTAGCTCATTCTATGAAAGCAATTTCAGCTGCACTCTGCTTGGAAGTTCTGGTCTGGGCTAGACTCATGTGAGCATCTGTGATAACCTTGGTCAGCTTGTGGATCATCAGAGACCACCTGGCCACTCAGATCACTGGTGGTTAAACCATGGTTGGCTCAGGGTTAGGCACAGTGGCTCACGCTTGTAATCCCAGCACTTTGGGAGGACGAAGTGAGTGGATCACCTGAGGTCAGGAGTTCGAGACCAGCCTGACCAACATGGTGAAACCCCATCTCTACTAAAAATACAAAAATTAGCCGGGCATGGTGGCACGCTCCTGTAGTCCCAGCTAGTCAGGAGGCTGAGACAGAAGAATTGCTTGAACCTGGGAAGCAAAGGTTGCAGTGAGCTGCGATCACACCGCTGCACTCCGGCCTGGGCAAAAAAGCGAGACTCCATCTGAAAACAAAAACGGAAACAAAAACAAAAATAAAACCATGCTTGGCTCAGTTGTTGGAGGCAATCATCTCATCCTCCAGAGGGCTGGTGGGAGCATATTTGCATAGTGGTCTCGGGTCTCTAAGTGTATCAATAAACATGCCTCAGCACATGAGCACTTCTCAAGTTGCCGCACATCTCATATTTGCTAATGTCCCGTTTGTCAAAGCAATCTGGTTTCCAATCCCAGCGTCTGTGGAAGAGGACACTACCAAAGTGAATGGAGGCAGAGAGTGAGAGCAAATTGGAGTCACTGCTGCCATCAACCTGCCTCTGCCTGCACTACCAAAGTGAATGGAGACACAGAGTGAGAGCAAATTGGAGTCACTGCTGCCATCAACCTGCCTCTGCCTGCACTACCTCATGAGCTGTTCTTTCAGCACTCCCTCCTGCATATCCGTAGAGCACCACTTCCTCATTTCTAGAGCTGGGTTGTATTTGCGAATATTTCCACAGCCTTTGCCTAATTCCTGATAACAAAATAAAGGTACATTTATGAAAATATTTTAATTACCTTGCTATAATATAAAAGTTCCAAAATTTTTCTAATATGTTAATTTTGAATTTTCAGTTTATTCTCTAGCTATTTTTCTAATTCTAGACTTATGTGACCATGCAAGACGTCCTATGTATTTTAGATATATTTGCAACATTCTAAAATTATTTCAAGTTTTGACTCTGTTTAAAATTGCAATCCCAAACGATGTAGTTCCTCTCCTCCCTACCTTTTACTATTTTCTTCTCATGACATTCATCCTCCTTTAAGTTCTCTGTAAATTATTGTGTTTATTGTCTGGTTTCCCCACATTGGGATGTACGTTATTTATACAGCCCAAAGCCTGAAATGAGGCCATTATTTGGTATGTGCTCACTAGATGCTTTTTGAGATGAATTAAATTGAGCTCTGCCAAAACACCATATACAAACCAGATGTACTCAACATTCATTCTTAAATTTAACTTAGATTGGATAGAGTTAGGCGTTGTAACTCTGACGCTTATGTAGACAGTTGGCTTCCTCTAGAAATTCTTGATAACTATTCTTTCCCCAAATAAATACACAAATTATAAGAGTGACAGGGAAAGAGAAATCCAGGGTAAGGAACATGTATATATTCATACATACATGTATATGATGTTTAGCTTTACGTGCCCACTTGACTGGGCTAAAGGATGCCTAGAAAACTGGGAAATCATACTTTTTGCGTGTGTCTGTGAATGTGTTCCCACAAAAGATTAGCATTTGACTTAGTAGACCGAGTAAAGGAAATCACCTTCACTAAGCAGCTGGGCACTCCCATCCAATCCACTGAGGGCCCAAATAGAGCAAAAACACAGAGAAAGGGAGAATTTTCTCTCTGTTTGACCTAGGACATCCATCTTCTCCTGCCCTGGAGCACTGGTGCTCCTGATTTTCTTTTTTCTGTTTTAGAGCTAGGGTCTCTCTATGTTGCCCAGGCTGGTCTCCAACTCCTGGTTCAAGTGATCCTCCCACTTCAGCCCCCCAAATCGGTGGGATGACAGATACCGACACCACAGCCAGCTAGTGTGGTGGTCCTAATTTGTGGGCCTTTGGACTCAGACCTAATTATACCACCGGCTTTCCTAGTTCTTCAGCACATCATGGGACTTCTCAGTCTTTAGAATTATGGGAGCCAATTCCCATAATAATCCTATAATAAATCTCTCTCTCCCTGTCATTCTTGTGTGTGCACGCTCTCTCTCTCTCTCTCTGTCTCTCTTTGTATATATACATGGAGTCATGTGTCACTTAACAAGGGGGGATACATTCTGAGAAATGCGTTGTTAGGCAATTTTGCCTTTGTGTGAACATTCTAGAGTGCATTTACACACATCTAGTTGGCACAGCCTCCTACACACCTGGACTAGACAGTAGAGCCTATTGTTCTAGGCTGCAAACTTGTACAGGAGGTTACTGTGCTGAATACTGCAGGCAACGGAAACACAATGGTATTTGTGTACCCAAACATAGAAAAGGGACGGTAAAATTATGGTATAAAATATAAAAACTGGTATACCTGTGAGTTCACTTCACATGAACAGAGCTTGAAGGACTGGAAGCTACTCTGGGTAAGTCACTGAGTGAGTAGTGAGCGCCTATGAAGGTCTGGGTAACAACTGCAAACTTCATGAAAACTACTTAGAGGCTACACTACATCATTAAAAAAGAAACGCTCTTCCTTCAATAATAAATTAAAGTTGGCTGATGTAACATTTTCACTTCATAAACTTTTAATTTTAACCTTTTGACTGTTTTAACCTTTTGACTATTTTATAATAACACTTAGCTTGAAACATAGGCATATTGTACAGCTGCAGAAAAATATTTTCTTTATATCTCTATAAGTTTTCCTCTATGTTTATTAATTTTTAGTTTTTTAAACTAATACACAAACACACATTAGCCTAGGCCTACACGGGGGTCAGCATCATGAATATCACTGTCTTCCACCTCCATCTTGTCCCACGGGAAGGGCTTCAGGGGCCAAACACACATGAAGCTGTCATCTCCTGTGATAGCAATGCCTTCTGGAAGAGCTCCTTAAGGAGGTACCTGAGGCTGCTTTACAGTTCACTATTTTTGTAAGTAGAAATACACTCTACCATAATGATAAAACATACGATATAGTAAACACATAAACAGGTAACATTTATTATTATTGTCAAATATGTACTGTACATAATTACATGTGCTATACTTTTTTTTTTTTCAGATGGAGTCTAGCTCTATTGCCCAAGCTGGAGTACAATGGCGCGATCTTGGCTCACTGCAACCTCCGCCTCCTGGGTTCAAGCAATTCTCCTGCTGCAGCCTCCAGAGTAGCTGGGACTATAGGCACGCACCACCATGCCCGGCTAATTTTTGTATTTTTAGTAGAGACGGGGTTTCATTATGTTGGCCAGGCTAGTCTCAAACTCCTGACCTCAGGTGATCCACTAACCTCGGCCTCCCAAAGGGCTGGGATTATTGGCATGAACCACCGTGCCTGGGCTGTGCTATACTTTTATATGACCGGCAGCACGATTTGTTTACACCAGCATCACCACAAACATGTGAGTAATGCGCTGCACTATGACTTTATTCTGGCCACAGCATCACCAGGCAATAGGAATTTTCCAGCTCCACTAGAATCTCATGTCATGGTACCACCATTGTCTATGTGGTCTTCTGTTAACTGAAACATTGTTATGAGGTGCTTGGTGGGGTGTGTGTGTGTGTATGTGTGCATATATATGTGTGTGTGGATGTGTGTGTGTGCACCAGGGTGTGGGTGTGTGTGTGTGTATGTGTGTGTATATGTGTGTGTGTGTATATATGTGCGTGTGTTCTGTCTCTGGAGAACTATCCCTAATACGCTGTATATAACATATACATTTATGGGTATATATGTAAAGACATGCATAGATACAGATGCGTGTATATGTAATATACACAGACATTTAAATCTGCAGAAAATGTATTTTGGATGAAATTCATTTTTCCATTTTTATTTCATAATTAACTTCATCATTCCAAAAGGCCCCACCCAGGAAACAACATTTGTAAAAAGTAATGAAATAGATTTAATCTGGTTGAAATTAGTTTAGATCCAATAGTTTAAAGAGCCCTTGTTACTAATTCTCAGTGTTTTGGAATAACAGCTCTGTGTCTGGCTATATGCATCGTGGTTAAATGCACAGATTCTAGAACTGAATGGCCGAGGGCACATCCCTTGCTCTTTCACTCACTAATGTGACCTAGAGCAAGTCATTTACCACCTCCATACACTCATCCCTCTGTATCCACAGGGGAGTGGCTCTAGGACCCCCAGACACCAAAATCTACAGATGCTCAAGTCCCTGATATAACAGGGCACACTATTTCATATAAGCTACACACATCCTCTCTTTTTCTTTAATCATCTCTAGATTACTTAGAATACTTAATACAATGTAAATGCTATGTGAATAGTTGTTATACGGTTTCGTTTAAGGAATAATGACAAGAAAAAAGTCTGTACCTGCTCATTACAGATGCGATTTTTTAAAATTTTTGAATATTTTCAATCTACAGTTGGTTGAATCCAAGGATGTGGAGCCCACGGATCCAGAGAGCCAACTGTACTCAATATGATTTTTTACAGATTCTTCCATATTTCAAGCAGTGTGCAAGGCACTAGAATAGAACAACAGACAAGACCTACAAGAAGCCTCTTGGGGCTGGGCGCGGTGGCTCACACCTGTAATCCCAGCACTTTAGGAGGCTGAGGTGGGCAGATCACAAGGTCAGGAGTTTGAGACCAGTCTGGCCAACATAGTGAAACCCCATCTCTACTAAAAATACAAAAAATTAGCCGGGCGTGGTAATGCGCACCTGTAATCCCAGCTACTCGGGAGGCTGAGGTAGGAGAATCGCGTGAACCCAGGAGGTGGAGGTTGCAGTGAGCCAAGGTCACGCTATTGCCCTCCAGCCCAGGCGACAGTGTAAGACTCCATCTCAAACAAACAAACACAAAACAAAACAAAACAAAAAAGAAGCCTCTTGGACTTAGTCTGGTGGTAAATAGACAATGACAAGGCAATGATATAAGTGTTATGGTAACACAGTACCAAGCGCTATGGGATACTGTGGACACACACATAAGGGTTTCTTCACTTAAACTTATGAATTTATGGAAGATTTTCCCAAGTCTATTACTCGAAATGAAGATAAAAATGAGGAATAGAAGTTAACTATATAAAGTATGGGTTGTAGGTAGGAAGGAAAAATGCTGTAGAGAAAAATGCTTGATGCTGGAGATGACATGGTGTGGTTTAGGAACCGAGAACAGGGCACCTGGACTGGAACTAGATTGAGGGCGGGCAGGAAGAGTGGAGTCAAGACTGAATAGTACAGAAACAGTGTGTAACATAGAGACGTTCATCTGAGCTTTATACATTCTGACTTGCCTTTCATAATCAATTACCTTAAAAATAGCTAATTTGACAGCCAAGCGTGGTGGCGGCGCCTGTAGTCCCAGCTACTCGCGAGGCTGAGGCAGGAGAATGGCGGGAAGCCGGAAGGCGGGGCTTGCAGTGAGCCGAGATGGCGCCACTTCACTCCAGCCTGGGCGCAGAGTGAGATTCTGTCTCCAAAAACAAAATATATATATATATATGCTCATATATATATAATTATGGCCAGGCACAAAAACATCTGGAGTCCAGAGGATGGCACCAAATATGACTTCCCTTTTCCTCTCAAGCAGACAACGGTTCGCCACAGAGAGCCCACCGAGACGAAAGGGCATCAGGAGCCGTGTCTCCTGGACGTTGCCTTCCACTCCCTGTGCTTCCTCTCATCCAGCTTTTCCTCCCTGCTTCATGTCTCCTCAGTCGTTTCTATTCCTCTATCTGCCGCCAAAGGGCGGAGATGCCTTCAGGTCGTGTGTAGAACCCCCAGACGGGTTTAGTGAACCTGAGAGCACAGGGTGTGCCTGAATCCTGAGGAGATTCCAGGAAAGCGGCAGCGCCCCGTGACCCCGCGCGGCCCAGGAATCAGCGAGCGGAGCGTCTTTTTCGTTTGTCTCAGCTGTCAGGTGCCAGATTCACAGAGACCCACACCTGACGGCCTGAGAACCCTAGAGGGCCAGGGAAGTCGTCACGTACTTCAGCTTGCCAGAGAGGGATGGAGAAGCCGCTGATGGAGGCCTGTGACCATCAAGCGGGCGTGTGGCCAGAAGAGAGGGTTCCTCTGGGAACTGGCAGCGGAGACCAAACAAAATGGCGGACACCCCCACAGACGCCCCTGTGCGGAGAAGACGATCGCCAAGGGCGAGAAACCTCCCCCAACCTCACACACGTGGCGCCAGGAGGGCCGCCAAGAATCTGACTTGACTCTGGACAAAGAGGGTGCCTAAATGGCCAGAGGAGACTCTGAATATTATTAATATGTGAGTTTTCACTACTTGGTGGAAAAATCCACAAAAAAAAATGACATTCAGCTATAAAAGAAGTAAATTGGCCACTTTTCACCCATGAAATTTGTCTGGGAATCTTTATCTGCTCTACCCGCAAAGCCTCTGCTTCCGCCTTGTCTCTCTCTCTCTCTCTCTCTCTCCCTCCCTCTCTCTCTCTCTCTCCCTCCCTCTCTCTCTCCCTCCCTCCCTCTCTCTCTCTCTCCCTCTCTCTCTCTCTCTCTCTCTCACCCCACTCCACCAAAGCAGAAGGGAAATACAGACAGTCGGATGAGATGCATAGAAGATCATCCTGTCAAATAAAGGCAATTTTCAGCAATGGAAAAAGGAATATTTTTATGATCATTATTGTAGGTATGTTTTTGTATCGTATTCAAAAGCGTATCTTGGCTACAATAATTAATGTAACATCATTAGGAAAAGAAAACCTCAACATGCCTCCTCTTTCTTTACTCACAGAATAATGGAATAAAAATGTCTGTGAATAAACTCATTCTTTTGCCAATGATAAGAAAGCATTTTCTTAAGAAAAATTAGAATCCTCTATTTTCCATTCCTGCTAATTATTTGAATTTAACTCTTGGGTCTGCTATCTAAACAAGTCTACTAGGATGTACTGAAGACAAATATAAGGATTTAACAAAAAATATCATTAGTTAATCTAATTCCAAAGAGCAGAACTTTCTTGGAGAAATTAACAGTGAAAGGAATATTCTATCAAAGGTATTTTTAATTTTAAAATGCTGAAGTCAAAAGACTGATTATATCCTAAAAGGAAATAAAGAATCAGCAGTAGCTTTACTGACTGCTTTTTCTTAAGTTTTATTATTGTTTCAAAGAACTTTTTTACACGTTATCAGAATTTGAGAGAAAATATTGATTTATTATCTTGACCCACTGAAGCTAAAAATATATTACTGAAACTATTTTAATCAAATGTTTGCAAATTATATATTGCTTGAATTTTCAAAAGACATTCGCTTTAATAAATATTGATTTTTAACAAAAGCATTTTATTTCTTGAAAGTTGACAGATACTTTTCATTTCTTTTCTTAAAGACAATTAAATACAACAACAAGCTTTGTGGAAAGAAAACATTGGCAAAATTCAATTAATTATAAATATAGCCAACCTCCTGAAAGGAATATTATGAAGACTAACAAAGTCAGAAACAAGCAAATGCACAGTGGTTATTATTCCAGTCCAAATTATGATTACAATTGTGTACAATTTCCTAGTCAAAACCAATTTCTTATTTGTTCCCAATTCCGGATAGAAACCTTAAAGTAAATTACAAGTATGAGCTAAGTTTACTTTGCCAGTAGTGTTTGGCAAACAATTGCCTTGTGATCACTGTAGATGATCAATTTAATTAGATGTCAGAATCAATGAACCACAGACGAGTGAGGTGAATTGCAACCATGAAGTCTAACCCTTTTTCCAAGGCAAAGATACACTGAATTTGAGGTGTTTATTGTTTTAGCTTTCCATGATTTAAGACTATCATCAGAAGGCATAGCCTTCTCTCTTTAGAATCTACGGTTCTGCAGCCTACAAATTGTAAATGACATATGAAGCTTTCACAAATTTGCTCTGAGTTATTAGGTATATAATCCAAGCCCATGTGGAACTTTCCCTTATGGAACTCCTCAGGGCTGAGTGCTCCCCACATATTTGCCAGCATGACTGAACTGGGGTTGTACAGAGAAGTGAGGGCCTAGAAATGTAATGGATGGACTTTAGCCACAACCTGTCTGATATGAGCACACAATTCCAGAGTCGGTAAGTCAGGCTGATTAATGGAAGTGAGCAGCTCAGAATAAGTGGCAGTTCAAAGACAATAAATCTCGCAGTGTAGCCAAGCTCTAGCCCACTCTTTTTTTTTTGATGGAGTCTCTCACTCTGTTACCCAGGCTGGAGTGCAGTGGCGCGATCTTGGCTCACTGCAACTTTCGCCTCCCGGGTTCAAGTGATTCTCCTGCCTCAGCCTCCCGGGTAGCTGGGACTACAGATGCACACCACCATGCCTGGCTAATTTTTTGTATTTTTAGTAAAGACAGCATTTCGCCTTGTTAGCCAGGATGGTCTCCATCTCCTGACCTAATGATCCACCCGCCTCGGCCTCCCAAAGTGTCAGCATTACAGGTGTGAGCCACCGCGCCTGGCCTTAGCCCACTCTTTTGAAGATGACAGGGAAGCAAATATGTGGCACAGTGAAGACTGTGAGAAATAGAACTGTCTCAGACAAGTGTGCATACTCCAAATACAAGTACAGAAAACATCCAAGACTACTAACAGAAATCAGGAAAAATATCAAATCAGAACATGGAACACTGCAACTTCTCATTTTAGAAAAAGACAATGTAGTTATTTGAAGTAAAAACATTTCCAAATTTTCAATGTATTGTTTTAAAACATGAATGCACTGAAGACAAATATAAGGATTTAACAAAAAATCTCAATCTGATTCCAAAGAGCTGAACTTTCTTGGAGAAATTAACAATTGAAAGAATATTCTATCAAAGATATGTCTAATTTTAAAATGCTGAAGCCCAAAGACAGATTATATCCTAAAATGAAATGAGCTATACTTCTTTTTGTCTTGAGGGAGGAAAAGTTTTTCAGAGATGAAAATCTTTTCTGAAAAATTACTATGTGTAATGTTCAAATAGCACACACACATGCATACTTGCTAACTGCTTTTTTGTTGATCTTGGCTTCTCCAAATGCTATGATGATATAATAATCCATCTGGGGAAAGAGGATCTTCAGTTTCTTTACATTCTGAACTGGGATTGATAGATTTCATTTGGCTTCCCCAACACTGATACTGGGAGATGCAAACTTTCAGCGGAAGTGATCTGGTTGAAGGGGCAGAATGCAACACTCAGCACTAGCTGAAACACGTTAACCGTGTACAAGGCCAGAAGCCTGGGGATATTGGAAAGCAGGAAGACTGGAAGTTCGGACTTTGCCAAGCCTGTGGCCCTCTCCCTCTCTTCCCAGACAATGATGTATCCTGTGATTACTGGGAGTCATAGATGGGAGGTTGGTAGGGTCTCCCCTCAGACACAGAGAATAAAGAGCAAGAATAAATGAGTTAATTCTCTTTTAAAAATCTATTTTTTTTTCTTTCTTAAGAACCAGAACAGCTGGAAAATATTTAAGCAGGGCTTAGTCAGCCCTGAAAAATCTTTTCTCAGTGTCCTAGGGAAGTTTTATCAGAGCAAACGTATGAAAGCAGCACGGAATTGCAGAGTATATAATCCTAGAATATCCTGGCAAACTTTAACATCTACACAGATGATAAAAATGGTCACTACTTATAGAGCACTTCTTATCTACCAGGAACATTAAGTGCACTGTATCATTTAATCCTTTCAACAACTCTTGGAGATAGGATCCCTGTCCCAGAGATAAAGAAGTAAAGTGAGTTTCCTACTTTCCCAAGATTATACAGCTGGTGAGACGTGAGGCCTACATTTAGGATCAGAGCAGCTGATTTCAAAGAATGTGTGAAGGGATGCTTACGTGGGGGAAGACATGCTCGGGTCGGAAACATCTCCAACCTAAAGCACTTGGAACTAACATTTTAAAATCAAGCCAGAGAAAAATTAATTCTGTACTTATTTTTTACATTTTAATTTAATTTTAATTTTGTGTTATTATTATTTCTGTACTACTACTCTCCTTCACCTTTAAAACAATTAGAAGACAGAGAAATAGGCAAACAAAGAAGAGAAAAAAGCGAATCTGTTGCTGGTCTGACTGAAGTCCAGATCCTAGGGCTGCAGGCAGTGTTCTAACATGGCAGAAGCAGGTGCCATCAGACTCAATGATGCCAACGTACCCTCTAGGAAGGAGTGATCATTGCAAAAGGCAGATTGCAGGCTATTCTGTGAGCAAGCAGTTGGGGTTTGTGACCAAAACAATTTACATTTGAATTACCCACACTAAACAAAATGAGTACAAATGGGGGGAGAAGGGAACATGATATAAGGTTAATAACCTCAACTCTAGATGTCCTCAAAAGATAGGTGGAACAGATAGAATGAAGGTGACAGCAGGGAGGATAGTGCTGGTGGCTAACACCTCAGGAACTCTTGGTTTTAGAATCAGATTTCATTAATTGAAAGCAATAAAATGGGGCAGTAAAACAAACGCTTCGGGAAGAAAGAAACCCGTATTGGGTAAAGCTCAAAGTCCTAGTGATGCCAAGATATTGAGCTAATTAGGTTAGGAAAAAAGTATTCATGAATAAGGTAATTGAACACTACAACTTTGTACCCTTTTTTTTTCTTTGAGAGTATCTGATCTACAGTGTATCATTTGCAAAATCTCATATCAACCAGTGGAAATGAAATGGTAGAGTTCCCTGACCCCCCTCACAGGACATGCAACAGGGGTGTGGCTCGTATGTTCTGCCACTGCACACTCAAACCCCTTATGGGAGGGGGGCACACAGGCAGGTGCAGGAGCCAGGCTGAGTGTGTTTTGGGCTCTGGCCCCATGGTAGCATCTAAGGGTGGGTGCCTGCAACTCCCAAAGCCCAAGTGGACGTGTGTTACAGTGCACTCTTAGCTTTGTTGTTTGCAGATGGCTTAAGTGTTAGCCAGCTCAGTGCCCTCTCAGTACCCAGGTCCTTGTCCAGAATCCAGGAAGAATCAGATTGTACACAGACTTGAAGGATGAATGCGGGGGTTTTATTGAGTGGTGGAGGTGGCTTTCAGTGGGATGGATGGGGAGCTGGAAGGTGGATGGAGTGGGAAGATGATCTTCCCCTGGAGTTTGGCCATCCAGCAGCCGATCTCCTCTCCAACCATCCCTTGCTGAACTCCTCTCGATGTTCAGATGTTCCTTCTCTTCTCTCTGCCACACCATTCTGCTATTCTTCTACTCTTCTGTTTGTTACTTCCTCGCCTGCTTCTGGAGCCTGGGGATTGGGGTTTATATGGGTACAGGATAGTGGGGCATGGCAGGTGAAAAGGCAACTTTTGGGCAGGAAAACAGGAATGCCTGTTGCCACTTAGAGCCGTGGGCTTCCAGGCTTGAAGGCAGAGCCTTTGTCAGGGCACCATCATCTTCTACCCAGTATTTCCCTGTCTCCTGTCTGTATCAGAAATATAAATTTTTGTTCTGTATTAATTCAATGGGGGAAAAGGCATTAGTTAAATCTTCCAATCTTACAGTTGAATGTTAACATTTAATTTTGCTACTAAAATAAATGATTAATATCACTACCCTGAAATTTGATAAATTTTAATATTATATCTCTGCACTCACACAGACAGTTACAAGTAATAACAATACTAAAAAAAAGAAAAGAAAAAAAAACTTCTAGAAAGAGAATGGAGGAAATGGGAAACTCTTATATAAAGTTTTATTTAAACTATCCCTGATTGAAATGTTGGTTAAATGTGGTAGTGTAAGCACAAATGTTATCTGCTCTGCCTTAAGAAAATCAACTAAGGCCAGGCGTGGTGGCTCACGCCTGTAATCCCAACATTTTGGGAGGCCAAGGCAGACAGATCACCTGAGGTCAGGAGTTCGAGACCAGGCCAGCCAAGATGGTGAAACCCCGTCTCTACTAAAAATACAAAAATTAGCCAGGCATGGTGGCGGGTGCCTGTAATCCCAGCTGCTCAGGAGGCTGAGGCGGGAGAATCACTTGAACCCAGGAGGTGGAGGTTGCAGTGAGCTGAGATCGCACCATTGCACTCCAGCCTGGGGGACAGAGCAAGACTCTGTCTCAAAAAAAAAAGAAAGAAGAAAGAAAATCTACTAAGAGGACAGCAAAATAAATTAAAACATCCTTAAGCCCACTAGGACAAAAGAATGGGAGAAGTAATATTAGAAGATAAAAAGTTTAATATTTCTTTGACATTTAACAGACTAGTAGGCATTGATTTAGTACAATAAAGAGAGCTACAACCTAAGAAGAAAATAAATGTGATTCACTCAGAGAATCTCAGAAAGTTTCATAGCTAGGAGTCAGCAAATAAGCAACCATGGGGGACTGGGTGAGGCTTAAATTCAGAAATAAAGTGATTACATGTGTTCTAATTGCAGGCACACAAGACCATTCCCGTGGCTCCCAGAAGGCTGCGGTCAGACCTTATCTCCAAGGAGGAAATTCTCCTTTAGACACTGGGGTCAGGTGATGCCCAACAACAAAGGTCCGCTCTGTTAAGGGGACCACTGGCCAATACGCTATCCCATACGGACTCCCAATCATCTCCCAGTGCATCACACTTAGTCATGAATGCAGAGCCAAGGACCACTGGCCAATAGGCCATCCCATACGGACTCCCAATCATCTCCCAGTGCATCACACTTAGTCATGAATGCAGAGCCAAGGACCACTGGCCAATACACCCACTCCCTATGGACTCCCAGTCATCTCCCAGTGCATCACACTTAGTCATGAATGCAGAGCCAAGGACTACTGGCCAATACGCCATCCCATACGGACTCCCAATCATCTCCCAGTGCATCACACTTAGTCATGAATGCAGAGCCAAGGACCACTGGCCAATA
Source organism: Pan paniscus (assembly GCF_029289425.2). Lineage (NCBI taxonomy): Eukaryota > Metazoa > Chordata > Mammalia > Primates > Hominidae > Pan > Pan paniscus. The sequence continues at coordinate 186,120,669 of NC_073252.2, read as the reverse complement.
CACCCACTCCCTACGGACTCCCCGTCGTCTCCCAGTGCATCACACTTAGTCATGAATGCAGAGGCAAGGACTACTGGCCAATACGCCATCCCATACGGACTCCCAATCATCTCCCAGTGCATCACACTTAGTCATGAATGCAGAGGCAAGGACTACTGGCCAATACGCCCACTCCCTACGGACTCCCAGTCATCTCCCAGTGCATCACACTTAGTCATGAATGCAGAGCCAAGGACCACTGGCCAATACGCCATCCCATACGGACTCCCAGTCATCTCCCAGTGCATCACACTTAGTCATGAATGCAGAGGCAAGGACTACTGGCCAATACGCCCACTCCCTACGGACTCCCAATCATCTCCCAGTGCATCACACTTAGTCATGAATGCAGAGGCAAGGACTACTGGCCAATACGCCCACTCCCTACAGACTCCCAATCATCTCCCAGTGCATCACACTTAGTCATGAATGCAGATGCAAGGACTACTGGCCAATACGCCCACTCCCTACAGACTCCCAATCATCTCCCAGTGCATCACACTTAGTCATGAATGCAGAGGCAAGGATCAGGAGGCACTGGGGACAGAGTTTTCATGTGAGTGGAACAAAATCAGTCTGACAGATTAAAGGAAACACAAAAGAAGAGAGAGAGTGCAGAAACAGAAAAAGTTATATTCGGAACCCTATTTCTAAGTATCTTTGAAGATACAAGACCTACAGCAAGAAAAAGATAGCAAGGAGAAGCAGCTCTTTCGTAATGCATATATAGGTGGTAAAATTATAAACACAGCTAAGACATGATGACACTAAAGGCAGAAAAGTGTTTGACTCCTGGGGGTACTGGGGTAGGAGCATGAGGAAGAGTGTGGTGACTGGAGAGGGACACCTGGGAGACTGCTAGGTTTTGGTAAGACTTTATTTCTTTACCTGTGTGGTTGCTGCATATTATATGGCTTTATAACCACTTGTTAAATATACATTTACATTTTGCACATCTTTCTATATGTATGCTGTATGTCTCTCTCTCTCTCACACACACACAGTGATAAAGGGCAAAAATGGAGAAATTGAAAGGGCTCTTGGAAAATACAACTCTGACAATACCCCACCCTCCTTCCAAAAAAAGAAAAGATTGAAAGTGGAAGATGGAAAGTCGAGGTGGGAAATGAGGAAGCCTATTTGCAGATGATATAAAGAAAACATTCTCCCAAAATCATCCACAGAACTTGAAATAGAAAGGAAAAGTCTACTTTTAATGAAAAGAGGAGTGAGGTGAAATGCCAAACCTCAACACAGAGAAAAAGCCTGCCAGCCCAGGGCAAACTGAGCAGGGCTGCTTGTGGGGAGGAGCAGAGTACTGACACTGAGGCCGCAGACACCGTAAAGCCCAATGTGAGGGGCCCGTCCTAGAGGGCTCGCCACAGTGGCACTGGAGGCATGGGCTGGCTACTAATTTCCCCCGGTCCTGGGTCACAGTCTAGAAACAGAGGTAGTGTTAGACGTGGGCCACCAAACCCACCACAGCCAGATGGCAGGCTGGGGCAGAGCAATGGCCGCTGGATACCAAATATGACTGTGAGGCTCTACCTTGTCCTAGCCAGGGACCTGGCCCTCCATGAAATGCTTCCCTCTACCTACAGGAAAGAGATGGTTCAGGAGAAACAAAACATAGCCCAAAATGAGGAATCAGAATTAATTATAAATGCCTTAAAATAATGCAAAATAAGCAGAGTTACACCAGCAGAAAATGCATGTCCGATCCAGAAAGTGCATCCGAAACTGTAAAATGTGGCCACTGAGAAGCTGCACCAAATATTTTACCACTATTAACAACAGGCAGGCGCAGTGGCTCACGCCTGTAATCCCAGCACTTTGGGAGGGCGAGGCGGCTGGATCATTTGAGGTCAGGAGTTCGAGACTACCCGGGCCAACATGGTGAAAACCCATCTCTACTAAAAATACAAAAATTAGCTGGGCGGTGGTGGCGCTCACCTGTAATCCCAGCTACCTGGGAGGCAGAGGCAGGAGAGTTGCTTGAGCCTCAGAGGCAGAGGTTGCTGTAAGCTGAGATCACGTCACTGCACTCCAGTCTGGGTGACAGAGTGAGACCCTGTCTCAAAAAAAACACAAAAAACAAAAAACAAAAAAAAACAAAAAACAACAACAACAACAAAAGAATGCAAAATAATGAAACAATCACCACGCGGAGCCAGAGGCAAATGGCCAACCACCAGACCACAGGCAGACTATGACGGGCTAGTCGCCCTCTGCCATCCTGCTAAGGCACTGCAGTCATGTGAGCAAGCCTGGGCAAGATTAGCCGGAGCCAGACCATAGGAACTCTTCAGCAGATCCTTAGGTTAACAAACTGTTGCTGTTTGAAGTGACTAAATTTGGGGATAATTTCCTAATCAACAGAAGCTAACAGACACACTTGGAAATTACAGATTTGAAATGGATGTGGAATGTCTCCCTCATCACCTATGTTCCATTGCCCTTGGAACAGGGGGGCTGTGAATCAATATGTGGCTTGTAGCTTTGTGTCTAGAAATAGCATAAAAAATTGTTGGGAAATCAAGGCGGTGGCTTCTGATTATCCATGTGGCCCGCAAGCACCCTGACTCTTGTTTGTGGCAGCCACATAGGCCCTGGATAGGTGAAAGGGCAAAGGGAGCTGTGGGTGCGCCAGGACACCAGCTGTGTCTCCCGGCCTGTATCCTCCTTTAAAGCCCAGTAAATGTAGCATCAGATTAAAGCTGTCTGTGTCTTGCAAGTCTGATGGCCAGCTTGAATCTGTAATCACAAGGGCTGTGTGTAGCAGTATTCAATACTGAAAGAGCTGAGACCTGTGAAATTTTGCACCAAGAAAGTGAAACCCAGAAATTTTATACCAACTATTATTTCAATCAAGTATAAACGCAATACAAACTGATTTTTGAATGTTCAAAGATATGGGAACATTGTTTATATGGAACTGCTTGGAAAATCTAGCAAACAACAATCATCAGTGAACCAAATGTTGATAGGGTATGAAAAGTTGCAGCCAGGAGCCTGGTGACAAGCATGGAACCTGCCTGATGGTAGGAGAACTCAGTGAAAGAGACAAGAACGGGAACAGAATGTCAGCACTACAAATGTTAAAACCATCGCTGTGATCTGACTACCACGGAGTGTTTTGTATGGCATCACTGATTTTCTTCTCTTTAAAACACAGGGCAGAAAAAGCATAGAAGTAAGAAAAAGAAGCAGAAAAGAAAAAATAAGTGTGTGATTCACAATGAAGATATGCCAGTTATGAATTCTAGAGATTAAATAACAGAGCATCAATGTTCTTAAAACAAAAAGTAGGCTGGGCGCGGTGGCTCACGCCTGTAATCCCAGAACTTTGGGAGGCCAAGGTGGGCGGATCACAAGATCAGGAGATCAAGACCATCCTGGCTAACATGGTGAAAGCCCGTCTCTACTAAAAATAAAAAAAATTAGCCAGGCGTGGTGGCGGGCGCCTGTAGTCCCAGCTACTCAGGAGGCTGAGGCAGGAAAATGGCATGAACCTGGGAGGCAGAGCTCGCAGTGAGCCGAGATCGCGCCACTGCACTCCAGCCTGGGCGACACAGCAAGATTCTGTCTCAAAAAAAAAAAAAAAAAAAAAGTAGAGCATGCATAAGGAAAGACACAGACACAGGAGCACAGCAGGGAAAATTACATCACCTCTATCAGGCTGTGACTGCTGAAGAGAGCAATAGTAAGTCATGATGTAAAAATGTAAATCACATAGTTTTCTCTAATTGACAGATAACAAACTTGGCCCCTTAAAAATATAGAATGCTCTTTTTTTTTTGATTCCATAGATCATAAAAAAGACTATATTTCAGACCACAAAACTTCAGTAATTTCTAAAAAGCATTTTTAATTATTTGATTAAGATGCAGTGAAATTAAATAAACAATAAAACTCCAAAACACTAAAAAACATACAGTTTTTGGAAGTTTTCTTATATCATTAAGGGCCAAAGAGAAAAACGTTGAAGAATATTTGTAAAAGAACTGACCACATATGACAACATCTGTATGACCCAGGTAGATCTGCACTCAGAAGAAATTCTAGAGCCTTAAATCATATTAATAAAAACAAGAAAAAACTTTAATATATCAACAAAATATAGACAAAATATATAAAATAGACAGAAAATTAAGGCAGAACTTACTGACTAAAGCAAAATGGTAGTAGTAGTATTTTTTAATTTAAGAGCTGTATCTTTAGCGAAGAATTTAATATGTAAACTACCTTATTCAAGAAAAAAACAGAGAATGATAGTACATTAAGCAAGAAATAAGTAAAGGTCAATCACAGATAGAGACCCCTGCAATAGACCACTAAGACTACTTAATTTCATGCAAAGATCGAACAGAGGCTTTGCCTAATCTCCGGGCCGTGGGAGTCTCAACCTGAGAGAGGAAGGAGTCTCTTCTCCTGGACCTGATAGTCCAGGGGAATCTGTGGGTTGAAGGTTCTGTTCACATGTTCCTATCTCACATCTCAGAGCCCTTCTTTCCATTGAGTGCCCTCACTTTGTGTAGGACCCCTTTTAGGGCTGAAAATTTAGCCTATAGTGAGTTAAATCATGGTCTCCAAAAAGATATATCCATGTCCCAGTCCCCCTGTGACCTTATTTAGGAAAATGTTATTTGCAGATATAATTAAGTACCTCAAGATGAGATCATCTTGGGTTATCCAGGTGGGCCCAACATTCAATGACATACAGAAGAGAAGACACACAGAAGAAAAGACAGAGAGTATAAGTCCATGTGAATATCCAGGCAGAGATGAGTGTTGCAATCAAGAGTCCAAAGAAGAGAAGACAAGGGTATGTTCCAAGCACACTTACCCAGTTTCTTGTTCTAGGCAATTCTGTGTTGAGCTCCTCTGGGGCAGAACAAAAGAGTATTGAAAGTATTGTTGTCTCTGTGGACCAAAGCCTGTACTGACCACAAAACAAAGCCCTTCTTGGATTCACCCTCAGCCCACACTCAATCATGTGGGTACATGGCAAGAAGAGACATGAAAAGATAAAATGAAAGAAAAGGGGCCTCTTTGTCTCAAATCCCAGTGAGCTGAAATCATGGCCTTCCTTCCAGATCAGGCTGAATGGTGGCCCCCAGGGAGATGAGTCCGTGTCTTATTCCAGGAACCTCTAATTGAGACCTTATTTGGAAAAAGAGTCATCAAAGATATAATTAAGGCTTTGAAATGAGATCATCTTGGATTATCTGGATGGGCCTTAAATCCTTTGAAGACACACAGGAGAGAATGATGTGGTCAGTTTTAACATGTAGATTGTATTTTAATTCAAGTATAGTGAGGCTGTGAAAGGAATATAAAAATCTCAGGACCCCAAACTCACTATGCCAAAGGGAAAAGTGAAGCTCAGTAACTGCGTCATGCAAAAACTGCCTTCCATTTTGTTCCTAAGTAGATAGCTGCAAAGACAGAAGGCCACATGTCTCCCACGGTGGCCTCCTTCACAAATTGCTCACAAGGAAATTCCTCGTGGGTCCCAAGAGCTTTACCCTAAAACAGAATGCTGTTCTATTTCACCTTGACAATGTAAACTAACAGCTTATCTTCACCGGTACCTTGACAAAGACAGGCCTAGAGGGCATCCCTTGGCTCACCTGAGAGGAATGCATATTTGAGCACCTCCTCTGTTTACTTTATCTTATGCAAAAATGCAGACGCACTGAGCACTATGCATAATTCACTGTTTCACTACCCACTCCTTTCACATGTAAAATGTAGATTCAGTAAGTGCTAATCAAAGACTCCAAAGACTAACCACTTGCCTGTTTTGTCTACCTTCTCTCTCTTTTTTTTATCCTCTTTCTTCATCTGCCCTCCCTTTTTCCCTTTAAATCAGGAGTGTCCAATCTTTTGGCTTCCCTGGGCCACATTGGAAGAATTGTCTTGGGCCACACATAAAATACACTAACACTAACAAAGCTGATGAGCTAAAAACCAAACAAACAAACCAAAAAATGGCAAAAAATAAAATCCCATTATTTTAAGTAAGTTTAGTAATTTGCTAATTTGTGTTGGGCCTCATTCAAAGCCATCCTGGGCTGCATGCGGCCCTTGGGCTGTGGGTTGGACTAGCTTGCTTTAAATATTGAAGTCCTTAAACCCTGTTGCATGGCCTCACTGGTGATCTACCTTGCTTTATATATGAAGTTAAGTTTGTAAGTATTAGTGAATATGCCTAATAATTTGATTTATTTGTAGCATCTGCATCTAGAGAATGCTTTAAGTCTCAGTTTGTTAGCCAATGGTGTAGTCACTAACTGTATTTTTAAAATAAAAAATGCTGTTGGTAAATCGTGACTACTGACCTGGCACTAAAAGTGTTTAAACTTACATATTTTTGTCCCAGGAAAATGGTGATACTTTTCTAATTATGGAACAGAGACATGTGTATCCATTTCCTGCTTGTTATAAAGACCTACAGAATGCTGGCAATAGATTGAAACTATCTTCAGGAACTGTTACTGCTATTACTACATAAGTCCATGCGATTGAGTCGAGAACTGACCAGCGACTCCTGTCCTAAGTGGAGGTTTCCCTGCAGTCACATCCCTATCCTGTCTTACAGCTCTCTGTTAAATGCCAATCTTTCTCTTTTGCAGAGAAGAGCGTGATTAAAGAGCTCTTGTCTCCATATTGGAAACTGGCCCTGATCACTGTGGCAGCACACTGAAGTATGTGATAAATAATTTATGAACCTCGGAGGTCTGGTGTGGGGAGATGTTCACCTTTTCTCCATCCGGGCACCACACATCATGCGTCAGCGCCAACACGGGCACATGCAGTTCTGCCTCAAGGTGGGTAAAGCTACACGTTCAACAAACGCCTGAGTAAAAGTGCACCAGGGGAGCTCTGCTGCTGCAACAAGACCACTTCTGGTAATTTGGGAGCAAACTGCTTTGACCAGGAATGTTGGGAGATTATACATAGAAAAGAGGTGTTGGAATTCCTTTTTATAAATGGTAAATATTACCACAAAAGGATAAAAATGGAAGATGGTTTTGAATGTCGGCAAAACTGCCCGAGAACTTTAATTAGGACAATGTCGCCACAGCGACTGCTTTCAAAACCATAACTTTCAGAATGCTCTGGGCACCGCACGTGCCGCATGAGACTTGTTAAGGCAATTTCCATTGTAACAAACAGCCTCAAAAAAGATAAAATAAAATAAGTTGCACATGCATCAAATTTGCTTTTAAAGTTATACAGGATTTAAAAGAATTTTATGGCCAGATATACTGACCAGAGCAACAACTTTTAACAGAATACAGAGAATAAACAGAAACTATTTATTTATACATTATTCACAAATATTCCAAGTTCTTGTTTATATCATTTGCCTTTCATCAAAAGATTAAATAATAACACAGTGTTAAGAGAAAAACTTCAGTAGAATTAAACTTTTGGGTTTTTTGAGACGGGTTTTGCTTTTGTTGCCCAGGCTGGAGTGTAGTGGCACGATATCTGCTCACTGCAACCTCCACCTCCCGGATTCAAGTGATTCTCCTGCCTCAGCCTCCCAAGTAGCTGGGATTACAGGCATGCACCACTGCGCCTGGCTAATTTTTGTATTTTTAGTAGAGATGGAGTTTCATCATGTTGGTCAGGCTGGTCTCGAACTCCTGACCTCAGGTGATCTGCCCTCCTCAGACTCCCAAAGTGCTGGGATTACAGGCGTGAGCCACTGCACCCGGCCAGCTGAATTAAATTTAAAGGACTTTACTTCAGCAATGAATGATTCGTGAATCAGCTCCCAGAATCGCAGCAGATTCAGAGAGACTCCAGCACAGCCACATGGTGGAAGAAAATTTGTAGACAAAAAAAGGAAAAAGATGTACAGAAATCGGAAGTGAGTTACACAAACAACTGGATTGGTTACAAGTTTGCCTTACTTGAACACAGTTTGAACACTCAGCAGTGTGTGAGTGGCTGAAGTATGGCTGCTGGACTGGCGATTGTTCCACGTACATACTCCTAAATTAGGTTTTCAATCTTGTTGACCTATTAAGTTAGGTTATGGTTCCTCTACAAGGACTCAAGTATAGAAGTATAGAGTCCTTCCCAGGCCATATTTAGTTCGCTTTAACAATAGATAATTCTTTTTTACAATTTGAAGTGGCTGTGTTCTTAAATTATGAACTATTCCTTACATTTCTTTATATTAGAAATTCCTAGTCTTTAAAGTAACAAACAATACCTTTAATTTATTTTCATTAGTGCTTTCTGGCCAACAATACTGTAGTATTTATTAGAAACTCATAAATTAATTTCATCATAAAGAATTATTTGATAATGCTTACTTGATAAAATGTGATTTTACATATAACTACACATTAAAATTGTAAGTGCCTTAACATATATAATATTATAAAAACATAGTGATTAAGAAATGTCCAAAAGCACATTGAAAAATGTGGGGCATTTATGATTTTTTTCAAAGTAAGATTCACTTCCATAATTGTAAGAAAATCAGACATGTCTGTTTAGGTATTTGCTTATGATGTGAGCAAACCTTTATTGTGACAATCATGGGATAAGTAAAAAGAAGTAAGACACAAATCATCTTAAAGGTGTTCTATATATGTGTGTGTGTGTGTGTGTGTGTATATATATATATATATATATTTTTTTTTTTTTTTAAAGACAAAATCTCGCTCTGTCACCCAGGCTGGAGTGCAGTGGCGCGATCTCAGCTCACTGCAACCTCCTGGTGAGCTTTTCTCCTGCCTCAACCTCCCGAGTAGCTGGGACTACAGGCACCTGCCACCACGCCAGGTAATTTTTTGTATTTTTAGTAGAGATGGGGTTTCATCATGTTAACCAGGATGGTCTTGAACTCCTGACCTCGTGACCCACCCACCTCAGCCTCCCAAAGTGCTGGGATTACAGGTGTGAGCCACCGCGCCCAGCCCTGTTCACAATACATTAACAGACAGATTGTAAATAATATTATAAAGTGATAAGATGACAAAACAAAACTACAGATAAAATTCTACAGGAGCAGCCAGTAGAGAGTGATTGATCCTAACTGAAGTTTAGGAAAGACTTTATTGTAAAAACATCACTTTAGGGAGCTTTTGACAAGTCAGTCGAGCTTCATACACAGAGAAACTGGGGAAAGGGGAGGGAATAGCATAGAGATGAAAAATAAGGCGTGTTTTAGTTACTACAAATATAGAATTTGAGTTAATGCATACTGTAAAATTTGCACACTACCTACCTAATGTACACAAATAGCCGTAACTGAATAAAAGGGCTAAAGAAAGAAATAGTGGTAAAATAAAAGTATTAACTTATGTCAACAGTGGGTTTTTTTTTCCTATTTTATTTGTTTATTCCTGGATGGATTTAGTGGATTCCTCTCTATATCCTTTTACTCTAACCACATCAATGCATACCTGACTGATTTGTAAATGCCAGCATGTACATTTTCTGCACGAGGGCTTTCTCTGACTCTGAAACCTTCTTGGCTACTTTTTCTAGGCCTGAAATGCTGGAGAGTGATCACTCATAGGTACAGCCACGACCAATGGCTGATGGAAATTGGTGTGTAAATATTACAATTCCCTTGGCCCACGGGTGGGATTACTCAGGTACACATTTTACCCTGGCTTCTCAGTTTCCGCAGTAGGATTAAGCTCCAGTTGTCCACAGTGATAACGCCCTTGAAAATAAAGCCTTTTTTGTCATTATTTTCTCCCCTATCTCACTTCCTATTCTTTTCGGATCATCTACAAAATAAACCCCTCGCACTTGAATGGCTATTTTGGTCTGGGTCCCAAATTGAAATGTACATTGGGATAAAAGTACATGAAATAAAATTAAATTACACAAGCAAGAAATAAATTTTATTTATTGTAAGCCAGTGAAACTTTGAGGTTGTTTGCTGGGAAGAATAACAGGATCTGCAATGACTAAACAATAATCTATTAGAGAAAAGAAGTCAACTACAAAATTGGAATAAAAAGCATTGTGTTATAAATAACAAAGAAGGCACTTGGAAAACAGTTGCTTCTTTTACTGTCTGAATTCACCATGGAACACGGGTTGGGCCAAAATGTGGAAATTTGGAAAAGAAAGGAGAATAATACAGGTTGTTCAGCAGAAAAACAATACAACCAAATTTTGGATGAGTGTGTTGAAAGAAAATTAAAAGGAAGTGAATCTGTATAAAGATGAGGTCAATTTCTTAATTGAACCCACCACTAAAATCTGCTTGTCCACTGAATCTTCTGTCTCATTAAACATAACCACTATTCTCTCAGTCACCGAAACATCCCTACTCAATGGGCGGATCGTACCAATTCTACTACCTAGGTATTTCTCAAATTTAGCCCTCCTTTTCACTCCATGCCTGCTCTCTCAGTCAGATCCTGACTTTCTCTTGCTTGATCCATCATAATATCTTGGTTCCTACACTTCCCTCCTTGAATCCTGCGTCCCTTAACTCTATCTTCCACTGTGAGAAGTGATTGAAAACATAAATCTGACCAAATCATCATTCCCTGTGTTAGCACCTGCAAGCAGACTAAATGTGGCCCTCAAGGAGAGTGAGAAAACAATCAGTTGAGGTGTAGAAGAAAATATGAGAAACTTTATCTATTTTTTCTTTTTTTGAGATGGAGTCTTGCTCTGTCGCCCAAGCTGTAGTGCAGTGGCGCGATCTCGGCTCACTGCAAGCTCTGCCTCCCGGGTTCACGCCATTCTCCTGCCTCATCCTCCCGAGTAGCTGGGACCACAGGTGCCCGCCACCACGCCTGGCTATTTTTTTTTCTTTTTTTCTTTTTTTTATGTTTGTATTTTCAGTGGAGACAGGGTTTCACCGTGTTCGCCAGGATGGTCTCGATCTCCTGACCTCATGATCCACCCGCCTCGGCCTCCAAAAGTGCTGGGATTAGTCATGAGCCACCGCGCCTGGCCAACTTTATCTATTTTTATTTCGTTTTATAAAATACTAACATTTAATATATGGGGAGACCATACAACGTGTAGAGAAATTTATAAATACATATAGATATATTAGAGGTGACTGCTTGAGAAAGTTTTACTAAATACATGTATAATCAGAAAAGCCTAAGGCCAGCTGCTCACACCTGTAATCCCAGCACTTTGGGAGGCTGAGGTGGGTGGATCACGAGGTCAGGAGTTCAAGAACAGCCTGGCTAAGAGGGTGAAACCCCGTTTCCACTAAAAATACAAAAATTAGCCAGGTGTGGTGGCAGGCGCCTGTAGTCCTAGCTACTCTGGAGGCAGAGGCAGAGAATTGCTTGAACCTGGGAGGCGGAGGTTCCAGTGAGCCGAGATTGTACCACTGCACTCCAGCCTGGGCAAAAGAGTGAGGCTCCGTCTAAAAAAAAAAAAATCTGGAGGCAACTGGCATAAAGGCTAAAATCTGAGTTCCTTAACGCAGCATGCATGGCAACCTCCAGCTTCAACTTCCTACTGCTCCACACAAGGAGCTCCACAAACTATAACAGCAGTTGGTGTTTAGTTCCTTGATTCACATCGTGCTATTTTATGTTTCTGTATATGTCCTTCCGTCAGAAACACTCTTTTCACATGTTTTTGAATGATCTTCTCAAGGATATTTGCACTGTGAACAGCCTCGGAAGGTAAGGTAGCTTTTCAAATTCAATCTCCTGCAAAACCGCATTCAGTGACCATCAACTTCAAGAACCCTCTCTTGAACTTTCACGACAGGCTAAGTGCACCTCAGTGTGCTCTCAGAGTACCCCTTGAATGTTGCTGTCATTGGCTGGGTGTGGTGGCTCACACCTCTAATCCCAGCACTTTGGGAGTCCAAGGCAGGTGGATCATGAGGTCAGGAGTTTGAGACCAGCCTGGGCAATATGGTGAAACCCCGTCTCTACTAAAAATACAAAAATTAGCTGGCACGTGGTGGCATGCACCTGTAAACCCAGTTACTGGGGAGGCTGAGGAACCAGAATCGCTTGAACCCGGGAGGTGGAGGTTGCAGTGAGCCGAGGTCACACCACTGCTCTCCAGCCTGGGTGACAAGCAAGACTCCATCTCAAAAAAAAAAAAAAAAGTTGCTGTTGCTGTCGTCACTTATATCCCATGCTATGAAAAATACTGTTTATGCCGGGCACAGTGGCTCACACCTGTAATCCCAGCACTTTGGGAGGCCAAGGCAGTCAGATAACCTGAGGTCAGGAGTTGGAGACCACCCTGGCCAACATGGCAAAACCCCGTCTCTACTAAAAATACAAAAAATTGGCCGGGCGTGGTGGTGCACGGCTATAATCCCAGCTACTCAGGAGGCTAAGGCAGGAGAATCACTTGAACTCGGGAGTCAGAGGTTGCAGCGAGCTGAGACTGCACCACTGCACTTTAGCCTGGGTGATGGAGTGAGACCCCATCTAAGAAAGAAAAGAAAGGAAGGAAGGAAGGAAGGAAGGAAGGAAGGAAGGAAGGAAGGAAGGAAAAATACTGTTTCTGTGTCATGCGTCTTTATGCATTGTTTCTTCTATTCATTGGAAGCATTTTGGGTCAAGAATCATGTTTTATTTATCTTGGGATTTCTAGGATCCGTAAGAGTATCTGTTACAAGATGGGGACCCAGTAAATGTTTGCTGAACTCTTATATGCTACAGAAGAAATAGCTAGAAAGCTATTGCATGTGGGCGGCAAGCCACCCAGGTGCTGAGGCAAGAGACCAAGGCAACAAGCTGTTCCAGTATAATAAAATATATAAAATAAGAATAGTTATACTAGATATAGATCATAGATATGATTATATATGAATATCATTAATAATTAGTTTGTAGCAATTACTCTTTATTCCAATATTATAATAATACTTGCTCTATAATAACCTAGGAAAAACCAGGCCATACAGAGATAGGAGCTGAGGAGACATAGTGAGAAGTGACCAGAAGACAAGAGTGCGAGCCTTCTGTCACGCCCAGACAGGGCCACCAGAGGGCTCCTTGGTCTAGTGGTAACACCAGCGTCTGGGAAGACGCCCATTGCCAAGCAGACTGTGGTCTAGCAGTAGCATCAGTGCCAAAGAAAAACACGCACTACTTAGCAGACTGGGAAAGGGAGTCTCCCTTTCCCTGGCAGAGTTTAGAGAAGACTCTACTCCTCCACCTCTTGTGGAGGGCCTGACATCAGTCAGGCCTGCCCACAGTTATCTGGAGGCCTAACCATCTCCCTGTGATGCTGTGCTTCAGTGGTCACACTCCTAGTCTGCTTTTATGTTCCATCCTGTATGCCTGGCTCTGCCTTCCAGAGAGCAGTAGCAAAATTAGTGAAAGTACTAAAAACCTCTGATATGAAGAAATAATGGCATAGGCTGTGTCCTCTCTCTCTCTGTCTCTCCACCTCGGCTGCCAAACAGGGAAGGGCCTCCTGTCCAGTGGATACATGACTCATGTTACCTTGTCAATCATTAGAGATGACTCACACTCCTTACCCTGCCCCTTTTGCCTTGTATCCAATAAATAACAGTGCAGCCAGGCATTCGGGGCCACTACCAGTCTCCGCATCTTGATGGTAGTGGTCCCCCAGACCCAGCTGTCTTTTCTTTTATCTCTTTGTCTTGTGTCTTTATTTCTACAATGTCTCATCTCCATACATGGGGAGAAAAACCCACCGACCCTGTGGGGCTTGTCCCTACAATTGTAAAAGCCCAGATGTGAAATATAAGGAGAAAAAAACAAAATTCTTGGTGCCTTCATTTTTCAATTTCATGTAAACTGTGGAGAAACACTCAATTATAAAGGGTCTGAGGTTTACTCTACTTGCAATCTAATGAGTTACATTGTCATTGTTTCATGGATGTTGGCAAAAGACACAAGACTCCTAGGTTAAAAAAGGGAAAAGTTGTATACTGAGTGGATTTTCTTCATAGCTATGGAAGCTGGAGCTTAGGAAACTCCAGTCATTTATAATGGACCTTGTATTAGTCTGTTTTCATGCTGCTGATAAAGACACACCTGAGACTGGGCATATACAAAAGAAAGAGTTTTAATGGACTTACAGTTCCACATGGCTGGGGAGGCCTCACAATCATGGCTGAAGGTAAAAGGCACATCTCACATGGCAGCAGACAAAAGAAGAGAACTTGTGCAGGGAAACTCCCCTTTGTGAAACCACTAGATCTCATGAGACCTATTCACTATCACGAGAATAGCATGGGAAAGACCCATCCCCATGATTCAATTACCTCCCACCAGGTATCTCCCACAACACATGGGAATTGTGGGAGCTACAATTCAAGATGAGATTTGGGTGAGGTCACAGCCAAACCATATCAGACCTCAAGTAAGTTTGCTCAAACTTTGTCCTAAAAGTAGTCATTATTTTAATTTTCCTAAACACCAAGAAAACCTTCCCTCTACCGCAGAGGGAAAAGCTACCTTAACTTCCAAAGCTGTTCACAATGGCGATATCCTTGAAAAGATCATTTGGAAGAAAAGCTGCCAGAGTCTCTGTTTACACCACATGTGAATGTATGAAATACTCCTGGGGAATCATCTCCCAAATACAAGTAAAGTATCCTAAAATATACGAGAAGGTCCTAGAGCATTTGATTTGACCAAGTTTGTGAGAGTCTACTTAAAATGAACTGTTCTTATTCTTCTGTTTTAACTGGACTTTCTCTCATTTATTAAGTTTAAAAATGATCCTCCCAGTGATCCAAAATTAATTTGAAGCTTTGAAATAGGAATTACTTTTATGCTAGAAAACAACTATTTTTACTTCCCTCAAACCCAAGTTATTCAATAACTATATTATATGTGTATATATTTACATCCTTAAGAACAGGGATCTTTGACTCTCCCACCAGGCATAGAAAAGAGATTTATCCTTGAAGAGTTTATATCTGAATGGACATGTCCTGTGAAGTAGTGAGTGCCAAAACATTGAGACTCTTGAAAACTTGTATCTGGATTTTGATGGTGATGTTACAAAACTTGAAACTTTTGGAGTAACCACCACCAAAGCATCAAAGCCAACAAGTCCAGCAAGTACTTCCACAGTAACTAACGTGACAGATGCTCCTACAGCCCCCAAAGCAGGAACTACACCTGTGGCACCAAGCGCACCAGACATTTCTGCTAATTCTAGAAGTTTATCTCAGATTCTTATTGAACGGTCGCAAAAGGAGAAACAACTGGTCACTGGTATGAATGGTGGCCCTAAAGAGTGCAAAAATAAAGATGACCAGGGATTTGAATCATGTGGCAAAAAGGTATCAAATTCTGACAAGTCTTTGAGGCAAGATAGTGACTTGAAAACATCTGATGCCTTACAGTTAGAAAATTCTCAGGAAATTGAAACTGCTAATAAATATGATATGACTATAGATATGGTACATGTTGATGCTGAAAGACCCAATGTTCTGGAAAACCTAGACAACTCAAAGGAAAAGACTGTGACATCAGAAGCAGCTAAAACTGAAGATACAGTTCTCTGCAGCAATGACACAGATAAGGAGTGTTTAATTATTGATACAGAGTGTAAAAATAATAGTGAAGGAAAGACAGCTGTCATGGGTTCCAACTTAAATTCTTGACCAGCTAGTCCAAATTCTTCCTCAGGACAGGCTTCTGCAGAAAACCAGACTAATACTGCTTGTAGTCCAGAAGAGTCATGTGTTTTTATTTTTTTACTTTTTATTTATTTAATTTTTTTTGAGGTGGAGTTTCGTTCTTGTTGCCCCAGGCTGGAGTGCAGTGGCACGATCTCAGCTCACTGCAACCTCTCCCTCCCCGGTTCAAGCAATTCTCCTGCCTCAGCCTCTCAAGTAGCTGGGATTACAGGCATGCGCCACCACACCCAGCCAATTGTGTGTGTGTGTGTGTTTTTAGTAGAGATGGGCTTTCTCCACATTGGTCAGGCTGGTCTCGAACTCCTGACCTCAGGTGATCTGCCTTCCTCAGCCTCCCGAAGTGCTGGGATTACAAGCATGAGCCACCACACCTGGCAAGTCATGTATCTTTTTTTAAAAAAAAACTATCAAATGAGTATATAAAAAATTTGATCCTGTTGGAGAAATTTTTAAAATGCAGGATGAGCTCTTAAAGCCAATTTCCAGAAAAGTACCCAAATTGCCCTTAATGAATTTAGAAAATTCTAAACAGCCTTCTGTTTCTGAGCAACTGTCTGTCCCTTCAGATGCCTCTAGTTGGCCGAAATTGGATGGCCTTCTGCATTTCAGAAGCCAAAAGGACGATTGCCGTATGAACTTCAGGACTATGTTGAAGATACGTCGGAATACCTAGCTCCTCAGGAAGGAAACTTTATTCATAAGTTATTTAGCCTGCAAGACCTGTTGTTACTCATGTGCTGCAGTGTCCGGAGGATGGAGACAAGACCACGTTCTAAGAAACAGAACAATTTCCAGTTTATGTACTACCAGAAGTAGAGTATCAAGCTGGTTATGGAGTTGAAGTTCTGACTGAAAGTGAACGTTGTCGCTTGTGGACTGGAAGTTGATTGCATTCCAACAGATATTTTACATTGGCCATATCGATGCATTTACTTCAAAGCTTTTTCTACTGGAAGAAATTACCTCAGAAGCATTAAAAGAAAAGCTTTCAGCACTCAAGATTTCCAATGTATTTAACATTCTCCAACACATTCTAAAGAAATTAAGTAGCTAGCAGGAGGGTTCCTACTTGTTATCTCAGGCAGCAGAAGATTCTTCACTCCCAATCCATAAGGCCTCTGATGGAAAAGTTACTAGGACAGCATACAATTTGTATAAAACACATTGCAGCCTTCCTGATGTACCTTCCAGTCTCTCAGTTCCCTGGGTCCCATTAGATCCCAGGCTGTTATGACCATATCATATCCATCATGGAAGAATAACTTGTACTTTTCCACCTAAATCACTGGATACCACAACACAACAAAAGGTTGATGGAACAAGAATACCTACAGGCAGCCACAGGAATCCAGTTTCCATAGAAACCAAAAGCAGTTGCTTGCCTGCTCAGCAAGTTGAAACTGAAGGAGTGGCTCCGAATAAAGGAATAACTTGAGGACTGCACCGTGGAAAATTAAATTTCAAAAAAAAAACCCAGTTATAACAATGTTTAATTTAGAAAAGTTTGAGGGAAAATATGACTAAAAGCTCAGTAGGCAAGAGGAACATTTTTCCTGTAGTATCCTCACGAGTTCTTAGAGTGTCTTGAAAAAATATGTTGGCTATGTGAAAGAATGCTTCAACTAAAATGGAATGTTATGCTGTTCACTCCTAAACTTTGAGGAGCATCTTGATATGTTTTAATATTATCATGGCAGGGAAATATATAAAGAAGAAAAATATTTTTACATTAAACCTTTTCTAAAAATTGTAAATAGAAAAATAATTTGATTTTTTATCAAGAATGACACATCAATATATATTATGTTATATTGCCAATCTGTTGAGATTGACTCAAAAGGTTAAATATTGCCACTGTTGAAGATAATTATGAGTATCGCAAACCTTGTTTCTGACCCATTTTGATAGTTTCTATATACGCCTTTAAAATGATGAATGTTGCAGGTTAATAAAGTTAATACCTTTAAAACTTGGTGAAATACCATTACAGAAGCCAAAAATAAAAACTCCCTGCCTCTGAAAAAAAGGGAGGTTTTTCTTCCCTTCCTTTATTTATTTTTGGTTTACATATTTAATTATAACCTATAACACTATATTATTTATTCAAAATTGCTTCTAGATATATTATTGATCAATATTGTCCTATCCAGATGTCATCAAGAAGGCTGATTAGAGGTGCCCAGTGCTCTCCTACTCCACAAAGGACCAAAACAATTAGAAAACAACACATCAAATAGAGTGTATAGGAGAAAACACTGGAATTCAGCAAGAAAGTGATAAAGACCTTCTGATGCACAGAGACTGGAGATGGCAGCATAAAGAGGAAAGTGAAGAGCCTGGCTGGGATTGGCTCATCCCAAGAGACACTCCTTACCACAGAGAAAGAGGTAAGTTGATCCCCAGGAATAAATTTATAGAAATAAATGCCTGCTTTAAAAAAGTAGAAAGATTTCAAATAAACAATCTAATAATGCACATCAATGAACTAGTAAAGGAAGAACAAACTAAACCCAAAATTTAAAACTAGAAAATAAATAAATAAAGATCAGAGCAGAACTAAACATAGTAGAGACTAAAAAAAAATTGCAAAAGATCGATGAAATGAAAACTTGGCTTTTTGAAAAGACAAACAAAAATTGATAAACTGTTAGCTAAACTAAGAGAAGAGAGAGAAGACCCAAATAAATAAAATCAGAAACAAAAAAGAAGACTAACAACTGAGACCACAGAAATACAAACAATCATTAGAGACTATTATGAACAACTATCCACCAGCAAATAGGAAAAACTAGAAGAAATGAATAAATCCCTGCACACATACAACCTACCAACATGAAACCATGAAGAAAAAGAAAACCTCAACAAACCAATAATGGGCAATATGATTGAAGCCATCATAAAAAGTCTCCCATCAAAGAAAAGCCCAGGACCTGGTGGCTCCACTGCTGAATTCTACCAAAGATTTAAAGAACTAATATCAATTTGACACAAGCTCTTCAAAAAAATGGAAGAGAAGGGATCATTTCCAAACTTATTCTAGCAGACCAGCGTTACTCTGCTACCCAAACCAGACCAGAACACAAAAGCAATAGTGACAAAACTACAGATCAGTATCCCTGATGCACCTAAATGCAAAAATCCTGAACAAAATACCAGCAAACTGAATCTAACAGCACATCAAAAAAATTATACACCCATGTTCAAATGGGATTAGTCCTAAAAACACAAGGATGTTTTGGTATACCCAAATCAATAAATGTGATACATCACATCAACGGAATTAAGGGCAAAAGCCATAGGATCATGTCAATAGATGCAGAAAAAGCACCTGATAAAACTCAACATCCCTTCATGATGAAAAATTCTCAATAAATTAGGCATGGAAGGAGTGTACCTCAAAATAATAAAGGCCATATGTAACAAACCCACAGCTGACAGCATACTGAATGGGGAAAAACTTTTCCTCTAGGAGCTGGAACCAGACAAGAACGCCCATTTTCACTACTCTTATTCAACACTGTACTGGAATTCCTAGCCAGGGCAGTTAAGCAAGAGAAAGCAATACAATACAGTAAAATTGGAAAAGAGAAAATCAAATTGTCCCTCTTTGCAGATGACATAATCTTATATAGAGAAAAACCTAAAGACTTCACCACAGAACTCTTGGAACTGATCAATGAATTTGGTAAAGTTGCAGAATATAAAATCAACATATAAGAATTAATAGGAAGTCTATATACCAATAACAAACTAGCTGAAGAAATCAAAAAAGCAATCCCATTTTTAATAGCTACAAAAAAAAATAAAGCACCTAGAAATAAATTTAACCAAGGAGATAAAAGACCTCTACAATGAAAACTACAAAACACCGATGAGAAAAATTGAAGAGGACATACCCACCAAAAAAGAAAAATTCCATGTTCAGATTGGAACAGTCAATATTGTTAAAATGACCATCTTAATCAAAGCAAGCTACAGATTTAGTGCAATTCCTGTTGTTACCAAAGCACAGGGGTTCAGTCTAGGTCCTGCTGCTTGCCACACAGAAAGCCAGTCACTGAAACAATGAGTATTGCCAAGGAAGAAGGATTTAACTGAGTGCTGCAGCAAAGGAGATGGGAGATTAGCATCAAATCCATTTCCCTGACTGGCTATAACTAGTGGTTTATATAGCAGGGAAGAAATGTGACAATGTCTAAGAAAAGGGAGGAACTAGGGAGGAGCAAGAAAGTAATCATGATGAATGAGGGGTTTGGCATCTCATTGTCTGGATGTGGTGATCAGGTGAGTTTCAGTTCTTTGATGCTTGTTTTTTTTTTTTTTTGAGACGGAGTCTCACTCTGTCGCCCAGGCTGGAGTGCAGTGGTGCGATCTCTGCTTACTGCAGGCTCCGCCCCCCGGGTTTACGCCATTCTCCTGCCTCAGCCTCCTGAGTAGCTGGGACTACGGGCACCCGCCACCTCGCCCAGCTAATTTTTTGTATTTTTAGTGGAGATGGGGTTTCACCACGTTAGCCAGGATGGTCTCGATCTCCTGACCTCGTGATCCACCCGCCTCGGCCTCCCAAAGTGCTGGGATTACAGGCGTGAGCCACTGTGCCCGGCCTCTTTGATACTTTTTTTGAGAGCCCTGAATGTCATCCTGAGGAAGGAACACAGATAAAACAAAAGCAAGCTTCAAGCTTTAAGAACAGAGGATCAAATTCTATGTTTATCCAAAAAAAAAAAACTATCTATGGGACTACTGGACTGGTTTCACTATGAAAATACCAATGATATTCCTCACAGAAATAGAAAAAATATTCCAAATCTTGTATGGAACCACAAAATACCCTGAATAGCTAATGCAATTCTAAGCAAAAAGAACAAAGCTGGAAATATTATACTACCTGTCCTCAAAATATACTACAAAGCTCTAGTAATCAAAACAACATGACACTGGTATAAAAGCAGACACATAAACCAATGGAACAGACTAGAAAACCCAGAAATAAATTCTCTTATTTACAGTCACCTGACTTTTTGACAAAGTCACCAAAAACGTTGAAAAGTGGATATGCATATGCAGAAGAATAAATCTAGACCTCTCTCTCTCTCTCACACCATACATGAAAATAAATTCAAAATGGATTAAAGACTTAAGTTTAAGACCCAAAACTATACAATTCCTAGAAGACAACATGGGGGAAACACTTTAGGACTTGAGACGGGGTGAAGCTTTTATAGGTAAGACTTTACAAGTACAAGCAACAAACGTAAGAATAGACAAATGAGACTATATCAAACTAAAAACCTTATGCACAGCAAATGAAGTAATCAACAGAATAGAAGACCACTGTAGGATGGGAGAAAATATTTGTGAACTATTCATCCAACAAGAGATTAATGCTCAGAATATACAAGGAATTCAAACAACAGCAAAAAAATTAAAAAGCAAAAAAAAATCTGATTTTACAGTGGCCAAAGAATCTGAAAGACATTTCTCAAAAAAGGACATACAAATGGGCAAAAAGAACATTTTAAAAAATGACATCACTAATCATTATGGAAATGCAAATCAAAACCACAATGAGATATTCTCTTGTCCCAGTTAAAATGGCTACTATCAACAAGACAAAAATAACAGACACTGGTGAGGATGCAGAGAAAAGGGAGCTCCTACATACTGTTGGTGGGATTGTAAATTAGTATGGCCATTATGAAAAACCGTATGGAGTTTCCTCGAAAAACTAAGAATAGAACTACCATATGATCTAGCAATCCCTCTACTCGCTATTCATCCAAAAGAAAGAAAATCAGTATCTCAAAGAGATATCTGCACTCCCATGTCTACTGAAGCACTATCCACAATAGCCAAGATATGGAGTCAGCCTAAGAGTCTATCATCAGGTGAGTGGATAAAGTGTGGTAACTACACACAATGATATACTATTCTGTCATAAAAAAGAATGAAGTCTTGTCACTCACAGCAACAAGGATGAGCCTGGAGGACATTATGTTAAATGAAATAAGTCAGACACAAAAAGATAAATACTGCATGTTCTCACCCATGTATGGGAGCTAAAACATTGAGCTCTAGAAGCAGAGAGTAGAGTTATGGTTACTGTCAGTTCGAGACTATAGGAGGAGAGAAGGATAAGGAGAGATACAAAATTACAACTGGATAGGAGTCAACTCTAGTTTCTATGGCCCTGTAAGGGTGATGATAGTTAACAATAATTTATTGTGTATTTTCAAATAGCTAGAAAAGAGGATTTTGAATATTCCCAACCCAAAGAAATGATAAATTCTTTGTGTTATACATGATAGATACGCTAATTACCACAATACGGTAATTATACATTACATCCATGTATGGAAATATCTCTTTGTATTCCGAAATATGTACGATTATTACATGTCATTTAAAAGCAATTTTAAAAAATAAAATTAAATTTGGGAGCAGGGGTGGAAGTACAGGTTGCAAGTGACAGGAGCCAAAGTCCAACTGAAGGAAATTCAGTGGCGAGAAGATCCACGAGGTTTCACTGCCAAGGTACCTGGAGTTGATCCAGTCCCTCCCTATTCTCTACTTTACCACATCTCCATGAGATAACCTAGTGTTCTCCCAATAGGTTCGCTTAGATTCGCTTTTTGTTTTAATCTAGTCAGAGTTGGTTCATTTGCTTTAAACCAAAAGAGCAACTAAAATACACAGCAAGTTGGAATGAAGCAAACTGAAAATGAATAGTAGCTATTGATAAAATGCCTTCCTGGGTTTTGCAAACAGCTGTCAATAATACCTAATCTAATATCTTGAAATAAAGTGTGGCATTTAATTAACAAAAAGTATCCTCTCTGCTGTCCAGGATTATGGTTCTCTCACCTTCGTGTGTATGAGAACCACGTGAAGTAATGGGTACAGCACGAGTTCCCAAGCCTCCAAAGGCTCTGATTCCCCAATCTTAATTGGGGTCTGTGTCTTCAACAAGATCCCAGCTGGGCACAGTGGCTCATGCCTGTAATCCCAGCACTTTGGAGAGGCCGAGCAGGCGAATCACTAGGTCAGGAGATTGACACCATCCTGGCCAACATGGTGAAACCCCGTCTCTATTAAAAATACAGAAATTAGCTGGGCATGGTGGCATGTGTGCCTGTAATCCCAGCTACTTGGCAGGCTGAGGCAGGAGAATCGCTTGAACCAGAGAGTAGAAGGTTGCAGTGAGCCGAGATTGTGCCACTGCACTCCAGCCTGGGCAACAGAGCATGACTCCATTTCAAAAAAAAAGAAAAAAAAAAACAAAACAAGATACCTATATGATTCTGAGATAGCATTGTACTTTTAAGACTACAGACACAATTATTACAAATTAAAAAATAATAATGTGCCATGTTTTAGGTGAAATAACTCTTAACAGATTTTTTCTTAATGGAAAAGTCACAAATGGTAACACAGAAGCTAGAAGCCTTGGGAAGAAAGCAGAGGAAGAGTTAAAGTACAGTACTGTTGGTTCAAATATTCAAAAAGAAATATCCAGAAGACAGCTTGGAAATCCTAGATTGGATCACAGCGTGGAGGTCCTGCTGGCTACTTTGATTTGAGAGTCGTGTGTGAATGACACCCTGAGAACAAGGATCTTCTAGCAACCGTAGTGATGGATGAGAGAGGAAAGGTGGACCTCAGCAACACCATATAGAGGCAGGAGCATGGGAGAAAGGAGCCTAGGATTGATAACGGCAGGTAACAAGAGAGGCAGAAATAAAACATAGCAGTATGCTATCACGGAAGCCAAAAGAGGGCATGCAATCAAGAATGGATGATAGGGCCGTGCGCAGTGGCTCATGCCTGTAATCCCAGCCCTTTGGGAAGACGCGGCGGGTGGATCACGAGGTCAGGAGTTCAAGACCAGCTTGGCCAAGATGGTGAAACCCCGTCTCCACTAAAAATACAAAAAAATTAGCTGGGTGTGGTGACGGGCGCCTGTAATCCCAGCTGAGGCAGAGAATTGCTTGAACCCAGGAGGCGGAGGTTGCAGTGAGCCAAGATTGCACCACTGAACTCCAGCCTGGGTGAGAGACTGAGACTCAGTTTCAAAAAAAAAAAAAATAGGTGATACCTGTAGCCTGTTATTAAATGAATAACTAAATAGGTGGAAAGGAACATCTCTTTCCTATAGTGGTTTCTAGTCCCAGACCATGCTCTTCCTATTCAAACTTTAAATTTATCACCTCTAACATCTTGTTATAAAGCTGTTTTTTTTTTTAAATCAAGTTTAGTTTTCTTCTGGGTTGAAAGGCACTCAAAAACTAATAACAAAAATATAACATTTCATTTATTTTGATGCAATTAGGATTTCTTTCTAATACACAGTTTAGGGCCTTGGAAATGTTCACCCATCTTAGATAATAGAATTCTAAACCAAACTTCCATAGGTGTGATTTAATCATGTAATTTTCCCCTTAAAATACCCAGTTGAATCAAGTGATATTTAATTTCCTCACTTTGTATGAAAACATTTTCCTCCCATGCTACCTTTCTCTTTATTCCATGAACACATTATTCTAAAGCACCGTGAAGCCTGCAAATGAAAGCCTCGCACAGACATGAGGAGCAGGGACCATCCCCATCCGTGTCCTGGTGCACCTGTCCCTTTCTATGGAGCAGGGACCATCCCCGCCCGTGTCCTGGCGCACCTGTCCCTTTCTATGGAGCAGGGACCATCTTTGCCAGTGTCCTGGTGCACCTGTCCCTTTCTATGGATGAGGGACCATCCCCACCCATGTCCTGGTGCACCTGTCCCTTTCTATGGAGCAGGGACCATCCCCACCCATGTCCTGGTGCACCTGTCCCTTTCTATGTGTGCATCATTCATCACTAGGCTTAGTCTTCCCATCTCTTTCGAGACAGCCACTATTTTCTACATGGTTCACTCTGTACTATAAAAGTTAAAAAAGTAAACGTGATATTATGGAAAGTGTTTCCTTGGCCAAAGCAAAGATATTGAGCACAAAAAGCCCTCTGCATTCTTGGTTCACCCTGTTGTGGGACTGATGGTTACCAGCATGTTGAGGGAAACGGCGACACTTGGTACCACAGTGAGATGCAAATGATTCCCTTCGAGAAAGAAAGACAGACTTACTGTGTAATTTTCTTTGTTTTGATGGCCATTGGCGCCATTAAATTGATAGTTATTCCTAACAGACGACTGCTGTTTGAAAATAGAATAGCCAACAGCCTTGTTCATAACCAGTGGTCAAAGTACCTTAGGGGGCTAGGAAAAACAGGACATTAGAAACCGGGAAACGGCCATTTGCAGTGACTTTGCCCTATTACACAGTAATGAAAGAGCAGATATTAACAAGCCTTGCCCAAAAAGGATCACACTGTAGGGACCATTACCTCTTCAGATGCATGCGGCGGGGTCAGTCCTAGTCCTCTGAGGAAGCATGTGAGCATTATTTATCTCTTGACCGGAATCCTAGAATGCACAGCTCCAGAGAAATGCCACCCAGAATCACAGTGTGCATTCACAATGCTAGGTAAACAAGAGGGCTGGGAGTTGAGACTCTGCACAGGGCTCAGACAACTGCATGCTGCACAAATACAAAGCACAGAGCAGGGCAAAATGAGAAGGAAAAGTCCATTGTGAAAACCTAGAAGATCCACAATCTTAGTAAACTCAGAGAGAGGGCAGAGCAGGACTAGAGATGGAAGACTGAGACCTTGAAGAGGATTCTCAGGCTCCGAGAAAACCCAGGAGTGAATTTCTCCCTGAAGACTCTGCTGAGCACAGGGGCCTTCTGTGCAGGCCAAGGTGCTCACCAAAGGGCTACGGGCTACACTCAGCAGAGTGTAAGGCCCTGTCAGTGGCACCCTGACAGGAGACCAGAAACAAAAGTATCAGACCCTTGCATGTCAAACAATAAAACTCAAAGCTCCGTACACGCCTCTCTGACTTCAGTCTTTCTCCTTCCATCAGATACAAGCCTCTCTGACTTCAGTCCTTCTCCTTCCATCAGATTTAGAGAGGTCACGCTGTGATATGAGAAAATACAGGGCAGTAGAAGAAGACAGATCTAGTGGACACCCTCCCACTAACGATGCCACCATCCTTCACAGTGGGAGACGTTGTTTCTTTCCCCTTGTGTTTGGGGACGAAATCCGAGATGATGTGCATGCTCACTTGCCAGCTTGGCACCCATTGAACAAGACGTCAAGATGGGCCATCTTAAAGGTGTAGGACTGGCTAAGAATATTGGCTAATGACAATTTATATTAAACTCTCATTCCCTGAATATTTTTCAAAAGAAAAGAAATAGGGTGAAAGACCTTGGAAATGAGTCCCTTGGTGAATGAGTGCCCCGTGGGAGGAAATATGAAGATCTAGTGCATTATTTTGTGGTAATTAAGTTATGCAGTAGAGGGGCTGGGCACAGTGGCTCACACCTGTAATCCCAGCACTTTGGGAGGCCGAAGGATCACCTGAGGTCAGGAGTTCAAGACCAGCCTGGCCAACATGGTGAAACCCCGTCTCTACTAGAAATACAAAACTTAGCCGGGTGTGGTGGCAGGCACCTGGGATCCCAGCTTCTAGGGAGGCTGAGGCAGTAGAATTGCTTGAACCTGGGAGGCAGAGGTTGCAGTGAGCCAAGATCGCACCACTGCACTCCAGCGTGGGACACAAAGCGAGACTCCGTCTCAAAAACAAAAGAAAAAAAAAGTTAATCACTGTAGAAAATCAACGTGCAGGAACCATCTTGGGTTTTGCTCTAACGTAATGGTTAATTATCACTCTCTCCTTCTGCATCCTTCGGAAGTCCAATAACCATAGCTAGAGCCTCTGTGACACTGTACATCGTGTGTGTGTGTGTGTGTGTGTGCGCGCGCATGCACATCTTTCAGTTAGTGTCTTATGAACAGCTACTTAAATAAAATTTTCTTTCTATATTGTAGATCCTAGATTTGAAGGGGCACCACCAGGAAGACGTTTGTGAGTAGGACACGTCTGTGGTGTATTCAGAGTGCTTGGAAAGGCAGCGTGTTGACCCACAACAGAGCAGGCGGTTGGGGTTGTTCTGTGTGGAGACACAGGGCTGGAAAACGCTAACAGAAGCAGCTATGTCAGGTGGGAGGCAGGGTGTTCTGTTTCAGAATTTTAGATGGGGTTTTCCATGAAATCAGCATTGTTCATTCATTTGTGTCACAAAGTGACATACTCCCCTGCCATCTCCCTTCCACGCTACAGAATTTTAAAGTAATAATGCATATGAACTTCGTGAAGATGCCTAAATTTCAAATCCAACTTTCCATTGTGATTTTCCAATAACTTCTTTACATTAGAAATGTCGTCCATTTTTATTCATTTATTTATTTAGAAAATATTTATCAAATGCCAACTATGTTCCAAGTACTGTTGTAGAAGCTGAGAACACAGCAATGAACAAAACAGATAAAATGGGGAAATGGGTTTCAGCTCATTGGTAACTACATAAAAATCTATAGCACTGACTTCTTTCATACGCCCCTCCTATTTCTGATCGAACCCTAATCTCAGTTCCCCCTTGAGGACCATGCTTATGTTTCATAACTCCCTGTGGTAGGCTGGACTCTACCACCCACCCCAGGATAGCCAGTTCCTAATCCCTAGAACCTTAGAACCTGGGAAAATTGCCTTATATGATGTAATGAGTAGTCTGGCCTCCCTCCATTTTTTTTTTTTTTTTTTTTTTTTTTTTGAGGAAGGGTCTCACTCTGTCACCCAGGCTGGAGTGCAGTGGTGTGAGCTCGGTTCACTGCAACCTCTGCCTCCTGAGCTCAAGTGATTCTTCTGCCTCAGCCTCCCAAGTAACTGGGATTACAGACTACAGGCATGTGCCGCCACCCCTGGCTAACTTTTATATTTTGGTAGAGACAGGGTTTCACCATGTTGGCCAGGCTGGTCTCAGACTCCTGGCCTCAAGTGCTGGGCCTCCCAAAGTTCTGGGCCTCAGCTTCCCAGCTAGGATTATAGGCATGAGCCACCAGGCCCAGACTGGCCCCATTTCTTGATGTTTGACTCCTGACAGCTTCTAGGCCTCACCCCTTGGTATTCCTTTATGCCCGCATCTGGATAAGCCAACAGGGAAGATGGGGAGCCCCCTCCCTTGGCACTGGTGGGGGAGTCAAACCATATGAGCCCTTCCTACACATGGGAACTTTGACCCCACCCCAGCCCCACCCCTAACCACTATAACATCTTGGGCCAGTCTTCTTCCCTTGCTTTCTTAGGTCACATTGGATCTGCTTGTGAGGCCCACCTGCTCTCCCCAGAAGCCTGAAGTATGTGAGTAATGAACCTTTCATACCCCCTTAGCTTGTGTGTGGCATCATCAGCCTCAACATTCAAATCAAACCTCAGGGGCCCATACGTCTTTGCAGGTGACCATAACATATGGCAAGAAAAGAAAGCCTTTGCAGATATGATTAAGTTCTCAAGATGGGGAGATTGTCCTGGATTGTTCAGACGGACCCTGAATGCAATCACACATCACACATATTCTGTTACGAGACAAGGAGGGAGATTTTAGGGCACACAGAGGAGAAAGAGATATGAAGACAGAGCAGAGGGAGATCAAAAAATGTTGACCCTAAATATTGGAGTGATGTGGCCACAAGCCAATGAATGCTGGCAGTCACCAGAAGCTGAGAGACAAGGAACCGGTTTCCTTATGGAGCCACCAAGGGAGGGTAACAGTGCTGACACCCTGATTTTGGCCCATTGATACTGACTGCAGACTTCTGGCTTCCATAATTGTGAGAGAATAAATGTTTGTTGATTGAAGGCATTAAGTGCATGGTGTTTTGCTACAGAAGCCCTAGGAAAGTACTACACTGTCAACTGAGGGCTGTTTTCCCCTTTCACACCATGCACACTACTGGGCTGCCTCAAGCCCATTTGCCCTGGTTCCTGCTAAAAGCTCCAGTTCCATCAAGGCTCATGTCAGGGGACTGGGCCTTCTGTCACTCTCCCTAGTCATTTACCATCCCCTTCATCACGGGTGATTCTTGTGTCTGGCTTGCTGTTTTTCTCACCATCGCTATTCCTGGTGATTTTTCTACCCATGTAAATGATCTGTCTTAGTCCATTTTGGCTGCTGTAGCGAAATACCATAGATTGGGTGGTTTATGAACAACAGTAATGTCTTCCTCACAGTTCTGGAGGCTGGAGAGTTTGAGATCCAGGTGCCGGCAGGTGTGGTGTCTGGTGACAGCCTGCTACCTAGTTCACTGCACACTGCATCCTCACGGTGGAGAGGAAAGAACGCCCTAGGCTTTCTTGTATAAGGCATGAACTTCACTCACAAGGGTTCTGCCCTCATGATACCGTCGCACCCCAAAACGCCCCGCCTCCTAATGCCATCACCTTGGAGATGAGGGTTTCAACATAGGAATCTAGAGGGACACAAGCATCCGGACCACAGCAGGTTTTACCAATACCCAGGACTCTTGGTTCTTTGTCCTCTATTCTGCTCATCTAGCCTCTTCCAGTTTGTCTCTTGTGATCACATGCTGGACTTTTTTTCATATCCAGACTCACTCTGTCTCCTCCATAATCTTTTCTTGCTGTCTCCTTCACCGTTTTGGCCCCCATTCTAAATATTTTGAACCCACAAAGCCCGCACTCTATTAATTACACCCCTCCAGCTCTCAGTTCCTTCATTTCCCAGCGTCAATCTTACATCAGTCATTGTCACCACCCCCTTCTATTTACTCTCGATTACCTTGCCCTTTTTCCTGTGTCACATCTGCCTAGTAAAACCACCACAATGATTACATATGGCCTGTGCCTGTTTGTGCTCACACCCAAGGACTTGGAAATGAATACAGAAAAACATTAAACCTGCTGGTTGGCCTCACGTTAAATATACAGGAAGGAACTCAAGCAGGCACTCAGGACTGCGCAACAGTGTCACAAGAGTCATTAAGTTCATTTACTCTCCCTCCACCAAAGTGACTTTCACACCACCCCTTCTCAACTCTCCACCATGCCCACCCCGCACCTCTTTGCCTAACTGTGACTTGATCCTTATTTCACTGAGAAGTTTGAAAGCAATCAGAAGAGAATGTCTACAAATTTCCACTAGCGAGGAAACCACTTCAGCTGCATTGGACCTGTGCGCTTTGCCTCTCCTTCTGGTAAAACAAGCGACCTACTTATGCTGTCTCTAAAGCAAAACTGATTTCACATGAAGTAGATCCCATCCCCTCTTATTGATTCCTCTAAGAATTTTCCCATGTGCTTCTCCCCTTTTCCTCCTGGATCATACGTTTTTGCCTTCTCTAAGAGAGCCTTCCCACAAACATTTAAGCTTGCTGTGTTGTCACTCTCTTAAAACATAAGCCTCTCTCTTGAGAGGACAGCAATTCTCCATCTTGTTTCTTGTTACAGCCGATTTCCTCTGAGTAGTTTCTATGCTCACTGCCTTTACTTGCTCTCTTATTCTGTCTTACATTCCCTCCAATAATGCTTTCATCAGTGTTCCACTGAAACCACTTTTGTCAGTGTTACCACTAACCTCCACACTGCTAAATCCAGTGATCCATTTGAGGTATCATCCTTTCAACCTCTTGTCAGGATTTGAAGCAAGTGACCACTGCCTCCTTCTTAAAGTCCTTTCTTTACTTCATAATCCAATCCTAAGTAGATGTTTCTCAAATCGATCCCCTCCTTTTCATCTACATTACTTATTTTCTGAGTCAGACCCTCTCTTTTTATATAAACTACTTATTCTTCTACCTGGCTACTTCTACTCCCTTGCTAGATCCATTTTCTTATCCCAATTTCTAGATGCTGCGGAGCACTGGGGTGTCGTGAATGTACCCCGTTCTCTTCCTCAGCTGTACTCCGCTCCTCGATGGTCTTCACGCTCTACAAGCCATCTATCCATCAATGGCAGCTGAAGGAATACCACAGGCCACCATCCGCCCAGTAAAATATATCCAACTGCCATTGTCACATATCGAAGTGGATGGTGAATAGTTAAATCAGACTTAACATGCCTGAAACAGTTTCTTATCTGCCTTTACCTGACCTTGACACCCATTCCTTCCAAATATTTTCCAATTTCCATTAGGAATTGTCATAACCATTCACCCAAAATCTCAACTCAAAGAATTCTGACATTTCACATTTTATTTTTTAGTAAATATCATTGGTTCTCCCCTTTAAATATATTAGAACCCCGGCAAAACCTCACCACCTCCACTACCTCCACCCTAGTCCAAAGCGCTCACGTTCTGGTGCCCATGGAGGTGCCTGATTGGCTCTCCCTTCACAAGAACCTGCTGCAAGGAGCAGGCAGGTGACAGTCTCCAGCTGCCACTCTTTCCTACCAGGCCACCCTCTCCCAGGCTCTTCCCAGTCCTAGGAGAGAGGACTAGGTCAAG
The DNA here is from genome assembly GCF_029289425.2 of Pan paniscus. Lineage (NCBI taxonomy): Eukaryota > Metazoa > Chordata > Mammalia > Primates > Hominidae > Pan > Pan paniscus. Next base: position 186,089,609 of record NC_073252.2, on the reverse strand, counting down.
GCTATTCATGCCTGGAACAGGATTCTTCTAGAGAGCAGCTTTTCCCAGGCGGCCCCCATTGGCCTTGCCAGCACCTCCTCAGCACTATGCTGGGTCTCAGGCTGTCCGAGCTTACCTCTCCTTTCAAGGTGTCCCACTGGCACAACTGTCTGAAGGCTTCCCCTGCCTGCCTCTGCCCCCACTCCCTTTGTCCTTCACAGTTATGTAGATGGACCTTGCACATCTCATCTTGCTGGGCATCTACCTCAGACACAAACATGGTTCACCTGTACCTGATGCTAATATTTCTCCTTCCTCCCACTGTAGCAGCGAGAGGTGTCTTTAAAACAGAAGACCAATGGTGTCCTATGACTCTTATAACCAAATCTAAACATGGCCACAAAACCTTTAAAATATGGCAGCCTCTCCAAATGTCTCCTTTGCTTCTCTACCCCTGTTACATTGGCCTGCTTGCTGTTACTGGGATCCGTGTGGCATAGACCAGACCCACCTGTGCACATCTTTCTTCCTACAGAGGTCAGCAATGTTCTTCTCCGAGATACACATGCTCCATGTGGCCAGTCCATTTGAGTCCCTGCCTCCCCTCGGCGAGACCTCCCTGACCCTGACTGTTTCTAAAACAGAAAATGTTTTCCACAAATGTCACTTGAGACATAAATCAAATGTATTTAAATATCCAAATATGCAGGCACTTTTCCAATCAAATAATCCTTGAATAAACCCCAACTAAATGTCAAGCAAGGACATAAAATAAAGGGATAGAGTTTTGATAGCACAACATACTAGATATTCACATTCTCTGGGAAATATTTTCTTCTGAGATTAAAGTCGCGCTTCTCTTTTCTGCAAATTGCAAGACATTGAATATTATTTCCACTCATCTATCAGTTATTTGTAAAATCAAACAAATGCACTGTGCAAATGGATGCAAATGAACTGTGACTATGTGTGTTTGTTTTGTATTCTGACTACAGTGACCATAGTTTTCATTTTAATAACCTTTCTGGTAGCTCTTTGAGAGCATTGTTAGAGACAATAATTCTTCAGAAGAGCACACATTATGAAGATAGAGATTTGATAAAGTGTTTATTATCTTTGTGGCCAAACTTTAAGGACTCATATCTGACATTAATCTAAGAGTATTTGTTAAAAGTGGTCAAAATGTGATTTATTTCTAAGTGTCTTCTGTTGTGTTCATCTGATATTCATTATCTGTAATTTTAAAAAATCATATTATGGAACTATGTGCTTGGCATGTGCTATCAAGAGTCAAATTTCAATACATGGATTACAAAGAAAATACCCTCAGGCACTGAAATGTCCTAAAGATGAGTCATTTTATAACCTAATATGTACCAAGAACATTCCAGCATAGAAAACATTCAAGCATCAAAAAGAAATAGATTTACTAGTGCTCTTTATGAATAAGATTTGCTTTAACTTTAGCCTTTCTTTAGTATTTGGGCAAATTCAGACTTCGAGTCATATTTTCTTTCTTAGAACAGACTTTCTTTTTGAAAAGTGATATAACTTTAAAAGGGAGAATACTGGAGACTGACCCAGTCACCCTATTGTAAAGTGAATTCAATAAGGTCTTGAGAAGTAGGGAACTTGCTTAAAGCCACAGAGCTAATGGAACTTAATCAACCCACACTATTTGGAGATCGAACTCCAGTGTAATAACTTCTAGTTAATGTGTTTTCATGAAGCTGTGGTGTTCCGATATAACAGTTTTACGAAAGAACGAGTCACTCAATTTTCCCTCCAAATACTTATATAGCAAACCTCATACAAGACAAAGTTTCTGGCTCAAAGAGCTTTGGATTTAATTTAAAAGATAAGACACATTCACAGAAACTAGTAACAATAAAGTAATGTGATGTGACTAGTATAGATTGTAACATCTAAGTTGTCTGATTACCCTCCTAATGATAATTTCAAATACAAAGAAAATACAAGTACATATAATATCAAGAATATTGAGAGGCCAGGCGCAGTGGCTCATGCCTGTAATCTCAGCAATTTGGGAGGCCAAAGTGGGTGGATCACCTGAGGTCAGGAGTTCGAGACCAGCCTGGCCAACATGGTGAAACTCCATCTCTACTAAAAATACAAAAAAATTAGCCGGGCATGGTGGCGGACACCTGTAATCCCAGATACTCAGGAGGCTGAGGCAGAGAATTGCTTGAACCCTGGAGGCAGAGGTTGCAGTGAGTGGAGATCACACCACTGCATTCCAGCCTGGGCTGGACAGAGTGAGACTCAGTCTCCAAAGAAAAAAAAAAACACTCTGGAAAATTGTAACAAATAGTTATGCTGATTCTAAATATGAAATCCGTTTTCTATCCACTGACGGATTCAGGTCAAGTTTCATGAGGGGTTAAGCCCTGAAGCTCACAGAACATCTATGCTAAGACTTTCCACTGCTGAGGGTCTGAAACTGTTGCATGGAAGTTCAGGAGGCGGGTTGGGGACTGGCCATACAAATCAGAGAAGACCCCAGAGGAAAGAGTGGGTGGCATTTGTTATAGACCAGAGAAGGGAAAGCTGAGCTGCATTTGCAGAAGTGAGAGGGAATGGCTGGGTTTCAGTTTTAACCCTTTTGGTCTCACTAAAGTGGCAGCAATGATTGATGATTTAAAAGGCAAGAACGTGCTCTGGGAGGAACGCCTGATGGAATGGAAGGAGTTCCCTGGTTAAGTGAGACAGTTTTTGTGTGCTAATGAGTAATGTATTTGTATAGCCAGTCAGCGTTTCTCTTTACTCATTTGTAGCACACTTTCTCCTTATTCAGATGCATTTTACAAGAGTTGCTAATTTTTTTCATGAAAAACAAGTTATTTTGTAATCAATCACATTTTATATTCTAACCCACAGATTAAGGAAATAGATACTATGTCATCTGATCCAAAAAACTCCATTTATGTTTGCAAATATATGGATAAACAAAGTATCAAATGCTTTTTTATGATCCTTTTTTTTAGATTTGATCAATATTTCTTATTGCCTGAAGTACAAATACTCTCAAATCCATTCCTCAAATGTAATAAAATACTTTCTCAGGTTTTTAACCAGAACATGTATAGTAACATCTATTAACATAATTTTATTTATTTTATTATTTATTTATTTATTTATTTACTTTTGAGATGGAGTCTTGCTCTGTCACCCAGGCTGGCTCATTCTCGGCTCACTGCAACCTCCGCCTCCAAGGTTCAAGCGATTCCCCTGCCTCAGCCCCCCGAGTAGCTGGGATTACAGGCAGCGCCACCATGCCCGGCTAATTTTTGTGTTTTTAGTAGAGACGGGGTTTTACTGTGTTGGCCAGGCTGGTCTTGAACTCCTGACCTTAGGTGATCCACCCGCCTCAGCCTCCCAAAGTGCTGGGATTGCAGGTGTGAGCCACCACGCCTGGCCTATAATTTTTAAAAAATACATAGTAAATTATGTAAAAGCAGGCAACCCTCAATCATTAAACTTTCAATGAAAATACTTTCAGTTGGGAGGCTATGAATGTTTGGAGGTGGGGATGTATTGGAACTCTATTTTCTGCTCAATTTTGCTATGAACACAAAACTGCTTTAAAAATAAAGTCTATTTTAAAATACCTTAAAAATGATATTGGCATTTAAAGTTAAACCTCAGATCAGATAATAAATCATGTAGTTGTTGAATTATCATTATCGTTCACTTATTAGTCAAGAGAAGAAACACTGTTGTATATTTAAATGGTATGCTAGATTAATAAGGTAAAAACATGTTACATATTTTGATTTTTTAAAATGCATCAAATCAGCAGATATCCAGAAAAGTCACAAGAATGTTGAAAGATATAATCATTTCCTTCAAAATGTTGAGTATTTTCTTAACAATAAATAAATAATAAGAGCTAAAATTTATAGAGTATTAACTTTTTAAAAAAATGTTTTTTGAGACTAAATATCACTCTGTCACCCAGGCTGGAGTGCAGTGGCGCCATCTCGGCTCACTTCAAGCTCCGCCTCCCGGGTTCAAGCAATTCTACTGCCTCAGCCTCCCGAGTAGCTGGGATTACAAGCACGTGCCACCATGCCTGGATAATTTTTGTATTTTTAGTAGAGATGGGGTTTCACCATGTCAGCCAGGCTGGGCTTGAACTTCTGACCTCAGGTTATCTGCTCACCTCAGCCTCCCAAAGTGCTGTGATTACAGGCGTGAGCCACCGTGTCCAGCTTATAGAGTATTAACTTTGAGGTAAGTAGAATTATTATCCCTGTTTTACTATTGAGGAAGTCAGGGCTTAGACAAAGGATAAGCCTTCTGTGCCACCCAAGGTCACAGAAGTACGGACCCTAGAGGCTGAATTCAAACCTCCCACCTGCCTTCAGAGACTGCACACTTAAGCACTGCAGATATGCTGCTCTCCTGGACATAAAATGTGTTGAAAAGATAACCAGTGATTCATTTTAAATTATAAAAGACTATTATAATTGGCTCATCTTATCATTGATAACCTTCGTTAACATAAAAATATTATTGAAATAGTTCACTTCAGTGAATTCTCTATAAGTAATTTCAAATAACAGCATTTTCAGACAGAATTTTCCAGCAGCAACACCTTACTGCTTCGCTTCTTTGCTTTTGCTTAAGTTACTTTAGACAGCAGATGAAGATGAGGCATGAGCTTCTCACCTCCTTGTCAAATTACATTAATAGTTAAACTTAATCAAAAGGAGATGGTCTGTATTCATTGAAAAATAGCTATTAAAGTTCCCTTTACAGTAAACCCAGCTCCACTGAATCCAATCATTGAAAGAGACTTTATTTCCATTTCAGAACATATATACAGCCTCGAGCTAAGGAAACCTGTGCTCTGCAAATCAGGATTCTTGTGAAACTACGTTTTCAGCAAATTGGTAACTAGGCGGTAAAATGGTATGAGAAGAAATAAAGAAAAAGCATATTTGTGATGCGGAAATTATTTTTTAAAGGATGAGTTTTTAAGATAAGGTTGCAGCATCAGCTGTGTCTGCACATATTCCGTGCAGTGGTCAGTGGAATCTATTACACACATACCTCAAGCAAACATGTCACTTTTCCTCAATCAGATGGATATTTCTAACAATCTGCCTTTTCTTGCCTTGAAATTTGAGGCAGTTTCTGATCTTCACTTCTTTACAGCCCTTTTGCCATCTTCCATTTGCAGAAATATAAAAGTGAAAACAAAATTCAAAACTCACAGAAAAAATATAATTTACACTAACCTATGTCTGTTATTGCTTATAGTTTAAGCGCATTTCCACGTGTAGCCTTACAACACTATGTTTTGTACCAGTAGACACAGCACTGGCTGGCTCCGAATAGAAGTTGGAAACTTGTGAAAGGCACACACAGTTGAAGAAAGCAGCCTCCGGATTTAGAAAGACTATTCCAAGCTACAGCATTCCTTGTCGCGGGTTCAGAGAATCTTCATGTATTCCCTGAACACTGAACAGAAAGCTGACCAAGAGTGAAAAGGCTAAGTGCGATGAAAAAGATATAAATAAATAACACGAGAATGAAGAAGAAAAAGAGGACTTTCAGTCGGAATGACCAGAATACTTCATAAATAAGGAGACCTATGATCAGTTTCACACCAGATAAATCAGATGTGGATGAATGAGCACAAAAGTATCTTGGAGAAGGGAGCAGAGTTGGGAGCGTGAGCAAAGTAATGTTAATCACAGAGCGGTGATCGTGTCAGTCTTATCACTGGGTGAAGACACTTAAACTAGAACCAGGCTTCCAGGAACACTTCACTACATAGTCATTGAATGAGAAGCATTAAATACTATGCAGATCCGTTGCACTCTAGGTGTGAAAGAAAATGGCAGGTGACCGCACCAGAAACATTATCTGAAAGCGGGAGACTGAACGCCTTCAGTGTCACATGAAGGACGGTGAACTTTATTCAACAGGTAATAGAGACTTGGAAGCTTGTGAGAAGTCATGTAAACAGAACTATGCTTTAAAAAATAAACTGATTACCACAGATAAGATGAATTATAGTTTGAAGAAAAAGTTGAGCATCTAGAGAAGAATCCCAGTGAAATGAAATGAGTGTAAGCCAAAGTCAATGGGATCTACGTGGAGAAGAGAAAATGAATACAAGAGATGTAACAGAGGTTGGTAAGAAATTAACAGTGGTTCAATGCAGAGCATAAAAGGAAGAAGGACAAGTTTGAGAGTGGAAACTATGAATTTACATTAAAAAACATACACATAAGGATTAAAACATTTGGTTATATGCATTTGATTTGCTCTGAGGCAACCTAATAGAAACATAAGAATAATGATAATAATAGTAATGATAATGATGATGATGATGTAATAGTAATAGCCAAAAATTTCATGTCACTTAGTAAGTACCAGGCCAACTATTAAATGCCTTACACATGTTAGCTCACTTAGAACATATGACTGTGTTCAGTAAGCATGGATTTGGGTGTAATCAACATTAAGAGATGTAGCTGAGATAACAAGATTGACAAGAGATAAAATTATTTTCAGAGTGAGAAATCTCAGGCTTGATATCAGAAGAGACGATGATAAAGCAAATGCAAATGCATTGAAAGCAAGGCTTCTGGCATGATATGCTGTTCATCTATTGGATGTTATTTTCAATTTCAAAAAATATAAATTGCTAATTTGAAAAATACATGAAGAAGGCCGGGCATGGTGGCTCATGTCTGTAATCCCTGTGCTTTGGGAGGCCAGGGTGGGTGGATCACAAGGTCAGGAGCTCAAGACCAGCCTGGCCAGCATGTTGAAACTCCACCTCTACTAAAAATAAAAAATAAAAAATATATATATACACACACACATTATATATGTGTGTGTATATATATAATGTGTGTGTGTGTGTGTGTGTGTGTGTGTGTGTATATATATATATATATATATATATATATATATAAATTAGCCAGGCATAGTGGTGGGCGCCTGTAGTCCCAGCTACTCAGGAGGCTGAGTCAGGAGAATTGCTTGAACTGGGGAGGCAGAGGTTGCAGTAAGCCAAGATTACGCCACTACACTCCAGCCTGGGTGACAGAGCAAGACTCTGTCTCAAAAAAAAAAAAAAAAAAAAAAAGTAAAAAGAAAGAAAAAAGAAAAATACATGAAGAAAATATGGAAAGGGAGGAGAAGGTATTTTTGAGAGTTTCAGAGAGAATGTGTGGAAACAAGAGCAGAAACGGGGAAATACAGGCGAAAGAGCTGGAGGGATGGCCAGAGTGATGGAAAGGGCTTTGTGAATCACGAAGGAAGGAGGCTCTATGTTTCATGGTAAGATGAAGCCTAAGGTTGGCTGTGCTCTACTTAGAAACACTGTGACCTGCCAGCTTCTATTCTACCCATCGACTAAGGTCCATTCAATGTGAGGCAGTGTTTCTAAAACCTCTTTTCCCCTGTCTTTGGCTATCTTTAAGGAGCTCAAGAAGGAGCTCACAGATAAAGCAGAATGTGAATCACACTCATTGATAAACAATTAGGAGGCTTTGGTTGAAAAAATATCCCTCGAGCATGGATTTAATTAAGCAATTAGATTAATTAGAAGCATTTCACCAAAGGCTGGTCAGTTCTAAATTGAAGATACCACTTTGCCACCTGAACAAAATGTTTCGGTTATTTACAAAACAGATGCTTGTTGCTGCATGAACATAGTTTAAATCACTTTCTGACAATACACCAGTTGTTTAAGGGACAGCCTTTGCCAAAGGAAGGAAATTCAGCTTAGTTACTCTTTATCTTTTGTCTCCCAAGACAGTGCCTAGAAATCCATCCACCCATTTATTTGGTCCTTCATAACTAAATAGATTAAAAATAGTTATTGAGTACATTCCATTCATTCCAACTCCCATGTTATCAAACAACTTTGGAGAAAATTCTATAACGAAGCTAATTTACACCATAATAAATTTATTGGCTCCAGCTTTAAATCCATGTTAAATGTTACTCAGTAATATTTTACAGTAAAACATCCAACATGTGGGTTCTTGATTACAGAAAAAAAATTGACAAAGTTTGGAACTTAAACATCTCAGATTTTGAGATAACATTACCTTTGACACTAGCCTTTTGTAGAGGCAGTAATTAATGGCTTCTCATAGATATATTAGTGATGCTTATTAAAGAATAATTTTATAAATACAGCACATGAAATTGGCATATTGAACTAAACGCAGATGAAATAGTAAGTTTTCCTGAATGATCTTCATTTTAAATAGTTATTTTTTATTTTCAGTATTTACAATATATCTAAAAAGTTGCCTTAAAAATAGTTGCATCTGCAGTAGAACTGAGGGCTGAGATGGATGTTGAAGGGTGAGGAATTGAAAGTATTTTAAAATACCTTCAATGAGAGTAAAATTGTGGTGAAGGTATTTTAAATACCTTCAATGAGAGTAAAAGAAGTATTGTTAAGTTACTTATGTTAAAAAAGAATAGGCAAAGTTCATTGCTACTTGAGCATTCATCCAACAGACAAGTATTTCTTTATCTTCTACTATGTAGCAAACACTGTGATCATAATTGAAGAACCAGACTTGATTAAAGGCAGCAAGGTATCATGAGCCAGGCTGACAAGTCAGAAGGTGGTGTGGTGCTGTGATACAAGCCTAGAGACAGTGCTGGGGAGGGAGCGACTGACTAGGGAGTAATAAGGAAGAGCTCCACAAGGGAGTAAATTAAGCTGAGCCTTAAATAATGAATGGAAATTGTCCATTGAGGAAGGGAAAGGTCCAGATGGAAGAGATAATTAGAGGGAAGGTCTAGGGAAGGGATAATATAAGGAATGAAACGTTCCAAGTCATGGTGAATGATATAAACATTGGGAATATGAGGTCAGAGGATTAGGTAGGCAACAGACAACTAAAAACCACGCGTAAGATAGGTAATTTAGACTTTATCGAATAGATGGGAAGCAAGTGGCAATTTTAAGGAAGAGATTAACATTCTTGCCTTCTGGTATAGGATTGGGGAGCAAAGGAGAGGAGAAATTAGCAAGAGATTTTATGAGTCCTTATGTGTTAGGTGAGTCTCTTGAAGGCAGCAGATGGTTGGTGAAGGCTTATCCATTCTGCAATTCTGTATCTTTTAAGTGGAGCATTTAGGCCATTTACATTCAATGCTAGTATTGAGACTTGAGGTATCATTCCATTCGTTGTGTTATTGTCGCCTGTATACCTCGGTTTTTCGTTCTGTTTTGTTAATTGTATTTTTGTTTTATAGGTCCTGTGAGATTTATGCTTTAAACAAGTTCTATTTTGATATGTTTCCAGGATTTGTTTCAAGATTTAGAGCTCCTTTTAGCAGTTCTTGTAGTGCTGGCTTGGTAGTGGCAAATTCTCTCAGCATTTGTTTGTCTGAAAAGGACTGTATCTTTCCTTCATTTATGAAGCTTAGATTTGCTGGATACAAAATTCTTGGCTAATAATTGTTTTGTTTAAGGAGGCTGAAGATAGGGCCACAAATCCTTTCTCACCTGTAGGGTTTCTGCTGAGAAATCTGCTGTTAATCTGGTAAGTTTTCCTTTATAGGTTCTGGTTTTTTGTTTTGTTTTGTTTTGTTTGTTTGTTTTGCCTCACAGCTCTTAGGATGCTTTCCTTTGTCTTAACGTTAGATAACCTGATGACCATGTGCCTAGGCAATCATCTTTTTGTGGTGAATTTCCCAGGTGTTCTTTGTGCTTCTTGTATTTGGATGTCCAGGTCTCTAGCAAAGTCAGGGAAGTATTCCTCGATTATTCCCCCAAATATGTTTTCCAAACTTTTATTTTTCTCTTCTTCCTCTGGAATACCGATTTTTCTTAGGTTTGGTCATTTAACACAATCCCAGACTTCTTGGAGGCTTTGTTCATATATTCTTATTCTTTTTTCTTTGTCTTTGTTGCATTGGGTTAATTCGAAAACCTTGTCTTTGAGCTCTGAAGTTCTTTCTTCTGCTTGTCCGAGTCTACTGCTGAGACTTTCCAGAGCATTTTGCATTTCTGTGTGTCCATTGTTTCCTAAAGTTTTGATTCTTTTTTATTTATGCTATCTATTTCATTGAAAGTTTCTGCCCTCATTTCTTGTGTCATTTTTTTTTTTTACTTCCTTAAATTGGGCTTTGCCTTTCTCTGGAGCCCTCCCTGGTTAGCTTAATAACTAACCTTCTGAATTCTTTTCAGGTTAATCAGGGATTTCTTCTTGGTTTGGATCCATTGATGGTGAGCTAGTGTGATTTTGGGGGGTGTTAAAGAAACTTGTTTTGTCATATTACCAGAGTTGGTTTTCTGGTTCCTTCTCATTTGTGTAGGCTCTGTCAGAGGGAAGGTCTGGGGCTGAAGGCTGTTGTTCAGAGTCTTTTGTCCCATGGGTGTTCCCTTGATGTAGTTCTCTCCCCCTTTTCCTAGGGATGTGGCTTCCTGAGAGCCGAACTGCAGTGATTGTTTTTTCTCTTCTGGGTCTAGCCACCCAGCAAGTCTACCAGGCTACGGGCTGGTAAAGGGGGTTGTCTGCAGAGTCCTGTGATGTGAAACATCTGTGGGTCTCCCAGCCATGGATACCAGCACCTGCTCTGGTGGAGGCAGCAGGAGGGTGAAGTGGACTCTGTGAGGGTCCTTAGCTTTGGTTGTTTAGTGCACGATTTTTGTGCTGGTTGGGCTCCTGCTGGGAGGTGGTGCTTTCAAGACAGCATCAGCTGTGGCAGTATCGGGCGGATCCCACACAACCCAGAGGGCCGGTCTCACTCCCACCGTGCCCCCCACAACAGCCCCGAGTCTGTTTCCAGGTGGGGGGCGAGCATGGCTGAGAACCTGCCTCCCAGCTGTGATAAGACTAGAAGCAGAGAGCAGTTTCCTGGAATAGCCAAGGCGGCATCGGATGAGGGTCTGAGGTGAAGCCATGGAAGTCAGAGCAGTGGCTCTGCCCTGAGATGGAATAACCTGAAACTCAGCAACTACGTGGATTTGCAGGTGAACAAGAGGACACGGGACAGAATGGAGCAGAGTGGATCCGAATGAAAATGCAAGCGATAATGCCATTGACTTTGTTCATTAAAACAGGAAGTAAAATAAATGTAGGTGGTTATAAAAATGATTTTTTTGGGGCAGGGGACGGATTCTCACTCTGTTGCCCAGGCTGGAGTGCAATGGCACCGTTTTGGCTCACTGCAACCTCCGCCTCCCGGGTTCAAGTGATTCTCCTGCCTCAGCCTCCCAAGTAGCTGGGACTACAGGAGCCTGCCACCACACCTGTCTAATTTTCGTATTTTTAGTACAGACGGGGTTTCACCATATTGGCCAGGCTGGTCTCGAACTCCTGACCTCGTGATCCGCCCACCTTGGCCTCCTAAAGTTCTGGAATTACAGGCGTGAGCCACTGCGCCTGGCCATAAAAATGAATTTTTTATCCATATTAAGATGCCTCTGGGGAATCCAGTAGACACATTAATATGGAACTGAATCTCAAATAAAATATTAAGCATGGAGATATGAATTTAGAAGTAATCAATGCAGAGATAATTAATGCCATAAAAGCAGATGAGATTATGCTGGAAAGTGAAAAGAGAAGACCTGGAAGGAACAGTAAGAAACTTCAACATTCAGGGAGCAAGCAAAGGACTTTTAAGGGCCAAATATACTATAGTTTAGCACAAAGCTGATTGAATAACATACTTTTCTTCAGCATACTAGGAAATCAAGGATAAAATGATCATATTAATAATAAACAGCACTAATGATTACTATCGGAAATACATGAAAGCAACCCACCATCACATATGTTAGTATTAATGAAGAATTAGGACTTTAACCAATGTAATCATATGACATTTAGCAGGGCATCCAGGAAGACCTGAATCTTGCTCCAGTCTCTAGTCACCTCTTTCTACAAGGTCCACAAAGCATATTTATGTGCAAAAAAAAAAATAGAAAATACCTAATGGCTCCAAAGACACATCGTTAACTGGGCATGAGCTGGCAGACTCCATTGCAGAAAACTTGGATAAGACAGGCTGTTTATAGTCCTTTATCCTAAACTCATTAGGTCTAAATGATTTTTAACTCAAAAGAGCAATGCAAACATGCACAGGCTCCACAACACGAGGTCTGATTTTGTAACTAAAGGGAGCACCCTGAGCCCAGTGACGGAGACAGCTGGCCTGAGTCCTAGCAAAGCCAGAAGCCTCACACTCCCTGCTGCCACATTGGCTAAAGCCATCAGCTGGCTGGGCTTCTGTGGTGGCACTGCAGGGACAGGAGAAAGTGACACCTATGGAAAGGCATTTTAATGCAGAGTTCCTCACTAGCAGATGTTATCCAATCTGTATCCTGCACTAATGAGTTAACGAGGTACAGGGAACAAGAAAATCTTGCCTGCCCACAGTTGTATGTGACTCATCACCTCAGTGCATCTTCTTTTTAAATGCAGTTTTTATGATAATATTATTAAATTCATGTTGCAGTTAATAAGCAGGTAAAGTTCCAAAACACTAAATAGTAACTGAAGTTTTAAAAACAATGAGTGAACAAAGGTGGTTCACTTTTGTTTTTAAAAACATTTTTATTTGCTGGGTGTGGTGGCGGGTGCCTGTAGTCCCAGCTGCTCGGGAGGCTGAGGCAGGAGAATGGCGTGAACCCGGGAGGCAGAGCTTGCAGTGAGCCAAGATTGCACCACTGCACTCCAGGCTGGGCAACACAGTGAGTCTCCGTCTCAAAAAAAAAAAAAAAAAAAAAATTTAAGCATTTTTAAACATTTTAAAACATTTTTTAAAAATGTTTTAAAAACATTTTTTAAAACAAATTTTAAAAATGTTTTTAAAAAATTTAAAACATTGAGTGAAGAAAGCTGCATATGATTCTGACTCCATATGTAGTCTGTTTTCCACTGTATTACTCTACCTTGTATTAAAACAGCTGAATATATCAGGAATGCACATATTAGGCCTCCTGAGTCCTGTTGCAGTGTGACAGCTGATTTCCATGGATCTTCTAGAAAAGTTTTTAAAAAGTTAACTTGGTACCTGAACATTTGCTATGACTAGGGAAAGTGACCATATATTTCTGGCATATAATTTATAGTACCGGCTTAAAAAAATAATTTCACACCTTTCAATTTGACGTGTATTTTTCAACTGAAATAGAGTCTAACTGTGCAATAGGATAAAACCTTGAATAATTTTAGAAATTGTGTTTAAATATTTGGTAAAGAATCGTGCCTATAAATTACCTATATTTAAAGTCTACTCATGTAAAGACACCTATTGCATACATTTAAATGTAAAATGGGGATGATAAACAGGCTACATAGGACTTGGAATGACCATCTAGATCCTCTTTCGCTAGATCCCATGAAATTAATGCTGCCCTGTGATTCTAGGCTTCACGGGCTCGTCACATGATAGGTTTCGGGTCTTTCTGCTTTCCTCAAAGATGAGTGCTCAAGTATTTCAAGGTTATCATTTCTATTATACAAGCAGAATTTTCTCCTCTTGTACAATGATTGGATGTGAAATTTCTGCCCGTTTGCATGTGCCTCCGTGATAACTGGAAGCTTATTTAGGAGCATCATTTGAATGTGCTCTAGGCCATGTGGACAGTCCATCAACTACAGAAATACAGCTCAGTTCTAACTGTTCAGAGCTTTAAAAGCCACAGGCTGATATTCAAAGTAACTGGTTTAAAACGCATGATAGACTGCTCTTTTATTATAGTTCTATAAGACACAAGTCCCTTCAAAATGTATCTAATAAAGTCATATTTATTAAAAAGTCATAACCAGTATAATCTGGAGTTTTTAAAAGTCTTTACGTTTAGTCCAAGAAGAAGATCTCTCCTAAGTATTTCACTGTTCTGAGTGAGATCATTAGAATATACCAGATCAACACTTCCATTAGGGAAGAGCATTGTTTCTTCCTGAAAATTACTGACAGCATCATTTGCAAGTTGTTGAATAATCATACAAATGCCCAAGTATTGTGACTGTATATGAAAATCACCTTTCATAAAAAAATTGGACGCCAGGTGCGGTGGCTCATGCCTGTAATCCCAGCACTTTGGGAGGCCTAGGCAGGCGGATCACGAGGTCAGGAGATCGAGACCATCCTGGCTAACATGGTGAAACCCCGTCTCTACTGAAAATACAAAAAATCAGCCGGGCGTGGTGGCAGGCACCTGTAGTCCCAGCTACATGGGAGGCTGAGGCAGGAGAATGGCGTGAACCTGGGAGGCAGAGCTTGCAGTGAGCTGAGATCATGCCACTGCACTCCAGCCTGGGTGATAGAGCGAGACTCCATCTCAAAAAATATATAAATAAATAAAAATATGTGGGTTTTTGGAAAAAATTAGAAGTCGGGATATATGTGTTAAAGGTGCTAACAAATTTGATGCAGTGTTTGGTCACGTGTCACCTTCTTTATTCCTAAGTTTTATTTGTATAAATTTATTTTGTTATTATCCTGTTTTAGTCAAAATTTTGGACAAAATTTTCTGCAAGATAGTCCCCTATAATTTCTGTTTATAAAATGGCCAAATTGTGAATTCCCGTGTCAAATTAATCCACTTACTGAAAAGCAGTAGCATTATTATACTATACCCACTTATACCTGAGAAGTATGTCTTAATTAATATAGTCTATGACCGTATCATATTCCATTAGAGTAACAGAAGGAAACAGTAAATACAAAATCTAATGTAATGTACTCGAAATAAGAGAGACCTAGGTTCAAATCCAACTCCATCTTTGATATTATTGAAGTCAGTGAAACAGTGTCAGCCTCAGGGATAAGCAGCTTGCTCATACAGCCTCAGAGGCAGTCTTTGGTCCTTTTTCAGCTGTCTCTCATTTTTCTCATTTTTATAGGTGGAAAAGTGAAAATCCAGTAGAAACCTATATCAACCTGATTCAACTCATTCACATTCAACTGTTACCTCTGAAATGAGAAAAGGCTCTGCTAATCTGTGAGGTGGAGCTCATAGGAGTGTTGGTGAGACATTGTTAACTGATATTGATTCAGACTTAGAAGAGGAAGAGAGGAGACCTGGGACAAATCACCACAGAAGGAGGAATGAGAAGGACAGCATTTGTAAATTACATTTAAATTCCTACTCTGTCTATGGCTTTGGCTGCTCCCAGGAAAAATGATGGGGTGGAGCAGGGATGGAGGGCATAAAAATATGTTTTAAAGAGAAACTGAGTTCTTAGTAGTATTGGCACACACACAGAATACATACTCCAGAGGCTAAAGATTTGTTAAAATAGTATCAGACATATTCTTAAAACCTATGGAGACCTATTTAAACATACAAAAACTAGAAACTAAACTTCCATCCATCATGAAACTGAGAAGTGGCTGCAATCCTAAACTGCGAATTGTGAAAAAATATGTATTAAATATAGTGATATTTGATCAAAAGAGAAAATAGAAAGCTGATACAGCACAGAATTGCTTTCATACCCCATTATAATTTTTCTGCAGCATAAATAATTAATTTGGAAAATTATCAGGTGGAACAAAAAAAAAAGCGAAAAAGTAAATAACAACCAGCTTTGAAACTTCTTACCAGAGTTAGCTGATCTGCAATAAACACTGCTGATGCTGTTACCACTACAACACACAGACACATAAATACACACAGCCACGGCTGGCGGAGCTCACTGTGAGCCTAACTCACCTTGCCTGAAACAGGGACGGACACGGAAAGCTGAGGGGAGACGTGTCCTTAGCAAAGGTGGAGAGAAAATGCTCTGAGACAACATATTCAAAATCTGAAAGTGCCAACTTTTTCAGGTCACTGCCCTGGGTCAGCACGAATTATAGACCTAGATTAGACTACCATTCTGAGAAGAACGGTATAAAGAAATTATGCAACTTGGAATTAATCTATATAGTATGTGGTGTATTAGTTTTAATATTGTAACTATGAGGTATGAAAGATATTGCATTTTGTTATTTTCTTTAAATTAATTCTGCATTAACCTGGCACCAAGTTTGCATATTGCAAAGCTAGCAGGATATTCTAGCTCATTCTTGGGACTCTATGATCAAACCAAGTTCCTGCCCATCAGGGAGGCCCCTCATCCTCAGATCTGAGTTCGTGCTAGTTAAGTAACTAAGACTGAGATGTTTGTTGTCTTAGCCTTTGTGATTCCTTAAAGGTTGCCAGTTCTGCCATTTCCATAGATCTTTGGGAACTGAAAATGCCTAGGCCTTGGAAGTAGCCACTTTTTTTTTTTTTTTTTTTTTTTAAAGGCAGAGTCTCGCTCTCCAGGATGGAGGGCAGTGTCGCGATCTCAGCTCACTGCAACCTCTGCCTCCCGGGTTCAAGTAATTATGTTGTCTCAGCCTCTGAGTAGCTGAAATTACAGGTGTGCACCACCATGCCCAGGTAATTTTTTTTGTATTTTTAGTAGAGACAGGGTTTCACCATGTTGGCCAGGATGATCTTGAACTCCTGACCTCAGGTGATCTGCACACCTCAGCCCCCCAAAGTGCTAGGATTACAGGCATGAGCCACTGGGCCCGGCCAGTAGTAGCCTCTTAAATAGTACCAAGTAGTCAAAGGAATTCTTTCTGAGTTGTTCACACATCCCCAGAGTACTGCTCATGATCATTTTGAAAAAGACCCCTGCTCTTTCCAGAACCCCACACCAATCTTCTTTGCAGCCTCAGCCAAATATAACTCCATCACTATTTCTCTAGGATCTTTGTTCTCACTCCATCTCCAGGAGACTAAGCCAAATCCCTTAAAAATTCCAGAAAAACAAAAGAAAAAAAAAAGCCTCGGTGATCTGAGATAAGGTAACAATATCTTACAGATGACAAAATGATGAGCCATAAAAGAAAGTAGTAATAAATTGTACTTTAACAAAACATAAAACTCCTGCTCTTCAGCCGGGCACGGTGGTTCACACCTGTAATCCCAGCACTTTGGGAGGCCGAGGCGGGCGGATCACGAGGTCAGGAGATCGAGACCATCCTGGCTAACACAGTGAAACCCCGTCTCTACTAAAAATACAAAAACAAAATTAGCCAAGCGTAGTGGCAGGCACCTGAGTCCCAGCTAGGCTGAGGCAGGAGAATGGCCTGAACCCGGGAGGCGGAGCTTGCAGTGAGCCGAGATCACACCACTGCACTCCAGCCTGGGCGACAGAGTGAGACCCCATCTCAAACAAAAAAATAAAAATAAAAATTATTAAGAAAATTAAGGCCAGGCACAGTGGCTCAAATTTGTAATCCCAGCACTTTGGGAGGCCGTGGTAGGAGACTCATTTGAGCCCAAGTGTTGAAGACCAACCTGAGCAACATAGTGAGACCCTGTCTCTACAAAAAATAATAACATTAGCCATGCAGGCATAGTGGTGTGGACCTGTGGTCCCAGTTACTCGGAAGGCTGAGGTGGGAGGATCACCTGAGCCTGGGAGGTTGAGGCTTCGGTGAGTTGTGATCACACCACTGCACTCCTGCCTGGGTGACAAAGCAAGACCCTGTCTCCCCCCACCAACAATTAATTAAATAAATAAAATTAAAATATAAACCACAGACTGAAAAAAATTTGAAAATTATATATCTGATATAGGAGATGGACCCAAAATATATGAATGGCTCCTAAATTTCAATAATATGAAAAAAAACAAAAAACCCAATTGAAATCATGGTCCAAAGCTGTGAATAGGGACTTTACCACAGAAGATCTATCAATGACAAACAATGCTATACATCTTTGGTCACAAAAGAAGTGCAAATTAAAACCACAATGAACTACCACCATGCACCTATTAGACTATACAAGTGGTTTTTAAACTGACCATACAAGTGCTGGAGAGGATGTGGTGTAATATACATTCTCATATACTGCTGATGGGAATGTGAGGTGGCACTGCCACTTTGGAAAACATTTTGACAGCTTTTTAAGCTCGATGTAAACCTACCATATACCTACCAGCTGCTCCATTTCTAAGTATTACCCAATAAATATTAAAATGCCTGTCCACATAAAAGCTTGTATATAAACATTCATAGCAGCCTTATGTGTAATAGCCAAAAACTGAAAACAACCCAAATATCCATCAATGGTCTAACCATTCAATGAAATACCACACAACACCAAAAACAATAAACTATTAATAACATGCTACAACTTGGATAAATCTCAACATATTCATTCTGAATGACATAAATAAAAGAAGCCAGAAAAAAATGGAGTATATACTGTTTTTGGAAGGGAGAGGTGGCAGGAAAGGTCAGGTGCAAGAGACGTACCAGGGGCAAGAGAAAACTTTTGGGAAATGGATATTCTCATTTTTTTACTATAGTGATGTTTTATATATATATATGTCAAAATTGTCAAATGTTTAGTGTATGTCGATCATAGTTCAATAAAGCTGTTTAAAATAAAACTAAACACAAGCAGCAATCGTTGATAAAAATTAAGAAAAAATAACATTTAAGAAAGGCCTCTGCAAACATTTTCTTTTTTCTGAATTGATCCTTACATTGCAAAAGAAAAAAATATTTTGGAGCACATATTTGACCTCATAATTGATTTAAAGTAGTTTTTCTCACTCTTCTTCTTTCTTTTGATGTGACTCCAAATTTATATTTTTTGATATAATACAACCTTCACATTTAGAAGCAATTAACCTAGGGAATAGCTTTATGTTAAAAATTTTGAAACAAAGGGAATGATATCAGCAAGATGGCAGAATAGGACATCTCAGCTCTTCCCAAAGAAAGGTCAACTAGCAACTATTTATATACAAGACCATCTTGGCGAAAATTCCAAAATTGTAAATAAACCTGAGACAGAACCACATAAAAACTACATCAGACAGGTAACAACAGTGTCACTGTGACTGTGCTACCCTTTCCCCCTCCCCAGTGGGCACAGTGCCACATAGAGAGGATTCCCCTGGATCCACAGTTTCTAAAGTGGAAAAATAAAACATAAGGTGGCCATCCAGCTTAACTAGCACTCCAAGATGCCTCTCAGGAAGCCCAATCTGTTCTCACCTCATGGGAAACATGGGATCATGGCATGACTAGGTCACCTGGGGTCAAATACAAGCAAAGAAAGGAGATGTTACTCACAGTAGACAGGGCTTGTATCTTGGTGGTAGCTCTGAGTTACTGTCAGCAGAGGCACCTGATGAGAGGTACCAGTAGTAGCCTCTTAAACAGCACCACATAGGTGGGAGTACCATAGCCCACCTGCAAAGCTAAGCTGGTTACCCCAGAAGCACAGTGGAAAGATCAATCTAGCTTAAATTCCTAGACGCTCAGCCTCCATGCTCAGCTTCAGGCTTCCCCCAACTTCCTCCCGCTGAGAAGAGAGATACCTACCACAGAGTATTTTGGCAAAGCACAGGGACTATACTTGCACCACCTGGGCATTTAAGAGGAGTTTGGCTCAACCTAAAAGTCCATCCCAAGAACCAGACCCAAGAAGACCCTGCTCATGGAGTGAGACACCCACCATGGCATATCTTGGCTACATACAGGGGCTAGACCACCCCAATCTGGGAGTTCAAATAGCAGCTCACCTCAACCTCAAATCCCACACCAAAGCTACGTCCAGGCAGAGAAATAAACCTCAATATTGTGCATTTCTGCCAAACTTAGCAGCTGATCCTGACTCTCCCAATCAGTGACTCAGCCTAAGCTTAGGACCCAATCTGCAGCCCTACCCAAATTCCAAAAGTCAAACAGCAGTACCATTTAACTAGGGAATACACATTGTGTCTTCATCCAATCAGAGGACCCAGCTACCGTCTCTGCCTGATTGCAGAACCGAGCCAGTGGTCTCACCAAATAGAAGAGCTCAGATCCATCTGATCTCAAAGCAAACACAGAGGCTTAGCAAGCTAGAGAGTCTAACGTCAAGCTCTACCTGCTTAGCGCTGTTACCAGGTAGCCGACCTAGAATCACAGGCTAGACTTCAGTGAGAGTATAACTTTGCCAAAGAATACCTGTAAAGGACAGAAGAGGTGACCATTTCTTCAAATGCACAAGCACCAATGTAAGGACACAAAGATTATGAAGAATCAGAATAATGACATCTCCAGAAGAAACAAATAAAGCTTCAACAATAGACCCTAAAGAAATGGAGATCTATGAAATAACTAACAAAAAATTAATATAGTTCTCTTAAAGAAGTTCAGTCAGCTATAAGAATATAAGGATAGAAGATTAAATAAAATATGAAAAATAATACAAAATGAGAAGCTTGACAAAGAAATAGGATGTATAAAAACAAAACCCAACTATATGCTACTTACAAGAGGCTTACCTCACTATTAAAGATTCAAATAGACTAAAAGTGAAGTAACAGAAAAAGATATTTCATGCAAATGGAAATAGAAAAAAAAATCGTAAAATTCATACAGAAACACACACAAAAAAGCCTGACTAGCCAAGGCAGTCTTGAACAAAATGAACAAAGCTAGAGGTCTTACACTACCTGACTTCAAACTATATTACAAAGCCATAGTAATTAAAACAGCATGACACTAGTATAAACAGAAACACTGACCAATGGAACAGAATAGAGAGCACAAAAATGAACTGATGCCTTTCATCAATTGACTTTGATAAAAATGCCAAGAACACACACAATGCGTAAAGAACAATCTCTCCCATAAAGTACAATGAGAAAATGAGATATTCACAAGCAGACGAATAATATTAGTCCCACCCTATCTCACAGAGTATAAAAAAAAACCCAAAATGAATTAAAGATTTAAATGTAAAACCTCAAATTATAAAAAGTACTAGGAAAACACAGAGGAGAAAACTACACAACACTGGCCTGGGCAATGTTTTTTTTTTTTTTTTTTGATTTGACCCCCAAAGGATCAAATAACAAAAACAAAAATAGACAAGTAAGATTACAGTTAACTAAAAAATATTTGCACAACAAAGAAAACAACTACAAGTGAAGAGACAATCTGCAGATAAGAAAAAAATTTACAAGCAATACATTATATAAGGAACTAATACCCCAAATGTATAAGGAGCTCAAAAAAGTTAATAGCAAAAAAAAAAAAAAACCAATTTAAAAATGGGCAAAGAAACTGAATAAATATTTTTCAAAATAAGACATGCAAATGGCCAACATATATACATATATATATATATATATATAAAATGCTCAATATCACTAATCATTAGGGAAATAGAAATTAAAACTATGATATATCATCTATCGGAAGAGCTAGCAACAAAAAGAGGAAAGATAACAACCGTGATGGTGAGGATGTGAAGAAAAGGGAACACTGTACACTGGTGGGAATATAAATTAGCACAGCCATTACAGAAAACAGTGTGGAGTTCCCTTAGAAAACTAAAAATAGGATTACCATATGTTCCAGCAACTCTATTCTAACTATATACCCTTAGGACTTGAAATTAATATGTCTAAGAGATATCAGCACTTCCATGTTTGTTGCAGCATTGTTTACAATAGCCAAGTCATGGAATCAATCTAAGTGTCAATCAATGGATAAATGGAAAAAGAAAATGAGATATATACACACAATGGAATGTTCTTCAGCCTTAAAAAAAAAAAGAAAGAGAAAAAAAGAAAAAGAAAGAAATTATTTCATTTACAACATGGATGAACCTGGAGGACACTATGTTAAGTGAAATAAGTGAGGCACAGAGACAAATACCCTGTGATCTCACTCATGTGGAATTTTAAAAAGTCAAATGCACAGAAGCAGAAGGTAGAACGGTGGTTACCAGAGGCTGGAGGGTAGGGAAAATGAGAGATGTCGGTCAAAGGGTATTACGCGTTAAACAGGAGGAATAAATGATATATATTTAAAATGGGGAGCCGGGCACAGTGGCTCACGCCTGTAATCCCAGCACTTTGGGAGGCTGAGGCAGCCAGCTCACAAGGTCAAGAGATCAAGACCATCCTGGCAAACACAGTGAAACCCCATCTCTATTAAAAAATACAAAAAAAAAAATTATCTGGGCGTGGTGGTGTGCACCTGTAGTCCCAGCTACTTGGGAGGCTGAGGCAGGAGAATCACTTGAACCCAGGAAGTGGAGGTTGCAGTGAGCTGAGATCCTGCCACTGCACTCTAGCCTGGGCAACAGAGCAAGACTCTGTCAAAAAAAAAAAAAAGATGGATATGTCATTGGCTTGATTCAATCATTCTAAACCGTGGGCATATATCACAACATCATTGTGCACCTCACATGCACAAATTACATGCAATTATAATTTGTCCTAAATAAATAAATACAACTTAAACATTTACACTTCAACATTTAAGCCTAAGAACATGTGGGAAATAGTCTGTTTTAGCTCTATCTTTTATATTCCATGAATCCCCTGAAGTCCTACTTGAGGAAAATCAAGAAATTTCACAGAAGTTAGAGTCACACAAGCACTGAAAAGCTTGCGGTCACAAAAAACCCATGTACCTCCTCAGCCTTTCTTCTCTGTGAACATGAGGGGCTACCTTAGTGCCAGCAAGATGGAAACCAGAGAGATGGGCACAGCGGCCAATGTGGATAAGAGGAGACAGACCTTTTCCTTGAGACAGAAAGTGGTATGGGCATACATCATAACATCACAATACGATATGAGTGGCATCCTGACAAGCCTTGAGCTAGTAAAGAATGAAAAACAAGAAATACTGTTTTCTCCCAATAACATAACAGTACCCAAATCAAAATAGCCTTATAAAATTATACTTAATTCTGGATTTTGTAAACATATTTTAAACTTGCAATGCAAGTTAGATTTTTAGAAATATGTATTTCATGTAAATTGACATCTCCATTACCTATTTTATTTGAGTATTGCAAATACTTAAAAAGTTTAGTGAAGAATATTTGCTTAGAAGGTAATTAAGGAAATCTTTTTTTAATGAAAGCAATTCATGTATTCACAGTGCTTTTAGTTAATATAATTGCTTAATATTAATGTGCAGCATAGATGGCTTAAATTAGTTTTCATTTGATACAGAGCATCAAAGCTTTCCATCGAGATTAGATTTCACCAAGTAACCTGCATTTCTAGACACATAAAGTCTTTAAAGATAGTTATTGTGGAAACATTTCAACATAATTGAAAATTATAGTAGACGATCCCTTCACTGGCGTTTGTAGTCAAAGTTAAACTGTTAAGTTGTTACGATGCAAGTATGCCTAAATGTTAGCAATCCCTAATAAGTCGGTATCACGGTAGAGGTGGACATACAGTAATCATAGAAACATCAAATGAAGGTAGCCTCTTCTTGTATTATGCAGCATCACTCTGAGAACTAGTAACGTTCAAGCTTTTCTACAGATTCAGAGCTGCTTCCTGAAAATAAGTCTGGTCCAGCCAGAAGGACCTCTTGTAGTCCACCTTGTGCAGAAAGAGGGATGAACTTCCACAAGGAGAAACATGAGTTTTCAACTTCCTTTAAACATCTTGTTTGCAGACTGCATGACAAGCATTTAGAGGCCATGAGTGTGCTTTCAACCAGACAGAAATGCCTTGCTTCAAGGGAAAACCGTGTGTGCTGTCTAGTGCACACGAGAGAGTGAGAGCGAGAGTCTAGAAAGAAAGAAAAAGGGCGTCTCTCTCTTTCCGCCGCTCAAGATGCCGAAAGGAAAGAAGGCCAAGGGGAAGAAGGTGGCTCCGGCCCCTGCTGTCATGAAGAAGCAGGAGGCCAAGAAAGTGGTGAATCCCCTGTTTGAGAAAAGGCCTAAGAATTTTGGCATTGGACAGGACATCCAACCCAAAAGAGACCTCGCCCACCTTGTGAAACGGCCCTGCTATATCAGGTTGCAGCGGCAGAGAGCCATCCTCTGTAAGCGGCTGAAAGTGCCTCCTGCGATTGTCCAGTTCACCCAGGCCCTGGACTGCCAAACAGCTACTCAGCTGCTTAAGCTGGCCCACAAGTACAGACTAAAGACAAAGCAAGAGAAGGGGCAGAGGCTGTTGGCCCCAGCTGAGAAGAAAGCTGCCGGCAAAGGGGACGTCCCCACTAAGAGACCACCTGTCCTTCGAGCCGGAGTTAACACCGTCACCACCTTGGTGGAGAACATGAAAGCTCAGCTGGTGGTGATTGCACACGACGTGGATCCCACCGAGCTGGTTACCTTTCTGCCTGCCCTGTGTCGTAAAATGGGGGTCCCTTACTGCATTATCAAGGGGAAGGCAAGGCTGGGATGTCTAGTCTACAGGAAGATCTGCACCAAAGCTCAAAAAGGCAAAGGCTAAAGAAATTCCCACTAAACTTGGTTAAATGTACACTGTTGAGTTTTCTGTACATAAAAATAATTAAAATAATACAAATTTTCCTTAAGAAGCTAAGGCTCACCAAGCCCTAGGCATTCCACTGAGCTCCGACATAAGGATGCTCTTACAGTAACTGTAATTTACTGCATTGCAGTTGTTTGTAAATCTGCAATTATATATGTCAATCTTTTCTTAGACTAAAATGCTTCTTAAGAGTGCAGGCTTTGAGGCCGGGTGCGGTGGCTCACGCCTGTAATCCCAGCACTTTAGGAGGCCAAGGCAGGTGGATCACGAGGTCAGGAGTTCGTGACCAGCCTGGCCAACGTGGTGAAACCCCGTCTCTACTAAAAATCCAAAAATTAGCCGGGTGTGGTGGCGGGCACCTGTAATCCCAGCTACTTGGGAGGCTGCGGCAGGGAATTGCTTGAACCTGGGAGGCGGATGTTGCAGTAAGCTGAGATCGTGCCACTGCACTCCATCCTGGGTGACAGAGCAAGACTTCATCTCAAAAAAAAAAAAGAGTGCATGCTTCGGACCCAGACGCCAGGTATTTGTATGTTAGGCCTGTCATTGTATTTGTATGTTAGGCCTGTCATTGGCTATGAGGGAGATCAGGAAGATCTGTGCAAGCTACTTCCTATTTCTGTTCCTCTGTTTCCTCACCTTTAGATGGTCAATAACAGTAACTCCTTCATACAGTTGTTGTGAGGATTAAAGGAATCAATACAAGTAAAGTATTTAATAACACCTAGCACACAATGAGCATTCAGTACATTTAGATAATATTCTCATATTTACTCAATTGCAAATTCTGTAAGTGCAGAATTATCATTTACAACTCTCTCTACTGCAGTGTTTAATACAGTGTCTTGTACCAAGGAAACTAAACTGCCTTCCCTCTCTGCTTTACCTAACTCTGATTCATACTTCAGACTCAGAAAGACCTGTCCTGATTGCAGGGACACAGAAACCCCTTCTACATGTTCCAATAGCACATGATGCCTGTCACACTTAACTTGATTACGTGTTTTTTTAATCTTCATTACTAATGTATAAGCATCAGGAGAAATCATTTATCTGTTGATTCACCATTGTATCATTATCAAATATCTTAGCGTCTAATACATGAGTGGTAGTCAATAAATATTTGTTGAATTATTGAAATCATTAAACAGAGCAGACCCAGTTGCCTAGATGCTAGTTGCTCGTATTCATAATTTTTTTATTTTTAGTTTTTGAATACATCATAGTCGTCCATATTTTGGGGTACATGTGAAATTTTGATATAAGCATACAACACATACAACACGTAATGATCAAATCAGGGTAATGGGATGCCCATCACCTCAAGCATTTATCATTTCTTTGTGTCAGAAACATTCCAATTCCCATCTTCTAGTTATTTTGAAATACACAATAAATTACTGTTAACTATGTTTACCCTATTGAGCTACTGAACATTACATCTTATTCCTTCTATCTAAATGTATTTTTGTACCTGTTAACAATTCTTTCTTCATCTCCCCCACCACTACCCTTCCAGACTCTGATAACCACAATTCTACTCTCTATTTCCATAAGATCATTGTTTTACTTCCCAAACGTGAGTGGGAACATGCAATATTTGTCCTTCTGTGCCTGGCTTATTTCATCACTTCACATAATATCCTCCAGTTCCATTCACGTTGTTGCAAATGACATGATTTCATTCTTTTTATGGCTGAAGAATATTCCATTCTCTCTATATAGGTACCACATTTCATTTACCCATTCGTCTGCTGATGGACACTTAGATTCCACATCTTGGCTATCGTGAACAGTGCTGCAATAAACATGGAAGTGCAGACACCTCTTCAATAGACTGATTGCTTTTCTTTTGTGTATATACCCGGTGGGATTGCTGGATCATATGGTAGGTCTATTTTTAGTTTTTTGAGGAACCTCCAAACCGTTCTCCATAGTGGTTGTACTAATTTAATTCCCACCAACAGTGTACAATGGTTCCCCTTTCTCCACATCCTTGCCAGCATCCCTTATTGCCTGTCTTTTTGATAAAAGCCATTTTAAGTGGGATGAGATGATAGCTCATGATTATTTTGATTTGAATTTCTCTGATGATTAGTGATGTTGAACATTTTTTTAATACCTGTTGGCCATTTGTATCTCTTCTTTTGAGAAATGTCTGTTCAGATCTTTTGCCTATTTTAAAATCAGATTATTTGTTTTTTTGTTTTTGAGTTGTTTGGACTCCTTGTATATTCTGGTTACTAATCACTTGTCAGTTCGATAAACTGCAAATATTTTCTCCCGTTCTGTGGGCTGTCTCTTCACCTTGTTGATTGTTTCGTTTGCTAATTTGAAAAAAAAAAAAAAAAAAAGAATTAAGGCCAGGCACAGTGGTTCACGCCTGTAATCTCAGCACTTTTGGAGGCCGAGGCAGGCGGATCACGAGGTCAAGGGATCAGGACCAGCCTAGCCAACATGGTGAAACCCCGTCTCTACTAAAAATTCAAAAATTAGCTGGGTGTAGGGGCACATGCCTGTAATCCCAGCTACTTAGGAGGCTGAGGCAGAAGAATCACTTGAACCTGGGAGGCGGAGTTTGCAGTGAGCCGAGATCGCGCCACTGCACTTCAGCCTGGGGTACAGAGTGAGACTCTGGTCTCAAAAAAAAAAAAAAAAAAAAAAAATTAAAAAAGAAAACCTGATCTGTTAACTGAGTACATTTAAAGAGAAGTAGTGAGTAATTCATATTTGCACATTTAGCAATATTTTCTACGAATAGGAAAATTAGCCACTTTCATGTCATTAAGTATAAGTCAGGAATGTGTATAAATGAAAGCAAAGATCACTGTGAAACAAAAGCTCTAATCTCCACTTGTTCTGCCTTAAAGCCTTTTCCTTCAACTCTTGAAAAGCCCTTTCGTTTTTTCCCCCACCCTGATTGCAGGTAAAACATGACAATCAATCTTGCTTTGTGCTCCATCCTGTACTCGAAGCAGAAAGACTCCACTGTTCCTTTGATATCAGCCATCCCCTGAGATTACTCCTACTCAACAATGCGGCTCTTTCCTTGAGAACGGCCTTCAAAATCCTTATTCCTTTGTTAGTGATAATTCCTTGTACGATGTGATTTTTCTTAATGCTAGCTAGGATTGTGGTCTGGGTATTGCAGCATTTTGAAATTAAAATTGTGCTGAAGGGAGATTTATTTTCTCAACAGACATCTTTCTACAGTGGAAATACTTTTCCTTTTGAAAAATGAGTATATGACCTTATAAAGACTTAAAGTTAACACCAAAATACTAATTGCACAGACATTTCTCTGAGATTGATAGAGTGACCGTATTTTGTTAAGGTAAGAAATCCAGATAAAAGTACATGTTAACAACTCTACAATTATAGATAACTGTAAATACTATTCATTGCTGTGGTAATACTTTGAAATGTATACTGTATACCTGACTCTTATCTATTACAGTTTTATAAAATAATACTGTATTATATACATAAAATGACAGTCAAGTTATGTTCTCTCAATAGGTTTAGCTTGTTGCTTCTCTGTTTATTTTCTATAAAATTGTTATTGATTTTTGTAATCATACCTTGATACAATCTAACTAAAAGAAATACAGTAAGTCACCCATTCTCCCGGACAAATAACTTCTCACTTGTGAAGTTTCTAGTCATCATTTCCTTAATTTTTTTTTCAGATCGATTTATTTTTATTTATTTATTTATTTATTTTTGAGATGGAGTCTTGCTCTGTCACCCAGACTGGAGTGCAGTGGCACAATCTCAGCTCACTGCATCCCCCTCCTCCTGGGTTCAAGCAGCCCTCCTGCCTCAGCCTCCTGAGTAGCTGGGATTACAGGTGCCCGCCACCACACCCAGCTAAGTTTTTGTATTTTTTGGTAGAAACGGGGTTTCACCATGTTGGCCAGGCTGGTCACAAACTCCTGACCTCAGGTGATCCACCCGTCTTGGCCTCCCAGAGTGCTGGGATTACAGGCTTGAGCCACCACACCAGCCAGATCTATTTTTTAAACAAAATGTTTAGTGCTTTTTAGAATTGATGGGACTCAGGGAACATTTTCTCGGGGCAGTGGGGGCCACAGTGAAAGAACTATCTAAAATAATTTTAGCATCCACGCCCGACTCCATTGTTTTTCAATGATACACATTCAAAAACATGTTGAGATAGAACAGTTCAAATCTTATACAATTTTTATAAGGAGAGAACTTCCTCCCCATGTTCCTGCCACTTCCTTTTGTCCCTCCTTATACCCTGGCCAGACCTTTTGCCTACAGAAATTATTTTTCCATTAGGTCAGTCATTGGACCACATTTGCCAGTACATGGCCCAACCTGGTCTGACAGGCGAACCCAGGCCCTGCCCTGAGTCCCGCTGGTCCTCAGACTCCCTGCTGTAGCCTGGCCTGGCCTCTAAAGGTGGACTGCCAAGTGGAGGCTGTGCTGGAAATCCTCGTCTCCCTCCACTCTTTCCAGCTTCTCAGCTAAGGCTGGGAGGGCAAATCAGGCCGCAGCCTCCTCCTCAGTCCAGCATCTTAGATGTAAGGGAGTGAAGAGGAAGCAAGAGTCCTCACGCAGGCCTCCTGGAAAAAGCCAGTTTTATTATTTATTTATTTATTTATTTATTTATTTATTTATTTATTTTGAGACAGAGTCTCGCTCTGTTGCCAGGCTGGAGTGCAGTGGCTCGATCTCGGCTCACTACAACCTCCGCCTCCCAGGTTCAAGTGATTCTCCTGCCTCAGCCTCCCGAGTAGCTGGGACTACAGGCACCGGACACCACGCCCGGCTAATTTTTTGTATCTTTAGTAGAGACGGGGTTTCACCATATTAGCCAGGCTGGTCTCGAACTCCAAACTTCGTGATACACCCGCCTTGGCCTCCCAGAGTGCTGGGATGACAGGCGTGAGCCACCGCGCCCGGCCAAAAGCCAGTTTTCAAATGCAGCTGGAACCAGAAGCACTCCAGGGGCTCTGCTGAGGACGGGTCCAGCCAGAGAGACACTGGGTTTGATGTGTCGCTGAGTGTTGCTCTTTACACACGCAGCTCCTTCCATAGGAAACCCCAGGGAAAAGGAGGCTGGGTGGCAGGACTGGGGACAAAGCCCGCCCACTCCTACTTATTCTCTAAGAGTGAAACTGGAGCGCATGTCAGGGAATGGCTGGGCTTCCGTGGCCTCCCTTCAGACACAGGGACATCAGTCTTATAAAGACAATTCCAGATTCTCTTGTGTTAGTTCTGAAACTGCCTTAGTCCAAATTGCCTCAGAAACTAGGAAACTATGATATTCAGGTTAGAGTTTAGTGCTCATAGCCAAAATGAGTTGAAAAATAATAATGACAATAGTACAATATAGTGAACAATTTCTAGTGTAAAAAATTTTATGAAATTTTAAAAATAGGCTGGGCATGGTGGCTCACGCCTGTAATCCCAGCACTTTGGGAGGCCGAGGCGGGCAGATCACTTGAGGTCAGGAGTTTGAGACCAGCCTGGCCAACATGGTGAAACCCCGTCTCTACTTAAAAAAAGACAAAAATTAAAAAGAAATTTAAAAAATATTTACGAGATAGCAATTATTATTACTCTGATTTTCCACGTTAAAAAAACAGCCTCAGGGAAATCAGCTTACCCAAAGGCAAATTCAAAATTCATGTTCTGAACTATTACATAATTTTCTGTCTCAATCAGATATTCTCTTAGAAGTCCATGCTTCACCGATAGTATCAATGCATGAAATTTTAACACAAAATGTATTCATCTGCCTCCCCCTAAAAAAATGGCAAAACAAAATAAAAGAAATGAAAAACAGGGGAGAGTAACACTTTAACACTTACCAATCATGTTTATCTCAAAGTGACAGATCATAACAAATCATAGACTAGATCCTGATAAAAGAGACTGCAATGTTTCTGTATTATGTGAAGGATTGCAGAGCAAAAAAGACCTGTTCCGGACGATACACACTGAGTACTTCGCAATTTTGCCTTATGCTAACCTTGCCTATAGGGACTTTTCTATTTTTTTTTTTTTTTTTTTGAGACGGAGTCTCGCTCTGTCGCCCAGGCTGGAGTGCAGTGGCACAATCTCCGCTCACTGCAAGCTCCGCCTCCTGTGTTCAGGCCATTCTCCTGCCTCAGCCTCCCGAGTAGCTGGGACTACAGGTGCCTGCCACCATGCTCGGCTAATTTTTTCTATTTTTAGTAGAAACGGGGTTTCACCATGTTAGCCAGGATGGTCTCAATCTCCTGACCTCATGATCTGCCCACCTCAGCCTCCCAAAGTGCTGGGATTACAGGCATGAGCCACAGTGCCCGGCCAGTTTCTTTTAATCTCATGCATGTCTTCTTTTTCTCCCTGTCCTCTGTCCTACTGGTGTTCCCTACAGTTCCTTCTTGCTCTCACTCTCTTCTCCCTCTTCATACTGCCTAACACACCTCATCAATGTTGAAACAAACTCAGACAACACATGTCTTTTGCCATCTTCCCTGTAACTACTATGCTCCACATTTCCTTAAATTCCCTTCTCCTGTCTGGTGTGGCCAAAAGAGAAAGAGAAGGGAAATATCACAGCATTCTACCACTGATGAACAGAAAAAGAAGTTCAAATATTTGTCTTTGGGTAAGCAGAGATATATATTCTCTTCCCGTCCTTATAAGAAAGTTGGTGCAGCTTCCTTGACATCTTGCCTTTACTAACATCACAGAGTCCTTGATTCCTTATGAGGGTTACTGGCAGAAATGACCCTGATAGAAGCTATTTAAGTGACATGGTAACACAATTAGGATGGAAGTTATCTTTATGGAGGAAAACTTCTTCCAGAACCTGATATAGCATCTGTGTAACACAGTAAATGTCTGCTTGGAATCATACCAGGCTGAGTAGAAGCTCTAGAAAGCGCATAAACATCCCTCTTTCTCACATCCTTCTTTTCTTTCCCTTTCACACAGTGCCTAAGGGAGTGCGGTTTTCACAGTGAATTCTCAATAAACATATTTGAGGGTCTCTGTTGAGTGCACAAAATATCGATGAAAGCCAAGTCATAAAGGATCAGGCTTCACTGGGGAAAAAGCCAAAGACATTTTCTTCTGCTCATCTCCCTCCTGGAGTGTTCAGGTGGCATGTTTCATTAAAGAGTTTTTTCCAATAATCATTTCTAGCATCCAGTGATACAGAAAATAACACCTAAGTTTTCACCAGCATCTTACTCTTTCTTTGGCTTTAAGATGTTCAACCACATGAATAAATACCTCAATAAAAAGCAAACCTAGAGTAATCCTTTATCATTTCTCCTAACCCCTTTGATATGAACTTTAAGAACATCTACAAGCATGGTTGGTATTTAGATAATCCATCATTGTCAAAACATTTTAGTTCATATTTCTTTATTCTTATGACATATTTGTGAAACAGATCAAGAATTATTAACTCCATTTTGCGGCTAAGAAAACTAATGCTCAGGCAGATTAAGGGTATTACACAAGACTGCGTCTCTTAGGAGAGACTGAGTTAGGACGGATCAAAGATATGCTTTCTTCCGAGTCTGTGACCCTTCCACCACAGCGTGCTGCCTGTTCCTAGGAAAGGGTGACACTGACCATAAATCTGTATTGAGGTTGGACTGAATAATATTCTCAATTAGTGGAGTTGACCTTCCATTCCCCTTTCCTCTTCAGGGTGAGACCTCGGCTGTCCTCACTTTCAGCTCCTACCTGCCCTCTAGAGTCGTATGTGTCCTCATGCTGGCCCTGGCTGAATAGGTTGCCCATTGCAAGGCCATTCTTACGCTTTCTACCCTGTGGCCCAGAAATTCTCCTCTTAATTCTGTCCCCTTCAGTGTTATTCAGACTGAATTGGCCTTGTGCATGGAACACCAGTTTCAGAGCCTAACTCACGGTAGGCACATGCAGGTATGGATTGAATGGAATTGCATGAACCCATTGCCTTGGGACATACTGAAATCCTTTAAGAACATTTTGAAAAATATATAGAGAGAAGCTGTTTTAATTTTGGCTTTCTATAACGTTACTTTTCTTTTTTTCTCCACTCTCTAGCGTGACTAATTGATAAGACACATTTTCAGTAATGGTGAGTCACTCTGAGAGTATATCTCACTGTGATTATGTCAGAAAACTCAGAATCAAGTATGAAGCTTGAAAACATTTCTTCCCCAACTGATTATAACTGTAAGGAGAAAGACCATCTCTACTTCTTTCGAGTGGTTCCCCCACTCCTGGTATTTGTATTTCAACAGGCACATTTAATACCTTCACCCAGAGGTGGCTTCAGACAGAGCGGTAAGTTAGTTGTGGGACACGCGGGTCGGGTAGAAATACTTCAAAGGTGGGCTTTCCATGCACATAACTACTTTAATTTCACCTCTTCCAGATTTATGACAAATGAGCCGCTGATGAATGTTTGTTTTAAATAATATGGAATTATGCACCGACGAAAAGAGCTACTAGAATGAGAGAGTGCAAAGACAGAGGGAACCAGAAGAGAAGAAAATTAACCTTGATTGAGCAGTTACTCTATTGTCAAGTAACTTATATGCACTAATTCTCATTAAATGCTGGAAGTTCTTAATAGTACTTTTATGATGTAGGTGACAGAACTGGGCTTGGGGATGTTAAGTGTTTTCTCCCCTGCTCACTGCACAGTACACCACTGTACACTTGAGCAAGCTATTAAACGGGCACTCTACGTGCTTCATGTGCAGTGGTGGACAGATTTGAATCCCAAGTCCCTCGTCCTCCCACTGGAGGCTTCTGGATATATAAACAGTGCCATGAGGCTGGCCATGGTGGCTCACACCTTTAATCCCAGCACTTTGGGAGGCCGAGGCTGGTGGATCAGGAGGTCAGGAGTTCGAGACCATCCTGACCAACGTGCTGAAACCCTGTCTCTACTAAAAATACAAAAATCAGCCAGGCGTGGAAGTGCGCGCCTGTAATCCCAGCTAGTCAGGAGGCTGAGGCAGGAGAATCACTTGAACCCAGGAGGCGGGGGTTGCAGTGAGCCAAGATTGCGCCACTGCACTCCAGCCTGGGCTGGGCAAGACCATCTCAAAAAAAAAAAAGAGTGCCATGTGTGCTGTAAGTAGATGTAAGTAGACAAGGACAAAGAACTGTGCTGGACTCTTGCTACCCTGAACACTACGCCAGTGGTACCATTTTATAAGAAAGAATATTTGCTCTGCAATATCCAGTCTACCAAAATGGGATGAAACATAAAGATATGCCAAATATTATATATTGGAATCTAGTCAGATTCTGTATTACAAACCTTAGAAGAAAGTGAATGAAACCTAGAAATATAAAGTTATTGTCTAAACTTAAAAGAATGTTTAAAATATAAAGGGCCATGGATGATTAAGTTTCTGAATTTCTAGTCCAACATTTGAGCATCTATTTCCTTTCTCAACCAGGAAGTGAGGACCTAAAAAATGAAATGATTCGCCTTCATATACAGTGGTATCTGCCACACACACATATATTTTCAAAGCAGATTTCCCTGGGATGTCAAGGTGCCCTTCAGTAATTGCGGGTCTACCTCTGCAAGCTATCATTATGAAGATTAATTATTTGTGTAGCACTGATGGATCTGGCACTGTACCAGGCATAAAGAATATGTGCTCAGGGCTCAGGAGACACACAATCTAAATTAGAAAGACAAATAGATGTTTTAAGAGCTCAAGCGGTGATTAGAACCTTGAATTGTAAGTCACCATGTGCACATTTATGAAAAATGTTCTTCTCCACTTTCACTGCCTTAACAGCTCATAGATGTCACAGAGATGGGCATCTGATGATAAGAGCATTTGTGAAACTGCATGCAATTGCTTGAGAATATTATTCATTTTAGTGAATTAATTACTGGACAGTTGTTTACAAATTTAGGATCAGAGTGGCCCATGGATGAATGAATTTTGGTTGAAGGAACAAGAACATGGGAGGCCTTTGAGGTCCTTGCTGGTAATATTTATACTAACCAATGTTCCGTTGTTTCCCATAGGGAGCTGTTGGATTTTTCTACACCTGTTGATTGGCGGTAAATATTGTCTGAATTATCCTGACAAAATATAAGATAGAAAACATCTCTTCAGGGGCACCAAAAGCTCAGGAGTACATAGGGAGCCAGAAACAAAACAAGTTTTTAAACTTCGGCATTGAAATGCAGCCTGGTTTAAAGTTCCTGAAGGCTATTTTCTACCTGCCATCAAACACACTGTATTCATCTGGCCCATGTTAATGCCAAATAATCCCAGAAGAGCCATTTTTAAAAAATTGTTAAGAGCATAGATTTATCATCATCACAACTGATTTCAAATCCTAGCTCTGTCTCTTACTGCCTGGATGACTTTGAGCAAGTTACTGGAATGTGAGGAGCCTCGATGTCCCATTACACAAAAGGAGAATGATAAGGCCAATACTTTAGAGTTGTTTTAGGGTGAGATTGGTTTATTTTTGTAAAGGAGCTAACGTGATGCTTGGCACAGCACAGTTGCTCCATAAATAATAGATGCAGTTATTATGATTATTGTTAGTGTTCTCACTTATGCACCTTAATTAGTTTTGTGCTGCTGTCCACCCGCAGAGAGTTAAAACTGCAGTTCTTAGTAATGTGCCATAAACAAAAAACTGTTTGCTTTGAAAGCAGACAGGCTTACGCCTGAACAACGGACCAATTTTTTCAAGAGGTTAAAATTCACTGAGTCTCAGTTTTTTTTTCATTGGGAAAAGAAAAAGAGAATAAAGCATGACTCACAGGACAGTTGTGAAAAATCAAATAAGAAATTATGTGTGCACAAAGGGGCTGGAATATCGTAAGCATCCAGAAAATGTTTCTCGCAAACACATAGCTTTGTCCTAATAGATCTTCACATTTTATTGTATTTGGGTGTCCATTTCATTCATTCCATGGTACATGCTTGAAAGGAATCAGCTGTTTTATTATCTCCATAATCCCAGTACCTGAGTAGTAAGTGATCATTGATTTTGCTGAGTGAATGAATGAGTAATTAAATGTATATTTTACTTATTCCTCAATAATGACCACTAATTAGCATTCATCAGTTTCTGAAAAAAAGAAAAAAATTAAAAACAAAACAAAAATGACCACTAAGAAGAGTTTAAAATTATAAGTTAATAGGCTATCCAATGTTTTCATTTTAGTTCATAAAAAGAGAATCCGTACTTACATGCAATATACAAGAATTTCTTTTTTGAGACGGAGTCTCGCTCTGTGCCCAGCCTGGAGTGCGGTGGTGCGATCTCGGCTCCCTGCAAGCTCCGCCTCCCGGGTTCCCGCCATTCTCCTGCCTCAGCCTCCCGAGTAGCTGGGACTACAGGCGCCCGCCAACAAGTCCGGCTATTTTTTTGTATTTTTAGTAGAGACGGGGTTTCACTGGGTTAGCCAGGATGGTCTCCATCTCCTGATCTCGTGATCCGCCCGCCTCGGCCTGCAAAGTGGTGGGATTACAGGCCTGAGCCACCGCGCCCGGTCTATCTGATCATTAATTTTAAAATGCCTCATATTAGACCTTGTGTAAGACCTTAGGAATGAAGTAGTGAGCAAAACAAAGACGGCCCCGACCTTCATGGAGTTCCAGCACAGTGGAGAAGACAGACACTAGCTAAATGATGGCCACAATAAATGCAAAACTACCGCTTTGATCATTGCTATGTCCATATGTTCACAATGCCATGGAAGTACATGTAAAAGAATGTCCAATGAGACTTTTTTCTTTTGCTTCAATGTTTTGACTGAGGTCCTCTCAGTTGATGACTATATAGAAGATAAATAACCCCTTCTTCTGAGCAAGACTCAGCAAGAGGAAGCCCAGAAGTCTCTATCAATCCAAATCATCTACCTTCAGGCCATGAAAGAGAGGACCGGGAAGTATTTCTGAGAGAAGGTCCATTGAAAGAGAGCTTTCCTGGACTGGAATTCCCAAGAGTAATTATTCTGCGGCAGCTTCAATGACTGCCCCTGCTCCCCACAAATTCAAGTCACATATATGCTTCTGTTGGAGCTGGGGTTGTTTGCCTCAGAGCAGGTTTAAAGCGCACTCCAGGCTTGGGTGCTGAGCCGCAGAAACTTGAGGACTCCTCCATACACTCGAGAGCGTCGGCTGCATTCTCCAGAGGGTCGGGGCTTCGTGAAGCGGCCGCTAGTGCTGAGTCTTGACAGCAGATGGGAAAGGTGGGCGGCAAGAGCCGGGGCCGGGAGCAGGACCGCCCTCAAGGGCGGGGCGAGGCCCCCACGCCTCAGGCAGGTGCTGCGCCGCTAAGCTCCAGTCGCCCTGCAGGGACCCGCTCAGCACGGTCGGCTGCTGGCACAGGCAGCCTTCAGAGCAGGAATGAGGATGACCAAGGGTTCGTATGGAAGAGAAATGGCCTTCGTTGGGGGTCCCATACAGGACATCGGAGAACTCCTAAGGGGACAACTAGGACGCCTGTCATGGCAGGAAAAGGGAACGTAATAGAATGAGTTTGAAGGAATGGTAGGAAAGCAAATGAGAAACACCTTCCGCCTTAGTTGAGGTAAGTAACACAATCCTCCATCCGCGGTCACGCCTTTCCTGGATCCAATTTTGTTTGGCCAAGTTCTGTTTTTTTAAGGGAGAAGGGGAATGACTTGAGTTAAAATACCTGTTAAACGAAGGAAAGCTCCGGTGAAGCTGAAGTACAAGGACAGTAGAAGTAGGTGGGGGTGGGGGCTGAACACTGGGGCGCAGAGGAAAATGTCTCATTAGCGATTGGAAAGTGTGGAGTTGGGGGGCCGGGCGCGGTAGCTCACGCCTGGAATCCCAGCACTTCGGGAGGCCGAGGCAGGCGGATCACGAGGTCAGGAGATTGAGACCATCCTGGCTAACACAGTGAAACCCCGTCTCCACTAAAAATACAAAAAAAATTATCCGGGCTTGGTGGCGGGCTCCTGTAGTCCCAGCTACTCGGGAGGCTGAGGCAGGAGAATGGCGGGAACCCCTGAGGCAGGAGAATGGCGGGAATCCCTGAGGCAGGAGAATGGCGGGAACCCCTGAGGCAGGAGAATGGCGGGAACCCCGGGGGGCGGAGCTTGCAGTGAGCCGAGATCGCGCCACTGCACTCCAGCCTGGGCGACAGAGCGAGACTCCGTGTCAAAAAAAAGAAGAAGAAGAAGAAGAAAGAAAGTGTGGAATGGAAACAAGGTCCATAGTGGAAAAAAGAAAACGTGGAGGTGAGACAAGGAGGTCGATCCCAATAAAAGCTTGGAGGATCAGAAAATTATCACAACTGTCCAAACTATTTGTCAAGAAAAGATGAAGATGCTATTATTGATACTCTTAGTGAAAATATGCTGGGTCCCAGTAGCCAGAAAGTTGATTTAAAAAAAAATCTTGCATTTTAAAATTTAATGTACAATCTGCAAAATACATTTGCATACATATTTAATTCACTCTTAAGCATGGGGTGAGCAGGGAGAGCTAGGGAGAAGCCTGAGAGCAACCCTCTGTGTCCAGGATAAAGGGGAGCATCGGGGGGTGTGGGGAGTGAGGATTCACCTCCAACGGGAGGGGCCTGATGTACGCGAATTTCCTGGAAGGCTCTCTCCGCTGATGACCTTGTAGTTCCCACATGAAGAACACCTTTGTGGAGCCTCAATTCTATCCCAGGCAGTTGCTGTATCTAAAAGAGTCTCCCAGGATTTTGGCCTTTTTCTGGAACAACAAACGGCCAGTGACAGTGGCACCGCTAGGCGTCAGATTTCCTAGCAGCCCGCTTCACATCTGGAGCAGCTCCTTCTGGTTCAGTGCCTTGTGTGATTTCTGTATCCAAATGGTGTTAGTTTCTTGGACCAATTTACCCATTGATCAGCTCTCTCACAGGTGAGGAAGTGGGAACCCATTATAGGCATATATGAAACCTGACAACTGGCTACGTGCCTGGAACTCGGCATAGCAACCTGCTTTACACCCAGATGACTTGCAGTGTACGTTTAAAAATCAAAACTATTCCCACTATACATCCAACCTAGCTCAGTGTCCAATCGCAACTCTATCAGGTAAACTAATCACACACTCCTTGCTTGTCATACAATTTCTCCTACTGACTTCACACACTATTTTCAACTGTATCTTTAAGATATGTGTATTTTTCTTTTCTCCCTCTATTTTCACCAGGGCTGGGGCTGTAGCTTTGAGTTGTCCTCTATATCTTAAACTCTGTTCCTGTTCATGCCCTCCCTCCTGCTCTCCAGGCTGTCCTCATAGTCTCAGCCATCAGCAGGAGCTCCCCCATCCTGGGCCCTTCTATCCCTGGAAAGTTCCTCTGTAATCACTCTCCCTCATTTTCTATATCCTTGAGCAGCCCTACTGAGCTCTCAAGCTTCCACACTTCACTGTTCTTTTTTCTTGCCTAGAAGGAGATTTGAAAGCAGAGTGACATATGATTAATCACATGCAAATTCATGCACGTCTTTTCTTTAAAGTGCTCTTTCATGGAGCAAACACAGATTTCCAGATTGAAGACATTGTAGCAGCTTAAACTATATTGTTCTGTTATTTTTTTTAAAAATATATAGACAGAATAGATGATGCTCAATACAGTAATATGAGAGAGAGATTTTTTAAAAATAAGACATAGTCATTACTACAAAGAGAATACCATATGGGGTACAGATAAGAAAATGTCATAATAAATATAATATAAACAGAACAGGATAAGTCTCAAGAGAAGTCCAAAATGCGGGTTATGGGATACTGAAACGAGCATATTCAAAAAGCTAGATCAGAGCATCCTTTAGGGAAAAGGTACATTTGAGATGGATGAAATGAATGGCAAGGGGGGTTGGGAGAAGGCTAAAAAGGTTGGAGAAGGCATTCCAAGGAGAAAGTAGGAGGAAAAGAACAAATCGGGATGTATAGGGTTATCAGGGAAAAATAAGTAGCCCATCTGGAATTTTGAATGATCATTGGAGCCATGTCTTAGTGAGTCCAATATGCATGGGCTAGGAATTCATAAAATTCATAGGCAGTGATAGCCCCTGAAAGTGTTAGAACAGAAAAGTGGAATGATCAAAATTGATCAATGAGCCTGTTAAACTGAATACCCCTATGAGAAAAAGAAACATTATATTATTAAAAATGTTAAGGGGGTTCTATCAAAATAATTCTGTTAGTGGAGTTGTTGGGAAATAGAATGTTACATGTAGCCAAATGTCCTGCCTAACAGGATATGTGTATTACCAATTTACAATGATTATAGTACAGAAATATTCACTTACCATAGCATATGGTATACATACCATGAACATAATATATATATACATACCAAGAACATAATATGGCTTTTTTATGATTCAGAAAGAATTTCAGAAACTTGTAGCACATCTGAGTTACTATAATGGGTACATGCTGTTGACAAGTTTATTGGGACTGTTTCATGAGGTAGTTTAGATAAATACCTGCAGCAATCGTTTTGTTTCATTTTATTATAGATATTAGCCAATCCCTGCAGCTGAGTCAACGTTATAGTCACAATTTAGTTATGCAGACATAACATTTTAATTTTTCCATAATTGAGCTCAGTTTCCTCTGATTCTACACAGGGTAGCTTCTGCTTATGTGGATTGACCTGAAGCTTTACTACTTCAAGGTAATGCAGTCACCCTGCTCTAAAATTTAGATGCTTACATAGATACTTAAATGTAATATTTTGGTTTCTCTCAATGAAAAATTTAAACTTATATCTGAACTGATTCTCACTCTTAAAGATACACCTCTCCTCCCTTAGTCTGAGGGCAAAAGGATTATAAAAACACACACATATTGGGAAAGAGGCCCCTAGCCTTCAGTCTTGGCTTTCCCAGAGATGTCTAGTCTTACTGGGCTTACGAGCTCCTCCTTTGCTTTCTTTCTTTTTTTTTTTTTTTTTTTTTTTTGAGACAGAGTCTCCCTCTGTCGCCCAGGCTGGAGTGCAGTGGCGCGATCTTGGCTCACTGCAAGCTCCGCCTCCCGGGTTCCCGCCATTCTCCTGCCTCAGCCTCCCAAGTAGCTGGGACTACAGGCGCCGCCACCACGCCCGGCTAATTTTTTGTATTTTTAGTAGAGATGGGGTTTCACCCTGTTAGCCAGGATGGTCTCGATCTCCTGACCTGGTGATCCGCCCGCCTCGGCCTCCCAAAGTGCTGGGATTACAGGCGTGAGCCACCGCGCCCAGCCAGGAGCTCCTCCTTTAATACCAGTGAATCTGCTGCTGATGTCAGCATCTTTCCACGTATGCTGTGTCCCACCATTGCTACTTAAGAGCTTAGTCACATCTTCCCCAAAAGGCAGCACTTCCTGTCATGCATTTTGCCTCTTATGTCTAAAATATTCTCTGAGGGCCTATGGAAAACCTCCGCTACCCAGACCCACGTCCAATCCCCAAGCTCCTTCTCCTGTTCCAGGAAATCCTCCTATTTTCTTTGCTCTGTCATGGAAACCTCTCCTTAGTTCGTAGCCTCTATCCTTCCATAGTTTCTGACATACACCCAGACTTGGTATTCAAAACATAAATTCTGGCTCTTGCTATTTTAAACCTGGAATTCAGAAAAGTCTATTTTCTCTCAAGTGCTTGGCTCTTGCAGTTTTTTAAAAGCCTAACTTTCAAAACTGCTGTTTCCTTTTTGTTCCTTTTCAAAGTTTATTTTGAGAGTCAAAGCTGATCAATGAGGTATATAAGTCAAAAATGCTCATGAAGTTTTCTTTTTATCCAAAGAAAGAATATATAGAAAACTGTTGACACTATTTGACTAGTGGGCTTAAGGATAAGGTAAAGGGTACTAAAAAAGGCTGACTAGCAAACTATTATAACCCCCATATATGGAATATATTAGTCTGCTCAGGCTGCCAAAACAAAGTATGACAGTCTTGTGACCTAGACAACAGAAAGCTATTTTCTCATTTCTCACAGTTCTGAAGGCAGGGAAGACCCACCATCCGGTGCCAGCATACTTGGTTCTTGGTGAGGGCCCTCTTTCTGACTTGGAGATGGCTCCCTCCTAGCTGTGTTCCCACATGACCTTTCCCCTGTGAGTGCAAAGAGAGAGAGGTCTCTGGTGCCTCCTCTTTTTTTTTTCAGGCAGGGTCTCATTCTATCCCCCAGGCTGCAGTGCAGTGGTGCCATCTTGGCTCACTGCAGCCTTGACCTCCTGGGCTCAAGCGAGCCTACCACCTCAGCTTCCTTAGTAGTTTGGACTACAGGCGTGTGCCACCACGCCTGGCTAATTTTTTGCATTTTTTGTAGAGATCAAGTTTTGCCTTGCTGCCAAGGTTGGTCTCAAATTCCTGGGCTCAAGCAATCCTTCTGCCTTGGCTTCCCAAAGTGCTGGGATTACAGGCTTGAACCACCATGCCCAGCTTCTCTTTCTCTTCCTATGAGGACATCAGTTCTATCAAATTAGGTCCCCACACTATGAGCTCATTTAATCTAAATTACCTCCTAAATTACCTCCTAAATCTCCAAATATGTCTCATTGGGGGTTAGGACTTCAATAATACAAATTTTAGGGGAACAATTCCATCCATAATGATGTGTAGTAAGTAAATTATTCATTGGTAACTTATGAGGAAGAAATAATCCTTATATATTTCTTCTAAAAAGTAAAAGTTCTAACTCATTGAAATGGTTATAAAAACACCTTGAGGTGTCCCTAGCATGCTCTTAAAAATGTCTTGGCAGGTCCACCTCCATGCAAGGAATCAAAGTAGTTAAGGAAAGGAGTGCAAGAGGGAAGCAAAGGAGAAAAACGTGGGCAGCTCATTCTGCCTCCATGCCCTGGCGGCAATAAAGGAGAAGTATCCGAATGAATGGATTCTAACACAAATGGCAGAGATCGTCTAAAATTTAGAGTTAAGGCTAAGCTCATCTAATTCCCAAGACACTTCAGAATTATTTTTAAAAAACAGAACTTTATTTCTCTCTCACAAAATTGTGTAACCTGAAATTTGGTGTACTACAGACCATAAGCCAAGTATGACCTGCATAACCTGCGAGCTGAAAATGACTTTTGTGGCTGGGTGCGGTGGCGCACGCCTGTAATTCCAGCTACTTGGGAGGCTGAGGCAGGAGAATTGCTTGAACCTGGGAGACAGAGGTTGCAGTGAGCCAAGATCGCGCCACTGCACTCCAGCCTGGGCGACAAGAGTGAGAGACTCTGTCTCAAACAAACAAACAAACAAAAAAAGACTTTTCTATTTTTTAAATTTTGGGGAAAAAAAAACAAGGCTGCTTTGTAACACATGGAAATGATATGAAATTCAAATTTCTGTGTTCACCAATAAAGTTTTATTGGAACACAACCACACTCATGCATTTACATATTGTCTATGGTTGCTTTTGCCTCACAAGGGCAGATAAGAGGAGTTGTGAGCAACACTGAATGGCCCACAAAGGCTGATATGTACCCTCTGACCCTTAATAAGAAAAGTTTGCTGACTTTTGTTGTAACCAGCTCAGGCCGATGGGGCAGCTCTGCCCCAGGAAGTCAGCCAGACGCCCTAGCTGCTCACCAACGCTTCCTCAACTTAAACCCAGGATTCTAAGGTTGCTCAGCCGTCAGTGTTTCCAAGTATCAGAAGTGTGGGCCTGGCGTGCATTACTTAGTAAGGTGAGACTGTGAGGTGAAGTTCACAGCAGAGAACCTTATTACATGGTGTCATCTCATTGTGAGGGACAGAGGCGAATGCGGTCTCTAGTGCGGAACTCAAGTACCCAGGGCCAGCTCCATTTCTGACAGAAGGAGAAGCTGTGCTGCCACTCTCTGGGCTGGCTCTCAGGGCACCCTGACTCTCGGTTCCGACCCTGAACTTGTCTCCATACACCGACGTTTTTCCTCACAAAGGACGGAATGAAGAGAGACATAAACTAAACTTGAAAAATGTGTTTTATTGTTGATTTATAAACATTACTTGCCAGGTGTGGCGGCTCACACCTGTAATCCCAGGACTTTGGGAAGCTGAGACGGGCAGATCACTTGAGGTCAGGAGTTTGAGACCAGCCTGGCCAACATGGTGAAACCCCATCTCTACTAAAAATAATAAAATTAGCCAGGGGGTAGTGGCGGGCACCTGTAATTCCAGCTACTCGGGAGGCTGAGGCAGGAGAATCACTTGAACCTGGGAGGCGGAGGTTGCAGTGAGCTGAGATTGCACCATTGCACTCCAGCCTGGGCGACAGAGCAAAACTCTGTCCCCCCAAAAAATAAAAAACAAAAAACAAACTAACAAAAAAACTGCATTTTTCCTGAAAACACTCTTACTAGGTAAACTGAGATTAATGTATCTTTTAATATACCTTCACAGACTTAAGAAACTAGCTCTAAAAATTACATTTTTAAAAAAAGTGTTCTTTGTTTTATAATTGTGAAAGAAAAATTAATCTCGAGTAAACCAAAAATAAAATCTAAGGTCGTCCCAACCATCTGAATGGACTTCCTTGTCAGCCAGGGCACTGTTGAAATTTAACCTGAGACTGGTTCAGGCCATGGTGGGGAGTCTGGTCACACATGCCT
This sequence comes from Pan paniscus, assembly GCF_029289425.2. Lineage (NCBI taxonomy): Eukaryota > Metazoa > Chordata > Mammalia > Primates > Hominidae > Pan > Pan paniscus. Next base: position 186,045,806 of record NC_073252.2, on the reverse strand, counting down.
CATTCTACCTCTCCAGCACTAACAGCAACACAGACTTCAAGTCTGATGTCTGATAAGAAACATTTTGCAACCTATTCTCTCTGAAGCCTGCTGCCTGAAGGCTTCCCCCGCAAATAAGAACTTTGGTCTCCACAAGCCTTTATCTTAACCCAGACATTCCTTTCTATTGATCCCAGGTCTTTAGATAAACTCGACAGTCAACCAGAAAATGTTTTACTCTACCTATAAGCTGGAAGTCCCTGCTTCAATTTGCGCACCTTTCTGGACCAAACCAATGCATTTCCTAAATGTATCTGATGGAAGCCTCGTGCCTCCCTGAAGTGTAGAAAGCCAAGCTGACTCCGACCACCTTGGGCACATGTTCTCAGAACCTCCTGAGGGCCGTGTCATGGGCCATGGGCACTTGAATTTGGCTCAGAATAAATCTCTTCAAATATTTTACAGAGTTTGACTCTTTGTCAATACTCAGCACCCCAAACCCACTAAGCCAAAGGGAAAAGTCAAGGTGAAAACTGGGTCCTGCAAACCTGCCTCCCATTTTGGTTCCTAAAAGATGGCTACAAAGATCAAAAGCTACATACATCCCTCACATTTTGCCCTTAAGGAAATTCCTTGTGGTCCCGAGATCTAAACATTTCTGTTAAAATTCACCAGGGCAATGTAAATCGACAGCTCGTTTTCACAGGTGTGGGGACACATTACGTAACTCAGTCGTCCCTCTGCCCAGCAGAGACAAATGCATATCTGTTTGTTTCCTCTGCCCTATTGTCTACCTTATCTTATGGAAAAATACAGATTCGGCTGAGCATGGTGTGCCTGTAATCCCAGCACTTTGGGAGGCCGAGGAGGGAGGATCACAAGGCCAAGAGATGGAGATCATCCTGGCCAACATGGTGAAACCCCATCTCTACTAAAAACACAAAAATTAGCCGGGTGTGGTGGTGTATGCCTGTGATTCCAGCTACTCAGGAGACTGAGGCAGGAGAATCGCTTGAACCCAGGAGGTGGAGGTTGCAGTGAGCCAAGATCGCGCCACTGCACTCCAGCCTGGCGACAGAGACAGAGGAAGACTCCATCTCAATTAGAAAAAAAAAAAAAAAGCAGATTCACTGAACCAGGCAAAGGCACGAATGGCTATTTTCCCCTGCCGCCCTCTCACATGAGAATTGTGTATTTCTCAATATCCCATCCTTCCCCCTTTAAATATTGAAGCCCTCAAAATCCTCTTTGAAGAATGGCATAGACCTGTCTCCCAGGTACATGTCCTTAACTTTGGCAGATAAATCTCCTAAAATAATTGAGACTTTCCTTAGAAATTTTCCTTGATTGACAATGCTAACTGATATCTCACAGTTTTTCATCAACTGAGAAGCTTCTTCCATTTCCCAACTGCTTCTATGCAACTATTCAATCTGAGAGTTCACCCTGTAGAAAGATACAAAGATTATTAAAGCAAAACTGTTTAATTAGTTTATGCCTCCACAGGATTCTGCAGGATAAGAGCTGGGCTCATTGTCTTCATTCCACTTCCAGCCTGGCTTTAGTTCCTACTGGACTAGAAATATTAATAATCTTATTTTTCTTGATAATTCTCATCTGTTATGCATTATTCAAACACATGCTTAAGTTTGACTTAATATGGACACTAAATGGAATCGCACACCAGACAGTTACATTCCCTTGCTATTGAGCCACACAAAACCAAAATAATTGAGAACACATCTACCAGTAAAACAATCCCTGTAGTTACAGTCAAGGGTAAATTATTATTAATTTATATTTCACATTACCTAGATTAGCCCAGAGTAAGGTTAGCCATATTCCTCCACAGAGCATTAGCTTTAGCTGCTTTGTGATTCCTGTTCTGACTTCTTAGAGAAGAATCTAGAATTCATATCCTTCAACTTAGAAACTGAGTGTCCACGTTGATTGTTTGCAGAGACTAAGGGAAGACACTCAGTTACTGCTTTGCAAGGAAAAGAGCAATAGAATGTGAATTTTTTAAATCCCCTCATCCAAAAATATTCTTCTTTGTAATCAAGCTGATGTGAAACAA